>NC_139240.1:39371830-40844330 GCF_977018435.1 Lepisma saccharinum
GAAAAAATTGGAGAGAGGGGACAAGGGTGTGAATCCGTTGGACGCCGCATGCAAAAATCACGACATCGCTTACAACACCACGCAGACGGATCTGGATGCACGTCACGAAGCAGACAGAAAGTTAGAGCACGCAGCTTTCGAAAAGTTCGTGAGCAGAGACGCAGAGAGCAGAGACTAAAAAAACAGTATTGCTAATGGAGCAGATAGAAAAATCGCTGCAGTGCGCCGATGCACAGCTGTTACGTACAACAATAAAATTAGAGAATTCAGGTCTATCTAACGTTGAGTTTTAAACGTCATGCATTATACCAGGACTAGGATTAATATGTACTAACAAGTGACTTTGTATGTAGCTACATACATATGGACTAAAAATTCGCAAAATATGAACTAACACATAAGTAAAATTACCAAAAATGCTGCAAAGAAGACTTCTTCATACGATTCCTTATTTGAGTAATTTCAAACAAAATAAAAAAAATATATATATTATTTTTCATTGCATTAATGCACTGGTGGCGTTTTAAGTTTTCACTTCCAAAACCCGTATACACTGGTATGGAACTGCAACGGCAGATAATAACATGCCAACGTGTTAAACCGCTACAATTGCACCATAACACTCCTCCTGAAGCAGTATTATTATTTCCTCTCTGAGATCGGCGACAGTCGGTTGCCTTTGTTGTACATTTACAAAGAATGCCGGCTTCCACAACAATAACAAGTACATATACTGCCACTAGACGATAAGCTGCGCGGCTTTTTTTTTGTTATAAACCAGGGCCGGCGCTAGTCATTTTGCCTCCCTGCGAGGTGGCGGCAGATGCCGCTCTATTTCGACCCCCCCCCGGTCATTACGCAGCAACGGAAAATTGAAAATCAATATATTCCTAACTAAAACATCAAAATATAAAATAAATAATGAGACTTCTTATGTTATTTCAATACTATTCAGCGCAAAAGAATATCTCGCTCGATCACAGTTTTCAATAGGCTTATCACTTATCAAAGCATGGCAATTTTAACACAGAAAACAATATGTATCGCATTAAGCAGCAAAAATGACAGCCTCCTCTATGCAATTTCTACAAGAACACGTGCCGGAGCCAGAGTTGAAATAATGTTGGAGCTACATAATTTATTTATTTTGAATAATTCCAAAATTATGAAATATGAACAATTTGTTGCTGCTGTTCGCTGCTCTCTTGCCAAAATGCTTTATTGGGATGCTAACACCATGACTGGCTTCCTCCTTCATGAACTCGTGCACGTTGCTTAGAATTTCCCGAGCTTGGCTATGCAAGGTTTTTGATTTCAACTTCGACAGAACTGGAGTCATTATGGAATTTAACGTTCATTAGCAAACACACACTTTTACATACACACACGCAATACACGCACACAACGTCAAACCGGTCAAATACTTAGTATAAAATAAAAATATAGTGCTTCCAATCCAACAAAACTCACCGCCACTTTACCTGCCTTTTCCCCTTCCATGACAGAAATAGTGCTTCATTATTACAGTTGGCAACACTAGTTACTAGCTAGCCAATGAACATGCACTGCATAAAAGAAGCAAGCACTACGCCGTGCTATATTGCCACATTAGCGTCCCTACCGAACGGTGGGAACCGCGAGCTGGAGCGCTATTCAATTGTTTTCAATGATGTTTGCGCGAGTGTGTCCAGGAATGGAATGACAATGTGGCAACAATAGCAAAGGTTATCGAGCAGGGTAGAACACATGATGTTAAGAGAGAAGGAGACGAAACGAAAATTCGTTTCTACGCAACGGCAAATTTACGTGTGTGCCACTCTACCACCATCGCCATGAACACAAAACAAAAATTGGGGTGGGGTATATAAATAACATAGAGTAAAAAATAATAATAATAACAACATGTCTCGTATAACTGATTTGCCACCCAAGCTACTATGTAAAATATTCAAAAAAGTAGTAAACGGAGATTGTGAGGATGTAGGGAAACTTATAATCATAGCAAGAACAACGCCGGAATTTCGCATCCCTTGTGAAATGGTTCTCAAGGACCATCTTCGGGAGATCAGCGGCCTAAGATGCGGTGATCTCAACATTCTGCTTTCGGCTGCAGGGGAAAAATTGAACGAGAGGTTGGACGAACTGGACAAGGCAAGGCAGAAAAGAAGATAGTACACAGTAGATTGGTACAAGTCTATGCAGGAGACAAAAAATATCATTACGCACATCATCGCGATTTCCGAAGCACAGACTTTCTTCCTCTGTTAAAAAAATAATAATATATATACGTGTCAAAAAAAACAACTTGAAGTTGGCAATAGAAATATTTTTTCCACACTTAGAGCACAGTTTGGTCGCACATATTCGCTTTCCCGGCACACAAGTACGACAGTGCCTTTGAAAACAGCAGTTTGGCACGTAGGGCAATTTTTTACAGAACGCATAATGCAGAGATTTTTTGGGGGTATGTTATTTAATATCCAATGCTGTGCAATGCAAAATATAATTGTTCACTTTTTTTTAACTATTCTCTATGACCTTACTTGGGTTTTTTTTCGCCAAATTATATGCTTCTAGTCTCCTATACAATACAATATACGAACAATATTGTCAACAGTATCATATTTGAGCAGGTCGCTTGTCACCTAAACACTACAGCTCACAGGTTGGTAAAATCTGACATGAAAGCAGATAATACACTTAAGTCTTATTTATATATAATTTTCACAGACGTACAATATTGTCAACAGTATCATATTTGAGCAGGTCGCTTGTCACCTAAACACTACAGCTCACAGGTTGGGAAAATCTGACATGAAAGCAGATAATACGCTTAAGTCTTATTTATATATAATTTTCACGGGCGTACAATATTGTCAACAGTATCATATTTGAGCAGATCGCTTGTCACCTAAACACTACAGCTCACAGGTTGGTAAAATCTGACATGAAAGCAGATAATACGCTTAAGTCTTATTTATATATAATTTTCACGGGCGTACAATATTGTCAACAGTATCATATTTGAGCAGGTCGCTTGTCACCTAAACACTACAGCTCACAGGTTGGTAAAATCTGACATGAAAGCAGATAATACACTTAAGTTTTATTTATATATAATTTTCACAGACGTACAATATTATCAACAGTATCATATTTGAGCAGGTTGTTTGTAACCTAAACACTACAGCTCACAGGTTGGCAAAATCTGACATAAAAGCAGATAATACGCTTAAGTCTTATTTATATATAATTTTCACAGGCGTACAATATTGTCAACAGTATTATATTTGAGCAGGTCGCTTGTCACCTAAACACTACAGCTCACAGGTTGGTAAAATCTGACATGAAAACAAATAATACGCTTAAGTTTTATTTATATATAATTTTCACAAACATACAATATTGTTAAGAGCGTCAGTTTTCGTAGAGCTTTTTTTTTCCATCTTCCCTCTATACAGTGAAGCTGTAGAAGACACAATTAGCTAACCTAGCATACAACATACTTTCCTAATTAATATGGATATTGTCTGTGAATTGTGAATGATGAAAATATATCACCTTTGAATATTCTAGTAGAGTTGAGGAGGGGAAGGAGAAATTAATTGTTTTCTGGTGTTATTGGTGAAAAACTAATAATCCTCGTAAAACTAATTTTCAGAAAACTATTTATGGAACATTTAATAAAATAACAAATCCAGATAAACAAAATGAACGAAACATATTATTACGAATGGATTTTGTGTAAGGACCAGAAATTGTACCTTTTCAAATAGATAGCAAATAGATCACATGTAGAATATCATTTAGGCAAATTATAAGAAATTAATTAAGTCAGTTATCGAAGATTCATACCTCCAATTTCTCTGTAGGCACTTTAGAATAGAAGTTTTTCTATTTAAACATACCTATTCAAGAGGATATAGAAAACCCTTTGAAATAATTCATAAAAAAACAGATTTCTTTCTCACTTTCATGAATATTTCGGAAGGGGCCAGAGCCCCTAAACCTCTCCTCCTGGTTCGCTATGGAAATGAGAAACTAGCTGATTGGAGAGGAGAGCATAAAAGTTTGTAAATCTAATTAAATATGTTTTATTTTATATATTAAATCTTATCATTTCTACAATCAAAATAATCAAAATTAACATGAGGTAAATATGTGATTAATTATAACTAACACTCCTTCTGTCTATTGAAAGCGAATGTTGCGTGCATGCGGAAATAACATAGAAAAAAAAGCGGATGGAAGCAATTTAAAATCACTGGGGCAAGGTCAGTATTACGAGAGCGTAAAAACACGTGCTTTCATTCAACTTCGAAAAAATAAGAATAAATGTGTGCATACAAAACACATATGCTTTCTTTTCACAGTTGTAAAATCATATAAATTGTACATAAAATAAGTTGCGGGAAGGCTCTCTCTTTTATGTCTGTGTATATGTTGTACAATTAGGTACAAGTATTGTACAATTAGGTACAAATTGTTGTACAATTATTTTCCCCAGTTGGAGTTGGGGGCATAACACTGGTACTATTTGTAATCACAGTGCTTACTCATGTATTTTGTTTAATATTTTATTTCAAATTCACTGTCAGAAACTAGTGTTGCCAGTTCCTGGATGTAGGTTTACCTACTCTGTTGGTTGTCACTGTCAAGCTTCCAGTATTCGTACAGCATAAAAAAGCTATAACCCCCCTCTCAAAATATATACATTGTATACGCCAAGATGCTCAATAGCCTAGCAACACATCATGAAAAAACATGCCAAGAGAACCCAATGGGTTTATAAGTCAGTGCTGCCAACTCATATTTGAGCAGGTCGCTTGTCACCTAAACACTACAGCTCACAGGTTGGTAAAATCTGACATGAAAGCAGATAATACGCTTAACTCTTCCCTCTCTTTCTCTCCTCTCTCTTTTTTTTTTTTTTTTTTTGTAAAAAGCTGTAGGTAGGCTGTCGGTTGTTTAACTCTTCCCTCTCTCTCTCCTCTCTCTTTTTTTTTGTAAAAAGCCATGGCAAAATTAGTACCAGTAGGTTGGCAACTTTGCTTTAGGTTAGGTTAGGTTAGGTTAGGTTAGGTTAGGTTAGAGTAGGTTAGGTTAGGTTAGGTTAGGTTAGAGTAGGTTAGGTTAGGTTAGGTTAGGTTAGGTTAGAGTAGGTTAGGTTAGGTTAGGTTAGAGTAGGTTAGGTTAGGTTAGGTTAGGTTAGGTTAGGTTAGGTTAGGTTAGGTTAGGTTAGGTTAGGTTAGAGTGGGTGTTGGCAGCTGTCGGTTGTTTAACTCTTCCCTCTCTCTCTCCTCTCTCTTTTTTGTAAAAGGTTATAGCAAAAATACCAGTAGGTTGGCAAAAATTGCTTTATGCACTGTAAGGCAAGTCTTAAGTAAAATTGCCAGCTCCTTGTTTTAGGTTAGATTAGACAAAAAAAGCTGTAGGTGGGTGTTGGCAGCTGTCGGTTGTTTAACTCTTCCCTCTCTCTCTCCTCTCTCTTTTTTTTTTGTAAAAAGCTATGGCAAAAATACCAGTAGGTTGCCAACTTTGCTTTATGCACTGTAACTCAAGCCTCAAGCAAGGTTGCCAGCTCCTTGCTTTAGGTTAGGTTAGACCAAGACAAAAACCTTGGTGATTTTTTCGAGTAGGTGTTGGCGACACTGCGAGCCCCACCGAGCCCCACTTCCGGTTGCAGAACTCTCAAGCAAAATTGCCAGCTCCTTGCTTTAAGTTAGGTTAGACCAAAAATAAACCTTGGTGATTTTTTCGAGTAAAAAGTTGGCAACACTGCGAGCCCCACCGAGCCCCACTTCCGGTTTGTAAACTCTCAAGCAAAATTGCCAGCTCCTTGCTTTAGGTTAAGTTAGACCAACAAAAACCTTGGTGATTTTTTCGAATAAGCAGCTGGCAACACTGCGAGCCCCACGAGCCCCACTTTCGGGCTTAGAACCCGGCCACTTGTACTACTAATAGAATATCGTGGTTAACCAAGTCGAACGCTTTGCAATAGTCGGTATATATTACGTCAACCTGACCTCCTTCGTCCAATGTTGAACTAAAAAAATCGGTAATATCGGAGAGATTGGTCAACACCGATCTACGTGGTACAAAGCCATGCTGAAACGATGATATTACAGGTTTTACGTGAGTAAATATGTAACAGTGCATGATTTTTTCGAATATTTTTGCTGGAGCTGATAATATACTTATTGGTCGGTAGTTTTGTACGTCATTAGTGTTATTGCTTTTGAGAAGTGGACAAATTGCCGTGGCTTTCCATTTTTCAGGAAATTTGTGTTTTGCAAAAATTAAATTGAAAATTAGATATAACGGGTATTTCAATATATTACTGCAACCTTTGACTACATAGGGCGGTCCGGCTGATTTCTTAGGTTTTAAGTTTTTAATTGCTTTTTCTACATCTTCAATTCGTATCTCTGTAATATTAAGATTATCCAAAGTTTCATATTGTTTATGGTTAGGCAATACTTTCATGTCATATCTAGGGGGATCTTTTTTATACACCGACTGAAAATGCTGTGCAAAAGCTTCGACTACTGATAGTCGGTCTGACAACACTTTATCTTTGAACAGTACAGGATCTTTGTTACTTTTCCTGCGTTTATTTGTAACAAACGACAAAAACTGGGTGCTATCTTTTGCAATATTTATTTCCGAATTGGCAACATAACTGTTGTATGCAGGCCCGTAGTCAGGAATTCTTAGTAGGGGGGGCGAAGTCAATCCTAGAGGGGGCAAATTTTTAATATATTGTGTTGCATTGGCAGATATAGCAGGGTATAGAGGGGCACTTATCCTCCAAAAGTGATAAGTAACAGGAAAGGGATGATACCTTGAAACTCAAAAAAAAAAAAAAGAAGAATAAGTTCGAGCAACATCACATAACAATACTTGGACAATGACCTTTCAGACTACCAAATAATACGAATATAAAGTTTAACATAAATACGCTATTCGGGAACGAGAATCCAACAACACCATTGTGCTGTTATATGCAAGAAAAATCGAATTAATGAAATAATAATGGTTACATATTATCTACACTTTGATGAATTGTGCAAAAATTTGTAATACATTTTTTGTAGGCCTACTTGCTAAAACATTAAAACATGGGTCCCTTACTCCACCACGGAGTGGAGTCTTTCAAATGAAAGACTTTTGCATCACTACAGGCAATGTTTGCCTACTGGTTACGTTAACCATTTTGCAAAATAGTGTGTTGTTGAAATACATGTGTTTAACACCCGACAAACAAATAGGATTGATTCCCTTGATTGATCAATGACTTCTTGGATTACAGTGTCATCATTAATACAGGGAGGTTATTTCAGTCGTTTACCCCCAGAGCGTCGACCGCCGAGCGGCCCCTTCATGCAACAGGTCCCGGCAAATTGACTTACAGGAAGTCCGTAACAGAAACCGCTTGTTTCCTCTTTACATTATGAAAAATTCCTTCCTTAATGACTAAGGTACGAAATGGAACGATATAAGGGGCCTCCTTCGCCTTACCCCATTTCCGCGGCACGAAGTCTCTGGGCCTCTTATCGCCACCACTTTTTGAGTAGAAGCGTACAAACCCCAAATATCAGTTTCTTTTATGCTGATACTGATTTCTGCCAGTCACAGAATGGCTTAAGATTTATGAATAAAATTAGGAGAATCCACTCCACAGCAGAAGAGTTGACAACAATTAGATTGTGCCTGAGGTACTTTAACAGACGACGTCTACTACTGACACAATGTAATATTATAAATATAAGAAAATAAATAGAACATAATTTGGGAGATTTTCAATCGTATTTATTTCACTGCAGCATTTTACTAATTGTCATTTTCTTGAACCTATGTTCATAGGGTGCCGCCTGATAACACCGACAACTTTCACAGTGTGTACAGAACATCAAGACAAGCAACTTTTCTCAGTCACTATTTGCTCGTCTAATTCTTCTGTCCATAATGTATGCATTCCCATTGATAGCTTTGCAGTTGCAAACGTCATTTATTTTTACTGCCGCTTAAAATTCTCAGAGTAATATATAACATGATATGAAAACGATATCATGCAAACAGTCATGGTTAAAACTTAACTTTTCCTTTATGAAATGGATATCATTTCACACACCTACGTTGCTTATCATATTTGATGCGTTTGCATAGAGAAATGATTCATAAGATTTGAAATTGATATTTACACTCCATAAGATGCTTAGTGTAACCCGTATCAAACTACAATTTTTATCGCTTTCTAACCGAAATAATAAATGTGAAACACTGTCACATTTTCATCGTGTTTGATAATAATCTGAGCCACTAAGCTGTCCTACATGGTGGGATGGTTACATAACACACTACGAAGCCAGGGATTCCAACTTCCAGGTTCGAGCCTGGGCATGAGTGTTTCTTTGTGAGCAGAGGCGAAACCACAAATTTTTATCTGGAGAGGGGGTCAAGTACCAGAACAAACGTGCCAATAATAATGATAGTAATATAGTGGTGATAGTGGTAGTAATAAAAGTAGCATTAAAAGACGTTATCATCGTCGTAAATCATGAAAAGGGGGGGGGGGGTAGAAGTCGGTGCTAAAGCATTTCTGTTTGAACAAATGATTTGAAATATTTTTCCAACACGTTCAGTTTCATTTTAGCTAATAATGGAAAACAAGCACACAAGCTGTATTTTTGAAAGACAGAATATGCATGACGAACATTATTCTTTTTGTATATACGACATGTATAACTTTCAGGAACAACATATATTTTACACATATGCAACATGGAGCAACGTAAAATAAGAAAATGCATATGCAGCATGTTAACGCTGCTAAATTGTGTACGTATTCAAAGTTTCTTTAATATATATATATATATATATATAATTTAAATACATTACATGATCAATTCATCCGCCAAATTGTATATCAAATGTGAACGCTCCATTTCCTCAAAAGAATTGTTCATGCATTTAAGCAGCAACAATCTGAAGTATATATCTGTCCTTACTTCTCTCTCGGGTAATTTAGAATGCATTACAGAAAATAATCATATTGGGATCGAAGCGAGTAGGAAAATTCTTAGATCCAAATATTTCCAAACTGAAAACAATATTGATTTAATAGGGTGCAAATAATTTAACGGGGCGCCATGGCATTCTCTTTAACATTTTTTTCCCCATTTAGATCGTTTTGACTCCCAGGACTGACTCCCGCCGCCCCCTAGCTATGGCTCTGAACTTGGACTATAAGATATTGTGGTTGCGAGCGAAGCGAGCAAGAAAATTCTACGAAATGTACTTTTATTTGTATAAAATTTGAAATCGAGGGGGCAATTGCCCCTCAGTGCCCCCTGCAAGTGTCTTTAGCCGTCTGGAAGAAAAATGCAAGAAACACTTGAAAACTAATTCCATCTTGAGTATCCATTTGTCTTGCTATTCTTAGATTCTGCTAGTCATGTTTCTTTACTTCAATGTTTGCCCCCCCAGATTGGACTTCCGTGAAGATTGGAAAGGAAATGCCCCTGCCCCCCTGTGGTTACAGCACTATTTGTGAGTCTCTCTTCATCAATTTCACGTTATCACTCATTGTCACGATTAGCTAGATGTGACAGAAAAGCAACGTTAAGTTGCAAAAATCAAATATCCACTCCCTCTCTCTACCACATGAATCGCTATTACCAAAAGGTAGACTTGGGAAACAAAAAAAATATACAGTTCAAACTACATAGCAACACATCCAAGAAAAACGTCCAAATACTGTTCTCGATACTGAAAATTGCGAAATCATTTCCCAGGGTCCGAATCTGGAAGGGAATCCCCCCCCATCCTCATACGATATACGGAATCCCACACACCTTCATAAATCACAAAATCAATAAATGTTTTTGTTATGTTGCTAGAGTAAAATAGGATATAATTGTAAATATTAGTAAGAATTCCACGTAGGATTGTGTTCTGTATTTTTACAGGGGGGGCAGAGTAGGCTACCAGGGGGGGCAGTTGCCCCACCTGCCCCCCCTCTAGCTACGGGCCTGGTTGTATGCATCTATAATTTCCTTCCTAACTATTGTTCGAAATTCGCTAAATATCTTGTAGTGGTATGGAAAGTCTCCCGCCTGTTTTTTCCACTTATAATATTTCCTACTTATATTTTTAATAATGCTGCTCGTAAACCAACACGGGTACTGTCTTTTGCGGCTTTTCTTTAAGGGGATACATTCATCCATAGTTCTCAAAATTGCAAAAAAATAGAGTTTTATGTGAGACGCCACACAACATAAAGATTATGAGTAACATTTCCCCTTACTTTTTAAAGTTTTCTTGATCGAGGTGTAAAGGTTAACAACAAAACAGAATAACTATGCATTTCAGTACATTAAGCGCATGAAACATAAAAAAAATAAGAAAAACAGTTGTGCTCTGTCTCATATTCACTCATCTGGTGGATCTAGTAGCAAAGTCTCCTTCAGGGTGTCATCATCATCACAATAATAAATTTGGAATAAAATTGGTTTATTTTTCTTAATTTGTAATAGCTGTTATTCTATAATAATCATAACCATGATAATAACAATAAGTATTGTGGTTATTATTTCTATTATTCAAGTTTTATCGAGTGTAAGGGTCTTTTCGAAGACATCCAAATGTCAACCTTCCTCCAACGGTACACCCTGGACTGTACTTTGCAGACTATCGAGGCTCTGGCGCTTTCATATGTTCTAAAAACACCTTTTTCTTCCACAGGAAAAGAATACAAAAATACCCAGCAAAGAAAATGAAACCGTCCAGAAAGGCATTTCGACTTTTGGCAGCGAAGCGGCAAACCCGTACGCCTCAGGCAGAGCCAGAAAGATTCAAAGTTATAGAGTATACACCATGATCATGGAGTGCTAGGATCTACATGCATAGAATCTAGAATGTAGAAGTGCGAATGAGGTGTTGAGCTTATTACGGGACTATGATGTATATTCCATTGGATAGAAAACAGCAATTTATATATTTTTTATTAGTGTCAAACATAGTAGCAAACAGCCAGCTTGTTTTTTCATGTTTGAGACTTAGCATATGACTACTTTAAAGCTATTACATAAAGGAAAACAGTAATATAAAAATGACAAAGAAAAAATTCGTACAAGAATGAAAACCTAACCTACAAGCACACGATACACAAAACCTCGCATATTTTTGACAATAAATTGGAAGTTGGAATATTACGTTCTTTAATGTATTTATCTGTTTTTCTGCAATTATGCGTATTCTATTTGTGTCTAGAGTAAGCTTACACTAATGTACTAACTATTTGTGCCTAGTAATAAACGCTTTACTCTTAAAAACATATAATATAGGCGTGTTCTGAAAATGAGTTCCAAAGACGGGAAGTGGAAACGGTGAAAGATTTTTAATAGAAATTGTTACTATTTTATGGTATATAGCTGTTTTAGTGTTGTGAAATCATAATTAAACCATCTATGGTGTGCATTATAGAATTACACTGAAGCTTATATGTTTCTTTTGTGTCTGTTACAAATACGTAACAGATTTTTGCCTCATAGACATACAAGGTCAACCCATAAAGAAACCGAACTGTCAAAAAAAAGAACCAAACCAAATAAAAATGTACCGTATTCTGGCAACACTGCAAAGAGCTATATCTAAACTTCCCGTTAGTGCATGTTTATGCATCTCTGTGATTCTAGCCAATGGTTTCTGTGACACGATAATGCTCGGCCTTATACCGCATTGTCTGTACAACAATACCTTGCTAAGAATTCAGTGACAGTGATAAATCATCCTTCATATTCTCCGGACTTATTGCCTGCTGATTTTTTCCTTTTTCCCAAGCTTAAGATGGCTATGAAAGGACGGAGATTTGACGACGTCGCGGACATTAAACTAAATGTTAGGCGTATTTTGAGAACACTTACTGTCAATGACTATCAACAGTGTTTCCAAGACCTGTACAAACGCTGGTCAAAGTGTATTGCCTCCTCTGGTGATTATTTTGAAGGTGATAAAAAGTCATTTGAAGGTAATTACTTGTTTTCAGTCCTGAAAAAGAAAAGTTTTTTTTATTTTTTTATGGACAAACCTTGTATGGAGGATGTAATGTCAAGACTCATCTTTTATGTGCTAACAAAAAAATATAAAATTACAACAAGCACTGGACCTTTCCTAACGTAGTTTATAAATATTTATGACATTGTAGCACTGTTTTTCCTCGATTAACGACACGACTGCGCATTGTGTACATTAGTATTGAACATTTGTGTCCTACAGTATTTTGTACAGCATTGTAAACCTTCTACTTGAAATAAATATCATTAGCATATTATTTTCAATGTATTCAGTATATAATATCTGCTGCTTGTGAGGATTTTTTGGATACCAAGTGTCTTGTCCGAATGGACACGGTAACAAGTAAAATAGTGTAATGAAACAAAAACAAAAGAACATTTCAATAATTGAGACAATAAAATGTGGAGCTCTTTTGTCAAACATTCAGGTGGATGAACCTGAACTGCTTTTTACACACAAGTTTCTTCTCAGAATTCAAATATACAATGCCATGTATTGAAGTGTAGCCGCCGCATCTGTGTTTAGCAATAGTGTTAATTTCAGAATGTGTATCTTCAAACTGCAAAGATACTTGAGAGGAGGCGCAACCACAAATTTTTATCTGGGGGGGGGCAAGTACCAGGATAAAAGTACCAATAATAATAACATAATAATAATAATAACATAATAATAATAATAACATAATAATAATAATTATTATTAGTAGTAGTAGTAGTATCAAAGACGTTATTATCCTCGTAAATTACGCAAAAAAAGGGATAGAAGTCGGTGCTAAAGCATTTGTGTTGGAACAAACAATCTATTTTTTTCAAAACGTTCAATTTCACATTGATAATGGAAAACAAGCACACAAACTATATTTTTGAAGATAGAAAAAGCACGATAAATGCATTCCTAATACATTTTTTTTACACATAACATGTGTAACTTCCATGTGAAATATAATATGTTTTACACATTTGCAGCATTGACCGAATGATTGATTAATTAATGGAGTTGGTGTTTTAAGTCCACTTTATTCACAGTAAGGCTAATTGTGACTGGACCTACAGTTTAAAGTGGAATCCGAACCACTATATGCCTCCACCGGGTATCGAACTTGGGGCTCCTTGATTACAAGGCGACGACGCAACCACTGCGCCATCGGTAGACCCCACAACATTAAGCAACATGAAATAAGAATATACATGTGCAACATGCAACACTAAACTGTTTACCTATTCAAAGTTTCTTTAATACATAATATGTACAACACATAGTATTTAAATCCATTACATAATACATTCATCCACCTCATAATAAACCAACAGCAAAAATGATTTAAATTGTCTCTCAAATGTGCACGCTCCCTTTCCTCAAAACAATTGTTCATGCATTTAAGACAAAATCAATGAAGAGAAGTCTTACTTCTCTCTCTGGTAATTTACAATGCATTACAGAAAACAATTATATATTGCGAGCGAAGAGAGTAAGATCATATTTATATCCAAATTTTGCAAACTGAAAACAATATTGATTTAATAGGGCGCAAATAATTCCAAGGGGTGTCATGGCATTCTCTCTTTTACAGCTTTTTTAAATTTAGATCGTTCAGCGCCAAGGGTCGACTCCCACCGCCCCCTAGATACGGTTCTGAACTTGATAAGACCAAGAAAAGCCGTCATTGCGAGCGAAGCGAGCAAGAACATTTTACGAAATCTGTTTTTATCTGCATAAAATTTTAGATCGAGGTGGCCAATTGCGCCTCTGTGCCCCCTGCAGGTGACTTGACCGTTAGTTTACCCCCTTGCCCCCCCTAGAATTGATTTCCGTCCAAGGTTCGGGGGCAATGCAACCCCTCCCCCCTGTGGTTGCGCCACTGCTTGAGAGACTTTCAGAGATGGGCAGAGAAATGGAGAATCAAAACGAATCCCAATAAGAGCGCCTCTTGTTTTGTTCACAAAGAAAAGAAAACGCGAGCCAATAAATTTAAGCACATTATTCCCCAGGAAAGCAAAGCCAAATTGGAGTGCTTTTGGAGGAAGGTTTAACCTTTAAGGAACATCTGATAAATACCGCAAGCAATGGAATCGCAAGAACACGGCAATTGTACCCACTCTGGAAAACTAACGGTTAAAAACCACATTACATTGTTTAATGTCTTGATAAGATCAATGCTGACTTGTGCTTGTGTTATGTGGCACCATAGTAGTACAATTTAATCGACTCCAACGTGTACAGAGCAAGATCCTACGAATAATAACAAGTGCAGATAGATACGTTTCAAAATATACAGATACGAGACATGCTCGACGTCTTGTTCCATAAGAATATGCAACTAAATACCAAGTTATAACATCCCATATCTTTGATCAATATCAAGATTATAAAGGCTGTTTGGTTGAAATTAAAGTTTCAGCAATGTTGATGCCCTGCCTTCGAGTTATGAATTTCGGTCTTTTTTCCTTATGTTTGCTGCGTAGAAATTCTTGATGAGTCCTTCCTTTCACACAACTGTATTGTTACTAGCCAATTTTCCTCTATGATCCATGACCAGCTTATTAAGCAACTAGTGTTGCCCACGAGACGAGACGGGACGAGACTTTGGTCTATCCCGTCCCGTCTCGTGAAAATACTGTCTCGTCTCTTGTCTCGTCTCGAAAATATTCGTTTGTCCCGTCTCGTGTCCCGTCTCGAAGGGTTCTGTCCCGTCTCGTCTCGTCCCGTTTTGTCTCGTCTCGTCTCGTAAAAGTGATCCGGGATATCATGCCAACAAAAGTCAAAAGTAGCAGAAACACGAAATATTTTTCCGGAAAGTGGGATAAAGCTCCAAATATTTTACCCATTGCGTGGTGAGAATAAATAAGGTTCGTTAATCATGAGGACATTAATATTAAAAATGCAGTTTGTTGGTTACTGATTGCTACGTATCTTATGAAATCTACCTTGTGGTTTTTCTGGCTTCCATACAAGAGTGCTCTTTTCATTACTGCTATACCTTTTGGAAGTTTTGAAATGTTTTCCACTAGACCTTCTTTCTTTCTGAATGTCGAACTTCCGTGCACTATGAAAATGTACATTTCTTCTTTAAATTCTAAGCTTGGCGCTCGGGAGCAACAAAAAAGTTTTTAAATGTGTAGTACGAACACAAAAGACTATTTAAAATTTCAATACTTAGTATATTACAAATAGAAAGCATTTATTGTTTATAATATTGTTAAACATCTTCTATGACATAAGTTTCAAAAAGTGTTTCTTTGTGATATTCTGCTGTTTCTGATGCTCAGCTTATGACGCACATACTTCTTTGTTTTCCCTTTAGCCTCTAAGTCCGGTACCACCACCGCTTGATCTAATTTATCCTTCGGCAGGCACGCATCTAGAAATATATGTAAGGCGAGGGTGTCCGAGCCAAGTGTTTCAGAAAAAATGATAATAATAATATTAACGACAACAATTAAGCAAATGTTTAAATTAATACATTAATATAATAAATAGGTCTATTCACTTGAATATGTAAATTAATCAATTCTATTATTGTTATTACATGAAATGTTACAAAGATTGTAGAAGAATAGTAATACAACAGCACGAATATTAGCTAATATCTAGCTTACGTGTAGTTAAGATCGCCTAAATTTGCATAAAAACAACTGTCCTGGCAAGAAGTTTAATGTCAAAAAAGGTGATGAATTGAATATTTGCTAAATAACAAAAAAGGATGTTAAGTCCACTTGACGAAAAATAAAATTCCTGATTAATATTTTATTCTCATTATTATTACACTACTTAAGTAGTGTACATAAATCTTCATTGATACTGTCATTCAAAGCCATATGATCGCAATAAAATCCTTGTTCGGCATAAAAAAGTAACCCTCGATTATGCTAAAGAAATATATTTTTGTTTAGCTAGAGCAAGGCCCCAGGAGGATGCAAGAAGCCGTTCCTGCGAAAGTGTATGTTGGACGAAGCGAAGAAACGTGACAAAACCACCACGTATGGAAGGCAAACCTGCATATATTTTATATCGCACATTTACAGAGCCGTGCCTCCTGAAGTTATAAAAATCCCAACTTCAATGATTCTTTTAGACATGCTATAGTTGAAAAAAAATATGTTTAGATGCATCAAAAGTGCATCATTATCAGATTATACATATAACGTGTTATTGGAATCAAAATATTTGTGTAAATTGGGTGCGTCCCCGATTACATAGTAATAACGTCGGGGTCTTGTAATCAAGGGTCCCCGCGTTCGATACCCAATGGAGGCACAAAGTGGATCGGATCGCACTTTAAACTGTAGGTCGGTTCGCGATTTATCCTATTTGTGAATCAAGTGGACTTAAAACCCAATATCAACCTTAAGAATATTAGAACCCACTAATTCACCCGCAGCTAAGTCAAATTTCACATATCCCTCTTCATCCTCGTTCGACTTCCTGCAATACTCTTTTGCATGTGGGTTGCATCCCACCAGGTGCGAGAAATGTGAAGAGTTATTCTTTCCCTGTACTGCGTTATTTCTTTTCATAAGAGTAAGGCTAAATTCTCGTTTCATCTGAACTTTTAAAAAATGTGCAAAATTCGTCTCTATCTTTAAACAACCACCCTTTCTCATGTATGTGTAAAATAATCCTACTCTGTCTCAGAAAACCTCTTCCTACGATCAAATGAAGGAAACAACTCTCAAGTCTCAACAATTATAATTTTTTGCTTAAATTTCCTATAATTTATACAAACAGTAGCACACATCACGTCCTTTGGTGCAAAACTGTCAACAGCTAATGTTTTTTTTTATGACCTAAGTGGGTCAGGACATCAGTAATTGATGTAACCTGCATCTTGTTCATGTGACTCATTAACAGGTGTCGCTAATTTTATTTACAATAATAAAGGGGTTACAGTCATAATGTACAATTACCCTCTGCAACTGTCGCAAGAGGTGTGATATGCTAATGTTCCCAAAAAATCCCAAAACATACATACAAAAGGACGGCACAGGACAGTACGTGGTACCTTACGGCACCAGAGTGTCGACTAAATGGGTGATAACCCGATGTCGAGACGAACGGTCCGGCGCCTGCCGAACCTGCTGCAATCCTTGAAGTAGGGTAATCAGCCCTGTTAAGATGTCGGGTTGTGCGAGTTTTTGAAGCAAGTCCAGGAGGGTCTCTTGAGAACTGGACGAAGATTTTGTAGCAGCGGGGCTGGTAGCTGGTCGAGGTGCCGGAGTGCTGGGGCCTTTCCTGCTTGGTGGCGGCCGCTGATTGGCCGGTCTCGGCAGTGGTGCTGATCTTGGAGCCGTGGCGACTGACGTCCCTGGAACTTCCTGTCGAAGTGGCCGGGATGGAGCTCGGCGTCCGTGGTCAGATTGGGTTTTCCTCTCTGCTTTTATCTTTTTGAAGAGCGGGCAGCCTCTATAGCTGGCGTAGTGCTGTTGATTGCAGTTCACGCATCTTGGTAGTGTGGCCCGGTCTTTTTCCGGGCAGTCAGCAAAGCGGTGAGCCCCTGCGCACTTAACACAGCGGGGCGGAGCGAAACAGTGCCGCTGTCCGTGCCCGACCCTCTGGCACGCGTGGCACTGTAGAATCATCTGAGAGCGGTATTTTTCAACTCTGGTCAAATATGGGCCGATGCTGCCGATTGTAAAAATCTGTCGAGATTTTGGAAGATTAGGCAAGACGACCATCACTAGAGGTAGTGGTCGCCTGGTCTTGCTATGACTCGAACTTTCTGTGGCAGTAGGCTGCCGGTCGATTGTATTTAAGCGGCTCACACTATGGATAGGAACTCCAAGTGTTTTCGTCAAATACGTTTGAGTTTGCGTGAGGTTGATGTCGATCGGAAGGTCCCTGAGTACAACCTTCAATTTCTCCGCTGCGGATGATCCATAGGCGAATCCAATTTGTTTTTCGCGGAGGAAGTCACAGATAGCAGTGAAGTCCTCCTGGTCGGATGGGGTAACTCTACAACTCCCTCGAGTATATCGGTAGTAGCTCCGGTTGTGGGTGAGCGTGCGGAGCATTTGAGAGATCTCCGCGCTGGTCGTATTGAAAATAGTTATGCTGGGCGGCTTACGAATCTTCTGGGGCGGGGAGGTAACTGGCTCGTTACCTCTAGTCGTATTTCCATGCTGGCTGCTGGGCTGCGACTCGGGCTGACGGTCGCTGTCGTATTCGCTAGTGGTAGAGTCCTCATCATCTACTGCCTTTGTTTCTGGTCGTTTCTTACGGGGTCTCTTCTTTGGTTTCCCCTTATCCATGGCCAGGGAAAACCAGGAACGAACGTGTCTCCTCTCTACCTCCGCTGGGCTGAACGGACGAGGTACTACAGCCTCGTGCCTGTCATTTCTGCAGTGCACGTACGTGGATTCGAAAGATGAGAATGGAGCTAATGTTACTTTCCTCGTCCTAATAAATTTACTTCCAACCAGTGACGGCGCCATGGAAATGTGACTGGTGGGGGGGGGGGTAACAAAATATTGTAAGGGGACAGTCACATTAAAACGCCCGAAAACACTACATATATATATATATATATACATATGTAATAATACTTATAATAATAATAATTATTATAATTATAATTATTATTATTATATTCATGTATGGTGGGAGACCTTCTTTGGGATTCTGATCCTGACAGACGTATTGTTTGCCAAGGGCAGCAAGAAGAGAGGAAACCAGATGCAGAGAAACGTTTACGAGCAACGCAGAGGAGGCGGACCGCCATTCGTCCGACCAAGGAATTCAAGGAAGCCATTGACCAATGAACAAAGAGAAGCCCATGAACTCTGGAAGCAGGAGAGGAAGGAAGTGAGAGACCGAGAGAAGGAGGAGGCGAGGAAGAAAGAAGAAGAAGAGAAAAAGCAGGCACAATCAACATCAAAACCTGGCCAGCCTACCAGAGGGAAGGAAGAAAACTTCATGTCAAAGTCCAAGGAAGAACAACTAAAACCAGACACTCCAAGCGAGATGCAAACCAAGAAAAGGGAATACCCCTGCGATTCTTCCGATGAAGAAGAAGACATGGACGAGCCATTTATTCATCCTAAGAAGCCAGTACGTGCTAGAACACCACCGATAGTCAAGCCAATTGACACAACAAACACGTACCAAATGTTCTCAGATCATGACGAAGAGACAATCGAACGACTGACAGCCAAGTTACCAGCAGTCTACATCTACAACGCAGATAGAAGCCATCAACTTGTCACTTCGGTGACAAAGGTAATAGATGACAAACAAGCCACGATCAGAATTCTACATGATGGAATGAAGATACAAGCCAACACCAGACTAGCTTACGACAAGCTCATCAACCATTGCAAAGAGCACTCGCTCAGCTACGCCACTGATAAACCACGCCGAGAGAGGCCGGTCAAAGTAGTACTCCGACATCTGCCAATCGACCTACCAACGAAAGAAATACAGACAGAGCTAGCAGCGCAGAACTACCAAGTACAACAAGTCCAGCAGATGAAGAGAAGAGATCCGAGGACCTTCACCAAAACACCGATGCCACTATACCTAGTTACATTGAACAAAGGCGAGACAACATGAAAAATATACAGCCAAGACCACCTTCTGAACTATGAGATGAAAGTGGAACCATACCGCTCTCCAGGTATACTGCAATGCCATAGATGCCAGAGGATAGGGCATTTCCAGAGCCAATGCAAGGCTCAACCAAGATGTGTGAAATGTGCAAATAATCATTTCACAGCAGAATGCCAAAAGAAAGACCGAAAACTCCCTGCAAAATGCTGCAATTGTGGAGGAAACCACCCGGCCAACTACAGGGGCTGTAAAATGTTCCAATCAGTACATCAGATGAAACCAAAACCAAAGCCAGATGATGGGAAGGAACAACAGAAACAACTACCATTCAGATTACCACAAGAGAAGCCACCTGAGAAAACTACACCACCGACTACCATGAATTATAGCCAGACACTCCAGACTCCAACTGAAGAGCAAGAAGAGGCAAATGAAAGCATCAAATGGTTACTGGAAAAACTACAAGACAAGAAAATAAGAACGCTCATCAAAACGGCGAAAGACAAGATCGAAAACTCAAAGATCGAGAAAGAAAGAACACTCATAGTCCTACAGGCACTAGTCGACATCGTCACAGAAATGGTCTAAACAGACAACCAAAACAACTCAGATATAACACGAAATGTCATAGCAAAACGGCCCTTTTAGGACCAACAATTAATGATAGGCCCTTCTTAGGACCAAAATCCTGACGGCCCTTTTGAGGACCAAAATTCTGTCGGCCCTTTTGAGGACCACAACACTCAGTTCGTAACTGAACTGCCATCACAGACCGAACCTCGAGCGACAGTTGCAGAGGTAACAGAAACCAATTCATCGCACTACGCCATTACCACAGATGGGAGTCAAGGAAACGATGCTTCTACAGAAAAACTTCAAGAAAATTCAACTGTCAACTGTATGGTGTTTTCTGTTTGTCTTTTATTTAGAGTGGACGTTTACTGCCTAAATTTACTTCTTGATTACGAGTTTATCTCCACATGATTCGTTTTAATAAAGACATTAATTCTTTTTATTGATAAGTTGCGTTGTCTCTAGTGGCCTATTTCAGTATTGGAAGACATTCATAATTTTATAATTCATCATCTTTCTTGATATAAATATTTTAGTTATAAGATAATAATATAAATGCCGAAAAATGCTTCGAATAGTTTAATTTTCTTTCAAAATAAACGTGACGTTGGAAGAAATGAATCTTCTTAAGTATTAGAAACAATGTGAGGCACTTCTCCTGTAGGAGAATTCTGCTCTATGTGCTTTGGAGAACACATTGCCCACCTTTGGTACGTCCAGGACTTGACATTTCTTCTCAATGGCAAGAACAGCCAAATGAGGCAGTTTTCATCCAGCATCCTGTTTCGAGCAAGCCTTTTCAAAGATTTTAAGGACAACCATCTTCGTAATGCTGAAGAGTTTTGGGCAAAATTTGTGTTTCACCTTTCAGGGAAATGTTATCACAGGATAAAAAAATCAGACAAAGGTTACAGTTATCTCATAATTCAAGAAATATTCTGACCCTGGCATTACTTACTCTTACTCTACCACTCCAACGTATGTCTGTGCTACACAATTACAGGCACCTATGGGGTTCATGGGAAGAAGTTCTTCGATTTTGATATGTACGAGAAAGAGCGAACCTGCATCCAATGATTGAAGAGTGGCAAATCCTAATAAGCATTCTTTTACCTGCCCGCGATATGTTTTGAATCGAATTTTAAGTGTAATTTGCATTTTAAGGTTCACGTTCAATACATTTCCAAATAATATCCCCTCATTAACTTCAAGAGTATCGAAGAAATTCCCTTTGTTACGGTTTCCTCAGACTCATCATCTCGAAATTCAAGTCCCTGGTGAATAGTAAGAAACCGCGATGAATCCACAACAACTGACATGTAGTGTCGGGTTTTCTCCGATCACCTTTGGTCCTGGGTTCGATACCCAGTGGAGGCACTTTAAACTATAAGTCCAATCCCGATTGGCTTTTCTGTGCATAAAGTGGACTTAAAACATCAAATCAACCAACCAACCAAATCTTGAATCAACTTTGAATGTCTTTTAATAATTAGCGTTGTCACTAACGACAACGATTAGAATAATTTGCCCGTACTACAGATGATGTCTTGTGATCCTGAAAATATTCGTGATGTTTTAAAACCATCCACATTCAACACTTTTTCCCAGTTCTTAAGACTGATTAAAACTTAGGTTAATCTCGGCTATTACAGGACATAAATGAATGAGAAATCACCTATGCCCAGGTCGGCGCTCGAATCTTGAACGAAAGTCACATACACATAGCTATATATATACTAAACAAATTAATATTTGTTAATCAAGTTGGTATTATAAGCAGGAAAGTGATATCATGCAGAATACACCACTTTGAAAAGGTGAAAATCGTCATACTCTTATAAATGAACTCTCTTATTATTCGATATTTAATTAACTTCAGTTGGAGGGCCCGGGGGGGTGAAGTGTCTGACATGGGGCGTCCCCCTGCCTTCTCTGGCGTCGTCACCATAACATTCTAAAAATTTCGCAACCCGTGCAAATAATCACGTGGTAAAATCTTGTCATGGTTCCCTGTAAACACTAATCACCAAATTACTTCTTTCCATATTTCCCTATTTTCTCCTCCTCTTTAGCTCTCAGCTGTTCGGAGTGGGATAATGCAAGATTATTTGTCCCTAATTATCTCTTTCTCTTAGTCTTGCTAATATCTTGGACTCCTTAATAACTTTCCCAACAACTCCTTATCAATTTGTACTGCCATGTTTCCCACAATGTTTTTCCTACTTCCTAATAACATTCACTTCTGTACACCCTTTGATGTAAAAAAATATAATAATAATAATAAACCCTATCCTTCGGTCCGTTTATCTTTCGAACCTATAGAGCTGAGACTATGTTTACAAGATAAATCTCGGACTCAGATACTCCACGATTTTTTTGGCCCCTCCTTCCACCTTCTTTCCTGCCCTTTTACTTGATGTTATTCAGAATTGTATTAGTATCTGGAGTACTATCGTAACATAAAATTATTAATCTGGAATGAATTGAAAAATAAAAATGGGGAGTAACCCTGTGTTTCGAAAGAGTATTTAAAATAAGTTTAGGTATTCATTCATTACTCCCTCTAGAATAGTCTTCTTTTGACTTAACACGCGCTTATCAACGTTTCTAATTGAAATACCTTTTTCCAAGCAAACAAGTATTTGCAACTGATTAAATATTTTGCTTTAATTTTTTCGAGACATTCGAGACGAGAAGAGACTTTTCAAAAGCCGTCCCGTCCCGTCTCGTGTCTCGTCTCGAAAACGAGACGAGACACGAGACGAGACGGGACATGTAGCGTCCCGTGAGCAACACTATAAGCAACACGTGTATAAAATAATCTCTAATGTACGCATTGCATGACAGTCAGATATACACAGGTGTAGACCCAATCTACTTTTATGCTACGTTTAGATGGAGGTAATTAATTGTTAGTATTTACTATCTTTAACATGGTACATTGATACCACCGACCGAGGCAGATGCTGATTGACTTTATGTGATGTTACATTTAGTTGCATAATACTATTGATCATTTTGTGGATATGTATTATTGTGTCCCTTCATCCCGTGTTGTGAATTGTAGGATTTGGATGGTGAGGCTGCTTCGTCCAAAATTTTTTTTTCTCTTCATCTTGGAATATTCTATTGATGAATATGTGATATAATGTAACATCGGAATCGTAATGTGTAGATATTTGTACCTAGCTACGTCCCTGCTACAATGTGTTTTCAATTGCAAGAATTAATTTCTTTAAAGGAACGTCGCCAAGCAACGTCATGCTAAGATGAAATTTGTGAAAGCAGCCAGCTGACGTACCAAGCATTGCGACTGCGTTCGTCAGCGCCGGAGGCGAGGACATCAGTGCAAGGTTTCGCCCAGCACTTCAACGTAGGCGGTAGCACGACATCTGCGATCGTGGGCCGTGAGAGTACCTCGGCGCAAAGCAACATGGCGGCGGACTCCCGAACACCTTGACAGACGCTGCACGAGGGAAGATGTTGTTCTATCTGCCAGGCGAGGGTTCGAACCAGGCGCTGCCTCTTCGATGCCGCTACTCACCCCTTGGAGGCTACAGGTCCGATGGGGCAGGGCTCGTGGCGGGAGCCTAAACGCTGGTGATCGTGGGGAGTTCCTTTCAGCCCTCCGAAGACCACACGACGGATTCGTATGCCAGCAAGTGTGTCATCCTTAGCTGTCTGCTTAGTTATAAATAGAAACTGTACTCTGTAAATAAGTTCTATGAAGTGTAAATACTGTACATGCGTAAATATTTTTGTAGAGTGTAAGTAAATATTGTAAACATTGTATATGTTAAGTTGATACATACTTAAACGTATGCAATAATAAATATTATGAAACAGCATAATTGTTTTTATTCTGTGAATGCAAATTCTAAAAATGGCCTTGTAAATTCCAATAAAAAAGTCTAAAAAAACAAGTAAAAGGACTTAACATGTTGTTTTATTGATGTAGAAAACACTGAAAGAGCGACAACCCCAAATGAATAAATAAAAACGTTTTATTTTTCTGTTAGCAAAATGTTAAGATGTAAGAGTCGATGGTCTTTCTCACTTCTGCCTCTTCAGCGTCTCATTCTTGTTTCCCCCTGGACTTACGGCCCCTAGACTATTGCCTAGGATAGCCTAGTGGAAAATCCCCCATGTCTATGCACGAGGATTAGCCGTCTCTAATAAAGTGGACATTCAGTGTACAACGCGTTAAATACAACTCTATGCACTTGCTCCATGTTCTTGTGAAAGGATCATTTCTTTGTGCCAAAGATCCATCAAGCAAATTCATTAAAATGTTTTAAAAATTCAGTCCTGCTGAATAAGTAATCAAAACACAATAAAAGTGTACAAGTAAAAAAAATATACTTACAAGGTCAATGACTTTGAACATTTGATATATTTCTTCGATGTTTTCGATGATTGCATCCAACACCAGATCAGCCTTCTTCACAAATTGTCTCAAATCCTTAGTCATGGTCAGTTTTTGCGAGTGGTGGTCACAAATTCTTCACCTTTACTTCGGCATTTCTAAGAAGAGAACGAAGAAGACATTCCAATAACTGATCAACGAAGAAGAAATCTAGAAGCACTTCAAATGTTATTTTAATCCTATAAACTCTGTTGGGGATAACTACACAAATATACAATAACTGAAATTAATTCATTTCGTTTTCGAGTAGATGGTATCAGCACTAAAATGTTCAAACTTTCTTTGCCTTATGTTTTATCTCCTCTAACGCACGTCATTAACTCCTCTCTTTCCAGTGGCGTCTTTCATGAAATGTGGAAAGAAGCACGAATCCTGCCACTTCAGAAAAAGCAGATCGCCACTTCTTACAATGACTTTAGGCCTATCAGTCTTTTGCCTGTGCTATCTAAAGTACTCGAGAAAATAGTGCATTCGCAGACGTTAAACTACGTTAACACGAATAGTTTACTGCCCCCGCTGCAATCCGGATTTCGTGAGAAACACAGCACAGCCACTGCTCTTGCTAAAGTTGTGGATGATATTCTCTATGCCATTGATAAACAGCAAGTCACTATTTTAGTACTTCTGGATCTCAGTAAGGCTTTTGACACTGTGCAGCATGATTTATTATTAGCCAAACTTAAATATTACAAGTTTTCTCCTTCAACATTAAACTGGTTTCAAACATATCTATTTAACAGACGTCAAAGGGTCGTATTACATAATTCACCATCTCACGTGTCTCTACCTATAACGCTGAAAGCAGGCGTGCCGCAAGGATCGATATTATGCCCCCTCCTCTTCACCCTTTTACACTGCAGATTTGCAGCAAGTCATAAGCTTCTTCACTCCACATTTTTACCCAGTTATATTTCTCAGATCATTACGCTTCGTTGGAACATAAGCTTAAGTCACTAAATTCTGACTTGAACATCGTCAGTAACTAGTGTGTATCTAACGGTCTTAAAATAAATCCAGAAAAATCCACTTTCATAATCATTGGTTCTAATTATTCAAGGTCGTTAATTAAAAATATTAAGATCGAGCTCAAAATAAACAATTTGCCCATTGTCAGGAATAACACTGCTAAAAATCTTGGTCTGATTTTTGACGAAATTTTTGATTGGACAGAACATGTAAAGACACAATGTAGGAAAGCTTATGGAACACTTAGGAATCTGAATCGTTTCCGTGACTTCCTCCCTGCGGAATCCAAGCTAAGACTCATCCAAGCATTAATCTACCCATTGTTCGACTATTGTGATAATGTTTACGGCCCTCAACTCTCGCTAAAAGCTCAGCAAAAAAATACAAATGGTGCAAAATGCCTGCTTTCGATACATTTTTCAAGCCAAAAGATCCGATCATAAAAGGTAAAAAAAAAGTAAAGTGTTCCCCTGTGCATAGCACCACGCCATGAAGGCGTATAGGGGGTGTGAGGGTAACGCCCCACACTTTCTTGATCCGGTCGTGAGTGGGGGTGATGTGATCAGCATCACGCCCCTGACCGCCTTTACCCCCCAGGGTTTCCCCCAGGTACCCATGTTATTCGACGCTGGGTGGGCGCCGGGGCCGCTTTCACCGTTAGAAAAGTTCCCGGATTTGAACCGGCCGGGGATCGAACCCGGGACCTTGAGCATGGTAGTCAGACGCGTTACCGACTGAGCCACCGATCATATTCTTACATTATTAAATAATAATCAGGTTCTTACCATGGCAAACAGAAGGAAGTTGCACTATCTCTGTTTTATACGCCGCATACTAACAGAAGGTAAACCACAGTACCTGTTTGATTTGATTTGATTTTGTGTTGTAAGTCCACTTTATGCGCAGTAAGGCTAATCGGGACTGGACCTACAGTTTAAAGTGGAATCCGAACCACTTGTGCCTCCACCGGGTATCGAACCCGGGACCCCTTGATTACAAGGCAATGACGCTACCGCTGCGCCATGGGGAGGCCCAGTACCTGTTTGAGAAGATGCATTCCCGTAGGGAAATCCATCAGTATGTTACCCGTAAGCGGAACAACTTCGATTTACCCCATCACTCTACCACGGCCTACAAATCATCTTTCTCCTTTTCGGCTCCCAAAGCATGGAATGCATTGCCTGCAAATAACGCTAGTGTAAACAACCCATTATATTTCAAAGGTAAAATAAAAGATCTGTTGTTAATGGAACAATGGCAGAGTCGGGGCACATACTGAAGGTATCAAGTCACTCACTATAAGGAATTGTATTATTGTATTATTATTACTATTGTCTTTTGTATTTCTAGTTACACTTTTTTTTGTATGCAACTAATTCCTATGTATTTTTTCTTTCTTCATTTTTAATTATTATTATTATTATTTTTACGTTTAGCTTACTGCTCCATAAGTTTGTAATCATCTCATATGTATTATCATATTGACAAGGGTTAGGTGGCAGAGCAGCCCTTGGCTGAACCTCGCCCGCTGAATAAAGAAAATTTATTATTATTATTATTATTTCTTTTATTGGTTGTAGATATTATCAAGGTGCAAAAGTTTCTGTTTTAACATTTCGATATTTTCTGAGAGTAATTCTCACGTAATAATGGCATTTCACAATTGATTCAAAACTGTTTCAGCGTAATTCTGAATTTGAATTAAAAATTTTGGGTGCATCAACACTTGGGTCATTTGCACTCCTCATATTATACGGTGCCCAGTCCCTTATCGTAACTAAAATAACTACCTGTCTCTGAGGACGAAAATCTCCTTATCTGTTTAAAAGCTGAGGCTGTAAAGGGGCGCTCAGCACACATAAGGACAACACAGACCTACACATGATTATACTGGCCGCAGGTCCAGACGCGGCCAGAGCCTAGTTGCCCTGTAACATTGCAGTTACAGGGATGTACTACGTACGTGGAAGTGAGGTTGTCTTTTTGGGTGCCTTAGCAGAAGGTCGGCCTTACAACCCCGTTTCAGCGTAATAACAACAGCAAGAAATATTTAATATTTAGGACGAAATACTTATATTATAAACGGATTATTATTATTATATCATTATTATATGATTACTATTATTATTGTCCACTAATTTTTGTACACGCTGTGAATGCAAAATTGATTGATCCTAATCGAATTCTATATTCGTCTGATTGATTTATTGATGGATTTAATGTTTTAAGTCCACTTTATGCACAGTAAGGCTAATCGGGACTGGACCTACAGTTTAAAGTGGGATCGGAATCACTATGCGCCTGCACCGGGTATCGAACCCGGGATCCCTTATCTTCGTCTGAGATGAGCTAAATAAATATTCACTTCCTAATATAATATGTAGTGCATTGTAGACTACATAGTATTATAACTATTTTCTTAACTATTAATATTTTATGAATTAAGTCATAACTTATTTTTTTATCATAAATAAAAAAATCACTATTATAATTTGTGGAGTTACTGCCTCTGCAAAGGTGTGCATTTTTCCTAATTAATGAACTGAAAAGGGAGCACAGAAGTCAAATGTTAAGAACCAGGTTCCGTTTGACCAACCTCCCTTTTCAGCTCATCGTTCAAAACTATAGACGAAGCAAGGTCTTCCGGACTTCAAAGTTGCTTTCACCTTTTTATTGCTCCTTTCGATACTTTATTCCTGAAATTGTTTATTTGCAAGATTACACTTTCACGATCAGCATAGGGGAATCCGTTTCTTTCAGTTTGCTAATCTCACATACGCTGAATCATCTCTTGAACGATCGTGACATGAGTATCTCCCACTTTTGTATTAATGCAATGAATTCCTCAAGGCATTGGCGAAATCCATTGCGTGACTCAACCGTTATTCTGTGACTGCGTGTTCTATTCGACTCGAACAGACCGAGTATGAGATACGTTAACGGAGGCGACTCAAGCACAGCCGTATCAAATGAAATTTTCAGTTATTCGGTCGCCTACGCAGGTGATCATACCCACATGGTAGTATTGATAGCATTATATTACAACCAATGTTCTAGCAATCCCTTTCGAAGAAAAAAGAAACCCAATGAGACAAAGTCTAGCACAAATACTTTATCGGGACTAGTTTTCCAGGTACTTAAATAAAGCCCCTATCACACGAAACTGGATTTCTAGTAGGAATGCCCTAGTTGGCGCTGAACTAACTTTCTAGGTAGCAATCATGGCCGCCTGGTTGACTGCTTGACTGGTTTGGAGGAATAGGACATGCTCTAATTGCTACTTGCTTTCCTCGACTGGATTCTGTGGAACAGCCAATCAGAGCAAAGTTTTGCCATGTGAAGATAATCTGTGAGTGTGCAAAGGAGCGCTTTTGTCTGTGGTTTCCGAGTGTTATTCCAGCAATGTATAACGTATACAGCATGAAAGACGCGTTGAGTTACACCATCTATGCGGAGTGCACGGTGTTTACATTTGAAACAACTAAAATATTCTTCCATACGTGTACAGTGCACGTTGTAAAGTATGTATTTAAGCAGCGCCATTGTTTTGTACCTAATAACATTTTATACGAAACGCTATTCCTCTCGGTTGAATAGTTATCGGCTTTTAAAAATATGAAGTGATACATTGTTTACATCTCACGCGGCCGCCATTACAACTTCCCTCGTATGGGAACAAATGTCTATCGACAAGTACGCTGATAAGTATCGTGTGAGGCGAGTAAATTGGTAGCGAGTCCAGCGCCAACTAGGCCATACCTACTGGAAATCCAGTTCCGTGTGATGCGGGCTTCAGACTTAGAAATCGAATCCAGGACATATTGTTACAAGGCAATAATGTTAACTGATGGACACAAAGCGAATGCATTCTAGACTGCATTATTTCCCATGTTTGTGACAGGTTCGTTCTCAAGTTTATCTCTTTATGTAATCATTGTTAATACAAATAACGTAGAACTATTTCACAAAAATCTATCGATGCTATGGCCGTCTAATCCAGGGGCTATTCCTCCATGTAGGAAGTGAGGAACTTCCTACAGTTCATTTTTACATATTTCCAGTTCTCTACTTTTTAGGAGTTTAATGCGTGTTATAAAATTGTGAGCGCAATGTACTTACAATTGCCTAGGTTGGCTACTGTCAAGAGTTGACTGCTTTCGCTCCAGTGACGTGCGGTGGCGTCGACACTTGGGGTAGCAATCAGTGGCGTGCTCAAAGGGGGGTTGGTTTGGGTCACACCCCTCCCCCTTTAGGGCCCAGTATTCCTAAAAAAAAGAAGAATGTCAATAACAGGAATATATTGCAAACTGATGAATGAGTACTAAAAAAGGTACATGTAACCCCCATGTTACTTGGGGTATGGGTATTCTTTGTGTGTGTCCCTTCATCAATTTTATCGTATCGTCTTCGCGATTAGCCAATAGTGGCGGAAAAGCGAAATAAAATAAACCAAATGGAGCAATCAATCAATGATTTGATTTCATTTTTGTTACTTAGCGTCGCTTTTTGTCACATTTAGTTAATTGCGAAGATAATGCGATAAAATTAATGAAGGGACAAACACAAAGAACACCCATGCCCAGGTCGGGCATGGAAAAGCTAAGTAAAATAAACCAAACCAACAACAATATGAACACGCGTTCTCTTGCCCAAATAAATACATCCGTATTTATGACTGTTAGAGGCCAAGAGTAGTATATTTAAATAAAACACTACTAAAACGAGAGTGAGAGAGAGCCTGAGCACATATTTGTAATTTAATCATTACATATTCCATATTTGAAAAAAAAACAAGCATTATTGTCTTCACATAACACGTTCCCATTTCATAAATAATAAAACTACATCCCATATTATACATACATATTGTACAACGTGTAAAAGGTTGTGTAAATACAGAGAACATAAGTACTGCAGAAAATTTTACCCTGAGTTCTTTAGAGGATTTACAAAAAAAATCTATGAGAGACCAATCCCTTATCTGTCCTATAGGAGATAGACTGGGGGACCTGAAAGCCTGGGCTTTCAACCATTGCAGCGGGAGCGAGGGGCAAGGGAGGTAGAAGCAGAAATCTTCCCTTTCCCTTCGAAAACCCGTTTCAACCTGGAAACTGGTCAGGCGGAAGAAGAGCGAGCTAGGGTATCCAGCCAGCTTTGCCCGCGGATCACGCCGATGGACGAGAAGCGCGTGGAAAAGAAAGTGTTGCATATGAACTGTGGCTTTAACAAGACAATAAATATTGTGATTTGAATATAATTCGAGATGTGAGATTGATTGATCTATCTCTGCTAGACTAGCTACTCCTCAGTGCACGTCACTGTTTCGCTCGCTCCAGTAGCAGTCCAAAGACGATGGACACGGGCTTTTCTGCCGCTTGTTGAGGAACCTCGGCGGTCATCCTACAGACAGACGGGTGGGGGTAGAAGGGGAAGTGCAAGGGAGTGGGGAAAGGTTACGAAGATCGGCGAAGATCGAGGAACCAGCAAGACTTTCCTCAATCAGCGATTCCAACCCCAACAAAATGTTAGTAAATCAAGCACAGTTTGATCTTTGTTGGCACTTAGCACCGTTTCTAGCATAATCTGCAAACTCCAATCCCTGGGAGAGGGAAATCGAATTCAAAGGAATACGTTTTCAGGAAATAGAAATAATATTATGTCCAGGTCTTATTTCTACTTCACCAGCGGACATGTTTCAAACAAAGGGAGTATGCCGATCCAGCTCACAATTTAGAAGCATTTAGGATAATTTCGAAGTTTAAGCAACACTTTTCATTATCGTCAATCCACATGACAGGGAGGGAGAAGAAAATATAAATTCTTGCAAAATCTGAAATATCGTCAATGTTATTTTAGTCGATTTTTATAGGTTCACATTTAAATATTTCCTAGTTCAAAGTGAGGAGCAAGGGTCCCTTGCCACACCTTGACCATGGACTGACGCTAACATTCTAAATACAATGGGTAAACCTTGCTCGGTTTACCATAACTTTACCACTGGTCTAATCAAAGTGTCCTGGGTTCCTTTCATGGAGGTATAATTTACAGCTCTTCGGATTCCATTTTGAAGATACAGTGCCGATTAGATTTATCTGACCACGAATAGTTAGAAAAAGAAGAGAGGGAGATAATATGATCTGTACCCCTCTCAGAATAAATTTCTAGATCTGCCTATGGTAATACCTCCACAGATTCCAGTTTCCTCACATTCAGGTTTCAGTTTCTGTTGTAAGGGGTGACTTTCCCGTAAGCAACCAAATACCAATCTCTCTTTCACTTAGTATACCATGGACCGCATTTTTGCAGGCTAACGAGCTGGTGTCTGGAGTCACAGCCAGCGTAGTACTCTGTGGGGGTTGTTCTTATCTTTCACTTTCATTCCTATCTTTGCGATTAGTCGAGAGTGGCAGAACAGGGAAGCAAATCAATCTATTTTAGTTTGTTTTTCTACCTACGGTGTTATCCGCGACGATGAGGATAAAAGGTGTTGATTTGGTTTATTGCCACTTTTGGCTAATCGCGAAGATAAGGATGAGTGATGTAAGTGATTAACCATCACCCACAAAGAACTTGGCTAACTTCGACAATGAGGAAATGAGTATGATTGATGATATGATGAAAGTGAAGAATTTCCCCCCACCAACAATCTTGGCCTCAAAAATCCCCCCCACCAAAAATTTCCGGGAGGGGAGAGTTTTTGTTATAACAAACAAAAGATAAGCAATTACTTTTAATTTCAAATATGCTCTACTAAGAATAATATCAAAAACACACACAAATTAGTGTAGTTCTGAGTATTGAATGCATTCTCTCTCAAGAGATCTACATTATTACGCACAATAAAAGTAAAACAAGAATGCAAGAAAATAAGAAAATAATAACTATGAAATCTAATTGATTTATAACATATAGCACAAACTAAACAAAAACTTACACATAATAAAACCACTTCAACTATTTCATAATTTATTAACATCTTTAACCAGTTAGTAAAGGAATTATACCTGCCGCAAAATTAGTTTGGTATTGAGAGCTGAAGGAACACGCGTCACGGTGTTGCCATATCATGCGGTACGGTACGCACTGCAGCCGTCTGACGCTGTCTCGAGGAAAACGTGTTATGAAAAGGAACAACAATGATGAATGTGTTATTGTTTTTTCTATTCATTTCCATCTCCCTTACAACATGAACGAATTAATGAAACGAGCATTGTTTACAAGTTACCTTTTCAATCCATTCTGTATATACACTTTCAATAATCATTTCTTTCCGAAGTCGTCGTTAAAGTCTGCCCGTCTTTCAATTATACCGCAACTGAAGTGCACAAAGTCCAGTTGGTGGGGCGTCTGACTTTCACGCGTGAGACACGCGGTGGTTTGTGGAACTTTTTCAAATATCCCGAGCGGCTCCGGGGTCGACTCAGCCCAAGTGAGTACCTGGGGCAAACCTGTGGTAAAGGCGGTTGGTGAACCACATCACCGCATCACATCCATAATATGGCCTAGGTCGAGGTCGAGAATGTGTGGAGCTCTACCTTCACATCTCCATATGCCTCCATACTTTATTTTGGGTCCATTATTTTTTTTTTTTTTTGTATGAGAATCCCAGATATTTTATGACTGTCCTTAAAGATGTTTCCCCACCTTGAAAAAATGCCGAATCTATCAACGAAACGCGCAGTTTCCCAACAGTGGGATGATCTTTCCTCCTATAACAAGAGTAAATATGGCGAGAATAGCATCTTGCTGAAAAGTATCTAAATTTGTCACGCGTTTACTGATATTCCTCTTATTTCCTGGGGTTTCCAATTTTGAAGTCTCGCATTTATTTATTTATTTATTTCTACCACATTATATTTTTCTTTCCCTATGGTAACAATAGTGTTCTTAGACACGCCGAAAGCAGCAGCAGTCCTGTCCAGAACTTCGTTTACAGAAATGATACGACCCCCCATTGTTTTTCTCTTGCTCAAATTATTTGCGCTCAGAACAAACCATCTCCCGCGTTTGTCCTTTGAGAAGAATTCCTTTTTCTTTTAGTGCATGGCCTCTTTGGTACATTGTCATCTCGAGTATTGCCTCCTGTGCTTGACATTCTTCACACAAGCACACGACACACTCAAGCAGAACACACAAAATTATGTACAAAAATAACACACTAAAGCAACACGCTATACACAACAAAGAATACTCTAAATTCAATAAACACTAAACAAACGGACTGGTTAAAATATCACAGTAACGCAACGCAACAAACAAACAACACGTCCTCTCCCAACAACATGAAATCTGATCGCAGGAAGAATCGCGCGATAAGCGGCAACACCGAGAAAAACGTTTTCTGTTGCTAGGTAACCAGGGGCTGGGTGAAGCACTCGGAACATTTTGATTGGCTCGCATGCCAGCAACCCACCCTCCCGCAGTGACGTAGACCCGATTTCAACACGTGGTTCACAAGTGTCAATACCAAACTAATTTTGCGGCAGGTATAATTACAAGGGTTGGATAAAAAGTAATGGCAACACTGCTGTCCCGTGAAAGGGGCGAGTCACAGCGCCACAACCGTTTCGTGGTTGATAAAGGAATGTCAGACGAGGAAGTATAGTGAGTGGGGTGCGATTGTATGTTATTCAGTCAAAAACAGCAGTGCTCTGAAGCAGAGGACGAGAGTGCAAGCGCCCTAACAATATGTTTAGGCAAGAAGAACAACGTCTCTCAGGCAGACGGTCAACGCAGCCTACTACTGCACCTTCTTGCAACACCACCTTCGTCTCGCATTAAGAAGGAAGCGACGGCACGTTCTGGCACGGTGTCCCATCATCCTGCTTGACAATGCAAAGTGTCACACTACGAACACTGTGACGGCGCTCCTGCATAACTGGTAGTGGGAGGTACTGGAACATCCGCCGTATTCACCGGTATGAGACCGTGTGATTACGACCTTTTTGCCAAAATGAAGGAACCACTGGGCGGGAAGCACTACGACACGCGCGAAGCCATCATACGTGCTATAGGGCGGTCACTGCGAGACATCGACAGAGATGGACGCGCTGACGGTGTACGACGCCTTCCATACGTGTGGCAGAAGGTCGTAGAGATGGGGAAGGGGGGGGCGATTACATTGAAGGAATGTAACACGTGCTCCTCTGCCAATACAGTCAAGTAGCAATTATACCAGTCTTGCCATTACTTTTTATCCAACCCTTGTAGCTGCTTTGCAATATCTGATAGCTATGTATAAAACTAACAAATTAATTTCCTTTATGTAATTAATAATAATTGTAATAATAATATATTTTTTTAGTAATTTATTTTTACTTTTAATAGTAACATTACAAATATGTATCGTATAATTTTTGAGGAATTTCTTATCCGAGTTACTTCTTGTTTCGTTTTTACATGTGTTAACAAAGTATTAAATGTTGTGACAAATCCGAAAAAACAAAACAATTGTTGTTACGAGTACTATTGGATTTATCTTGATTACTTTAAAAAGTGGCCCGAGGTACAACAGTCTCCCCTACGTGTTATACCCTGGCAAACACAGTAATGTATAACAAAAAGTATGGCTTGCTTTCTTGGATTAACTCACCATCTCTGGACGTGTACGAGGACAAGAAGACGCCTGAGTCACCTGCCTGCAAAAATCGTTTTGAGTCTCGCTCCCATCACCATTCAATATACCATGCACAAAAGACAATCACCTGACTGCACTGAAGACCCCTCCTCCTCCTCTCCTGAGAAACGTATATGAAGAATTGACAAGGCAACTTCGGAGAAACTTCTGACCAATCACCTTCCTACATACAAAGGGATATGGTGTCAGACAAGATGATTGACAGGAGGCTTATCTCGCACATCAAAGTTTCTTGGGTGCGACTTATACAGGGTGATTATAAAGTCCATATCCATTTTTGTGAAACACGTAAAAGAATAAAACGGAACCTTAAGGCGAAGAGTGACAGTTTCGCGCCACCGTGCACTTATTTCAATACCGTCAGAATGGGCACTGATACTAAAAAGAAACCCGACTATACAAGACAATGAATAATAATTTTTAGAATCCCGTGCATTCCTTTTTAAGAAAAAACGCAACAGCTTCAAGTTACGGCTAATCAAATGGGAGTTTCGACTTTTCGACCAATAAAATCTTCAACATGTCTTCTTTTCGTTCATGTGTTTCTCTACGCCATCAAAAGTTTCGGATTCTCAAGAGAACAAGTAAAATAATACTCCCATAAGCGTAATGCTTCCATGTCCAGCGTACAGACCTCTCTCCAGCTCGCCGCAATGGAAGAGGAGCTGTGATCCTTGCGTCTGCATCCCTAATACGTTTCTTCAAGCCCCGAAGGTTAGTAACTTGAGTGGCGTACATCTTGGATGTGATAAACTCCCAAACAAAACAATCAAAGAGTGTTACGTAGATTGGTAGAGCTACACAGCGAATATGGACTCCACATTCACCAGACCTAACACCCTTGGATTTCCTTTGATTGGGGGTTTAATAAATCCAAGATGTACACCACTCAAGTTACTAACCTTCCGGATCTCACGAAACTCATTAGGGATGCTGGGTACATCCACGATGGTGCAGTAGTAGCGTCATGGCGTTATAATCAAGGGGTCTAGGTCCGTTCCCGATTGGGCCATCTATGTACATAAAGTAAACTTAGAACAAACTCAAGCATTCGAGATGCCGTTGTAATGATTACTCCAGCTGTGCTATAGTGTGAACTAAACTATACAACATTGTAATGAACATTGCTCTAGAAATGGATTTAAGTTCGGATTTTAAATGACACATTTTACTTGTTTGACTCATGCTTTTGGGGGAGGGGCTGCAGTTCCCTCAGCCACACCTTCGGCACGCCCTCGTCCGAAAGTAACTTACTCGTCAAGGACTTTGGCTTGCGTCTTTCTTTTGTTTCACTAATCTGGAATCTTTAATTTGAAGAACAAAGACGTAGTTGGTTTCCATCTTTCTTTCTCGTCTGCCAAGATGACCGACACAAAGGAATTTCCCACACAAAACATGCCACAACTGAGAAATCTCATTAGGTTAGTCTCTTTGTCAATTTTTAATTGGAAGTGTTAGGCTGACCAAGAACAACGAGAAATTGATGCGTATACTTCAGTTGTACACCATAACTATTGCCAGCAGACAGTATGTTCAAGTGTGCAAATATTGCAGCTGCATTTATTTTATTTTCATTTTATGCCACGATTTCAACCAGCAACCTGTCAGGTGCAATAGGACCGTTCATAAGGGATTATTTTACGTGGAAGCATATTAAATTTGGTGTAGCTTTCTTGTGTGAAGAACAAGGTGAGATATTTCAATATTATTAATTATTTTTATTTATTTTCTGAACGTAGTACTCGTACTAAGAACTACATTTTTATGATAGATGGATTGAATTGACTTATTTTACTTCACTTTTCTGCCACTTTTGGCTAACTGCGTAGATAAGGATGAATGAACACAATACAAGCGCCCCAGAGGATTGGCTGTGAGTCTAGACGCCAGAGTCTCGTTAGTTGCAAGATACGAGGTCCAGGGTGTACTACGTAGAAGAGAAGTTGAGAGTTCGGTGTCTTCGAAAAGACACCTCTACATTTTTTTAATTCATCACATTACCCTACAACATACAGCGCTGAGAACGTTTGAACATCTCACATTCATTCAGGGAACGTTCATTTGAAATTGTCTCTTCGTGAATTTCATCTCATTATCATTCATTCTACGTATCACACACGACCAGGGGCGTCGCCACTGGGTGGGCTCTAGCCCATCTTAAAATAGTCTCAGCCCACCCGCGTACCCACCCAAATAGGATGAATACATGATATAGGCCTATATTATTTAGATAACGCAAGGTAACAATCTAGTAAAGCAAAGTACACAAAGTGGCCTTAACAATATTGACTAACATAACTCAGTTTCACTTCAAAAGTGAAGAACGTTTCAAGATTCTCCATTAGGTTAGTTTCCTTTCATTAACGTGCGAGAAATGATCACGTGTGCCAAAATGATCAAATAAAACTATTAACACATGTAAAATCAATGAGTGAACCTACAATAATAGGAAAAGTTTATTAAATAAAATGGTTATTCCAGAATTCTTTTTATTATTCCGGTAACTGTGACTAAATGAGTTTTGGTAAATTGAGTCTTTTTAATTTAATGTTATCAGTTGAATTAATTTTTTCCATTATTACGTTTTCAAGCTTCGTTTATATTGTAAAAGCATAGAGAAGCATTTTTTAACCGATGAAAGCTTACTTCGCTTTATTTTTATAATATTCCTTTTTTTATACAAAATACAGGAAATTTATATGCCGAAATTTTAACACTAGAGGAAAAGGTCTAAATATGGGCCCCCCTTTATTTATTCATTTTCGGAGGAAAAAAAATAATATATCAAGCACCTGGCTTTAAAATGCATATCCATGAAATATATACTTAAATGAAATAGCATGCTAAAGAATAGAAGGTCTCCATTTTTTTTAATAAAAAGCAATTTCCAGAAAATGGTAAAATGATGTATTTCAAAATTGTGGTCTAAATATAGGCTACTAGTGGCAAAAACACAAAAAGCAATTAAAATTTAAAGAAAACAGCCATTTATCGCTGAAACATTATAAAATTCATATTTAAGAATAAACTGTTGTTTTGAAAATCACGCGGAATGGGAAAAATCGAAATTAAGAAAAACATCCAAATATTTGTTGAAAATGTGATCTCAACATTAGACCTCAAGCCATAGCCCATATTTAGACCAACACGCTATTTTTCTTCTTCAATTTATTTTCGTTCTCTGTGGTACATATTTCACAAACAAATCATGGCATTATAAAAGCCCACATTTGTTTTATGTACCGCTAATATCATAACCTATACAAAGCAGATGAGAATTCAGAAAACGCCGAGATGAAACATACCTGCAAAAAGTTTTCGGAGGTCGCAATCCTATAACAGCGTCCAAGGCCGAAACTAACCACCACTTTCTCTTGCGAATTGGCGCCGCAACCTTTGTCCTTGACAGATAACCACTTCCCATAGCCTCTGCCAGGCTGCAGCACCCGGGAGCGCTGATAACTCCAAAACCCATGTTTAAACCTTCGCCCATATTCAGACCTTCTCCTCTAATAAAAATTGCATACAAAATATTTGTAATAATTGCATTATAAGCATGAATTTGAGCCAGGAACGTTGCTTCACCTTGAAAAGTTCCCAGCGCCCGCCCTTACCATGACCACCGAGCCAGAGCCGATCTAAAGATTTTTTATCCACACTTCAACACACCCGAGGAAGACCGCCACTGCACACGATACATGATCAAGTGTTAAAAGGCTGTATACTTGGTTTATTTTGCACCACACTTTTTACAGTATGCCATATTTTAATATATTCTAAATTGTTTTATCTTAGAGAAGCTATACTTCATGAAGCTTTTAATGGATTCCAACGTTGGAATGGCAGTTGTGGATCTGAAGAAAGACCTGCCTGATATAAATAGGACGATGTCTGTGAACTATTACGCATTTGGTGTGCTGCTTGACGTGGACTGTCCAGGCGTTCATCGCTTATTGGAGGAGGTAGGTTGCTAGGATTGGCTGTATTGTTTATTTAAGCTCCTTGTTTCTATAGTAGGATTAAGTACTGTACACTGATAGAAAGTGCTTCATCATATATTCTTAAATTTATACAATACATTTAGCATTGGTATTGCCTTGCGCTGCATATGTCACGAAGTCGCATAGGGGCAGGGGTGGATGCAATCCTACCCAAATCATTCATAAACCCCCTCCCCAAGTTTTGATAAATTACTAGTAATATATTTTTATTTGAATACAATAACCCCTAAAATCTTTCAAAGCACAAAAAGCTAGCATATTGATTGGAAAATATATAGAAAATTTCTAATAGAACAGCATTATTAAAATGATGAGGCTGTTTTTTATATAGTAGTGTACCAACTAGAGTGCTGCAGGGATAGATAGGATTTCGCTCGAGCGCCAAATAGTTCGCACGGATGACGCTAGATAGCGCACGGAATTGAGGACTTCTTCGTTCGAGCGAATAATTCTAGAACAGGCAAAACGAGCAGTATACGCTTGAAGAGCAGTAGTGCAGTGGAATGCATGAGTATTACCGTGTAAATTGTCCATCACCATGTTCGTGTACTTTATTTGACTCAATAAGAGATGAAAGAATTAAAATAAAAACTCTAAACAAGCTGTTGACAACTTCTGTACCAGCATACATAAAAATCCATGGCTTAAAAACACATAGGATGTAAGAGAAAAAATAATGAAAATAATCATGGACAATTTGCACGGTAATACTCATGTACTGTACAAGTATAACCGTAATTTATCTGTGGTAGTGGGTCCTCAAATATGGATCAGGATTACTGTCACATTAAAATTATATTCCTTGGTGCGGGTGGGAGACTCTTACGAGTGCGAGCGAGCGAGTGTTCCCATGCAGAACTCAAGTACCAACATAAACTATTATATAGGGTTTTCCAATAAGAACGATATGATTTTACAATGAAATAAAATAAAAACTATTTCAGATACAACCAATTTTTTTTATATTGTTTTGAAGCATAGTTTATTAATTATGTTTTGAATAACACATCATTTAAGTGTCCACCTCGGCTTCGTGCACACGAATGAATTCGATGAACCCAATTTTCGGTGACTTTGTGCAATAACTCGGGCCTAATGTCACGAATGCAGCGTTCGATGTTCAATCTTACTGCTACAAGGGTTCGTCGTCTGTTTGCATACACTATAGATTTCAAATAACCGCACAAAAAGCAATCTAAAGGAGTTAAATCACAACTCCTTGGAGGCCAACTAACAGTTGCATTTCTTGAAATTATCCATTCACCAAACTGTTCTTGCAATACGTCGATAGTGGCATTAGCAGTGTGACATGTGGCGCCGTATTCTTGGAACCACATGTCCTCCAAATCAATTTCATCTAAATTTGGCCACAAAACATCTGTTAAAGGAGGCACAATGTAGCAGTCACTGTAACTGCATCTTCTTCCTCGTTTTGGAAAAAAAAATGGTCCGATGATGCCACCATGCCATAAACCACACCATACAGTGACCTTTTGAGTTGCAAGGGCTTCTCGTGAATCACTTGTGGATTGTTTTCACACCAAAAAACGACAATTTTGTTTGTTAACATATCCACTTAACCAGAAATGAGCTTCATCTGAGAAGATAACATTTTGCCCAAAATTATGATCCGTTTCAAGTTCAATAGAATGTCTATTTTTAATATTTTTTTTGGATAATAACCAAAAGTTCTTGAAGCGTGTATTTAGACATGATGAATTGTCACAGTGTATACTAAACACAAATGACAACTAGTGACAGTTATAAAATTTGAAGCATAGTTGCCAGTTCATTTCAAAATCATATCATTCTTATAGGAAAACCCTTTACTTCTAGAATTGATATTATTAATCAATACCGAGAATATGGCTTATATATGTCCCTTAGCCACCTATAGTATAATCCTTCACAACCACTACACCAACGAAAAATACGTATTCCTTTATTTTCATCGCGGTGTGAGGCAACCGAGCAAGAACATTTTTAGGTCCATTGCTTCAAGAAATTCAAACAGAGCTTTCAATATTTTAACGGGACGAATCGACAGGATACTTAGCATTTTACGACTTTATCTGTTGATAACGTTACTTCGATTGCAAAAAAGTAACTCAGTTACAGTTACTTACTTCTGAAAGTAATATGTTGCAATTAGAATTCCTGAAACAGTAATTGTTACCTGTAACTGTGTTACTAGTAACTACTTACTTTCACACATTGGTGTGTAGCCTATACAAACTGCTGTATTAAGGCACAAAGGCTGTTCACGCCAGTATAAAAGCGTTTAAATAAATACATAAATAAATATTCATAGGTATATTAAAATGACAATTCTATGTATCCCTATCCGCCCCTATGGTCACACCTTGCCTTTCCTGCGTTGGTATTGGTGGAATTCAGAAGTCACTATCTATTTCCAGTGCTCCAAAAGTTTGAGCTTCTCTGAGAACTACAAGTGGTTGATGCTCCACAAGAAGAATAGAAGCAGTTTTTTTGAAGCAAAGAGCCTCGACCCATACAAACTGAATATGGATACTGAAGTGACCATAGCCAGGGAAGAAGACGGTTCCAGGTTTGCCTTGAGCGACGTTTACAAGACGGCCTACAACGCAACTACAAGGGAGCTTAACCTCGGCTACTGGAAGCTAAAAGAAGGGATTGTGGTAACGGCCTCTGGATGGAAGTACGAGAGAAGGACAGACATGTACGGGCAGAGGCTTTCGATGATCGTTGTGGTAAGTTGCAGGGTGCAAATTAGAGGATTTATTTATTTATGTAACTTTAGTTCTCTTCAACTTTTGGCTGATCACCAAGATGAGGATGAATGATGATAAGATGAGATGGATGGATGGAGGAACAATCACAAATATATGCTGTCTCAACTCAGGATGTTCCAATTCAGAAACTGCGATGAAAGTTCCCAATTCAGGAACTGCGACGAAAGTTCCCAATTCAGAAACTGCGACGAAAGTTCCCAATTCAGGAACTGCGATGAAAGTTCCCAATTCAGGAACTGCGACGAATGTCTCAAATTCAGGAACTGCTACGAAAGTTCCCAATTCAGGAACTGCGACGAAAGTTCCCAATTCAGGAACTGCGACGAAAGTTCCCAATTCAGGAACTGCGACGAAAGTTCCCAAGTCAGGAACTGCGAAGAAAGTTCCCAATTCAGGAACTGCGATGAAAGTTCCCAATTCAGGAACTGCTTCGAAAGTTCCCCATTCAGGATCTGCGACGAAAGTTCCAGATTCAGGAACTGCGTCGAAAGTTCCCAATTCAGGAACAGCGACGAAAGTTCCCAATTCAGAACTGCTTCGAAGGTTCCCAATTCAGTAACTGCGATGAAAGTTCCCAATTCAGGAACAGCGACGAAAGTTCCCAATTCAGGAACTGCTTCGAAAGTCCCCGATTCAGGAACAGCGACGAAAGTTCCCAATTCAGGAATTGCGAGGAAAGTTCCCGATTCAGGAACTGCGACGAAAGTTCCCTATTCAGGAACTGCCTCGAAAGTTCCCAATTGAGGAACAGCGACGAAAGTTCCCAATTCAGGAACTGCTTCAAAAGTTCCCAATTCAGGAACTGCGATGAAAGTTCCCATTTCAGGAACTGCGACGAAAGTTTTCAATTCAGGAACTGGGGAATGCTTGAAAAAGTACTGTGCTTTACGGCGAGTTTCCTCTTTTCTCTAATAAATTTTGAGTATATTTCAGATCATATGCTTGTAGGTCAGGTTAGCAGTTACACAGACATGCGCTCCCGAGACAATTAGGACTTCCTGAGTCGAGAAGACATATCACTAAAAAAATCCAACCGGTAAAGACTAATTCCTGAGATGGCACTGTTTTCATTCGAATTTCCATAGTTCCTGAGTTGGGAAATTCTGAAACCTGAATCAAACATGTAGAAACGACATAACACGAGTCTCACAAAGGATTATACTGAATGTAAATCCAGACGAGAGAGCCTCGTATGTCTTCAAGAATGCAGTCCAGGGTGTTCTACTTTGAAGGGATGATGAAATTTGGGAGTCGCTAGAAAGGGCAACCTCTTACGCTCCCAAATTAAAGGAGGAAGGTCCGTAATCAAATGGGGCTAGAAGGCCTTCATAAATTTGCCTAAGCCGCCCTAAATTTTCAGAGCTAATTTGAATTTGATACAAATGAAGAATTCAACTTAATAATTGTATAACAATGGGAGTTAATTAGTTATTTTACAACCACATCGTCAAAATTCTCTTTTCATTACTATCATTGAGAATCTGCCGTCTTTTTCAAGAAATTGAACAAACTGAAGAATACTACACCGTGATTCGTAGGTCCGTAAAACATTTTAGAAATTCACCACATATAATTTATATAACGGATTGTTGCAACTCTGTGTAAGAATGTCTGAAGATGAAATAGCGAAATATGGACCAGCATTTCCTGGACTTTGTCTCGTATTAATAAATGCAGCGTTAACATTTCCCACCACTGTGACGGTAGAAATATGCTTCTCACGTTTGTGTGTGTGTGTTTGAGTACAGGGCGATTAATATATTATATTTAATTATATTAATTCTTAATTTAATTATATTTAATAATATATTTAGCTGAAACATTAAAGAGTAGCAAACTCATATTCAATGTGAAGCAGAGAATTTCAATTTATTTTCTTTTTAATAAATAGTGGTAACTAATATATTAATAGTATTTTCACCAGGGTAAATAGTTGGAAGTAAGAACATTAATTTTGGATAATGGGTTTGCCTGGCCTCATTTTTCACTTGTTCTACCTTATATGTAACCATATATAGTAAATGACATCATGTATATTTTTGTAATGTACAAAAATGTCTACTTTCACCTCTTCTATGCTAATATAATGGGTAGTAAATATTTATTTTATTTATTTATTTCTTGTTTTCGATGGCGAAGATAAGGCACAAGCCTTTTCTACAAATTAACCATCTCTACTTTACATTATAGAAAAATTGATTATAACTGCGAAATATTAAAATCTAAAAACCTTAGAATACCAAAGAAAATAAACACACAAGAAAGAAGAAGAAAAATAAACACAGGAAATGCATATACACAGTAAGAAAAGTAAAAAAAATACGCGTAAAACATAAACATACATACATAAAAAATACTCAAATTACAGAAAAGGCAGTGGGTGTTGGTCCTACAAGTTTACACGAAAGGTTTAATTTTATTTTATTTTCCTGTTTTCAGTACTGGTAAGTTGACCCCAGAAGATTATTTCTAATATTTTTCTAGTATTTTAATCTAATATATAAAAATGGATGTAAGTGTGTATATGTGTGTGTGTGTGTGTATGTTCCAGCATAACTCTTGAACGCCTGGAGCGATTTCAACTAAACTTGGTACACATATCACTTGCAATCTTGAAAGGAATACTGTGGATGTATGACACCCCTGGCACCCCTAGGGATGTGGGTGGGAGGAGGGGGTGACATGTAAAAATAATAAAAAACGACCGATATTGGTGTGGAATCCTTAGTTTTCGGGGTCGCTAAGATGAATAGTGACACTCCCAATGCCGTTCAACTACAAGTTCATTTTACACTATAGTTAGAATTCATTATTTTCCTGTCTAATAGAAGATTCGGATAAATAAATACCTGGGCAATGCCGGGCAATCAACTAGTACTACTATAAGTGTCAATTTATGCATCGGTATATCTATTTTTGTTGAAATTAACATTTTGTGTTGCAGATAACAGCCACTCCTCTTGACAACTTGGAGGATCGTCTTACCAGCACTGTAGATATGGAGAAAGACACAATGACCAAGTTCAATTTCGTCCTGTTCCTACATCTTAGAGACATGTTCAACTTCACGTAAGTGCTGTCACGTATTCCTGCTTTATTTCCTCCTGTATATTATCAACGTGCGAATTAGAACTCTCTTTTTTGGATGGCGTTGCTCAGATTGCATTTCTTGGTAGGCAAGAGGTAAAATCGCAATGCTATGTAATAATATAATCCTTAGACTTGACAAATACACTAACTACAACAAAGTATAATTTGAAGAACTCTATATAAGTTAGACTTTTTCACTGCCAAAAAGATTTTCATATTCATCCACTTTTATTGCAGTTTGAAATTAGTTTTCATTTATCCTTGTCATTGTGATTATTTATTTTCATTATTCTTATTGCATGCTAGTTTTTCAGTTAGAACCGCAGTGCTCCAATAGGTAAGGCATCTCGGAGACTTTGGTTCGATTACCAGGTTTTACTCGTATATATCAGGTGGGAATTTTTCCAGAAATGCACCTGCAAAAAGCGGCACAAGGCCTCCAGAGCAAGATGCTGATCACATTACCTCCACAGTGACCTAGATTTTGAACCAATGTAGTTTTACATTGTGACGTTTACAAGTCAATTATTTGCACGATTACATTTCGTTCATAAATATTTGAAACTAAAACGCGAAGGTGAAGATACAACTTCTATAGGTCTATATATTAGTGAAATAACTGAGCAATATGCAGTTCACTATTACCTATATTTCCATTTTTGTCAGACACACTACCACATAATGACTATTGATTCTCGTTGCTATAGCAACGTTAGAATTCCAAATATCTCGTTTATACAGCGTAGAGTGCAATGAATAACATAAAACATAATTAACGTTGTACAAAGTAATAATTATACATTTTTTAAACGTTAATATAAAGTGATTTTTATAATATGAAATTAATAACTTCAATAAACATATAATTATATTGTGCGGATTCACAGGACCGTCACAACATTCCCCTCCTCCGGGAAAATGAAAACTACGAAACAACGAGGAGGAGTTTTCATTTATAAATCAGTCAGATGTGTATCAACATAACTACAACAAAGTTACAAATTGACAACATTATCTGACATTCGACAACAACGTGCACATAAACAGATTTGTGCCTAACAGGTAATAACAAATCAGAACATAATACAACATTCAATTGTACAAAATAATAAACAGAATGGTTTCATTTTTTCAAGTATCTACTCTCATAAATTTAATTCTCAGACAAGAGTTGATTTCTCTTTTCTTCCGAACAGTTAAACACTCGAAGATTTGAAAAGTTCACCTTGTCATAATATTGCTTTTTCATTGTGTAAAGAATTGCATTATTGTCCTTAATTTCCTTGACAAGGAATGGCCCAATATACAAGTTGAACAATTTATGAATCTGGCTGTTAATTTTGGAACTAACTTGCCTATTTTTTATCATAACCAAATCTCCTGTTTGAAGTTTGATCGAGTTCAATGCATTCTTAATCTTCCTACTTCTTCTAGATTGTCTAGTCCTGATTTCTGCTAAAAACAATTTGCGTTTCCATGGCAAAGATTTAATTTGTTCTGGCCAGCTGATTTCTTCAAAAATTGAGTCCTTCATATCTTCATGTAAGAAAAGTTCACTAGGAGATAATCCGGTAACTGAAGAGCATGAATGATTTAATAACTGAATAATAGAATTTATTTTTGGATACCAACTGGTGTGATTATCATTGCAGAATAATCGCAGTAATCTAACAATCTCCTTATTGTACCTCTCAATAGGATTAGATTTCGGATTGTATGTAGTGGTAGTAATATGCTTAATTTTTCTTGAATCCATGTAGGCTTTCCACTCATTTGATGTAAATTGGCTTCCACAATCTGATAATAATGCATTACATTCAGGGTAATGTTTAAAATATTGTTCTTCAAAACGATTGATAATTTCCCTGGCAGTCGCTTTTCTTAACGGATAAATCATAACAAACTTTGACATAACGTCTACAATTGAGAGGAGATATTCATATGTACGTGATCTTGGTAATTTTCCGATTAAATCAATAGAGAGGAAATCGTGAGGTTGGTGAGAAACGACGTGATATTCATCTCTCCGCAACGGCCGACCTACAATCTTCGTTCGTGCACATTCTAAGCAATCTTTCAGGTAATTTCTAATTGATTTTCTCATGTCCGGCCAAAAATATGCCCTTCTACAAGCTGCTAAAACCTTCTGATAACCAAAATGTCCATTTAAATCATGCATTTTGTGCAATACGAAAGGTATAAGCTCGCGTGGCACTACAAGTTTACAAATTTCATCTGAATTTGGTTTATAAAAAAGAATTTTGTTGTGAAGAAGATACTTTGAAAAGTTTTTATCAGTTGTACTATCTTCCAGGTGAGAAATTACATTATTGCACTTTTCATCTGCTCGTTGAGCTTTTAACCAAATAGAAGAAGTATCATCTTGTGAATCTTCCACAATTACTTGATTGATATATAATTTATCATCAAGTGCAGAATAAGTAGTACAAGGCGGAAATCTGCTCAACGTATCAGCAATATTATTCGAAACTCCTGGGACATGATATAACGTGAAATCAAAACACTGCAGTTTGAGAGCCCATCTCGTAAGACGAGAATTAAGTGATTGTGCAGTTTTAAGCCAAGACAACGACTTATGATCTGAATATAAGTTGAAATCAGTTCCTTGAAGATATATAGCAAATTTCTCCAGAGCAAATAATATAGCTAAACATTCCAATTCGTGTGTACTATATGTAATCTCTGCTCCTCTAAGAGCACGACTACCATATTGTATGACACGAATTTAATCATTATCAACTTGCCAAAGTACACAACCCAATCCTTTCTGGCTTGCATCAACAGAAACACAAAACCTCAACACAAGGTAGGGTTGACTCAATGCTGGTGCTGAAATTAGAGCATTCTTTAATAACAAGAAAGCTTCTTGACACTGAGGTGTCCAATAAAATGGCACATTCTTGCGTAAAAGATGATATAATGGACTAGCGATATCTGAAAATCCCTGTATAAAACGATTCCTCCAATTTGCCAGTCCTAAAAATTTGCGAAGTGACTTTTTGTTTTGAGGAACAGGAAACTGTAGAATAGCTGAGTCTTTATCATGATCGACCTTAATCTCGGAACCAGACACCACATGACCCAAAAACTTAATTTCCGTTTGGAAAAATTTGCATTTGGCAAATTTTATGGACATATTCGTCTTCTGCAATGTCTGTAGAACATAATCAAGATGTTCAAAATGTTTCTCTATTGTTGGGCTAAATATTAAAATGTCATCCACATATATCATCAGAAGTGAATGAGTCTCTGGTCCAAACACCTTATTCATTCTTTCAACAAAAACAGAAACAGCTGATTTTATACCAAATGGCAAGTAACAAAACACGTGCTGTCGTCCTCGATATGAAAAAGCTGTGTACTTATATGAGTCGGGCGTAAGTGGTATTTGAAAATATCCACAGGAGAGATCAATCGAAGAAAAATATCTTGCACCCTTAAAATGTTGAAGTAGCTCGTTTATCGGTTCAACATGGGTAAGTGGTAAAATTAAATGTTGGTTTAGGCGACGAAAATCCACCACTGGACGCCACTCACCATTAGATTTTGGGACGATATGTACTGGGTTTAAATAAGGCGAAGACATTTCTTTAATTATTCCCCAGGCTTTCCATTTTTCTAGTTCCTTTTCTAACGCTGCTCTTTTGGCAAACGGTACTGGATACATAGGTGCCTTCATTGGTTCATTTGTGTCTAGTTCAATTTGATAAGGTTCTACGAATGCAGATCGGGGTCGATCAGAAAACAAACTATGATATTCTATTATTAGATTCTCAAGCTGAGACTGCTGCTCCGTGTTGAGTGCTTCACACGACCGCACCTTCGTTGTGATCTGATCTAGAGAAACGACAAGTAAATTTTCTACTTCTTTCACTATAGTAACATCCTCCATCTGGCAGCAATCCCTATCAGTTGTGCTTTTGCTAGAATTTAATGGCTGAACCAATTCGGAACCAGTAGACGCCATCAAACTAATTTCGTTTCTTCTAAAATCGAGTTCAGCTTTGTACTGCCTTAAAAATGGTATCCCGAGAATTAATTCAGCATGCAGTTGCTTTAATACAAACATCTCCAAAGAAAAAACTTGCGAGTTAATTGAAATACTTATAATCTTCCGACCAGCAACACGAAACTTCTGATGTCCTGCAAACGGCAATAACTTAAGTTGATCCACTGTATCCAGTTTGGCACTCGGAATAATTGATTTTATACTGCACCATAATTCATAACTGACTAAATTACACTGGCTTCCACTGTCGATGACACACTGTATGGTAATATCGCAAACTGTTCCTGTGATCAGAGGTTGATCAGTAATAGGAGTAGGTATACCAGTATCATTTAAAATCCAAGTAGGTTCATCTTCGTACCAATCTAATTGAAAAAATATTGAAAGTGGATAACAATGATCAACTTCAGATAAAACGGAATTACTTAATACAGCATACTGACAAGTTGTGCCTATATTATCACTACGATATGATTTAGACGGACCCTCCATTATGTTAGTGCGAGCAAACTGGTCCACGTTCAACCGCGACGTTCGTTTAATGTTGCTTCAGGGACAGAAGAAATGAACTGTTTACAAGAAGTTTCTCTTGGATCGAAAGATGGAGCATTTTCATTTAATGGAGTATTCGCCACTGCAGTTGCATTGCAACTGTTTCCCGTTGACAACTGAGAAGACGAATATCCGCAATTGGCACATACACTGCATGGTTGGAATGAGAGGAAATTATTGTTAGAGAACTGAGAGTTAGGACCAGTGTAAATTGCTGTTGTTCTTGCTCGTTTCTGGCATTGAAACTGTTGCTCATAAATGTACCATTATTGTTGAAGTATCGTGAGCTTTGTGGACTTCTATTTTGCCGAAAATTTTTAGTTCCTGCACCATTACGTCTGTAACGATTATATGGTCTGTTAGTTAGGTTAGGTTTCCCAATATTATTATTTCTATTAAATATCATCGTCTTTTGGCTGGAGTTTGATTGTTGTTTTTCAGCAACAAACGAAACATCTGTACGTGGAATCTTAATTCTTTTATTTTCATCGCTAGAAGAAACAAAATGAACACTATCATTACGTCTTACGTTACGTCTTGAACCTTGATTTCCATTAGCTTCATCATCGTTCACAAACGATGAACTTTTAGCAACACTTTGAACTCTCAGTTTTGCCCTTGCACTATTATTGTCGGTAAAACTTTTAGAATTATTCCCATCATGTCGGAATTTTTTTTCACGTACATTATCATGAACATTAAAACTCTTGTTTGATCTTGAATTCACTAAATCCAACCTCTTTAGTAACTCAATTACATCATCCATTTTAACTAATCTAGCAGCTAATATTGTTTGTGCAATAGATGTGGGCAACTGATTGATTAAAATATCAATAACGTCTGCATCATTCGGACGATCAACTAAATTATAATATGCTGAATGCGTACGAATAGCAAAAACTTCCATACTACTCGTCGATTTAGGATCATATTTACGACTTGTAAGTTCAGATAATTGAGCCTGAGTTAACGAATAAGACGTGTAGTGATTCAGAAATTCGTCAACAAACTGTTTGTATGATGTAGACGAATCGACATGAGTATTATACCAACCTTCTGCAGGTCCTTGAAAACAATTAGTAATACATTCAAGCCTTTGCATGTCAGGAACTTGCAGTAAGTCTAAGTAGGACGTTAAAGTTTTAATAAACTTACGTGGGCTTGATTTTTCAGGATCTCCAGAATATTTAGGAAGAACAGTAAGTTCATTCAATCTTACCAACCGTCGAGGTTCTTGAGTAAGCGAACGCATACAATTGTCAGGATAATCACATCGATGATTCTGTGGATATGCTGACTTTTGGTTTACTTGTCTCTTTCTTTCCTGACCAGAACCATCAGAATATAAAGAACGGGTTGATTGACATTACTAGTTCTTACTCGATTATTTCTAGAACGTTTGTGTCTTTGTGAAACAATGCGATTGTGTTCATCATCAGAAACATCACACGCTTTAGAATCAGATGATTTAGGAGAGGTTAGGTTCCGTGCAGGAATACCAGGTTGACAGTTACTATTCACATGAGAACTGTAAACTTGTACAGGATTACTTGATTCAACATTAGTCGAAATATTAGATGTTAACTTAGTAATATTTTCCTCACATGCTTCCACGCGCTTAGTTATTTCGTCCTTGCTCACAACGGCTTCAAGTCTTTGAACTTGCCGAGACAACCCTGAAACATTTTTCTGGCATTCTGTAATCTGATCATTCAAGCCAGCAAGTTTATCAGAATTCTCTGTACAAGTAGTGTTGACTTCCTCGATTTTCTCTGTTAGTCCTTGCACTTCTCTTTCCATTTCCTGATGTAATGAACGTGTTGCTAATTTGCAGGACTCTGCAACTTCAGCTAATTCCTTTCGTAACGATGTACTCAATTCGTGGAAGTCAAGCTTGAGTAGTTGCTGTGAATTTTGAATTTCCTGTTGAGATTCCCTGATTTTTGTAAACTCAAGCTGTTGAGACTCTTGAGTTTGCCTCATTTTTGTAAACTCAAGCTGTTGAGACTCTTGAGTTTGCCTCATTTTTGTAAACTCAAGCTCTTGAGTTTGCCTCATAGAATCTTGAGTTTCCCTAATTTTTGTAAATTCCATCTGTTGTGACTCGCTGATTTTTCTTAACTCTGCCAGCAGATCAAACATTTGAAAAGGAACATTACTTTGCCCCGTTGACGTCTCTGCCAGCACAGAAGGACGAATGTCAATTTCTTGAACATTTTCCTGACTTCTTTTCCATTGCACAAAAGCTTCAATACTGAACGGATCATAAGATGAATCACAATCTCTACAGAAATAATTTTCATTTGACTGGTATAATTCCCAATGCTTATCGGACAAACCCAAACATTGTAAATGATACCAATGGCCATAATTTTCACAAGCTACCAACCTTTCCTTGTCGGGATCTTTGCAGCACTTCACCATATTCATGGCACCATTCTTATTTTGTGATTCATCAAGTTCATCACCACAATTGATAGATCTAGCTGTAAGACTTGTTTTGGATCTCAGATTATAAGGATTACTTGACGCGTACATAATATAAATTTATGTGCAAACTAGATTCACGAGAACAATGGTGTAAGTTAACACGCAAAACACATCACTCAAGATCGTGCTGATAATGTTCCACAATACTGGACCACCAATTATACTGTGACGTTTACAAGTCAATTATTTGCACGATTACATTTCGTTCATAAATATTTGAAACTAAAACGCGAAGGTGAAGATACAACTTCTATAGGTCTATATATTAGTGAAATAACTAAGCAATATGCAGTTCACTATTACCTATATTTCCATTTTTGTCAGACACACTACCACATAATGACTATTGATTCTCGTTGCTATAGCAACGTTAGAATTCCAAATATCTCGTTTATACTGCGTAGAGTGCAATGAATAACATAAAACATAATTAACGTTGTACAAAGTAATAATTATACTTTTTTTAAACGTTAATATAAAGTGATTTTTATAATATGAAATTAATAACTTCAATAAACATAATTATATTGTGCGGATTCACAGGACCGTCACAACATTTACTTATTAATTCACATCCTACATTCTTTCTATCAAAAAAAGATTACAATTTACTTTATATATTAAATTTTCTGTTTTTATATTTTTCATATTTTTCGTCTTCGTCACTTCTTATTACTCATGTATTTTTTTAGAAAAATTCTCTACTTTCTTATTGACAAGGGTTGGTTATAAGAACGGCCCAAAAGGTCAAAACACACTTCACTCAATTAAGACGATTAGTATTATTATAATAATTTTTTCTCTCTAACTTAGAAGGGTTGAAAAGGTACGATTTTGTACAGGTTCCAAATAGATAGGCATTTTTTTAGTAACATCTTATAAAATTCCAACATGGAATATGACAAATAACTCGATACTAATAAGGTCAGAGGTTTAATAGCTAAACTAGTGGAAGATTACAATATGAAATACGATGACATACGAGATTGCAATGTCTATTATATTAATTTAATTCATATATTTAATTCTGGATTTGACACAGTGTTGTACTTGGTTTTTAAACGTGCTCATAACTTTGATAATGATAATAATTACTTTTATTATTGCTACAACAAAGTTAGAGGCTTGGGACCAATGCAGCTAGCAACGCGAAAAACTTCCGATATTTCATTTCCTTCTTTCTCAAGCAGGCCCAGACTTATATTTGCTTGAGAAGACTTATGTCACGTTGCATAATAATAAGATGAGTTTCTAATGGCCCTTTATGCTGGAGAAAGAACAGCCGACGCATCATGTCCCATTGAATTGCGGCTTCTTATATTCACAGAATAGTGCTTGTGCCGACCGAGTCATGGGGATACAAGTGGAACGCCTCCTTCGATGGGATGGTAGGGCTGCTGGAGAAGAGAGAGGCCGACCTGGGCATCACGTCCCTCATCATCAAAAACATCCGCCTGGAAGTCATCGACTACACGGCCCAAACGTGGCTCTTCAGGTAAATATCCCTTCCATCAAGATTATATAGAGTTGGGACATGTAGTATGTCCTGTTCATTGATAGTAGAAGGGTGGCGGATGAGGTCATTAGGAGGCATCATTATCAGCATTGTTTTCTCAGGCTGTTGGTTACACTAATGACTTGATTTTCCCCTCGAGAAAAAAACAAATGATCCTTGTACATTCGCCTTGCTTAGAATAACTAAAGTAAAAAATTCTGTAGATCGAAAAGATTGAGTGCAAAATACGTTTTCATAGTGTAGCACATAATCCAAAGAATTAGTAGTTACGCAGTTTTCAAAATTACAAAAATGAGATTTTTTATGTGACACTAAAATTACACCTAACTTTTTAGAAGTTTCTCCTGAATGAGGTGTGTACAAATCCTGTATATTTGAGGGGGGTACGCGCATATATTCATTTTAGTAACCTAACTGTGTGTGAAAAACAGTTGTACTGGATACTCACTGATTTAGTGGAACTACAAAGGACATAATACTGATAATAATAATAATATAGTAATAATATACAGTCTGTAACAAACTAACTACACCACCGCTATAAATGAGGGCAATATTGAAATATGTTTAAATTTAAATTGCCATTGTAATAATGTGCAAAACAATGGCAAATTGCACCTGAATTTTCTGTTATTTTTGCACTGCTGTCTTTCATTCCAATCTCTGGCAACAGGTGTCTCTGCCGTCTGTGTGCAAATGACTGCCGCCTGTTCCTAACGTGCAGCCGTGTTTACTGATGGAAATCATGTGAATAGTGGGTGGAAGATCTGTGTAATGGATTGTTACCAACTGCTAGAGATTACTTCTCAAATGAGAATTTAGATTATTTCATCTTCCAGGATGACAATGTTCCCTGCCACAGAGCCCGTGCAGTGAATGAGTGGTGTTCTGACATGGGTATTAACCGATTATGGTGGCCACAAAAAAAATGACAAAAGGTCAATATCCAGGCTTTAATTACTAACAGACATCAACATCCAGGCTTTAATTATTAACAGACATATAAAACAAGTCCCAGGATTAATCTAAAGTAAAATAGGAGCGGCATAATTGTCTACATTTCACCTAAAACACAGTTTGCGTTCCATTGTGTTAAGTGGTGCCGTTATTTTGTTACAGACTGTATTTGAAATACACTTTGGAATAAAAGTATTATTGCACAATAATAATATGATAATAATTATCATAATCTATTATTGTTATTTGTATTCAAGTTGCATCAACGGGCTTGTCTCTCGTTAAAAAAAATCTGGCAATGCTCATAGAAGTAGTTACAAATAACACTAACACAAATTCAGCCGAACGATCCTGGGAGAAATAACAAATATGATGCAAGAATCCGTGTTTTCCTTGCTATTGTTAAGAGTAAGGTACTTATTCTGTTCTTGTTTGCAGGCCATGTTTTATCTTTCGCCACCCGAGCAGTATGGGTGTGAGAGGGGTCTTTCTGCGTCCATTGGAACTTCCAGTCTGGATGTGCTTGCTCGTGTCTTCAATCCTCATTGTCTTCGTTATGAAGATAGCCACGTGGTACGAGTTCAGACTCTTCTCCGTGGAGCCATCGCAGTCAACAACTGAATCTACTTGGAGCGCTTTGGTGGTTCTGACATTTGGGGCGATTTGCCAACAAGGTAAGAGGTTTTCTTCTGTTACGTCACTTAACTATCATGAAGTTTGCACTACCCAAGAGGCTAGATTTCGCTGCTAGATTTACCAGTTGGTCTTGGACAAGTGGTGTTGTACGTACTTCCTCATCTGCTAGTTTTCGCCTCACACGATACATACTTGTTGGTAGACAAGGTCTACCAAGGCAGAGCACAAAAGCTGAAAAGATGGACGAACAACTTCAGGAAGAACGTCATAGGGGAATAGCTACTACTGCTATTTTCATTACAATTGATAAAATTAAAGGTTTAAGAAGAAAAAGGAAGGCATGGGTTAGAAATTGGACCGAAAGAAAATATGGCAATCAAGATGTACTCAGCATACCTTTTAATGAACTTGGGTATGTATACAATTACATGAGGTTCTCAGGATTCATTCATAAAAAGAAAAATATTTTTTGTAATAATAAAGATTTTCGTTATATGCTAATCGCTTCTGTCGTCTTATTACTATTATTATTATTAATAATATTGTACATTCTAATCATCGCCAGTAGTCAAAAGTGTCAGATATGCGATGTAAAACAAGAAAATCAAATATAAATGCTAGGTTTCATTGTTGATACCCAGAAAACCTCGAAATAAATCTAGATTTCATTTGGTTTTCCGACATGTTTGACTAATCGCGGAGATGAGTGATGATACGCTGAAATTATTGAAGGACACTCAAAGAACACCCACTCCCAGTCGGGATTCGATCTCGGGACTCCTGGCGTCGTAGCGGGCTGTGATAATCACTATGCCACTGTGGAAGTATATTTGCATGATGCTTTCCGTTTAGCCAAGAGAGGGAGGGAGTGGATGGTGGGTGCACACTGCTTCCGATTTCATTACCAAGATGTGTCAGTGTTGAAGCACTTTCATGACGACAATTATGGAGATATTTGGGCTTCGTTCTAGATCAATGGCTCTCAAACTGTGGTACATGAACTACTTGAAGGCGGTATGTGATCAGCTCGTAGAGTGGTTTTTCATCAATGGAGTACCTTAAAAGCAAGTACCGAAACGGACTACAAGCCGAATTTCCGCTTAAAAGTTTCAAGTGCACAACCAGACATCAAGAAACTGTGTCAATCTATGCAAACGCATCCTTCTCACTAGAAACTCTGAGGATTTACAATAAAAACTCCAAAATTGTGCTTCACAGTTTGATTCAAACTTATTTTTGTTCTTTACTTTTCAATAACTCTGGGAAAATATGTCAAAAATGAATGTTTTTTATATACTTCTTAGCAACATGTGTTTCACATTTTTTTTTAAATTATCATAAAGATTGTAAAAGTAGGAACATTTAGTAAAATTAGAAACGTGGGATTCTAATGTTTATTTGTTTACAATCTTTCCACATACAGCCCATATGCTATTTTTCTCTATTGCAGATACACGCCATCAACATATCAAAAAATCTCCACCTATCAGATAAAGAAATTCCCCAAAACCCAATATTCGCAGAATACATTAGACATTTAGTTACCACTAAAAGGTACAATGAGGAAAAGTTTGAGAACCGCTGTTCTACATCAATCAGCCAAAAGAAAGTCGCTTGGCAGACCTTAGACCTTAAGCGGTTGTTGTGTCATGGGAAAAGAACCTTTACAAAGCTCTGTTTTACTTCAGGTTCTACAACGGATCCACAAATGTTTCCCGGTCGCGTTACGTTCCTGCTGGTGTTTGTACTCGGAGTGATGATCTACTCTTTCTACACGTCCAGCATAGTCACCTCCTTGCTTCTGGCTCCTCCAAAGACCATCACCACCCTTGAGGCCATCCTGAAGAGCCCTTTGAAGGTCGGGGTAGAAGACATCATCTACAACAAGGACTTCTTTGCTGTGAGTATACAAGCTGTGTCGGAAAATTAACCGTCTACTTGGAAATGAGGCTTCTTACTTGTTTTATTTACTGTCTGTACAAGTATTTATTCTCAGTATTCCAGTATGTATCCTTAAAAATACTATATTTGATGGGAAAAAAAGGTGCTCCATTGCAGAGGTGAACATCAAAACAATATAACACGTAATAGACTGAGAATTAAAAGAAAATAATCATGATTCAACGTAGTAATCATCTTTCAAAATAATGTTTCCGGTTTTAAATTTTTAGAGGCCGTTATGGGCATGAAATTTTTTTAACATAGCAACTGCAGCCCCATTACTTATTCAATTACTGCATCCCAGGTACTTGTAAAGAGTAACTATCCAACCATTAGTTAAAACTAATTATATAATCAGGGAACGGATTTATATGTACAGAAAGGGTTAGACATATAAATATATATTTAGTTATATTAATCAAATTATGGTACTAAATATTTGAATTTGAATTTGAATTTAAAATTGTGTGTGCACCCTTCACATTATACGGGGTCCAGCCCCTGATCGTTACAAATAACAACTCTAACGTTGCAGAACTAAAATCATAAAATATTAAAATCTTCTGACTTTCGTTAAAAGCTGAGGCTGTAAAGGGGCACTCAGCACACACAAGGGCAAAATAACAGGACAATACAAACAAAATTATACTGGCCATGGAGCCAGTCGCCAGAGCCTCGCTAGTCTTCAGTCCAGGGTGCACTAACGTGGAAGTGAGGTTGACATTTGGGTGTACTACGTGGAAGGTCACCCCTTACACCACGGTACTAAATATGGATGTACAATTGTGAAAAATGACAATTTTCATTAAGCAAGTAGCTCACCTAGCTAAAAAAAAATACCTTGCTTACATGGCATTATTTTCGTGGTATATGGTGTTCAATGCTAATATTCCTTTGAAACTCGTTTTCTACAGATCCGAAACCAGAGATAATTTTGAGGAAAATATTAGATTAACTGTGATGCAAAATCCTAATATAAAATAGGCTGTGCTATATTTTCTTTCACCAAAACAGTTGATTACCAAACTTTCTTTATAGTGCTGAAACGTGGATCTCCTCCCTGTATTGCCCCTAAAGACAGATTTATGTTGACTGAAACTGTGTTCAATACGTGATGTAAAATATGCAATGGATTTCATTGGAAAGCTTGAGCTTGCATTCTCTAGTATTGACAAGAATGTTAAAATAAAAGATTCTCTGTCTATTGTCGAGATACAAAATGAACAGAGAGTACAAAAGGAACAGAATAAGACGAACGGAAAACTTTGGTATTTTACACAAGAAGAAAAAATGTAGTGATAGCATGAGTAAGGAATATATGTCTGAAAATATTTGCAAATATGGAAATCATATCTCAAAATTATGTAAAATATTTACTAAAACCTAAAACGAGGGTCACTATTTATATTTTGAGCCTTGGCAACACTGATTGAAGTTAGGCGCGATTTGACGTTTGCACAGAATCGTCTGGCATTATTGACCATTTCAAATGTTTTGTCAATATAGCCTGACAAGTTAAGTCCCGATATGCGCAGATCGCTGCAGAGCACTTCATATTACGTCATCCTCCCCACCACTTTTCTACTCACTGGTCTGGCGTTGAGAGTACCAGTGGTGCCAACTCAGCAAAATTAAGCTAAAACAAATATGACAAACGATTTTCACTGTTTAGCGTGACGGTGCATGCACGCTCCTATTATATCAGTGGTTCATTTTATTTAATACGGCCTTTGAAAATTGTTACGTACCCAATAGGACCAAGTAATGTGAATAGTTTGCCAAAGACGAATAGAGATGGCAGCACCAGGCGTGCAAGGTTAAGAATTGGCATAATATATATGAATAACTATAAATAAGAACAAAGGAAATTGGAAAGATGAAAAACAATAGAATATATTATAAGAAGACAAAAAATAAATATGAAAGAAGTAAATTAATATATATATCTTATAAATCAAATCAATGATCACATGTAAGTTAATATGAAAATTAAGGAAGTCAAAGCACTGATACAAGTTTGTGTCTTTGAACAGATATTGCATCTGTTTGGTTGATTTACCATTCCCGTAGCGGAAATTTTGTTTACATCAGTGGCGAGCGCGTTCTGATCGACGCCCCACAGCACTTTTTGGTTGCGCAGTTTAACTGTAGCACCTACTTGGATGCGCATGTCAATCGGCTGCACCAAGTATACACTCTGTTGTACCTAGTTAGTGGTGGCGCGTTCCAATTGCAGCCCCAAGGGAGGATATTAGTATTATTCCCAAAGCTTGGAGGAAAAAGTTGGAAAAGGATAAAGGAATTCGTAAAATAGTCAAAACCTAAATAAATTGAAATCCAGAGGGAAGTTTACAAAGAAGATAAGAAGGAAGTCCCTATCCAGAACGTCCATTGAGAAGGAAGTCCATATCCTCCATATTAAGAAGGAAGTCCATATCCTCCATATTAAGAAGGAAGTCTAGATCCAGACCGCCCATTGAGAAGGAAGTTCTGATCCAGGCCGTCCATCAAGAAGGAAGTCCCGATCCAGAACGTCCATTAAGAGGGAAGTCCAGACCGTCCATATTGAGAAGGAAGTCCCGATCCAGATCCTCCATATTAAGAGGGAAGTCCAGATCCAGACCATCCATTGAGAAGGAAGTCCCGATCCAGATCTGCCCATTACGAAGGAAGAATATTGAGATGAAAATTGACTGTAAACGAGAAAATTATAGAAGAATGTAGCTTATCATGTAAAATTCTTACTCCATGTATCCTGTCTTTAAATAATATATTCGTTTAAACGTCTCCATTGGAAGGCATCTTGTCTGGTTTCGTTGTCTACAAAGAACCCTACCCTGTAGATAAACTAGCTGAGTTTTAAGATTAAGGTTTATGTACCTTTGCACCAAATGGAGGTAGCATTAAATAAATGGCGACCAACTTTTGGGGCTAGAGAATTAGGAACCAGACAGCGAAGAGAGAAAGAATAATTGAAAATGGAGGAAAAGAATAAAGATGGAAATGAGAATGGAGAAGCTACAATGAAGGAAGACGGAGAAAAAAGGGAAACTTTCATTTGTTGCGGAGAGGAAGGAAACAAGGAAGAAATTATTTTCTGTGTCACATGTAAGGAAATGAAACATTGGACGTGCGAAGGAATAAGAAAGGAGAAATACATATCAATAAGTAAAAGGGAAGAAGACTATACATGTAAGGAATGCAAGAAGGAAAAGCTAAAAGAAAAGCAGAAGAAAACAGAAGAAATAAACTTGATGGAAATGTTCCAAAAGCTGTCAATGCAGATAAATGAAAATAACAGAGAACTGAAGAAGATTGAAGAAAGTAATAGGAAGGCGGAAGAGAACAACAGAGAAGTAAAAGAAAAGTTAGAAGAAAATAGTAGAAAATTAGAAACAGTACGGAATGAAAGCAAGAAAATGTACGAGAAAATAACCGAGACATGTGAAGAAAATAGAAGATCATTGGAAAAGAAGATAGAAGAAACAACACTGCTAATTGAAAACAAAAGCGTGGATATAAATAGGACGATCGAGGAAGAAGTCTCAAAACTTAGAGAGGAGAATATACATAGAACCAACAGTATGGAAAGAAAAATTGTTGAAAATAAATCGCAAATAGAAGCAGTATCTTCTAGAGTAGATGCAAATGAAAGCAAGATAGAAGAAGCAAAGGTCCTAATGGAAGATAGAAGCTGGGAAACACGCAATAGAATGGAAAAGGAAGTTCTAAAACTGAGAGAAGTAAGTACGCGGGAACTGCAAGAAGTTCAAGAAAAAACTAGCAGTATGGAGAAGGACATTGCGGAAAATCAAGATAAAATTAATGCAGCAGATAAGAAAGGAAAGGAATTAGACAGAAAATTAAATGGGGCAGTGTCAAAGATAGAGGAGACAGAAAAGAAAGTAGAAGAAGTGGAAAGAAAGTTAGGAAAGCTATTCATCAAAGAAGAAAACATAAATCCTAGGTTTAGAGAAAGTGAAGAAACGAAGGTTAAGAAAGAGCTGAGGGAAGAGAGTTCAAGCGATGAATCGACGACGGAGGAAGAAGAGAAGCATAAGAGATATAGAATAGCGGGAGGTCACAAGAAAAGGAAATGGAAGAATAGGGAAGATAGAAGTAATAATGAAAAGCTCTTAGACATATTGGAAAATGAATTCCCGAGAGACGAGAACTATAGGACCAGGATACCTAGGCCACAAGAATTGCAGCATCTTCCAAAATTCAATGGGAATATATCTGATAAATGTCCCAGAAAGTTTTTAAGGGAACTAACAACAAATGTCAGACTTATGAGGATCCCCGAAGGAATGATTTTAAAAGTCATAGAGACATGTTTTGAACAGTCGGCAGCAGGATGGTATCAACTAAATGAGCACAAATTTAGAAATTTTAAGGAGTTCAGCCGAAAATTCCTGAACTACTACTGCAGTGAAGACATAAAGGAAAGACAGCTAGAAGCATTAAAAAGAAAATATGTAGATTGGTCAAAAGTCGACAGCCTGGAAGAACATACATGGGAGACCCTTAGAAGCTTTAAAAACCTAAAGGAAGGATGCAGTGAAGAGGAGCTGGTTAAACAAGTTGTCCAAACATTACCATTAAGAATACAGAGAGCTATAGCAGCGGTTAAGATAAAAGCAGTTGATGATTTGATTGAATATCTAAGAACCGAAGATGTGCTAACAAAGACTCAGAATTCCTGGAATGATAAGGAAGGAAGATTCTATGGAAAGAGGCAACATTCAGAAGAAGAAGGGCGCTCAAAACCAAAGTTCCGAAGACAGGAATTTGATGTAAGAAGAATAGAAGTTAGAAACCAGAGACCAAGTGCAGAAAGAAGAGACGTAGGAAGAAACAATGGAAGATATGAAAGAAACATAGACTCTGTGGAAGAAAGAGAAAGAAACGATGATAGATATCGAGGAAATTGGAGAAACTTGAGAGGCCGAAATAATTTCCGAAGATACGGAAGAGGAGGAAATCAGCGATGGAGGAACATATATGAACATAATGAAAGAGAATACCGAGTAAGTGTGCCCAATGAAGAAATGGAAAGAAGAAATGCACTTCCGGATGTAGAAAGAGACGAAGCCATAGAATTAGCCAGAAATTATTGTAATGACGCAAGAAGATTCCAAGTGGGAATTACAGCAGATGAAGATTCAAGGAATGCAGAAGAGAATAGAGGGTCAAACATGTAATGCTCTTGCAGCATCTCCCAGGTGTGAGAGCAAAAACAGAGAGAAATGTAAGGCAGGGAGAAATTGTAAATAGAAATGTACACAGTGAAAGAGAAAGTCTTGAGTTATATTTAATAGAAGAGCCGAATTTCAATGACCTGAAGCCAGGGAGAACTTTTTATGTAAAGGCAAAAATTATAGAATTAGAAGTAAAGTGCCTAATAGATTGTGGTAGTGTGGTAGAAGTAATGAGTTATGATTGTTGGAAACGGATAAAAGGAAAATATCCACAAGCTCGTCTAGATGCATCAGAAAGGGATAAAATAAGATTGGTCATGGCAGCAGGGAAAGAAGAATATAAAATACAGGGAACCGTCGGCGTAATGATGAACCTTCAAGGGTTAAATTTTCCTGTCAGATTTCTCGTAGTAAAAGGTCTAAGAAGTGATATGATATTAGGAATACCATTTTTGGAAAAATATGATGGTCATATTTATATCAAAGAGAGAAGATTGAATCTAGAGTCATTGGAAGAAAAAAGACTAGATGTTCATATGGAAACTGTAAACAACGAAATGGAGAGAAAAGAATGCATTGGCAACCTCAATTTAATGTACGGGCAGATAAAGGCAGTACCAAATGATATATGTGAAGAAATTGAAAGTGAAATGAATAAAGAAAATGATGAATACACTGCATCTGTTGAAGAGATAAAGAATAAGGTTGATGAGTGCAAAGATATCTCCAAAGAAGAGAGGAAGGAATTACAAGAAGTTTTGTTAGAGCATAGGAATTTGTTTAGCCAAAAGCCAGGACTCGCCAGAGGGTATTCCTACGAAATAGAAGTAGATACAGAAAGACCTATAGTATCTAAACAGTATCCGATACCTTTTGCGAAAAGAAAAGCTGTAGAGGAAGAACTTCAGAAATGGTTAAGATGGGAAATTATAGAAGATTCAAATAGCGTACATGTAAGCCCGATGCATGTAGTTGACAAACCCAATGGAGGAGTTAGACCAGTCTTAGATCTGAGAGAATTAAACAAGCACGTATTACTTCCAAGAAACCAGGTGGATAAAATAGATGAGATGCTACACTCATTTGCAGGAAGCAGATACTTTACTTCTTTTGATTTGACCCTGGGATACTTTCAAGTTGAGATCGAGAAGAAGTCAAGAAAGTATACAGCATTCAGATATGGCTCAAGATTGTTTCAATTCAGAAGATTGCCATATGGTTTAAATTCATCAGTTTCGGCATTTATGACTGCGTTGAACAAGATATTTGGGATAGAAACTAAGCATTGGTTAGCCATATATGTAGATGACATGTGCATTCACAGTAAAGACTGGGATTCACATATAAGAAGAATAGATTGGGTATTGAACAAATTAGGAAAAGCAGGATTAACCGTCAAACTGGAGAAATGCTCTTTTGTCAGAAAGGAAGTTAAGTTTTTAGGCCATGTTATATCCGGTGGAGAAATTAAGCTATGTACAGATAAGGATGAAGCAATAAGACGTTTCCCTAAGCCAATTACAAAGAAACAATTACAGAGATTTCTTGGAATGTGTAATTGGAGAAGCAAGTTCATTAGAGATTTTGCACAAAAGGCCAGACCATTGTATGAGCTATTAAAGAAAACTAACAAGTGGAATTGGGGAGAAGAAGAAGATAAAGCTTTCGGTGTACTGAAGATCGATCTCATATCATCGCCTGCCATAAGCCAACCGAATTTCGAGAAAACATTTTGCTTGGGAACCGATGCATCTAATATAGGACTAGGGGCGTATCTATTCCAGAAGGACAGCAATGGAGAAGACCAAGTCATCCAGTATGCCAGCCGTTCTCTTAAGACTTTTGAGAAATCCTATACGATAAGTGAACTCGAATGCCTAGCCATCCTATTCGGAATACAAAAGTTCTCACCATACCTCAAAGGAAGGAGATTTAAGGTATTCAGCGATCACAAAAGCTTGGTCTGGCTAAATTCGGCAAAGCAGTGGAATGCTAGACTTACCAGATGGGCCCTGTTAATACAAGAATATAGCTTTGAAGTGATTGATATAAAGGGCAGGGATAATCAAATTGCCGATGCATTAAGCAGAGCTCCAATAAGACCCCAACAAGAACCAGAAGAGATAATCAAATTGTCCATAAATGCGATTGTGGAGGAAGAAATGAAGAATGTAGTAAAAGAAGAATGGATAAAAGAGATGAAAGAAGATGAAGAACTTAGTACTATACTTAAAATATTGGAAGGAGAAACCATTGTTGGAGAAAGGAAGATGAGAAAAGCCAGAATCAAAGGGAATTACAGAATTATAGAAGGCATGATTTTTAAAGTGAACATTGAAAATCCACACCAAGTAAGGTTATGTGTACCCAAAACAATGATCTATAAGATCTTAACAACAGTACATGAAGAGTCAGGACATTTTGGGACAGACAAAACTTTGAGGATGGCACGTCGTTTTTATTTTTGGAAGACTCTGAAAAAGGATGTTGTGTACCATGTTAGAAACTGCGTGGTATGCATACAGACTAAGCCATATAAATGGAAATTAAAAAAGGAAGAATTACACGTTATAGCTCGAAGGCCATTGGATTTAATATCCATAGACTTAATTGGACCACTGCCGAGATCAAGAGGATTCCAATACATCCTTACATGCGTGGACATAAGTAGCAAATTTGTAATGTGTTACAACATAAGAAAAGCAACATCAAAAGAGATAGTTAAATGTTTCGAAGACGGTTTCACTAAACACTATGGAATTCCTAGAAAGGTGTTAACAGATAATGGTACACAGTTTGTATCGGAGTATTTCATGGACTATATGCAATTCAAAGGAGTCAAAGTAATAAATGTAACGCGATACCACCCCAGCTCGAATCCCATAGAACGATACAATGGAGAAATAGTCAGACTGTTAAGAACATACTGCCACGATAACCATACACGATGGTCAACTGTTGTTAATAAAATAACTAAATTGTTAAATAACGCATTGTCAGAAGAAACAGGAAGAAGCCCTGCTGAATTATTTCTCGGATACACGGAGGAACCATATGTGTTTGAAGAATTGGAGTGGCCAGATATGATGGAGCAAAAGAGCGAAATGAAGAAAGTGATATTAGAGCTGTATAAAAAGAGAAATAGAAGAAAGACAAAGGAAGAGAAGAAGGTTAAGAAAATAGATATCAAGAAAGGAGATTTGGTGTTTTGTAAAACACATCCGGTGAGCAAAGCTTCAGAAAAAGCTATCAAAAAGCTATTTTTCATATATGAAGGCCCATATGAAGTGATAAGTACTTTTAGAAATACAGTCCTTCTAAAGCACATAAAAACAGATGTAGAAAGGAGAGAGAATTTAGACAACATTAGAAGATATAATTGTACAGAAGAGAAGAAAGAAAGCGTCAAGAAGAAATAATAGACTTGTACATATATAATTTGAAAAAAAAAAAATGTATCTGCATATATATTACGACAATTTTTTTTTATGGCCAACGGGGGGAATATTGTGTTACGTACCCAATAGGACCAAGTAATGTGAATAGTTTGCCAAAGACGAATAGAGATGGCAGCACCAGGCGTGCAAGGTTAAGAATTGGCATAATATATATGAATAACTATAAATAAGAACAAAGGAAATTGGAAAGATGAAAAACAATAGAATATATTATAAGAAGACAAAAAATAAATATGAAAGAAGTAAATTAATATATATATCTTATAAATCAAATCAATGATCACATGTAAGTTAATATGAAAATTAAGGAAGTCAAAGCACTGATACAAGTTTGTGTCTTTGAACAGATATTGCATCTGTTTGGTTGATTTACCATTCCCGTAGCGGAAATTTTGTTTACATCAGTGGCGAGCGCGTTCTGATCGACGCCCCACAGCACTTTTTGGTTGCGCAGTTTAACTGTAGCACCTACTTGGATGCGCATGTCAATCGGCTGCACCAAGTATACACTCTGTTGTACCTAGTTAGTGGTGGCGCGTTCCAATTGCAGCCCCAAGGGAGGATATTAGTATTATTCCCAAAGCTTGGAGGAAAAAGTTGGAAAAGGATAAAGGAATTCGTAAAATAGTCAAAACCTAAATAAATTGAAATCCAGAGGGAAGTTTACAAAGAAGATAAGAAGGAAGTCCCTATCCAGAACGTCCATTGAGAAGGAAGTCCATATCCTCCATATTAAGAAGGAAGTCCATATCCTCCATATTAAGAAGGAAGTCTAGATCCAGACCGCCCATTGAGAAGGAAGTTCTGATCCAGGCCGTCCATCAAGAAGGAAGTCCCGATCCAGAACGTCCATTAAGAGGGAAGTCCAGACCGTCCATATTGAGAAGGAAGTCCCGATCCAGATCCTCCATATTAAGAGGGAAGTCCAGATCCAGACCATCCATTGAGAAGGAAGTCCCGATCCAGATCTGCCCATTACGAAGGAAGAATATTGAGATGAAAATTGACTGTAAACGAGAAAATTATAGAAGAATGTAGCTTATCATGTAAAATTCTTACTCCATGTATCCTGTCTTTAAATAATATATTCGTTTAAACGTCTCCATTGGAAGGCATCCTGTCTGGTTTCGTTGTCTACAAAGAACCCTACCCTGTAGATAAACTAGCTGAGTTTTAAGATTAAGGTTTATGTACCTTTGCACCAAATGGAGGTAGCAAAATGCGTGCGGTGCGTCGATCGTAAACTGTAGTATTACGCACGTGCGTTAAGGTTTATAACTAAGAGAAACTACAGGGCGAATGACTTCATTTTCTGAATGCGACATCGAGCAGTGTCCAGTTTTTTTTGGTTGTTTTTTTTTTGTTATTTTTTTTTTAAACCGAGTGGGGTGGTGGTTCGTTTGTTTATCGTACAACAATCACCACGAGAAGGCAATCTGATAACACGCTTGCCTGTGTTCTTTTCTAAAGCATTGAAATGTTCATGCTCTTTACTCTTGGCTGCAAGATTCTTACTTTGAAAGAGATGGACTTATGGACGAGCGTGTAGATGAACTGATAACACAGGGCCGCATGGGTTCTGTAGTGTTTATAATTTTGGGTGTTTTACATGTATTTGAACTTGCTGATGCTGAAACTGGCATTCGTTTTCTCACATCTCGCAAGAATTTTTTACAATTCACGATTTATATATGTGGGTTGTGGTATGCATGTTTCAGTGCAATTGAAGTGATTGTCGCTAGATGTCCCTGGTACGTTTCAAAATTATTCAACAAGTAATAAAGACGAATAAGCTTTAAATACAGAGAAGTTTTGTTTTATTTAAATTAATTAATATTATAATATAATTAAGCCTTGTTTCCATATTGAAACCAATAAGTTGCTGACCAAGGCAGTTTATTAAGGTAAAAACACTTAACACGTAACGTTTCGACCCTGTATCAGGGTCTTCCTCAGACGAAGAACTAAACTAAAATGATGAAATAAACTACACACAGAAAGATTTCATACACATAGCAGGGTCACAAGCCACACAACAACAAATCAAATTGACAGTCCTTATCTAGGAAGATTTCTACAAAGGAATTAAACATATCACCTCCTGACAGTTGAGTCAAGATAAACAAGGAATGGAAGAGTGTGTTAGAGAAAGTTGAAAGGATGAAGAAAAGGAATGAAGAAAGAAGAAGTATGAAGAAGAAAGAAAGAAGAGAAAAGAAGAAGACCAGAGGAGGAGGTATTCACCCATAACCAGAAAGGCAGGAGGGGTGGGGGAGTGGTGAGCAGGTGGTTCTTAGACTCTTGCTGATCTTGACCTGCCAATCACCTGTCAGTGTAGTAGACCCATTTGTCAACAACTGTCAGGAAGTGATATGTTTAATTCCTTTGTAGAAATCTTCCTAGATAAGGACTGTCAATTTGATTTGTTGTTGTGTGGCTTGTGACCCTGCTATGTGTATGAAATCTTTCTGTGTGTAGTTTATTTCATCATTTTAGTTTAGTTCTTCGTCTGAGGAAGACCCTGATACAGGGTCGAAACGTTACGTGTTAAGTGTTTTTACCTTAATAAACTGCCTTGGTCAGCAACTTATTGGTTTTAATTAATATGTTTCTTGCCTAAATGCTGAAAATAATACTATGTAAAACATTGATATATCATTTGAAATTAATTTTATATGTAACTGTGAAAAGTCCTAATTTGCTTCCATGGTATGTAAGATACGTTGATCTCCTACGTTAACATTTGGTTGTTCGGTGTGGTACATCACTGTGGTGTGGCCATGGCATCTCGTGGTTGTCTGAATAGCCCAGATGTGTTTTGCTACATCTGCGGTGAATTTGTTCCCCGGAACAGAGACAGGAAATTAACGTTACAGATTTTGTAAGAAGAACATATTACGCATACTTTAAAATGAAACTAGGAGATCAAGATAAATCATACACAAGGTATGTAGATCATGTCTGGAATCTTTATGAAACTGGAGCACGGGATAGCGGCCATCTATGCCACTTGCAATAGCCATGGTGTTTAGGGAGCCTCAGGATCACAGCAATGATTGTTTCTTCTGTTCCTGTGAAATTGTAGGTCGAAATATTAGAAACAAGACGAGGATAGTGTATCCCAATATTTCCTCTGCAATGAGACCTGTGTTGCATGGTCCAGACTTGCCTCTACCGACACCTCAATCAAGTCTTGAGTGTGTAAGTGATCCTGGTTCACTAAGTGATTCAGTGGAAGGAAGTGAAATGGAAGATGACATTTATGACCCCCCTCACGGATCTCGTGACCCTATACCGTTCACTCAAAGCGAACTCAAGGATTTAGTTAGAGACCTAAATTTATCTAAAGAATCAGCTCAGCTTCTTGGTTCCAGACTTAACGAAAATAACTTGCTGGCTTGTGGAACATTTTCCTGGTACAGACACCGAGAAAAAGAGTTTGTGCCTTATTTCTCGAAACAAGATTCTCTCGTGTTTTGTTGTGATGTGTCCGGTTTGCTGACTAAGTTAATTTTTTCTTGTCTTTCAACTGATTGGAGGCTATTCATTGACTCGAATAAAACAGGTTTAAAATTTGTTCTGTTACATAATGGAAATAAGTTCCCCTCAGTTCCTATTGATCATTCTGTGTAACTAAAAGAAACCTACAGCAATATGCAACTTGTTCTTAATAAAATTAAATATGAGGACCATGGTTGGTTGGTGTGTGGTGATTTTAAAATTTTGAGCATTTTACTTGGACTACAATGTGGATATACGAAAATGCCATGTTACATCTGTGAGTGGGATAGTAGGGCACGAAATTACCACTGGAAAAGAAAAGAATGGCCAATACGGAAAATTTTGAAACCGGGTTCAAAGAACATCGTACAACAACATTTACTCAGTCCTGAGAAAGTTGTACTTCCCCCTCTTCATATCAAATTAGGGCTGATTAAACAATTTGTGAAGGCACTTAACAAGGAAGGACAATGTTTCCAGTTCATATGCAACAAATTTCCACCCCTGTCGTACGGCAAAGTGAAAGAAGGTGTTTTTGTTGGATCAGACATTAGGAAATTAATGAATGATAAAGACTTCGAGGAAACAATGACTGTAGCTGAAAGAGATGCTTGGGTAGCATTTAAAAGTAGTGTTGAACTTCTTTGGGAACCACAAAAGTTCTGATTACAAAGACGTTGTTGAGAATATGTTTCTTAAATTTCAAGAACTGGGTTGTAACATGAATCTCAAATTACATTTTTGCATTCACACCTTAATAACTTTCCACAAAATCTCGGTGAATTAAGTGAGTAACAAGGCGAACGGTTCCATCAGGACATGAGGGATATGGAGAAAAGGTATCAAGGACATTGGAGTGTTGGCATGATGGCTGACTACTGTTGGGCATTGTACAGAGAAAGAAAAGAAGAAAATCAACAGAAAGTTAGGAAAGCTTACAGAAGAAAGCGTGCTAAACAGAACTGAAAAATATGTATTGTGTAATGAGTTTTTGTGTGTATATTATATACTGCTATATGTCATTTTCTATATTACATGGGTCCTTTGTGTCTGTCTATATTCATATTTAAAATAAACATGTTGATGCGTTTAGTGTAATAAGCTACTTATTCTGATTGAAGAAAAGAAAAATTATAATAAAACAGTATGCAATATTGGACAAAGCCCAAATTTTGAAATTTGATTTGTAAGAAAACCTTGCGTGATAGAGAAAAACGAATTTCATATTCATGATCAGCATGGCACAAATAATAAAATTCACCTATTAAACAGAAAACAACATTAAAATGAATTTAATTTGCGGCCCTGTGTAATTGGGCTTGGTGAAGCTGATTCAGATACGGACACAGATTCATCGGTAGACACAGACTCGGATGAGTGGGAGAGTGAAACTGAAGAAGGAGAACTGGAAACCATTTAGAAGGTGAGCTCTGTTCTATCGTTTATATATTTTTCATTTTTCTATCGTTTTATTTCATACATTTCTTATGCTGGTAAGAAATATCCCTAATATAACTTAATTCATTTAAGGTTTAAAGGGAAAATATCAAAATGTATTTAGAATTTAGCGCAATCAATAGGTAGCGTAGGTGACGGGATACTAATTCATGCCTTTCACATTCAAATTTCGTTGAAAATTCTCAGAGGATTCAGGTCCCTCCAGTTTGCAACACTGCGAATGAACGTCGCCGCAGACAATGGAGTGGGGAAATGTGATGTGAGGTGCGCAAACAATGGATTGCAGCGTCTTGTTTTTAAACTTGTCAAGTTATAGCTTCATTTGTGTTGTTTATGTTGCCTTGGAGATTGCGCGACAACAATAAAATGGAATTAACTCGTGAACATTTTCGTGCGATGATTTTTTACGATTTTCGACGTGGATTATCAAGACAAGAGTGCTTCGATCAACTTACTTCCACATTTGGCGATGAAGCCCCATCCTTTGCCACTGTGAAACGCTGGTATAATGAATTTAATCGTGGCCGCCATTCGCTCACCGACGAGATTCGCGAAGGTCGTCCAAAATCAGTTGTTGTTCAAGAAAACATTGATGCTGTGCAAAACCTAATACTGCAAGATCGTCATGTGACATACTGAGAGATTGAGGCAACCATAGGCATTAGTTCCACCAGCATATATAAAATATTACATGATCATTTAGCTGTGAGAAAGGTATGTTCTCGTTGGATCCCACACAATTTGACAAAAACTCAAAAAGACGCTCGCGTCAATTGGTGCAAACAAGTGCTCAATAAATACAATCGTGCTGCTTCAAAAGACGTATATAAGATTGTAACAGGAGACGAATCATGGATATACGCATATGAGCCGGAACGTAAACAGCAGTCGACTGTATGGGTGTTTCAAGATGAACCCAATCCAACAAAAGTTGTTCGCGCTCGAAGCACATCGAAACAAATGGTCGCCTGTTTTTTCGGGAAAACTGGTCATGTGGCAACTGTGCCTTTAGAGGAACGTAGAACGGTCAACTCTGAATGGTACACAACAATTTGTTTGCCAGAGGTCTTCGGTCAAATACGGAAAACAAACAAACGCCGTCGGATCATTCTTCATCAAGACAATGCCAGCTGTCACACATCTCGTCTGACAACCGACTTCATGAACAGTCAAAAAATCGAATTGATGGGTCATCCGCCGCACAGTCCTGATTTGGCACCCAATGACTTCTTCTTGTTCCCGAATGTCAAGAATAAATTGCATGGACAACGATTTTCGTCGGCGGAAGACGCCGTTGATGCGTTCAAAAACCATATTATAGAGGTGTCTCAAGAAGATTGGAAAAACTGCTTTGACAAATGGTTCGAACGAATGCAAAAGTGTATTGACCATAAAGGAGAATACTTCGAAAAACAATAAAGCAGTTTTCAATGCCAAATTCCTGTTTTTTCATTGTTAGGCTCAAAATACAAATAGTGACCTTCGTATATGTCAAAATATGGACAATAAACACAACATTTTTCGAACTCACACATCACAATTCGCAAAGAAAATATAAAATAACATTGATTGATCCAATTTATTTTACTTGGCCTTCCTGCCACCTTTGGTTAATCGCGAAGACGAGTATGAATGGTGATCGAGATAAGATGGATGAAGAAACTGATGACTCAACACAAGCCGCAAACAGGATTATCTTGGCCGCAGGTCCAGGCACCAGCGTTTCGTTAGTCTGCAAAAATCAGCCTAGGGTGTAGTACGTGGAAGAGAGGTTGACATTTGGCTGCCTCTAGAAAGGGTCATCCCTTACACACCAAATCTATGAAGACATGTATTTACATATACGAGGGGAAGTCAGAAAATAAGGTTACCTAATTAATGTCTAATACTCTGCTCAGCAATGTAGTAGTCATTTTGAATATGTATTTTTCAAGATTCAAGTGTAACTGACATTGGAAAATGCTGCCATCTATCAATCAAAATCTAAGTTTCATTTGAGTCAAGAAGCAGCTTGACTGGAATAAATCATTATATATTAATTAGGGAACCTTACTTTCCGACTTTCCCTCGTAAATCTGTTCCCTGTTTGTAATTAATGGCATTGATTCTTGTGTTTCCAGCACACAAACCTCGAAGTGGCCCTGAAGATTTACAACAAGAAGGTGTTTCCCCCCAATGCAAAGAAGCCGGCGTACTTCACCCCCGAGGAAGGCATTGAGAAGATGAGGACGGAGACCTTCGCCTTCCACACAGACCCAGCAACCTCCTACAAGATCATCGAGGAGACCTTCCAGGACCACGAGAAGTGTGACCTCACGGAGGTCGAGATGTTCAGGAAGAACGTGATGGGAGTCCCTATTCAGAAGAAATCGCCCTACAAGAAGCTCGTTACTTACGGGTAAGTGCACTCAAAGTCACGGTTAGCATATCACTTAACCTAGTGTGTATCATAATCTTTGATTATGATGAATTAACGGTGAAACATTTCTGATCAGTGGCAACAAAACCGGCTTTGGGAGCCCCTGAAAACTGAACGAAGGTGTAACGACTGCCATACAACCAAGTTTTTACTCTCACTTACATATATAGGTATGCCCAAATGAAAAGGAGACCTTTGCTGTAGCGGCGTTGTATCTAATCGAAGAAGGTAAATATGTTTGCTGATAGATGGCGCGGTGTTTGTCCCAGTTTGCAGGTGTAGCGAACGGCTTTGCCTGCTGTTTCCTCAGTTGGTGAGAGTTGTTTTGCGCGGACGGGTGCATTATGAATTCCTCGAGATCAGCGTAGAGAGCTGTAATCCAATTTCTTTGCGCAGAAGGCGAGCATGCTTCACAAATTTATCGCAGGATGAAGGACGTTTACGGAGAACAGTGTCTCGCATGTTGCACCATATTCCGTTGATGTCAGCGTTATGAGGCGGGATGCGAAATGACCAAGCCAAGCGCACGTTGTCATCAACCCTGCCACGATTGCTGCTGTGTGTAATATCATTCATCAGAATCGTCGGATCACCACACGTGAAATTGCTGCTGAACTGTCGATAAGCAAGGGAACAATGCAACACATAATCCACAAGAAGCTGAGTTATGGCCAAGTTTGCGTAAAGTGACAAGGAAGTGCAGAACACCTTGAAAAGCTGGATCCGTAAGCACCCCAGGAGTTTCTACACTGAAGCCATCCACTCCCTTCCTACGCACTGGGATCAGTGCATCAATATCAATGGCAATTATGTGTAGGTAGCATGTTACACATTAACTGTACTTCACATATTATGTAATGCTAATATTCAGTAATATGATATTCTTTAGATATAACCGCAGTCTCCTTTTCATTTGGGCATCCCTATACATGTATTACTTTCATTAACTTGTAGAATACGAGGGGCGTTCAAGTCAATCCGGGACTTTTGAGCTTATAATATAAAAGAACAAATTTCAAGGGGTGGAAACTCGTTTTATTTTTCGACGTTCTCCCCTGCTACATTTATACACTTATTCCATCGTTTAACTAATGCCTGGAAAGCATCGGCATAGAAAGATTTGTCAGTACGTTTGTATCATTATAGGACAGTTTGCTTCACTTCGTCATCACTGCTGGAATGTTGACTTCCGAGGAATTATTTTAGGGGCCAAAGAGGTGGAAGTCACTTGGCGCCAGGCCCGTACCCAAGAGGTGCCAAGGGGCCATGCCCGCCCCCTCAAGCCATGAAATATTTTAATCCGAACCTATCTAAAACTACAAAAAATACACGTACGGTTTTTCACATTTTGCAAGAATTTCAATTTTCTTCTTGCATAAATGAATGGGTTCTTTCTGGAGAAAGGTTGACTCCAGAAGTCTGCACTGTAGTATATTTAGCAATTTTAGTTTTATAACCATTTATGCAAAGTTACCAAACATCCCAATTTGGTCGGGACAATCAACTATTTTTAATCCCTGTCCTGATTTTTTTCGAACTGCATACTTGATGAGAAAATGTCCATTTCTTTGGAAAATTTACATTCAGACATGTTCTTCATTATAAGAATCAATCCTAATACAAGTCATTTGTAATCATAAATTATCTTTATTACAAATCAAATCAAATCATGGCTGTTCAATGGTGGTGGTATAAGAACATTGAAAACATTGTTAATTTGTGAATATTGTATTACTCAAATACAAATTACTCAAATTACTCAAATACAATATTGAAGCCAAAGATATTTTAGGAATAAAGACGTCTTCCGAACTGTTTTCATCGAGATCCGTTACTCATAGACTAAGCGCACTCGTCTACAAGTCGACAATCTTTTTTACACACAGATATTACCCGGGATGCATATAAACCGGTAAACATACTCCAATAAATCTCCCATCCTTCCTTATTCATTTGCCACAAACCGCATGGAAATAATACTTCATTTACAAATTTTACACAACAAAGAAAACCATGAGTTTTAAAAAATTCACCCTGTACTTTTGAGAATGGAACGTAAGCAATAAGCACCGAACTGTACGTCAGTGACAACCTTACTCTGTATTTTTGATTGTCGTGTCGGGGGGAGAAGGTGGGGGGGGGGCTATCACTGAATTGATTTGTTCCCGTTACTTTGGTCCATAATATGGCAACACTACAATTGTACATCCAGCTGCATTACTACCTTAGCGTTGGTGGTCACATCCAGGGTACGAATTCCCATGGCGGAGGGGGTGGGGATCTCACACCTTCTCACCAAAGATCCTTTTCTATTAAAATTCACCCCCCATCAAGATTTTCCGAGGGGAAGAGTTTCTTATAACAATAAAAATAAGCAATTAGTTTTGACTTCATACATACTTTACTAAGCATAATATCAGAAACACATACAAAGAAGGAAGATCAATGAATAATGTATGTGTGTATGTGAATGTTGCATACATCTCTTGCTCTCTCTCTCTCTCTCCCTCTCTCTTTTAGAGCTGGTGACAGCATGCGGTTGAAACTCATATCTATAGTCATAGACAGTGGCGGCTATTAGGGGGGAGAGGGATGCAGTTGCCATCCCCCCTCTTTTGATCCCAAGCTAAGCTAAACTTTATCTATCAAGATAAACTGAACTGACAAACTGTCCTTACCCCCTCCCCCAGTTTTGGCATCTTGCCCCCCCTAATTTTGGAACCCAATCGCCGCCACTGGTCATAGATAAGATTTTATAATTATATCAAAATTTACTAGTGAGGAACGTAGCCGCAGCTGCGAATGGGGTTAAGTCACCCTAGGCCCCTGGAACACAGGAATTAGACCGACATGCTATTTCTCCTACATTTTCTCACTTCCTCTCGTCGGAAATAAAACATAGCACTTACATGTTAATTTAATAGGAAACTAATGTGTTCTCAAAGTCTCTTATTTTTAGCCCCTCCACCTAGTTACGCATATCAGATCTTTGATTTGCAATCGAATTTGCAGATGTTAACAATACCACACACTGCTTGAATGAAGATGAGGTAGGATGGACAACCGACTGTCCTTTTATTAGCCACATTTCTTGAATGCTAACTTTTATTTTCATCGGATTCAACGGAAAAGATTAGGTACTTAAAATTTCTTCATTGTCTAAGTATGCGAGCCTCATCTATACCGCGTTTGTTAGAACCTGTCCCTCTTCCCGCGCTAGGTGTTGTATCCTCCGGAAGGAGAAGGGGGGGGGGATACAATGCTTCGAAGATACGTGTTCGTTGGTCCGGTGAAAACTTAGTAGTTAACTTCAAATAAATAGAGTTCGTACTTGAGGTTTTAAATATATATGTATTGAACGAAATCACTGGAGACACTACAATTACACTTACAGTCAGTCACATGTAGATTTGGGGGTATCCCAAATTACACTTACACTCAGTCACATGTAGATTTTTACAAGTCTTTACCGACACCAAGTTCTACAATTAGTCTTTCAGACTAAACACAAGGAATATTATCCATAGGTATTTAAGACGATAATTACCATGTACCCGGCCGTTTACCAGGTATAGTTAGTTAGTTACCCGGCAGCTCCACAGTAGGCCCGATTGGAGAATAGAAGAACGACTGTGCCCTGGTACTGAAATTTGGTCTTTTTATACCAAAGCTGAGGCTGTATTTGTGGTTTCTTAATTACTTTCTATTTTCCATTTCCGTGGGTCTACGTGAGGAGAGCCTGGTCATTTAACAATATATGAAAAACAACATTTTCCCGACACCTGATGGTTACAGGTCAAGGTGACAAAAACATGTTTTGAAATTAACAGTTCCCTATGGCAAGAGGCCACTGAACCACCATTACATTGAAACACTTGCGATACCTTTTACCTTAAGTCTAATATATACATTTGACAATCGTTTCTCTATTCCCAAGAGAAATCCTTTGACTAACAGTTACACAGTACAGGCAAAAATAGTCAAAAAGTAGGTGAACATGAATCAAGTATAAAGATTACTTCAAGAGGAAAGACTGATTCTCACTGCAAGCAACAGAAAGTCCCAAAAAGTATATTTGGGAATGAATTCATAAATTACGAGGGCGACAATATTAATCCAAAAGAATAACCCAAAAGTTGTCACCTACAACACCTCCCTCCTTTTTGATGAATTTTTCATTCCTTTGTAATGAAAAATTCAACAATAGGGACATTTTATCTTTTCTCTTCTTATTATTTAATTTACTCATTGACATGTCAGAGCCATTATTCTTTTGTGTTTCGTTAAAATATAGACTCGTGGATATCGTAAACTATCATTGTTATACAACCTTTTACATTCATTTATATTTCTAGTAACAACAATATATCACTATTTTACCTAAAGATAAATTATACAATTTTTTAATATCTTAACAGTTCGTCTACATATTCATTTTGAATATTTACATTTTGTTTGCTTGCATACTCTGTGTGCGCTTGAATTGAAGTGTACGCTTTGTACTTATTTGTCCACCTTTTTTTTCTGAATTATACTTGAACCTTTTCATACAACTCATAAGTATCCTGATTACCATTGTTTTGAGGTTACATGTTTCCCATCATTAGTTATACAAATCTGCCTTAGTCAGTTTACAATATGTTGGTTATAATCAATTAAAACTCTATGTGATTTGTTTTCGTATTCCACATGGTTGTGTTGATTTAGAATAGCTATATACATATATTTGTATGTCATATTAACAAGCTAACATTTATTATTGTACACTGAATTCATTCGTTTGGTACCTGAATAAAATTTTTGTTGTCCACTTCTCCGAGAGGAACGTTAAAAAAAAAACGATGATAGCTGTTTGTCATGTCTAGTATCCTAAACAACTCAAACCTGTACTCTTGTCAATGTATTTTATTTCTAACTGAACATAAACTTGCATAGTAGTATATGGAATCTTACTACGTTATAAGGTTTATATTGTAGGTTATTAGTCATTAGCAGCTTAGTTATGTAAGCCGGAATTCCATTGTTTAACAATTACATGATATTATCTTCGAATCCTTTATACTGATGTGATTTAGTTAAACTTGTAGGTATTGATAATTTCCTTTTTGCATCTTTGCATGCCGTATACCTTTTATTTTAAACGATATTATATTGCGTTATGTATCTGTAAAGTACCGTACCCTTTTGAGAATCGAGAACTGTTTGTAATACATTTTACTATACAACTTCCAATTCTCTTAAATTACTATTAATATTCTCAATTTAAATTCTCTAAACTAGAGATATATACGTCAATTGAAGTAAGGATGTCATTTACCCCTTTTCTTTCTTTCATGGTTTTGACACATCAGTTACCTTTAAATTTAACTTTTTGTTTCCTTGATTCTATCGACTCGGACTAATACCTGGTTTACAAATATTGAATTTGGAGTTTCATTACTTCGGACAATTGGATTCTTGAACAACTCTTTTGTCCGTTCTACAGTATTTTACACTTTAACTCCGTAAGATTTACAAAGGTCAGCAATTCCCATTCTCAGGAATATAATTGAATTTCTCCTATATGATCATAGTGCAGTCCTGAAGTGTCCTGGAAATGTTCTATTTGAACTCCCAAACCATTAACTGCTCTCGTAAAACAAACTGTTTGCACTATGTGCAACCACATCTTTCTGTATTAGAAAGAAACACTAAGTATCCTACGTGATACTCATCGTTAGTACAACTTGAACCATTTTGCATATCCTGCGGTAACTCTTTTACCTATATGCTAACATTTTACATCTTTCACTGCTACCACCTTAAAAGGATCTCTACTCTGAGAGTCTCGTTTCTTCGATCTTGTCGAATAGCTTCATCACATTATCTTCGTAATTGTGGAGTCACAATTTGATAATTTTTCTTCTTCTTAATATCTGCTTCTTCCTAGTTGTTGTTCCTCTTTTTCACAGGCTGTTTTTTTTTCGCTTTGCCGTTTGTATTAGACAATGTACCATCCTGATCTTCCTTCTCGAAAAAATATGTCATCAGGAATCTTCTACCTTGAGCACATGATTGACTGTGGGTATCTGCAAATGATCAGACAATAAAAGCTTCTTTTCACTAATTTCATTTGACACTTATCCTTATTATCCTTGTTTGTTGTTCTTTTGGATGGTTCTAGGTGTCTTTGCATGGTTGTTACAGTTGACAGATGGGAATTATTTTGTGCAAAGGAGTCCCAAAAACGTCCAATCTTCTTTTCTCTCTCTGTGAGAATTCCAGAAAATGTGAGAAAGTTGTATTCACTTTGAAAATAACTGCATTTATAGACTTTGTGCCCGCTTCGATCATTATTACTCTTAAATTTAGCTTATCGCACTCACTTTCACTGTCGTCTGATGTTTCGTTCTAACTTTTCTTGGGTTCAATTTGGGGTGATATTTTACTATTTATCTCTCCTTTTGTATTTGATATAACTCTGCTGTCACATGTCCTTTTCCAAGCGTTTACTTTTCCACTTTACATGCTTTTTACACTGTGATACTTTGTAGATGTCCTGAAGTCGCTCGAATCGTCGGTTTGTGAGTCGAACTGATATTTCATAATACAACATTCTAGTCTTAATCATTTTTTTCTTTGCTGTTTCTCGTAATGGGTCCACGGTCCTGACTCCGAGACTTGAGGTTATGCATTTCGATATAAATGCATCATATTCTGACTAGAAATCGCTGCACTGTTCCTTACGAATAGGTTCTATATTTTTGAAAGCATCGAAGGGGCTTCTAATACCCAAAAAATAAATATATTAACACCCTTTATGTTCCTATTTTTAATAGATTGAGTTATGTTTTTAAATTTCATTGAGCACTTAAATTATAACTGTGTTATCAAGTTACATATTGTTGATGTACGATCTCCTGATAATCTCCACCATGGTCACTACATATACATATATTCTTATTGAACTATCTCATAGTCTTGTAATTAGATAAGCCATCTTCGGAGTCCTCTTTTGATGAATAAGGTGACCACTTATTTCCGAAGCCTCTCTGAGTTTTCTTCACTGCGCCGCTGCTTGATTTTAAAAGATTCCCTTTTTGTTGGGCTTCAGTTCCTGTCACTGATCTTACTTGTATTAAGGCGTTTACTGGAACAACATCATCACTTATCCTTCTTAAGATTAGTAATTTAATTAACGTGCAAACAGAACTAATCTGTTTGTTTGGGTTTGCTACGTAACAACCAGTGTTGGCAGACTATGCTGATTTGTCCTTTTAAGTTTAACGTTGTAGCAGATGCTATCTCATTGGTTCCTTCGGACGGAGATCTCCTTTTCTTCTACCTTTGGGTCTCGTACCCAGTTTCATCGAGTGTTTCCTTCGACATCCTTTGTCTCATATTTCTTCTTGAAGAGCCAGTTCTACAATTGATCCTAGCGATGTAGAATCTTCCGCTTTACTCCGTACCATCATCTGGATTCGGCTACTGCAGAGCCCTTGCATAAAACTTGCTTTGGCGAGAATTTCCACTAAGGACATTGCTCCTTGTAATTTTGCAGGTTATAAAATTCTTACTATTGCTGGTCTGAATTCTGATAGTAACTGACCTACTTTGTTAGCCCAATAAGCAACATTTTCTGCCTTTCCCTGTCTAGTGTTAAAGAGTTGACAGGCATAAAAATTTATAGTCTTGTGATCCGAGTAATTTTCTATCAGAATATCTTTTACCACTACTAACTAATAATTTAGATTTAGCATTTCCTGTTGCCTTCACAAAATTTAGTTGGTCATGCTTACTAGTGTGAACTAGTTCGAAAATCACAAATTGATAGGAACTCCTGCAAATTTTCTCTCTTTCCAGAAAACGGAGTCGTAATCAGTTTAACACTTCAGGAATACTGCAATAATCGGAAAGATCATTAGGAGTTGGGCTTCTCTTCCTTCCCTATTCCTTGGCATATTGCTGGACACTTTAAACCTTTGTATATCTTACAGACTGCTATATATATAAAAATATATTTACTTACTTTCTTTGTTTACACTACCATCTTATTCGTAAACTAAAGCGTAAGAGTAGCTCCCCCCATAAACTAAGTTATGGAACACTTTCTCCTTGGAGCGTGACAAGGGTAACAACTCCTCCCTCGGGACACGGATATAATCTACTGCTTCGGTCCTTATCCATCTACATCTTAACTGGCACTTAATTTCGAAAGTTATAGATGTAATCTTGGCTTTCTTCCCAACAATCACAAAGAGACATAAGTTTTTGTTAAAATTATTGTTAGCTTACTTGCTTGCACTTTCGTTGCGGTCCTCCAAGTTGGCAACTGCGGCGACTGTCGATGTTTTCAAAGGGGGCCCGGTCACCCTCTGGTCACCAAGTTGGCGGTTAGTTGGCTTCAGGCTGGCCTTGCCTGAGTTTGAAGTCCTGTCTGGACAATGGCGTGAAACTGTCGGTCGTTCACCAAAAACTGAAGCTGAATGTCCCGTTGTCGTCTTTGTGTGTTGAATTCCACCTTCAACCACCACTGCGTCTAGTAGTAGGAAGCTTCTTCACTTCTCGTTGTGATAACAAAGAAATATTCTATCACTGTTAGGGCTACGGCAATTGAATCAACGATATCGTAATCTGACGGTCTGACGGATATCCTGACGAGACTTGCTGGAGGTACTGATCTAGCCGTTAGGAACACTGACGGTCGACGTCTTGTGGAGCTGTGGCTTGTGGGGGTAGGGGGGGGGGGGCACTGTCACTGTGGAGGGCATGCTACCGTGGAGCTGTCGGGTTTACGTTTACTATACTGGAATCACTTACGTTTGAATATGCTCTATGGATTTTTAGCCGAAGGCTCTGTTATAAGAATTCCTACAATTTCCATCACAATTTTGGTCGCGTTTGGAGTCATGTCGGGTGTTAACTATCTTATCATAACAACATCAAAGGTGGAACTCCCATATGCAGCATTCGTTAACTCTTGCACACTTTCAACCCGGAGTTCCCCTCTTGCACTCACTACTTCTTGCAATTCCGACAAGATCTTCGATAAAACGTTCGCGGCATCACTTCTTTGCCACTAGATTAGCACTTGATGTCCTACTTTAATATGCACCATTGTTTTGTCGGCTCTTGTGTGGAAGGTTCTTCACCAATGGATGGGGGTTGGTTCCCAATGAACGGGATGAATTCTGTCGTGAGAGTAATTTACTTGAAGTCCGGACACATCCCGTCGCTGCCACCAATTTTCATGTTGTATCCTCCGGAAGGAGAAGGGGGGGGGGGATACAATGCTTCGAAGATACGTGTTCGTTGGTCCGGTGAAAACTTAGTAGTTAACTTCAAATAAATAGAGTTCGTACTTGAGGTTTTAAATATATATGTATTGAACGAAATCACTGGAGACACTACAATTACACTTACAGTCAGTCACATGTAGATTTGGGGGTATCCCAAATTACACTTACACTCAGTCACATGTAGATTTTTACAAGTCTTTACCGACACCAAGTTCTACAATTAGTCTTTCAGACTAAACACAAGGAATATTATCCATAGGTATTTAAGACGATAATTACCATGTACCCGGCCGTTTACCAGGTATAGTTAGTTAGTTACCCGGCAGCTCCACAGTAGGCCCGATTGGAGAATAGAAGAACGACTGTGCCCTGGTACTGAAATTTGGTCTTTTTATACCAAAGCTGAGGCTGTATTTGTGGTTTCTTAATTACTTTCTATTTTCCATTTCCGTGGGTCTACGTGAGGAGAGCCTGGTCATTTAACAATATATGAAAAACAACATTTTCCCGACACCTGATGGTTACAGGTCAAGGTGACAAAAACATGTTTTGAAATTAACAGTTCCCTATGGCAAGAGGCCACTGAACCACCATTACATTGAAACACTTGCGATACCTTTTACCTTAAGTCTAATATATACATTTGACAATCGTTTCTCTATTCCCAAGAGAAATCCTTTGACTAACAGTTACACAGTACAGGCAAAAATAGTCAAAAAGTAGGTGAACATGAATCAAGTATAAAGATTACTTCAAGAGGAAAGACTGATTCTCACTGCAAGCAACAGAAAGTCCCAAAAAGTATATTTGGGAATGAATTCATAAATTACGAGGGCGACAATATTAATCCAAAAGAATAACCCAAAAGTTGTCACCTACAACATAGGGAGCGCTCGACAGTTTCGGTGCCAATGAGAAACGAGGAAAAAATCGTCTGCTGGGCAGCGAGGAGCGAATGGAAGCCAGAAGAGAGGCGCTTACGTAGACGCTGTTGCCACGTTGCGTATTTTAATTGGCTGCCTGGCTTTGACTTTCCCCAGCACCGAGAAAAGCCAGGGAGCAACTAGCGCGGGAACCGGGACAGGTTGTAACAAACGCGGTATAGGCAGGGGGTGTGTGCAAATTCGGTGCAGGAGGTGTGAAAACCTATTCTTCTCCTGGGCGCTGAAATCTCTAGCCACAGCTCTGATAAGGAAATATTTCCTTCCGAGAGACCATTAACAGATTTACACCATTATACAAACATACCACAATAAAAGTATGAAATATTATTGACCATTATTTATAGAAAGCAATAATTAAATGAAATCAAACACTTATTAAAATCATTTCACCTACTGTCTCGACATTTTGAACCAGTTGTTAAAGGAATTAATTTGCTAGTTTATAAATGTACCAAATTATTGTATTTATTTATACATTTTTAATTATATTAATTAATTATTTAATAATTGACATATTTCATGACAATAATATATATATATATATATATATATATATATATATATTCACACGATTTCGGACTTGCCCCGTCCCCCTCAAAAAACTCCTGGGTACGGGCCTGCTTGGCGCTAAGTCCGGACTGTAAGAAGGATGTGGCAATAATTCGCAGGTGATATCGTGGTGTTTGCATAGTGCGTTGAGCGGTATGAGGTCTTGCATTGTCCTGCAGAAACAGAACACCCTTCGTGATCAAACCTGGCCGTTTCTTCCTCAGACTCTTATGCACAACATGCACAATACGACAGTAATATTCACTGTTGATAGTGACACCACACGGCAATAATCCCATGTTTGTCCCAGAAAACACTTTACCTGCTAACGCAATTGTTCAATTTTTTATTTTTTTTGGTGGTGGTGAGTCCGCATGCTTCCACTCCTTCGATGCCCTTTTCGATTTCGGAGTGAAATGGAGAACCCATGTTTCGTCGCATGTGATGATGCGATCCAGGAAATACTGGCCTTCCCTGACACAGCTGTCCTTCAGTTCAGTACAGACTTCAACTCTTCTGTGCTGCTCAAAACTGGAAACCTGTTTTGGTGCCCAGTGTGCACTGACTTTTCGGAATAGCAAAATGTCATGAATTGCGTTTACTGTTCCTACCGAAAGATTACACACCTTAGCAATTTCACGACAGGTTAAGCGACGATTGTCAATGATAAGCTGTTCTACGCGCTGAATGTTTCCAGGAATGACTGCTGTGAGCTGTGAACCACAACGACCGGGATTGTCAGTGACAGACGTACGGCCGTCTTTGAAGCGCTTGCACCATTCATATGTCTTACTGCGGCTGAGTGTTTCATCACCGTACTGTGCTTGCAGTCTTCTGTAAATTAAAGCTGGTTTTATGCTCTAGTTCACTAAAAACTTCATCACCACACGCTGTTCCGTGTATACGTTCACACTGTTGTCCGCCATCTTGAATACTGGTCTCTGGACTGGCGTGTGCAATGAACACCGCCTACCAGTAACAGGACACAGTTGCCAGTTCCTACTGCATGCACTACCTCTACACTGGGATTTGTTTTTAAACCTGTGAAAAAGAATGTACCGGATTGACTTGGAACTCCCTTCGTATATATACACTGGATTTAAGATTTAAAATGAAGTGTTCTCTTACAATATATTAATATCTGTTGCAGTTTTTCTTCTGGAATTATTCTCCAAGTTATGCATACAACTGAAATTTATATTTAATTACGTATATTTCTTAATTTCTTTCAGTTTCTGTTTAATGTACAGTTTAAAGTGGTACATATTTATATTGTATGTTAGGTTGTTACATTATTTGCGTGTTCTTGCAGTTCTATGCACTAAATAACGACATTAAGATTATAAAACACTCATCTACCCTTATACACAGAAGGATGGAATAAAGGGTTATCTTATTTTTATCGAAGATTAAATTATTACAACATTGTTCATTGTTGGCAAATTTTTGATGCTAGACTTGGTTCTGAATTGGTGTTTTAAGTCCACTTTATGCACAGTAAGGCTAATCAGGACTGGACCTACAGTTTAAAGTGGATTCCGAACACTGTGTGCCTCCACCGGGTATCGAACCCGGGAACCCTTGATTACAAGGCGACGACGCTACCACTGCGCCATCGGGGAGGCTTGATGCTAGAACTAAATGTATGTATTACTAGTTTTGAACAACTCTTGCGTGAATGATAGAAATAATCCCAGTCATATTGGATTTGATAAATAAGCTAAACATTGCATATGGCCATGCGTGCTGACGGACCCATCCATTTTATATAGATTTTAAGTAAACTTTGTCAGAAGTCAGGAAAAATCAGATTAGTTGCTTAATTGGAAACACCAGCGTCCCATAAACCCGTAATAAATCGTACAAACAAATACTTTTATCTGGCGCAAGCCCCCTCAACTTGGGGTCTCTGCTTCCGACTATCGATATCCTGCAGTCAGCGACGGCGCTATAATTAATCATCTAGGGGCGCTGAGGGGGTGCGGAATGAAATTTACTGGGTGCTATGTTGAAAATTAAGCATGCTTGCAACTTTTAACAGCTACATGAAATACCGATCAACCGTTAGTAGTTAATGTCAATGAAACTGAAGAATACTAGTGACTTGCTTCATTTTTGCTTGATTTTACAACAAACCACATATTTGGAAATTTAATTAATTGAAATAGGTAATTTTACGTCGTTTTTCTGCCAGTTTGGAAATTTGAAAGCAACAGCTTATTGAAGGGATGTCCAATAGCATGTCTTGTGTGTTATACTCCAAGAAAGTGGTCATGGAATGTAAACATTTAGACACAAGTTACGAAGATACGACATGATAATATGATACTGAAAAAGTGAAAACTGTTTTCGGTTGAAAATGGATTTTGAAAAAGGGTTGCTGAGTACTGAAGGGGCGAGAACCCATTTGTACCGCCCCTGCCTGCAGTACAATAATTGAAGGTCCAAATTTTAAGGGAATAATTAGCACTGTTGCCAACTCAAATCCCTGTCCTTCACAGAATCCGGAGGATGATAGAGACCGGTCTGATGCAGCGACAGCAAAAAATCTGGTACAAAAAGAAGCCAGAGTGTCTGAGCAGAAACGTAGAGATCAAAGCAGTAACCATCGTGGACTTCTCTATGGCTCTGCTTCTCTTGGGTGCCGGCATTGTCGTTTCAGGGATTATGTTGCTCGCAGAGATCTTCGTGGGAAGGTAAGTCTCTACACTAGTGGCGTATTCTGAATATTTTACCTTGTTTATCGCAATAATTCTCTTTTATTCTGTATATTTATTATTAGGTCTCGGAAATTGAAGACCAATAAATTGCCAAGAAAGACCTATAAAAAAACTTAAAAATATAAGAAAAGGACCTAAAGACGGAAAAAAGGACTTATAAATGTGATCCAAATTAATTAATAACTTCAGTTTTAATTACATACTTAATTAATAAAAAAATAAAAAATTCTGGTGGTATGGAACACAGTGCGAAAAAAAAACTGAGAAATTTGCCACTTACAGCGCGACCTTCCAGACAAGTTAAGGTTAAAGGATCTTGTACCGTACCTCCTTCAGTCGTCCAAAAATACACGTATTTCTTTTTTTTTTTATTATTTGTTTACTACAGAAAAGTTGTTTAAGAGGTGATGAACTGATGATGATTCGAATTGAGAATGGGCAGTGAAAACGTAGTCGAAGGAAGGTGAAGTTGCAAACAAAAGCCGTTAAGACCTAAAAAAAGGCTAAAAAAAGGACCAATAAGCCAAAAAACGCCGAAAAAGGCAAAAAAGGACAAATAAACCCCACCTTTTTCTGGCCTACAATGACCCAAAATGAACATATATTATGTTGGGCCTCGTCTTCGGACACTAGGAAAAAAAAAGGATTTCTCCTCAACTTCCGAGCCATATTTATTATACATCGATTAATTAGATGAGGGTGGGAATTATGTGTGAATTATTGGCTCCGGGAATTCTGCATGAGGCAAGTGTTACACAGTTTAGTTTATAATTTTATCGAGGAAGGAGAAAAAAGCTGCATGGAAAAAAATATCCCAATTCGTTTACTTTGTTAGCCTTCTTTGCAGAACAATCTCTGACAAACAGAAGATATCTTGAAGTTGATTACGTAAAGTTGAGTGTGAAATTCTTGTAAAATTAGAATTTTTCGTAGATTAGTATATCTGTAACATTTGTGACTTGTGTTTGTAGATACAAGGTAACCAAGAAAGTTCTTGCCGTTTTTGACGTCCCATTAATCATGCACTCACAGAGAGGAAACGAAATGACGCACGTGCCTGCCAAGCGATCGGGAGTTAGTCTGACCATCGACTGTCAGTAATACAGGCACGTTGCGCACACACAGCCGTTATAGTAGTGTCGAAGAGAAATGGAGGTATCGAAGCAGCGTGTTCGCTTGCGTTTGTTGTATGACTATAAAGTGGGCCTGTCAGCTGCCGCATCAAGTCGCCGCATTTGCCAGGCATTTGGGGAGAATGCCGTGAACGAACGCACTGCCAGGCATTGGTTCCAGAAATTCCGTTCGGGAGATGTGAGCCTTTCGGATGAACCTCGCAGTGGACGACCACATGTGTTGGATGACGAGGCCCTGAAAGCAGCCATCGAGGAGGACAGTGGTCTAACGTGTGATGAACTTCCAGAAAGGTTCCATGTTTCCGCTGAAACAGTCAGACTGCACCTGCATGGGATAGAGAAGTCATACAAGTTAAGCAAGTGGGTACCCCACACATTGTCGGCAGCCAACAAGGAACAAGGACAGCCTGTTTGTCCTTGCTCACTCGCCACCTGAACACACCCATATTTGATCGCTTGCTCACTGGTGACGAAAAGTGGGTCCTCTATGACACTTCCAAGCGTACTAGACATTGGTTGTCGCCACGTGACCCTGTTCCTCACACCTCAAGCCAACCTCTGCACCCACGAAAGGTTATGCTCTCTGTATGGTGAAATTGGCGGCAAATGGTGCATTACAAGCTCCTTCCACCTGGTCAGACCATCACTGCTGACCTCTACTCTCAGCAATTGCAAAGGGTGTACCGTGCATTGCGGCAGAAGGAGCCGGCATTGGTAAATCGCAAGGGTGTGCTGTTCCTGCACGACAATGCCAAGCCACGTGTGGCAAAGAGGACACGGGAGACCCTTCAGCAACCTGTTTCATTCCCTCGACAACCACTTGCGTGGGAGATCCTTCGCAAATGAGGGAGACCTGCGGAACGCACTCACGGACTTCTTTGCATCCAAGCCCGCAGAGTTTTATCACCAGGATATTGTGCAGCTGCAGAAACGTTGGCAAAAGGTGTTGGATGCTGATGGAGATTACTTCGAAACCTAAAGGTACGTACCGTCCACTGTATTGCTCTTTGTTTGTCACTGCTCTAGAACGGCAAGAACGTTTTTGGTTACCTTGTATATTTCGAGTCTGAGTATGTTAAATGGCAAACGTAAACTCTGCACCTTCAACTAAATATTCTAAAAATGTATACTGTTTAATTGAATTGAAATAGATTTTTGGATACGTTGGAATCACACAGACCCTTTATATTGTTAATATATTTGTGTGTATAAGTGTGTGGTTGACGAGAGGCGGTAATACGTAAGGTTGAAATAGAGAAGACACCAACTTGTAACCTTGAATTTTTGGAAAGTTCGCCTTGAAAAACCATTAATATTACTTGAATTTTATCATGGTCCTAGAGTAGCCACCGAGCAAACACCACTGCAAGCATGCAAGTGAAACAAAGACAGAAGTCCGACAACATCAAATTTTCAGACAATTTCTATATTTATCATGAAATTTCCCCTTTTTACCTAAGATTGGACATAGATTTCCCAGCACCCAGGGGAATTCCCTTAATGTGGCAACACTTCCTCTGCCAAGCGCAGAAAGCAGGAAGGAGCAAGCAGTCGGCAATGACATTCTAATAAATTTACACAGTTTGATCTTTTGAAATTGTACAGGGTGTCCCAAAAAACAAGGAAACCAAAATACTGACTACTTAATACTTTCGGTTAGTTTTTGCGGGCACCCAGTATAATGCCAGTGCAAATGGGAAGTGAAGTAACTTCTTTATGGCAAATTAATTTTATTGTTGAGATGAGATTGGAGAATGAAAGTGTAATTAGTGCAAAATGTTGTGTACACTGTGTTGCACAAAATAATATATAAATTGTTGTTACGCTTTAATATGTTCTAAAAACATGTTTTCTTTCTGCAGGAAAAGGATACAAAAATATCCAATGAGATGGAAAAAGAAGCCGACGATAAAGATAGCTCGACATTTTGCGACGCAGAACTACACCCACACATCTCGAGCAGCGCTCAAAAGAATCAACATTGCGGAGTATACACAATGAACAGGCAGTACTGTGAACCCCATATAACAAGCATTTGATTTTCACAAGTTAATTTATTGAACTTCATGAGATTGTAGTACTGCGTTTTTTTTTTTAACAGTAGATTCACGACTGCTTTGTAGAATGGTATATTTGTGGAGAAAGCAAGTGGACGGAGCAAAGCAGTGTGCGCTGCTGCAAATGGCTGGTAGCTGCAGCCGCGTTCTCTCCTCCATACAGGGTGATTTCCCCCCAACCAAGAATGTTAACCTCGAAAATCTCCCACCAAAATTTCCCGTGGGGGGAGAGTTTTGTTATAACAACAAAATATAAGCAATAGTTTTGACTTCCAATGTACTTTAGTAAGGATAATATCGAAAACACACACAAAATAGTGAGGATGTGTGCAGAATGCTTTCTCCCTCTCTCTCTTTCTTTCAAGCAATAACTAACAGATCTACTTTACACCAATAACAATATTCACACAAGAAAAGTAAAAGAAGTATGCAAGTTAAATATTATTATTAATTCTAATAGTTTTATATTAATAGAGAGCAAAAATTAAACAATAGGTTATACATAATAAAACTATTTCGTAATTTATTGACATCTTTAATCAGTTAGTAAAATTAGTTTCCTACTTTACAGTTATCTTATTGTATATAAAAGTAACGAATTAATTTCTTTATGTGTATATAATAATAATAATAATAATAATAATAATAATAATAATAATGTTTTCTTAAAAATGTTGTAATTAATTGACTTATATTTAATAACATTTTAAATATCCATATCATAATAATTTATATATGTGTATGGAGTAAGATCTTCCTCCCCCCCACCAGTGATCAAGGATTTCGCACCCTTGTAGAGAATGTTGTGCAACAGTGGCGTGGTTTGAAGTTCTCGAAACTGTAAGCAATCCTAGTGAAAAACCCATTGACCAGTGCTCAGCAAAGGTTCATATATTATTTGTATACAGGGTGATTCATAATTTCCTCTGGAGTTTCAAACGTTTATAGTATGAGAACTCGTATAACACACACAGCAAAAAGGTGCTCAATGCTCCTATTATTGTGAACCTTGTACTAGCAATAAATAACATGAGAATATAATTGTGTATAATTTCGTTTCGGCATTTTCAATGCATCTAGTTGAGAATTAAACCCTGGTGTTGTCTGAGCATCTGAAGAACACTGATTTTTAAATTGCGAATTGCTGTTAGAACAATGACAAGAATATTCGTACCGACTGAGTTCGCTGTTGTGTTCATATTTCTAATAAAACATAAAGCAGTGGTAAACCTGGGAATTTTATTTTTTAGTAATCAGGATGTAGATATTTTGCCACATTTTCATGCCATTGACGTTCTTTTTATTTATTTTTTATTTTTTGCATTGCATTTTTATGTATTTAAATGAATCTAGGAAAATGCAGTAAAACTAAAAGGGTCAAAAAAAGAAAAATATATATTTGAAACATGGTAAATATATTAAAACATCTGACGTAACTTAGCATATAGGTTATATAACTGAAACTGTAAGGGGAGGTAATGATGATATTCACCCCTACCTCGACATATGTATTTATGTACCCAAGACTGCGACAAGTAAATTTTGCTTTGTAAAGTGACACCTGCTTGTACCGAATTAGAGTGACATAATAGATCACGTTCTTTATTTATTACCTAGGCAAAGTACTTTTTTATGTTCTAAAAATTGTTCTGATTCCATGTTATCGAATCAATCATATGTTCAAGTTCTTCTGACGAGTACCCATTCCGGTATAGACAACATAATTCAAGTGACAATTTTCGTAATTACTTGAGGTTATTTGGTAAATGAAAATGGCTTACAAGTTATAAATCAATATCGAATTATTTTATCTTCCATCATAACATTGACTTCTGTCACAAGTTTGATGTCGAAATGACATTTATGATGTTTGTTTCATTACCTGAGATACTAAATTCCCAACATTCGGTTCATCACATAGATTCTTAAGGACTTGGAAACATTTCCATCTTATGCAAAGTAGTAACACAACAGCATTTACGTAATGAAAATGATATTAACAATTCTATTGAGTTCCTCTAGGAGGAAAATCCAATAAGATTACTCATCTCAAGAGCAAACATCACTGGTTAGAATTCAGTTTCTAGCTAGACGAAGTAAGACCTGCTAATGTCGCTACATCCAGAAGAATGGCACTTAGAAAGTACCCTATGCAACACTGGAACATTCAATATCGGAACACAGCGTATTGCTCCTACTGAACACAACTGTTACAAGAATGATATACAGGTAGTGAAGAGCCAAGCCCAAGCTTTCTTCGATTTTAAAAACAAAAAACGTTTGCTAAATGTTAAGTGCAACAAGAAGCTCCTGAGGCAGGTTTTACGATTCCTAGTTCTCACAACATGCTACATGGTGGTTATTATTCAGGTATATATTGTTTTATGTATTATATTATGTTAACTAACTGTATAGCCTTCCTAAACCCGAAGTTTATGGCTGCAGCAACACAAGCCTTCCATCTGTCCCTATCCTGGGCAAGATCGATCCAATCTTTTCCATCCTTACCGATTACCTTTAGGTCCATCTCAACGTTATCCCTCTATCTTCGTTTTGGCTCACCTGTCACCTCATCCCATTTAGATCCTAATATTTTTCTAAAGATTTTATATCATATATTATTTAATGCGATGTAATTGAATAGAGTATAAAGTTCTCACATCTCTATTATTACAAGATTGGACTGTTCAAGTAGTATCAAGGATTACCTATATTATCTTTGGTAGTATTCTTTAAATATGATGACTTTCTTAACTATATTCAAAATGGACAGGTGAGAAATTAAGGAGATGCATATATATTGCTTTCCTCATGAAACACATAAAGAGTTTTTAATGATCAAATATTTATTAGGTAAACTAATAAGCCAATACTGGCTATGTTCTGAACTGTTACGGAAAATATACTTTCATGTAACACCTTTTTACGAGGAATAGAATACATGTTTACATGCGCCATGCTGAAGTTTAAATGCACGTACATAAAAAAGTCACCAATGGAAAGAATTCGAAAATCTGTTAATGAGTACATGATTTGGACACATTAATAAGCGCAAGATTCTGTAAAACTTTCTATTTCAGACAGCAAACATTGTTTTATTTGTACTTATAATATGTTGTTACACCAATATTCTTAATTTAAAGATTTATATTATTTTTGTACAGGTCAAATATTATGATCAACATAAGTGGGACTTAAGCCCTGTGTTGGACAAATAATAAGTGGAGTGAAATGAAAAATTCTACACGGCACATTCTATTACAATAAATCGAAAGTGTGAAACAGTTATCACATTTTCAATAATTATTTGTTTCAAGCTCATTTGTATTCTTAACTAGTAGTACTGTGAATAAGATATAATGCTGAGTACTCGACTATCAAATCTCATATGACAAAAAAGTAATTATTTTTATGGTAGTTATTCAGCTCCTCTGTATTTCTCTTTCCTTCATTCTCTCATCTTTTAATTTCTATTCGTATCTTCATATTTCTTTGGGTTTCTTCTCCGTCTTATCTCTTCTTATTTCTTGTCTTCTAACTATTCTCTTCTTGTTTCTTGTAATTTCTTCTCTTCTAACAACAACTCATTTGTTTTCTTTTCTCTTCTTGAGAGATAAAGTTTTTCATACACAGTGGACTCTTATTTATGTAGCGTTAGTTTAAACATTAGGTTAAATTCTAAAGTGTGATTCTTTTGCAGTTATACAAGTGCTTTAATAAATATGCCAATCCTGAAGTTTCGACACGCACAAGGCTGTCCTCTAACGAATCCACCCCATCAGTGGCGATAACTGTGTGCAGTTACCCGCCATTCAAAACAACTACTCTTGAAGTAAGTACAATGACAATTTTTGTATTGGAATCGCAATCAGAACAATTTTCCTGTGATAGTAATACTCCTATTTTCTATTTCTATTCCAAGTAATTAGACTACACTGATTCTACATGATGTTTCTCAAGAGAGCTTCTGGGAGGAATACTGACTGGTACACGCTGCATCCAAGCATCCTCGATTTTGACGTCACGTCAAATTGAGGCAAGATGAAAAGCGGAAATGTTGAGGCAATTTGAAACTCAGAAATGATAACGCTTTCAATCCTCAGTAACTCAAGAGTTACAAAATGAGTTTATTGGTTCTAAATCCACTTGATGCACAGATGGGCTATTCCGGACTGCACCTGTAGTTTCAAGTGAAATCCGAACCAATATGTGCCTCTACCAGGTATAATATAAAGGAAGCAGCAATTAAAAACTTTTCACTCTTTGTTTATTTAATTATAAAGTAAGTTGTAGGTTGCCGACCTTCAAGGCAGAGTGGTTAAGTGGTCTAGACATGAGTGTTTTTTTCTGAGTGTCCCTCCTAGTGTTGCCCACGGGACGAGACGGGACAGGCTTTTAAAAATTCGAGACGAGACGAGATTGATCATGTGTCCCGAGATAAACGAATATTTTCGAGACGAGACAGCATTTCACAGCATTTCCACGAGACGAGACAGGCCAAAGTCTCGTCTCGTGGGCAACACTAGTCCCTTCCTCAATTCTATCATATCATCACTCACCTTCATCGTCGCGATTAGCCAAAAGTGGAAGAAAATGACGCTAAATAATGAAAATCAAATAAGTTGTAAGTTTTAGATATTGTGACAAGTTTAACAAATACGTACATGCAAAGAATTTCAATTACTGTACATCTCTACCAGCTTGCCGATTCCAAGCTATGAAAGATAGACAGATATACTGAAGATAAAATACGTAATTCGACACAATCTTTCAAAATCTGCATTCACACTTTTTTTCAATAGTTAACAGTTACGATTGATTGATTTGGTGTTTTAAGTCCGCTTTATGCACAGTAAGGCTAATCGGGACTGGACCTACTACAGTTTAAAGTAGGATCCGAACCACTATGTGCCTCCACCGGGTATCGAACCTGGGACCCCTTGATAACAAGGCGACGACCTCACCGCTGGGCCATCGGGGAGCCATAAACAGTTTCGAGTTTTCAATTATTATTTGCTAATATAGTTGAGACAAGTTGTCTTCATCATATTCCAAGACGTCACATAATGACAAGTTGTAACAGCGGACAATTAAACCATGCTTACTTTTAAAATAAAATCATATAAAATTTCTATTGTTTTTTTGGTTTCCGATAATTAGTGGTTATTAAAAGTTGTATTGTGTTCTTAAATGTGAGAGTCCTTGGCATATATTAACTCTAGATGCTGATTAAAAGGCAGAATATTGCGAATTACGAGTGACGAATCAGCATATGTATACAGGGTGATAAAAATATTATCACTATATTGGAAATAGAAAATGTACTACTCACCGTCTATGTTTACTTCTTTGATTGAATTATATTGAACAAATTTACATGACACTGTTTTCACATGCTCTCAACGTGTTTACGTGTCCCATGTAGCTGTACAGGGTGGGAAATAACCTTTTGCTAGGGGTCTACAGTAAAAAGTAACAACAATTAAGAAATTATGGTAATACCAAATGTTTACTACGACAATTGTAGTTGCAAAAACAAAAATAAAAGTTAGTATGTCTGCAGTTTGCTTCTCTCACAGCACGAAGACGATCGGGGTAGGAGCTCAGAAGATTCGCAAACAAGTCCGTATTCCATTCCATGTCACGGAGAACTTGTTCCAGATGGAGTGTTGCCCGGGAATAGCGGTCCGGTCCTCGCTCCACTATCATGAAGGACTCAACTGCGTCCTTCAGAATAGCCCCAATTTCTCCGCTGCATTCAGGTCCGGTGATGCACCCGGCCATTCAGAACTGCTGAAGAAGTCAATGCCACTTCGCCGAAGAAGGTATTGCTTTTAGCATTTGCCTTGAAGCAAGGTGCTTTGTCGTGAACTAACTTTTAATTCTGTTTTTGTAACCACAATTGTCGTAGTAAACATTTGGTATTACCATAATTTCTTAATTGTTGTTACTTTTTCCTGCAGACCTCTAGCAAAAGGTTATTTCCCACCCTGTATAACAAGTGTCATTGCAGCAAAGTATCTTGCTGCAATGTTTGTGTGTGTGTGTGTGTGTGTGTGTAGAGAGAGAGGGGGGGGATTGACATTGTTTTTTCTCGTCAGGAATTCAACATGTCGCTAACAGGACCATTGGTTGAATTCGATTTTCCGTGGAAGAAAGTATCATTGTCAAGTTATTGGCGGAAGACAACATACAAAGTATATGATGTAGTTAATAGTGCAATTTACTATGTAGGACAACATGGAACTGCGAGTGAAGGCAAGTATCTAAATTACATGCTAATTATATTATACCTGAAATTTATTTTACGATCCCTAGATTCCCTGCAAGAATTTTTATAATGATTTTATTTAAGAATTATACAGCTAAGTCAATTATGGCCACTGTGAAAATTGAGAGTCACTTCTTTCTTAATACGTTACAAGACGGATGAAAATTAATTACACGGAGTGGGTTGCAGCCCCACCTAGTGGTTGCATGACCTTGTACAGCTCACCGCTCACGAGAAGATCCCCAAATGAGGGGAGAGGGCGTGCAGAGGGACAGGGGAAGAAGGAAGTCTTCCGCTGCGGTCATTGTCGTTGTGGAAACAAAACTAGCAGATTTGATACGAGGGTCACTATTTATATTTTGAGCCTAACAATGAAAAAACAGGAATTTGGCATTGAAAACTGCTTTATTGTTTTCGAAGTATTCTCGTTTATGGTCAATACACTTTTGCATTCGTTCGAACCATTTGTCAAAGCAGTTTTTCCAATCTTCTTGAGACACCTCCATAATATGGTTTTTGAACGCATCAACGGCGTCTTCCGCCGACGAAAATCGTTGTCCACGCAATTTATTCTTGACATTCGGGAACAAGAAGAAGTCATTGGGTGCCAAATCAGGACTGTACGGCGGATGACCCATCAATTCGATTTTTTGACTGTTCATAAAGTCGGTTGTTAGACGAGATGTGTGACAGCTGGCATTGTCTTGATGAAGAATGATCCGACGGCGTTTGTTTGTTTTCCGTATTTGACCGAAGACCTCAGGCAAACAAATTTTTGCGTACCATTCAGAGTTGACCGTTCTACGTTCCTCTAAAGGCACAGTTGCCACATGACCAGTTTTCCCGAAAAAAACAGGCGACCATTTGTTTCGATGTGCTTCGAGCGCGAACAACTTTTGTTGGATTGGGTTCATCTTGAAACACCCATACAGTCGACTGCTGTTTACGTTCCGGCTCATATATATATATCCATGATTCGTCACCTGTTACAATCTTATATACGTCTTTTGAAGCACCACGATTGCATTTATTGAGCATTTGTTTGCACCAATTGACGCGAGGGTCTTTTTGAGTTTTTGTCAAATTGTGTGGGATCCAACGAGAACATACCTTTCTCACAGCTAAATGATCATGTAATATTTTATATATGCTGGTGGAACTAATGCCTATGATTGCCTCAATCTCACAGTATGTCACATGACGATCTTGCAGTATTAGGTTTTGCACAGCATCAATGTTTTCTTGAACAACAACTGATTTTGGACGACCTTCGCGAATTTCGTCGGCGAGCGAATGGCGGCCACGATTAATTCGTTATACCAGCGTTTCACAGTGGCAAAGGATGGGGCTTCATCGCCAAATGTGGAAGTAAGTTGATCGATGCACTCTTGTCTTGATAATCCACGTCGAAAATCGTAAAAAAATCATCGCACGAAAATGTTCACGAGTTAATTCCATTTTATTGTTGTCGCGCAATCTCCAAGGCAACATAAACAACACAAATGAAGCTATTGACAAAACATTTGAAGTACGTTATGGTCAATAATGCCAGACGATTCTGTGCAAACGTCAAATCGCACCTAACTTCAATCAGTGTTGCCAAGGCTCAAAATATAAATAGTGACCCTCGTATTAGGACTTGTGATTAACTCCAAAAAGACCAAGGCACTGATTATTAACTCCACAAAAACAGACCCGTTTAGTATTGGTGAAGAGATTATTGAAAATGTGGATAGCTTTACTTACCTGGGTAGTAAGCTGGCAAAAGACGGATGGGCTGCAGAGGATGTTTCTCAACTCCAAAAAGCAAATGGCACCTTTCTGAGGCTCTATCCAGTATGGAAAAATAAGAAAATATCTATGAAGACCAAACTTCGTATTGTAATGTTAAGTCTGTACTGTTATGTGGGTCTGAGACATGGAAGGTAACAAAAACGCTCACATCTAAACTACAGACATTCATCAATCGCTGCCTGAGAAAAAAATTGAATATCTTTTGGCCAGAAGTGATTCAAAACCAAGAACTTTGGAGAAAGACTGGAGAAACCGAGGTGTCCTTACAGATAAAGCGTCGAAAATGGAATTGGATAGGGCATACACTGAGGAAGGAATTTGAGGCTGTCGATAGAGAGGCACTAGACTGGAACCCGCAGGGAAGATGGAAAGGAAAGAATCCTAGACGGACGTGGCGAAGATCAGTTCTCGCTGAGGCATTGGAGGAAGGAAAGAGCTGGAATACAGTGAAGGGAATTGCCGTCAGTAGGACCAGATGGAGATGCTTTGTTGATGCCCTATGTTCCACAGGGAACAACAGGAATTAAGTAAAGTAAGTCAAGTGGGTTGCAGGGAAAAATCTTCAACTTAACAAAGTATATATACACGGCAGAACAAAGCAATATTAATTTCTGTAACATACTGCTTTGCTTAATATTTTACAAGTAATTTTACAAGTTATAAGCATAAATCTGTTGTTGAACCAAGTGCATTTTACTTTATAAATTTCGATCACTATAACCTTGACAATATGTATACTTTAGGGGAAATTGTTAGCATGTGTAAGTTTATTGCAATAATAATTCAATAAGAATAATGCAATAATCTTGTTGGTTATGAAGATCGTTATATGAATAGAATATACCTTTTGTCGTAGGGTATACTAACATATTTTAGCCGGTCATTTCTGTAAGAAATGTATTACCACATTAGCATATATTTCATGTTGTATATGTATGTATCTTTAACCAGTAAAAAGCTATGACCGAATTCTTGAACCAATTTGCTCCTTTTCAAGGTGTTAGAAAAATTCCTTAAAATTTGTTTAGTGGATGTATCCGATTAAAATCGTGTGCAATGGCATGCGAACTTCTCTCCCTAGACATCACTTTGATCTCAATGCATTACCGATGCGCTAAACAAATTTTAAGTTATTTTTCTAACACCTCGAAAAGGAGCAAATTGGTTCAAGAATTCAGTCATAACTTTTTTCGGGTTAAAGATACGTCAAAAAAACCGTCACCATTGCATTTCTCGTGAAATTCTAGCCTAATTTGATATATCATATCACCCCCCTTCCCCTTTAAAATTCTGAAGTTCAATTCAAGATGGCGGACATCAAGATGGCCGCCGATCGCGCGGGTGGCGTCAATGTGGTCCCCCCTTGGCCTGATAACGATTGGTCATCACCATTTCCATGTTGCGCGCTGCAGTGGCCTTGTACCGTGGGTGTTAAGTGACTTTTTGAGCCACCCTGTACAGTCAGTAACTATTAGGGACATTGAATTTTCGCGATGCGCGAAATCGCGAAATGTGAAAAAAAGATTCAATTTTGAACATTCTGCACGTAACTACACCCCCAATGATGAAATATGCAGGAGTTTTATTCGCGAAGTAATGCGAAATGTATGCTTTTCCACGAAATGAACGCTTTTTCGCGAAATAACCGTCAAATATCATCAAATTAAGTAGAAAACACGCAAAAACCGGCAATCGAGGTTGCGCGCGCAAACTGTCGATTTGTAACGAAACGTTTGCCTAAAGTTTCCTACCACTAGCAGCTGAAGAACGTTTTATCTTCGATCACATCAGGAAGACGCTGCAAATTGGGATTTTCCATGCACATAATCTCAGTTCGAAAACTTCGTTCCCTGTCAAGCTGTATTCCTTTCTTCCGCCGAATGTCTACTCAACTTCCAGTTTCATTGAACTTGCTAGCTGTAGCAGCGATAAGATTAGTCTGTTCCCGCACATCAAGGGAAACAATGGTGTCATTGGTGTTCAGTCATGAATGAATTTTGTTTATCATCATGTGATTTTTAACATGTGTTTGTGTATGTGCAGTAGTGATTATTTTATTTGTTGGACAGCAAGGATATCCTTTAAAAACATACAATGAATAAATCACTTGAGATATGCAATTTAGAAATGAAGTGATTTTGTGTTGATGTTTTATTTTTGGTTGGACAGCTAAGTATTTGTGTATGTGTACAGTATATAAAAATGAAGTAGTTTATCAATTTATAGCTCTTTTGAATGTTGTTTCCTCTCATAATGAAAAAGTGTGTGCAATATTTTTTTCACCGCTGGTATATACCGCTGATCTAACATTTTATTTACCGCTCTCCTCAGTTTTTATTTACCATAAATTTGTGTCCCTAGTAACTATTCTCTAAATTAGGACAAGATTAGGTTTATAAGACTCATTCCTTTATGTCGTAAAGAGTAACGAAAAGAAGCAGGAAAATGAAGTAAAATAACCAAACACAAATTCTCCCTGTAGAAACAAGAAGAAGAAGCACGTTCTCTCTGACTGCTGGAAGATGCGTCACTGTTTCCAGAAACTATAGTTTGGGCACCAAATTGGAACTCGCCTTGGGAAGCTATGAATCCACAGACAACAGGACTGAGTTTTTCATTTTCCTTCATAGCTCTGTTGAAGGATGGACAGGTAATATGACTTTCTATTTAAATTTCCAGTAAATTAAATTAAAATTAATATAAATATTTATTGATAGAGTACTTACTGGTAATTTTCAGCATCGAGAAAATGTATAGATCATTTATCTGTATATATCAAAGATGTATGCAGATGCATAATACCTATATACGTATGTTAGTAGAAGTCTTTGTGTTAATTTTCAGAGAGAAAATAAGCACAAATATTTATTAAAAGAATTCTTACTGTTAATTTTCATTGTCGACAATATTAATATAAATACGTACTACAAATATTTATTAGTAGAATTATTACAGTATCCGAAAAATTCACATATATATTTATTATTAGAATTAATTCCGTTAATTTCGAGATAGAAAATTAATATAAATATGTATTAATAGAATTCTTACAGTTAATTTTCAGTATCCATAAAATTAATATAAATATTTATTAGTAGAATTCTTACTGTTAATTTTCAGTATCGATAAAATTAATATAAATATTTATTACCAGAATTCTTAGTAAATTTTTAATATAAAGTAAATTAATTTATATATTTAATAGTATAATTCTTACTGTAGATTTCACTCCGTCCAGTCCAGGTTAATGAATGAGTTATAATCAGTCCGTAGCAAAATATTTTGATAGGGTTGTTGTTTCCCCCCCCCCACCCCTTTATGTGAGTCCTTCTATATTTTCTTCCTATGCCACGGTTTGCGATATTTACATCCTTCAAATTTTGAAATGAGATGATAAAGAATAACTTAAAAATAATATAAGTTATATTTATAGGGATGGGTGATGGGATGATGAAATTCATGAATGGACCAGTCACAAAGAACACGAGGCTCCTATTGTCGTAGCACACAGTGATAACCACTCCGCCACGGAGGTTGGCTCCCGATACTGAAAAAATAACAGTAATTACAACAGTTGTTGGCAATTTTATAATAATTTGAGTTACTTCCACCAGTTGTGAAGAATGTAATATAAATTTCTGTTGTAGAGAGAGATATCGAGTGGGTAGAGAAAATACAGTACAAGGCACGAGGCGGCGAGAGCCTTAAGTTCGATATAAGGAAGCAGATCTACCGTAAAATCAACCAAAACAGAAACCCATGTGTGGAAGATCCAAATTATAGCATTCAGCAGGTTAGTAATATAAACTTTTGACCAAATAAAATTAATGTGCTGAGCTACAACATATAATTCAGTTCTATTTACTCTTCAAATTTTCCTATATCCTAAAATATTTTATTATTAGTTGTCCTTAAGGATATAACAGTGAAGTGCACATTACCTAGAAAACTTAGAAGCCTGTATTTAAAGCCCCTATCACAGGGAACTGGATTTCTAGTAGGAATGCCCTAGTTGGCGCTGAACTAACTTTCTAGATAGCAATCATGGCTGACTGCTTGACTGGTTTGGAGGAATAGGACATGTTCTAATTGCTACTTGCTTTCCTCGACTGGATTCTGTGGAACAGCCAATCAGACCAAAGTTTCGCTATGTGAAGATATTCTGTGAGTGTGCAAAGGAGCGTTTTTGTCTGTGGTTTCCGAGTGTTACTCCAGCAATGTATAACGTATACAGCATGAAAGGCGCGTTGAGTTACACCATCTATGCTGAGTGCACTGTGTTTACATTTGAAACAATTCTTCCATACGTGTACAGTACACGTTGTAAAGTATGTATTTAAGCAGCGCCATTGTTTTGTACCTAATAACGTTTTATACAAAACGCTATTCCTCTCGGTTGAATAGTTATCGGCTTTTAAAAATGTGAAGTGATGCATTGTTTACATCTCACGCGGCCGCCATTACAACTTCCCTCGTATGGGAACAAAAGCCTATCGAAAAGTACGCTGATAAGTATTGGGTGAGGCGAAAACTAGCAAATTGGTAGCCAGTCCAGCGCCAACTAGGGCTTACCTACTGGAAATCCAGTTCCGTATGATGCGGGCTTAAAACATGATTTAATGTACGTATAGTTGCCAATAGTTAAGGCTATGTGCTCCTCCGAATCTCATGATCAGTGGAGGACAATACTCTGAACAAATATAGATATTTGCAAGTTTCTGGCTTCATTAGTAAGCATGATAGAATTAGATTGATTGATTTGCTTTATTTTACTTCGTTTTTGTGCCACTTTTGGCTAATTTGCGAAGATGGGGATGAGTGATATTGTGATGAAATTGATGAATGAACACTTACAAACATCCATGCCCAGGTCAGGATTCGAACCCGGGACCCCTGGCGTCGTAGCGCGAGGTGTTAACGACTCTGCCACGGAGGCTGGCATGATTGATGTAATTGAGTAGCTATAGGTATTGATCGTCGTATTGACCGAGCAACTCGAAGAAATCCAAAGGTCCTAAGCATTCAGTACATACTGCTGTGCAGAGCAGCTTTTTATGCTTCTGCAGCAAGTAAAAATCTTCTATAGAACATTTTACAACTTTCCCTGATTATAGTGCTATTTCTCACCAAGTTTATCTTAAGAGATGAAATGCAAGACATATCTAAAGCGTTGTAGATTAGGCACACACAGGAGATGTACGTACTACGTAGAAATTTTTCAGCGAAAAATGCAGGCTCGACCAGGGTTCGATATCTAAAGAGTGCATTGAAAAATCGACATGGTAATTTGCAAAAACTTAGTATGTATGGCACTTTATCACTTGAAGGACAAAATTAAATTAGACTTCCCTTACTGTGCATGACACCTGGTGGACTTTCAAACGTTTCTGAGAGAAATCCGTCACCCATTCCACGCGCGAGTAAGCTAAATGAACTATAGAGGATAAGTTGCAACTCTTGCAGACACCCACAGTGTGGAAGGCGAACGCGATTTCTTGGCCGCGTTTGAACTGGTCAGAGGCCTGCGTAAACTTATCAGACGAAATGTGGAAGAACAACATAATTTCACGAGGAGTAGGTTGCAAGCATAGACAAGGCAAACAAGAACAGACAATCGTGGAGAATAAATGCGGTCGAAAGGAAAGCAGAAAAGCATTCTAAGTAGAATCGTGGCTCCTTTCATAGAACATGCAGAAAACAACACATACATTAAACATTCTTTGAGAACTTTGCTACTGGTATGAAGTTTAAGTGCGGTCAACTTGATACATAAAGGGTTTTCACACTTTTTGCTGTAGTGGCTTCCCTCAGCTGCCAAAATCTGCACGCGCCTCCTCCCAATAACAATATAAATACATGTGACCAAGAAAGACCAATCTGTTCATGTGTTCATATTGTTGATACACATAGAAGTAATGAAAATACAAACATAATGTGTGATTAATGCAGATTATGTATAATTTTTAATGTTTATAATAATCTGGTGTACGATTATATTAGTAAAAAGGATAAATACAGGCAGTAAGAAAACCTAGATAATAGATTTTAATAACAGACATATTGCAATGTCTGAGATTGTTTGCCGTCCCACAGTTTATTGAATCTGCGTATACGAGGAGTGACACAAGAAAAACGAGACGAAGTGTGTAACTTGAAAAAGGAGTGGGGTTGGCAACAACTGTTTTGGTGACGTCATCCCACACACTTCCTCTATCCATGCGGTAAGTTTTGACTCAACCGGTCACGCCAGTTGGGAGTATTGCGTCAGTGAGTGAACACGTGCAACTGCTTTCTGCCGAAAAAATGTCTAATGTAAAAACCAAACAGCGAGTCAACATCAAGTTTCTTGTGAAACTGAAGAAATCAGCCACGGAAACATTTCAAATATTAACCGAGGCTTATGGAGATGAAACTTTGTCTCGTGCATGTGTGTTTGAATGGCGTAAGCGGTTTTCGGAGGGAAGGGACAGTGTGGAAGATGATGAACGTGCTGGGCGTGCAAGGTCAACAATTACAGACCAAAACATTGCCAAAGTTCGTGATGTGATCCGGGGTGACCGAAGATTGAGTGTTCGTGCAGTGGCGGGGTTGTTGAACTTGGATAGGGAATCTGTTCGACGCATTTTAACTGAGGAATTACACACGAGAAAGATTTGTGCGAAGGTTGTTCCAAAAGTTCTGTCCGATGACCAAAAACAGTGCAGTAAAGACGTGTGTGTGGACATGTTAGAACGCATTGCAAACGAGCCAAATTTGTTGGAATCTGTTGTAACTTGTGATGAAACATGGATTTTTACCTATGACCCTGAAAGTAAGCGCCAGTCGATGCAGTGGAAGTCTCCAGGATCCCCAAGACCAAAGAAATCACGCATGTCAAAATCAAAATTCAAGGCAATGTTAATTGTCTTCTTCGACATTAAGGGAATTATAATGATTGAGTGGGTTCCCAATGGTCAGACTGTTAATCAACACTATTACATTGAAGTACTAACGAGAGTTCGTGAAAAAATTAGGAAAAAGAGGCCACAGTTGAGGAGTGATGGATATCTGTTGCACCAAGACAATGCACCCGCTCACACGGCCCTATCTGTAAAGCAGTTTCTGACCAGCAAAAACATTACTGTGATGGGGCATCCACCTTATTCACCTGATTTGGCCCCCTGCGACTTTTTTTATTTCCTAAAGTCAAATCTTCATTAAAGGGAACCCATTTTACCTCAGTTCAAGAGGTTCAGGCTAAAACGGAGAATCTCCTGAAAGGCCTTCCACAAACCTCGTTCCAGCATTGTTACCAGCAATGGCAGCACCGAATGCAGAAATGTGTGAATGCTGAAAGGGACTACTTTGAAGGTGATAATATCACGGAGAACTGATTCTGTAAGTACACTCACTTTTTTGGAACAGTCTCGTTTTTTTTGTTTTGTGTCACACCTCGTATGTATTTGGAAATGGGCAGGCGCATCTCATTCTGGATATTTACTCTAGATCTGCATTTGGAGTTGATCACTGCCATGGCTTAAATTCCAGTTCACACACAAAGGGAAGCAGAATGAGCAAGGATCTCTTGCTTAATGGGTCCTCCCGATGGCGCAGTGGTAGCGTCGTCGACTTGTAATCAAGGGGTCCCGGTTTCGATACCCGGAGGAGGTACATAGTGGTTAGGGTTCCACTTTAAACTGTAGGCTCAGTCCCGATTACCTTTACTGTGCATAAAGTGGACTTAAAACACCAAATCAACCAACCAACCACCACAATATGATGACCTCCCATCAAGTGTTGATGTATTTTTCTCGGAGTATGCCTTTCGGTTTTCCATCAGAAAAAAAAAGAGTTAGGCGATACCACTTTGAACCGATACTGATATTCGCACCGATTCCCACCAATACGGATATCGATTCTTGAAAATCATAATCATTAAAGGTCGTTCAAAATATTGATTAATATTAAAGTATCTATTCTAATTATATGCATTAATTTACCATATTTTATAGGGGCCTCCCCCATGGCGCAGTGGTAGCGTCATTACCTTGTAATCGAGGGGTCCCGGGTTCGATGCCCGGTGGAGGCACAAGTGGTTCGGATCCCACTTTAAACTGTAGGTCCAGTCCCGATTAGCCTTACTGTGCATAAAGTGGACTTAAAACACCAACTCAAACCAAACCATATTTTATACTTTAAAATATTCAAGGATTATATCAGAATATTCAATTACATGTTATGTAATCACAAAATTCCGTTATTTCACATAAAAATTGTACAAAATAAAAAAGAAACTTCGAATTTTGCATAATTTCCAGGATAATTAGACTCCGCAAAAGTGTTGCGCGGCATTTGTGAGTCAAATTGTCGGAAAGTATCGGTAAATCGGTTTCCGATTCATCGGCATCGGTATCAGCTCAGCCATAGGAAAAATGCTTGTAAATAATATCAAAAAGTCCCATCCTTTACTAATTTTTGTGAATTTGTTATTGATATTTGTGCTATTTTGTTATTATTATTATTATTTTTATACTTTTTCATTGTTGACAGTTTCAGTGTTGCAATCTGTGCTGTATCTTGAATTTTCTCAATAAATAAATAATCATAACAATGCTGTCTTACAGTGTTCAGAAGATTGCCGCCGAAGGATCCTAATCGCGAAGGCTGGATGCTGTGAACCTTGGGTTTACCTTCCTGGCTGCAAGGAATGCACAGACTACAACTCCCACCAGAAACTGATACATGCTTACCATACCTTCGAATATATCAACCCTGGGAAGTGCTCCTGCGTGCCTCCGTGTCAGGTTACAAGGTTCATCGTGTCGCTCTCGAATGAGTTCTCCACTCCGCTCAACAGAGAGCACCCGGCCAGGGTCGTTGTCAGGGAGTCTTCAGGGTTGTCGGAAGTGATCGAGGAATTCTGGTCCTACGACGAAGCTCAGCTTCTTGCAGATGTCGGGGGCTCTCTTGGGTTCTTGTTAGGATTGTCGGTTCTAGGGATTTACGTTCGTTTAGAGACGGCGCTGATAAAAGTCTGGTTTTTCTTCAGAGACCGTCTGAATAGGACATGAGTCACGTGTCTGCAAACTTCACACAGTATAATAGCCATATGTAATATTAAACTAACACGTTTATGTTTTGGAAGAAGCTACACGAGTTTCCAAAGGTTCAAATTCGGTTCAATGTACAATTCAACGGACAAAAGAAATAACTTTTCTAAATAACGTTTTTCTTGTTGAAGAGAAAGGGGAAAAAACACTAAGACAACTAAAAAATTATGAAATATGCTAATTTTAAAAAAAAAAAATCAGAAATGCAAACATGAATCTTTAAATATAACCCACATTATTTTTTAATGATTTTTTGTTCCCTCATTTCAAAACTTGTAGGATGTAAATAACACATAGGTCTCACATAAAATATCGGTACTTGGTAGTGCAGGGGGAAGGGCGCCAAACCACAATCCTGCTTAGGACTCCAAAATATCTAGGTACGGGGCTTAAAGGAGTAGTATTCTACAGACAGAGTGCAACACCAACATAATAGAGTTGCAGAATTTAATCCACCTACTTTAATGCTGATCATCACAATCACAATCAATACACGTGTTGCACATTTGAAGAAGAGTTTGTCCAGAAATATTCACACTCAGGAAAACAGCCCTAGACTTTATTACAAGTAGCTTTACACAAGTGTTCGTATAGGGTAATGCAATTTTTGTCATTTCACAACAGAAAACAGTAAGTCTCAGTGGCAACGCGAATCTTTGCAGTGTATAGTTGTATGTGTGCAGGATCAAAATGACGTATTTTGAGGATGCGTAGCTTTGAAAGGAGGCCTCAAAGATCAATGCTTTATCGAGAAAAGTTCTTTGCCTTTATGTCTTGTACGCACTGTGAAATTTATTGGCGCTTCACGACAACACCTTATGTGTTCACACACATACACTTGTATGATCATGTTTGAATTAATTGGAAATGTTTGTGTATTACTGGAAGTATATTAATTTTATCCGTTTCATGTATCCTAGTAAAGAAATATACCTCTGTGATATGATTATTTTTTTCCCTTTTGGTGTAAAGCCTCGTGACTGTATATAAAGCTTTTGAAGTTTCATCTCTCATACTGGTTGATTGATTCATTTATTTCATTTATTTTACTTCGCTTTTCAGTCACTTTTTTGTTAACTGCAAAAATTAGGAAGAGTGATGATATGATGAAATTGATGAAAGACACTCGCAAGGAACACACATGCTCAGGCAGGGATTCGAACATTAACCACTGGGGTCGCAGCATGCTGGCAAACCTCTGAGCCACGGAGCTCTGTCATCTCTCATGCGTACCGGCAAATGTATCCTCACATGCCTTTATCTTCAGCAGCAAAGTTATTGCGAGGTAGAAATGCTTGTTTAAACCTGCCTTGCATTCTCGAAAATATAGGAGAGAATATATTACTATTTCACTTAAGCGTAGAACTGGAAAATGATGACTGAGTGTGACAAGTGATGAAGTGCCACTTACCTAGTATCCAAACGAAGAAATGTTTAGATGTATACCGTGTCCTAGCTAACTGTGGAGCAAGGCCCCGCATAGCGGCAGAGAAGGGTAGAAATCGAGTAGCCAGAGCGAAGCAGTACACGCTGCTTGAAATGCTGGTAACTGCAGTCGCTTACCCCCCTTCCACGTAGCCCCGTTCCCTCTCACGTGTTCATTGGTGGAGCCGTCTCGCGTCACTACTTGCGCAGAGACTTGTTTCGTTTGCCTGCTCCACAGTTAGCTGAGACAGAGTATAGGCGCTTTCGGTTACGTTTATATAATCACGTCTGACATTCATTCAAGGTTACTCTTACGATGATATGCAAAAATTGATTACAGAATTACACATGAAATTAACATTTAGAAGTTAATTGTATTAGGAAACTAATAACTTGTTGGGAAGTGAGTAGGCAGAGCAAGGTTGTGAATATTTTCTTTAGAGCAGTCACATATACTATAGGCTACGCCTAAATACCATACAAATTTGCACTAAACATATATTTATTTGTGTAGGTTTCTTGTTTTCTAGCTAGCGTGGGTTTCTTGTTTTCTAGCTAGCGCGGGTTTCACCCCTATTACCTATAAAAGGTAACAAAGTTTTAAGTCATTATACCCTGTCCCAACTATCTATGGAACAAGGCGGCGCAAAGCGGCAGAAAAGAGGGTTGGGGGATCGAGTGGGCAGAGCTAAGCAGTACACGCTACTCGCAGTCGCTTCCCCCCCACGCAAATACCGTTCCCTCTCACGTGTTCATTGCTCCAGAGATAACTGGGACAGGGTACAATATTTCGATTACACTTATTAGGTGAAGGCACCCTACATGTCTGAAAACTTTTTTTTTAATGCAAAATAAAATACTCTTGTATTAAAGTCTGTTACAAAGGTAACCGTCCATATCAAAATTTAGAACGGAGGTAATCATTATTTTTGATTAAATAGTTCTTTTTTCTTTCAATACATCACTTGTACTGCTCATTCTGAAATCAATCTATACCTGCTGATAACTCAGATACTTGAAAAACATGTCCAATTCTAGTAGAGGAAAAGGTCTAAATATGGGCCCCCTTTTTATGTTGTCATTTTCGGAGGGAAAAAATAAATATATCAAGCACCTGCCTTTAAAATGCATATCTATGAAATATATATTTAAATGTAATAGCATGCTAAAGTATAGGTCTCCATTTCTTTTTATAAAAAGCAATTTCCAAAAAATGGTAAAATAATGTATTTCAAAATTGTTGTCTAAATATGGGCTACTAGTGGCAACATCACAATAAGCAATTAAAATTTAAAGAAACAGCCATTTATCGCTAAAATATTACAAAATTCATATTTATGAATAATCTGTTGCTTTGAAAGTCACGCGGAATGGGAAAAATAGAAATTATGAAAAACATCCAAATATTTGTTGAAAATGTGATCTCAACATAAGACCTCATGTCATAGCCCATATTTAGACCATCGCGCTATTTTTCTTCTTCAATTTATTTTCGCTCTCTGTGGTACATAATTCACGACCAAATCATGACATTATAAAAGCCCACATTTGTTTGTTTTATGTGCCGCTAATATCATAACCTATACAAAGCAGACGAGAATTCAGAAAACGTTGAGTTAAAACATACCTGCAAAAAGTTTTCGGAGGTCGCAATTCTATAACAGCGTCCAAGGCCGAAACTAATCATCACTTTTTCTTGCGAATTTGCGCCGCAACCTTTATCCTTGACGGATAACGAGTTCCAATAGCCTCTCCAGGCTGCAGCACCTGGTATCGATGATAACTCCAAAACCCATATTTAAACCTTCGCTCATATTTAGACCCTCTCCTCTATATTATAATCTAAATTACCTTCCCTGATCGGTTCGGTAAACATCAATAACCAATAAATTATAGACTAAGTAGGTTGTGGCCTCCCCGATGGTGCAGTGGTAGCGTCGTCGCCTAATCAAGGGGTCCCGGGTTCGATTCCTGGCGGAGGCACATAGTTGTTCGGATCCCACTTTAAACTGTAGGTGCAGTCCGGATTAGCCTTACTGTGCATAAAGTGGACTTAAAACACCAAATCAATCCAATTCAATCCAATCCAAAGTAGATTGTGATCAGATCCATGGAATCTATCGCGGTAATGCTGCAAACTTAGCTCAAACTTGAATTAATTCAGTGGTTGGCAAGTACATATGAATTCACCGGAAATTTTCGTGTCAAATCCACTTCCCCCTCTTAGAGTTTTCACATTCCATGGATTGATGATATGAATCTCAAGGTTATTTTATGACAGAGCTGAAGGTTACAAATGGCTTCGTTCAGACCAAGAAAAAATAGATGTCAGTGGTGCTTCCCCTCATTTTGATGCTACAAAATAAAAAAAATAAAAAATAGAAGTACGCAAGGTTAACACGTGTAATTGACAAAATAGGAAGGACATGCTTTTCACTTGTGGAAAATTTACAATGACAATGTCAGAGGTGATGCTGTTGAAGCACTATGACGTAAATGATATGCTTACTTTATAATTTTTATTTCTATCTTATTTTTCATTTATGTACCGTACTTGGTTCTTTTTTAACCATATCGCCGGCTGCATACTGTTCTGTCGAATGTCCATCTGCATATATCATCAGGAGAACTGATTGAAGTTGAATTTATATGGGCTTTTCAACAGGGTATAACATTAACAAGAGTATTCTGGTTTTGGAATGCGTTTGCCTGCTTTCGTTCAAGATACAAGCAGGATTTTTCAGTTTTTTTACAAAACCTGATTGAATGAGTGAAGCAAAGATGAAAATTACCTTTCACATATTTTTATTACTCAGATTCTATTTTTACTTAAACAATCTCAAGGAGGTCCTTGTTAACTCTCCTTCACCTGGTTTACTCCGGAAAATCCAGATACAGGGATATACAGAGAATGCCCTGATTGTCTCGGTGAAGTTTCAATGTATAAACCTTGCATAAAATGAACACAAAATAAAAAAATGCAACACATTGGAAATATTACTCACGGTTTTAGCTAGCTTTTTTGTAGTTCAGCGCTGTACTTGTTACCTTATACTGACCGACGCTAATAAGTCATAAACCATATTTTCGAGAGCTCTAGACACTTATCACTGACAAAACCACTGTTGACGTATCTTCCTAATTTCTGAAATGCTCTTCCTGATCTTTCCGCTTCAGTCTATTCGCGATTAAAATTAACCGATATGCCATCTGCCGGGATTTTCAGTAGTAGGATACGTTGTGTTGAAGTCGTTTAAAGCATGGTGAATATGCGAGAAAGTAAGGTCTACTGTTCAGTTTTTTTTTGTTTTTTTTGCTCTAAATAGTTTTATGGGTCAGAACAAATTAAAAGTTTTCATGTGTTTCCACCCCGTGGAATCAACAAAATGAAATTTGTTAATAAATCAGGGAAAACGTAATTGACAGAAGATTGGTATGGGGGATATAACACTGTAATTCGGCAAGGAAATTACGAAGAATGCACGAGTCTGCTTACTTTATTTATCGAGAGATAAATATATATTTCCATGAAAGTAAAGTTTTAAATTGTACTTTATAAATAAAGCTTTTTTTTCCGAAAAATCATGAAGCGTCTTAACCAATGCGTCCATGTATTACCGGTGTTACGTATGTGTGAAATTTGGAACAGGTGCAAGTCGATTAAGAGGGAAGATGAAAATAGTTTGAGAATGAATTAATGTCAAATGTAACCAGAAAAAACGTGGATATGCTAATGTTACTGTTTCATTCAGTACGATGTCCTTTTTCAGTGAGTATAGCCTGGTCATGAAATCGTGAATATTATTATTAAACCAGCCTTTCTCTTTCGAGAAAGAACTGCAACGATATGTTCGCAATTTTCTCCTGTCCCAGCTTTTCAAGTACAGGTCAATTTCAATTCCTTTATTTTCAAATAATTTCCGAGAACCCCAGTTACATGACGTGCAGATGATACAGCACTGCTTTGGACAACCAGTGCGTATACATAGTTTCGTCTGCATTTTCCGTGTTATTTTTGCCTATCATAATTAAATGCTTCGTTCTCAGTACAGCTTCACGTTTGTTAGAGTACCTGGAATTTACATCGCATTCGCAATATTTAAAAATAATGCGTAATTTAAACGTTTTCTACCATACCAGTCATGACAACACGCTGCTCTTTTGTACCAGGTGGTTATAATTAAAGTGACGGTGTTCAGAGTGGTACAGCACGGGCTGTAATGAGAGTAGCAGTCTGAAACTTCGTAGATATGCTAATGAAGCAATGCGCTCGCGAATTATGCCAAAAAAGAATAGTTCCAATTCTCGCCACCAGGGTAAAAAACGGCGCTGTAAGCAGTCAAAACGTGGAATTTTCCATAACTCTGACGTCAAAGTCGGTGAAATTGCCTAACCATTGTGTGAGCTCCCTGGTTGTTGTTGGTGACGCTTGTTGCTTTTTCCTTTAGTAATGTTCATGTAATTCGAATAGTGAAATTGTAGCGATATTTTATTACAAAGAGTATTGTTTTCTGCGATTTATAGTGTTTTTCCTGTAACTATACCAAGTTTTAACTGCTTACAGCGCCATTTTTTACCCTGGTGGCGAGAATTGGAACTATTTTTTTTTTTTTTTTCATAATTCGCGAGCGCATTGCTTCATTAGCATATCTACGAAGTTTCAGACTGCTACTCTCATTACAGCCCGTGCTGTACCACTCTGAACACCGTCACTTTAATTATAACCACCTGATACTACTGCTGAATGTAAACAAAGATCTATCCTACTTAGAGCGGCCATATTGGAAGCGACACTAGCGCTCAGGTGGTAATTTTAATCGCGAATAGAAGCCACCTCTCGACGATCCGATCCGGTTACGCTGCAACTCTTCCCTTCTTCCAGGCTGCAAGTTCACCATTCAACTTCCTTTTTGGGGACCGAAGTCACTAATCATCCGCGTTTCAACGTAACGAAATATCAAAAATGTCAACTGCTCGTGTCACTGCAAATTTTCCAAGTTTTGGCAGCAACGAGCGCGCGAACACGAACCGCAAAGACGTGACGTCATAACTTTTAACCGCCGACTGCACTCTTTGTGCCAAAAATCCAGAACAGTCTATTACTTAAGAGGGGAGTGTAGTGTTCTTTCTCCTCATTCTTTCCGGAGGAAGAGTCTTACAACAATCGGTTATAAGGGTTGTTGAAGGTCCAAGAACCCATAAATTCTAATTGGTTCTATTCTGCAGAACCGGAACCTATTTTCTCGAACAATTCAAATTTAAATTGATCCGCAAAGAAAGGTTTCTGGATCGAATTGAAATACGCTATACATAGTAAGGTTCTTTACGGCCTAGAAACCATTTACACTTGCTGATTTTCTCTTCCGTACGGGAATTGAATTTATTTACAATTCCTAGAAATTAAGAACCCTGAGGTTATTAAGGATCCAGAAATCCATACATTCTAATGGGTTCTATTTTGTTCCATAACAGGACGAGAACCTTTTTTCTCGCACAATATAAATGCCATCCAATTTGCGTATTGTTTCATTGAGAAAGGTTCCTGGACCGAATTTAAAATCAGTCTGAAAAAAATGTTTCTGGACCGGATTTAAATTGATCTGATAAAAAGGTTCCTGGACCGAATTGAAATACTTTACAGATAAAAAAGGTTCTTTACCGGTCCAGAACCCATTTACGCTCACTGATTTTCTCTCCTGGACCGGAATTGAATTTATTTAAAATTCTTAGATCTTTAACAACCCTGGATTTCAACACACTACACGATTTGCGCAAACATTACATTAATGTTGATAATTCATACCATTTGACATCCAGATACTTCGCTTCGCTACGAAACACGATAATATCGTCAAGTCACTTCCGAAGAAAAGTGGAGATTCGACAAAACTGTCGGCGATATATATTTTATGATTTTCACAAGGGAGAATCAAATGAAAATCTTAAAGGTCCGACAAAATTATAGGTCAGACTGTATTCAACTGAAACATAATGAGGTATCAACTTCTATTTACAAAATGACCTCAACGCTGCAACACTGATCGGAACTTCAAAACGCCATTGTAATGATTGCGTTTCTATTTGTATCAGTGAAAAGCAGTGGTATCCTGCCATATGTAAGCTTAAATCCTCTTTGACTGTTACATTGTAGATGAGTGGACGCTCGCGAGGGCAGAAAATAGAGAGGAAAAGAAATAGGGAAGGGAAAATGTGAGAGAGAAAGATATAGAAATGCGAAAGAGAAAGAAATAGAGAAGCTAGTAAAGCAGGGAGAAATAGAAATCGAGAGAGTAAAAGAAAAAGAGAAGCGAGAGAGAGAAAGATAGATAATACAAAAGCAGAAAGAGAGAATGAAGAGGTAGCAGAAGATCGATAGACGGATAGAAAAAAGGAAACTGACAGAAAATTAGAGGGAAAACACAAAAAGAAAGAAATGATGAAGGAGAGAGGAATAAAACACGAATGAACATGTACTAAAAGTGAGAAAATGTCGAAAGCAGTACCCATGGGAGGGGCCATGGGGGCCATGCCCGCCCCTCGAATCATGAAATATTTACATGCGAACCTATAAGAAGCCACGAAAATAACAGCTACGATTTTTCAAATTTGTAAAAATTTCAATTTTTGCCCTTGCGTATATTTGTAGTTTTAGATTTATAACCATTGATGCAAGCCTACCAGCAGATTAGGGGGCAGTTGCCCCTGCGCTATGGACTCTTAATGCCAAGACCTTATTGGGGCACATAGTGGTTCGGATCCCACTTTAAACTGTAGGGCCAGTCCCGATTAGCCTATCTGTGAATAAATGTGGACCTAAAATTAAAATCTCAAACTTTCCTACTAAGAGAAAGTAAATTGCTCTATTGATATCTGAACAAGGTGCTTTTTATGGGGTAGGGCTGTCGACCCTACTTTCGAAAGGAAAATACTGCGAGAAATATATGGACCAAAATATGATGGTGAAGGATGGAGAATACTTTATAATCATGAATTGAAGGAATTATATAAATTTGCTGATATTATAGCTGATATCAAGGCAAGGAGATTGAGCTGGGGAGGACATCTCATTAGAATGAATGATGACAGAGTGGTATAGAAAGTATTCTCATTCAAACCTGAAGAAGAGGGCGACCCGGAATACGAAAAGTGGATGATGTGGAGAGAGAGATCAGAACACTGGGGATAAGAAGATAGAGACAAAAGGCGCAAGATAGACAAGAATGGACCGGCATTGTTGAGGTGGCTAAGGCTATACTACAAGGGCCGTAATGCCAAAGGAAGAAGAAGAAAGTAAATTGTCCTTGCCCCCCAGTTTTGACAACCAATCGGCGCTATTGGCTACCAGATGAAAACGTGTCGATTTTTTTTGTTAACTCACATTTCGAGTTCGTTATTGTAATAAAAAAGGCTAATACGTTTTATTTTCTAAACAGAATTATCGTGGCTGTTCAATGGTGCTGGCACAAGAAAATTAAAGAAAATTTAATTTCACACACACATATCTATCTATCTATCTATCTATCTATCTATCTATCTATCTATATAAACACATTTGCGGGTCTGGTCCATTCCTAAAAAAATTCTGGGTAAGGGCCTGGTTGAAAGCTAAGGTAGAAAGAAGATACAGGAAAAGAAATACACAGAAGAGTTACAAATGAAAGGGGAGGAAGAAACGTAAGGAACTTTTTCTCATTTAAGATGGTCCAACGACCCATTTTGACCCTCTCTGCAGAGGCCAGTGAGTTTTTTTTCTATGACGAGCACAATAACAAACCAAGCATGAGAGTACCGGAACCTATCTTCCCAGAAAAAAAAAACACTTCATATAAATATGATAAAATTTCATACTTCCATAGGTAAAAACATGAGGAGCACATATAGGGTCAGTTCTGAGATCACAATTCTGAGGGTGGATGACGCGGGCGGCATGGGAATTCCGTCAGCAGAATTTAATTTCCGTCATGTTTTGAAGATTTGTGATGTTAAGGTTAAACTTAAACGCCAACGAAAAGAAGGACATGACATTATCCTGAAGGTTTTATGCTGACAGTGTCTAAAAATACAGCATTCGTTTCACATAACTCGTGAATATCACACGTATCTTTGCCGCCCTCCTCTGGCTGCATGTTACAATTTTTCCGGAAGTCATTATCTCTTCGCTTTGTGTACGAATCTCCCGGTGCACTCACAGCGAACAATAAAAAATACTACAATAACCTTACTCTATTGCATCCGCAACTTGACTGAAAATCATTTATAAAGTGTTACATCATTCACCAAGTTCTCAGTTGGAACTATGAACTCAAACATGCGGTCTGTGTGCGTTCTGTTTCTGTTCCTTGGTAAGTATGTAGTGTATATATGTTACCTGATAGAGAGCTGCTGGAAGAGTATTTCGCTCGTGCGCCAAATAGTTCGCAAAGACGACGCTAGATAGCGTGCGGAATCGAGAGCATCTTCGCTCTCGAGTGAATATCACTCGAACAGGCAAAACGAGCAGTATACGCTCGAAGCCAAGTAGTACACTTCTAACCGTAATTTGTCGGTGGTAGCGGACTCTCAAATATGTATAGTTAAGTAAATATAGTAATTATTTCCATGTTGAAATGTATATCAGTCTACCTTACCAATAAAGGTAAAAGGTAAAGTGCTATGCACTATGCCATGAAGGCATATAGGGGGTGTGGGGTCAGAGCCCCACACGTTCTTGATCACGACCGAGGTGGGGGTGATGTGATCAGCACCACGCCCGTGGCCGCCTTTATCCCCAAGAGTTTCCTCCAGATACCCACTTTATACGACGCTGGGTGGGCACCGGAGCCGTTTGAACATGTAATGATAGAATCACTACATGGTCCTTTTTTTTTAGTTTTTGATGAATGTTTAATAATTTTTGTTTAGTGACAATAATACTTTTTATGCAGTTATGTAAACTGCTGTAGGGCTGGCCTAAGTGACAGTAAAAGCCAGCTTGCAGAAGGGGTTAGTTTTAAAATCTTGTCCTTTCAAACCAGAACGAGGGTGGAAAAGTCCGGTTTTCTGGGCACTGACACTGCTACACTACAGCCACATTACTCAAACCTGCAACAAAAAAACTTGGCTGTAGTGTATCAGTGTCAGTGCCCAGAAAACCGGAAATGTTCACAAATCAGGAAAAAAGCTCAGTGTGTCCCCTGGTATCATTAGGCAACAAAGCGTACAATTTGCACTTTCTATGCACGAAACAATAAACGGCTGATGTTTTACGTTGTTTGAAATCGCTATTGTTGATGGTCGGCCACTTCTCGGTAAGTCAGCAACAGATTCTGTGGTATTGAACTTGTCATACCACGACTTAATGCTCTCGACATTGGGCGGCATCTTTCCATTTGGTTTGATTGGTTTGAGTTGCTGTTTTAAGTCCACTTTATGCACAATAAGGCTAATCCGGACTGGAACTACAGTTTAAAGAGGGATCCGAACCACTTGTGCCTCCACGGTTATCGAACCCGGGACCCCTTGATTACAAGGCAAAGACGCTACCACTGCGCCATGGGGAAGCCATAGGCATCTTTCCATACGTTGTTTGAAAGTTCCTCTGCACTGTTATTGGTGACCAGGTCTCGTGATACCAGAGGACAAGCTGAGCGTTTTCCTAATTTGTGAACATTTCCGGTTTCCTGGGCACTGACACTGATACACTACAGCCACGATACTGAAACCTGGAAAAAAAAAAGAACTTTATTAGCTTTCCAACATTTTGGCACCACTTTCACATCTCTACATTGCATATAACGGATATGAATAAAGTTTGTAATTAGGGAAAGACTTCTGAGACACCCGGTATATATATATTTCGGATGAGAATCTAAGTGATTTAATTAAAGAGGATCATGTCATTTTTTTATGTGGGGGCTATTTCTTATGCATTTTGTGTATATATTTAATCAACGAAATAAATAGTCTTGTTATATATTTCTAAAGTGAACGTCTGGGCTATCATTCAAGGATAAAAGAACAGAGTTTTCCCTAATATCCATGGTAAAGAACATGGTAGTTATTCAATGTCTTTAATTCGATTGAACCGTATTGTTAGTTATTGAAAGTGTAATGCATCTTGTTTGCCTGGGGAAGTAAAGAAAACAAGTAACAGGTTGAGCCAAGGCAGGTTACTGTCCCCTGAAGAGTAAATAGAACATTACAAACAGGTGGGAAAAATCCCGGTTCTCCTCCGCCAGGGATCGAACCCGGGTCTCTCGCATGGTAGTCAGACGCCCAAACGACTTTCTTATTTATTTTTTATTATGATTTTTTTATATATATATATTTTTTAACGAGGCTATCTTACCAATACAGTGATAAATGAAAATGAAACAGATGATTGTGGGCTGAAATCGCCAGGACGGATATTTTGCATGTGTCTACGATTATTGTCACATTAAAATGACATTCTGTTGTAAACGCTCGAGCGTGGAAGACTCGAACGAGTACTAGCAATACTTTAGTACGCACCTATTATACAAATTGATAGTTTACATTTAATGCGGCAGCTAGTAATTAGAGCACTACTAGGTGATATAGCTGTCTTTTCGGTGTCAAGAGCTGCCAAATGATTTTTCATTGAGTGAACAGGGTCTCTGTTATCAAGCTCCTTGATCGGAGACCACTAGTTGATCTTTTCAAGGTTCTCTATTTGTGGTCACGATGTTAGTTTCAAACTAGGAATCGAACACAGGACAGCTCGCACTAAAAGTAAGAACGTTAATCATTAGACTAAGCGGGAATTGAGTTCTTCAAAGCAAACTCTTTTATTACAATCACCGTTTCAGCATTCGCCAATAAACTGTTTACAGTGCATAACTAACATAACAAGTTTCTGCGCAGCTCACTGTGGCAAATCTTGGATTTTACTATGTTTACAGCGGATAACTATTATTTATAGTTACCCAGAAGCCATCGACTAATTTATTTCTTATGTTTGTACATTGATCCTTAAAATTCTCTCTATCTACCTATCCGTTAACAAGGGCATGTGAGGGCTAACCTAAGAAAGCACCAAAAAGTCAACCTCACTTCCATGTAGTACACCCCGGTCTTGCACGACAACGAGGCTCTTGAACCTGGACCCACGACCAGCTGTGGTATAATCCTCTGTGGGGGTCGTTTGTCCTGTGTGTGTCTTTATTTGTGCTGACTTCCCCCTTACAGCCTCAGCTTTTAACTAGGGTATGACAATTTTACCCTTGGAAACAGCATAGTTTTAGCTCTTGACGGAATCTATGAATGTATTTTTAACAGGCATTTTATTTTCTTGTTACACTAATCCTTACTTTTGTTTTAGTTAAGGGGCATATCCCCGTATTGTGTGATCGACAAAAGTGGTCGTGTTCTAATTGCGAACACATAAAAGTGAGAAATAATTCCGTGTCCTAATTGCGAACACATAAAAGTGAGAAATAATTCCATGTCCTAATTGCGAACACATAAAAGTGAGAAATAATTCCGTGTCCTAATTGCGAACACATAAAAGTGAGAAATAATTCCGTGTCCTAATTGCGAACACATCTTAGTGAGAAATAATTCCATGTCCTAATTGCGAACACATAAAAGTGAGAAATAATTCCATGTCCTAATTGCGAACACATAAAAGTGAGAAATAATTGAATGTCCTAATTGCGAACACATGGAACGGAAAAACCTGTTTTTAAAAACAAATAAGGGTAGTGGCCTAGAGAGACAGCTGGCTTGAATAGCAACAATAGCCAATCTGATGACTTATCATGGTCTTACTTTGTAAAATCCCTCCAAGGTAATATTTCACCCCTTCAGTCTGTCGAATCAGACTTTCATTCGTGTTAATTTCTGGAAAACCCTTCAGTGTCAAAAGAGATGTGGAACTGCTTCAACAGAAAGCACCGGGAAAAAAAAATGCAATGGAGGAATGGAACCACAAAATCAACGGCGAGGTAGGTAGGCCACATCCAAGAGTGGAAGACCTTACAAAAAGCTTAAAGGCAGAGGCAGAAAAGTCTAATGACATGATTCTTAGAATGAAAATGAACCTGGAAGGTATAGAGCGAAAGAAGAAATATGTTTAATTGGACGAGAGGATCGCAAGGAGCTCTAAAAAGTACAAAGAAAATTAGCGATATTTCTAAATTTATAAGAGCCGTGTCATATGTTTTGAAATTTGAATTTGAAATTCAGGTAAAAGTTACTAATTATATTATTAATTGAAAAAGTTCTTTTCAGTTAAGAATTGTGAAGTTGTGTAATTGTCGTGTAAAAAATAGGTCACACTTCTATTATTAAATCGACGATGACTTCAGTCATGTCGAATTTTCTACGCTCTAACTGGGACCCATAAGGCACTGACCAGTCTCAAGTGTGCAACTGAGTCCCTTTAAAACATTCGTTAACAAGGACACAGGAAGTGTTGGCTGCAGGGGTGGTTGCGGTCACGAAGGAAAATCCTTCGAGGTTACTCCTGTTCAGGCAGGAGGCAATTGGGACTGCTCGGAATTAGGACGACACCGGCATAAAGTCGCCGGTAACCCTTCCTTCCTCCTTACTTATATGCACATAATATAAGATAAAAAATCAGAATCTTTCCATTAACACAATGATTCCCAAAGTTACTAGCTTACGGGGCGCCGCGACATATTTTCACTGAAATGACAGTGATTGTTATGAATATGAATATGATTGTTCCAGATACATGCTTACTTAGTACTTTTTACATATAAACTCTTTCTGAATTTGAAATACAGCGTGTCCCGCTTATACGTATAATAAAAGAAAAAAATCACAACTTTTTGATTTACCAATATTTTTTGTCCAAACTTTTGTACAAACATGGAACAACTCAGATTTTTTTTTTAAAAAAATCAAGAAAACCAGCGCACTTCCACACGTGGACCGTTAGTGGCACGGCAAATGTCAAACCGGTTGTCAGCCTCAAGCCACACGTTTTGAATCATGTGCCGGGTAATGTTGCTTACTGCAACCACAATTCTTTCAGGCAAGTCTTGCAAATCTCTAACCGGTGTACAGTAAACTTTGTCATTAACACACCCGCACAACAAAAAATCACACACAGTGAGGTCTGGTGACCGTGGGGGCCATTCAATAAAATTCGAACCTCTTCCTGTCCATTGATATGCTCGTCCAGGAAGTCTCTAACGAGATTTGAGAAATGAACCGGTTTCACGTAACTGTTTTTCCCATTTCTTTATTGAAATGTACGATGGAACCAGGGGGTGCTCGTTCGGCGGCGCAGATCGTATGCGCAGTTGTCCGTGGATGCATGACGTCACCATCGAAACACTCGGCACGGAAAAGGCTGGTTCCTTATGCAAATATTGAGAAATTTGACAACGGATATCTTCTAAAATATAGTAGCAAGGGAAAAGTTACAACTTTTACTGTTAAGATTCATCCTTTCTAATCAATTTATCACAAAGTTGATTCAAATGTGTAAAATGGTTTTCAAGAAATTGTGTTACGAAGGAACCCTTGTTTTGTTCTCTCCAGGCTTCCAATGTAAGGGAGTTTTAACTTAAGCGCGTTGGATTTCTTTTTGTTCTATGTTTTGAAATAAGATTATTTTGTTCTTGTCAACTGAAATCATGCCTAAATGCCATGGCAAGCTGTGAAAACTATTATCAGAAAACTAACGGAAGAAAACTAAAATATCACAGCTTGATTGATATAAAAAAATGCGAGATTGCCCATTTTTGTGAAAAAGGCATTGTGCGAGATCTAAAAGCAGAACTTTATAATATTGTATGTAAATGTAAGGTGTAACAAACGTGACTGCTTCCCAGGCACGTATCCAAGGGGGGCTTAGGGGGCTCAAGCCCCCCCGAAAGTTTTCGGTTTACACTAGATAAAATGAGATTTTTTGTTTCTTGTGGTGTCAAATAAAATAATGTGACGTTAATTTAAGGAGAGAAATAATTATCGAGGCAAGACGGAGAATATTCTATAACCCTGTTATTGGTAACAGCTCGTATCCAAGGTGGGAATCAGGGGGCTCAAGCCCCCCTTCAGAAAAGTTTCAGTTTACGCTAGATAAAATTAGGTTTTTGGCTTCTTGAATAATATGGTGATAATTTGAGAGATAATTATCTAGGCAAGACGGATAATGTTCTATAAGCCTGTTATTGTTAATAGCGCGTATCCAAGGTAGGGATCAGGTGGTTCGAGGCCCCCCCACCCCGCTCCCCAAGGAAATTTTTCAGTTTACACGAGATAAAATTAGGTTTTGTCTTCTTGAATAATGTGACGATAATTTTAGGAGAGAAATACTTATCAAGGCAAGACGGAGAATGTTCTATAACCCTGTTGTTGATAATATTGCACGTAAACTTTTCGTAGCGAACTTGAACACCATGTAGAAGAGACTTGTCAGCATTTGGAAGCTGCACAACAAAGGTAGCGCCGCAGGTATGGCGATTCGGATTCATTGCAATTTTTTAATCTCTGGAAAGCGCGAGAGGGAACGTTCTTGAAAAAGAAAAGGAGTCGAACTACTGGCAATATTTACGAATCGTGATATCTGCGAAACGTTCTAGAATATAATGAGGATATTAATAAGCGGCTTCAATTTCCCGGTTGATCTGTACAACAGAATAGGTGGAGACTTCAGAGGTAAGTGTGACAATTCATACAGTCGATTAGTGATCAGTCAGTGTCCATTGGTTGCTTTATAAGTTCTAGTGATTCGAAAATGAAATGGACTAAATACCGTAAAGTAACGAAGTCTACTACTAGTTCCAGTTCGGTCCCAAAGCTAAAGACATTGACGACAGCGGAACGTCGAGTAGTGCTACGAGTAGTTCGGGTCGAAAGACGAAGAGATCGAAGGTCTCTCTCTCTAAAGTGAATATTTCGGCAGTATCGGGCTGGGCATTGGAGCGATTTATTAAAAAAGAAATAAGCTGCACAGATCAACTGAAAATCAAAGTTTTGAGTGATGATTTGGTTGTGCCAGGACCAAATTTTGTGTATGCAGTCCGAGAATTTCATGGCATAAAAAAATACTTTTGTTTAAGGCTACTGGGTTCGACACACACTCAACAGACAATTTTGGACACTTGCGAGTGCTTAGGCATGAATATGAACAATTTGGTGGGTTTCGGCTTTTATAAGAGCTGCAAACATGGGAGGACAAGACACATTAGTGGTGTTCAGGCTCGAATGAGAGAGAAATATTCGTGAACTGTCTGCGTCCAGTTCCCTGCACACAGTTTGAATCTCGCGTTGTCGAGTGGATTGTGCATTCCGTACATGTGTAACACCTTCGTTAAAATACTTCTGGTACATAGATGTTTTGATGCCTGATGAGAAGAAATGGACAAACATACATACTGAGATGGTTCCGGCACACAATATTAATGCATGGAAACAGAGGAGTTGAGTGGTAGAAAATGTCCTGATTTCACGTTCTGATTAAAATGACTGCCTTAAACAGTGGCGACGATTTAGGAGATAGTTGCTCCCCATTCTTTTGCCTCCACACTATCACACTATGGCCTCTTAATGCTTGTCTCCTTGTCCACCCCCACCCCCACATTTTGGAACCCAATTGCCACCACTGGCCTTAAACATACAATTGTGATACCCCTTTAAAAAATGGTGTTCAGCCGCCGCTCCGAAAGGAATTCCTGGATACGTGCCTGCTGCTTCCCGTAAAATATCACTGCACTCTCCACGTTTCTCTTCTGTCTTTTCTTTGGCGCCGTCAATAGCTTCAACACGTTGTTTTTTTATATATATATTTGTCACATATTTGTTTTAATTAGTATTCTGCTCGTTTCGCCACCTGAACGCAGCAGGTACGGCTCAAAGGGCAGTGTAGTTACACCGGAAGAAGGCTCGGAAATGGCAGGCTTCAGAAGTTAACTCATCCAAATTAAATTAAACAGGTATGTGCTCTCTCTAAATTTAAATCATAGTTCACAAATAATTTGATTAAAAGTTTTAAAAGTATCTGTTTCATTTAATAGCGTAGTAATTGGTGCATTCTTCTCCATCATAGCTATAGGCAATGACCACACTACAGGGGGTGGGGCGGGGGGCAGGAACGCCCCCCTATTCTCGTTCGACAACTTCTCTCTCTCTCTCTCTCTCTCTCTCTCTCTCTCTCTCTTTCTTATCTGCCCCCAGTAAAACGACAAAATAAATAAATGAATGAATGCTCTTTTAGCCAAAATATGCATTTTTGTGTCGTATGTAACGGAATAATAAAAATGATTGCCCTGGGAAAATATGATTTACCCCTCCATCTTTACTATTGCGCTGTCACTAGCTACAACATATTTTGATTTCTATTGTTCCCACATATTTTAGTATTGTGAATCATATTCCACTGTGTTACCTCACGTAGCCACCCCCCCCCCCCCCACACACACGTACGACTTCAGTTGTAAGTTTTAGACTAAGCTTGTCAAATATCCACTTATATCTTTGTATTCTAGAGCCATTTAAAAAAAATCATTTTGCCCTTTCTTCTGGACTATTTCATATGAATGTTTTCCCACTGGAAGCCCCTTTGCAGATCGAGATCCGGGGCTATAGCCTTCCCAAGCCACCGTCCCCTCCAAATACTCTCTTGGCCTCATGAAATACAAATATATGTATTTCTACGAAATATTAATTTGACTTGGCAGTTTCTCTTTTCGAACAGGAATAAGTTTTAAATTTTAATAGTTTATAACTTTACACTATCAATTTTGAGTAAAGGTTTTGCGTAACCCTAAAAGTACATTTAGAGACTGCAAGGTCAACTCTCGATATTTCAGATATATTAATAATTTTTATCACAACGTCTTGTAATAATTATTTGTTACTTCAATAGCCTCCTCGCAAATGTTTCTCGCATATTAAAACATAGATGCCATGTGATTGTCATTTTCTGTTTATTTCCTTGTAATGCTGACCTCCGTGGGGAAGTGGTTAGCACAACGCTTTAAGATGCCAAGGGCCCCCAGGTTCGAATCCCCGCCCGGGCATGGGTCTACTTTCCTTTCTTCAATTTCATCATATCATCACGCATCCTCATCTTTGCGATTAGCCATATGTGACAGATAAGCCAAGTAAAATAAACTAAGTCTATTAATCAATTATTTTTTAAAACTCTTTAATTCTTCTTTAGCATGCCACGTTTTTGTTAAAATTATATTACGATTTGTAAAATGACGAAATTCTAAAGGAGAACACGCAACTTTCTTTGTAGCGCATCGGTCAGAAAGTTTCAGGAATATAGATTTTCAAAATACATTTTTTCACATGTACTTTGCCCCCTTTTAAAAGTAGCGCGTTTTCAATTATGTTACTAATCATTAAAAAGATGCCTCGATACCATCTTGGAGGATGACAATTATTATTTTCCCCCTCCTAAAAGTAATAATATACTTTCGCTCTCTGAATCTCCCATATAAATGCTAGGGGCCGTCTGCTTCAGCCGAGCTCACTGCTTCTCCGGTGACGTCACGCGTTCGTGCAAGATCGGCAATCTTCGGATGGCTTTACCTAATCTCTATATTCCTTGCGATGGAACTACTTCTTTAGCGCCCAAACCATAACGTGCACGAAATCGTCTCTGCACAAGTGTCACAGACTTCACTTCAGACAACGTTAAAACACAAACACCTTTTCTTGTGGTGACCACATGACGAATCTTGCTGAACCTCGCCCAAGAATAAAGACCATTGAATTGAATTGAATTGAATTCTTTAAAATGAAACAACAATCACATCATTCTGACAGTTTGTTTAGAAGTTATGAATTTTTCTTATACGTATAAGCGGGTATGTGTTTATTTTTTAACTTAAGGCAAGCTACCTAACCACACTAACTGAGCGTTGCAAGTGTTAGATAGGCACTATATTCTAACTTAGACTTAACTTATAATCTTGAAACACTAAGGGCGTGAAACGAAAAAGTTTTGGAACCCCTGCATTAACATTTATCCTCTATTTTTTCTCCATTTCTTTTCTAGACAGTCTACCTCCTTTTCCCCTCTTCCCTTCCTTACTGAGTCTTCCTTGGTTAGCTACGTTCCCTTTCTCTAGTTATCAGATTTTTCAGAATAACCTTTCCTAGCATTACCGAATCCCTATAAATTGTTCATAACACGATTAGGGTATACAGGGTGTATCAAAAAGAATCATCGGATTTCAAAAGTCTATATTTAGGAAACCAATGAACATAGAACCTTGCAGTAAATTGTAAAGTGCTTCTGAGAATATAAAGTTTTACTTACATAATTTTTACAATATACCCACCTCTGGATGCACGGCATACATCCACATGATAGTCAAATTCATTGAGCGAACATGTCTGGTGTTGCTGCAATCTCTGCTGCTGTTATGCGGTTTCAAAGATCGTCCACAGTTCTTGGAAGGGGGCACATACACGGAGTCTTTCACAAACCCCCACAAGAAATCGGAGACTGTGAGATCTGGCGATATCGCTTGGCAATGGTGTCATGTCAAATCGGTAGTCCCCCTACAGCCGATCCATTGTTGAGGAAGCTCATTGTTAAGAAGATGCCAGTGGGGTGGTGCTCAAAGTAAAACTTATTATAAGTAAAACTTTATATGCCAACATGTATTTTACAATTTACCGCAAGCTCCTATGTTTATTGGTTTCCTAAATATTGCCTTTTGAAATCGGATGATTCTTTTTGATACACGCTGTATATGAAGTTTACACGTGAAGGATTTTTTTTTCAAATTGGACAGTTTGGAAAGATATTTAAAATAATGCATAAATTGTATTACTTTTCAAGGATTCGTCCAATTCTCCCTCGCAAATTGGTACGAAGCTTGCACAGATGCAGTGAAAGACTCAACGATGGATCCCGTCTGTTACAACGGCGAGAAGACTTTCGAAAACATGAAATCTATGGAATGTTATATCAAGTATATGTTCGAAGGTAAATACACATTCACTGCTGTGGTCACAATATTTTCACAGGGTATATGATAAGTTTCGTGAAACCTTAAATGCAGACCACGCTTCATTAACTTTGAATTATGTCTCCATTAAATATGGATGAAATAATTTAACTCCTACAAAAAATACCATCAATGGAAGAATAATTATAATGATGATACGCTCATAATTGGCATAAAATAGGCATGTTATTATGTAGAAGGAATCTTTAAATTAAAAATTTGAAACGCGTGCTTTAATGAGTGTCTATAAATGTAAACGCTATAGTAATATCATGTACGCTACAGTACAGCATGTTGCTGGATTGCTTTTGTTACTTGTCAGTTTGTGTGCTGTTAATAAATTTAACAATACTGCTAATAACACTAAAAATGAACAAATGAAAAAAATGAAGACCGTACTACTTCTAGAGCTGTTTCTACCTGTCTACTCGAAAACACTCCAAAGTGTCTGTTTTGTTTTAATGTCACCACATTTGTCACTAGAATGTTTTGCACCAACTCTTGAATAAGTGTTATTTGCAGCATAGTAGTTTTACAGTTATGTTTTTCGAGACTGATATTGATCAACTGGTGTGTTTTCTCAACATTGGGCTATGTTCCCCATCAGCCGAAATCATAAGAAATTGGCCGTAAAACTCACTGAAGCGATGGCCAAATTACATAAATAAACATACACTAGGGCTGAGCCGATACTCGGCCAATATCAGTGGTATCAGTATCGGAAAGTATTTGTTGAAATTCATCTACCGATACTTTCCAGGCATATTGGTCTTTCAAGGGTCCACAAAACCTGGAAAGCTATGCAAAATTTTTTAAAAAAATATTTCTATCTTGCAGCAATTTTGCACGAAAAAAACTATATTTTGTGATTACATAACATCTACTTTAATTTTCTCATGCAACTTGTAATGATGCGATCATTACTGGATCCTTTTTTATGTTATAAATTGTGTATGTCTATGTATTCCTGTACGTTTGGGTTCTTGACCGTTGGGGGAGCGGTAAGTTTCCAGTAACGGTTTAGGTCATTAGCGGGGCCTATAAATAGGAAGGGCAGGGGAGCAGTCGGCCTCAGATGTTTGGTGGAGTACAGCAATGTAAGAGGTATCTTTTCTCTGGGGGGAGCGTTAGTGATGGGTTCAAGCCGTTCATTTGTGCGAGCCGACTCATGAGCGCTCGCTCACTGAGAAGAGTCGTTCAAATGAGTCGTTCAAAAGAGTCGCCAAGCTTCTTTTTCTCGAAACACATGCCTGAAGAGGGGGAAGGGGGTAGGTGGTGTTGAAGCAGATGATTGTATTTAAGTAAACGAACACAACGTACGTCCTTCAAGATTAATAAATTGTATTGCATTTTTGTGTGTGTGTGTGTGCGTGTAGCCGACTAGATGGCCAAGATTCTGAAGTAATCGACATTTGATCTTGCCACAGAAGTTCCCGGGATCTAGTCCCGGTCTGGGCAAGGATATTCTTTACGAGTGTCCCTTCATCTATATCATCACGCATCATCCTCATCGTCGCGATTACTTAAAATTTGAAGAAAAGCGGCATAAAATAAGAAAAATACAAATACGATTCTGTATGTGTGTGGATATACATATATGTGTAAACAGTAAACACACACACACACAAACAAAATTTATACTTTTTTTTATACACATACTTGTTTTCATTACTCTGCCTCATGAGTGAGATTTTCTATATTTGTATCTTGTTTCAGTTTACATTTCATGCTGCGGATAATGCAAATTATGCAGTACGATAGCATACACAGAAATGCTATATAATTATATCAACCTTTTATTAGTAATAACGTGCATTTACATATTCTTCCTTTTTTGCATTCGATCACTGGTTTTAATATCGCAACAAAATGCGCTCCAGATCTGCGCTGCGACACATGCTTGCATTTCCACGAGCATCGCTCGTTCACGACTCTTGAAACAGCACGAAGAGTCACAGCACAGTCCCACGACTCTTTCCCCATCATTCGTTCACGACTCGCGAGTCGGCACGAAGAGTCATTAAGCACCTTAGCGACTCTTCTCCTCCCTCATCGTTCACGACTCGCGAGTCGGCACGAAGAGTCATTAAGCACCTTAACGACTCGCTCGCCTTAGCGACTCTTCTCCTCACTCATCGTTCGCTCGCGAGTCGCGAGCTCTCTTACACAAGGCGCGGCGGCGGCAGTCTCGCCAGCAGACTGGATCTACAGTTTAAAGTAGGGTCCACCCGCTCGCTCTCCGCGGATGGCTAACAGCTGTGTTTAAGAAATATATATCGCTCTTGAACATTATCCATGTCCATCTCATATCCATTTCCATAGCTTTTTGTTGTTCTACAGTCATTCAATATAAGTTTCTGCCAATATCATAATGTATGATCGAATTTCTATAAAGCGGGCCAAATTATACGTATGTATTTTTTTTTAATGTTGCTTTCTACTAGTAAAACACCTTAACACGTAGGCTCACCGCAGATGGCCAACAGCTGTTTATATCACTCGTGAACATGACCCATGTCCATCTTACGTAGTTGTTCCTAATTCTGCAGTCATTCAATAAAAGCTTTTTTGCAGTATCATGTACGATGAGATTTATGATTAAACTTCTATATTTATTCTTTAATGCTGTTTTCATTAGTAAAATATTTACACGTTAATGTTAATGAAATATTTCACGTCATATGAAAACGATTTTGTCAGACAATGTTTAAAGTTCACTTTATGCTCGGGATTGAAGCTACATTTTAAACTGGGGGTCTAAATCACTGGGCAAGGTGCCTCCACAGAGGATCGAATCCGAGACACCAGCTTGAAATAATCTTGGAGTGACAGATAAGTGGTGTCACCCTCCTCAAAGTAAGCCTATTGACACCGAAAGTTCCGGGTTCGAACCCCAGCCCAGAGATGAGTGGTAATCTGTATTTAACCTCTTGTCAATTACTCTAATCACCATCCATCCTCCGTCGTTGCCTTGTAACGATACCTGGTGGATCCCACTTTAAACTGTAGATCCAGTCCCGATTAGCTTATCTGTACGTAAAATTCATTCATCCTCGCTGTCAATACTAAGTAATTAGGTATAAAAGATGCATACAATGCAACAAAGCGTGTTAGGCAGTTAAAATATTAAAACTGAATTAATAAATTATAAAATATAATTACTGCATGCTAATTTATAAGAAATTATAGCATTTTAAAATTTGTTTGTTCCTTAATGGGAAAATAACTAGTAGCTTATTTCTTCTGTTCATTCTCATGTTAACAGATTTGTTTTCTTGGATAAATAAAATTGAACGTGTAAATTAAAAGGTTTACATGTGCACGAAGCGGAAGAGCAACTCGATCGAGTATCGTGGTGAGACAAGATGACTTGGCACATCGTTTCAACTCGTGAATGAGAATGCATATCTTGTTCGTGATTTAATTTCAAGTTAAAAACACCTGTCAGGTCTTGTTCGCTTATCGATTTCAAAGCATAAATCGGTATCGTTACTCCAATGAGACGAGATTCTCGGACAGTACATTTTACACAGAGTGTCTCTCATCATCTCACCAACTTTGGAAGGGTTGGCCCTGTTTTCATTGCGATTTTGTAATGCCCTGCTACTTGTGAAACTGATTCACTTCCAACAATTTCAGTCGCCTCTGTGGAGGAGTGGTTAGAACAGTGCGCTAAGAGGAATCTCGGAATTGAGTGTCACTTCATCAATTTCATTATATCATCACTGATTTGCATGTTCGCGATTAGCCAAAGTGGCAGAAGAGCAAAGCCTGGGCAAAAGTGGTATCCCGAGCCGCTATGTGTTTCCACCGAATATCGGCCTCAGGATTCCCTGCCCTCGTGCCGCGATTTGCTAACCACTCCGCCACGGGGGCCGGCCCTCCCCATCACATCTCTGTTTTATACTAAAGGCTATGATTGAATATGAATTTAAAATTTTGTGTGCGTCACTTAGGTTTATTTTACTTCGCCTTTCTGTCACTTTTTTTGGGTAATCGCGAAGATCAGGATGAGTAATGAGGTGTACTAACCACTCCACCATGGAGGCCGGCGCTTTAGAAAATAATTAAAAGTAACAATCGCTTTCCACACTAAGTATTTTGTGTTGCAAATTATAAATTACTGCCTCCCTTTTCTGATTCACTTTAATAGCATAGTGGTTAACGCTGTCATGTATTAAAATGGTTTGCTTGGCAAAAATTGTTATAAGTCCACTTTTATGCTCCAATAGGATAATCGGGTCTCCCCGATGGCGTAGTTATAACGTCGCCGGTAATCAAGGGGTACCGTGTTCAATACAAAGTGGAGGTTCGGATCCCACTTTAAACTGTAGGTCCAGTCCCGACTATCCTATCTGCACATAAAGTGGACTTAAACAATAACAACTCAAAATAGGCTAATCGGAATATTGTAATCAAGAGGTCTGTGCCTAACACCTTCCCAAAATCTTTACAAGACTCCCCTAATATTTTTTACTAACATTTAATTTCTTGTAATTTTAGCGCTAATGGTTTGGCCGAACTTGGAACTACAGGACAAATTTGTTGGCTGTTCTTCGCTGCCCGTCATGGGCTGAGGTTGCGCGCTCTCTCTCGTCTCTCTGCAAACAACACTCGCGAGTCGCGAGTCGACTCTTTCCTTCGTTCAAAGAGTCGCTAAAGTGTGCCACGACTCTTTGAACGAAGGAAAGAGTCGACTCGCGAGCATGCTCCTTCCCCTCTCATCGTACACGGCACGTTTCAGCCAGCTTTACTTAACTAGGGGTAGGAAAAGGAACAGAGAGGACCCCCCTCCCTCTCCTCTCCAGTCCCCATTTGCTGTAGTGATGGGTCGTTCGTGAACGAGTCGTTCAAAAGTAACGACTCTCTCTTGTGAGCGGTGAACGACTCGTTCACCAGAATTGAACGACACGTTCAAAGAGTCGTATGTGTGCCACGACTCCTCCGCCCGCCAAGCAACTATTATTCCATTATTCCCTCTCCTTTCCACGAATTTTGCGAGGAAGGCGCATGCGCAAGTGTATACTCGCCTGGCGGCCGGAATTTTTTAAAGAAAGCAAGTCGATTCTGCGGGCAGCAAATGGGGACTGGAGAGGAGAGGGAGGGGGGGTCCTCTCTGTTCCTTTTTCCCTACCCCTAGTTGAGTAAAGCTGGCTGAAACGTGCCGTGTACGATGAGAGGGGAAGGAGCATGCTCGCGAGTCGACTCTTTCCTTCGTTCAAAGAGTCGTGGCACACTTTAGCGACTCTTTGAACGAAGGAAAGAGTCGACTCGCGAGTGTTGTTTGCAGAGAGAGAGAGCGCGCAACCTCAGCCCATGACGGGCAGCGAAGAACAGCCAACAAATTTGTCGTGTAGTTTCAAGTTCGGCCAAACCATTAGCGCTAAAATTACAAGAAATTAAATGTTAGTAAAAAATATTAGGGGAGTCTTGTAAAGATTTTGGGAAGGTGTTAGGCACAGACCTCTTGATTACAATATTCCGATTAGCCTATTTTGAGTTGTTATTGTTTAAGTCCACTTTATGTGCAGATAGGATAGTCGGGACTGGACCTACAGTTTAAAGTGGGATCCGAACCTCCACTTTGTATTGAACACGGTACCCCTTGATTACCGGCGACGTTATAACTACGCCATCGGGGAGACCCGATTAGCCTATTGGAGCATAAAAGTGGACTTATAACAATTTTTACCAAGCAAACCATTTTAATACATGACAGCGTTAACCACTATGCTATTAAAGTGAATCAGAAAAGGGAGGCAGTAATTTATAATTTGCAACACAAAATACTTAGTGTGGAAAGCGATTGTTACTTTTAATTATTTTCTAAAGCGCCGGCCTCCATGGTGGAGTGGTTAGTACACCTCATTACTCATCCTGATCTTCGCGATTACCCAAAAAAAGTGACAGAAAGGCGAAGTAAAATAAACCAAATCAATCAACCAATCATTATTTTCTAAAGCAAGATCAAAGACAATAAACACCTTTTGTTTTCTGTTACTCCAAATCCAAAAATGACGTAATACAAGCAGCAAGCACAAGTTCAAATGATAAACCTTTAGTGAAAATAACAAACATGTATTAAAACAAAAAATATAACTTACAATTTTTTATATTCAGTTAAGAATTACCTAATAGAACAAACCACATGATAATGAATTAATTATAAGTGGACTCGTGAAATGAAGGTCTTTTTATATTTGAATACTACATTATGTTCTGTTTTCTGATTATTTAATAAAGAACCTGAGAGACAAACACACGCTCACACACGCAGTTATACATAATTTCTTATAATCCGATCTATAATAGATATTCAATTTGTTATAACATTAATTTAATATATTTTGTGTAATACAAGGAACAAATTTGAAATTATGCGGGGAACGGTGGGGATTTCCCCTCTAACGATCATATCATACAATTTCCCTCTCTTTCTCTCTGTATGCATGTGTACATACATATACTTATATATTATACACGTGAGATTAGAAGATTAAAATTTAAATCACATTGAAATGATAACGTTATTAGAGACGAATCACAAATTTACACCAATAGAAACACAGCATTATATACAAAATAAAAGTAAAACACAAATGAAAAGCAAAGATAAATATGAAAATTCAGTGCGCAAAATCATTGCAAAACAAAAATGCAATCAATAAAATTAATATTGACAAAACTAACTCAAGTATTCTATAATGTATGCCGGCGTGGTTAGCACATCAAGGGTCTCGAGAAATATAGTTTAAGGGATGTAAGGGATGATCCTTCCACGTAGTACACCCAATTGTCAGCCTCGCTTCCACGTAGTACACCCTGGACTGCATTTTGCAGACTAACGAGGCTCTGGCGTCTATACCTACGGCCAGTATAATTTTCGTAGGAATGTGTGTGTGTGTTGTCCTGTGTTTTGTCCTTATGTGTGCAGAGTGCCTTTACAGCCTCAGCTTTTAACCGGTCAGATTATTTTAATATTTTAGTTACTACAGGACATTACAGTTATGTTATTTTAGTTCTGGTAAGGGGCTGGATCCCGTATAAAGTGAAGGGTGCAAAATAGCCTAAGTGACGCACACAAAATTTTAAATTCATATTCAATCATAGCCTTTAGTATAAAACAGAGATGTGATGGGGAGGGCCGGCCCCCGTGGCGGAGTGGTTAGCACATCGCGGCACGAGGGCAGGGAATCCTGAGGCCGATATTCGGTGGAAACACATAGCGGCTCGGGATACCACTTTTGCCCAGACTTTGCTCTTCTGCCACTTTGGCTAATCGCGAACATGAAAATCAGTGATGATATAATGAAATTGATGAAGTGACACTCAATTCCGAGATTCCTCTTAGCGCACTGTTCTAACCACTCCTCCACAGAGGCGACTGAAATTGTTGGAAGTGAATCAGTTTCACAAGTAGCAGGGCATTACAAAATCGAAATGAAAACAGGGCCAACCCTTCCAAAGTTGGTGAGATGATGAGAGACACTCTGTGTAAAATGTACTGTCCGAGAATCTCGTCTCATTGGAGTAACGATACCGATTTATGCTTTGAAATCGATAAGCGAACAAGACCTGACAGGTGTTTTTAACTTGAAATCAAATCACGACCAAGATATGCATTCTAATTCACGAGTTGAAACGATGTGTTAAGTCATCTTGTCTCACCACGATACTCGATCGAGTTGCTCTTCCGCTTCGTGCACATGTAAACCTTTTAATTTACACGTTCAATTTTATTTATCCAAGAAAACAAATCTGTTAACATGAGAATGAACAGAAGAAATAAGTTACTAGTTATTTTCCCATTAAGGAACAAACAAATTTTAAAATGCTATAATTTCTTATAAATTAGCATGCAGTAATTATATTTTATAATTTATTAATTCAGTTTTAATATTTTAACTGCCTAACACGCTTTGTTGTATTTTATGCATCTTTTATACCTAATTACTTAGTATTGACAGCGAGGATGAATGAATTTTACGTACAGATAAGCTAATCGGGACTGGATCTACAGTTTAAAGTGGGATCCAGCAGGTATCGTTACAAGGCAACGACGGAGGATGGATGGTGATTAGAGTAATTGACAAGAGGTTAAATACAGATTACCACTCATCTCTGGGCTGGGGTTCGAACCAGGAACTTTCGGTGTCAATAGGCTTACTTTGAGGAGGGCGACACCACTTATCTGTCACTCCAAGATTATTTCAAGCTGGCCAACATAGAAACCAAGAAACAAAGAACATGCACCATGGAGTATGTTTTATTTATGTTATTCAGCCATCCTTTCATTCCTTGTTAAATCCTGGTAAGGAAATCGCTTCCTGTCTCGGATTCGATCCTCGGTGGAGGCACCTTGCCCAGTGATTTAGACCCCCAGTTTAAAATGTAGCTTCAATCCCGAGCATAAAGTGAACTTTAAACATTGTCTGACAAAATCGTTTTCATATGACGTGAAATATTTCATTAACATTAACGTGTAAATATTTTACTAATGAAAACAGCATTAAAGAATAAATATAGAAGTTTAATCATAAATCTCATCGTACATGATACTGCAAAAAAGCTTTTATTGAATGACTGCAGAATTAGGAACAACTACGTAAGATGGACATGGGTCATGTTCACGAGTGATATAAACAGCTGTTGGCCATCTGCGGTGAGCCTACGTGTTAAGGTATTTTACTAGTAGAAAGCAACATTAAAAAAAATACATACGTATAATTTGGCCCGCTTTATAGAAATTCGATCATACATTATGATATTGGCAGAAACTTATATTGAATGACTGTAGAACAACAAAAACATGGATATGGGATGGACATGGATAATGTTCAAGAGCGATATATATTTCTTAAACACAGCTGTTAGCCATCCGCGGAGAGCGAGCGGGTGGATCCTACTTTAAACTGTAGATCCAGTCTGCTGGCGAGACTGCCGCCGCCGCGCCTTGTGTAGAAATCGCGACTCGCGAGCGAACGATGAGTGAGGAGAAGAGTCGCTAAGGCGAGCGAGTCGTTAAGGTGCTTAATGACTCTTCGTGCCGACTCGCGAGTCGTGAACGATGAGGGAGGAGAAGAGTCGCTAAGGTGCTTAATGACTCTTCGTGCCGACTCGCGAGTCGTGAACGAATGATGGGGAAAGAGTCGTGGGACTGTGCTGTGACTCTTCGTGCTGTTTCAAGAGTCGTGAACGAGCGATGCTCGTGGAAATGCAAGCATGTGTCGCAGCGCAGATCTGGAGTGCATTTTGTTGCGATATTAAAACCAGTGATCGAATGCAAAAAAGGAAGAATATGTAAATGCACGTTATTACTAATAAAAGGTTGATATAATTATATAGCATTTCTGTGTATGCTATCGTACTGCATAATTTGCATTATCCGCAGCATGAAATGCAAACTGAAACAAGATACAAATATAGAAAATCTTACTCATGAGGCAGAGTAATGAAAACAAGTATGTGTATAAAAAAAAGTATAAATTTTGTTTGTGTGTGTGTGTGTTTACTGTTTACACATATATGTATATCCACACAGAATCGTATATGTATTTTTCTTATTTTATGCCGCTTTTCTTCAAATTTTAAGTAATCGCGACGATGAGGATGATGCGTGATGATATAGATGAAGGGACACTCGTAAAGAATATCCTTGCCCAGACCGGGACTAGATCCCGGGAACTTCTGTGGCAAGATCAAATGTCGATTACTTCAGAAACTTGGCCATCTAGTCGGCTACACGCACACACACATACACAAAAATGCAATACAATTTATTAATCATGAAGGACGTACGTTGTGTTCGTTTACTTAAATACAATCATCTGCTTCAACACCACCTACCCCCTTCCCCCTCTTCAGGCATGTGTTTCGAGAAAAAGAAGCTTGGCGACTCTTTTGAACGACTCATTTGAACGACTCTTCTCAGTGAGCGAGCGCTCATGAGTCGACTCGCACAAACGAACGGCTTGAACCCATCACTAATTTGCTGCCCGCAGAATCGACTTCCTTTCTTTAAAAAATTCCGGCCGCCAGGCGAGTATACACTTGCGCATGCGCCTTCCTCGCAAAATTCGTGGAAAGGAGAGGGAATAATGGAATAATAATTGCTTGGCGGGCGGAGGAGTCGTGGCACACATACGACTCTTTGAACGTGTCGTTCAATTCTGGTGAACGAGTCGTTCACCGCTCACAAGAGAGAGTCGTTACTTTTGAACGACTCGTTCACGAACGACCCATCACTACTTCTTATGTGAACCGACGGCGGGGAAGTTAACTTGCTTTCTTTTAATACACACACTTGCTGTTTTCACATTATTACAATAGTTTATTTCATGTGGGAAACCGGGTAAACAACACACATACCTTCAGCCACCTTTTTTGGTACTGAGGGTTATATATTTTTTTACTCGTGGAGCCAGTGACTACGCGAGTCTACACACTCTCTTCGGGAAGGGGGACAGGGTACACCGAAATGTAGATTTTGCGAATAACGGCCAAGAATTAATTTCTGTAAATATAATATGAATAAACCTATATATATATATATATATATATATATATATATATATATATATATATATATATCTAAAAGGAAATGGACGTTAAGTTGTAATTTGAAGAAGTACGTGTCTATTGCCTAAACTAGCATCCACAGAACTTCAGGTACTGCAAGTTTTGAACCTAGGGACAAGGATTCAAAAATGTATGGTTGTGTATATTGTGTATGTTGCTGAGAATCGGCTTAAAAGCACAAACTATACCGTTACAAACTCTTGAATATTCTAAAGCAAATTTTTTGGTAAATTGATGCATATAATTGCAGAAGAATATTGACACACCAATATTGATCAATATTTTGAACACATTTTAATTATTCCAATTTTCAAGTATCGGTATTGGTATTGGTGGGAATCGGCAAGAGTATCGGCATCGGTTCAAAGTGGTATCGGCTCAGCCCTAATAAACGAAACAAAAGGACAAAGTATAAGCATTGTAGCAGGAAGTACAAACTAACGAATAAGGTTAACCAGAGGATGTACGTCGTATACCGCCATATAGCCTCGACTACAGCCCCATATGTATAACGCATATAATATATGTAGGTTGAAAAAAAAAGCATTGATAATAGGTATATAGTCCAACAAAGGACTAATACGATGATAAAGAAAATCAATTAAAGTTGGCTGACACATTTTCGCCACGGGTTCAAATCAGCAAGGGAAAACCCTATGTGTACTAATATTATGAATAAGTGTTAATTTGATCCTTCTCTTTCAGATGAGAAGAACATAACAGAGGGTGCTTGTGAAGGAAATCCAGACTTCGATCCCTGCCTACTGAAGGACGCTTATTACGGCGAATTTTGTGGCAGTGACAATGGAACATACAACAATAAGTGGCACGCCAAGTGTGTAGCAAATCAGAATGGCGTGGGTAAGTTGTTATTTTTAGTGAACCTTATTGTGTATATATTGCGACACCCAGGCACGTAGCCATGGGGGAGGGCTAAGGGGACTGAAGGCCCACTAAATCCTACAAATATCTAATGTAAATTTTATTTTTATTGTTAATAACAGAAATAAAGTTATAACCACAGTAAAAACTGCATTACATATTAATCCAAAGAATAAATGGATCTAGAGCTTCCAAAACTTACAGTTTTTTTTTTTGTGAGAGGTCACAGAATATAAACTTTATGAGTAAAATTTACCACTAACTGTGCCTTTTCTTGAAAGATTGTATAAAAGTTAAGAACAAAATACAATAACTATGATTTTCAGTACACTAACTGTACAAAAAATAAGAAAAATAATGGACACAAATTGTGTCAGATATTCACTGATACGGTGTATTGAGCAGCAAAGTATCTCTATATATGTAATAGCAACAAATTTGGATTGAAATTGGTATATTTTAAATAACTTATAATAGATATTATTGCAAAATAGCAATAATTATTATTGTCATCATTATTTGTACTAATCAAGTTTTATCAGTGGCCTTATCCCCCCCTCTACAAATATTTCTGGCGACTCCCGTGCTGACAAGGGATGAGCCCCCCCGAAATAAAATCCTGGCTACTGGCCTGGCGACACCGAAGTTTATACATGCTAAACTACACACACACATGGTCGTATATAAGGGGAGAGATTAAAAGGTTCGAACTCCTCCCATTGACTTAGTAAACATTGTGCACTGATTGTATAATCAAGTAAACAATAGCTCCAAAATTGGTCAGAAAATTACAAAGGTTGAAAAGGCTATGGAAGTTATATTTTCATTTCTCTCTCTTTTTTTTGACACACACACAAAAGTAAGAATTTTAAAATACCACAATTAACTGTAAAAATAATATTATGATAATATAATTAATGGAATCCACTTTTGTATTTCAAAAGTATTTATTGATAATAAATAAATAGTCACAATGAAATTATAATTGTTAAATTTGTACTATTTTTGGGCTACTAAGTTGAACCCCGAAATACAATTAAAGCATTACTAAGTAAAATGCAAATCATTAAAGTTCCTATTCTTTTGTCTAATGTGTTTCAGAAATCAATATCGTTGGAGAAGGGGCGTGCAACGTGACTTGTGCTAGCAGCTCGGTACGCTACGAACCTGTGTGCACATCGCTTGGAAGATCGTTTCCGAACAAGGAGGCTGTGGAGTGCTACAACATTCAACATCCATATGAGAGTAAGTAGGATTGCGTGGCCGATGTGAAATGTTATGTTTCTCATCAACATTGCATGATTTACTACTGAAAATTCAAATTATTCATCATGGTCGTATTTTTTGTTCCTGCTAATTTGAACTTATATCCATACACATCATTTGAGTTATTGTGGGATAATATAGTGTGTATTATAGCAAATTTTATTACACAAACAAACGCCTGCTTGTGTGTGTGCATGTGTGTAATATAAGTTTCAATGTTACTAAGGGAACGCGCTTCCTACACAGAAAAGTAAATGCATCAGCTGAAACAAAAACGCATCAGTTGAAAGAAACAAAAATGCATAAAATCTGTGGCTCAGGCCAAATGTTTAAGTGCATCGTCGAGAAAGGAGCAAGAAGATGCATCATGAAACCTTTGCAATACAAACGATATACAAGAATGCATCAAACTGTAAATCTGATTCTTGGTAAAGACCAAATAATACATATATCCGTTTCTGGCGCATCAAATACGTTTGATGCATGTAGCTTTGTGTGTGTCCATAACAACTAAAAAAAAAGAACTACTTGATACATTTACAATAATAGCACAGGACCTATTATAATGCCAATTGATGAACTAATATGGCTTAGTTTCCTAGACACAATAAACTACAAAGCCAAAATGGTACTAAAATACGAAGAAAGTCCTCGATAGAAGGCACTAAATACAAGAATGCACAGCCTGCATCATTTTAGAATATTCATCCACAATACAATACTTGCGCAATTTGGTGATTGTTTATTCGACAGTACGATAAACATCAATATATTACAAGAGCCAGATGAAAACTTTACAAGGCCAATAAAAATTGTAGGGCAGCCTGAATACAGCTCAAATTTACATGAGGTATAAACTGTTATTCACAAAACGACCTCAATGCTGCAACACTAACCAAGCGAGCTTCACAACGACATTTTTGTTATTCAAAAGATGCACCAGTGAAAAGGAGTGGTTTCTTGCCCTCTGTCAGCCTAAAACTTACAGAAATTTCTCGGCAAATGAAAATTCAATATCTCTATGCGTGCTTACCGCACCAGCAAGTTTACTAATGGAGGGGGAAAGTTCGACAATGGCCTCAGTTCGTAGGCAGATTGGTGGAAAAGCCTTTTTACAGCCTCAGCTTTTAACGGAAGTCAGAATATTTTAAGATTTTAGTTATGCAACGTTAGAGTTGTTATTTCTAACGGTAAGGGGCTGGACCCCGTATAAAGTGACGGGTGCAAAATAGCAGTAGCGGCTCTGACGGTCATGCTTGGCATGATCTATTTTACAGCAAAATAAAACGTATTTGTGCTTATTAACATGAAAATATGAAATCCATACTGTGACATCCTTTTTTGCCTTATTTTTCATTCGAATTCTTCGTTCTTCTCAGGCGCACGGCACAGCAGGGAGTCGTAACGTACCCAATTTGCGTTACACGGTACGTTCCATTTTGTAGGAGGAAGAGTATGGTTCAACTGCTGGTACCCATGTAACGTAACGAAATGCAATATCTTATAGAGTGACGTTACAAGGAACGTAACAAAATGTATTATGGTAGATATTAACGTTATAAAGGAACGGAACGAAATGAGCACATTGGAACATAACGTAATATGCAATATGGTATATACTACCGTTACAAGGATACAAGGAACGTAGTAACGAAATGCATTGTGGTATATACTAGCGTTACAAAAAAACGTAACGAAATGCAACATGGTAGTAAATAACGGTACATAGGAACGTAATGAATGCAATCCTCCGTAACGGAACGAAGTGAAAGGCAATATGGTTAATTAACGTTACATAGGAATGTAACAAAATGTAAACCACTGTAGCGGAACGGAACAAAATGCAGTTGGGTACATACCATCTGCATAAGGAACGTAAATAAATTCAGTATGGTAGATGTTAACGTTACAAGGAAAGAACAATTCACAAATGTTAGCTAGTAACGTTATAGGTGCGTGACAAATATAATCTATTAAACATCAAGGAAGAAAAAGGAATAGCCCAAATCTCTTGCCATTCATTGGAACATTGCGAAAAATAACTCAGTATATTGTGTGGGATTAATGTTTCGTTAAAAATATGGTTGTTTGTAAATTAATGAATTTCCACCAGGGTTGTTAAAGGATCAGGAATTTTAAATCAATTCAATTCAGGTTCAGCAGGGAATATTAGCAAGCATAAATGGATCTGGACCGTAAAGAGCCTTTTTATGTTTAAGGTATTTAAATAAGTTCCAGGAACCTTTTTTCTGGATCAATTGAAATACGGCACAGGGTCCTTCGTTCCGGATCAATTTAAAGACGGTCTAAGTTCCATATTTGAAATGAAACAATACGCAACTTGGACCGAATTTACACTGTGATAGAACAGGTTCCGGTATTGTTGCGGAACCCAATAGAACCCATTAGAATTTATGGGTTCGTGGACGTTTAACAATCCTGATTTGAAAATTACATTTTTGGCTCGAAATTGAATAAAGCTTCCAACTAGTGTAGAAATGAGTAGTCATAGACTACTCTTGAGGAATCTTATCGCCGGATTAAACGATATTATGCTCTTGAAGAAAATGAAGTATTACGAAGCCGATGAAAGTTCACAAAGCAACAACGGCGGAAGAAGGTGCAGTGGCGCAACCACAGGGGGCAGGGGAGATTAGCCCTCAAACTTGTACGGAAATCAATTCTAGGAAGTAAGGAAGGCAAACATTGGACTATAGAAAGAAAGGTTGCAGAATCTAAGAGTAGCAAGACAAAGGGATACTGAAGATGGATTTAGTTTTCACGTCTGTCGTGCACTATTTCTTCCAGACGGTCAAGAGCACCTGCAAGGAGGCACAGAGGGGCAATTGCCCCCTCTTGATTTCTATCTTTATACAAATATAAATAAAGTTATATAAACTTGGACAGTTGCTGCTGCTTACGGTGTACGTTTTGCCCGTGTAAGGTAATAAATAGATGTATTATTAATTTTTGAAACCCCACCGTTCATTTATAAACACACTGTATATGAGTCATTGTGAATTCGAGTCAATTAAAACATTTTGCGTTGTTGGGAGATTATCTATTAGGATAAAATTTGGACATAATGAATCTAAGTAGAGAAAATGCAACTTGTATATCAAAATTGCCATGTCCAACTGATCTCCGAAAGTAGTGTTTAGCACGTCACATTTCAAGTATATTGTAATAATCTTCAATTAGGCCAAACGTTAACGAACAAAACAACATTTATTTAACTTATAACTTCATGTTATATAAACTACATGAAATACATTTAACAAAGACAAAAGACAAAATACAATCTCTCTCCAATTCGACTTGTTCACAGTATCTCTTCTAAAATTTTTATCTTTTTCTTAACTTCCATCATATATGATTGATTGATTTGAGTCCACTTTATGCACAGTTAGGCTAATCAGGACTGGACCTACAGTTTAAAGTGAAATCCCAATCACTTGTGCCTCCACCGGGTATCGAACCCGGGACCCCTTCATTACAAGGCGATGACGCTACCTTGCGCCATCGGGGAGGCCATTTCAAGTATAGTCCATGATTGTATCTAGTAGTATATGAACGAGATGTGTCCCTCCATTCAAACAATACGTGGCTTGTCCCTATAAGTGTGTCACTTATAAATTAAGTTTCCGAAAGCAGGTATTATGCATGGACAGAACAAAATATACTCGTGAGAAATTACAAAAATTATAAGTAAGTTCGTGGCGGGAGTTATTGACGGTTTTCCCCACAACCTATCCGCTTTAGGTTCCGGGTTCGAGTCCTGGTCTGTAAATATCTTTTTTAGGTGTCTCTTCATTAATTTAATCTAATTATCATCCATCTTCATAGTTTCGATTAATTATAAAAGTCACATAAAAGCGAAGCAAAATAAGAACAAATAAAAATAATTGCAAAATGATTACAATGTCAGAAGTACGTTTGAAAAATAAAATGCGGACAGAAGATTCATTTTCAAACAGGTATTTGGGTAGAATTGTGTAGACAGACAGCATGCTCCCGAAAGTTGCCAATCCACGTGTGGCATGACCTTCGATACTGGGGTTGTGCTTTTTCAGGAAAGTTTGCTCGACGCTCCTCAAGCGTCTTATCAAGAATGCCTCGGTGTTTGCAGCATTACCAACTTATTTTCCGTCGGGAAAATCTTTTTTCTCCTATTTAATCTGCGGTTGACTCTACAATACAGCATATTAATCAAGATACAACAACTGAATTACGGCGAAGTAGGTTAGAAACCCTGCGTGCTCAAGAGCAGCTTCGATAAGGCACCTGAATTGTTTCGAGCTGAACCAGGAAATGGGCGATGTTTATTCCCCAAGGCCATTCTGTAAAACTAATGCCACAAGAAGTTTTCTGTGTGGATTTGTGAGCATGAAATTGTAGGTTAATGATAGTACTACAAGACGTCAAGTGGATTTATTTTTCTGTTTCGTTATTTTATATAGCTTTCCTACCTATATAGTTTGAATAACTAATTAATCATTTCATAAGCAGACAAACACGAAGAAGCCGATCCCGTGGCAAATTGGTTAGCGTAATAAACTGCGAAGTCTAATGTCGGATTAGATTGATTGATTTAGTTTATTTTACTTCGCGTTTTGTGCCTCTAGGCTAATTTGCGAAGATGGGGATGAGTGATGAAATGATGAAATTGATGAATGGACATTCACAAACAACCAAGCCCGACCGGGATTCGAACCCGGGAGATGTCGGATTAGAGCCTGGACTAGAAAATATGGATGGGTTGGGTCATTGTCTTTATACCACTTTCATCACCTATCACATCCTTTATCATCGCGATTAACCGAAAGTGGTAGACGCGAAATAAAAATAGAACCTTTGCATGGAAGTCCGAAGGAGAGGCAAGGGGGGGGGGGTGCACGACCCACCTGGAAAATGAAAGTCAACCAAAAATTATATATATATCTCACACAATTCCATTTCAGCTGCAATAATATATGTTAATTATTGCATGAACATAACTAGCTAACTAACTAACTCTCTAGCCTTCCTAAACCCGAAGGTTCATGGCTGCAGAACACAGGCCTTCCATCTGTCCCTATCCTGAGCAAGATCTATATACTCTTTTCCATCCCTACCGATTTCCTTTAGGTCTATCTCAACGTTGTCCCTCCATCTTCGTCTTAACCTTCCTAAAGGTCTCTTACCATCAGGTTTCCCAACAAGAATCCTATAAACTCCTCTTTCCTCTCCCATTCGTGCCACATGGCCTACCCACCTAAGTCTTCTTGATTTAATTATTCTAATTATCTCCTCATCCCTTTTAGGTCCAAATATTTTCCTAAGGATCTTATTTTCAAATAAGATGAATATGATAACTTCAAATTAAAGCAATGTTTTTTGAGGAGACAACACTGTTATGCACCTTGTTTGCCTCCCTCCCCCCGGAAAAACTACCTTGCTTGCGCCTCTTTGGAAAAAATCCTGCAGACGTTCATGAACCTTTAGTATCGACTTCGGAGTATAAAGCATTGATTCTTCAATGTATAGAGCGGCAATATACCGCGACAGCCTCTTACAGAGTATTTGCCAGGAAATATCAACACGAGAACAGGGATAGGAATTCCTCTTATTTTAGATTTTCTCAAACTAATTTCAAGTATCTGGTGAAAATTCTTTCTATTTAGTATGCAAATAAAGGTTTTAAATTTGAATGGGCGTATTAATTTTCTGGGTTTTTCCTAGAGACGATATGAAGCACTGCGGATACGAAGGGCGAACTCAACAAAGTGCATTGTGAGGGAAATGCGTTTCAAGTTGTCAGGCACAATTCGAGCTCCACAAAAACTTGGTAACTGTAGATCGGAATGTTTCATGCGTGATTTTCAAAGATTTTATGGAGTTTGCACTGTGCCTGGCAACTTGAAACGCATTTCCATCACAATGCACTTTGTTGAGTTCGCCCTTCGTATCCGCAATGCCTCATATTTTCAATTACTTTGAAGCATTTTGGACCATTTTTTATTTTTATAAGCAACTGCATTAATTGATAGAATGATCTTAAACATGAAACTAATTGTTTTTTCCAATGATTGACTGTTTTCTTTGCCTTTCATTACGCTAGGTCACTCAGCCGCTATCTTTGTTGTGAGCCTAGATTAAGTGTGATTGGAGCTTATCCTATATGCTCTCTTCATACAACATGGCTGTCGGCTACATGTTTGACATCTTAACACAACTTCTTTGAAACATCGCTCATGAAATGTATTTCACCTATCGTCCTACGGGAATCAGAGGAACGTAACTACAAAAATTCTGTCTTCAGTTTCGTTAAAAAAAAAATCCTCTGAAGAGTATTTGGAGAAAATCGACATTTTCCACTTCTAATTCTTATCTGTAAGGCGGAGTCACGTTTAAGAGTCATATTCCTAAGAATACATTATTTCCTCTCCTATTAATTTGATAAATTAGAGTTAAGTCGCTCTGGTTCTCACACACGCTATCAGCCCCTATTTTCCAAAATTTGGCACGTTAGGTATTACGCCAGATGTGTCATTGGGTATGATGCATTTTTGTTATATGCCTGTGGAGATTCGAACAGTGTTCTCGGCTTGCGAGCCAGGTTATATCGGCGTCATCGTCCAACGTTTGGAGCGCATACATTGCTCTAAGCAGGATGCTCTCTACCTTATGATGGGACACTTTTTTACCCATGAAAGTTATTGTCCGTGGCCTGCAAGCAAAGTTCTTGCAACAAACTGCCTCGAGAGAATTATGCGTAGGCTATGTGTGACTTTTCTGTTTCTCAGACCACGTGTGACTACCTACAAATTATGTGAAACAATAACATAAACAACTTCCCATGTGAGTATGAGAAAACACTTGCATTCTAGCCGGGTTCGATTCCTGTGATTCGAATTCCACTTTAAACTGTAGGCCCACTCCCAATTAGCCTATCTGTGCATACAAGTGAACTTAAAACAAGACAAACTTTCATTCTAACCTCAGTCACTTATGGGAGCTGCTTAGAAGTAGTAGTGTTGACTGCCATGACTAAAATTTCTGGATCCAAGTTCACTTCCTCTCAACGATTTTATTTGTTGTTTTAAGTCCCCTTTATGCACAGTAAGGCTAATCGGGACTGGACCTACAATTTAAAGTGGGATCCGAACCACTTGTGCCTCCACCGGGTATCGAACCCGGGACCCCTCTCTCGACGATTTGACTGAGTCTGCACTCCTGCGCTACACTCCGCTGTCTATGCAATGTAGTTTTAAAAGTTGTTAACTGAGGTATCCTAGTCACTAATTCCACCGTGCCACCGGTTAGTCAAGGTATGACTCATCATCAGCCAGGCTCGGGCGAAATGCAACTCATTAAACCGTCGCGGACGAACTGTGGCATTTTTCTAGGAATTTCGCTTTCGGACCAAACGCTACTGAACGTACAGCAGTCCCAGTGCCTGCTCCAAGTTGCACAGCTGCTTTCGGAGCCCTTGGTTTTGGAAGGGGATGGGGGTGAGGAAAGGGTCTTTATTTTTCATACTGAAGCTCGTTCATTTCGTTCTCCTATTTCTCTTGGTTGAATTTTCTGAGATACGGAATCTACCTCATTTTCCTTTTCATTTTGTTTTATTGCGTCACCCACGGTACTCTTACATGTACTTAACATTTTTAATTTCCCTGTACCTGCACCCTTTGGTTAGGTAAAAATAAATAGCTGCAGTTCGTCAAATGTTGTATTTTTGTTTTTGTTACCCATTTTTCTCGTACTTCAGTCAGGGGCAATGGAGCTACTGGTAACAGACGTAGTTAGGAAATAGCATGAATTGTTTCTTCCCCGCACTGTAGTTGACCGATAAAAGAACTATGTAAAGTCTCGTTTCTATTACCACAAATTTTACCGCGCAACATGACACGCGGCATGCGACGCTGCATGTGCCAAGCATTTGTTGAAATGGAAACTGTCTGCAACATGCCGCGGCGCAAGTGCCGGGGACAAAATTGCCCCAAACGATTAAGACGCACAACGTGCGCGGCGGACAATGGAAACAGCCTGCAGCAAGTTCCTGGGGCATACGAACTAGAGTAGGAACAGACGACGCGACTACAATCTGTGGTCCAACAAAATTTAATAACAATGCAAAATCACTTGCAGTCATTCTTACAAAGTTTTCGTATCCACTTTGAAGACGTAAGTCTCTCATCAACGAGTTAATTTTTTGCTAGAAAACTTCTAATCCACCATCTAGGTTGTTTTCGCCTCTTTTTTTAGAAATTCATGATACGCGCCTGCCATAACCACAAAACCCGCCATAGCTTTATTGTTCATCTTTACCCAAGTTAAATCACCACCAAATTATTACAATACAAGAGAAGGAACACTGACTACTCTAAAGCACTGCACAACGCTACACTGCGATCCTGCACTCCAGTGTTGTTGCGGACGTATTTTGAAGAAGTAGTTTTGAATTGGAAGCAGTACGAGTACACTAAATGACGCGCAACATGCGCCGGCACATGTTGCACGTCATGAGTCTGGAACTTGTCTGAATGGAAACGTAGCTTAACAGAAACAGAAGGCTTTCACGATTTGTCTGAATATTAAAGTGATCTCTTCTTTCACACCAAAACATAAATAACTATTCTCAGATTTGAAAACGTAACAGGGGTGTAAGGGGTGACCTTCCACGTATTACACCCAATCGTCAACTTCATTCCACGTAGTACACCCTGGACTGCTCTTTGCAGACTAACGAGGCTCTGGCGACTGACCCTATGGCCAGTATAATTCTGTGTGTTCTGTTTTTTGTCATGTGTGCTGAGTGCCCCTTTAGAGCCTCAGCTTTTTACCTAAGTCAGAATATTTTAATATTTCAGTTATTCGATATTACAGTTACGTTATTTGTTATGGTAAGGGGCTGGACCCCGTATAACGTGGCGGTTGCAAAATAGCCTAAGTGCTGACGCACCCAAAATTAAAAAAGAAAAAAATGTAACAGGGAATATAGCTTTAATAAATGCCTATAAATATTTCACTATCGTTTATATTTATGTACATGTTGTTAATTTCGAAATATTGTGAAGAAATGCAGCAAAATGCTACATATTCGATTACTAATTTGAGCCACTATACATGTTATGTTTTTATTTCATGAACAATGCGACACCACAGGTCCCGAGTTCAGATCCCAGCCTGTGTATTGTTTTCATTATTTTCTTCGTGATGTCCTTTCATCAATTTTGTCATTGCATCACCCATCCTCGTCTTCGCGATTAGCCAAAAGTGGCAGAAAACCAAAGTTAAATATAACAAATCAAATCAAACATTACTTGCAAGACAAGAATGGATAGGTTATTTTGAAGCTTCTGTTATTAAAAGCAAATTGTGTGTAGCTTTCCTAGACAGAAGTTTCAAACACAGAAAGTGATTGATTGGATAAGGGCTGTGGATTCCTACTCGAGCAGAAAATATATATGTTTCAATTTATTACTTACAACAATAGCAAACTGATTTCCCGCTAAATCAAAGAAAACTTGCATTCACAGTTACAAATTGACGTGTTGAATGACCTTAACTACAGATTTCTCTCACTCCAATTCTGATTAATCGAACAGCACACCACAACGTGGGTCATTAAATATTTCCAACTTACTCTCGAGTTCCTCAACTAAAAATAAATTGACTGCGAGACAAAAACTCCTCAGAGGAACGCTACGCGATAACACATTATATGCAGAGTATACGTAAGTTGAAATTCCATCATAATAATTTGAATTCTTCAAGTAGTAGCTACAAATATAATTTTTCATGCATATTTTCTTAGCAGAATATGAAGTTTCTCACTTCAGATGGATAACATATACACAGTATTTCACAAGCGTTTTTAGTTCGAGCTAGTCGTAGGCCTAATATGAATATAAACGTGACTTCATTACTTAGTTTAAAAAAGTGCCAGGCAATCAAAATTCGAGGGTATGCCTGAAATTATTTGTAGTATCTCATGTGTCAAGGGGGCTTTATAAGTAGTAGTAGTAGAAACTTAATTATACTGCATGTTGCAACTGAAACCGTAGCCTCGAAGACCGAAGTCGTTGAGTGGTCCACTCATACACTCGGTACCAAACATTCCAAGTTCGAGTAGACACCTGGGCATGGCTGTTTTTTTTTTGTAAGCATCCCTTCATAGATTTAATATGATCATCATTCATCTTCATCGTCGCGATTATCTACAAGTGGCAGAAAAGAGATATAAAACAAGAATAATACAAAAGTATAACAAACAAAAGAGGATAAAAGGATGAACTGAGTTAATGATAGGAAGTTTTATGAAATTACTGTTTCTTGAAGAATCCTGTCCTTTGTTACGATTGTATTTCTCAGTCACACGTTGCTCAATGTTCACGTCGACTGTCGTCCTTACGTACTTGAAAATTACTTTCATGTCTGCCTATGCTCTTCTTTCAAACGTGGTAGGTGGGCGCTCTGTCTGTTTCTACACCAAAAAAGTTTAATGAACCTCCTGTCCAAGAAGACAAGAATTACTGAAAGTAATTTTCAAAATTGTAAGCGGATGAGGGCCCTTGTAAATGATAAAATATACTGTCCTTTTATTCGCTTAGTTTTGAGAATCACTTCCCATACAATTCTTGCCTTCTTGAGAGTCCAATGGCCCTGTCTAGCCACAAACCAGTTGCACAAACGCGGTTTCGTTTGTTTCGTACAACAATTCCATCTAACGTTTCGTTTCTACGTAGTTTCTACTTGCTAAAAGTGCCTTTCATATCGCCCCAGGGCGTTGTCTACTCGGCTGCTTCGTGACCGAAGGTCACGTGTACAAAGTTTGAGGATTCACATTTTCCGATTTTGCGTGGTGCTGCTGCTGCTACGAGCGAACACAAGTGAAAAAACCTTGGACGAAAAGTCCGCGCACAGCTCTTCTACTCTTCAGCTCGGCCCATAAGGAAGAACGGTCAACTCTCCCCCTCCCCTCCACGTGGTAGTACAGTGCACAGGAGTTGCGGGTCTGCACAGGTTTCTTTCCTTGTGGTTCAGTTCGTCTTATCAAGGTCGTGCAGCAAATAATTATTTTTCGTCTTCCGATAGGAAAAAGCTTGCCTCTCGCTTACGTGGATGAACGCGTAGCACAGATGATTCCTTGGTTGGTCCTTTATGTTTCGTCCTTCAGCAATTTAATCTAAGCATGAATCATTCTCATCGCCAAACATACTGTATTTTTTAATTGATGTAACACATGTAAACTGAAAGAGAGAGACAGAGAGAGAGAGAGAGAGAGAGAGAGAGAGAGAGAGAGAAAGATATACATAAACGTTTTCTTACAACAAACGTTTGTTTTCTATCGTATAAAGTGAACGCACATGTTAAAATTCATCTTGCATACATAATCAAATTAGAACAAATCCACGTAAAGTGATTTAGTATGCAGAAAATAAATATATTTGTGATAAATACATAGTTAATCAGTAAATTCCAATAACCAGAACTTCTGTCACGCTGAATCTTGTTTACGGATGTTTTCAAACGTTTTGTTTTACAATTTCATTTTTTCACTGACATCCAAAACGAAAATACGTATTATAATTTAATGACTTTCAAAATGTCAAATGCTGTAATGTTAGTATGCTGCCGATCATAATTGTGAGGCTTCTTCGAAAACGCCTTCGATAACGGTATTTACTATTCGTAACGGATATGTGTATCACTTTTTTGAAACAGACTTTTGTGAAGGGAAAGAACTGTAACGTTACAAAAGTAACGAGCACAATTATACGAGAGACCTATGTTATTCTCTCCGGAACACGGCATCGGACACGTTATTGCACATCGGAACGTCTGTATGATACCAGCTATAAATAACGTTGTTGCTTTGAAGCAAAGAGTGTAACGTTTTTACAGTCGTGACCTCAATTAAGTTACTGGTTAATTGTAACGTTACTATCACTTTCCACACACACTAAAGTTACTAGTCAATCGTGACGAACTTGTTTCTTACCCTGTAACGTTACTGGTTGCCGGCAATGGATGGAACGTTAAAGCGTCACCTAACGACCTACTGATTTACAGATCAGTTATGGTTCGGTACCGTTATGCACACCTGTAACGTAATGTTCATATACCTGAGGTAACGTTTCTGTTCACGAAAAAAGTTATTCAGTTTCTGGTTGTAACGTAACGGAAACCGTAATTGAAAATACCGTTCCATTTCGTTACGTTACGACTCCCTGCGGCACAGTCATGCTCCTCGTTCGAAGCAGTACTTTTGCAATGGGACGTCGTCTGCTGCAGAAGCTCCCGTCGCTTCACGTTACGTGGGAAGTCATGCCATTCCCCTTAGGCAGTACTTTTCTCTGATTGATCGAGACTTTGACAGCATCTACGCTGACACATGCGTCACCACAATGGTTTGAAAAGTGCATGCGTGCAAGCGATTTGGGTCAGCTGCGGTTCCTCTGCCGAGGTCCAAGTAGTGGTTTGTTATGGCGTTCGAATATAATATAATTTATGTGTCTGCTTCAAGGCTATTACGAAATTCAAGCGTTCTGAGGACTGCGTTCTGCTAATTGATGAGCATGACCATATTAGTTTCTTTCCAGCCGCCACTGCAAAATATCCTAAGTGCTGACGCACCCAAAATTTTAAAATCAAATTCAAATTCAAAATTTGATTCTCCCTTGTAACAGGACTCAGTTTTCTGGAGCTAGGTAGCCAAAATGGCACAAAACACGAAGAAAAGCAGCAATAGAAGGGGGCTAAATGCAAGAATGGACACCATGCATCATTTTATAATATTCCTCCACAATACAATAATTACTTATTCAACAGTATATGCGAGAAATATCAATACATTTGTACATTATTATAAAGCAAAACTTATTAAAGAACAGGGCCTCCCCGATGGCGCAGTGGTAGCGTCGTCGCCTTGTAATCAAGGGGTCCCGGGTTCGATACCCGGTGGAGGCACAAGTGATTCGGATTCCACTTTAAACTCTAGGTCCAGTCCCAATTAGCCTTACTGTGCATACAGTGGACTTAAAACAACAAATCAACAACAACTTATTAAAGAACACTCTTTCTTATCTTACGAAATAATACCGAAGTAGTCAATTGATCCAAAGAATTTTCTTAGATTCAGTGTTAGAAAAAATAAAGTAATAACAATAACGAACAGCTTAAACGGGCAATTTAGTTACAATAAAATTTAGCATATTTTTTCTTGTTTTTTTCCTTGTAGAAGCAGAGCTAAAAGAAAACGAGTTCTGCTACGATATGGGACGTGAAGATTGCATTGCCGAGTACTGGCGTTACCAAAGAGACCACCCTGTATGTGCTTCCAACGGTTTCTCATACGGATCTTCTGAGACTGTTAGGTGCCTCAGGAAGTATGGAAGAGGTGAGAACCATTGTTTCTAAGCATAGATGTGATTAAATGCGAATTCTTTCCAGTGATTCGGTGAAAATCATAAAACTGTGGGTAAAATGTGAAGTAGTTAAACACAGCAATCCACATTCTCAAGGTCCTTATCAGGGACGTAGCTAGGTTGATAAGTTTGGGGGGGCCCAAACGTAAGATTTTTTCTATCAAACTATTATATATTAACAAACTATTTATACACCATATAGGCCTATGCTGTATACATACATTATATATGTATGTGTGTGTGTGTATATATATATATATATATATATATATATATATATATATGTATATATGTATAGTCTTGGAAAACAAAGGATCAAGAGCATCCTCGGTGGTGCATGGTAGCATCGTCGCCTTGTAATCAAGGGGATCCGGATTCGATACCCGGTGGATGCTCATAGTGGTTCGGATCCCACTTTACACTGTAGAACCAGTCCCGATTAGCCTTACTGTGTATAAAGTGGACTTAAAACACCAACTCAATTAATCAATAAATTGGAAAGGAACATCATTTTCTTCTGTAGCCCCCAACAGTCTACGGATATACTCTCGCGAAATACACAGCCATTATTCGGGAAACTAAATGCAGAATGAACTCATTAGCTTATTGGCTTATACACCAATAACAATGTCATTAGTCTTTAGATTTGTAAATTTGCTGGAAAAAAATTGAGAAGTAGATAAAACCCTTTTCCGTGGTTTTAGATATAAAGTGCTGGAACCAGGTTTACAAGTATTGGCAACAGTGTAAATATGTAATGTGTGCGTAATGAGTTCAAGCTAGCCATATCATGTATACAGTTCATACCGGAATCGAATCCGGTATATCTTAGTTCAAGGGCGGGCCCGAGTCTTCTATGGCATCTGATTGTTCACTTGGGAAATGATGACGATAAGAAATTATATGCACACGTCTAATTTCTTAAAATTAATCTTATTTGTTTGTGGAAAACTGAATATGTGATGGCACTGCATAAAACAAAGTTCCCACACGCTCAAATAATTACGCTCTCGTCTTTGGTTCGGCAGGTTCAACAACCTGCCCGGGTTCGATTCCCGATGGAGGCACATAGTTGTTCGGATCTCACTTTAAACTGTAGGTCCAGTCCCGATTAGCCTTACTGTGCATAAAGTGGACTTAAAACACCAGTTCAATTATTGAATCAATTGACAGGTTCAAGGTTCGATCCCTGGTGGTCAGGCAGGTAGCCAGAATTTGATTTCGGAAGGGGTTTATCCCTTATCGGCAGCCGCCATCTAAAGACGAAAAGGTTGGGGGGAGGAGTAAATGCGCTGAAGATGAATTTCTTGGTATATTGCAACTTTCCATATACAAGATGTTTAATCCTGTTAATGAAGTAAATTTAATTACTATTACACATTATTAAAATCAGATATTTGTAGGATTTCGGGAAAGGACTGAAGCCCCCGACCCCCTTCCCTGGGTATGTGCCTGCTTGTACTAGTTCCAAAATTTCTGTGCTGTTCCAACATCGTGAGGACAATTTGGGAAGTACTTGAAAGCGATATGGAAGCAAATTCTGCTCTCGAAACAATGGGACTCGATGTGATGACCACGCGCAACCGAATGAAAGAACTCTTCGCAGGTCTTGTCCCTCAATATTAATTTTATTGACTAATTGTAAGTTTTTCTCTGCCTCCTCGATGACGCAGTGGTAGCGTCGGCGCCTTGCAATCAAGGGGTCCCGGGTTCGATACCCGGTGGAGGCACATAGTGGTTCGGATCCCCGATTAGCCTTACTGTGCATACAGTGGACTTAAAACACGAACTCGATAATTGGAAGGTTTTAGAAGAACTAAACATGGCTTTTTATGCATCGTACAACTTTGCTTCTTTTCACCCTACTTTTACAGTTTTTCTTCCTAAGAATTCCACTGAGTATAACACGCTACGAAACCAGAGGTCCAAGGTTCGGACATTGGACAGGTATGGTTGAATCATGTCTGTCCCTTCGACATTCCTACGGCTCATCATTCATCCTCATCGTAGCATTTAACCCAAGAGGTAGAAAAGCGGCGTAATATAGAAATATATAAATGATTGATTTGGTTTATTTTACTTCGCATTTCTGACCCTTTTTGGCTAATCGTGAAGATGACAATGAGTGATGTGAAATTGATGAGAGGACCATCATAAAGAACACATACGCCCAGTCCGGGATTCGAATCCAGGACCCCTGGCATCATAATGCACCTTGTTAACTACTGCACAACAAATAGAAACAGAAAATGCTTGATAAGGTATTTGCTTCTCCATAACTCATGATTAGAGCACGGAAGTTCAGGCATTTATTTTCGTTAACATAGGCATTTATAATGTAGAAAATAGGCACTAAAAATGAAAAAAAGGCAAAATAAACCGAAAAAAGGCACATTTGGAAGTCGCTTTCTTTTATCCATAATTTCTGGCAAAATGTTAAAATCTAAATTGGGAAGAGCATTTCAATTTTTTCCGTCTTGATTGCACATAACTACAAGGTGCTTTTTAATAAGTTCTCAACATTCATTGCTAGTCGTCTGTCAGAGAGAATGTTTTTCATAATAGAAAATGATCTTTCACGAATTGAAGCCGCTTCATTTTCTGGAAGAGCATCGATCACCTCACTGATTTTTTGAAGGTTGTTAGCATAATATATAGCTGCCCATCTCGTCAAAACTGGTTGTGGAGGTAAACTAAGCTCAATCGCAACTTCCTGAAATTTTCGGGTTTGAGAGGGAGATTTCAGAAATATCTTCTTTGTGTTCGAAATCAACTTGTCCACTTCAGCAGTCAATCATGTACAAGAAATGTTAACCGAAAGGCAATATCCTAACTCAGCATGAAATACTTTTTTCTCACACTTTTCTCCTTCAGCAATGTTGAAACATGCGTGAGTTCAATATTACTCAAATAAGGCGAAAATTATTCACATAATAAACGGAAGAAAAATAAATGCCAACAACGTTTTTTGGGAGAAAAATAATTTTTATACACATTTCTTTTAAAAAAATTGTCATATTTCATTAAAAAAGGCAAAAAAAGGCATTATAATTAAAAATAGGCAGTGGGGTCTGAAATAGGCAAAATAGGCAAAATGAAAAGGCTTCCAAAACATTCGAAACAACATAAGAAACGTATATACAGAAAAAAATTATCAATATATGCAGTAAATAAAAACAGGCATTTTGCCAAACTTCCGGGCTCTACTCATGATTATATTATAAGTATTATTCGCTGTATGACTAGGGATTAATTATATTTGTATATCTAGCCAACCTAGCCACCTAAGCAGCAGCAGCTTCCGCATTTGCAGGTGGAGGCTAAATGAAGAAAAATGAAAGAAAGTCAGAAATATATACAAATTTTGTAACATAATACTTATAGAGCATGCAGACGGCTGTAAAAACAATTGCTACATACCTAGTTTCCTTCCTTAATTGAAACGTGGTTTATTTTTCATTATACATGAGATCAAACCACCCTGGGAGTCGAACCCAAGATCTTGTGTGGTAGTCAGACTCTCTTTTAGAATGCCAATATGTTGAATATTTGGTCGATCAGTCGATCCTGATCCATTGTTTCCAGTGGAAGACAATCTGGCAGCTTCTCATTCGACATTTCACTCGCGATGTAGGAAAACGAGATCACAAACACTTCGTGATGCTAACTTCTTGCGTTTACAGAAGTTTACCACCGCTCGGACAACAATTCCTACTTTAAACTGACAGATATCAACTGTCCACCAAATCAACAGATGAACCGACCGCTCAGATATTTCTCCGAATTTTCAGAAAGTGGCCTTTCCCTCCTTCCAGGGCAGGTCATTAGCAGGAGGGTTGAGTGCATGTGACAAGAACCGCTATGTCATTCATTCCCGCGCCGAAAAAGGGACAAGCAATAGAATTCTGTTCTTGGAATCTGAAACGCATGGGAATATCTCTTCTGAACCATAAAATAATTAACGCAGAAAGTTGAAGCCGTCCTTTCGGCTCCCATGGAGCCAGTGCAGGGCCAGATGAAGAGAAAGTGCGGGTTTGGGGGGATCCTGGATCTGCTGTGCAGCAGGGAGGAAAAGTGCATTTTCAATAGGTCTCAGACTTCCCTGACCGGGGCGGCCCACAAAACCATTAACTGCATCACCTCCCATTACATCTGTTTGTGTTCAATAAGTAAGAAACAGGGAAATAAGAAAGAAATGCCTTGCTTGGGTTCGTGCTACTTAAAATTGAAGAAGTGTTTGAAACTGCAAGCAAAATTTACTGAAGAATGATTTTGCAATATTAGTCATCAAAGTAAAATTTCCAGCAAATACAGAACAGTTTCCGGGGCCACGTGGACGTTTGCCGGGGCCAGTGTCCCAGCGTGCCCCCCCTAAACGACGTCCCTGGTCCTTATATAGTGTTGCCATACTTTGATAAATTAAAATACGGACAACTTCAGTATTTACCAGACTAAATTCAACATAATTTTGACATATAGACACAAATTTTATGAGAAAATATCTCTCCCCCCTTCCCCACACAAGATTGGTCAGATGTAGTTACAGAGTACTAATCTGATAATGCCAGTTTATCGTCATCTATTGACCTCTTCTCACAGAGTCGGGTCAGCTGACGTGGCAGCATTCACTGGCCTCCACGTTCATCCGACTTTACACCTAAGACTAGACAGTTATGTATACCCTTTTTCGGACAACCCTGTGTCTGTGTATGTTGTGTGTGTTATTGTGTGTGTCAGAGTGATATATTGTAAAGATACTGTCCATGGGTAAATGATGCTATTCCCTTTTTAGAGTAACCAAATAACTAGGGATAAGTAAGTATCTTTTTTCGCATGTAGGTTCGAAATTTTGATAGAATTCTATCGGAATATAAGACCCCACCCTGTCACAGTCAGATTTATCGTCGACCTGCCTCATTATTATTCTAATCCTTAGCCGTGAAAAATGTGTTTAATCAAGGTGTTGAGTTTTTTTTATTTGTATGTAAATATATTTGATTTGCCAAGCCAACGGGAATAATGGAGGAAGTCGCGAGTCTGACGGGCCTGCACCAGAAAGGTCACGTTTTGCGTCTCAAACTTAGGAAATTCGACCTTAACGACAACCATTCAAATATCTCGGGTTCCAGCAGCCGGACTCAACTTTTACCAGCGCAGCAACATGTATGCAAGGACGGATGTGTGGAGATTCGTCGCAATCAAGCAACAATTACGGACGCCAGATCGAATTGGTTATAATCGATCAGTTTATGAACACAGATTGCAGTTGAGCTGTCGGTGCCTGGCTGACCGCCACTTAATCCTAACGTACCATACCAGAAGCACGCTCTATCCAGGCTGGGAGACAATGGAGCGAAGAGGAATGACCTCTTGGGAAGCGTACCTTCAACGACCGTCAAGCGTTCTTTTTAGAAATCCGCATAAAACGAAAGGACCTGCCATTTTCGACACACAGTTTTACCGCGAGTTCTAAGGAGAACACATCCACGCGCTCCGAACGTTGAGACTACCATTGTGCCGACTCGTCGTGTGTTGTTACATTTTTGGTATGAGGACGAGCGGAAGTGCGCCCGCCTACTGTAGTCGTCCGAGCGAGATTGTAAGAAGTGCCTGTAAGCGAGATTTTGTCCTTTTTGTGGAGTGAAACGCGCATAAGGTTGGCCGGTTGACTGTAGAAGAGAGGAGGGGGGTCACCCTCGGTCCGCCCCGATGCCAGACGAGACACTACGACGAATGCCTACATCATGCTGAAACCCCGAGCTACACCGCCTGATGCCTACCAGCCGCCACAGAGAGGGAGAGAGATGTCGAACGCTGCCATATCGACGTCCCGACGCTTGAGATCGTCCGACGGTGCTGGAGAAGACGCCGACGACCCATGAACGACAGCCCACCGCCCAGATGCGACGGCCGAATCACGACTGACCACGGAGATGCTCACCGACCCCGAGAGGAAGAGACGCCGAGGCCCTTGACGTTCCCCGAGCGACGCCGACGACCCATCGTCACTGATCCGCCGAGGAACCAGATTCATGAACGCATTTCACCTTCTCGTCGTCGCGATCGAGGAAGAATAGGAAAACCTTTCGCGTGCATACTAAGTGATTTCAATCGCCCGCGAAGACAGCAGGATGCGCCGTGGACCAGAGAGATGGTAACGTATTCAAGTGTATGAATGTCAACACGTACCGGCTCGATTGATATTTAGAGAATGCCTTAGAAATTCGTCGATGTTTTGAAAACGCCCACAACTCGAAACTTCGTATCAGATTCCCGTTGCGCTTAATATTTGTATTTAATTGTCTCAGGTCAATTTTACTCATTTCTTGTGACTTTTAATGTTCTTAAATTCACCGTTGTTTGTGCTCCTTTTGTATTGATTGAAGTGCGTACTGCTAGAGTAAAGCGCCGCCTGCTTAATTGTTTTATCTATTTGAGGTTTGTTCATTTTAGTATGTGTCAGCGCTGTGTCGTTGCTAGCTACGTGAGGTCGCGTATGTGATTATGGTTAAAGTATTTGCCTGGTAATATTAATTGCTCGTCGCGGCGAAGTGTTGAAGTCCCGCCCGCTGGAGAGTATATGTTTGAATCACACAACGGAGGTTATTGTTATGTTTAGGACCACGTGAGTCCTCCTCCGTAGCCGAGCGGGTTAAGGCGTTCACTCGTCTTGAGATCGTTCGCTGCGGGACGACGTAGGTTCGAATCCGGCTCTGGTCGGAATTTATTCGGCCTCCGTATAGGGCCGGTGGCAACCCACCATCGTGAGGAAATTGGGGAGCTCCGAGTGAGACCTACTATAACGGCTCGGGATAAGTCGGGCTGACCCCCCGACTATTCCAATACTGGTTGAAGATCTCCACGCTTAGAGGTGACGAAGGAAAGCGTGGGAGGGAGACAGGCAGTCGGTAGGTATGCCTAGGCCCTTCATGGGCTGTTGCGCGACGGATTATTATAAGGACCGCGTGAGGTCAAGTAAAAGGAAAAACTTCCGCCCACGTGAGCGTAATTGCTGTTGAGATGCTTTGTTTATTCTGGACAAATAATGTATTGTCACCGCACCGACCTATTTTTCAAAGGTAAACTTAAGTAAGCGCTGGCTAGTGATTTGAAGTAGCACTGGAGCAAATTAACAAATGACCTGATTAAACAAAAGTCAATGTAAAAGTAAATGCGAATGCAATAATTAGGGCTCGTCGTCAAAAACCTGTGCATTTTATGTATTATTTTTGTTGATGCGCCCCGTAGGCTGGATCTGTGAGTGAATGTGTGAATGCAAGAGGGGGACCTGTACTGAATTGATTTTTTTGTTATTAATAGAATATACTTTTTATTTTTTATGTTAATTTAGGCAATATCATTTCCTACGTATGTCGCTACCCGTGATTTTCAGGTATGCAGCTAGCCGCTTCCCGGCTACAGGTAAAAGTCTGGAAATTGCAAGTATATGTGTTTTTTTTATATATGGCTAATCGCTATGCAATGTTGGTCACCGTCCCTATACACGAACTCAACCTGGACCGTTAAGCACTTTCACTTGTCCGAGGGAGATTTTGCCGCCTCTATCTAGGTAGTGGTAGTTTTTGTTTTCCCGGGCAAGGGAGGGCGTTTACAACCCAATTAGCGAGATGTAGGATGTTGCCTAATAGTTCTTGTTTTATTATTTTAGACATAGAGATCCTTCACGAAGGCCAGTGCACGCTTGAAGATGTGAAAAGATTAATCCCGGAAGACCAACTGTGCTACCTGGCTCAAAATTCCATCATGGGCGATTCAATTTGCGCTGATGGTGCGAACTACATTAATATCTACGACTTCGCATGCAAGGCTTCTAATGACCCAGGTATTTCAAACTTATTATATATCTAGTACTGCACTTTACAATAGGTTGGTCATTTGTTGAGAAATCATGTTATCAATTGTAAATTTTCAAAGCTATAGTTCTCATTAAAAAGTAAAGTAGACGCTGGGTGGGCGCCAGAACAGCTTGAACAGGTACAAAATATCCCATTTCTCCCCCTTCGGGGATCGAACCCGAGTCTCTCGCATGGTAGCCAGTCGCCGTAAAGAGTTTTTTAAAAAGGAATACCCCTATGCGGTAATATCCCCCGACAAACACAAACATCCATGTCCTAACCGGGATTCGAACCCGGAATCCCTGGAGTCGTAGCGGCTCATTAAGTAAAATATAATTACTACATTAATCCATTAAAATGTTCACAATTCAAGCTATAAGATTAGAGGGCAGAGAGGGAGATTATCCTGTACAAGGTTCCTAAATTTAATAAAATACATAAATTAATGTACAATGCTATGAGCAGCAGCTCAGCAGAAACATTAATCCACCACTTATAACTAAAATAGGCAAAAAAAAATCATGTATTCCCTCTTAGGAATGGCCTGAATATATTATTGCATAAAATTATAAAACAAATCTCCGAGTTCAGCCCAGCTAATGATTTTCAATAGTTGGCGCCACTTTGTGTACTTAAATTAAATGAAGTGTAATTTGGATTACTTAACTATGATTTTAAGAATGAGGTGTGTGTGTGTGTGTGTGTGTGTGTGTGTGTGTGTATATATATATATATATATATATATATATATATATATATATATATATATATACTGGGCAGAGAACAGTCCAGAATATGTCATGTCATGTCATGTTGTCGAATATGCTTGGCTCCGATATCCTGGACTGTTCTCTAACCCGCTCTTCTCTTCGGTGTACCAAGGTTGCCTACATCCAAGGAGCGCAATTTCCACGGGTCCTCTTTTAAAAGACTCGCCCAGTATATATATATATATATATATATATATATATATATATATATATATATATACAGGGTGTATACAAACATGTGTCAGAAACTTTAGGGATTTATTCTTGACATCAAAACATAACAAAAAGTTCATATGAACATGGGTCCGAAAATCCTTCGTTAGGGAGGTATGAAAGGAAATAATATTCATGGCACAAAAATGAGACATTCACCAAACACATTTACATGTATGAAAGGTTTTAATATTCATGGCACAAAAATGGTACATTTACCAAACACATTGACATTTACAAAAATTGCTCGAAGTGACCACCTCCTGCTTCCATGCATCCCCTGAGCCTGCGTTCCATATTTCGCCGGACGTTGTGGAAAACTCCTGGTGTGTTCCGTATTTGGTCAAATCCATGTTGGATACGCTCCCTCAGAACATCGACATTGGGTACGGGAGTTGAATACACCAAGGATTTTAAATGTCCCCAAAGGAAAAAATCCATTGGGTTTAAATCTGGCGATCGGGAAGGCCATGCATTGGATCCCTCGCGACCAATCCATCTGTTCGGAAACTTGTTATCGAGATACTGGCAAACTATCCGTGTAAAATGAGGTGGAGCACCATCGTGCATAATCCACATTCGTTGGATGACGTCTAGAGGTACATCATCAAGTAAATGCAGCAACTCATGTCTGAGAAAGAAATAGGGGCCAATGAGATGATCATGAATGATTGCACCCCACACGTTGAGGCTGAACCTCTGTTGATGTTTGTCTTGTCGCACTGCATGAGGGTTTTCATAAGCCCAGATGTCATTGTTATGATAATTTAAGATCCCATCACGTGAAAAGCCAGCCTCATCAGTGAATAAGGTACATGATAAGAACTGCAGAAACACGGTACACTGCCCTAACATGCATTGACAGAAATTTATTCGTGGCTGAAAGTGTGCCTCATTTAATCCTTGCACACGTTGAAGGTGATACGGGTACAGACGATTTTCATGCAGAATGTTCCAGATCGTCATGTGATTAACGCCTTCCCTTCTCGCAATTCTCCTTGTACTGGTTGATGGAGTTTCATCCACAGTCCGAAGAACCCGTTCTTGAAGCTCAGGCGTTTGTACATCACGTGGTCTCCCACCATCTGCAACTCTCTTCTCAAATGTGCTTGTCTCTCGCAAGCGTTGGTGTAGTCGTACAAACGTTCTTGCACAAGGTAACTGCCTCCCAGGTTAACGTTCCGCATAACGTTGACGTGCTGCGTTCGCATTCCCATCTGCTAGGCCGTACATGTAGTGCATATCAGTCATTTCAGACACTGAATACATCGTTGTGATGTGTTGTGATGGAAGTCACAGTAAAACAGAACAAACGACAATCAGACACAAAGAAACAAATGCCATGCCCAACTGTACACAAGAAAGTGAGTACAAATGCACATTTGAGGTACATTACACAACCAGGTGTCACTACAGGGAATTCCTTTCATACCTCCCTAACGAAGGATTTGCGGACCCATGTTCATATGAACTTTTTGTTATGTTTTGATGTCACGAATAAATCCCTAAAGTTTCTGACACATGTTTATATACACCCTGTATATATATATGGTATAATACAGAAATAAACACTCCGCCTGTTTTACCTGTGTAGCTTCAATACCATTTTTTAACTGCATTTCAAACCATTTCCAAGAAAGACTCCATCCAATTGCGGTCAAAGTAACAACCAACTGTATGGTATAAGTCCTGATTAGAACGCCCATGTTTGACAGAGCACGAGATGAAGCCGACAGGACGCGTATCTGGTTTCGAGCCAGCACTTGTTTCTCTAAGAAGCGCTGTTGCCACTTTTACCTGCAGTGTTTAACTGCGACGACGTTACGCTCCAAACGTCTCCATATTGCATAAAAAATAGCACAACACAATAACAACCTACCAAAGATAACCGCAGCCTCTCTAAAGAAACAATATTTAATTTACTTCACCTGGACAAGTAATGTCAATTCCTAAAAAGGACGCTATTGGTGGGAATGGTTTCCAAGGGACGATTTACTTGGCTCCACGTGGCCTGACATATAGTTAGCAGAAGGAGACTAATCTTTCGGAACTTTCTTTGAAGTAAAGTGGCTTTCGAATCAGGACTTGAACTTTACTTAAACTCCCATTTTTGATGGTACTTAATCTCGCGTTCAACACTTTGTTCAGCATGATTTGAGGATGGTAAAAAAATACACTTCGTTCAAAAACTAAGGAACAGCACCTACGAGTATCATCACTAATATTTTATTTATAGACGAGTCTTATTCAACACGCCTATGACACCCCCCCCCCTTCTAAGTTTGATATCCCCCTCCCCCGGAGGAAAGTATTTTGGGAGTTTCCCCCTTTTTCTCTATGTTCATGTCTAATAAATGCACACTTACATTGATTTTTCTAAAATTTCAGAACTTGCAGAAAAAGAATATCATCTGTGCAGTGGTTCATCAAACTCCGTCTGCTCCACTGACGTCAGCGATTTTGACACACCGATGTGTGCTTCGAACCGCGTCACGTACAAGTCATGGGATAAATTTATGTGTGAAAACAAGGACGGAAGATGTAAGTGAAATCACTTTTTCAAATTTAGTACATAACGCAAGGAGAAAGATTAAGAGCTTTTCCAATACTACTATTTATTTTTGCTATCTCTTGCATTCTTACTTTTCTGCTTATTTCACTCTTAATTGCTGTCTGTCTCTCTCTCTCTCTCATTGTCTCTCTATTCCTGTCCCACTCTTTCAATCTCTCTCTCCATTCTTCCTTTTTCATCCATCACTTTATTTCTCTTTCTTACTGTTTTAATATCTGTCATTATCTCTGTCTTCTTTATATCTTTATCTCCCTCCCTTCTATCCATCTCTGTCTCTCTCTTTTCCCTTTCTCTCTTTTTACTGTTTCTCTCTTTCTATCTTTCCCTTTTTCATTGTTTCTATCTCTTTCTTATTGTTTCTCTCTTTCTTTCTCTCCCTTTTTTATTGTTTCTCTCTTCTCTCTTTCTATCTCTCTCTGTCTTATTGTTTCTCTCTTTCTATCCCTCTCTTTCTTATAGTTTATTTCTTTCTATCCCTTTCTTTCTTATTGTTTTTCTCTTTCTATCTCTGCCTTTTTTATTGTTTCTCTCTTTATATCTTCCCCTTTCTTATAGTTTCTCTCTCTGTCGTATTGTTTCTCTCTTTCTATCTCTCTCTTTCTTATTGTTTATTTCTTTCAATATCTATCTTTCTTATAGTTTTTCTCTTTCTATCTCTCTTTCTTATTGTTTCTCTCTTTCTATCTCTCTCTGTCTTATTGTTTCTCTCTTTCTATTTCTCTTTCTTATTGTTTCTCTCTTTCTATCTCTCTCTTTCTTCTTGTTTCTCTCCTTCTATCTCTGTCTCTCTTTTTTAAGGTTATTTTCTATCTATTTCTGTCTCTCTCTATTCTTCTCTCATTCTTTAATCTCTCTCCCCATTATTTCTCCTTTTCTCCATTTAATTGCTTTCTTTCTTACTTCTTCTGCCTCTCGCCCTCTTTCTTGCTGTTTCTCTCTATCATTGTCTCTATCTATCTCTCTCTTCCTCTCTCTCTCTCTCTCCCTATTTCTATTTACTAGCATACGTAGTTTGATATACTGACAAACATTTACCACGTTAGTAATTTCTGCATTGAAAAATAATGCACTACATTTTTATGCCTTGATTTTTGATTGCAATTTCGCTCGTGTTTGACCTTTCCCAAGTATTATTACGATTATAAGTCCCTTCCAACCTGTAGTTTACGGTTATTACAAGCATAAGAAAACAGTTTTTCTTTGTGACGTTTCAGGAGAACACACGCTCCTTTCATCAGACATTTATTTTCATTTTGACTAAAGATACATTAAAAAGATTAACGGGAAACACAGAGTTGAATGTCTGGGAAGCTTCGTTCATTGCAGAAGAACACTGGAATAAATCAAATAATGAAAATAGTAACATAGATCCAGTATGGAGTGTTCTTTTCACAAATGGAGTAAGCCACCATCTTTAACATTTAATGCAACAGAAAACATCAAGAGACTTTGTGAAAACAATGATGAATTTGAATTACCTGATGATATGAAAATAAAACAGACTGGTTTTTTCACAGTTAAGTTGCTATATTACAACAATGTAACATTGACAACATCCATTATATAACGGATTCTTTTTGTTTAAAAAATTACTAACCATTGTTATAACTGTATCTTTAGTCAAAATGAAAATAAATGTCTGATGAAAGGAACGTGTGTTCTCCTGAAACGTCACAAAGAAAAACTAATTTTGCTTGTAATAACCGTAAACTACAGGAAAATAATTCTATAATGCAAGCAATGCGTACATACAAGAAAAACCATAGAGAAATCTCCCCTCTAAAATATGATTTTTCTTATGTGCAGAAGTTAAGACTGTTGAGCCCTCGTTTTCACTCAACCAAGATTAAAGCATGGGTTTACATGATTTGTACAAGAAAAATATAACGTATTGAAAAATACATGTATTCTTTACGATTATTTTATCATTACTATCCATCATGGATTTCATATAGAATTAGAATCCACGTTACACTGGATTACGTGTATATGAATACTCTCATATCAAATCTTTGATGAAAATTACTATAATATTACATGAGTGAAACAATATAGTTTATTATTTGAAATGGTTTTGTTCGTCTTAGGAAGCACAGTTCGATCAATTATAAAAGAAAAATAACAAATATTATAGGAGATATGAGAAAGTGTTGTCCCCAATTCTACATTTTCTTAAAAATGTAAACAGATAAACAAATTACGCAGAAATATTGGTTTCTTTGATTTAACCAAAGATGTTTAGTTGATCTTTCTGGATGTCTTTACTAAAATTTGTAATTTTGAGATAAATTATTTGGTAGTTCAAGAAATGGACCAGATTCAGTTGACTAATTAATCGAAGCTGGTGAAACGTAACTCGCATTTAGCCTGTTTAAAAGCATATTTGGCCACTAGCTCATATCTTGTGGATTATTTCAAACAAACTTTACCTCTGAGTACTTGAATAAAAGGAAATTTTTATAGCAGTGAAATAATGTTCACATAGTTTGCTCGCTATTTTAGGTACCAAGATGTTAAAGTGAGCCACCTTTGATAAAATATGTAATTTTCAAAATACATTAATTGTGATTACATTTCTTATTTTTCAGTGTTCATAATTGACTACTCCGAATGCTCAGATCAGAATACAGCTTGTAAAGTTTATGAGAGTAATGCACTGCAGAGGCAATTTGCTGAACCAGTCTGTGGAAGTGATGGGGTTACCTACGTAAGCCCCACCGCTTTGGCCTGTCAGGCTGAATCCAATTCAGGTAAAACACATTTAAGATTTCTGCACAGTATGTTCTTATAGTGTCTAATCTGAAGCCAATGAATAAAATATCATTACATAGAATGATTCAGTTGATATATTTTTAAGGATGAATATTTGTGGGGGAAAAGAAAATCAATAAACATCCTGTAAGCATAACAATATATTTTACATTGTCTTGAAATGAATAGGGTATTTTTCATACAATTAACGAAAAATTTTCAATTTTCAGCTCTATGGTAATTGCCATGTGACTTCCTTAATTTTTTAAACTACGTTTTCATATAACTTCTGTTTTAATTTTTGAAATAATGTTGTCTAATATTTTTGCAGGTTGGTACTGTGTGAGGCATAAGTATTACCACTTAAATTGTTCATCAGCAAGTTCATTCCCTTTGTTATTCACAATGTGAGGTTCAAGAAATGAAAAAAAAACATGACGTAGGAGACAAACCTCTCTACAACACCAATAAAATGTCATTCTCAAAAACATATAGGATGAAAGAGGTGATTGAAAATAGTGATGGACAATTATCCTGTAATACTTGTACATCCCACTGTACTTAATAAGTGAAGCGAGAAAAGTGTTGCCAGGCATTTTCCAAGCACAGTTTGAATTTCAAGCATGTTTTCATTTCCATGTCTATGTTGGTTGCATTTCTACCTCTCTAGGTTAATCGCGAAGCCGAGGATTAATAATGCTCAGATTGAATACGTAGATGAAAGAAGTAAAATGCAATAAAATATTCATGCATTCCTTCTGAATTCGAATCTAGGGTCTCTAGTTTCACAGCACGTTAAGTTAGCTACTCCGGAACGCATCACGACTAATGCTTCTCAATTAAAATAACATTTTAAAATTTATTTTCGTTTGTGTGTATGTTCCAGTCTCTATAATTATTATTTTGTGTATTTTATTCTATTGCAGATCTCGAAAGAAAGCATTACGGAAAATGTTTTTAGAAGAAGATAACCAAACAGCTGCAAAGAGTTTCTATCAATGTTTACATGAACTGCATCAAACTAATGTACATTTTTAACTTTGTAATTATTGTTTTCCCCAGGCGGTTTGTACGTTTTATGAAACTTGACACAAATTTTTGCCATTCATTCGATTTGTTGCTGATTTGATGAACTGTAATTAATAAAAAAAATTGTTAGTAAATTATGGTATCATTTTTTAAGGCTTCTAGTGTGTGTTCATTACCAAATTCCCTGAACATATTTGGTATTAAGTTTTTGCAGAGGAGTACTTTTAAAAATGTATCTTTGAAATCAATGGTCTTGTGTAAGGATCCCTTTAAACAGTAGGTTTAGCCTGTGCATAAAGTCTACTTAAGATTTTGGGGAGGAGTTTTCAGAATAGAACATTTTTCCATTCCTATCAAGGATAATCATAGCTTTCCAAAACCAATGTAATATATAAAAATGGATGTATGTGTGTGGTGGGGGGTGTTTGTGTGTGTGTGTGTGTGGGTGTGTGGAAACGGAGAGGATTTGCCAATAGGCTATTCTATCCCTTCAAATGTCAAGGTAAATATTCTATCACAATGGAAGGGTAGGGCAACCTAACGGTGCTCCCTCCAAGGGTGGGTTTACTAGGCCCTAAACAGTTTCAAGGTTGGTCGTCCCTTCAACTAGACTGGTGTCCGGTAAAAATGGCAACGGAAAAAATGGCAAAAGTAAAAATTGCAAACGGGAAAAATTGCCAAATTGAAAATGGCAAGTTTTCTTCTTTGGCAGTTGTCCTCTCTCAGCGTGCAGAATGATCTCTTTCACTGCTGCATCTTCTTGCTGGATGCACCTGATTAGCTTCCACAATAAAGCCTACAGACTTTACTCTGTAGGATGTTTGAATTTGAATTGCATTACTCCATATAAACCATATACATTGGTATTTGGAGGGTTCAGTACAGTTCAGATAAAAAATACAGTTACAAAATTTCTATAATTTACAATCTAGATGTTCACTAACGCTATAATATTTCTTATTAACTAATAGTTTTTTTTTAAAAAAAAATTGTGTTTGAAACTTGTCATATTTCCTGCTTTAATATCATTTGGTAGGTTATTGAATATTTTAATTGCCATATGTTCAAATGTTAACCTGGTGAAGTATGGTTTTAGAAGCTGATTATTTCGAATGATATATGTATGTTCTATTGAACTTCGTAGCGCAATATTTTTTCTCGCATATGATAACATTTCATATATGTATAGTGAAGGGAGGGTTAATATTTTGAATTTCTTAAACAACGTTCTGCACAATTCCCTAGGCTTTAGTCCTGCCAACCAAATGGAAAAACTTATTGTTTTATTGTTTCTACCTTCAAGTATATTGTATGCAATGTTCTCTTATACCGTCCAAAATTAGGACACTTGGCAATCTTCACAGCATCATAATCAGGTGAATGATTATGGTCATAGGAACACACAGGATTTTGTTTCAATACTTTTGTTTTTAGAATTCCTTGACACTTGAAATTGTTCCTCCACCTTATAACATTCTTCAGATCAAACTGTTATAGAAAGAAGAGCTTATCTCCAGCTCACCAGATTTCACAATTTATATTTTAAAAAAGTAAACAAGTTCGTCCCTCTTAGTGCGAGGGGGTTAGATAAGGGCTGACTTGAAGTCCTACTAGTAACAAACATGTGTGACTGGTGCGCGCAAAGCGTAAACTTGTTTTCAGTCAAGATGAAAACCCATTCTATGCTGCACCTCCCTTAAGTTTCATCAATCACACATGTTTGCAATTATTTACAAAGGTTAACTTTTATTAGCATGTGATTCTATAGCGGAAGTAACTCCTGCCAAAAGAAATAAAGAAATAAACGGCATTATTTTTGGAAACATCAAATAAAATGTATCCATTCAAAGACAAATTAATGTTAAAAGACACCAAAATTATATTAATTTTTAATTTCAAACTGTGAAATGCAAGACACATAATTTTCAATTTTCATGTAAAATCGTAATAGGTATATTGTATTTGCCATTTTTATTCTTGCCATTTCCACCGTTGCCATACGCCTACCCCATGGCGCAGTGGTAGCGTCATTGCCTTGTAATCAAGGGGTCCCGGGTTCGATACCCGGTGGAGGCACAACTGGTTCGGATCCCACTTTAAACTGTAGGTCCAGTCCCGATTAGCCTTACTGTGCATAAAGTGGACTTAAAACACCAGCTCAAACCAAAACCAAACCACCGTTGCCATTTTTCCGTTGCCATTTTTACCTAAATTCCAGACTTTATGCCCCTTCTGTGAAATTATAGAACATACAGCATGAATAGACGAAGACAGGTAATACTAAGTAAAACTAAAGAGTAAGATATTACATCCAACCCAATAAAATAACCAGCTCCCCATACCCCAATACCAAGACACACTATTAATAAAAACAAAAAAAAACAACCAAAAATAATAGAAACTTGAACCACTATCCATAAAGAACTATTAAATTTCAAAAGGATTAAAAATCTAAAAAAATGTATATATTTTAACACTTCAATAATACAAAAGAATTAAAATAATCATTACCATGAGTGCGCGTAACTGATACTATAACAGACAAGCCAAGGGCCCCCTCACATACACAAAATGAAATAAATAATAGGCAAAAATAAAATTCTTCTTGATTATTAACAAAACAATAAGCTATATATAAATATAAAGATAATACAAAAAATTCAAGTCTTAATAGATGCCTCCGTTGAGAAATAAAGCAGAAAAATCTAATAAATAAAATATTTAATATAAATAACACTCTTAACATAAGTTTTCATAGTTTAATGAAAACAATGGTCTTGTAAATCATAAATGAATTAATAATTCTAAAAACATCAAGGAGTATATAATTATATCATCAAAAGCTCCCAAAGCCAATATTTTGTTAAACTACCCCTTGATATTAAAATCCAATTAATGCTAATTATTATTATACTACTAATAGCACTAATAATATTACAAATAAAACATCCACTATCTATAGGAATTATACTAATTATACAAACTATTACTGCATCTCTAACAATATCAACATTTTTAAAATCCACATGGCTTTCTTATGTATTTTTTCTTGTATTTTTAGGAGGAATATTGGTTCTATTCATTTATACAAGACTTATACCAAATGAAATATTCAAAATAAGAACAAAAATAATAATTATAGGTGTAGCCTTAATGTTTATTTATATTAATAATAATAATATACCCATTATTAGCACCCTCAACACTATAAAATATAGATACATATACAACCTAAAGAAATATAGCCCCATTACCAGTAATAAAGTTATATAATGAATCCATCATAATAATAACTACTATAACAGTAGCCTATCTATTTATTACATTAAATGCAATTGTAAAAATTACTAGCCTTTCACATGGACCACTAAAAATAATTAAATAATTACAAATGACCAAGCCAGCAGGAACTTATCACCCCATACTTAAACTAGCAAATAATGCACTAGTAGACGTACCAGCCCCACTAAATATTTCCTACTGATGAAATTTTGGCTCACTTATAGGTATATGCCTTTCAATTGAAATCTTAGCAGATCTTTTTTTAGCAATACATTATATTTCAAGAACAGATTTAGCCTTTTCTAGAGTAATACGAGGGTCACTATTTATATTTTGAGCCTTGGCAACCTGAAGTTAGGCGCGATTTGACGTTTGCACGGAATCGTCTGGCATTATTGACCATAACGTACTTCAAATGTTTTGTCAATAGCTTCATTTGTGTTGTTCATGTTGCCTTGGAGATTGCGCGACAACAATAAAATGGAATTAACTAATGAACATTTTCGTGCGATGATTTTTTACGATTTTCGACGTGGATTATCAAGACAAGAGTGCTTCGATCAACTTACTTCCACATTTGGCGATGAAGCCCCATCCTTTGCCACTGTGAAACGCTGGTGTAACGAATTTAATCGTGGCCGCCATTCGCTCACCGACGAGATTCGCGAAGGTCGTCCAAAATCAGTTGTTGTTCAAGAAAACGTTGATGCTGTGCAAAACCTAATACTGCAAGATCGTCATGTGACGTACTGTGAGATTGGGGCAACCATTGGCATTAGTTCCACCAGCATATATAAAATATTACATGATCATTTAGCTGTGCGAAAGGTATGTTCTCGTTGGATCCCACACAATTTGACAAAAACTCAAAAAGACGCTCGCGTCAATTGATGCAAACAAATGCTGAATAAATACAATCGTGGTGCTTCAAAAGACGTATATAATATTGTAACAGGTGACGAATCATGGATATATGCATATGAGCCGGAACGTAAACAGCAGTCGACTGTATGGGTGTTTCAAGATGAACCAAATCCAACAAAAGTTGCTCGCGCTCGAAGCACATCGAAACAAATGGTCGCCTGTTTTTTCGGGAAAACTGGTCATGTGGCAACTGTGCCTTTAGAGGAACGTAGAACGGTCAACTCTGAATGGTACACAACAATTTGTTTGCCAGGGGTCTTCGGTCAAATACGGAAAACAAACAAACGCCGTCGGATCATTCTTCACCAAGACAATGCCAGCTGTCACACATCTCGTCTAACAACCGACTTTATGAACAGTCAAAAGATCGAATTGATGGGTCATCCGCCGTAGAGTCCTGATTTGGCACCCAATGACTTCTTCTTGTTCCAGAATGTCAAGAATAAATTGCGTGGACAACGATTTTCGTCGGCGGAAGACGCCGTTGATGCGTTCAAAAACCATATTATAGAGGTGTCTCAAGAAGATTGGAAAAACTGCTTTGACAAATGGTTCGAACGAATGCAAAAGTGTATTCACAATAAAGGAGAATACTTCGAAAAACAATAAAGCAGTTTTCAATGCCAAATTCCTGTTTTTTCATTGTTAGGCTCAAAATATAAATAGTGACCCTCGTACACATCTGTCGAGATGTAAACTATGGAATGATATTACGAACTATTCATGCCAACGGGGCCTCCATATTCTTTATTTGTATATATATACATGTTGGCCGAGGAATATATTATGGATCCTATTTGTATATTCATACATGATCTATTGGAGTTATAATTATACTAACAGCAATAGCAACAGCATTTGTTGGATATGTACTACCATGAGGTCAAATATCATTCTGAGGTGCCACAGTAATTACCAATTTACTCTCAGCAATCCCATATTTAGGAACTATATTAGTTCAATGAATTTGGGGTGGTTTCGCAGTAGATAGTGCTACACTAACCCGATTCTTCGCCTTTCATTTTCTACTACCATTTATCTTAATAGCAATATCCATAATTCACCTACTTTTTTTTACATCAAACCGGATCTAATAATCCACTTTCTATTAACAGCAATATGGACAAAATTCCATTCCATCCATACTTCTCCATAAAAGACATATTAGGTTTTATATTTATAATCTTAATAGAAATACAACTCTCATTAATATTTCCTACGACCCTGGGAGACCCAGAAAACTTTACCTCAGCAAACCCACTAGTAACTCCAGTACATATTCAAGCAGAATGATACTTTCTATTTGCATACGCCATTCTACGATCAATTCCAAATAAGCTAGGAGGAGTAGTAGCACTAGTATTATCCATCATAATCTTATTTATTATACCAATACATCATAAAAGAAATTTTCGTGGCTTACAATTTTACCCCTTAAATCAAGTATTATTTTGATTAATATTTGCAACCTTTATTCTATTAACTTGAATTGGGGCCCGACCAGTAGAAATCCCATATATTACTACTGGACAGGTATTAACAGTTATATACTTTATATACTTCATTACATCTCCTACTACACTACTATTATGAGATAAAATTTTAAAAAAACGGCTTCTTGACTGAAACTTTAAGTGTATGTCTTGAAAACATAAAATAGAATGTAAATATTCTAGAGGCCTATACATTCTAACTATTATGCAATTAAATATAAATTGATATAATTAACCCCCCTAAAACCAACAAAAAATAATAATTCAAAGAAACTGGAAAAAAACTCCTCCAAGCCAAATATATAAGCTTATCATAACGAAATCGTGGTAATGTCCTCGAATTCAAATATAAATAAATCCTAAAAAAATCATCCTTAAATAAAAAAAATAAGAAAAATCATACCCCCAACAATAAAATTCTAAATAAGACACTTATAAATAAAATACTAGCATATTCAGACATAAAGATTAGAGCAAATCCACCAGCACTATATTCAACGTAAACCCAGAAACAAGTTCAGACTCCCTCTCAGCAAAATCAAAGGGGGTTCGATTAGTCTCAGCTAAACAAGAACTTAATCAAGTTAAAGCCAATGGGAAAGCAATAAAAATATACCACAAATAATGCTGAAAGATATTAAATAAAAGTAAATTATAACCACCAATTAAAAAAATAAAAGATAATAAGATTAAAACCAATCTAATCTCATATGAAATAGTTTGAGCAACTGCTCGAAGACCACCAAGCAATGTATAATTAGAATTAGATGATCATCCAGCAGATATTACTGTGTATACCCCTATTCTTATACAACATAAAAAGAAAAAGACCCTCAAATAAAAATTAAATAATAAAGTATGATAGGGGAAGACAACTCAGACAAATAAAGATAAAAATAAACTAAAAACTGGAGATATACAGGGTTACTGGTAATTAGATGTATTCCCTGAAAGGGGTTAAAGTAGAGACAATTTGCAATAAATTTGACCATATGATACCCCGTCCGAAAATTAGTAGTTTTCGAGATAATCGAGTTTCTATTGTTTTTTCTAAAAATGACAATTTTCCACATAAAAAGATGAATTGAGAAAAAACTGATAATTGTAGGGAACTTAGTAAAGCGTTTTCTGATAGCTAACAAACAAGTGGTTCGTTTAAAAAAAAGTTTTTTCCAAATAACAATCACATGTAAGTACCGGGTGGGTCTAAACTTACAAGTGATGATAAAAAAATGCACTCTTAGTTTACTTGGCAACGTATTAATAACAAAAATGGTATGACACGAACCGTACAAATTACTTAAATTACTTCCTTGAGTCATCAGCTATCCAACAAGGTACAAATGTTGCTAACATTTACATTTGTGTACAAGAAATAATACTTCATTCATCTTCATGTGTATGGAATCAATGAACAATACAATTAAAGAACATTACACGTCTTGCTCAAAGTGGGCACCTCCGTTACGAATGCAGGCACGCAGGTTTTTACGGGTCATTTGGTCTCTTAACTCGTGATGTGATGGTGGCCTTGACGTGTTGACCAGCTGTTAAGATCCTCTCCCTGAGCTCTTCTTGCGAGTTTACCGGTGTCTTGTCATGTGGCTCCAAATGTAAAAGTCGCAAGGCTTCAAATCGGGGGATCGAGCCGGCCAGGGAATCGAGCCGCCTCGGCCAATCCATTTCTTTGGGTAATTTTCATCCAGCCACAGTCGCACGCCCAGGTAGAAGTAAGTATGGATGGGCGTAATCAACAATAATTTGATCGAGCCATTTTTCTTGCCCCAAATCTTAAAGGGCATCACTTATGAACATTTTTTGCGGAACGGGATGGCAATGTTGTTGGAGGATGTGCCTCTAGCTACAAGACGTGACATGATTTATCAGCATGATGACTGCTAAGCTCGATCCCCCGATCGATTTGACGCCTTGCGACTTTTACATTTGGAGCCACATGACAAGGCACCGGTAAACTCGCAAGAAGAGCTCAGGGAGAGGATCTTAACAGCTGGTCAACACGTCAAGGTCACCATCACATCACGAGTTAAGAGACCAAATGACCCGTAAAAACCTGCGTGCCTGCATTCGTAACGGAGGTGCCCACTTTGAGCAAGACGTGTAATGTTCTTTAATTGTATTGTTCATTGATTCCATACACATGAAGATGAATGAAGTGTTATTTCTTGTACACAAATGTAAATGTTAGCAACATTTGTACCTTGTTGGATAGCTGATGATTCAAGGAAGTAATTTAAGTAATTTGTACGGTTCGTGTCATACCATTTTTGTTATTAATACGTTGCCAAGTAAACTAAGAGTGCATTTTTTTATCATCACTTGTAAGTTTAGACCCACCCGGTACTTACATGTGATTGTTATTTGGAAAAAACTTTTTTTTAAACGAACCACTTGTTTATTAGCTATCAGAAAACGCTTAAATAAGTTCCCTACAATTATCAGTTTTTCTCAATTCATCTTTTTATGTGGAAAATTGTCATTTTTAGAAAAAACAATAGAAACTCGATTATCTCGAAAACTACTAATTTTCGGACGGGGTATCATATGGTCAAATTTATTGCAAATTGTCTCTACTTTAACCCCTTTCAGGGAATACATCTAATTACCAGTCACCCTGTATAATAAGGATAATAATTTCCCATAACAGGTAGTGTTTGCTCTTTAGTAAATAACCTAACTGCATCAGCAAAAGGTTGAAAAATACCACAAATTCCAACCCTATTGGGTCCCCTACGAATTTGGATATAACCTAAAACCCTAAGTTCAAACAAAGTAAAAAAAGCAACTCTAATTAAAATACATACAACCAAAATAATAAAAGAAATAACTCCAATAAATAAATCTAATACCATCTACTATAAAAATAAATTATCTTCATTTTTTAATTCTAAATTCAGTGCACTTCTCTGCCACAATAGTAATTATTATTAAGCAATATATATATTATATATAATATAAATATTTGGTCCTTTAAATATTAAGAGATAGAAACCAACCTGGCTCACGCCGGTTTGAACTCAGATCATGTAAGAAATTAAAGGTCGAACAGACCATCAACTTTGAAACGCTACACCCAAATGACATCTTAATCCAACATCGAGGTCGCAACCCCTCCTGTCGATATGATCTCTCAAGAAAGATTACGCTGTTATCCCTAAGGTAACTTATTCTTTCACTAAAAATGGATCCAAATAACAAAAATTATTGAATATTAAATAAAAAAGAGTTAATTATTATCTTCCCATCACCCCAACAAAATATTACTTAATAACATATATAGTTATAAGACTAACCAAAATATTATTAAAATAATATAAAGATCTATAGGGTCTTATCGTCCCCTTAAAAACTTTAGTTTTTAGATTAGATTAAACTAATTTATATATACTAAATATATAACCAATCCCCACAAAACTCCTTTTCATATATAATCAATTTATAAACAAAATTAGATAGTAATAAAATCCCTATCAAAATATGTCGAATCGCACGACTAACTATTCAATGTAAATGAATATTCTACCTAATAGGAATATTTTGATATTAATCAAACCAGGCACACCTTCCGGTAAGCCTATTATGTTACGACTTATCTCACCTATATAAATGAGAGCGACGGGCGATGTATACATACCCTAGAGCTAATAAACCAAAATGCAATTCTAAAACAAAATTACAATTAAATCCAATTTCAAATATATTTTCAACATACCATCCAAATCAATATAATGTAACCCATCTCCACCCATTAATAAGCTGCACCTTGACCTGAAATATATTACAAGAGAAAAAAAAGAATATATATATATAAATCCTCAAATTACGGCGGTATGCAAACTGATATCTTACAATAACAGGTCAAATAAAACGTGGAATATCGATTACGGAACAGGTTCCTCTAAATAGAATAAAACACCGCCAAATTCGTTGAGTTTCAAGATCATAACTAATACTACTCAGACTAAATTTACAATGATAATAATAGGGTATCTAATCCTAGTTTAATATACCACCTTTATAGAATTAATAAAAATAAAGAACAAATTATATTAAAAATTTCACCTAATAAATAAAATATAAACAACCAAAAATTAATTATTACTACAATTAAGCCAACAACTCTCCACTTATGTCCCCACGTCTAACCGCGGCAGCTGACACGAATTTAGCCGGACAAATAAATATTAAAAATTAAAATCCTGTAATCTAACTTATATTAAAATTAAACAAACCCACGCACTGCGAACCATCAAACTCAACCCATAAAAAATTGGCGGAAATTTTACCTGTCTTTAACAAATACATATGTGAAATTTAATTAAGGAGATTTAAGCTTGAATAAAACTTTAATTTAAGCTATAAAGAGAGGTTCTTATTATTATATAATATGTATTATATTAAATTAAACTGTAATTAGGAATTATTTCACGAAAAATTCCCCCCATTTTAATTATACTCACTTTCCCATACTATATAGAACACAATTTTTTTCCCTCGAAATTGTGTTCTATATAGATATATTAACTTTTTTCTATAGATTCGATAAGTATCAAAACGACATATTAATTAAGTCAATTACTTTAAGTTAGATACAAATACTTCCAAAAATTAAATAAAATTATAAACAATTCTGAAGTATTTTATTTTATTTAATAAATAGATTCTACTTATTAATCATAAAAATAAAAGTCTAATAAATACTTTTCTTAACCCACTACTATAATTAACATATAAATAAGATGTCTGAAAAAGGATTACCATGATAGAGTAAAGTATACATGAAATTGAACATGTTCTTATTATTCATAATATAGTTATTTTTATAATTGAAAGAATTAAACTTTCACCAATGGTATCAAACCCCATAGTGCATCATACACTAAAATATAATAAAAAGGTAAACTAATTAAGCTAGAGGGCTCATACCCCACATATGAAGGTTCATAATTAATCCTTCCCTTTTTAATGCTCACAACCCCTAAAAAAAATAATATTCCTATTGCCCCTCACAATAGGAACCCTCCTTTCTATTTCTTCCACCTCATGATACGGAGCCTGAATGGGCTTAGAAATTAATTTAATATATTTTATTCAGTTAATTTCCACACCAAACAACCAACGAAATACAGAAGCATCACTTAAGGACTTCTTAATTCAAGCGCTAGCATCATCAATAATTCTGACAGCAGCACTAATTATAATTAATTAAATAAATGTCAACATACAAGCCCAGGTTCTAACCCTAGCTTTATTAATAAAAATAGGACCAGCTCCATTTCACATCTGAATACCCGAAGTTATGGAAGGAATAACATGAATTAATTGTCTAGTAATAACAACTATTCAAAAAGTTGCCCCATCAACGTTACTTAGATACGTAATTGACAATTTAAATATAATTTTAATTGTTACAATTAGAATGTCAGCAATTATTGGAGCAATTGGAGGATCAAATCAAACTTCATTACGAAAAATTATAGCCTTTTCATCAATTAATCACATATCATGAATCATCCTAAGAATAACATCGGAAGATAATACCTGATTAATATATTTACTATTATACATCCTTATAACCTCCTCCGCTATTATGCTATTTTCAATAAGCATCAACTGTTCATAATAAAACTTCCTTCTATAAAAAAAATGCCCCTATTTATATCAATACTATCACTTGGGGGTCTTCCACCACTACTAGGAGTTTTACCAAAATGAATAGTTATTATCCAAATAACCAATTTTAAACAATTAATTATAGTTATGATTCTAATAAGTATATCATTATTAACCTTATATTATTACTTGCGAACTTCCCTCACATCAATTTTAATAAATTATAAAACTAATATATGAAATATCATTAATAACAAACCATTAAGTTTAAAAGAACAAGCACTATCAGTAATTACAATTTTTATATCAATTTGTGGAATGCCTCTAGTTCAACCAATTTATATATCCTTATAAGGTCTTAAGTTAATTTTAAATTAATGAACTTCAAAGTCATAAATAAAGGGCACTCTTTTAGGCCTTAATACACAGAGGCCTGCACAAGACCTGGAGCACACCCGCTCGCGAGACATCGCTCCTGAAATGCCATGCAACCTGCGCAACACCCTCGCTTGAGCAGCTTGTATGCCCACCTGCCCAGATGGTTCCTGGCAGGCATTGTAGACCCGCCGCGTACCCGCAGTCTTACGATACCTAGTAGGTCTCAGTTCGTTCTTTCCATCAACTGCAGGCCCCTCCCTCTGCATGACGTTGTTGCTTCGAGTAGAAACGGCACCGGGCCCACACCGTTCTGCAGTGTTGCCAACTGCAATAGATTTTCACTACTTAAAAAAAGCGAACTCAAAGCTTCGTAAGCCACATCACCAATGAAATGAGATTTACGAATGTTGCTACCCCCCCCCCCACACACACACATTGAAATAGGTTTTCCGTGGCACAGGATCCATAAGTACATGTCGTAAACAACCAATATACGTATATATAGTGATATAGGGCAGGACTGAAACATGTCACGTTCGACGCTGAGGTCGCGAGTCGAACAACACACTGTTCTACTGCGAACACCAGGGCAGTAGCCAGCCAGGGGCATTGCCGTTACCCTCCTTGGGGGGGGGGGGGGCAAGTACTTGGATAAACGTGCCAACAACAACAATCACAATAATAGTAATGAAGTAGCATGAAAGGCATTATAATTCTCATAAATCTCGCAAAAAGGGGGTAGAAGTCGGTTCTCACGCATTTGTGTTGAAACAGAGGATTAGAAATATTTTTTTTTCAACACGTCAATTTCACATTAGCTAATAATGGAAAACAAGCACGCAAACTGTTTTTGAAAGAAAGAAAGTGCATGATAAAATTTCGATCTACAATATTTTCTTTTCACATGGAGCGACGTATTCCATAATCAATTCATCCAACTCGTAACAAACCAACATTAATAGCAAATAATATCACGGGCAGCCATAGCATTCTCTGTTTTAAAAATTTCTCACTTAGATCGTTCGGCGCTCAGGGCCGACTCCCGCTACCCCTTTGCTACGGCATTGAACTTGATGAGACTGTATAATATTTTATAATATATTTCTACTTTCATAAAATTTGAAATCAAGGGGTTGCAATTACCCCTCCATTCCCCCTCTGCAGGTGCCCTTGGCCGTCTGGAATGAAAATGCAAGAAAAATATGTAAATTAATTCCATCTAGAGTACCCTTTAGCCCTGCTACTCTTAAATTCTGCTAGCCTGTTTTTTCTTGTACTTTAATGTTTGACCCCCACCCTGACCCCTCCGCTAGACTTAATTTCTGTCCAAGGTTGTGAGCAATGCACCCTGCCCCCTCTGGTTGCGCAACTGCGTGCCTGGTTAAGGCACCAATGCAATGAAAAGCAATTAGTTTTCAGTGAGGAGATTTTTGTTTGCTCGATCATTCATTTAGATAAATGAAGCTGTAATATTGCGTGCATTTCCTGGCAATAAGATAAAAACTGCTTACAATGAACTGAAATCGCTAAGTATATAAATTCTCCTTGGAGGAGAGAGCTCCTCCTAGGACTTCGTAGGATTTAGGAGCTACGTAAGTAGGCAACACTGGCTGCAGCCGTCCACGTGGTGATGAAACACCTGGAGCGATACGCTGCCGGAGGGCTGTTTCCTTCTAGCAGGTTTTGCAGGCGCCCGGGTCTTGTTGAATGCCCAGTTACCTTGTAAGCGCAGAGCGCCTTGAAGACCAAGAACCCGGGTAAAGACGCAAGTCGACTCGTTGCCGTGGGCAGGCGAGCAGGTATACCTGTCCTCGCGGGCAAGCGGGCAGTGGGTAGGTAAAAGGCAGACTATGCAGGCTTCTATTAATACACACCTTGAAATTGCAGTTCAAAATTATATTCTTAACTATAAAGCCAAAATAAATTTACAGTTTACCACCTATGATTTCAGTCATCTCATCCTTGCAACGATGATTATTTTCTACTAACCACAAAGAAATTGGTACAATATATTTAATTTTCGGAGTATGATCAGGAATAGTTGGAACATCATTAAGTATCTTAATCCGTATAGAATTAGGTCAGCCAGGAAGTTTGATTGGAGATGATCAAATCTACAATGTAATTGTAACTGCACACGCATTTATTATAATCTTCTTTAGAGTAATACCTATTATAATTGGAGGATTTAGAAATTGATTAGTACCTCTAATAATTGGGGCCCCCGATCTAGCCTTCTCACGATTAAATAATATAAGATTCTGACTACTACCCCCATCATTAACTCTACTATTATCAGGAAGAATTGTAGAAAGTGGTGCAGGAACTGGTTGAACAGTGTATTTTCCCCTATCCTCAGGAATTGCACATGCCGGAGCCTCTGTCGACCTATCAATTTTTTCATTACATTTAGCGGGAGTCTCCTCTATTCTAGGGGCAGTAAATTTTATTACAACAGTAATTAATATACGAACTATAGGGATATCCATAGAACGAGTGCCATTATTTGTATGATCAGTAGTAATTACTGCAGTTCTCCTATTATTATCACTACCAGTTCTTGCAGGAGCAATCACTATACTATTAACAGATCGAAATTTAAATACCTCATTTTTTGATCCATCTGGTGGGGGAGACCCTATCTTATATCAACATTTATTCTGATTCTTTGGACATCCAGAAGTTTATATCCTAATTTTACCAGGATTTGGAATAATTTCACATATTGTGACCCAAGAAAGAGGGAAAAAAGAAACATTTGGAGTTCTTGGAATAATTTATGCAATAATAGCAATTGGATTTTTAGGATTTATTGTATGGGCACATCATATATTTACTGTAGGAATAGATCTTGATACACGAGCATATTTTACTGCAGCCACAATAATCATTGCTGTACCAACAGGAATTAAAGTATTTAGATGAATTGCCACACTCCACGGAACACAGATTAACTATTCCCCATCAATATTATGGGCATTAGGATTTATTTTCTTATTTACAATAGGAGGACTGACAGGAGTAGTATTAGCAAATTCATCATTAGACATTGTACTACACGATACATATTATGTTGTAGCACATTTTCATTATGTATTATCTATAGGGGCAGTATTTGCTATTATAGCAGGACTAGTACATTGATTTCCACTATTCACAGGAGTATTAATAAATCCGGATTGATTAAAAATTCAATTTATCTCCATATTTATTGGAGTCAACTTAACATTCTTTCCACAACATTTTCTAGGATTAAGAGGAATACCACGACGATACTCAGATTATCCAGATGCATATACAATATGAAATATTGTCTCAAGATTAGGATCAATCTTATCATTTACAGCAGTAGTTATTATAATCTTTATTACCTGAGAGGGTATAACAAGTGCTCGACCAACACTATTCAACCTACAACAAGCGCCATCAATTGAATGATATCAAATATCACCTCCTTCCGAACATACATATTCAGAACTTCCAATACTACTTATTAACAACTAATTTTTAAGGTGGCAGAGTAGTGCATTGAATTTAAGCTTCAAATATAAGGATTACCCTTCCTTAAAAGTGGCAACCTGAAATCAAATAGGACTACAAGATAGATCCTCCCCACTAATAGAACAAATAATATTCTTCCATTACCACACACTATTAATTTTAATTATAATTACAGTATTAGTAGGATATCTAATAATATCATTATTTAATAACAAATTAACCAACCGAATGCTTTTAGAAGGACAAGTGTTAGAAATAATATGAACAATTATACCAGCAATTACTCTAGTTTTTATTGCACTACCATTATTACGATTATTATACTTATTAGACAAAATTAATCAACCCTCACTAACCCTAAAAACTATTGGGCATCAATGATATTGAAGCTATGAATACTCCGATTTTATAAAAGCAGAATTTGACTCATATATAACCCCGACAAATGAAATAATAATAAGTTCATTTCGATTATTAGATGTAGACAACCGAACAGTATTACCGATCAATATAGATATCCGAGTCCTAACTACATCTGCAGATGTATTACATTCATGAGCCAAACCATCCATAGGAATTAAAATAGATGCTACTCCAGGACGGCTTAATCAAGCAGGAGTAAATATTAGCGGATTGGTCTGTTTTTTGGGCAAAATCATAGATTTATACCAATTATTATTGAAACTACAACTCATAAATCTTTTATTAATTGATTAATAAAAATTATACAAGAATCATTAGATGACTGAAAAGTAAGTAATGGTCTCTTAAACCACAAAATAGTAATATAACAACTACTTTTAATGAAAAAGTTAGTTAACACATTACATAGGAGTGTCAAACCTAAATTATCCTTATGGATACTTTTTTTCCCCACAAATATATCCATTAAACTGAATTATTCTATTTATAACATTTATATCAATTTATTTTCTATTCATAATTATTAACTACTATAATTATAATAAATTATTAAATATTAATAATTTTATAGTATTTGATATTTTATAATAGAAAACAAACGGCGGAGGAGGCGGAAAACCAAGAGGAGTAATACCTCTTTAAAAAAGAAAAAACCCTTGGTCCATCTGGCTCCGGATGGTAGCACCTTGTAAGGGCCCCTTGCCAGGGTTACGGCGAAGACCTCAACGGCTGATGCGGCGGAGAAGGAGTACTTTGGTACGGCGCAGAAGGCGAAAGAGGCAACCCTCCCTTCTGGGGTTGAATAAAAAGGGAACCACGGCCTTGTGGTGAAGAGGGATCTTCGAAGGCTAAGGGAGACAACCCTGACAGAAAACAGCATGCTTGGATGCTTCAGGTGGTAGCCCTGCTGTAGGCTAATAACCTGCACACCTTAAATTACTTTATTAAAGAAACTAAAGTGAAACGAAACCGGACGGATGCTTTGACGACAACCTTTGATGTTAAAAGGAAAACGAATATAGGATGTTGGAATATCAGAACTTTGAAAGAAAGTTCAAAACTAAAACAAGTGGAAAGAGAAATGAAAAAATACAAACTAGAAATTCTTGGGTTGAGTGAGGTGAGATGGATAGACTTTGGTAAAATAACAACACAAGAAGGAAATACAATTTTGTACTCAGGACAAATAGGAGATAATGCAGAACACAGGAATGGCGTAGGGATACTCCTAAACAGACTGGCAAAGAAGAGCCTAATAGAATGGAAACCTATCTCCGATAGAAATATTACAGCTAGGTTTAGAACCCGCTTTAGAAATATAACTATAATACAATGTTATGCTCCCACAGAGACGACAGAAATTGAGAGGAAAGATGAGTTTTACCAACAACTAAATGGCACAATACAAAATGTGAAGAAGAGAGATATTTTGATTCTCATGGGTGACATGAATGCCAAGGTAGGTTCGCAAAATGAAGGATTGGAACATATAATGGGGAAACATGGTTTGGGAGACATAAATGATAATGGAGAAAGATTGGTAAACCTATGTGCATATCACGAATTGGTCATTGGAGGAACCATCTTCCCTCATAAAAACTGTCACAAAGTAACTTGGGTTTCACCAGATAGTATTACAGAAAACCAAATAGACCATATAACAATAAGCAGGAAGTTTAGGAGATCGCTAATGGATGTAAGAAATAAAAGAGGAGCAGATGTAGCCAGCGACCATCATCTTGTGGTGGCCAAATTTAAGCTAAAAATGATGTCAACATCCAAGAAGTTTGAAGGAAGAAAAAAGAAAATGAATGTTCAAAGATTTGACAGAGAAAGAAAAACAAAAGGAATTTAAATTAGAAATAAATAATAGATTCCAAGCTCTCTCGGAAAGTACACAGCATGAACCAGATATTGAAACAAATTGGGAAAATGTGAAGAGAATCTACTTAGAAACTGGAGAGAAGGTACTTGGAATTAGAAATCAACTACAAAAAGACTGGATGTCTGAAGACACTTGGTAAGTAATAAGAAATAGGAAACAAGCAAGACAAAAAATAAACCAAAGCAGAACAAGATTACAGAAAGCAGCAGCCCAAACAGAGTACTCGGAAATAGATACAAAGGTGAAGAAATGTGTGAGGAGAGATAAGAGGAAATGGGTAGAGGATTTAGCACAAAATGCAAAAGAGGCAGAAAACAGAGGTGACTTAAAACAGTTATATGACATAACTAAGAAATTATCCAGAAAAACATTCAGGAAGAGTAAACCGGTGAGAGATAGAAATGGTAATCTATTGCTAACCCAAGAACAACAAATGGAAAGATGGAGATAATATTTTTCAGACATATTGAATAGAGATGGGAAAAGAGAAGAAGAAACCTGTAATGAAACAAGAACAGAAGGAAATAGAAAAGATACCAAAATTAAATTAGGGCCCCCAACTAGAGCAGAAGTTAGACTAGCAATAAAGCAAATTAAGAATGGCAAGGCTCCTGGAATAGATAACATAAATCCGGAACTAATTAAAGCTAATGTGGAAACTTCCATTGATCTATTACAACCGATTTTAGAGAAAATATGGAATGAAGAAAAAGTTCCATTAGAATGGAGAGAAGGTTTAATAGTAAAGCTGCCAAAAAAAAGGGAGATACAACTAATTGTAAAAACTGGAGGGGAATTACTTTGCTAAGTATACCAAGCAAGATACAAGAATAATCTTAAATAGAGTGAAGGATGTTGTAGAATCAAGATTGAGGAAAGAACAAGCTGGTTTCCGCAGACAACGTAGTTGTGTCGATTAAATAAATACTCTAAAAATAATTCTGGAACAAAACAATGAATGGCAAGGTACCTTATATCTTACATTCATTGAAAAGGTTTTTGACTCACTAAATAGAAGAGGTATGTGGCAGACACTAGTCGAATATGGTATTCCAACGAAGAAATTAAACCTAATGAAAGATATGTACGAAGGTTTCAGGTGCAAAATCCTACATGAAGGACAGCTTACAGAATATATAGATGTTACAAATGGAGTGAGACAGGGCTGCATTCTATCTCCGACAATATTTCTGCTAGTACTAGATGCAGTTATGAAGAAAACGATGGGTTTGCAGGAAAAGAGGAATACAATGGGGACTCAAAGATAGACTAGAAGATCTAGATTTTGCAGATGACTTGGCGACATGAAGGAGAAACTAAAAAGACTACAGGAGGAAATAAAGATAGCAGGACTCACTATTAATGTGAACAAGACTAAAGAAATGAGAGTCAATACAAGAGGAAAAGAAAAATTGAATGTTTGTCATGAGCTGGTTGAACAAGTGGAGTCATTTACATACTTAGGAAGTGTCATAACAAAAGAAGGAGGTTCAGATGAAGACATACAAAATAGAATCAAGAAAGCCAATGTGGCATTTATACAACTGTATCCCATTTGGAAAACCTGCAATGTTTCTAGAAAGACAAAAATAAGGATTTTCAATACAAATGTAAAATCAGTTTTACTGTCTGCTTGCGAAACATGGAAAACCACACAACCTAACACGAAAAGGATACAAACCTTTATTAATCGCTGTCTCAGGCGTATCCTCAATATAAAATGGCCAGAAATAATATCAAATGAAGAATTATGGAGAGAAACTAAACAACAGCCAATTACAACCCAAATAAAAAGAAGAAAATGGAGTTGGTTAGGGCACACCTTACGAAAACCAACTGGAGCAATAGAGAGCAGCCTTAGATGGAACCCCCAAGGAGCCCGGAAAATAGGATATCCGAAGAAGACATGGAAGAGAACAGTAGAAGAAGAAGCAGCCGAGAAAGGAAAAACATGGAGAAAGATCAAGCAGTTGGCACGTCACAGAGCCAAATGGAGGCGTTTCACTGAAGCCCTATGCTCCTGATGGAGCAAAAGGAATTAAGTCAAGTCAAGTAAGTCATTTTTTGTCCGTTGCTATTTTTTCTTTGCCATTTTTACCTAAATTTCAGACTTTATGCCCCTTCTGTGAAATTGTAGAACATACAGCATGAATAGACGAAGACAGGTAATTTGTTAATGTCTTCTTGTAAATGGATCTCGTATTTTTCATCCTTTTCTTTGCAGAGGTACTGGATTTGCCTGGATTTTTCCAATATATTGTGGATTGCTCTGGAAAAAAGAAGGAGAAACAGTAACTTTGATTTTATTGTTCGCCCGCTGGCTACATATGTTGACAATACACATAGATAGCCTGTCAAGTTGACACATACATGTACACGAATCTACACGTTGTTTTATGTGAACTTAATGACTGTTAATATTGATGAAGGTGTAATTCATAGAGTTGGATCCGTCCTATGTTTTTGAAAAGTTTCGGCTTATTTTGGCCAATGAAAAATATTCATATGGTGAAAACAGCTTTCTCGCCCCCCAGAAGGGTAGCATTTGTTACTGTATCGGTTCAACTAGGCAGTTCGACAAGCTTACGATTAACGATTGCTTGTAAACAAAATGTCGTAATAATTTATTTAGTGTTGTATCAATTACTAAATTCATATTGAAACATAAAAGGAGATTGTACTTAAATGTTTAAAAAAATATTATTTATTCCCGGTCACGGAAATCTACAACCTACAACTGAGGATTCAAAAGATGAAGCTAGCAGTAGGTAGGTAGGTCTTGACTCTCAAGGGCTGTTATCATTGTCATAGCAGAGAAGGGGGCTAAAGGAGCCCCCTCCGAAATTTTGAAAAATCAGAATTTTCAAATAAAAGCATTAAAAACTCAGGAAAAACCAGTGTGGTAAAAGCTAGCCCCATAAAATTACCCCCAGTTGCTATTTTTGAGAGTTGAATGTTTTATTGTCTATGCCGCGCACTAGAAAGCAGCCAGGGGCACAACTTTTGAAAAACATTAATAAAATTATCTCTCCCATAATCGCAATTTAAATGTTATTTACTAATTTCAATAGGCAAATATATAACAATAACAAATATAGTAATAATAATAATAATAATAATAATAACACGACAAATTATTAGGTGCGCCTGAATGTCCTCCGCTCATTGCTACGGTGGCTCCAACTGTCGGTGAGTGCGAGCAATTAAAAGCTCAGAGCAAGCTAGGTACAGGACGTGGTGGAAAAAGAATTATCTTTTAATTACGCGTGGAACAAAGCAATTTCTTACAGGAGTTAAATCGTGTTCATAATATCCATTTTCTTATTTTACATCTAGTTAAAATACAGTAAATGAATTAAAACCTAAATTATGCAGTGGTTTGCAAATCTAATGAGATCTTCAGACACCGTGCGAAGAAAAGGATCGTTACTTTGCAAAACCGCGATTGTGTCGGCAAAGCAATAGGAAAATTGCGGTGAGTTTTGAAAGCGGACGCAGCAGTAAAATGCTAAGCTTTTGTGCTTTGTGTGCAAGGGCAATGAGGCCTGTAACCAGAGTGAGGGCATAGGAGAAACATGCCTAGTTATGTTTAATTAGCTTCTGAACAGGAAATTGCTTTTTATTTCTACTGCAATGAAATTTTCGCATGTTACCGATTTTAAGATTGCATCCGAGTGCTGTAATTCGTTGCATTAGTCCATGGGCCTGGATTCAAATTTTCACTTATTGGTACCACCCGAGGTGGTAAGTTCTAGGAATGATTTTTGTAATGCTCCATGTGTGAGGGAAATTTTCTGATATAATAACCTCAGGAGAGTGGTAGCTTAATGGGAGCTATAACCATTTCTTTCCCCATCCCATGAAAGGCTTTTCAGACTGAGAAAAACAGCTACTTTTTAGAAAGTACTTAATTCAAAGCAAAATAAGCTACAAAATTATTCTACATCACCTTCGTTTAGCAAAAGATGATTGCACATTGTAATGTGGAATGCAATAGTAGCAACTAATCTAACACAATCATTAGTTTTAGGCTCAGTGGACTATATTAAACAGGTTGGAGTTCGCCTGTTCAGTAAGTAAATAATGATTAAGATGAAAGCTACAAAACATTTCATTATTCATTGTTAACGTCGACAGTATTGTAAGTTCAGAACATTATTATTATAAAACAAATTAGGGGAATAACTGCAATAAAACGTTATAGGGATCAATCATCATACTGCTCTCATATATCATTGCCCGAGTCCTCGAGTAGGTTATTGCAGGTTTGTAACTTGCCTTTTTATGTTCACTTGAATCCACTGCGCAGGCAAGTGCAGTTTACAGGAACGCACACAACTGCATGCTAACAGTTCCAAAAACACATCAGGTGCAGGTCAGGTGGAGAACGCATCTACTGAATGATAAGACTTTCATCTTAACCATTCGTCCATTCATATTCTGTGGGGGTTGGCATCATGATAGGCAGACCACATTTCCATATTACTGCCTGGTAGTTGGCTCAAAGAACATCCATGAAATGGCCGTCTCTGCATGGTTCCAGGTTGCTGGATTAATCCTCTCCCCTTTTGGTACAGAATAGCTGATAGCACAGTTCATTTACCTCACCAGTGTTTGAAATGGCAATATACATGCAGGAGGTAAAGTGCTCATTCTTCTGAAAGACTTAATCACTGACCTCCCATGACTGGCCAAGCTGACTAAAGATTTCCTAGTAGGAGCGGTCCTTCTTAACCATCTTCAGAGCTATGAGCTTCCCACAAACATCAAAGGCATTTACAGTGTCACACTCTTTAAAGGCATTTAAGCTAATTAGACTATCACACATGTTTTCTCCGATTTAATTTGCTAGCTTGATGACAAGAAATTGTGTTTGATTCAGAGTCCCACACACGTAGTAAATGGTGCAGTGAATCTTCTTTTGGAACCCCCGACAGAGGACCATGACATCGGTATCCTCAGCTGCAATCATGATTGTCTATGACCCAGAATTTGCAGCATGCAAGGCATGCAGGAACAGGCTACTGTCAGCTCTTCTTGTGTGGACCGTAAATCTCCCACTCACCCTCCATTATCTTGTAGCAGGTTTCCTCGCAGGTCACGTCATTCAGTATCTTTCTGCATCACAGGGATTTCCACTCTTCTACTAGGAACCTAATAAGGCTGATCTTTATGAGAGAACTATACTAACTAAGAAGTATACTATACTTGCGCATCGTGGCTGAACCACTCTTTAATCTTTCAGCACTTTGATTGGCGGTAGACACCTGTACTCCGTCATAGAAGCCCTGTTCAAAGCCAACAATACCAGCTGTGCGATGGTTTAGTTGCTTCCTTTAATTTTTTTGCACAAGGATCATTCCATCAGTGATGGGGGTTGGAGTCCTGGAATAGATTTAACTAAGGCAACATTCTCTTCGAGCTCTCTTGTAAATGTGGCCTTGTTTGTCTTTCTGTGTGAACCATTAACATTTTCCAGAGCCCATCGTAATAAGCCCAGTGGGTCATAGATGGCCTCTTTCATGTTCAGTTACTAGCAATCTGTGACTAAAAGTCTGCTTTTTATATTTGGGTTGTCTTTGTGCAGACACTGGGGAAGGTCTTCACGTTCTCTTTGGCCATCTCATCATAAAATTTTACTGAAGGTGGATCTTCACCGAACAGCGTTCGCTTAAATGTCTTGTAAGCTTACTCTCTGACCTTAAGAGTTCCAGATGATCCATGGCCACATCTAGTGGAGTCATGCTGCCAGTGGACAGATTAACCAAGTTACGGAGACACGGGATTCAGCCAGCTGGGCTCCATGAGATCAATGAGGGACTTCACAGCTGCTTCGCCTTTCCTGATCCTTTGACTTTCTGGATCTTGATGAGACAATTTGAACCTGTCTTCACCTATCATGTAACTCAGCTGCTTGAGATACATGCTCTTGTACTCAGCTGGAAGGTAGTACTTGGTCACTGCACCTTCCTTCAAACTTAACCCCTATGTCTCTCCTGCTGTATAGGTATCTTTGTCCATACTATCTTCAATCGTTTGGTCAACTGGGATTCAGCCAAAAGTTTTTGGTGGAGCTGAGTTGAACTGAAAAGCCTCACATTAATTCATAGTGCACATCATCTGGGTGTGTAGTGGCTAGCTGACACATCTGCAGGCGCGTCGCCTGATAATGTTCGCATGAGCACATGAACACTCATGTATATGTCTTAAATTACCTACATATTAAATGCACACACACATACGTAGCTATATTTATTCGAAAAAAATACTATGTTAGATGTACGAGTATATACACACAATTTAATCTGACACGACTTCTTTCAAGTCTGATAACTTATACGCATAGATAGTTGGTAACACTGACTCCCATGGTGTTCCACGGAGGGCGTTGAACATAATTTCTGTACGTGTTGCATAGAGCTGACAGCTAAGGGGCTGTTGACCACTATACCCCGAAGATGTTAACTTCGCTGTGCGAACACTGAAGCAAGCTGCAGTACTTTTTACATTCGGCACCAGAGTGCAGGATATACAAGGCAAGTCTAGGGGGACTGGAAAAGGTCTGTGCTACATAGTTGCAAACTTAGTTTACATAGTCGCTAAACCTGGCGGATTTTAAGGGAGAGAGGAACAATTTCCGCTGCATCCTTCTTGTATTACTTCAAATATAGCGTAAATTTGGGGAAAAATTGTTGAAAATAAATTGAACTGTTATTCTCACTTTTGCAATTGAAGATGAAGTTGCAAGGAAGAGGAGTAAATCTCCATTCAGTACAAAAACATTATTGTGAACACTCGTATGCGAACCGCACATGACGCCACTGCACATCTCTGCACATTAGTATAGTAGTCAGCGTGCATAATCCGGTAGGTCACATACAAAGCACCATGGTATCATTGCTCGAATGGATGATAAATGTAGCACCCTATCTCCATCTCTAAATGCTCGGATCAGGGCTAGCAAGATCTCCCGTCATGTCTAAGTAGGACATTCGGAAGGATGATAGGCTCAGCTTCCCATTTACGAGAAACTGCACTCCTTATCTTCTCACCAGCACGCAATTCCTGAAACTGGATTAAAACTTTCCTTGTGTTCTGTCACTTGCTATACTTTTCTGTCAAAAGATTCACTCTGCATCACAAGTCCAGGAACCACATGGATATTGTAGAGCTGATTTCTCGACTCTTTATCAAGCGGTGGATCACTGGAACTGGACTGCTGTTTTCCAAGTATAGGCCAAATACATGTTAAATCTAAGAAGAATGTAAAAGCTACTCATGTGGAAAGGTTATCACATATTAATTTACTTATATTGGTGCAACAGATACTTAAGTACCATTGAAGTTTTGCCCACCTTGGGTGGTACCGATATCTGGGCTGCCCCATGGACTACATGTTCTAGAACAATGTTTACGTGGATGATCTTTAATGGGCATAAAAATAGATATTTGGAATAGGAAAAAAATGCGTTGGGGGCCACACATTTTCTCTAATTATGCTACAAACAAATGATTGTTACTAGTACAGATGTTGTACAAAGTAGAAGCTATTTGTTTAGAAGTTCCAAATTTAGTAATTTTGGTTTTGGTTTGTCGTTACCAAGAACTTCATCACTATCATTTTGCAATTATATGAATTCCAGTTTCTCTGTGTATTCATTTCTACAGTTGACAATCTTTTTAGTCCGTTTTAACTATCTATATCGAAATACCAGGTCCAAATACTAAATTTATTGAGTGTACTCCTTTGTGTGCCAAAATGTAATATATATTGTGATGTTGATATATTGTTGTAGTAGTGTTGTAGTGATATATTGTTGATATATTGTTACTTGTGTAATGTATCTAGTGAACAACGATTAGCACACTTCATGCTGAATCTGAAACACTTTTTTAAAAATTCTTTTTTGGTTATCCTGTTTATATCTTATATTTTAAAAGGAAGATATTCTGTGCAAGTAATACGATGTGCGAAATAAGTCATGTAATACCAGGTACACCATTTATTTGATGATTTAGTATACAATTTTAATTTTTGAATATGTACATTAATTAATATCTACGTGATCTTTTTACTTGATGTACTTTGCTCGTCGTAGAGCTTTTCTCAGAAATACGATGGCTTGAGAAAGTTTTGCCTCAATTTGCCTGCAGTCTTTTTTCCAGGAATGGAGGCTGACATTTGTGTTGTCTGCGCCAGATTTTCGCGAATGCAACTTTTCTTTTATACCGTCCAGTCGAGACCAAGGCTCTCAAGGAAAGGGTCAAGTTCCAGCGTCTTGTCTTTGGTTGCTTCCGAGTGGCGCTGGGTCGGGACACTTCCTTCATCAACTTGTTCGTCGCTTTCTTGGATAAGTTCGCTTTCTTGTGCATCCAGTTTCGCGCTGAAGACAGCATGCATTAGGTCCTCGTTCCATTCTGCAGGCAGCCGCCTGTCGCATGTTATTTACAACCACAGGATATGTCACTAGGTTAAGAGGAATGTTTATGCTCCACTCGATAACATGTCGAAGACGTAACGGGAAGCTCTGGATCCTACGGTGGGTGATCATAATTTGAAGATGCGACATGTAAACAGTCTGCTTGATGAGCATGCCCACTTTCACCATCAGTTTGATCGTCTTCGCGTCAATCACCGCAAAGTGTATCATCAGGTGCACGAGTGCCATGAAGGCAAGTATCATGTATATAATGAAGATTATCCGAGTGGAGAACCGGAGATAGTGCTCCTTGTTCATGAAGAGGATCAGGTACTCAAACTCGCCCATGGACATTACCACGCTCTTCAAATAGGAGTAATAGGGGTCGCTGAAGTCATACTCGTTCCTGAAGAGGAGGGCAAAACCAATGGCAAACGACACGGTGAGGATGATGTAGGTTGGGAACAGGATGGAGACTCTTCTGAGCATGGCGGTGATTACGAAGCCGAAGTACCCTTGACAGGGGAAGCGGCCTAAGAGAAGGAACATCTCGAGCCAGGCTAGGAAGATCGCGCAACCCGACATATGGGCTGCCCAACCCTTCGTGTCGTTTATGAAGTCCTGGTTGATGGCGGCGATGGACAGCACCGCGCAGGCTAGACACATCCAAGATTCAATTTGCCTCACGACGATGTTGAAGAAGACGGCGAGAAGCAAGATGAAGTACGCGATTATACAGATGCAGCCGAACACGACGATGACTTTACATCTGTACGCAAAGTTCTTCAGTGACTGATGCTTTTCCATCATTATCTCCCGCGTCCGGTCGTGGTGATCCTGTCGTATTTGAACTGGTAATGGAGGAACGTCGTAAAGCACAGTAGGTAGATTGTGTATATTAATAAGGATAATATAAATAAGTACCTGAGTCGCTTCCACTTGAGATGCACGAACGCACTCACCAGAGGATGCCCGAAGACGTTCATTTCCTCTTCTTCACCTCGGCATCTCAGAATGGACTGCAACACGGCCATCTGGTTATGCTGACCTGAAGGCGCAAGCACATCGAAATTCAGAGCGACGTACAAATTTCTGATGTCTTCACCTTCACGTCGATAACCCGGCTGCTTGCCTGCATCGAACACTTCCTTAAGATACCTGTTTGGATATGAATAGCACTCGTAAATCAGGTCAACGGTGTCCGTACCGTTGGCAGTTCTTAGAGAGAGATCACCGCCAGCGAGGATCAACATCTTCAGGGTGTTCCAGTTCAAATTCTCGGCGGCCGTGTGCAAGGGTGTCTTAGAGTTGTCGTCGGGCGTGTTGACTAAGTCCAGAAACTCGCGGTACTGCAGCAAGCGTCGCACCATGATCGGAAATTCCTGGCTTGCAGCTTCGTGCAGCAAGGTTCTTCCATACGGTCCCTTGGCTTTTGGATTCGCACCGGCATCGAGCAGAGAGATTGTGGTCCTCAGAGACCCATTCCTCAACCTTGGAGAAAGTCGCTTTGACGACTGGAAATGTTGACATTGGAACCATGTTCAATCAAGAAATCAACAATATCTGTATATCTGAAAAGAAAGAAATATACAGGGTACTTGAGAAGCAGTGCCGACTCGTGTTTTTTTTCGGAGTGTAGGAAGAAGTTATGGTAAACCGAGAAAGGTTTGAAAAATGCTTTCAATTACATTCACACGTATTGCTTATACTATCCATTGCATTTAGAATGTTAGCTGCAGACCCATGCTCAAGGTTTGTCAAGGGACACTTGCTCCTCACTTTGAACTATGAAATAGTTAAATGTGAACCTATAAAAACCGACGAAAATAACATTGACGATATTTCAGATTTTGCAAGAATTTCGATTTTCTTTCCCCTCCCTGACGTCTTGTGGAATGACGACAATAAAAGTGCTGCTTAAACTGGAATTATGGTAAATATTTTCGGATAACTGTAATTCTGCATCTACTTTCCCAGAGTTTGGAACTTGCGTTACTTATTTTTAACAGTTACGTAATAGTGTAAATTCCCCCCCCCAAATTGTTTAAAATGGTGCAACAAACGACATGGGTTCAACATAGTAGAACTTATATTTGAGAAAATTGTTTACCCCTAACTTTCTACCGATTTTCTACCATAAAATCTCCTTACGAACTAAATCGGGCAGGATGAGGAATAGATAAGAGGATGAATCGTGGCATGGTTGTAAAAAAAGCTTTCCGCTGGATCGGCATCCTCCCTGGTGAAGTAGAAATTAGATTTGGATATAATTGTATTTTTATTTCCTGAAAACATATTCGTTTGAATTCGATTTCACTCTCCCAAGGACTGGCGTTTGCAGATTATGCTAGATTTTTATGATTATGCCAAAAGCAAGATCAAACTGTACTTGGTTTAGTACCATTTTGCTGGGGTTATCATTGCTGATGAGGAAACTCTTGCTGGTTCCTCGGCCCTCGCCGATCTTCGCATACTTCTCCCCCTCCCTTCATTGCCCCTTCCACTTCTCACCCATCTGTCTGAAGGATGACCGCCGAAGTTCCTCAGCGAGCGGCAGCAAACCTTTGACCATCGTCTTTGGGCTGCTGCTGGAGCGAGCGAGAGCAGTCAACTCTTGACAGTAGCTAACCTAGCCAATTGTTTGTACATTTCGCTCATAATTTTATAATGCGCGTTAAACTCCTAAAAAGTAGAGAACTGGAAGCAAGTATAAATGAATTGTAGGAAGTTCCTCACTTCCTACATGGAGCAATCGCCTCTGGTGAGAAGCAATTTGTGACAATTACTTTTGTCACCAGTCTTTTTTGTACTTTATGTGAGTGTATTTTAGAATTTCGTAAATACTCTTTAACAACTTTCTGTAGCCAGTTGTGCTTTTTGGCTTTTCTTGGATTTTCGGTTCTAGACGGCGAGGGTAGGAAAACAATACCGATTTGTGGAATTTTTGACACTAAGGGTGACTTTTACTTGTCCAGCAATAGGAACAACGTCCAAGCTGCCGACCGAGGGGGAGTTCTGTCGCAACACGTGTGAGGACTGCTCTGTTTTTTTTCTTCACCCCCAAACCTCCCAAGTGGACAACGAGCCTGGAAGAAAGACCACCGTCCAGCATTTTTTCTAAGCTAACGAACTGCGAGGCGGTTGATTTTTGAAGTTTCAAGATTTCCTTAAATACCCCTGGACTCCAGAGGACCGACAGTATAGCGCCATATTCAGACCGAACACCATCTCCGCGTCACTTTGCGCGAGATACGGAACTTTGCTTTGTTTTAACTTTTCGACCGCGTCGTGTTAATTGCCGTGAGTGTGTGATCGCAGTGACAGTGCCAGGAATTGAGGCCGTGTTAATTACGTGTTTCACGTGCTCCAGCCGTGTTTTTCCCCTTTTTTGTAAGGAGGGACATTGAATCAATATGGGCGGCTGAAAACTAAGAGGGGCGGGACCTTCGGGTTTCCGATTACTGCTGCCATGAAGCCAAGAGAAGAAGCCACGACGCCTGCTTAAGTATACGACGCCTTAAGTCAAGAGAACCGCACCACGACGCTTGCATAACGGCGTCTGAGATGAAAGCCACGCCGCAGCGACAACTCGCATTGCCAACCCAGGTGGGAGACGACAGTACAACACTGAGACGGATGTTACGCCGAGAAAAGGAGAAGAGATAGAGAAAAGAGAGAGAGATGAAACGACGTCCGCCCTTAGACGACCCGACGCCCTGCGTATCCCCGAACGGCCATTGAAGCCATGATCGGATGCAACGCCCCGAGCAGACAGATGGAAGCGAGGTGCTTTTTCCGCCCATCTTCGTCGCCGCGATGGAAAAAGGGAAGAAAAAAGAATGTTACGTCTAAGTCGAAGAGACAGTTTTCGCCCGCCAGGAGGACAGACTGGCATAGCCACGAGTATCGTCTGGACGCCGCAACGAGGACCGTTGACATCAGCGAGGACCACGCCGCCATTGAGTCGGTATAGTATCCTCCAGTTATTTCTTTATGTGTGAGAGTGAACATTTGTCCACCTACGTCGCCACTGGTTCGTCATAACACAAAGCGAGATGAAATCGAACAATGTTGCCTGCAATTACTAATTATTTTGGCCAATCAAATCAAAAGTACTATAAATCTTCAAAAATTAAGAACCTATTTCGCTCACCCTTCGAAATTCTATAAATGTAAAAGACCTACTATTTGTTATTGTTTTTCCTATCCTCGCGCCGAGTATTTATATAATTAATTATTTGACTTTTACCGTGCTCTTTGATATATATAGGTATTAGAAAACTAGGTACTAATTAGTATAACCGACTTAATCATTTTTAATATATCCTAGTTTATATTACAGTCGTTTGTATTATCAGCACTCGTGTACTTGTAATCAAGTTAATTTCCTCTTGTCATTCATTTAGTGTATGCTTATTCTTTTGCATAGTAGTGCCTCAACAAGTGTAATGTCAATTATTATTTACTTTTGGTAACTATGACGCCTAGCTAATCGCGTCTCATATGTGACAGAGTGCTGGCCGCGCGTATTTACATTGAAAGCAAGCCTAAGGGGCTAATAGAAATCTCAAATATTCGAAGGTACACGGGAAATAAATCAAAGAGGCAGTTAGATATTTTATCATGTAATGGTATATTGTGTTCACCCCTGCAGCGTGTGTGTGTGAGTGCATGATGGAATGAGAGCGAGGGGATATGTATAAGTAATGTGTTATATTATCATTGTTGTGTTTATTTTTACCGAATACACGTATATATATTCGTTATCCTACAGGTGTTCTTGATTCATTTATTTATATATAGGTATAGATGTATATCCTCGTATGGTCGATATTTTTGGTTTTAGTCCTGAGTTTGAAGCTGTATAGCTTGTCTCCATTGACCAGAAGGGTTATAGTTTTCTATTATTACAATTATTATTATTATTATTGCTATAAATGAATAACAGCACCACTTTATGCACGACGTGGCTTACCGCCGGAGGTGTAAATAACCGACCCGGTGACACGAACCTGGAATTAAACCGTTAGCTGGTGGTAGGATTCGTGTTTCCTTAACCGAAGACGCGAACCAAGGACCGACGACCGTCCAATCGGGCGGCCGCGGAACCCTGAACCTACGGACCAGCGGTAGAGTTGTTTGGCACCTCTAACTGGGGACTTCGGTCTCCAGGACGAATGGTCAAACCCTTTACAAATTAGCCATATTTAAGCAATCTCAATGAAATTTTCTGTACATGTGCAATAGGATTACATATGTGCCAACTCAGAAATCCATGCATCCACCAGCTTCCTCCAACGAACGGGGTGTAATCCACGGTCTTCCTTCTGAACATCCCGAAGCCGTGCCTCCCATTGTTCCAAAGTGTGGGGATTGCTAAAGTACCTTGTGCACAATTAAAAAAAACAACGGAATAACAGACCATCAATTCGTACGCTTGGGGCAGCAACGTAAACATGGCTGTCAAGCATATTTTAGTTTAGAAGTAAGTAGCGGAACAGTTGGAGCTAGCACTTAGTACTTCTAGAAAGATGTTCTAGCAGAAAATCTAGATCTATCGGTAAACGGAGTTAAATGTGCTACTCACCGTTCCATTTCCGCTGCACTCTCCAGAGCTATCCATCCTGCACGAAGCAAGGCCGTTCCGTCTTTGATATTTGCTCCTTCATTCACCAACGGCCCCACGGAATCCAAGTGAATCTGTTCCGCCGCAATGTGCAAGGCCGTATCTCCAATAACTGGTTTGAGTAACAACTGCAAGCAGAGAAACACGTATTGACATTTTAGTTTGCAAGAGTTCAGTACAATATCGTATTCTTAGAAAAAAAAGATGTTTGAGTTTGTTGAAAGACATATGAGGTCAGAGAAAGATCATTTGAGAAGCAAGTTACGCCCTGAGAACAGACCTTAATGATTTGATCATCAATTTTTCTTTATTCAAAAGTTATAAAGTTTTGATTATGACAACCAAATATTGCAGTACATGTCCATTCAACATTACACGGAGACGAGTTCAAAAGTATGATTAAATCTTAATTGCGTTCACATTTCACATTGCGTTACACATACAGTTTTGCAAAAAATGTCTTAAGAGAGTGTATACCGCAATATAGCTAAACTAAGTTGTTTTTAAAATTGTAAAACCGTAATTAGAATTGAATTAGAATTGATCGAATTTCTACATGCGGTAGAGATTTTATCAATTAATCCTTACCAAAGTCTATTGTGTAGCCACACAAAGGGGAAAATGTACAGTGGAATACACACGTATTGCTCGGTAAATTGTTCGTAACTATTTTCAATGTTATTTTTACTTATGGTGGTGCAGGAGTTGTCAGCTGTTTGTGTATTGTTTGAATTCTGAAGCTCACTGCGTTAAACTAAACATTGTTGTGGTCAATTTGCTTGGTAATAGTTATGCTCGCTTGATTAATTGACTTGGTATATTTTATTGATGGTATTGGTTGATTGACTTTCTTTGCTTCGCATTTCTGCCACTTTTAGCTAATCGCGAAGATGAGGATGAGTGATGCTATGATGAAGTTGAAGGAACAATCACAAAGAACACTCAGACCGGGATTTGAGCCCTAAACACCTGACGTCGTTGCGCGCTATGCTAACCACTCCACCACGGAGGTCGGCTGGTTTATTTTTCTTCGCTTTTCTGGGTAATACTTATTCATCCCACTCTACTTATAGAGGATGTTCCCCAGGAAAACAAGGGGAGGATGTTTTACATCTAGAGGGAAAAGAAGAAATACTTGAGTGCCCACCCCGAATTACAAAATCGAAAGGCGAGTAAATAAGAAATTAAAGGACTCAATCGACAAAAGAGTACTTCCTGCTATGGTTTATTGAAACACTATACTTACGTGATTGTAGTAATTGTGAGCCTCATTTGTCTCATAAGGTCAGGATGTTCGAACACAAGTTCCTCCTCCAAGTCTTCAAACATTACTACTTCCAGGGATTCCTCTTCGTGCACTTCAGCGTTCATACTGGCGCCCGAAACCAGAAGGAGCTTCAAAGTACAAACGTTTTCGGCCGCAGCTGCTTGAAAGAGAGTCGTCCTGCCGATAATGTCTCTCGCGTTCACCTTTGCGCCGTGACGTAGCAAAACGTCCACTTCCAGCAATGAACCGAAGAATGCCGCAACGTGCAACGGGGTGACGCCATACGTCCCGCAGTGTGCGTTCACCAATGCTCCATTAGCTAGAAAATATTCCATTTCTTGCCTCTCACTCTTCCTGGTGGCTTTCATGAGATCTAGAGTGTGCTGAATTATAGGCACCTTCTCAAATCCATGGATCATACTGCATTCTGAGTGATTCGGCGATATCCTATCTTGCTTGTCGATTTCACAGACTACTGAATATATAGTGGTGGAATGATTCATTCCAAAATATTTCGGTTGAGCTGTTTGCTTCTTCTTGCCCATTGTTCGTTCTACTTGACGATGAAATCCACTGGGCAAATGGTCATCGACTTGTAAGACACTTCGTATTCGAGAGCCTGAAAGAAAATCAAACATTAGTAAAATAATGTAGGATCTCCTCAATACAAAAATAATTATTGTAGAACATACATATCAATAGGTTTATGCTTACAACAATTTACTCATTTTATCAGATATATACACACGTCTATGAAACTTTATGTTAATCAATCCATTATAAAAAATTGATATTGAATTTCGGTAAGATATTATAAATATATTACTCTTATCGATTATGCCTTTCAAAAATTTATTTTATCAAGATTCATTCTGATTATTCTTTATGTTCAATATTACACTGTACATATGATTTCCAATTATGTACAATACTTTCAAGTTTTTGTAACCATAAATCTTTCCTTTGAATATTTCGAAAGTTTAACATGTTCTATAGAATGATTGTCTACTAACTCCCCAGAGACCCAGTCCATCAATTTTAAAGTTGATCATACATGTTTGCAATGCAAACATATGGACCTATAAATAATTCGCAATATTTTTAATAATCTTATCCAACAATCTGCCTGAAGCATGATTCCTAAGAAATACTACGTCTCCTAAAAGTACTTCAGATCATTTTTTTCAAATCATTCAGCTTGTTCCTTAATTTGAAGCTTCGTAGATTAGCCACCAATATCTTAGAATCCCATGTGACGTCAGACAAGTTAATCCCTGAACTCTTCAAAAGTCATATATAAAAATGACAAATGTTGAGTAAACTTTGTCTTTCTGATGTATGAGGTACTATCACTTGAGAGCAAACTTCAAGCACTAGATAACCACGAGAGTTATCAAACTAAAAACATTATAATCATTTAGAGTACTAGATATACTACCAATTACAGACCAACCTCAAAAGCATTGGATAACCACGAGAGTTATCAAACAAATTATAAAATATTTCAATTTTGGCATAATTTAAATTATATCCACCAATTTTGCAGCAGTTTGTCCACTAACACATAAATATACTCGGCACTTACCTTCAGAGATGGAAATTCAACTTTCTTGTGCGAAAAACACTAAAGCTGAATTGTCTCCTAGCATTTGATTATCATCTAACATACAGGGGATGGACAAAAATATGGAAACACCTGGTATAAAACAGGTAGCCATTTCAAACACGATTTGCGTCTGAATGGTAGGTGGCGCTGTGGTCACTGGCACTTCCTGCGAAGTATACACCCTGGCCAACCTGACAAATGGGTCAGTTACAGTTCAGCCACCGGTCCGTGCAGGTTATCGTGAATCATGTCTGAGCTGACAGAGTTTCAAAGAGGGCAAATTGTGGGTGTGCGTATGGTGGGAGCTTCCGTGACGAAAGTAGCGTAAATGTTTGGTGTATCAAGAGGCACAGTCTCAAAGATCATGACTGCCTACGAGACTTCCGGAAAAACCGCATCAGCGAAGCACCAGCGTGGATGCAAGTGTGTGTTGTGTGACAGAGACAGACGCACATTGGGTAGGATTGTGACCAAGCTCCAAAAGTCACTGCTGAGCTGAATACAGTGCTTACAAACCCTGTTAGCGTCAAATCAGTCAGAAGAGAACTCCACAAGCAGGGTATTCATGGCAGATCTGAGATTCCCAAACCACTCGTGACTGTTGACCATGCTGCTAGACTTATACAGTGGTGCAACGCCATACAAAATGGACAAGGGAGCAGTGGAAGACTGTTATCTTGTCGGATGAGTCATCCTTTACATTGTTTCCAACTGCTGGCCGAGTGTACGTGTGGAGAACGCCAGCACAAGCGTACGATACAGACTGTCTGTTACCGAGAGTGAAGCATGGCTGTGGTTCAGTGATGATTTATGTAGCCATTTCCTGGTATTCTGCCGGACCCATCATGACCCTGCATGGACATGTCACTGCCAGGGACTACGTAACCATTTTGAGTGTCCAGCTGCATCCCATGGTGCAAACTTTGTTCCCAGATTGTGATGCCTTGTTTCAAGATGACAGAGCCCCTGTTCATACAGCTCACATCGTCCAGGACTGATTTGATGAGCACGAAGATGAAGTGTCATATCTGCCATGGCCTACACAATTTCCAGACCTCAATATTATTGAGCCCCTGTGGTCGGTTTTGGAGACCAAGGTGCGAGCCCGCTACCCACCACCATCGTCTCTACCACAACTTGCAGCTGCTTTGGAGGAAGAATGGTACAACATCCCTTTGACAAACATACTCGACCTGTATTTGTCCATTCCACGTCGACTGCAGGCCGTTCTGCGTGCCAAAGGTGGTCTTACTCGATATTAATAAAGGTAATGTGCATTTCTGCAGGTGTTTCCATATTTTTGTCCATCCCCTGTAGGTCGGTTTATTGTTGTCTGATCCAAGGACGTATGATTAACTTCAAAAGCATTGCCGGATAAACTATAGTCGGGAGTATTCAATTCTACAGGACTCACGTTGCCTTCTATTGGGTGGGTATCGTTTCATTTCCCTGAAGATTACTTTTATTAGCTGAGGATTTATTCCTCCATTGCTTTTTGTGATGGTAATTCTGTGATATGTCAGTATCACTCTTACGAATTCTGGAAGAATCAACTGCAGAGGTTTCCTTTCCTGATGCAGCAACAGAGACAGCTCTTAAAACACCTCTTCCATTTTCCGTTTTTGACACCGAACCTAAGTATTTCTTAATTGATGCTTCTTTCAGTGATTCAAAGCTTTCAATAGCACTAATGGCTTCATTGAATGAAGCAATCTTCATCATATCAAAATGTTCCCTTAACTTAAATGGTAACAGTGTAGACAACTATGCCACCAAATGAGATTCTTCTGCAGATGGTTGAATAGATTTCAATTTCTTAAAAGTTTTAGAGAAGAATTGCAACACAGTTTCATTATCATTTTTGCTTTGTGGCGTGTTAAGAATTTTAGTTACGCAGGCACTTCGCCATCTTGAATTCTCATAGTGAGATACAAGGTTTTTTCGAAATTCTTGATAGAGGTCTGTCCCAAAATGTTTCTCTCAAGGAACCATAACTTTGCACTATCCGTTAATAATTTTGGAATATATTCCATATTCCATTTACCGTCTGCCTTTACGACATACAATTGTAGCAATTCTCCGGCTTTCTCAAGGAATCCTGTTGGTGTACACTCAGTTTTAAGACCACTGAATTTAGGAAATTTCATTAATTCCTGCGGTTAAATGAAAGGAATGTTTGCAATCATGGAACTTCTACGAAACTTATCATTTCCTTGTTTTTCAGATGTTCGTTCAGGTTTTATTCTGTGAGAATTTCTATTTCCTAATGAAGCTTTTTCTTTGTTCCAGAAGTATTATGTTTAGATTGATTCAATTCCTCTTCAGGATCTGAGGTTTCGAAGGCTTTCTTCCTCTTCATTCTATTAGCGATCCTATTATTTGAATTACTATATCATATTTCTGAATCTAACTCTTCCGAATTAGAGTACTTCTTCAACATCGAATTCCTCAAAATCGAATTTTCATATTGACTTTCTTTGACTAAAGGAACGTCTGTCGATGTTCTGTATGGCTTCTCCTTACGGTCTGAAAACTGCCTATCCCATTTCGAAAGAGAAATATTAATTAAGATCCTTTACTGATCTTCCTAAAACTTCAAATGCATACCTCGAATGGTGGGAAAATTCTTGTTCTTCATTCGAGTCTTTATCACTGCTTAATTGTTCCATGTTTCTGCGTAATATTTCTATTTCCGAACCACTTTCTTCCTTTTCACTTCTTCTTGCCTTAAGATCCATCCTATTTACCTTACTATTTTCATTACTTAGCTTTAATCTTTGATTTTCAATCTTCATCCCACGACTTTCATCATCAGATTTCTCCAATATCATTCCCGGGTGACAATTGCATTATTTGCCTCTCAACTTATCTTTCAATGCTAGTATTTCCTTAGTACATGCATCTATTTGAGCCTGAGACTGAGATTCTTTAATATCTAAACGAATGTACAATTCTTTAACTTCTGCCTCCAGACGAGAAATCTGCACATAATGATTCTTGTCCATACTTTCTGATCTGGTAACGCATTCTTTCTTTTCAGTATGCAAAATTTCAGAAGTTTCCCTTATGTCATTCCCGAATTCCTCAAACTTAAACTGTGATTAATCTCTTAGATTATTCAATTCACCTTTCAGTTCATCCGATGCTTGTTTGTTGGCGAGAAAAACTTATTCTATCTTAACCTTCAGTTGTTCTATTATCTCTAACTTATTTCATGAACACATGTTTATAAATTCTTGGCGGTTCTGGTCTATTTTCTTCTCCCAAATTTCGTGACAACGAAATTTCAGGTTTAAATTCTTTCATGAAAGACATGATCATGTCCAGTGTGACATCTGATTGTTCCTTCTCCATTTTAACTCAATATTCAGAAATCACAAAATTACATGAAATCTCAATAAGTTTAATCTATTACCTCTAAAGTTGCGAGAAGAATAAGCTGAGATTGAGTCTCATAATTTTCTTTAACGATTCCCAACAAGGTTGCTTCGAACTCTGCAAAAAGTTTAAGTTCAAAACGCTATCATTTCCAAAGCCAGCTACAACACCAATACCTGAAATCCAATCTTCCTTTAAAAAAATGACGTTTTGCAGAGACCGTGGCGCGCAGTAGTAAATATCGCTCTCAGGCCTTAGTTATCGTCACAACGCGAACAGAACATCAAAAAGTGAATTGTGCCCTGATATCAGACAACGAACATGCAAAGATTTTATTACAATTAAATTAATAAATATCCTAAAAGTTAGTTACTCTCATAGCAATTGGTCTTATTTTGACATTATGACCATGAATAATACCAGTAAAAATAATCCAGCATAAGTAGATAACCTGTAAAATTGGTTATAAAATATGACTGTAGTGGTCTATATTGTAAATGATAATATTTCAATATGTCATAATAGTTTATTAAAATTGTATTTCTATACTTTTAACATGAATGTTTTTGATATCAACTGAATAATACACAAGATTAGACAATGCCAAGAATAAATTGTGCTTCTACATAATGTTCCAAATTTATTTCAATATATTGTGTAAATATACTAACCACTCTTTTGGGTAAGTGATATTCAAATTGTCCAAGATTTGACACTTTATATCTTTGCTGATCACTATTGAAAATAATAAATATGAATAAAACATTATAATGCTGACCAAGGCAAAATTTATTGTATATAAAAATATACACTAAACACGTAACGTTTCCACCCTCTACCAGGGTCTTCTTCAGACGAAGATTCACAATATAATTTATTATTTATATTTCCATCTATTTAAATTATCGCTTGGATTAGTCAAAAATTCACAGTTTTTATCGTTTATCAACTTTACTTTAGGTTGCCACCCCTTTCTAAATTCAATATATAGACATCTCGTATAAATCTCTGATATTGTTATTTTTGCTGTATGTTTCAATTTCGTTACTTTGCTTTTCAAGTAATCTCTTTTTTTTAAATTCTAAACATTCGGTTAACTTCTCGCCTTATTCTATCGGGTGTTCCATTTACAACGCAACCCGGAGTTGGGGATACTACAACTTTTGAACCGGAAGTGGTACACATATAATCCTTATACCAAGTTGAAGCCTTGTTCATGCATATATTTTTAAATCGGGGAACAATGATTGGATTTCATTAGTGTCCACGCAGTGTTGCCAGATGTAACGGGAAGTGTAAATGAAAGTTTTTTCAAAGCATGAAAAATGGGACATAATACACATGTACGGATATGCCGTGGAAGCAGTGTCGTTAGTGTCGCTAGTTAAAGTTACGGGGAAGTCTGTAGTTCGCATATTTTCCGAGGTTTCAGAAAGCTTGGTGGATCTACATACAGTTTCGAAACACACCTTTTGTGGCACTGAAACACAAGCAGCGTTGCCAATGCACAGTCTTAATTTCTAAAAACAACGATTTTCCTAGTTCCCCCTTAAAGACTCCTCATCCGATTGGCTATCGGTAGAAATGAATATTTATTTTTTCACTGCCATAGATGCCGAGCTAATCCACCAAAACCAAACTGAAAATTACCGTCGGCATATCCGTACATGTGTATTATGTGCCATTTTTCATGCTTTGTAAAAAATTTTATTTACACTTCCAGTTGCATCTGGGAACACTGCGTTGACACTAATGAAATCTAATCATTATTCCCCGATTTAAAAATATATGCATGAACAAGGCTTCAATTTGGTATATGTGTACCACTTCCGGTTCAAATGTTGTACTATCCACAACTCCGGGTTGTGTTGTAAATGGAACGCCCAATATTATGTATGTTAATCATGAGCGTGCATTCCGGTACAGCAAGGCTAGCAGTGATGGCACACAGCATAACTGTTACAAATTATTGTTTTAACTTTTGGTTTCTCATTATTTCTTCCGGGTTGCCTCAACAGAATATCAACCTGCAAGCGTACAAGGTTTGTCCTATTTTGATATGGGCCGTCAACACCTGTTTACAAGACATCTGCGTAGTATCACCACCCTGGCAATGCAATCAGAAACCTGAAAAATACCCCGGCGACCTTCAAGGATCCAATGGGAGGGGACGTTGTGTGGAGACAAAGCATGTTTTCCAACCCCTAATGGCTGGAAGAAAGCAGAGAGTGCTATCGGTCAGCCTGCTGATGTCTTCAGTGTGGCGAACTTCACGATTAAGTGTCCAAGGGTACTGTATACTGTCAGCGATGTAGCATATCCACCAAGCTAGTTAAAATGTATATTCATAAATAAACTATAAAGTTTTTAAAACACAAGAGAAACACAAAAATATGATTGCTGACATACGGACGATATATTCTTTGTGAAGATAAACCATGCGCGTGCACTCCGATACAGCAAGGCCAGCAGTGGTGACACACAGCATAACTGTTACAAATTAATTCTTTAACTTTTTTTCTTATTTCTTCCAGGTTGCCTCAATCTGCAAGCCTCCAAGGTTCGTCTTTTTCGGATATGGGACCATCAACACCCTCTCGCGGCGCTTTGACAAAACATGTGCGTAACATCACCCTCGCCAGCCTGTAGGCCGCCAACGCCATCAAGGTCCCTAGGAACCAACAGGCGACCTTGACGGATCCAATGGGACTTTAAGCTATGTAGGGGAAAATTTGGTTTCCCAATGCGCAAGCGCTGAACGAAAGTCAGAGTGACATCGTTTCACTCGGTTGATGGCCTCTGTGTTGCGAACTTCACGACAAGTGTCCAAGTGCGCTGTATACTGTCAGCGATGTAGCATATCCACCAAGCTAGTTAAATTTATATTCATAAATAAATTATAAAGTTTCAAAACACAGGAGAAACACAAAAATAGATTGCTGACATACGGATGATATATTCTATGCGAAGACAAACGTTTCTGAGCGTTCGGTCTATTAAGACAGCTGACATGTCCATGGGCACATCCGCCAAATAGAGTTGGTAAAACTCGCTGGCCGCGGTCACACTTTTTCAAGCGCTTTGCGAGGTGAAAAGTTACTGTTTTTCGGACGGGTGAATTTCTATTTGTTTGCTTGAAAAACTTTAGTGTTGACATTGTTTACTATTTATTACGGAAAGAACTGCGTAGTGCCAAAGTGAATATGTGAATATTGCAATGTGTGAATATCTTGAAAATTGTTTCAATCATCCGCGATCGTCTGTTGCATTAAATACGTTTGACAACAGACCAACTGAAATTCGAAAAAATGAACAACTGCACCAGGACATTCATCTTTCCCTTAGATGTTATTGAAACAGTATCAGGTAGAGTGCTATTTTTTTCATTATAACGTACCATGTAGAAGCAATGAATTCTTGGATTTCTTAATTTTTCGGGATCTGCTTCCCCAACGAAATATGTCACCGCGGCCACTGATGTTAATGGATAGAAATTCAGCAAGTTTTCCAGCTTAAATACGTTCATCTTTACGCATATATACGTCGTGACAAATTTCATGAAAATAGTATGATATGTTGTGCAGCTAAATATCTTTGTGAAACTAATAGAAGTTCACCTAATGTCTTATCAAGTAAACCACTAGCTTTTCACTTTCATTAATTGACTCGCCTTATATCTACCCAACTTGAACTGTTTGAAAATATCCGCATTGCGGCATCGAGAGGAACGCGCATGCGTAGTTTATGGAGAGTCTTCCTACTTGAAAACTGCATGTATCCATTGTTCTTGAGATTTTCTTGATTTTTCATTGTTTTGGGACAATTGTGAGATGCCGATTTACATGGCCATATTCTAGAATAAATCAACATCATTTTGGTATGTATGTTTAGTATTTTGTTCTTTTTATTTGTTGTATACGTACTTCAAGTTTTGTTTCGTAGATTAGCTACTATCTTAAGGCTGACGTTTTGTTCTGTACATCGAATTGAACTTCCTACCTACATACATTGTGTGTATGTCATTTCAGAGGTATTTTTGAAGATTATGTAGTTGTTAGATGAAAGATTCTTGTCCTTGTGCATAAGAACACATTACGAACGCAAATACTTTTACACCATATTGTTCAAAATACGTCTCGGATCAGAAAGAGACGTACATTTGCTGCCCTGTTATTGGTAGGCATTTTCAGGGCCGGCTCTACTGTACGAGCCACACGTGCATTTGCAAGGGGGGCGACAAAATGTATAAAAAAATGGAAGCTGAATTATTTGAGGTAGTTTGGTCTTTTGGGGCGTAGAAAATTCAAATTAAATCCATTTGCATATGCAATATAAAGCAGAAACGGATAAGAAAAGCAAAAATGCAAAAGCAGCTATTATTGTTTTGTTTGTGAAAATGGTAAGCAATGTATACTGTGCGTGTGCGGTGCCAAGTTACAACGCTCTATTCTTTGATCGCGCGCCAGTCCTCCGCCCCCGCCCCCTATTGTCGAGGTTTGAGTTCAACTGACGTGTCGCATCCGGTAGTCGGAAATAGAGCTAGCTGCATTGTTCTTTGACGTGTTGATCACGAAAAGTGGTAATGGTAGGTATTGCCGAATCGCGCAAGACGCAATAGTAAGTACGAATATCCGCTGTTTTTGTCGTTGCTGGTTGCACCTCATTTACGATCTTGACGGTGTAACGATAGTACAGTTAGTGTATGTCGTGTGTGAGAAAGCGCGCACGTTTGAGTGGGACAATGTATTGAGAGACTTGTGTATTTGTGCTGTCATTAAAACAATTGGTTTGTCAAGTCGTCGTAAGAGATTCAAAATAATTTGCTTTGTTGCGCTACATTATCGACAATTGTTTCGCTCCAAATGTGGCCGTAGCTTTGAGATTTTTTTTTACTCTGTCGGTAACAGTTGCAAGTGGTGAACGTAGTTTTTCGAAACTGGAGCGTATTAAAAATTATTTACGTTCCACAATGGGCGAATCGCGGTTAGAAGGACTTGCCATGATCTCAATTGAACATGAAGTTGGTCAAAAATTAGACTTTGCAAATAGAAAAGCTAGAAAAGTTAATTTGTAAGCTTTCCAATTTAAGGGGGGGAAAGGTACAAAGTGAATAGTGTAACCATGAAGAAATCGTGGTTTACGAGGCGTACATAATTGTGCATGCATAGTTTATTGTAAATAGTGATGAAGTAAAGATATGTTGCTTCATGTAAAACGTTCTGGAAAATGTACATAATTGTGTACAGTATAAATAGTCATGAAGAAATAGTGAAACAAAAGAGGAGAACTGAGAGTTCTGCACGTCGGCAGAAACTATGGTGAGTAAATGCAACAGATATTTTATTAGATTTTTTAATTTATGAATAACTTATCTTCTCACATTATGTATTCTTTCATTTTATAATGTTAAAAATTCGTTATACCATGTAAAATTGCCACGGATAACAAGCTTAGTTGTTCTTACATTACGTTTTCTTTGTACGTATTTTGGGGTGGAGGCAGCAAGAAGTAAAATTGCACTGGGCGGCAACATTCCTAGGGCCGGGGTCTTTCAAATCTAGGTCACCGTTGTCTTTCACAGTTTATATTGCTTTCCGAAGATCTGCTGCGTTACGTCTGGTTTAGTTTGGTTCTACAGTGAAGTATCATTCCCTTGTACAGTTTAAGGTTACAAGAAGTGTGCTGTAGTGAATGCGAAATGTACGAACGAGAAGTCCATCGTATTTGATCATTTGGAAATTGCTTGAAAGCAATGGGTAAGCATTCGGATTTGTGAAAAGGTCTCTTCTTTCTGGTTTTCGCTGCAAGTTGTGGTGTTTGCTTATAGCAATTATCATTTTAAAAGCTCCACCACATTCTCCTCGTTGAATTCACGAGGATTTTTGCATCAGAGTGTACCAGACCCTTGGGTCTCGACGTCGGCCAGGTAAAACTGGCAACGCTGCTTCCCCTAGCGGGAGAACATTGTAACCCAACGGAGAAAGCCACAGCTGCGGACGAGGTTTTCTTCCGAGAGAAAATAAGTGGCATTTGTGGCATACATACGAAAGGAGCTCTCTTCTCCTTGTTCACACACCGGCGAAGGTGATCGGATCCTGGTCTACACATGGATTTGACTGTGCCGTTTTGACTGCTGGTTTCGACATGGAATAATTAAGTATATTTATATAATTCATTTTGGTTCGTGTTAATGACCGGTCTGTTTTAGTTTATTATGATTTTCTGTAATAATTTGAATTATTCATTTTCGTGCATCGAGACTAAATTCCTATAAGCATGTGTGTTTTACTATTTTCTACGTACAGTTATATTTGTGAAGACGTATTTGTCAGTTGTTTGGGGAAAGTTACGAATTGTAAAGGGATTAGATTGTTATAATAAATTGCCACAAGATTGAAGTTTCGACGTTTTCTAACTGTTCCTATTTGTTGATCAATCATTCCATCTATCTATTGTTTTTTGACATATATCTTACTGAAGTAATAATGAGGGAAAAGTGCTACGTTACGTATTGGATTAAGATAAAATCGTAACTATAAAACCATCTTGTTTGTGCATGTTGAGATTGGATCCGTTTTCGCGGCTAGACGACCGCGAATACGGAAACTGATAGCAAATCGCGACTGCTAAAGAAAAGGGGAAGGATACTGTATGCTTGGAATCGGGTGCTCGAAATCCACGATATTTTGTGAGTCAGCATAAGGGGGCCAAAACTTGATATCTCTGTGGTTATAACTGGATATTACATTTCGGATGAATGATGATTTTGCCACAGAGGTAATAAATGGTGGTTTTGAGTAAAAAGAGAAAGGGGTTGCTGGTTTGTGTATTTTCTTACAGGTCTAGCTTTGACATTAAACCTTTTTCTTTTGCTCTAAGTTCGGCCAATGCTGATGTGAAGTGGTCGTGGACTTAATGGTTTAAGAAAACCTTTTTTTTTCTTTCTTCCAAAATTATAGCACTTTGTTTGAATGCCGCGACCACGTCACACATTGTACGTACTATAATGTATTGCAAGCGATTGGCAACACTAATTGAATACATCCTAGTGAGTGTAATTGCATCACTAGGAAACGAATGAAATGTACATCGTAAGTAGCCTCATGACATGAACATACTGCAAGTGCATTGTCTTATTTGTGTACGAAAGAAGAGGCACGTTAGTTTCTGAAATTATCATTGCAATCGATACGGTGCGATATGTCATTTTCACGCCTTTTTGAAAAGGTGCGAGCTAACTCAGAAGACATGAATTATGTACGATTTATTTCACGACAAATAAGTGCATCGTGTGAGTGCATTGGTGTGAAGGCAATCCATTACCGTATAAAGCTGCTCAACTCGTGGATTTAACAAGCTAAAGTTTACGCTGCTTGCCTTTTCAAACATAACGCCAGGCGTCAGCACTGGAAATTGCTATCTCTTACCGAGACTAATTGATTGGCTTATCTTGAAGTGTATATACTGTACCCCGTGCCTGTTTTGACGTAAGAATAAATGTTGCTCTGACGTGGATGAGCTGTTATAATAAGCAAGTTTTACACCCCGGGAAAAAAGCAATAAATATATTTTTTTTCTGGTGTTAAAAGTGTAACTCTCCGAGCAAGCCTTAATTGAGACATTTAAATTGCACTAAGTAGACGTTTATTGCTAATAATTTCTTCGCTGCGCTCTTAATTGCAAGCCTATTATTCTTCGTAGTGCTCGAGGTGAAACTTTGTCAGCTTGAAAACGGCTGAAATTGCCCGGTGCAGATCTCTGCAATGATAGCGTCTACTCTTCAGTGGAGTTTGCTTTTATGCCAGAGTTCGCGTGCGCAGTTCTGTACTGCTTCAGTAATTGCAATGATCTTCAAGGAGATGATACTCAAAGTCGAGAGGTAATAAGGGATCAAAGCTATTTCGTAACGATACCATCTATTGGAAGAGTTAGGTATAATTATGTTGTCTTCTTGCATCTTATGATAGCTTAGCTTTTGGTAAGTGTCTGTGCACGATTCAAGAAAAATTTAAAAGGAGCAGTCAACACAATGAATTACTCCATTCAGTGCCGGACCTACAAGCCGCAAAACCCCGCAGGGCCCTCAGCCATTGACATAGTAGAGGGTACGCGTATGTAAAAAAATAACGTAGTTACTCAAGGGTACAGAAACGAATACAATATATATACACAGAGCATTCCTTGACATTCGCTACGAGACTCAGCGGCAAGCTACCCGGCATCAGCGCTTGTCTTTCCCGTTGATCGGGTCAGCGACAGTCGCTAGAGTCGGCTATTAAAATTAGTTTTCATATTGTGTACTAACCTTGACTACAGAAGGTGTTGAAAATTATGTCCCTCTGCTGCAACACATTCCTGGCTTCTCCGAAGGAAATTGGCATTTACACGTGCAAGTTCGTCTACTGTAATTCTCCCGATTTTTCGTACAATACTCTCTTTTAACTCACAGATGGTGTGCAGATTGTCTTTGTATACTATATTTCCCCTTTTTCTTTCCACTTTTATTCAGATCTGACCCTGTTACTCTAAACGTTTTTACGAGGTTTAATATAAGTGACTGTCGCGGACCCGTTCACCGGGAAAGACAAGCTCTGATGCCGGGCCGCTTGCCGCCGAGTCTCGAAGCGAATCAGGGAATGCTCTGTAGGTAAGAGTAAAGTCAAAGTTCCCCGTTCATACAGCACCGTGCCATGAAGGCACATTTAGGGTATGTGGGGGTAGGGCTCCACATATTTTCGATGTCTGTCATGTTGGAGGTGATGTGATCAGCACCACGCTCCCGCCGCCTTTACCACCAACTTTGTACTATTTGATTTGAGGCTGGTAGCTCCTGGAGCCGATTTAGGCGGGGAAAAAGCAGAAAAAAATCCGACCTTAGATGACTCACCTCGGGTTTCCAGCGTGGCAGTCAGACTAGAATTTCACAAGAAATGCAGTGGTGAAGGTTTCTTCAACCTATCTGTAATCAGGAAAAAGTTACGACTGCAGGATTGTAGCAAATGTATCATTTTCCAGGTGTGAGAAAACAGTGGCATCACATCAATCACCCCCTTCCTATTTAAAAATTTTACCCAGCCTAATTTTTACAGGTGTCTGAAGGAACTTTTGAATCGTCTTGTAGCCCCTTGAATGTGACTTTGTCTACATGAAATCATGTGTGTGTGTGTGTGTATATATAAAGGTAGGAAGTTAGAAGGGAGCCTTTGGTAATATTTTGCGGGGGGCTTAGATTTGTAGATCCGGCACTGTCTCCATTCAAGTTACATGAACAAGATTGAAGATTAAAAGTTGGATTATTCAAACAACTTTCTTTTTTCGTGGCGGAGATATTAGCACATTGCGCTACGACGCCAGAAGTCCTGGGCTCAAATCCAGGCCTGTGCATGAATGTTCTTTTTGTGAGTGCCCTTCATCAGTTTCATCATTATCATCACTCACCCCTATCTTTGAGATTACTCAACAGTGGAAGAGAAACGAAGAAAAATAAACCAAATCAATCAATCAACTTTTAATCTGACTAAAATATAATGAATTGTTGATTGATTGGTTGTTTTTCGATTCGCTTTTCTACCATTTTGAGCTAATCGCAAAGATGAAGATGAGTGGTGATAAGGTCCATCGCATGTGTTCGATTGGAAATTGCTTGAAAGCAGTGAGGAAGCATTCGGATTTGCAAGCGAATCTGTCAAGTTGATGAAAGGACAAACGCACATGCACAGGGACAAGCCACAACACAGGCTATGAGTCCAGACGACACTAAAGCCTCGTTAGCCTGCAAGAATGCAGTCCAGGATGTCCTACGTGGAACCGAGGATTGCACCTCTAATAGATAACAGAAAACATTAATTTTACCATATTGGAGATGATAAATAGCTGTTATTTTATCTAGTCTTTCGACCTCTTTATAGGTCAATCGCTACAATGAGGATAAAATTTAGTGTGACAAACCAGGGTACAAATTTAATGTTCATGGTCCAGCACTTTTAACAACTGTACAATGAACGTATTATTTTTGTTTATTTGCTTTAAATTCCATACGCATTACAGATTGAACAACGAGGTTACGAGATTATGTTGAAACATAAAACTTCAATCACTCTGATATCGTGTTTCTTTATATCCGATTCTTAGAACTTTTCGAACAGCCCTCGTGTTTTTTAAAACAGGAGCAGACCTACTTTACGACATAGAGGTAAATGCTCGAAAAGTGATTGAAATTTCCAGAGGTGCCACTGTTGCCACTTGTAGCAGTGGTATCACCCATGGACTTCTGGAGGGGAGATAGAACGGGTCCATGAAACTTCCCCCTCCGAAAAATTGGCACCGTTCATTTCAAGTTAAAAAAAAGCTAGCATGTCATTTTCAGTCGTAATAGTAGAGATAATGTTAATTTAGTTAGGATTCGAACAGAATAACCAAAGTAAAAACTACATTACATTGAAAATATTTAGTGTAAAATCCAGAAACTACGTTATTATTTTCATATTCTTCATTTAATACAAAGAATAAATGATTCCATAGTTTCAAGAATTAAAAAATATATATATATAGTTATGTGAGAAGTCACAACATAAACTTCATGAGTAGAATTTCTCCACACCTGTTAAATCCTTTTCTTGAACGAGCTGTGTAAAAGTTTTATAACAAAATACAATAAGTATGGATTTCATACACTATCTTCATGAACTGTAAAAATAATGGAAATCAGCTGGCTGGATATTCACTCATCTTTTGGATGGCATAGCAAAGTGTCTTCATTTTATAATAATAATAATAATAATAATATATTTTAATAAAATGGGTTTATTTTATCTCTCTCTATATAAAAATTGATGTATGTGTGTGGGTGTGTGTGTATGTTTGTTTGTTCCGCAATAACTCTCGAACGACTGGAGCAATTTCAACCAAACCTGGTACATGTATCACTTGCTATCTGGATATAATATTTTGGGGGGTAAGACACCCCTGGCATCCCTAGGGTTGAGGTGGGAAGAGGTGATATGTAAAACTAATCCAAAACGACCGATATTGAAATCCGCACAAACAGACATCCGTGATTCTATGCAATCCCGCACAACGATAGTGTTTCTCGGGTTGTCTAACATTCAGGTTGATATGACTTTGTGTTGCGAAAACGACCGATATTAGTGTGGGATCCATAGTTTACGTGTTCGCTAAGATGAATTGTGACACTCCCAATGCCGTTCAACTCTAAGTTCATTTTACACTATAGTCAGAATTCATTATTTTCCTGTCCAATAGAAGATCGGGATAAATAAATACCCGGGCAACTCCGGGTAATCAGATAGTTAGTTTATAATAGTTATTATTTTAAAATAACAATTATAACCGTGGTAATAATTATAATTATTGTTTGTATTAAGTTCTATCAATGTGCCGACCTTATCACCTACAAACATTTCTGGGGACGCCCATGATATGACGTTAAATAGTACGCAGGTACTGCAAGGTACTAAAGGTCAAAGAACCCATACATTCTAATGGGTTTTATTGGGTTCCGTTACAGGACCGGAATCTTTTCTCTCGCACAATTTAAATTCGGCTCAAGTTGCGCATTGTTTAAAGGTTCCTGGACCGTATTTAAATTGATCCGAAAAATAGGTCCCTGGACCGAATTGAAATACTTTACAGATAAAGGTTCTTTACGGTCCAGAACCCATTTACGCTTGCTCATTTTCTCTCCTAGACCGGAATTGAATTTATTTAGATTTCCTGGATCTTTAGCAACCTTGACTGCAAGTGTAGCTAGCCGAGTAGTGTGTGGTTAGGAATACCTGCCCGAGAACTCAATCCAGGAAGAACAGTCATGATTACTCGGTTATAAAACGACAGGCGTGGATAATCCAAGGACACGTTAAAAGCTTTTTGGCAAACCACGAGATACACGTCGACCCTTCGAAGATGTCCAGCACCAAGGCGAAACGGAAGTATCGCCAAACGCCCAGATACCTCTTCGCGGGCGAGAAGACGCTCCACCGGGAAGGAGAGACACGCCCACGGTTCACGAGACGGAACGTTCACGAAACCGAGAATCTCTCGGTCCGCCTTCCCCGATCCGCTCAAACCGTTCATAGAGTTGACGAGTTGTATTTGTGCGGGTGAGCTTGGCTACTCCGTGTGCAAAGACAGAGAAGTAGTGGTATTTGTGATATTACTGGTGCAACAAATGAAGCGCTCTTATGATTAACAGACCGATTTGGCTATACTTAAAACTATGTCAAGATGCCCATATGGGTCAATTGCCCCAAGTGTGCTATGCTGTCAAATCCCAAGAATCCTGAATTCTAGTGTACAAATGAAGAATTACAGTGTACAAATGAAGAAGCCTCAACAGACTGTTTTCGCCATGTATGCAAAAGCTGAATCTGTCAGTCTGTTGTCTGTAAGCCTGCAAAAGATATAGTCTTCTTGATATTGTTATGGCTACACTTAAAACTAAGCCAAAAATGCTCATAAGAGCCACCCACACTCACCCACATCCACCCATGCACACACATATTTACTTCCGGTTCACTTCCGGTCTACTTCCGGCCCACTTCCGGTTTCAGTTCAGAGAATTCATATGTTAACCTGAATATTTTATTTGGGCACCAGGCTCAACTTGTATATCTAGTACTAAGACAATGCAATATGCAGAGACTTTCTAGAATTGCTCTGTGACTCTCTCATTTCTTACATCATAAACATATGATTTTTCACCTATAAGAATAACACTACATATGGTGTCATCAGGAAGTGTATCATGGAATTCACAGATAATTTTAATGTTTGTCCTGTCATTAACCACAACCTGTTTCCTTTTTGAGGTGTTGATGACCAACATGGGTCTCTGTGCTTTGAATTCATCTGGTGAGTAATACATGTCTGTATTCCCGGTTGTAACTCTTTTGTATGCTGTATATGCCTCGTATAATTTGAGGAAATCATCCTTGGACATGTTTAAATTATAATTTTCTCTATGGAACACCTCATTTCTGCCACTTTTAAGATATATCTTATTGATGTTGCAGCTATCAAATTTACTTGATTATTTTTCCTGATTATTGTGTCTTCCAGTTTGAAACAGTACCACCACAAAATCTGGCATGTCATATTGTATACTAGAGAATGAGTTTGTAGCATCAAATTCATAATAGATACCAGTGGCAGGCTTCTGCACACATTGATGTGTATAAAATTGTAAAGGCACCTGTGGATTTTTTAGTATATCTGCTTTGTATTTAAGAGCATAGCTGGCCTCATATTCAACAACCGGGATTCTTAGCTCCATAGTCTGAATAAGGCATTTGCCTTCATCAGGTAGAGTATTAGGCAGAGCTGCCCCAGTAGAATTTAATGTACTGTACCTCATCAAAGCATTATTATCATTGGCAGCTCTTCTAAATGTAATTCTTAAACCACCGTTCCACATAATATCTTTGTAATCTGAGAAGAATCCTGGCAACAGGCGCATAGGAAACAGCACAGTGTGGCTCTTACATATTATTTTATCACCAGCCTCAAATCCACCTATTTTGTAGTAAGAGGCCTCGGTTTTGGATAATTTTAGTGTGGCCAAAGCTGTAGAAGTAATACCAGGGTAATCTACTCTGTTTATAACAACACCATGTTTTCTGATCTCAATTTCAGAGAACAGATGTGGCACAAAATTGTCTACCAATCTTATATTTGAGTTAGCTGGATAATCTGTACCATCGAGCTTGACAACATCAAATTTGATGTATAGGTCTGCTCTGTGAGGGTGTATAAAACCATCTCCTACATCAAGATCAACCTCAATCTCTGTGTTGGGTTGATTTAAATTTGCAAAAGTCCTCCTGTTTGGGGGGAATGATTGTAGCTCATAACTCTCAATATTTTCCATTTTTTTGTATGCATTTTTATTTAAATATTAATTTCTATGATAGCAGTTGTTGTGGCTCCAGCAAAATCAACTAATTCTTCTTTTTCATTAGTGACCATCAACTCAATATAATCTATTCTATTATGGCACACAGGAAAATATAATGTTGGTGATGGAGTGTAGATGATTGGCTCCATAAATTCAGAGTTAGGTTTGAATGTTGCAATGATACCAGTTTGTTTGTGAGTGCCTATGCCATCTGATTTGGTGATCATACCCTCAGCCACATTACAGTGAATATTTAGAGTTTCTATGGCTAAGAATTTGGGTATATTAATAGCAGTGTGTTTAATGGCTGGTTCAAGTTTTGTGTTGTTCTGGAAGCCTAACAGCTCTCCTATAGTACCCAGATCTACTGTCTCTGTAGCAGACACAATCTCTACTCTGTGAGTGACAGAATTTTGAGTTAACTGAGCACTTAAAGTAGACAGATTATACTGCCCTGGAGTGATGACAATGTTTTGGTCACCAACTGCAATCTTGTTGTTATGGTGTGTAATATTGGGGATTAAGTACATGCCAAAGAATGCTCTTAGAGCTATTGTTTTGGGATATACTATATCATCATGTAATCTCAGTTTCAATATTGAATTTTGGCTGGTGAGATGGGATACTCCCATGATGCTTCAGATACCACAAGGCTTTTTGAAAATTTTCAATTGATGGTTTATTTATTTGAGACAGATATCTAAGAACAGATAAACACAGATGTCCACAATTAACATCTTTGAAATTTTGAACACGTGCATTATTGTAATAAATATTAGTTGATTTTAGATATTTTACTAAATTCTCAGGTGGAACACCTCCAAATGAATCAAACACAAATGCCTCATTTTTTAAATATTTAAGATAACAGATCCAGTGAGTGCCCTGATTTTTGTTCTTATCCAAATTAACTATGCCACACTCTTTGTTGAGTGGTTGTTCTGGTAAAGAATCAGACATGTACACACCTCTAAAATTTTTGATGCCCAGTGGCTTGATTAAAGCTTCAATATCTTGGTTTGTAAGCGGCTCTTGTTTTTTTAAACTTATTCATGGCTCTCTTAAGACCTTTGCCTTGTTTCTCTAAGGCCAGATTATGGCGCTTCAGCTCATCTAATTCTGCCTTATTCTTCTTGGCATCTTTTACTGTTTTTGCTATAGCAGCTGATCCCCCAGCCAAGCTCCCCACAGCCCCCAAAGCTGCTAAGATGGCCGGGATACTAAATATAAAGCCACCTACATGTGATTTTTTTCTAGATTGCTGTAACTTTTTTAATTGAGGGGTACTAAGTAATAATTTCATACCATGGCCCTTGGCAAGACAAGAATTTTTTTTCTTGCGCTGCTTTTTGGTTAAAAGATTATCAATAGTTTTAAGAGATTTAAGACCTGCATAAGGTATCTGATACATAACACCTTTGGCCTTCATTCTTGGTTTATTATATACATATTCTGGGATTAACTATCTCAATTAAATTGCAGCTAATTTATTTAATCTATTACCACCCCCACCCCAGTTTTTGTTTGGTGTTCATAGCTATGGTGGTCCCCAATGCTGCTATTCTTTCACCCAAAGATGCATCTTTGCTTACAAATCTACCAAATGCAGCCTCTTCTAATTTTCTGTCTGCCACATGTCGCTTGTCAAGATCAGTATGTGTGTTGTATGCTATGTCATGGTCTCTACAAGCAGCATCTAGAGGATTAACACCAGGGTCACCTCTGTTTAGTCTATGATCTAGTTTAGTGCCTGGACCACAATACTGATAGCCTGGTATGTGTAGTTCAAATGGCAGCTTGTTTATGATGTCATTAACCAGCCCCCGACCCTCAGAAATATTCCAAAATTTGGGGGGTAGAGTATTAATAATTTTTATAAGATATCCAATGCCCTTAGTGTCATTCACTATAAAATTAGACAATTTGGTGCTTATCATGTCCATAATTCCAACCTTTTCATTGTAAAAATTGTGGTTACCGGCATTTTCTTCCCCAGCTATCACCAATAACCTATCTACAAGTTTCCTGACATCATCAACCCAGACAAATTCTTTAGGCAGAGTGTTGTACTGTTTGATTCCACTACCTGTCTTGATCTGTGACCATATGGGCTTGATTAAGTTGTTGTATTTTGCTCCACTGCTAGACTTGACTCTTTTTTGTGTGGGATCATTGTTCTGGTATAGAGCATCTGATTTTATTAATATTTCTTTGTAGTGCTCATAGTCTTGATCTGTATAGTTGCCATGTCTCTTCCTAGTCATCAGTTCCCACAATCCAGGTGTGCCAGGATATTTAACAAAACCACCTCTTTCTCCAAGATGAGATTCTGAATATACTATCAGATCATCTCCCATAAATGTTACTCTGAAATTGCCAATTCTATGTATGATGCTACCATCAACCTCTGTGTCAGCACATAAACCAAAAAGCTCATCTTTGTTGTCTTTAGGTGTGCTTAAATATTTTTGAGCAAGAAGACCCAATTCAATAGGATCCTGAGTAGCTTCAATTCTTCGAGGAGGAACAGGACTAGGTGTATGAATACTAGAAACTGGGGTGATTGGATAATCTAATATGTTCCTAGCAGCTACAGGTACAAGCTCTGTGATCAAATTTTGATTCTGCTCTGTAACAGTTTTGATATTTTTACCCAGTTCACTAATGGCATCAATAATAGGCTGTTGTGTTTGCTTGTGTTGTTCATAGATTCCTCGGTTCTCTGATTTCCATCCCTTAAATCTTTTTACAAGATAGTCTCTTAATTTAAGATCATCAATGATTGGCCTTTTCATGGTTATTTATATATGTTTCAATGTCTAGAAAATTGTTGATTTTATTTCTGTATTTACCACTATTGGGTTTCCTTGTCATATCAATTGTCACAAACCCATAGCTGTCCTGGTTCCAGCACCTACTGCAAAACTTAGAAAAATCATTGTAGCTCAAGTCCCCACCTACATATTCATCATGTATGTGTTTGAGGTTGGTATGATCTTGATGAAACACACATATAAAATTGCTGTTGTCTCTTATCAGCTGTTTCGGTATTTTTGAAAAAGTTTGTGTCAGGTAGAAGCAATCTATATTTTTGTGTCGGCCCTGTTTTAAAAAAAATTCTAACCTTGTTTTGATTATCCAGTATAATGTCATCAAACACAACAACAGAGTTATCAAGACAATCATGGAGTGGCTTAACATCTGATTCAAAAGTGGCTATATCCAGTCCATCATATAGCTTCATCAGCTGCCGATATTTTAATTGTTCCAAGCTCTTAGAGAAAACATACAAGTGCCTGTTTTTCCAGTCTAACCAGTTGGGTGCCAATAAAATATTATCAATCATTAGTGTAGTTTTACCACAAGCCGATGGCCCAACAATAAGACATCTAATATTATCAGGCAGCAGCTTTCCATTTCTCTTATTCTGCTGTTCAGGCTCTGGTAGTCTCTTTATAACATCCCAGGTGTTCATAGTATCACTTTGTCTGCTTCGATCCAGCTGTGTTCTGGGAGACCTAGCCATTTCACCAGTATCTTTTTGCCTTTTCTGCGGATGATTTTTTCTATGAGATATGTGTCAGGCTGTTTAGTTTTGTTGAGTTCTTCTTAATAGAACCTGCCTTTGAGAATTTCTCCTCGATGGTATTTTATTATATATGTGTTACGGGTCCCAGGTTTAACTTGAACCACTGTAAATAATTCAGTGCTCCAGTTTCTGGTAAAGCCTCTTTTGAATATGTGCTTATATTTGCTGATTCTTACTTGATCACCTACCTTGTATTTGGCTTTTCTTGTTGTTGGCTGGTATCTAGGATAATAAACAGTACTGATCAATTTTTGCTCATCAGATGAAGTTACCTCAGAGGGTTTCATGTTGATTGTGGAATGGACCGAGTTGTTATATCTATCTAGAAGTTCTGGTAGGATACTGAGCCATTTATAATTACCTTGAAGGGTAAATTGTTTATACATATGATTTTTTAGGGTTTTGTTGAATCTTTCCACAATAGAGGCCTTGATATCACTGTAACTCGAGTAGTGTTGTATTGACTGGCTTTTAATAAATTGTTGGAACACCAAATTATAGAATTCTTTGCCATTATCTGTTTGTAGATAGCGCGGTGATCTTCCACTCTGATTGATGATTGTCCTGAAGGCTTCTGTAACACATGATCCAGTCTTGGATTTGAGTGGCACAGCCCAGGCATATTTTGAAAATGTGAATATGACAGTGACTAGATACTTGTAGCCCTTGTTGATTTTGTCTAAGTTTTTCAGCTGTCCACTTGCCATCTCAACCAAGTCACACTGCCATAAATCATCTATGCCTTTTGTGACTACTGGCAGTTTCTTATAATTATGTCTGGTTGGTTTGTGTAATTCATCAACAATAATTTGTCTAGACATAGTATGTAAACAAGAATATTGCATCTATGGGATGTTCAGCAGCTGATACTACAGGATTTTCTAAATATAATTTGTCTCCTATTTGTATATTAAATTCCAAAGAACCATCATCTTCAGCATAAGATGTTTCTAATGTATTGGGGTCTGTAAAATCCTCTAACTCTACACTGGTGACCTTTGGTTTGTTGTCAGCATTGGTTATTGATAAGGTAGGGTAGTGGTGTGCCTGTGGTTGTAGCCAATATTTGATCTTGATTGGTCTGAGTGTGCCCCCAACAAAAAACTGGTAATAAAATTGTGCAGGGGACAGCATATATATTTTGCCACCTGGTGTAAATGGTGAATCATATTCTTTGTTGGGTATACTGTACAATTCAAGAATTACTGTATGTTTAGGATTCTCGATTAGGCCAGTTATTTCTTCTTCTGCTGTAAGCAATCTACTCATTACAGATTCAAGGTGCTCATTGATAGTTCTAACAATCTCATCGTGGCCTGGTTTGATTCTTATGTCCACAGCAAGTTTCTTGTATTGTTGGACAATCTCTTGAAGCTGTGTGGCAAAAACAGACAGAGCATTTGCTTGGTTGGATTCCATGGTCCCTAGCTGTTGCTTGATGTTGGCTACAATTTGCTGTAAATTTTCAACAACTGCCAATTTTGAATTTTGAGCTGTAAGATCATGAACTTGTCTTCTGATATCCTCAAACAAAGCATAAAGTTCATTAATATGTTGATTAGTTGGTAGAGTGGCCACTGTCTGAGTAAGTTGTTTGATCTCTGTCTGGATATTCTTGATATCTTCTGATTTTAATATGCGATTCACAGCTCTCTTAATATTTTTAAGTTCCTGTGATGTAGGCAGATTTGATACAGTATTCTGCAAAGATTCAAGTGCCAATTTCACATCATTTAATTCAGAAGCATCAGCCACACTACGCATAGCATCTTGGAACAGGGTTATGTCTGCCTGAGTAGGTGTTGATTGTTGTAAAATTTCAAGTTTTGTTTGGATATCATCGATCAAGTGATGAAAATGAGATAGCTCAGATTCAGTGTTGAGGTTTTCAAGTTTGGTGATATGTTGCTGGACACTGACAAGGGTGTCTACAATACCAGGCAAGCGGGATTCTAGAGTTTCTTGTACATTTGTCAGATCACTTTGTACTGCTGCTATGGTACCCTCAAGATGGGTTATGGTACTCTGATTTTTTCCAAAATCTTCATATGTTTCAAGTTGCAGCTTGATGTTTTATTTATTTATTTATTTGAGAAATCCTTAATACAGAGAGGATCCATTTTATATCAGGATATCAACAGCGAGAGAAATAGAAATTAACAAATGAGAAGCACGCACACATATGTAACAACAATAATACAATAAAAATAATAAAAATTAAACAATAATAATAAAACAATAACAAGGGTATAACAAATATTAATTACTCTTCAGCTGCTTGATTCACGCATTTCTGAAAGCCTGCTTAGATAGATGGAAGCCTGGAGGATCAATTAGTGTATTGTACCTTGTTTGTAGCCTATAGAGAAATGACCTTTGTTCTAGGGATAGCCTTGAGGCTTTTGTGTAAAAGAAGTTGTTGCATTTGCTGTTAGTACGTGGGATCCGGATGTGAAGATGTGGCAAGAGTTCGTTAGTGAAAAGTTGTCCATTCATGATTTTGAAAAGAAATGTTAGATCTGAAACTTGACGGCGAAGGGAAGGATCGTGAATTTGAAGAGTGGACAGAATTTCATGTTTGGAAAAGTTTACAAGGGCTGGGCATCTATGTTTGACTATTCTGATAAAGAAATTTACCACTTTGTTTGTTCTCTTTATATTGCTATCACAGGCCATAGACCAAATACAGGAACCATATTCAAGAATAGGTACTACGCACGATGTAAAGTAGGTTTTGAGGGCAGAAACATGTGTGATATCTGTAAATCTGTAAATTAGCCCAAGGGTTTTCATGGCTCTCGAAGTTATGTAATCTATGTGGTGGCTGAAAGTGAGTTTGCTGTCGAAAATGACTCCAAGATCTTTGTGCTGTTGTAAGAACGGGATGATTTTGTTGCATAATCTATAGGATGGTGCTGTAAAATTGGATTTGAGGGTAAACCTCATAAAAACAGATTTCTCGGGATTTATTTTCAGATTCCAGTCTTGGCACCAGCGTTCAATGTGTGTGAGATAGTCTTGCATGGAACAAGTGTCTTCAACTGAAGCGATGTTTCTTAATAACTTACAGTCATCAGCATACAATAAAATCGAGCATTCTGGAGAAATATATTCATGAATATCGTCCATGAAAAGAGTGAAACACAGGGGCCCTAGAGAACTTCCTTGAGGCACACCGGAAACTACAGGGAGCCATGACGAAGAGCAACCAGATATGATAACCTTTTGCTTTCTATTGTGCAAGTAAGATGAGAGTAATTTAAGAAGAGGACCGTGAATGTTGAATCTGTTTGAAAGTTTATGGATGAGTTGTGTATGAGGGACAGAGTCAAAGACTTTAGAAAAATCTAAGTAAACGACATCCATGTCTTGCTTGGCACTCACGCAGTTAACCGCGTTGGTGAGCAAACAAGCAAGGTTTGTGTCACATGAAGCATGAGGAAGAAAACCGTGTTGAGTGGGAGAGAGGAACGGAGTAGCATGCGCAAGGATACGATTGGAAATTATTTTTTCGGCTAGTAGTGCAAGTGCAGGAAGTAAGGAAATCGGACGATAAGAAGTAACGTGAGTTTTGTTTCCGTGTTTGAGTATAGGAACTATATTTGCTTCCATGCAAGAGGAAATACACCCTCGGAAAAACATTTGTTAAAGATTATGCAGATTGGTTTGGATAAAATATGGGCTAACCGTTGTAGAAATATGCCAGGGATATCATTAGGAGCGTTAGCTTTAGAACATGAAAGAGATTTTAATAATTCGTGGACTTCATTGCAGTTAGTTGAGATTTGAGAGAGTTTGTAAGGAGTGATGGGCTTGACTTCAGGCAGTGCGGTAGCAGTATTGTTTGTAAAGTTGCTGTGAAAATACGAGTTAAAAAGTGATGTGCGCTCCTTCTTTGTAGCATACTTACCGTTCCAGGAGACTTGAGCGGGAATACGGTCGTGTTGTCGGCGTGAGTTAATTAGCGTCCAGAACATTTTGGGGTTTTTAGCAGCACTTTCCGTCACAGTTCGAATGTAATTATTATAGTCTCTTTGCATTAAGTTTTTGCTATGTTTTCTTAATTGAATAAAAGTGTTCCGTGTATGAACGTTTGGGACTTGTTTCCACAGGATCCACGCATTCTTTTTGTTCTTTAGCGTAAGTTTCGTCTCTTCACTATACCACGATGGGAATCGGGATGTTTTTGTTTTCCTTCGGGGCACGTGATCTTTAATTATAGCTTGTACACAGTCCACGAGAAAATCCACTCCTTCTTCCGCTGGGAGGGGGTCCATCATTGTCCACGGTACAAGGCTGGTGACAAGAGAAAGCTGCTCCCAGTTGACTCTTTTCCAGTTGTAGACTGGTCTGGAGGGGGGGAGGACCTGGGGGCTTTTCCAGGGACTCGGATTTCGGCATGGACGGGGGTGTGGTCGGAGGCGATGAATTGCTCACCAGGCTTGGCCTTGACCTTTGTGAACGAAGACATCAACAGGTCGAGAGTTTCTGTGCGTCTTGTGGGGAAGTCTACAAACTGATGAAGTCCAATCGCTTTGATATAATGATCAAAAAACCACCTGTCATCATTGTCTGTGCATAGGCCAGAGTTCGACGATGACCATTTTATGTGAAGGTTGAAATCGCCCATAAGAATAATGTCAGTTTCGTTCATAGCATTCAGCACAGAATCTAATAATGCTGACAAGGTTGCAGTGCCAGATTTTGGGGGTCTATAAAAACAGCCGATTAAAAGTTTTTGTGAGCCTATATTTACCGGAGTCCATATTAATTCGCATGACGTTTCCAGATCCAGACGTCTGATGCAGGGCCACTTGTTGTTTAGCAGTAACATTACTCCGCCACCACGTGAACCTCTATCGTTGCGGAATACCTGAAAGTCCTTCAGGGGTATTTCACTATCGCCGATCGTTTCATTAAACCACACTTCACTGAAACCAATCACGTCGTATTCGTGAAATTCACTATAGAACATTTCCAGAGTCGATAACTTTTTGGTTAGACTTTGCACATTTTGGTAGTATATACGGAAACCACATTGTTCACGGAAAACCGCCTGGGGACCAGGGTTCACATGAATGTCGCCTGCCAGCAGGAGGGAGAACGCCGCAACCAAGAGAGTAGTGTATATTGGCCGTTTCTACGCAATACTTTGTAGGTATGCATTTGTAGCCTCTTTTTTTTATCAATTGAATATCAGTTTTTGATATATTTTGACAATTTTTTGTCGATGTTTTAGCGTTTAGCGATGTTTTAGTAAAATTTCTCCTTTTTTCCCACTCATACTTGGTAGGTATGCATTTGTAGCCTTTTTTTTATCAATTGAATATCAGTTTTTGATATATTTTGACAATTTTTTGTCGATGTTTTAGCGTTTAGCGATGTTTTAGTAAAATTTCCCTTTTTTTCCCACTTGCATTTGTAGGTATACCACGATCTTACGTGATATAACTTAACCTATTTTTTTTTTCGTGCTAAACTACACGAGAGCCTCTACGTGCTTTGACCTACTTTAGAGTAGACCCAAATAGACAGTTGAACGTCATCAAGTGAGGTTCACCAAAACCTCAAAAACTCACTTTCTCTCCACGTTCCGCGCCTCATTTATTGCGCTGACGATGTTTCGCAGCGAAGAAAACAGCACCAAAACATCAAAAACTCACTTTCTCTCCACGTTCCGCCTCGAAGTGAGGCTCGGTGAGGCTCGCCTTAATGGTTTTACGTGATAGAACTTAACCTATCTTACGATTTTTTTTACGATCTTCAGTGATATAACTTAACCTATTATTTTTTTTTTATTTGCGCACCGAACTAACTTACATTATATTTGGCAAAAACTGTGTTGATTTTTTTTAGTATGTGACATTTTTTTTACGATTTTTTTTAAAAAAACTGTTCCGTCACCCTCTCGTTCGTCACGTCGTACGCGAAAGATTTCTCTGCGATCAGGATGACGCTGCACACGGTATCCTCGGGCAATGGACTGTGGAACTCGCAGACGACCTTGATGTTGGTGCGATCGTTGACCACGACCTGCTTTTTTTTGTGGTGTTGATGACGAACATCGGCCTGTGGGTTTTGAATTCGCTGGGCGCGTAGTACACGTCCACGCTTCCCTCGGTCACGCGCTTGTAAGCCGTGTAAGCTTCGTAAAGTTTGAGGTAATCGTCTTTGGTCATGTCGAGGTTATAATTCTCGCGCGGGAACACTTCGTTCCTACCATTCATGAGATAAACGTTCTTGATCTTGCAGTCGTCGAATTCGCAAACAGATTTTTCCTAAGTCTTACCGTTTCCAAGATAACCCCACTTCCGGTCGCTATTTTGGATTTCCGAGCATAGGTTCTATTGATATTTTACTTACATATAGGAGTACGTGATGAATCCGCAAACAGATTTCTCCTAAGTCTTACCGTTTCCAAGATAACCCCACCTCCGGTTGCCATTTTGGATTTCCGAGCATAGGTTCTATTCATATTTTACTTACATATAGGCGTACGTGATGAATCCGCAAACAGATTTTCCCTAAGTCTTACCGTTTCCAAGATAACCCCACTTCCGGTCGCCATTTTGGATTTCCGATCATAGCTTCTATTCATACTTTTTCTCACATATAGGTGTACATGATGAATCACCAAACAGATTTTTCCTAAGTCTTACCGTTTCCAAGATAACCCCACTTCCGGTCGCCATTTTGGATTTCCGATCATAGCTTCTATTCATACTTTTTCTCACATATAGGTGCACATGATGAATCACCAAACAGATTTTTCCTAAGTCTTACCGTTTCTAAGATAACCCCACTTCCGGTCGCCATTTTGAATTTCCGAACATAGGTTCTATTCATATTTTACTTACATATAGACGTACGTGATGAATCAGCAAACATATTTTTCCTAAGTCTTACCGTTTCCAAGATAATCCCACTTCCGGTCGCCATTTTGGATTTCCGAACATAGGTTCTATTCACATTTTACTCACGTGATGAATCCGCAAACAGATTTTTCCTAAGTCATGAATTGGAGGGTTCTATGGCAACCTATATTAATTCTCGTAAGAGAACAGAAAACACACACACAAAAAAACAATACTGTGGTCACTACAACAAATAGTCTTCTTCAACCCCTATCCAACAAACCAAAAAAATCATCATCCTAACTAGAACCATGTAACTAACATTGTGATGACTCATATTAAGCACCCCTTAATTGTATTACTTATAAGGGTATACTATTGCACAACGTTTTTGCAACAAGTTATTACGTAACATTGTGATGACTCATATCTAATGCTCTTCGTTGTATTAACTATAAGGGAGTAAACTATTACACAACATGTTGCAACAAGTTATGACGTAATGTGATGAGTCATATCTAACGTGGCGTCTTCAGATTGGTTAATTATTACAGGTGTTTTCAATACGGTCCGCGCTTTTATTATATAAGACGGCATACACTGCAGATCAGTCAGTCTCGTGAGAGCAGCCGAAGAGTACGGACGTCCTGTTGCAGCGCTCCTCGTTTTTGTAAAAAAATAGGTATTTAACTTTCTTTGAAGCTACATACCATCTATTATTTCAAGTTCAAAGGTGTTTCACGTGGTTTTTCATAGTAATTTCGACCAGATTGAATTTTGACGTGATCGTGTATTTTCTATTTCACCTTAAGAAATTCTATATAAATAACATACCTGAAAATTGTATCGCTATTATATACTAGACTTTTTGATTTCTGTGATTTTGGAGAAAGCATAATGGCATCCACCACCAGTTTCAATCGTAAAAATGATAAAACTGAAATGTTTCTCACAACGTTGTAACGTTTAGAAAGTCGTTAATTTTGTTTCTGTATTTTCCGTCGTTGGGTTTCCTCGTCATGTCGATCGTCGCGAATCCGAAATCGTCACTGTTCCAGCAAGAAGAGCAGCGTTCCGAAAATTGATTGATCAACAGGCCGTTGAGTTTAGATAACATGGAAGGTAAAAATTCATGATCTGCCGTGCGGTGTACAGTCTCCATTGTTTGCTTTCGGAAACCAAAGAGATTCATTGTCCTTGCTAGTTATTTATTGTGTATGTGATAATTTGAGACAGTTAAAGTTTTTTTTATTTTAGTTATAGTTATTTGTTTATTTTTTTCATTTGCATTGCCTACAATTTTTACTATTTTCTAAACGATAGTGTCCCCAAGGCAACGTGTGGATTCCACAAGACAAAATACATCTTTTATCGTCATGCGGATCTAATGCTACTTTCCTAACTTCGTTTGTTGTAATCACATGGTCTACACTTTGGATTCTTTGTTCTATACTTAGTATCGTCGATTGTGAGTAAAGGCAATCGATGTAATCGTGGAAGGTGAGTTTGTTCTCCACCGTATTCTTGCCCACACCTTTTGCTTTCTTCGTGACGCTACTCTCTGTTCTCAAGGCATACATCTTCGAACGCAAACCCGCGAACTCGACAATAATATCACCGTTACATTCATCTTTCAGTTTACCTATGACTTTTTTGTTACGAGATGGAATTCCAAATCTTTAGGGTTGAATATACGCAGAAGTATCGAAATACTCAAGCATGGAAGGATTTTTTATGGCTTCGTATAGGTTAGGTGTTTGTATGCTGTAAATAAAGCTGTCGGTGTCCGTGTACAAAAGTGATATTTTATCATTGTAGAAGGGTTTCATCACGTCATAATGAAATTCGAACATGTAAAATTTCGACAAGTCGAGAACCGTTGCGCCAACGTAAATTGGTTTTCTGAATTTCATCAATTTTATATCTAGATTGAAAAGTGCCAAATTCTCGTTGTAAATTTTTCTCGACTTGAATCTAGGATCGGCTATCCACTTCCGACATTTATTCTTATCGGAAATTAATTTCACGTCTACGTGCTTTCTAACATTCTCCATGGTCTTTCCGTACACCGCATTGTTCATTAATTTAAAGAAGTCCTTGTCTAAATCGGAAGTGGCAGCTGTTCTATGTTGTGTGTTAGTTTCTATGTAAGTTCTTAACCACGTGGAATGTTTAAACTTTAGTATTCTTCTAACATTTACTATCTGAACACCCTTCCCAATCAAAAACCGGAGATTCTTGTAGTGGACGACGTATCTCTGTTTAGGGTCCAATGTTAACAAAAGCTTGTCTTGAACCGAGTCGGGTGGACATTTGATTTCGGGAGTCGGAGGCAAATCCAAAAACGTGTCGTGCAGGTGGTCGGAGAATTGGAGATCTACCTCTGCGAAGAAACCACACTCGCTATCGTCGAAATGAATAATGTCTATCGAAGTGGGATCTAACCATTCGAATCCCCCGTAAGGAAGTTTCTGATCCATGGCATGTCCGTAGAGATTATTAACGTCGGCGTAGAAGATGTAATTCGATGCTCGATTTGAATCGTAATCTTCTTTCATGTGTACGTTATTAGCTTTTGCATGTCTCTGTACGCATTGCACCATTCCACCTCGTATCCCTCTTTCGATAAATAGCAACATGTCAACGTACGATATCAGTTCCAGCTTGACCTTTGTCTGGAATAACATTGCCGACCACGCTAATCCCGGTAGACTGTAGAAATACGCTGGATCTAATTTATAAATATTCGTTGCCGTTTTCCTGAACGCTTGAAAAACATCCGCGAGTATCGTCACGTCTAATTTTAAGTATGCGTCGTGGTAGTCTCCGAGTGTCCTACATTCTAATTTCTCCCACATGAGTTGCGCGTGTTGGTATTCTTCGTCCGTGATTCCTTTCTCTCTGAGTCTGCTGTAAAATTCTCTTGGAAGTGGAAGAGCGTCGTCGTTAAATTTAGAACCATCACTAACATATTCGTAAGGATAAACCCCTTTACGTCTAACGAGTTCTATGTCTACGTTGGGAAAACTAGCTCTAGTTATTTTAAATTGATCGTCGGTGAGTTTGTTCGCTAAAACATCCAGACTTGCAGAGAGAAATCTATACGAATCCAGGGAGCGCATCTCGATTGTATTTTTCGTTCCCGGAATCGACACTTGCTTGCTGAGACTAATGTAGCGTTCTTCATTCTCGGCCAAGACACCTATACGTTTCGGATCGTAGCCAAGATGTCTCACCAGGTGGTGAAAATCATATCCGCTTCCGTTGTGAAAGAATATGGGGATGAATTTAGGTTTCTGGATTTTAAGATTGCACGTGTTGCAAATTCCACCTATGTAGTTTCCGCTGAAATGATCGTGGTGGAATATTTTTTTGTTCTCATCAGTGAAACTTTGATCACATACCGGACACACCTCAGTGGAATTGTAATTTTGAAGTTCATTTTCAGTTAAAGGTGCCATCGGTTTTGATGTAAGCAGTACGCTACCAATTACCTCAACCTCCTCAACCATTTTTTCCAGGAAGTGTTCGATTACATTTGGCCCGCGGTATATATATGCTTCATTTATTTTATCACGTCGCACAACAACATAGCCGAAACTATTAGGTTGATGAAGCTGGTACGGCGTTGTGGAGGAAATTTCAGGATCCGGTTCGCAGTAGGAGAGTGGTTTCAGGAAAGACTCGAAATCTGCGACGATGATTGCGGGATGTTCTAACAATGCCTTGTGCATTTTGAATTCTTCGACTTCGTTCGTTTCGGGCATCAACATTCTAGCCGGTCTGTTGTCACCGCAATAAATTTTATGTTCGGCAAGTTTCTCGATAGCAATTTGACGTTCAGTGTAATTTCGATAATTGAGTTGTTTTCGATCGTCGAACGTGGTTAGGCATCTCGGGCAAACTTCGATGCAATGTTCATGCTTGGTTGTTTGGCTTCCTAGTAATCGAGACATTGAACGAATTAGCGTGTAATGATAGACATCCTCGTTGGAAATGAGAAGGAGATTTATTACACAAGCATCGTCATCGTCGATATCGCTTATCCTGACGGGATGCACGAGATATTTATCTGACGTGAAGGAATATACATTAATAGCGATGCGTTTTCCTGCACGATTTTCGAACTTTGTTATATCCGACAATGTCACCGGGTATTCAATGTCAGACATTACACTTTGAAAGTCGGTCTCGTATTGTTTGTAATTAGAAACCTGTTCTGGATGATTTGACCAATGAACAGGATGCAGTGCAGCCAATATACACCAAAGGAAACACTTTTTATCGCTGTTCTGTATATTTAACACAGCCATCTTTTGTTGAATGTTCGGTGGAAGAGGAACGTAGCTGGATGCACGAAGAGGCGAGAATTGGTTCACGTAAACAGTTAACGTGTGAGGACTTCCACATAGAGACCATCCCGACCCTTTAGCCTCGAAATCGTCATGTTTCTTAACCAGCTCGTTGGAAACTTTATAATAGAAGTTGTCCAAATTTTCGACGTCCGCAAAATAAAGTGTCTGGTTTTTTGTACCATGATAAAAAATACTCGCTGTCCCATCAACTTTCTCGTATTCAGAAAACAGAACAACATATACTTTTATAGAGTTGTTTTCAAGTTTATCTTTTAAAATATTTAGTACAGATATTTTCGTTTCATCCAAGAAACTAAGGATGTCACGGCCTGGTTCTGACTTAATTGAAAAATCCTGGAGTTGGTCGTTGAATGCAGATCTAATTAGTTTGCGTTTATTAGATAATTTAATTTGCTTGGAAGTGGAAGCTTCCGTTTCTGAATTATCGATTTTCCTTTTCGATGCTTGTCCGGTCGATGGTTTGCAAATTTTGAGGTGTTTACTTAAATTTGCAAAGCTGATCATTTTTCCGCATCGAGCACAAGGCTTAGAAGGTAACGAACGATTAATTCTCGAACCTGTTTCGCTACATCGTGCCCTGTGTAACGATAAATTGTTCCTTGAGATTAGCTTCCCACAAGTAACACATTCAGTTTTATCATTTTTACGATTGAAACTGGTGGTGGATGCCATTATGCTTTCTCCAAAATCACAGAAATCAAAAAGTCTAGTATATAATAGCGATACAATTTTCAGGTATGTTATTTATATAGAATTTCTTAAGGTGAAATAGAAAATACACGATCACGTCAAAATTCAATCTGGTCGAAATTACTATGAAAAACCACGTGAAACACCTTTGAACTTGAAATAATAGATGGTATGTAGCTTCAAAGAAAGTTAAACACCTATTTTTTTTACAAAAACGAGGAGCGCTGCAACAGGACGTCCGTACTCTTCGGCTGCTCTCACGAGACTGACTGATCTGCAGTGTATGCCGTCTTATATAATAAAAGCGCGGACCGTATTGAAAACACCTGTAATAATTAACCAATCTGAAGACGCCACGTTAGATATGACTCATCACATTACGTCATAACTTGTTGCAACATGTTGTGTAATAGTTTACTCCCTTATAGTTAATACAACGAAGAGCATTAGATATGAGTCATCACAATGTTACGTAATAACTTGTTGCAAAAACGTTGTGCAATAGTATACCCTTATAAGTAATACAATTAAGGGGTGCTTAATATGAGTCATCACAATGTTAGTTACATGGTTCTAGTTAGGATGATGATTTTTTTGGTTTGTTGGATAGGGGTTGAAGAAGACTATTTGTTGTAGTAACCACAGTATTGTTTTTTTGTGTGTGTGTTTTCTGTTCTCTTACGAGAATTAATATAGGTTGCCATAGAACCCTCCAATTCATGACTTAGGAAAAATCTGTTTGCGGATTCATCACGTGAGTAAAATGTGAATAGAACCTATGTTCGGAAATCCAAAATAGCGACCGGAAGTTGGGTAATCTTGGAAACGGTAAGACTTAGGAAAAATCTGTTTGGTGATTCATCATGTACACCTATATGTGAGAAAAAGTATGAATAGAAGCTATGATCGGAAATCCAAAATGGCGACCGGAAGTGGGGTTATCTTGGAAACGGTAAGACTTAGGAAAAATCTGTTTGCGGATTCATCACGTACGCCTATATGTAAGTAAAGTATGAATAGAACCTATGCTCGGAAATCCAAAATGGCGACCGGAAGTGGGGTTATCTTGGAAACGGTAAGACTTAGGAGAAATCTGTTTGCGGATTCATCACGTACTCCTATATGTAAGTAAAATATCAATAGAACCTACGCTCTGAAATCCAAAATAGCGACCGGAAGTTGGGTTATCTTGGAAACGGTAAGACTTAGGAAAAATCTGTTTGCGAATTCGACGACTGCAAGATCAAGAACGTTTATCTCAAGAATGGTAGGAACGAAGTGTTCCCGCGCGAGAATTACAACCTCGACATGACCAAAGACGATTACCTCAAACTTTACAAAGCTTACACGGCTTACAAGCGCGTGACCGAGGGAAGCGTGGACGTGTACTACGCGCCCAGCGAATTCAAAACCCACAGGCCGATGTTCGTCATCAACTTCACAAAAAAAAAGCAGGTCGTGGTCAACGATCGCACCAACATCAAGGTCGTCTGCGAGTTCCACAGTCCATTGCCCGAGGATACCGTGTGCAGCGTCATCCTGATCGCAGAGAAATCTTTCGCGTACGACGTGACGAACGAGAGGGTGACGGAACAGTTTTTTTAAAAAAAAATCGTAAAAAAAATGTCACATACTAAAAAAAATCAACACAGTTTTTGCCAAATATAATGTAAGTTAGTTCGGTGCGCAAATAAAAAAAAAATAATAGGTTAAGTTATATCACTGAAGATCGTAAAAAAAATCGTAAGATAGGTTAAGTTCTATCACGTAAAACCATTAAGGCGAGCCTCACCGAGCCTCACTTCGAGGCGGAACGTGGAGAGAAAGTGAGTTTTTGATGTTTTGGTGCTGTTTTCTTCGCTGCGAAACATCGTCAGCGCAATAAATGAGGCGCGGAACGTGGAGAGAAAGTGAGTTTTTGAGGTTTTGGTGAACCTCACTTGATGACGTTCAACTGTCTATTTGGGTCTACTCTAAAGTAGGTCAAAGCACGTAGAGGCTCTCGTGTAGTTTAGCACGAAAAAAAATAAATAGGTTAAGTTATATCACGTAAGATCGTGGTATACCTACAAATGCAAGTGGGAAAAAAGGGAAATTTTACTAAAACATCGCTAAACGCTAAAACATCGACAAAAAATTGTCAAAATATGTCAAAAACTGATATTCAATTGATAAAAAAGGCTACAAATGCATACCTACCAAGTATGAGTGGGAAAAAAGGAGAAATTTTACTAAAACATCGCTAAACGCTAAAACAGCGACAAAAAATTGTCAAAATATATCAAAAACTGATATTCAATTGATAAAAAAAAGAGGCTACAAATGCATACCTACAAAGTATTGCGTAGAAACGGCCAATATACACTACTCAAGAGGCAGTGCTGGGTCGAGCCACGCGGCTGGCGGGAACGGGAAGCGTTGTTCGGCAACACAACGAGTTATAGCACTCAGAGCATCAGAAGATGGTAGGTTGTTCATAAAAGTTTCAAGTGTCCCAATTTTTTCTTTAACCTCGGCTATGGCATTGTTCAAGGGGTCTAGATTAGGTATCTGTAGTGATTGAATCTGTTCTTTTAGAGTGGAAATTACTAGATCAAAATCTTCTTGTGACTTTATGCTTTTGACAATTGTTTGGAGCTGTGTCTGGACATTATTAATCTGCTCTTCTAATTGTTGTTTCAATTGCTCAGAGTTGGTAGCCTGAGTCTTAAATTTGGATTGAAGAGCTGCTACAGCTTTCTCTAAACTTTGAAAATTATCCAATGTAGCCAAGTCAGTATATTTTTGAAGCAATAATTTGAGTTCTGAATCAATTTTAAGAAGAGGGTCCATGCATTGTGATTGTAAATTTGTAATTTCTAGTTGAAGACTGGCATTGAGTGTGGTTTGTAAAGCTTGAAAATCACTTCTTAATTTTTTAACTCTGACATCAAGCATCAGAATCTCATCACTGTGATCTTCATGCCTTGTATGGCCAAATATATCATTAGGCATTTTTGTTTTTGATTTAGTGGTTATTTGTTATAAAATATCTAATTCTTAATTCTATAAAAAAAGGTATAAGCTTGTCATAGTATCCCGGGACCTCAATATATAAGCAGCCACCAGCAGAAACAGTATATACAGTGCCAGGAACCATGTTTGAGTGCTTAATCCTGTAAATATTTTTGCCTACTGAAACCTTGACATTACCCTCGAGGGTTGTAATAAATTGTAATTGACCATCTACAGGTAATTGGTAATGATTTAAATTATTGTTAAATATGTATAATGTTTTACCTGTTTTATCATCAACATCAGTAAGTATGCTATTCAGATGAATAATTAACAAAGCACTTAGTTTAGATATTATAGATTGTATATCAGGAGAGGGTGCTGGTGTTGGCAGGTCCATAATAGCCTGTTTTTTGAACCCAAATAAGTTCATCGGCATCTTTATTTATTTCAAATCATGTTCTGTGATTAGGCATTGATTGCCACTTATCAAATCACAATGCCCCCATGGTAGAGTATGTATGCCACATGACAAAATACATCTCTTATCATCATGTGGGTCCAGAGCCACTTTTCTTACAACATTTGTAGTCAACAAGTGATCCACACTCTGGATTCTGCATTCTGATGTTCTGATTAAACTCTGTGATTTGAGACAATCTTCATAATCTTTAAATTGGAGCTCTTTGTCAACAGTTACTCTACCAATGCCCTTTGCTTTTTTGGCAACAGCACCACTACATGTTTCAAAACTATACATCTTGGCCCTTAACCCAGCAAATGCCACAATAACATCACCAAGTGTCTCATCTTTTAACTTGCCAGGCACCTTTTTGTTGTGGGGTTGAATTTATGTTCACTAGTATCAAAATATTTAAGCAATACAGGCTGTGATATATCTTGATAAACATCTTCTGTCTGAATATCAAGAATAAAGCTATCTGTGTCCATGTACATCAGTTTTACACAATCACCATAAAAAGGCTTCAGCACATCATAATAGAGCTCTAGCATGTGTAATTTGGCCAATTCTAATATCACAGCCCCTACATAAATAAACTTATCAAACTTAATCTTTGTTTTTTTCATGTTGAAGAGTGCCATATTGTCATCATAAATTCTTCTGTAGTTGAAATTAGGCTTTGCTATCAATTTTTTGCTCTGGCTGGGGTCAGTAACTAATTTAACATCAGTATGTTTTCTGACATTTTCTATGGTTTTGCCATACACTGAATTGACCATCAATTTAAACAAGGTCTTATCAAATTGGGTTACAGCAAGTGTTCGAAGCTCAATGTTTGTATCGATGTATTGCTTCAACCATCTTGAGTGCCTGAACCTTAAGACTTTGCCAACCTTAGTTACTTGAACACCATGATGCATCAGGAACTGGAGGTTTTTGTAATATATGACATAACCCTGTTTTGGCTCTAGAGTCATCATTAGCTTCTTCTGTTTAGAGCCAGGTGAGCACTCAACCTCAGGAATTGGGAGCAGATCAGAAAATTTGTTGTGTAAATCATCAGGAATTGTCAGATCAACTTCTAAGAACAGGCCACAGTTAATGTCATCAAAATCCTGAAGATCCCCAATACTAAAATTTTCAACCCACTCAAGCTCTGCATATGGCAATTTATCCATCATAGCATAACCATACAAGCTGTTTGCATCCACATAAACATAAACATAAACATACAACATACAACATAAAGTATAAAATTTGATGGCAGTGCTGGATTATAATCAGGAATATATTTGTTGTTGGCTCTAGCATATCTCTGACAGCATTGCACCATGCCTCCTCTTATACATTGTTCCATAAACAGATACATGTCCTGATCCTGAATGAGATCCAATTGCATTTTAGTATTCAAAAACATTGCAGACCATGCTAGGCTTGGAGCACTGTAGAAATACATTGGATCCAGCTTATAATTTTCCATCCATGATTTTCTAAATGCCTGAAGTATATCGGCTAAGAGAGTCACATCAAGTTTTAAATATGCCTTATGATAATCACCAAATGTCTGGCATTTTAAGTTGCTCCACATCAACTGGGCATGGTGATAATCTTCATCAGTAATTCCAGATGCTCTGAGTTTACTGTAGAACTCTTGTTGTGATGGCAAAGCACACTCATCAAATTTAGAAAAATCTGTAACATAATCATATGGGTATACACCCTTCCGCCTAATTAATTTCAGGTCCTGATTTGGAAACATAGCACATGTGATTTTGAATTGGTCATCAGATAATTGACTGGCGAGAGTAGCCAAGCTAGCCGACAGAATTCTGTATGAATCAAGAAATCTTAAGTGAATAGGAACACCATTAACTTTAATTATCTTGCTAATAGCTATATATTTCTCATCATTTTCTGCTAAAATATTTAAATTCTGCTTGTCAAACCCCTCGTACCTGATTAGATGATGAAAATCATAATTGGATGCACCATGGCAAAATATAGGGACAAATTTTGGTCTCTGGATCTTAATATTACAGATATTACACAGGGCCATTTTGAATTTACCATCTGTATGAGAATGGTGATGCACCTTGATATTTGTATCTGAAAATTCAGAATCACATACCGGAAATGTTTCTGCATTGTTGAAATCTTCAATCTGATCCTCTGTTAAAGGCAACATAGCTTTTGATTTTAATAAGACATTAGATGCTATATAATGGCTTTCATTTTCTATTCTATGTGCAAACTCTTTGATGGCATCTGGTCCCATGTATAAATATTCTTTACTAACAACACCATCCTGTACAACCACATAATAAAAACTAGAAGGTTCATGTAGCTGGTATGATGTACTTGAAGATTCATCAGGATCTGGGCTGCAGAATGCAAGAGCTTTGAGGTTTGATTCAAAATCACAGACTATATATGCTGGGTGTTCCAACAAGGCTTCAAATTTTTTGAATTTGGCATTTTCATTTGGCTTAGGCATAACCATATGAACAGGTTTATGGTTGCCACAGTATTCCAGATGCTCAACTAACTTATTTTTAGCAATTTCTGTATTCTGTTCACAAACACTATTCAACATTTTTCTACCATCAAATAAAGTCAAACATCTTCTACACAACTTGAATATTGTATTGGATTTGCCTTGTTGTTTTCTGACTAAAGCTTCAAGACTGTGTATCAGAGTGTAATGGTGTGTGCCATCCTCTTCAATTAAGAGCAGATCAATCGGGACAGCAGAATCATCATCAAGTGTACTGATTCCGAGAGGTTCTATCAAGCAATTGCCACGACCAGTAGAACAAATAAATACATTAATAGATAATGGCCTACCATTGATATCCCTGGCCTTTTTTTCAAATTTATTAATATTCTGAACTGACATTGGATATTTTAAGCCCTCCATTGCTTCATCAAAATCATGTTCATGTTGTCTATAATAACTCTGGATTATTTAAAACTGGATACAAAGCAGCTAAAATACACCACAAAAAGCATTTCTCATCATTATTTTTTATGTTAACCACGGCTTTTTTGTTTTTGATATTGGCAGGTAATGGCAGATATGTAGAACCTTGTAATGGGTTGAATTTAGAAATATTAATATATAACTTGTGTGGAGTTCCACATAAACTCCATCCTGATTCTTTTGCAGCAAATTCAGAGTGTTTAATAATTAATTGCTCTATCAAACTGCTTATTATTGTCTAAATTTGTATTTGAATATATAGCTACAGTTTCTGTTATGTGGGGCTGTGTAAATTTTGTGCCATTTGATTTCTTATATTGTGTAAACAATTTGAGGGACAGCTTATAAGAGCCATTTTGTGCATTTAGAATAGCCTGCACATCAGAATTTATACTGTTCAAAAAATTCTTAATGTCACATCTTGGCTCTGATACAAAACTGTAATCCCTAAGTTGGCCAGCAAAACTGCTATGGATAGGTGCATAGCGTGGCTGCTTTGCTGCTCTAGCATTAACAGGTGTTTCAAGCTTCCTTTTTAGACCAGATGTAGATGGCTGTGATGAAGTAGAAGGCTGTAGATAACAAGTACACTTATGCCTATTGTAATATGCTTTGCTTAATATTTTATGGCATTTTGGGCATATTTTTGTGGGTGTTTTGCATTTTTCTGGATCACAATTATGCCGGTGCCTAGTCCAATTAGAACTAGATATATTTTTATTACACTGATTGCAATATTTCAAGTTTGACATTTTTATTGTTTATTTATATAAAATTTCTTGGGGTTCAAATCAAAACTCTATATTTAATATAAAATATCAGTTGGGTTCAGCAGTGTGCTTTGTATATTTAGTGTGTGTGTGTGTGTGTGTGTGTGTGTGTGTGTGTGTGTGTGTGTTAATATGTTTGGCTTTGGTATTTTTTGTTGTTGGTTTATTATATAAAATTTCTTGTGGTCCAAATCAAAATTCTATACTTAATACAAAATATAAGTTGGGTTCAGCAGTGTGCTGAAAAAATTAGAAAAACCCACAGGTGTGTCAAGTAGACCGGAAGTGGGCCGGAAGTGAACCGGAAGTAAATATGTGTGTGCATGGGTGGATGTGGGTGAGTGTGGGTGGCTCTTATGAGCATTTTTGGCTTAGTTTTAAGTGTAGCCATAACAATATCAAGAAGACTATATCTTTTGCAGGCTTACAGACAACAGACTGACAGATTCAGCTTTTGCATACATGGCGAAAACAGTCTGTTGAGGCTTCTTCATTTGTACACTGTAATTCTTCATTTGTACACTAGAATTCAGGATTCTTGGGATTTGACAGCATAGCACACTTGGGGCAATTGACCCATATGGACATCTTGACATAGTTTTAAGTATAGCCAAATCGGTCTGTTGAGGCTTCTTCATTTGTACTTGGGATTTGACAGCATAGCACACTTGGGGCAATTGACCCATATGGGCATCTTGACATAGTTTTAAGTATAGCTAAATCGGTCTGTTAATCATAAGAGCGCTTCATTTGTTGCACCAGTAATATCACAAATACCACTACTGAGAGATTTCAGTACTTGCCACCTAATCGTCGTTTGGGTGGTCGACAGCTCTTGCAAAGCAGAAGGAGAATGACGCTCAGTGGCTGAGGCAGCTCATAGCTCCTCCCCTTTGCTACTACGTAGCCGCGTTTGGTCACATTTCACTCGCAGAGATTCAACTCGCCAACTATAATTCGAGTCAATATTGACACCGAGAAGCCAGGATTTCGCTTAAGTTTTACACTTATTCCACCCACCTGCGGAAAGCACGGCAATCTTTCCTGATGTTCACGTGAAACTCCTGATCTTTCTCGAAGAAAGCTTGGGTCTTCAAAACCTGCCTTCCGCCTGTCGATGTGACTTGCATTTTGTTTGGGAGGGAGGGGCCTGAATCAAGTACATTCAAGCAAGCAAATCGGGATTAAAGTTTTGAGTGGAATCCGAACCTGCGTGTAATGTGTCTTCACCAGAAATCGTACCCGTGACCTGTTGATTACATGCAAAGACGTATTTAAGGGGTCCTGACACCCCCCCCCCCCCCCCGGCCAGACAGTACGAAGTATAAAAATTAAATAATGAAAATATGCGTTGTTTAACATTTCTTAGTATAGTCGAGGGTAATTTGTTTCAATTTATTTGAAGCAGTAAATATTTAATATTTACAATTCCTTTATTTAACATTAATTTGATGTGTGCGTGTCTAAACAAAAGCTAACGTAGTGCAGTGACTCTTTTGTTGCATAACACCAACATAATTATTTTATTGGGAGACGCTTGACACTAAACTATCCTACCTCACTGTCAATGGCATATTTAGCATTTGCTGTATAATCGAGGGTTATTTCCGCCGAACTTTGAATGGAAGTACCAAATATATTAATCTGACTTTAATTTTCGTCAGCTGGATCTAACATTCTTTCCTGTTATTTAATAAATATTCAATTCTTTATCTATTTGGCACTGATTTCCTTGCCAGGTCAGTTGCCTTTATACAAATTTTAGCGATCTTAACTACACGTACGCTAGATAATGAATACATGCTTTTATATCTCTATTCTTACACAGATTTTTATCTACAATATATAATATTAATTTAATATGTATTAATTATTATTTTAATTTAATAGAATAATAACATAATTATTTTAATTTAAACGTTTATATTATTTATTATTATTAATATTTCTGACCCACTTGGTTCGGACCCCCCAGAAATAAATTTCTAAATACGTGCCTGATTACAAGGTACAAGGACTGTATCCTGATTACAAGGATGCGAAGCTCGAGAAGCATAGAAAAACAGGAAAATAATATCATGCAAGCTGATGATAAATTCTCGGCAGTAAATGGAAACCACTTGTTTTCTTATAAACACACACGTTTCTACAATCTACAATGAGTGAATGTACAGTCACCAGAAATAAGAAAAATATTCTAAAACATATCAAAATACTGTCCTCCTTGCATTACGTTATGTGTGTTGCCTAACTCTACAGCGATGAACGAACTCCAATAGAAATGTTTCAATAGGAAGTTGTGACCGCGGTCCGGTAAATTGTCTTTCTAAAACTTAGTGCCCGATCGCCACAATTTTACTCGTAAATGCCTTCCTAATTAAAAAAAATATATTAATTAATATGTACTTGAAATCAATAAATGAATTATGGTATAATACCCATGTAGCACGAAACTGTTGGGACAACTTTGGCCAATTGTTGTCAATTTTTGTGCCCGCGATGTCTGCCTTGCCATCCATCTTCCAACCAACCATTTCCCATCGGTAGGCCAACAATAATGAAAGAATTTTGTCAACCATCTCCCAATCAACCATTTCCTATTTGTGGACCAGCAATAATAGATGAATTTTGCCAACAATCTCCCAACGGTGCCGACAATCTCCCAACGTTGGACCAACGTGTGCTCGTGGCTGAAGAATAACAGTTTGGTTATGCCCAGTTGTACTGACAAATATGAATATTTGTTAATAAAAATTGCTGCGTAAACAATGCGTCAGGAAAGCTTCTCGCGTCCCGGTATAGTTGATTCCATTGTTCGATGCCGGGTCGCGGTTGGGAAACACTGGACTAGAGTATAACAAAGCGAACATCTTTTCTTAATAACGCTTAGCCCTTTGAGACATCGTTTTGGTGCTAACATCAATTGATGGAAGCTGTTAGAATTATAAAGACTATGAAAGTACAAAAGGGGTTTAAATTAGAAATGCAGAGATACACTTCCAATACGAACCATTACTTCACTCCTTCCCTAATAGCCGAAATCTAGCCTTTCCATTGGTCACCGGAGCATGTGCATACATGCTACTTCCCCTAGAAAACATTTTTGAAAATATATAACCGTGCCAGCATTTACTATCGGGCATTAGAATTATCACAACACGCACGCTACCGTTGACAAGTGAAAGGAAGCACCCACGATGATGTCATACTTTTTAACCGTATCTGGGCGCTGTGTAAAAATGGCAGCAAGCTAAGAAACCTGGCGACCAAAATAAACACCTTATGATTCACCAAAAACTGTGAGGTTGACGTCATTGTATAGATAGAGAGCGAAGTGGCCACGGGAGGCAAATGAGTATACGAGTAGAAAGAAAAAAGAGAGTGACGAATGGCCTTTTGCATGTTTTCTGGATGAGACGAAGGTGTGCACACGTTATTCCGGTGTTTTTTTTTCTAAACTCCCGGCCTGCTTTGCGCGTAGGGACAACGAGAACTCCTGTAAAGTGCGTCACTTTCGTCAGGTTGTCGAAGATGGTTTTGACTGATCCGCCTTATTTCTCACAAGCTGCTACAGTTGACGCAAATCTTCAAATATTTACGTACAGATCGGTTAAACGGAATTGGATCCATAGATTAAAAGCGAAATCCAAACCACTGTGAAATGTGTCTGCACTGGAGGATCGAACCCAGAACCCCCTAATGGACAACGTTAGTCAGTGAAGAAATTTTCGGATATCAGTAGTCCTAAATTCACAATGTTTATGAAAATTGTTGCACTTAAATTTATTTGCGTCCTCACGAAACCAATGTTTTTGACGGGTATAGCTCTTTTCAGTTCTTACGGCGGCCGGTCCTAGTTCTGCCAAGGGAAGTGGGGAGCGGCGATTACGCAACTGACCAACCAGACAACAGCAGTGGCGCCGAGAGACACGACACGGAGGAAAAGCACTACGTGAAACTCGTTCTACTGGCTGCTGCGTTTCTTATCGCGCTGGATTTGCTGCTTCCCCGCTTTCCACTTCCCCTGCCAGCTCCTAGAGCGCCCGCCGTAAGAACTGAAAAGAGCTATAGTATCCGGACAATTGCGATGAACACAGTTAGAAGTGAAAGGACGGGTGGACAATTGTGATGACAAGTGACCCGTTTCCTCAAATGTGCGAGTACACTTTCCAGCTTCGCGCTTCTTCCTTTTCTGACCTTCTATATTAAGTTCCATCCGCATGTACTTGATGTTGGTATCTTCTGCTTGGCTCTTGAGGCAGGCCAGAACATAATGAATTTTTGGATGCGGTCATCCAAGCCACCTATTTTATTTTATTGTTCCCACCTTCTACAGCATTATTAGTTCTGTGGTGTCTTTGGTTAGGTTAGGTAATATCCTGATAGTGGCAATTGTCCTGCCATTAATTTGTAAAATGACCTTCAACGTCAATATCATCGCAATTGTCCGTGATTTTGGCTTCATCGCAATTGTCGGCCATTGCAATTGTAATAGATTCTTTTGACGAGATACTTTGCAATTTTGTAAATATTATTGTTATTGCTATTTTTTGTAGTAATTCAGATTTTCTTCATTAGGCACTAACCTTGTTACAGTGAACGACTGTTCTTAATAACGTTTATTGTTTGAAGCATCGTATTTTACAAGAGTTCCGAGCTGTCATTAAACATTTATCACTTTTGTAGGAGGGTAGAAAGAGGATGTGTTGGTGCTTGAATCAATCAAGAAAGGCTCGTTACCATGGCGACGATTTGTTTTTGTTGTGTTGTACTGCATTGCCAAACTTGTACTGCGTGGTCTAGTCCGTATGACGTCTAACTGCCAGGCGGGAGACTTGGGTTCGAATCCCGGAGTGGGTCATCTTGTCCTTGTTCCCTTATAAAGCGACTCTGAGGCTCACCCAGTCTCAAATCAATGGGTACCTGGGGACTATCCTGGGGGTAAAGACGGGCAGAGCGTGGTGCTGAGAACATCACCTCCAAAATGACCTAGATCGAGAATGTGTGGGGCCTTACATTATCTCCTTTATTTGGATCCGAATAGTCTAGTGCTGTTCTCTCATTGCGTGGACTGCATGGTGTGAAATTTTATGCAGTGCGTACAAACCATGAAAACGTATTTGTAACATCATCGAACTGACAAAACATCAAATGCGGGAAAGACATCAAGATGTAGTACTTATTGCTACTGTCATATCAGGCCTCCCTGGTGGAGTAAAGGTAACATCGTCGTCTTGTAATGAAGGGGTCCCGGGTTCGATACCTGCGGAGGCCCATACTGGTACGGATCCTACTTCAAACTGTAACCTATCTGTGCGCGCTATGACACCAGGGGTCCCGGGTTCGAATCCCGCCCTGGGCATGGATGTTTTATTGTGAGTGTCCCTTCATCTTTGCAATTAGCCGAAAGTGGCAGAAAAGCGAAGTACAAGAAAGCACAAATTATATCTACCTGTGCATAAAAGTGGACACAACACGAGAACTCAACACCAACAACCACTGCTGTTCCTGGGTACATCACTAGAGAGAACTTAGTGCCTGTTAAAGTCTCTAAAGGTAGGAATATGCGTATGTGAATCAGCAAGACGTGTTTGTTGAGATAACGGAAGTGTTTCGATCTCACCCCGCCTCTACCCTGTCTGAAATAGCGCCATATGGGTACCCTGATTCCTGGAACGACGCTCGTCTGCTTGTATATTATTTACTCGCGTGCTCCAGCCTGCGGGACTGTTCGTGGATCGAGTCTGCTGCTGTCCTTGATAAAACGTCGATCATGCAGGAAGGACTATCGTCCCCGAAAGATACCTGACTACCCAAGCGATTACTTGCCTTCCTTGTATTTGTTCATTTACGTTAATTAGCGTCGCATATTCTCACAATTTGCTTAGCATCAACTAACGGCAATATTTCTACAGTATATACGAGAAATCACCGTAGCGCTACTTGCATGTATCATGTTGCCATTTTTTCGAAAATCGGCCAGTATTCTTTAATTTAAATCTTTATATTCGCTTTTACCTCACAAGACAATTAGTAATCAGTGGCGCAACCACTGGGGGCATTGCCCTACTAACGTTGGACGGAAGTCAATTCTAGGGGGCAAGAGGGCGCAAACATTGACGGCCAAGCAGTGGCGTAGCGTGATTGTATGAAAGGTGTAAGACTTCCTTAGATAAACCTGACCTGAATATTGGATAAAGAAAACCCAAAGATATTTTAACTAAATAGAATCTATTTGAATCTAAGTCATGTATGGGCATACTCAATTTCAAACACAAAATGCACACACTCTATGTTAACAATAATAGCATATGTATTACTTAATGAAAATTCTCATTTATACTGTAACTCCTCAATCACATCGTCGTAGAATCGGGAGTTTCTGGTCAATGTCTTTGGCAGCTCCTTTTCCCAAGTCAGATTTCCTTGCCTGAGTCTGTGTGCTGCGTTGAAATGTATGAATCCTCTTCAGTGCAGAAAACGACTTTTCCACCGACGAGCTTGAGGCAGGAACAGTGAGGAACAATTCTGTTAGTTTGTACACTTGTTCAACAGCTTCATTCAAATGGGTAGTACGCAGGTACTCATGAAGTTCAAACACACAAACATACTCGATATTCGGCTTCAGAATAAATTACCTGTAGCTCAACTTTCAACTGGTAGCAATTGACAAATTTCGCATACAGCTTAGTTAAGTACACAAACTCTTCTTCTGGAAAGGTCATGTCATATTTTTATTCTTATTATTATTTTTCTTTCACTAAAAAAACATTTGTGGGAAATTCGTAGGATACAATTTGCAAATGCAAATGCATTCGAGAATATTACTCATTATCATGGTTACGATATTTGCGCATATTTTGAAAAGCACATCAAGCAACTCAGTGAAAGGAAAAGGTCAAAAAAATCTGCAAATATAACACTAAGTATTACTACGCGTATGCTTTTAACATTACGGGCAACTGGGATGCACGCGCCTAACTTTGCGGGCGCTGCCGGATCTAGGATTGCCAGACATTCCTCTTTTATCTTTAACTTCGCTGCTTATAATGAAGGTAATATCCAACATTAAACCATCTCTTTGTGAACTTAATAGTTAGTTTACACATTTAAAATGACACTCGTTTTGTTAGCTACACCTCCCGTCAAGCATTGTTGAAACAACACGGGAGTCGATTTTCTTGGATCTCTTCCGACCGTGGCGACGCAGCGGGGACAGAAATTCTCGCCAGTTAGCACCCACTCGTAATGCGCCTTACAGTGCTTGAGAATCGGGGCGCCCTGTCATTGGTTGAGAAGATACTACGTAAGCAAACACACCCGCAATGGGCGAGTCCAAATCATTTATTCCATTCACCCATACGAAAGTCCTCTCAAGAAGCCTTACAGAGAAACAACTCGAATCAAAACAAGTCCTCAATTGTTTCGTTAAAAGTTCTACTTGCAGTCTGATATTGCTATGTGTGTTCAAGCGATAAATACGGGAATGAAATAAGTTTTCTTCAATAATTTCAACTTGTAAGGTGGACTTACAAGCCTTACGTGGGCCCTACGCCGCTGCGGCCAAGGGCATCTGCAAGGGGGTACAGAGGGGCAATTGTCCCCCTCGATTTCAAATTTTATCCAAATACATGTAGAAATACATTTCGTAAAGGCGCGAGTCGGCCCTGTACGCCGAACGATCTAAATGAAAAAAGTTCTAAAAGAGAGAATGCCATGGCGTCACGTAAAATTATTTGCGCCCTGTTAAATCAATATTGTTTTCAGTTTGCAAAAAATTCGATCTAAGAATTTTCTTTATGGTAATGTATTTAAATAATATATGTTGTATATAAACTTTGAATACGTACACAATTTAGCGTTAGCATGTTGCATATGTATTTTCGTCTATCCATGTTGCATATGTGTGAAACATATGTTGTACGTGAAAGTTATACATGTTATACGAACAAAAATAATTATATTCGGAATGCATTTATCGTGCATTAACTTCCATTCAAAAATACGGTTTGTTTCCCATTATTAGATAATGTGAAATTGAACGTGTTCAAGCCCGGCCCTGTGGCCGAGTGGTTAGCACATCGCGCTGCGGGGAGCAAGGGTCCCGGGTTCGAATCCCGGTCGGGCTTGGTTGTTTGTGAATGTCCATTCATCAATTTCATCATTTCATCACTCATCCCCATCTTCGCAAATTAGCCAAGAGGCACAAAACGCGAAGTAAAATAAACTAAATCAAATCAAATCAAATCAAATGAACGTGTTCAAAAATACTTCAAAATCGTGTGCGTAATTTGCGTAATTTACGAGGATAACAACGTTTTTAATATTACTACTATTACTAATAATAATAATAATGTTACTATTGTTGGTAATGTTTATCCTGGTACTTGCCCCCCCCCCCACCGACAAAAAATTGTATTTGTGCCTCTGTTGCTAGTGAACTAATCAACATGTTGATGTAGTAGGGCACGTTCATCACTTTGTGCTTAATACCGGGTGTCCGAAAATTCACGCAACCGAGACTTCAAATGCACGTAACGTTTGTAAAGAAAGTGATAGAGACGTGAAACGAACACTGGGTATTAACTATTTCTGTGTGGATATTTTTTGTATTAAACAAGAAAATCATGCTCTACATGAAGGTTAAGTATGCGGCAAAACTTTTTGTACAGTAAGAGCAAACATGGATGAAAGGCAGCGGTGGCATCACTTGCACAAATTTTCAATGTGTATCGATGGCCTGTGTGGGTATTTTATCAAATCGATAAAAGAACCATACATTTATACTCATTTTATGCATTATAGACTATTTTATGGGGTTAATTATGGCATCTTCATGGAGAAGTAGTTTTTTAAAAATTACGAAGTGTACTGGTAACATTGGTGGTGTCAGAGATCAGTACTAGGTGTGCCTGACACCTGGCCAGATATATTATGCCCAGATGAAATATAACATTTGAAATTTATCGAACACAAACCTACCTACCATCTTTCTGTACGATAAATTTTAACTATTATTTTTTTTACACTTGATACCTTCATTATACTCAAATGAACAGTTATAATATTTTGATATAAACTTTGATGCACGCAATTCAATAAGAATCTTTGGAAGTTAGGGGAAATTTTAGTAGTATGACCTGTTAATAAAAATCTAATTTTGAGACTATTGAAAATCCATGAAACTAAAGGATATCCCAAAAGGACCGCACGATTTAATTTAAGAAAAAAATATTTATTAGTTGGGTAAGTTATTACATTATTTGAAAGGGTAAACGTGATCATTAAATGTGCAATAGGATATCTGACAAATGTCCTGCACAACGCATTTGACACATTCAAATTCTATTGACAAAATTCTGAATCACTTTTTCGTATAACTGCGGCTCAATGACTCTTTGAATTTCTGCTTTCAATTCAGGAATCGTCCTTATTTTCGCAGCTTAAACTTTGGACTTAATAAATCCACAGAGAAAAAAAGTCGCACGGTGTGAGGTCTCACAGTGTTTGATCTCCGTACTTCAAATGAATTTTAACGATCGACACTCACTCCTGCGTCATGTAGCGCTCCATATTGACTAACCGCAATGTTTTTACTACAACATGTGACCTCGCAGAACGCTGCCAACCCTGCGGGGAATAAAATGGCGCACGATATAAATCCTGCGTTACTTTTGTGACAACCATTATTTGTTCCTTGGATTAACTGGTAGAATTGAAAGCATCAATTTGTAACTCATTTTTTTTTCTTTTGGATATTATGCTGGAATAAGAATTTTATTTCTGCTAAAAAAATATTAAAATTATTTCGTGGATGGAATTAAATGATGCTATTTCCAGGGAGGGTTCTTTGTGTGCCCTTTCATTAGTATTCATTAGGGATAGGATTTTCATGACAGCATTTTTTTTTGGGTAAGGGTGATGTGTTCCCTAAATATGTAGAAATTCATATTATGAAGAAACTAATTAAATGAAGGTGCCTTTTAAGGGCATATTTTGGCATATTTGGCCATTTCTACACGATAGAGCATATTTTGACGGATTTTCGGTCATATTCAGCATATTTTTGCATTTTCAAGAAATATACGGTCATTTTCAAAGTGGATTCGTTCTTACTCCCATTTTTACTCTAGTTTCTCTTTCCACTGTAGCAAAATCCTTTTCATTTTTCTTTGAAAATTTAGAGAAAATGTTCATTGTGCATTGAAACTCAGGGCCCATAAAGTGAACTAAAAATAGTTCGTATGTGAAAATATCTCAGCATTTAGATATTGATGTTTGAAACAGTCCAGTTAAGGGCATATTTTTCAAATTATAGTGCATATTTTGTAAACATTTTAGGTAATACGAGCATATTTTATTTTGCACATTTTGGTCATTTTTAGGTCATAAAAATCCTAGCCCTCCATTTTTCGTCTCGATCAGCCAATGTAGCTGAGAAGCGAGTTTCCACTGACCTGTAAACTACAGAAAACCTAGACAGAATTAAAAACGATTATTTTGAATAATCGATGAACAATCAATCCCATTTTTATTGCGGGTGACTGTGCAGTGGCGTCTGAAACGAGAGGATTTTGAAAATATGATTGCTGAGATATTGGATGATACAGTTACACACAACCATAGAAGCATCTTAAGAAATGCATTCCCTATGCAGAGCATTGCAAGTGCACTTTTCCTCAAATAAATGCATCATTCATTTATTTTAGTGTGCACCATCAGCAGCTCTGGTTTTACCGTTCGAAAACGTCTTCGGTTCATAGCACAGGAGACATTTGAGGGGTCTAGTAAGAGAGGGAGCTATGCCACTTTGACAAGAAATGGAAATAAATTGAGTTTTCTAAAGCATTGCGTTGAGTGATAATTTGTATAACAAAGGGTAATTTTTTTCTGAACATATTGTTAGGTAAATTATTCAAAAGGAAAAATATGAATTTCAATATAAATACCATTTATTATGAACATGTATGGGATATTGTTGTAGTATACCCATGCGGAAAAATCAATCTAGCACATCAATACTTTGAACAAGGCTTAAATACTTTTGCCTGAGTGTAAATCATGTTCACAGGGTTACGTATGATCTACATAAAGACAGCTTCATATGTCTTCTAGAGGATCTTCACTGTCCATTGTTTCTGTGGATTTTAGTTTTTGGTAAACACAATGAAAAACTGGAGGAATATAAGGCATTATTGCCATGAGATCTTTTAACTTCAGGGCTGATATTAAATCTAGCGCAGGTTACTGCAACACAACCTCTGCCACTCCTATTGCAGACACCATCAGCAAGTGTCATAGCTCCTTCTCTCACTCAAAATGCTGATGAGGACGTATTCAAGAACTCAGAAAATCTGCTGCAGAACAAGCGGGAGCTATGCCACATGGTTGTAGTTCACATGATAGATGACAAATGGTAGGAGAAGATTGAAAATGGCAAAAAATAAAATTTTCAAGATTTGTGGCATAGCTCCCTCTCTCACTAGACCCCTCATTTACCTTACGGTAATTTTAACACACGCCGAGCGAGCGAGTGTGTGTGTGAGTATGTGGACATGAAGTGCTTTAGCATAATAGAAAACTATTTCGGTTGTGTGGTGTTGTATGGCCAGGGTTAAGAGCTCCACTTTAAAAAGGTCTTCTCTTTTTCTTTCGTTTGCCTCCGACAAGGTGACAGCAGATCGTTGTCCCAGCGGAGTATATAAGCTACCACTACATTAAAAACTCGAAAGTGTTTTTAAGGCTTTTGTTATTCTTATTTTCCAGCGGCAATAACTCTTCCCTATTCCTTCCAGAAATCGGTCATTTGTTCTTCAGCAATCGGACATTTGCATGTCTTTCCTTTCAGCTCATTGTTCGTTGGGTTCTTCTTCTTCTCTTCCCAGTCCGTCTATCCCGAGTCCTCTCACCTTTGGCCAGGCAAGCTCTTGAAGACTGCCAGTGTTGCCATAATATCTGGACACAATTTCCAAGGAACAAAATTCTCCTTTTCATCCAATTTTTCCCTTTCGCCCAATTTTACCCTATTCGTTCAATTTTTCTTCTTTTCGTCCAATTTTCCCTTTTCGCACAATTTTCCCTTTTCGCACAATTTTCCCCTTTCGCACAATTTTCCCCTTTCGCACAATTTTCCCCTTTTCGTCCAATTTTCCCCTTTTCGTTCAATTTTCCTTATTTGCCCACTTTTCTCTTTTCACCCAATTTTCCGCTTTTCACAGAATTTTTCCCCTTTTCGCCAAATTTTCCCCGTAATTGCTTAATTTTTCCCTTGCGACTGATTTTCCCCTTTTCGTCCAATTTTCCTTTTATTTGCCCAAATTTTTCCTTTTCGTCCATTTTTCCGTATTCGCCCAATTTTTCACTTTTCGCCCAATTTTTCCTCTTTTTGTTCAATTTTCCCCTTATCCGCCCAATTTTCGTTCAATTTTTCTCTCCGCGAATTTTTTCCCTTTCCGCCAAATTTCCACCCTTATTGCTTAATTTTTCCCTTTTGACCAATTTTCCATTTGCAAATAATAACATAATAATAATAATAATAATAAGTAGTAGTAGTAGAAGTAGTTGTATTATTCACTCAGGTTCGTATGTATGAAAATCTCAAATAAAGTAATCGCATTCGTGCTTATAGCCAGCACATACCCCATGTTCGAACCCACGTCAGGCATGAATGTACACCCACCGGAAATACAAATGGAAAACTTATATCCTGAAATACTCGCTTCCCTGAAAAGCGTTTTGCATGTTGCCTAACTATACGGCGGTGGTAGAAGTTGCCATTGAAAATTGGATATTAAAATTCACTTACTGCCGCAGAGTTAGGCAACACACATAACACTTGCAGGGAAGCGAGCATTTCAGGATCTAGGTTACCCACTTTTATTGCCGCTTACTGTACAGTTGTGTTTGTTCCATCACCCATATCGTAACTATTAACCGAATGAAAGGCTTATACTGAAGGGACTATGGAGCGATATTGGGGGGGGGGGCGGTGAGTATGAGACTCGAACCTAATGCAAGCTGTACCAATGCTGAGCTTAAGATCTTCAAATTTCCTTTAAATTTTCGTATTTTTCGCTTTTGGGTTAAAATTCTGCTTAAATTTCCCTGCAAAAAATCACTTCACGTGGCAACACTACTTGAAGCACGACCCTCGGAGTACGTGGAGATGTAGTGGAACCACAAGGAAAGAAACCTGCGCAGAACCTCATCGCGCTAGCGGGTGGTGAAAAGGACAAGGAGAAGGAGTCTTCAGCGCAGCCAACATCAGTGTTGCCAGACCTATTGATTTCTCGGGAGAATTTCATAATAAACTATTGCTATGGAACCTCCAACGACCTGTTCAAAAACAAGTTTCTTGGTCATCTTACTTGAACATGGAGGGGAGAGATAAAGTGGAACTCTACTCAGCTATGAAAAGTGCTGTTTGAACTGTGAAATTATGTCAAACGATACTCAATTGTGCTAGGACATTATTATTATTTTATTACTATTACTACATTACTATTTTTAGATGGTTGTATTTTATCCCACCCGAAAATGTCGCTTTTGTTCCTCTACGGGTAAGTACGACAATATGGATGAATGAAAAACTGATGAGATGGATGAAGTGACACAAACACAGTGAAACGTCCTTGCCTTACTAGGTAGAAACACTGACTTCGTAGCGCGGGTAAATTATTTTATACATGTGTGTGTGTGTGTGTGTTTATATATATATATATATATATATATATATATATTGTGGCGGGGCAATATGTAAATAACATGAAATTTGTTCTGAAGATTATTATTGATCTTAATAAAATAAGTAGATTAACCCGGCATAGCTCATACAAATACAAACACAAGTAATAAATAACCTTCATGCATCTTATGGCCATAAGTAAATGTTTGTTGGGATCCCTTACCTTTTATTGTCACTTATGCGATGCACTTCCTTACACACACTGCTCCTATTTTAGATTGAAGGGGATGGTTGTGGTTCGTTGTTGAAGGGGATAAAAGAGGACCGTTCACGGCTTCAGGTCAGGCTGGCTGACGTCCAGTCACATGGTGTGATCTGTTTCATGTATTGTTCAGTAACCACACGGAAGTAGTTCCATTTACACAAAATTAAAACACAGCTCTCCTTGCTGCACTGTACTGTGGGCTGTCACAAATCGCACTTCACCTACTTTGGTGGCCGATGCTCCGGCGACATGCTGTGATTAACACGCGGGAGTAGTTCAAATTACACGGGAACAAAACACCGCTCCTTCAGCTGCACGGTGTTGTCAGTTGCTCAACAATCACACTTCACCTACTTTAGTAACGTGTCTCCTTGCATCGCAGTATGCACATACTCCAAGTTTAGCCACACTTCCAAAATACACCTCCTCACTGCTCTCACCTCTATATCCTTGTGTCCTGTCTTTTTCCCAAAGACGCTCAAACTTCCCCTGTGTTCTTCCAATGTTGCCGGTTTTAGCCTTGTACAGTGGCTCTAACACACACACACAAACACACAAATACCAAAAAGGAAGAAAAAACTAAGAAAAAAAGAAAGGACACCCTAGCCAGTGTAACTTGCCTAAAGAGCCCGGTTCTCCCTCTCGCCATGCCAAGCAAGGGACTGGGTGCGACTTTGAGAAAAAACTGGTAAACTAACTGATAAAAGAAAAACGAAAAGCCAAAATTATATAATAAAAAAAAATAAAAAATAATAAATTTAGGGTGGCACTACATCTCCCCCCTCAGATAATTAGGATAACGAATATGAAAATAGTATCATAATTATCTGAACCTATTTTCTTAAACTTAAAATAAAGGCTAAAACGGGGTAATGCCCCTTCTTTCCCCCCGGCTACGCAAAAAAAAATAAAAAATAAAAAAAATAAACAAATCCACTAAAAGCATTCACAATAGCAATAATCACTCTTAAAATGACCCCAAAAAAATATTATATAATTGCATTCCTAAAATATGTTTACTCCTATTATTTACAGCCTCCCTTTTCTCCATTAATTCTTATACCCCTGCCTGGTAAACCTCGCCCGACAGGGTGCAAGGGAAAAAGGGAGGGGTTTTAGCTTCGACCTTTTTCTCCCTCCTTTCTGCAGGCCAGAGCCTCTTCTTCCCCAACCACTTGGGTTCACGCTCTCGAGGGTCCCTTTGTATTCGGAACAGCAGGTTGTCCTTGTCCCTTTGCCGATGCATAAGGTCGCAGGTTCGATGTATTATACACTCCAGCCTCTTTGTTACCTTGAAAGTCCCATAACAAATATGCATTTGGGGCCACCCTTTTCTTTATTTGGAATGGGCCCACGTAAAGGTGCACAAATTTCTTGCAAATTCCCTTTTGAACGTCCGAGAACGCAAATGACTTTCTTAAAACAATATCTCCTGCCTCGAAGGAGGTGAGCCTTGCCTTGTCATATTGCTTCTTGCGGTTCTTGGCCGCTCTTTCTACGTTTTCCTTTGCTCTCAGCAGCTTCCATTCATAGCGTGGGTCATCATTCAATGAGGGCAATTTAAAAAGTTTCTTGATCTCATCGTCCGGTTTCCTGTTGAAAAACAATTCCACTGGAGCGAAGCCTGTGGAGGTGTGAACCGCCAGATTTAAACACTTTACCATATCCGGGATGTGTTCCGGCCATTTCTTGTGGCTCCCATCTATACACAGCCTAAACAAGCGTGAGATCTCTCTCATGCATCGCTTGACGGGGTTCGACTGAGGACTTATAGCGCTTAGCGCTTAGCGCTTATAAAGCGTGCCTCGATGTCTCTCGACTGAAGCTCTTCTTTCCACAGTCTCGAGGTGAACTGACTGCCCTTGTCTGTGAGAATAGTTCTCACGTTGGGACACATTATCAAAAATTCGTTCACTTTTCCCAAAACGGCCTTGGTGGTGGCCTTTCTCAGAGGGTATATCGCGATGTATTTGCTAAACAAGCAGCACATAACGAGGCAATATTCCAAGCCGTACCTAGCCTTTGGCAACGGCCCGTACAGGTCCACCGAGATCACCGCTCCCGGTTTGTCGGCGATCACGGGATGCATCGCTCCCTTCACTTCGTAATTAAGGTGCTTTGTCCTCAAGCAGAGGTCGCACTCGTTGACAAACCTTTTAATTTGATCCTTCATCTTTTTCCACGTGAAGTGTTCAGCAACAGCCCAGTGTGTCTTCTTTTGTCCGAAATGGCCCCGACCGTGATAAAATGCGATTAGCTCTTTGGCAACTTGCTTCGGAACGCACACTTTAAAGATTCCTCGCTCTCTTTTGCACAATATTCTATCCTTCAAGGCATAATCTTCGAGCTTTCTCGCCCTTTTTCCATCTCCCGATTCCAATATCTCATCTCGTATTCTCCCAAGTTCAGGGTCCTCTTGTTGACGATTTGGCAACTCTCGCATGAATTCTACCAATTCAGGCGATGGCTTGAAGTGTATGTTCGCTATCACCTCGTGCGGCTCCTTTATTTCGTGAACGGTAGCGCTCCTTGTGCCGCTAGGGTAACGCGAAAAGAAGTCCGCCATGTTTTCTTCACCCTTGATGTACCGGACATCAAAATCGAACGACTGTAGGAACAATATCCATCTCGCTATTCGTGGGTTTGTTAACCTGCATGTGAATAAGAATTGTAGCGCCTTGTGATCCGTTCTGACAGTGAACTTTCTTCCCAGTAAATACACGGTGTTTTTCTGTATGCCATAAATAATAGCTAATAACTCCTTCTCCGTTATTGTGTACCTCGATTCGCAGTCGCTGAGGACGCGGCTGTGGCATGCAATCAGCCGAGGATCCCCTCCATCTTCTAACTGGTACAGCAGACTACTGATAGCTTTGTCGGAAGCGTCTGTCTCCAGATACAGCGTCTTTCCAGGGAGAGGGCTACGGATTATCACATCCTGCAAATACGCACGTTTTATCTTCTCGAATGCTTCCTGGTGCTTAGGCAACCAGACGTACGCCGCTCCCTTGCGAAGGAGTTCGAGAAGGGGCACCGTGAGCTCTGAATGATTCACCTGGAAAATCCTGTAAAACTGCAAGTGGGCTAAGAACGACTTCAGTTGCTTTGCGTTCTTTGGCCTGGGAAAATCATTGACGGTCTGTAGTTTCTCTGGGTCCTTCCTTATCCCGTCGGACGACACCTTGCATCCCAACAACGAAGCTTCCTGCCTCGCAAACTGGCACTTTTCTAATTTTAGCGTTAACCCTGCTTCTTTCAGTTTGGAAAAAATGACTTGCAAATGCTGCAAATGGTCCGAAAAATCATCATCGGCAAGAGAAATATCGTCACAGTAGGCCGCCATGAAATGACAAGTTTCATCATCCAACACTTGCCGCAAACACCTTATAGCGCTCGCTAACGCTGTCTTCAACACAAAGCAGAGTCTCTGAAATGTGTACACAATGCCCTCGTACATAAAACCCACATATTGCTGGTGTTCTTCTTTAAGGCCGATTTGGAGAAAAAATTGCGATAAGTCAAGGCAAGAAATATATTTCTTTCCTTCAAATCTCTGAAGCACTTCTACTATGGAAGGGGGGGAGTCGTATTCTGGCTGTATTCTCAAGTTGGTACCCCTGGAATCGAGACAAACTCTGACTGATTTTCCTCCCGGTTTTCTCACGCAAACAAGTGGATTCACGAATCGTGCCTTTGCTCTTTTGATAATCCCCCACTGTAACCACTGCTTAATTTGTTTGCTTACATCCTCCCGGTACTGGTAAGGAATGGGATACACTTTCTGAGTGAAAGCTTTATCATCTATTACGTCGATTTCATGCTCGTATCCACGGACCAACCCTGGTTTGTTATCAAATATCTCGCGATATTCGAAAAGCAGCTCTCTTAATTTTCCCTTTTGTTCAGGACTCAACCCTTGCGCCCTTTCTACGCTCTCGTAAATTTGGGTGTTGGTAGCCCTAGTTTCTTCTATCGCGTGGCTCTGTGATTCTTTGGTCCCTCTCTCAAACCTTCTAAACGAATCTAGCGGCTGATCTTTATTCACGGAGTCCCTCTAGTATAAAGCTTCATTTGAAATTACATTCACATTGTGTACATCTCCCTCCATTACATTCTCGAAAGATTCTCGTCCTCCTTTCTCCCTAACCACCGAGTGATTTTCTTCACAAAATTGATCTCCCTCTACTAAAAACGCAGGCTCCTTCTCGTGCCGGCAGCTACATCCTTCAGCCCCGCACACGTTTCCTGTATTCGGACCCACTGGACCCATGGTTTACATAACTTCGTCCCCACAACGACAAATAGGCTCCATACAAGAGTAAACTATTCGGAAATTATGCAACTCCTGACACGCCGCTGGCTCATTAAATGTTGAAAATTCTATTTCTGTGTACCCCTTCTCAGTTCTTAATTTTAAAAAATGCTGCTCATAATTCATGATTGCATGGTTATCCTCCATGAAATCAGTGCCCAACAAAATCGGCTTTACTAAATTTCTTATCACTAAGCAGTTTACATCTATTCCAGTCCCTCCAAAATTCATATTTAAATACGTCTGTGTGATTACTTTTGAAGCTTTAGTCCCGAATGCCGAGACAACTTTCAATCCGCCTACGGTGAGGCAAGGCAACCGTGGGTTAATTTTCAATAGCTCCAGCCATAAACTCTCGCTAACGCATGAATGTGTAGCCCCCGTATCCACGACTGCCTCATAATACTTTCCTTCTATAATCACATTAATTTCAGGCAACGATCTTGGGGTCTCTTTTTTCGAGGTCTGGGGTTCCTCTACAAATTCCTTTAAAACCGAGCATACATTTTTTTCAGCAGTCTCGCACGACTCGGCATCCTTATGGCTATCCTGAGGCTCACTTTCTTCGGGTTGACGTAAACAACTCTCAACTTGACCCGCAAAGCCCCCGCTCAACGTGCTCTCCCCTTGTCATGCTTCGTTGTCAGGAGGGGGTGGCCTCCTCCCACTCTGACTTTCGAACGTCATGGCGTTTATGTTAGGGAAATTTGGGGGTGATCCTTCCCCTCGGGCACTCCATCCCCCGCCTTCTCCATCGTTGCCAAACGTCCAACCTACTTGTCGGTTTGGGCTCCGTCTTCCTCGCTGAAAACCTTCCCTCCCCCGAGAAGGTTGGTTGCGAGGGTTGTCAAATTCTTTCCTGCGTCCGTTGCTGTAATTGCCCCGTGACCGAGCTCCCCTTTCGGAGTTGCCTGAGCCTGGGTTCGCCTCCACAAAATTTATGGGTCTAGGACGATGACGTGGGGATGACTGACTCGAAACACCGCAGTTCATTGTTTCCTGAAGTTCTTTCAGTAACCCGAGTAACTGACTGCTGGTGTCGATGGTCAACCCAAGGAAACTCCTCTGCACAAACGGGGGAAGTTGCTTTATCCCCAATCGAACCAAGGCCTTTTCACTCAGGGGTTCGGGAAGGATGGCATTCCTTTCGATGAGTTCCATGTAGTACTCACAATAAGTCTTCCCGCCCCCGGCAACATAGCGGTTCGTGAAAATCTCAGCTTTCAGGCGCAATAATTTTTCTTCAGATATGAAATATGACGCAAACAGTTCCCTGAAGGTGGCAAAATCTCTGCATTGCTTTCTGTTAACGTTGAACCAGCTGAGTGCGGCCCCTTTTAATGACAAGCTCGCCACGCCTACCTGCTGTTCAGCCGGGATTCGAGCCAGGTTTATGTAAGTTTCCAGCTCCATGAGATAAGAGCTGGCTCTCACTTCATTCTCCGAACCAGAAAAGCTTGGTAAGCGCATGTCCCTGTGCAAGTACACATTACTTGGGGTTGTACTACTATCGCTGCTCGCCGCAGGAGATGGCGCGAGCAACTGTTCGCTCGCCTCTCCCGAACCCTGGACTTCGTTCAAGCGGGCGTTTAATGCTTCTATTTCTTCCCTCAAATCATTTTTTAGACGACTTTCATGACGCTGCAAAACCCCATTAATCTGCTGCGCAACATTTTGTCGAACTTCCTCTGCTACATTTTCCTGAAGCTCTGCTACAGACTGCCTTATTTCGGCCGCATTTTGCCTACATACCTCCGGTTCGCACCCGGAAACAGCCGCCAATCCCTCGCTTAAATTTCCTACAGTTTCTTCTAAAGTACTGGTTCTTACGACAAGCTGATCCACAATTTTCCGTGTCCCTGCGCTACCTTTTGCCACATTATCTATCCTACGGGTCAGATTTCTTTCCATTTCAGATTGTGACTTTTCGAACCGACGCGCCTGTTCCTCCATCCCTTCTCTAAATTCTCTTCGTAATTCTCTCATTTCCTGCTTGAAATCCATCATCATTCTTGCGAGGTCATTTAATGTAATCGGGGCAGCTTCCCCCCTTTCAGATTCAGACTCCATACTCCTGTCCCCAGTATTTTCCGTATCCCGTTCTAAATTCCCTAAATTTTGTACATCCTTTTCTAAATTTTTTGTGACCTGATTAGCGTCGATGAAACTAGAAATTCGCGTTTGCTCCCTCGTTAAAACCATGATTGTCCCAAACAATACAAAGAAAACATAAAATAACTCTATAAATGCCTAAAAAAAACTATGATAAACGAAACTTACAAAAAAAATGAAAATGACTCACAAAGCATTACTGTTTTTAGTGGATTTCTCCCCTTTGCTAAGAAAAAAAAGAGAAAAAAGAAAAAAGAAACCCGCATTATTTAGGAAAAAATAATATTTAAGAAAATTGGCCAAATGATGTGCCTGAATGTAAGGAACTTCCCCTTCAATTTAAATAAAATTTCATCAATCCAGTCGCTTGGGTGGCTTGACAAAAGACAAACCGGAAAATAAGTTTGAAAGCTAAACAAAGCATGACTGATACTGGCTACTGACAACATAAGTTAGTTGCGGATATCAAGATGAAAATATGCTAACTTTACTGATAAAGTTTTGAACAAAAGTTGTCCTTTCTTTTGTTTAAGCCTAAACATCGGTGGTAATCGTGTCCCTTAGTTGGGCTGCCAGATGTGGCGGGGCAATATGTAAATAACATGAAATTTGTTCTGAAGATTATTATTGATCTTAATAAAATAAGTAGATTAACCCGGCATAGCTCATACAAATACAAACACAAGTAATAAATAACCTTCATGCATCTTATGGCCATAAGTAAATGTTTGTTGGGATCCCTTACCTTTTATTGTCACTTATGCGATGCACTTCCTTACACACATTGCTCCTATTTTAGATTGAAGGGGATGGTTGTGGTTCGTTGTTGAAGGGGATAAAAGAGGACCGTTCACGGCTTCAGGTCAGGCTGGCTGACGTCCAGTCACATGGTGTGATCTGTTTCATGTATTGTTCAGTAACCACACGGAAGTAGTTCCATTTACACAAAATTAAAACACAGCTCTCCTTGCTGCACTGTACTGTGGGCTGTCACAAATCGCACTTCACCTACTTTGGTGGCCGATGCTCCGGCGACATGCTGTGATTAACACGCGGGAGTAGTTCAAATTACACGGGAACAAAACACCGCTCCTTCAGCTGCACGGTGTTGTCAGTTGCTCAACAATCACACTTCACCTACTTTAGTAACGTGTCTCCTTGCATCGCAGTATGCACATACTCCAAGTTTAGCCACACTTCCAAAATACACCTCCTCACTGCTCTCACCTCTATATCCTTGTGTCCTGTCTTTTTCCCAAAGACGCTCAAACTTCCCCTGTGTTCTTCCAATGTTGCCGGTTTTAGCCTTGTACAGTGGCTCTAACACACACACACAAACACACAAATACCAAAAAGGAAGAAAAAACTAAGAAAAAAAGAAAGGACACCCTAGCCAGTGTAACTTGCCTAAAGAGCCCGGTTCTCCCTCTCGCCATGCCAAGCAAGGGACTGGGTGCGACTTTGAGAAAAAACTGGTAAACTAACTGATAAAAGAAAAACGAAAAGCCAAAATTATATAATAAAAAAAAATAAAAAATAATAAATTTAGGGTGGCACTACATCTCCCCCCTCAGATAATTAGGATAACGAATATGAAAATAGTATCATAATTATCTGAACCTATTTTCTTAAGCTTAAAATAAAGGCTAAAACGGGGTAATGCCCCTTCTTTCCCCCCGGCTACGCAAAAAAAAATAAAAAATAAAAAAAATAAACAAATCCACTAAAAGCATTCACAATAGCAATAATCACTCTTAAAATGACCCCAAAAAAATATTATATAATTGCATTCCTAAAATATGTTTACTCCTATTATTTACAGCCTCCCTTTTCTCCATTAATTCTTATACCCCTGCCTGGTAAACCTCGCCCGACAGGGTGCAAGGGAAAAAGGGAGGGGTTTTAGCTTCGACCTTTTTCTCCCTCCTTTCTGCAGGCCAGAGCCTCTTCTTCCCCAACCACTTGGGTTCACGCTCTCGAGGGTCCCTTTGTATTCGGAACAGCAGGTTGTCCTTGTCCCTTTGCCGATGCATAAGGTCGCAGGTTCGATGTATTATACACTCCAGCCTCTTTGTTACCTTGAAAGTCCCATAACAAATATGCATTTGGGGCCACCCTTTTCTTTATTTGGAATGGGCCCACGTAAAGGTGCACAAATTTCTTGCAAATTCCCTTTTGAACGTCCGAGAACGCAAATGACTTTCTTAAAACAATATCTCCTGCCTCGAAGGAGGTGAGCCTTGCCTTGTCATATTGCTTCTTGCGGTTCTTGGCCGCTCTTTCTACGTTTTCCTTTGCTCTCAGCAGCTTCCATTCATAGCGTGGGTCATCATTCAATGAGGGCAATTTAAAAAGTTTCTTGATCTCATCGTCCGGTTTCCTGTTGAAAAACAATTCCACTGGAGCGAAGCCTGTGGAGGTGTGAACCGCCAGATTTAAACACTTTACCATATCCGGGATGTGTTCCGGCCATTTCTTGTGGCTCCCATCTATACACAGCCTAAACAAGCGTGAGATCTCTCTCATGCATCGCTTGACGGGGTTCGACTGAGGACTTATAGCGCTTAGCGCTTAGCGCTTATAAAGCGTGCCTCGATGTCTCTCGACTGAAGCTCTTCTTTCCACAGTCTCGAGGTGAACTGACTGCCCTTGTCTGTGAGAATAGTTCTCACGTTGGGACACATTATCAAAAATTCGTTCACTTTTCCCAAAACGGCCTTGGTGGTGGCCTTTCTCAGAGGGTATATCGCGATGTATTTGCTAAACAAGCAGCACATAACGAGGCAATATTCCAAGCCGTACCTAGCCTTTGGCAACGGCCCGTACAGGTCCACCGAGATCACCGCTCCCGGTTTGTCGGCGATCACGGGATGCATCGCTCCCTTCACTTCGTAATTAAGGTGCTTTGTCCTCAAGCAGAGGTCGCACTCGTTGACAAACCTTTTAATTTGATCCTTCATCTTTTTCCACGTGAAGTGTTCAGCAACAGCCCAGTGTGTCTTCTTTTGTCCGAAATGGCCCCGACCGTGATAAAATGCGATTAGCTCTTTGGCAACTTGCTTCGGAACGCACACTTTAAAGATTCCTCGCTCTCTTTTGCACAATATTCTATCCTTCAAGGCATAATCTTCGAGCTTTCTCGCCCTTTTTCCATCTCCCGATTCCAATATCTCATCTCGTATTCTCCCAAGTTCAGGGTCCTCTTGTTGACGATTTGGCAACTCTCGCATGAATTCTACCAATTCAGGCGATGGCTTGAAGTGTATGTTCGCTATCACCTCGTGCGGCTCCTTTATTTCGTGAACGGTAGCGCTCCTTGTGCCGCTAGGGTAACGCGAAAAGAAGTCCGCCATGTTTTCTTCACCCTTGATGTACCGGACATCAAAATCGAACGACTGTAGGAACAATATCCATCTCGCTATTCGTGGGTTTGTTAACCTGCATGTGAATAAGAATTGTAGCGCCTTGTGATCCGTTCTGACAGTGAACTTTCTTCCCAGTAAATACACGGTGTTTTTCTGTATGCCATAAATAATAGCTAATAACTCCTTCTCCGTTATTGTGTACCTCGATTCGCAGTCGCTGAGGACGCGGCTGTGGCATGCAATCAGCCGAGGATCCCCTCCATCTTCTAACTGGTACAGCAGACTACTGATAGCTTTGTCGGAAGCGTCTGTCTCCAGATACAGCGTCTTTCCAGGGAGAGGGCTACGGATTATCACATCCTGCAAATACGCACGTTTTATCTTCTCGAATGCTTCCTGGTGCTTAGGCAACCAGACGTACGCCGCTCCCTTGCGAAGGAGTTCGAGAAGGGGCACCGTGAGCTCTGAATGATTCACCTGGAAAATCCTGTAAAACTGCAAGTGGGCTAAGAACGACTTCAGTTGCTTTGCGTTCTTTGGCCTGGGAAAATCATTGACGGTCTGTAGTTTCTCTGGGTCCTTCCTTATCCCGTCGGACGACACCTTGCATCCCAACAACGAAGCTTCCTGCCTCGCAAACTGGCACTTTTCTAATTTTAGCGTTAACCCTGCTTCTTTCAGTTTGGAAAAAATGACTTGCAAATGCTGCAAATGGTCCGAAAAATCATCATCGGCAAGAGAAATATCGTCACAGTAGGCCGCCATGAAATGACAAGTTTCATCATCCAACACTTGCCGCAAACACCTTATAGCGCTCGCTAACGCTGTCTTCAACACAAAGCAGAGTCTCTGAAATGTGTACACAATGCCCTCGTACATAAAACCCACATATTGCTGGTGTTCTTCTTTAAGGCCGATTTGGAGAAAAAATTGCGATAAGTCAAGGCAAGAAATATATTTCTTTCCTTCAAATCTCTGAAGCACTTCTACTATGGAAGGGGGGGAGTCGTATTCTGGCTGTATTCTCAAGTTGGTACCCCTGGAATCGAGACAAACTCTGACTGATTTTCCTCCCGGTTTTCTCACGCAAACAAGTGGATTCACGAATCGTGCCTTTGCTCTTTTGATAATCCCCCACTGTAACCACTGCTTAATTTGTTTGCTTACATCCTCCCGGTACTGGTAAGGAATGGGATACACTTTCTGAGTGAAAGCTTTATCATCTATTACGTCGATTTCATGCTCGTATCCACGGACCAACCCTGGTTTGTTATCAAATATCTCGCGATATTCGAAAAGCAGCTCTCTTAATTTTCCCTTTTGTTCAGGACTCAACCCTTGCGCCCTTTCTACGCTCTCGTAAATTTGGGTGTTGGTAGCCCTAGTTTCTTCTATCGCGTGGCTCTGTGATTCTTTGGTCCCTCTCTCAAACCTTCTAAACGAATCTAGCGGCTGATCTTTATTCACGGAGTCCCTCTAGTATAAAGCTTCATTTGAAATTACATTCACATTGTGTACATCTCCCTCCATTACATTCTCGAAAGATTCTCGTCCTCCTTTCTCCCTAACCACCGAGTGATTTTCTTCACAAAATTGATCTCCCTCTACTAAAAACGCAGGCTCCTTCTCGTGCCGGCAGCTACATCCTTCAGCCCCGCACACGTTTCCTGTATTCGGACCCACTGGACCCATGGTTTACATAACTTCGTCCCCACAACGACAAATAGGCTCCATACAAGAGTAAACTATTCGGAAATTATGCAACTCCTGACACGCCGCTGGCTCATTAAATGTTGAAAATTCTATTTCTGTGTACCCCTTCTCAGTTCTTAATTTTAAAAAATGCTGCTCATAATTCATGATTGCATGGTTATCCTCCATGAAATCAGTGCCCAACAAAATCGGCTTTACTAAATTTCTTATCACTAAGCAGTTTACATCTATTCCAGTCCCTCCAAAATTCATATTTAAATACGTCTGTGTGATTACTTTTGAAGCTTTAGTCCCGAATGCCGAGACAACTTTCAATCCGCCTACGGTGAGGCAAGGCAACCGTGGGTTAATTTTCAATAGCTCCAGCCATAAACTCTCGCTAACGCATGAATGTGTAGCCCCCGTATCCACGACTGCCTCATAATACTTTCCTTCTATAATCACATTAATTTCAGGCAACGATCTTGGGGTCTTTTTTTTCGAGGTCTGGGGTTCCTCTACAAATTCCTTTAAAACCGAGCATACATTTTTTTCAGCAGTCTCGCACGACTCGGCATCCTTATGGCTATCCTGAGGCTCACTTTCTTCGGGTTGACGTAAACAACTCTCAACTTGACCCGCAAAGCCCCCGCTCAACGTGCTCTCCCCTTGTCATGCTTCGTTGTCAGGAGGGGGTGGCCTCCTCCCACTCTGACTTTCGAACGTCATGGCGTTTATGTTAGGGAAATTTGGGGGTGATCCTTCCCCTCGGGCACTCCATCCCCCGCCTTCTCCATCGTTGCCAAACGTCCAACCTACTTGTCGGTTTGGGCTCCGTCTTCCTCGCTGAAAACCTTCCCTCCCCCGAGAAGGTTGGTTGCGAGGGTTGTCAAATTCTCTCCTGCGTCCGTTGCTGTAATTGCCCCGTGACCGAGCTCCCCTTTCGGAGTTGCCTGAGCCTGGGTTCGCCTCCACAAAATTTATGGGTCTAGGACGATGACGTGGGGATGACTGACTCGAAACACCGCAGTTCATTGTTTCCTGAAGTTCTTTCAGTAACCCGAGTAACTGACTGCTGGTGTCGATGGTCAACCCAAGGAAACTCCTCTGCACAAACGGGGGAAGTTGCTTTATCCCCAATCGAACCAAGGCCTTTTCACTCAGGGGTTCGGGAAGGATGGCATTCCTTTCGATGAGTTCCATGTAGTACTCACAATAAGTCTTCCCGCCCCCGGCAACATAGCGGTTCGTGAAAATCTCAGCTTTCAGGCGCAATAATTTTTCTTCAGATATGAAATATGACGCAAACAGTTCCCTGAAGGTGGCAAAATCTCTGCATTGCTTTCTGTTAACGTTGAACCAGCTGAGTGCGGCCCCTTTTAATGACAAGCTCGCCACGCCTACCTGCTGTTCAGCCGGGATTCGAGCCAGGTTTATGTAAGTTTCCAGCTCCATGAGATAAGAGCTGGCTCTCACTTCATTCTCCGAACCAGAAAAGCTTGGTAAGCGCATGTCCCTGTGCAAGTACACATTACTTGGGGTTGTACTACTATCGCTGCTCGCCGCAGGAGATGGCGCGAGCAACTGTTCGCTCGCCTCTCCCGAACCCTGGACTTCGTTCAAGCGGGCGTTTAATGCTTCTATTTCTTCCCTCAAATCATTTTTTAGACGACTTTCATGACGCTGCAAAACCCCATTAATCTGCTGCGCAACATTTTGTCGAACTTCCTCTGCTACATTTTCCTGAAGCTCTGCTACAGACTGCCTTATTTCGGCCGCATTTTGCCTACATACCTCCGGTTCGCACCCGGAAACAGCCGCCAATCCCTCGCTTAAATTTCCTACAGTTTCTTCTAAAGTACTGGTTCTTACGACAAGCTGATCCACAATTTTCCGTGTCCCTGCGCTACCTTTTGCCACATTATCTATCCTACGGGTCAGATTTCTTTCCATTTCAGATTGTGACTTTTCGAACCGACGCGCCTGTTCCTCCATCCCTTCTCTAAATTCTCTTCGTAATTCTCTCATTTCCTGCTTGAAATCCATCATCATTCTTGCGAGGTCATTTAATGTAATCGGGGCAGCTTCCCCCCTTTCAGATTCAGACTCCATACTCCTGTCCCCAGTATTTTCCGTATCCCGTTCTAAATTCCCTAAATTTTGTACATCCTTTTCTAAATTTTTTGTGACCTGATTAGCGTCGATGAAACTAGAAATTCGCGTTTGCTCCCTCGTTAAAACCATGATTGTCCCAAACAATACAAAGAAAACATAAAATAACTCTATAAATGCCTAAAAAAAACTATGATAAACGAAACTTACAAAAAAAATGAAAATGACTCACAAAGCATTACTGTTTTTAGTGGATTTCTCCCCTTTGCTAAGAAAAAAAAGAGAAAAAAGAAAAAAGAAACCCGCATTATTTAGGAAAAAATAATATTTAAGAAAATTGGCCAAATGATGTGCCTGAATGTAAGGAACTTCCCCTTCAATTTAAATAAAATTTCATCAATCCAGTCGCTTGGGTGGCTTGACAAAAGACAAACCGGAAAATAAGTTTGAAAGCTAAACAAAGCATGACTGATACTGGCTACTGACAACATAAGTTAGTTGCGGATATCAAGATGAAAATATGCTAACTTTACTGATAAAGTTTTGAACAAAAGTTGTCCTTTCTTTTGTTTAAGCCTAAACATCGGTGGTAATCGTGTCCCTTAGTTGGGCTGCCAGATGTGGCGGGGCAATATGTAAATAACATGAAATTTGTTCTGAAGATTATTATTGATCTTAATAAAATAAGTAGATTAACCCGGCATAGCTCATACAAATACAAACACAAGTAATAAATAACCTTCATGCATCTTATGGCCATAAGTAAATGTTTGTTGGGATCCCTTACCTTTTATTGTCACTTATGCGATGCACTTCCTTACACACATTGCTCCTATTTTAGATTGAAGGGGATGGTTGTGGTTCGTTGTTGAAGGGGATAAAAGAGGACCGTTCACGGCTTCAGGTCAGGCTGGCTGACGTCCAGTCACATGGTGTGATCTGTTTCATGTATTGTTCAGTAACCACACGGAAGTAGTTCCATTTACACAAAATTAAAACACAGCTCTCCTTGCTGCACTGTACTGTGGGCTGTCACAAATCGCACTTCACCTACTTTGGTGGCCGATGCTCCGGCGACATGCTGTGATTAACACGCGGGAGTAGTTCAAATTACACGGGAACAAAACACCGCTCCTTCAGCTGCACGGTGTTGTCAGTTGCTCAACAATCACACTTCACCTACTTTAGTAACGTGTCTCCTTGCATCGCAGTATGCACATACTCCAAGTTTAGCCACACTTCCAAAATACACCTCCTCACTGCTCTCACCTCTATATCCTTGTGTCCTGTCTTTTTCCCAAAGACGCTCAAACTTCCCCTGTGTTCTTCCAATGTTGCCGGTTTTAGCCTTGTACAGTGGCTCTAACACACACACACAAACACACAAATACCAAAAAGGAAGAAAAAACTAAGAAAAAAAGAAAGGACACCCTAGCCAGTGTAACTTGCCTAAAGAGCCCGGTTCTCCCTCTCGCCATGCCAAGCAAGGGACTGGGTGCGACTTTGAGAAAAAACTGGTAAACTAACTGATAAAAGAAAAACGAAAAGCCAAAATTATATAATAAAAAAAAATAAAAAATAATAAATTTAGGGTGGCACTACAATATATATATATATATATATATATATATATATATATATATATATATATTGAATGCAGCAACATACCTATTATTTGAGATGTATGAGTTGATTTCAGTCACAGTAATTTGCATCCATTATTATAATAAGGATGTAGGAACGTGATAATTTCAAACTCAAGTGGCGTTTTCTGAGAGGGCAACATCATTACGGGGTAATATGCCTCGTTTACCCGCCTGATAAAAATACATTTTTCCCCCTTCGTTGGAGAAAATCTGCGGACGTCCGCATGTTCCCCAGTGCGCACGCCTATACATTTCGATGACAACAGATACATACAATAGAGAGCTCCACGTAATTGCTCCTGGGCTTATATAGGAGGTAAGTGTATGACCTCCCTGTCGCACTGGACGTTTGACGTTGAGCTTATGTGGCCATTAGGCAAGGTTCGTGCGTCGCTTGCACCCTACCGTCTACAATACATTAGAATGCCATTAACAGTAAATAATATCAGATAATATAATACATTGAACGTTTGACCGTTTAAACTGTTTTTTTTTTTAAATGGTCATGTATGTGAGGAAAAAAATGTTAGCCTATATTTCACATACATTTCTTCTTCATCAAAATTCTGCGAATTATACAAAACAATGTGCATTTTGAAATTATTACAAATTTCGTAAGGACTAAAAATAATAATATCACTTTGCAAAATTAACATATTTCTATTTACAGTTTTTTTAATGTAGTAAAATTGTGTCGATAATGTATGTGACAAGCGATCAGGTTTGTGACATTGTAACATGGATTTTGGTTACCTGGTAAACTCTGGATATTAATTTTACTTAACTGAGAATGGAAATAACCATAATTCCACGGTAATCAGGGAATCTTTGAATTATATCATTCAGTTGTATGGTGCCTACATCATTTTCTTGATATCTATGAAGTTATATTCGAACTGTTTCTTAACATAAACTATAGTAATATCAGACCTTTTCACCCCACACACTTGTGCAACACATGGTGTCCACATTTCCTTTCTGCATCTTGTTACAGAAAGCGCCAGGTGAAATATTTGAAATTGAAATGCATTTTGTAGCAGGTGATGACTGAAGATTCAATATCGCGTGCACTACTTTGACAATCACAGCGTGGAATGTCGGTCAGTGCAGATAGTCTCTCGAAACTCAAAGATGATGAGAAAGGAGTTTCGGAGGTAAATGTCTGGTCAGTGCCGGGGTGAACGTGGTGCAATTGCGAAATACGAACAGCACAAAAGGGACGGAAGTGATCGGGAAGGTGTCAGATCTAACTGAAAGAAGGGCTGAAAGTATTGAGAGAGAGATGTTCGAGACTCTGCGTGCCCGAACAGGGTAGGTTCCATCTTCCCTTGTGTCTGCCATTCTCAATCACGACGGTTATGGGTATAGAAAACATATTTCTTTTTTATAATTTCATCTGGTCAGGTTTGTGCTTCAAACGCAGTCTTTTGGAGGGACATAGACGAGCGAGTGCCGAGCCATTAGCTTGACTCTTTATCCTCGCAGTAACAAACCTCTTGTATCGGGGGTGTTCAATGACTTATGCTAAATGGGCCAACATAATCGCTGATTCTATCAAAAATCTTGAAGACTACTGCAAATTATTTTAAAAGAAGGAAAAGGCGTGAGTTTGCAACATCAATTCAATCACATATTATCCCCCTAAATACGGTGAGTCAAAAGTCAGGTTGCATGCGTATTTATAGGAGATCTTCAATGTGTACACCTTGAACATCAATGCATTTGTGCACACGACGTTTCCCGTTCTCCAGAACCTTTTGCAGATCGTCCGGCATAATCGTGTCTGCACATTGCGCAATGCGTTCCTTTTAGATGCTGGATGTTCTGAATCTTAACTGAGTAGACGAGCGCCTTTAAATGACCCCAAAGGAAAACATCCATTGGTGTCACTTCCACACTTTCGTCTGTTGTCAGCATCTTCCTTCACTCACAGTCAGAATCTTCCCATGTAACCTGACTTTTGACTCACCCTGCATTGTGCTGAAAGTTAGTGCCTTAAGGTCGGTCATAGTGTCTTTATTATCGTATTGAAAAACAAGACTGAAGCCAATGTTTGTGTACTTAAGGTAAGCGCACGTCCCTCTAGTGTCAGCTCAACAGAACTAGCCAGCACCTTAGTCCTGCGGAACTCTGCTGGAGCGTCGTTTCCAAGATGGCGCCCCAGTGGAGACAGTAGAAGTTCGCGCAGTGATTCGTTTCCTGTTTTTGAAGGGGAATAATGCGAACTGCTCAGTGTGTATGGCCCCATCCTATGACAGTGTGGTAAAGTGGCGCATGCGCTTTCAATGCGGAAGCACACGACGTCGCCACCACCAAAAAAGGAGAAGATGCAGAAGTCATCGAGAAAGGTGATGCCAGTGGCGTAGCAGCCGCCCCCGCAAACCAGGCAATGCGGGGGGAACCGAGGTGTAGGGGCCCCGCGATGTTTTCTCCCTGTGCTCCGAAATGTTATATACTCCCAGTAATTCAACGGAAGTGTCGCTTAGAGAAAATCTATATACGAAACAGAAATCTGGTTCCCAGTAACGTATCACATGACGTCTGCGATAATAAGCAGCGTATTGTCCCACCCAGAGGGGCCCAGACAACTTGACACATGGGTCCCCTCCGAAATGCAGAATTAACTTACTTCCTCGCAGATGGCCATCGTTAGAAAAATCCATCATCTCATACCTTTGTAGCTACGTAACGCTATCGTAAACTAGTGTAGTGTGTCAATTGTCTATGAATCCAGTATAAACATTCAGTTGCTCAACCCAGTCGATGCCTTAATTGCTGTACAGTACAATTACAATCAACCTTGGTAATTCATGATTTTCTACCACTAATAGATTAGCTTTACACGTGATATTTAAAATGTAACTTTGCACCAAATATTTTCAAGAGGGCCCCAAGCCTTTTCATATGGAAATAAGTATTGAGATAAATTTTCCCACATTGTCCACACTTGTTACGTTTTACTTGAAAGGGGCTCAAAAACTGAGCATAGGAGGTAGAGTCCATGGACAATTATCCCTTTGTCCAAAGGGCCAGTTTTCCCCTCTTCTGTCACGCAGCGTATACAGCGTATGAGTTAAATGTCACTATTCTTTTCGAGGGTTTTGTGAAGTTCATTTTTCTGGACACTTCTGTCGAACCAGTTCTTCTTTTCCAATGCGTTACGATTCTGTGATCTGCAGAGTTCGAAGTAAAAATGCCTAGCTGTAAATTTCCTTCTTCGAATTTGGGATCAACTTTAAGACAATGCAGTAGGTGAAGGAGGACGCTTATGCAAATTATCCTAGCTGTTGGGGGATGGTTTGATTTTTTTTCTTAGCTGGGGATAGCATTCTCCTGCGTCCCTCTCCCTTCACATACAGACTTCGAACACTGATAATATATTAATAAAACGGTTCTTGTTTCATGAAAACATATTTAAGAAATATTATGTTCAGTGGTCTATCTAAAAGAAATGGCACGAAATCTTGAGGTCCACTAACACCAAAATTAAACACCGTGTCCGCGTGGCAACAACCTTTTTGAGCGCCCAGTCCTTCCAATCGGCATTTCATTGCGTGAAAATTTTTCAGTGAATAGAACCCCATTGCCACTTTATTATCTATCTCTCAAGACTGGATGTGATTTGATTTTGATTTTTTTAAATTTGATTTTGTTTATTTTACTTCGCATTTCTGCCACTTTTTGGCTAATCTCGAAGATAAGGACACTCACAAATAACACCCATGCCCAGGCTGGGATTCGAACCCGGAACCCTCGGCGTCGTGGCGCGCTATGCTAACCACTCCACCACAGAGGCCGACTCTTTCAAGACTGGAGTTCGTTGCTTTTGCTTTGTAGCAGATTGCAATTGACCTTGCGATGTTAGGCCACCACCGACAATCTAGAGGTGCAGTTAAAACCCCATAACTGAAATGATAAGTTTGCTTGAGTATATTATGGCTTATTAGTATGATTATTAAAAGGCTAATGTGAGTGACTCTTACGTTGAATCTTGGCCTGGTGCATTCAGAGGGTGGCTTTTGGGGCTGGAAGGCGCATCCACCTCTAAATCCAAAAGAGGAGTGTTTACTACCCTTTAAACAGCATTCTTTTTTAATTGAATTGTTTGAATTGTTGTTTTAATCCACTTTATGCACAGATAGGCTAATCGGGACTGGATCTATAATTTAAAGTGGGATACGAAATAATATGTGCCTCCACCGGCTTTCGAACCTGGGACCCCTTGGTTACAAGACTAAGACGTTACCACTACGCCATCGAGGAGGTCCAGTATTTTTTGAATGTCTGTGTATTATATCTAACCTATTAAAAAATGTATCAAACAAAAAAAATACAAATGATCACGAACAAAATATTTGGCTGCGTGAAGCTTCTTCCATCCTCCAAAAGAGAATCCTGGACGTGCTACTGCGTTCAAAGTATTTCCAATTTCTTCTTCCAGTTATTCTCAGAGATTCAGCCCATCCTGATTAAGTTTCGAGAAGCTACTAAGCCGATAACAAAAAATGGAAAGGCAGGGTATTTGGGGTAAAATTTAATTTCTTGTACAGTCATGAACACTTCTGAGTTGTAACGATTGCATTGGATGTTAATGGGACCGTTACAACCTAGAAGTGTTCGTGACTGTACAAGTGACTATTGTACGTGACATCATTGCGATATTTTTTTTACTAAAGGGGTCCCCAATATTTTACTTGCAGGGGGGCCTCTGAGAACTGCGCTACGCCACTGGGTGATGCTGAGCATTTTCTGAGACTGCCAGGACGTGCTCCTCACAGATTACGCTCGGAAGGGTCAAACGATCACAGGAAGGTACTACCAGGATCTCCTGATCAATTACGGGAGGTCATCAAATCAAAGCGCCGAGGAAAACTCTCCAAGGATGTTCGTCTGCTCCATGAAAACGTACCAGCTCGTTCCGCGCAGCAGACGGTGACACACACAGCTGCGTTGGGTTTCGAAATTCTGCTCCACCCGCCCTATTCACACGACTTAGCGCCCATTGACTTCTTTCTCTTCCCTCTAATGAAGAGCCCGTTGCGTGGAAGGCGTTTCCAGAAAGACGACGAGGTGATCCACCGCTGGGAGAAGTCGCTTTGTGTGGTGCATATGTAGAGAAGGACTAACCCCATCCCAGGCGTTCATCACAAGAGTTTAATTTCATCACTACGATAATAGACTTTATGACCGAACCTCGTATTACACTATCATGCAATGATCAATGGACTTTAGTCAATGTTTAGTGCTTTTTAATTATACTTCTAATTCTAATTCTAATAATTCGATTAGAGAGGGCACCTTCTCTCGTCTCTCCAGGTGAATCAAAAAATATAGAACAAGGATACCTGAATGTTTTGAATCTGAACTATTGTACCTATGCCGGCATATGGTGGCATCAATACCACTTGTACAGTCGCGGACATTTCTAGGTTGTAAACAATCCCATTGACTTTCAATGATTTTGTTACAGCCCAGAAGTGTCCGTGACTGTACATGTTTCATTCCAAGCTCAGTAGATCCACTTCCTCGACAATAGCCCCGTCTAGTTCGCTGCACTTTTTGACTCTCTCTGCACTGACGCGTCTAGTTGTTTTCACGGTGCAACGCCGACTCGTCTACTTCGTTGATGTGGTGTCAAGTAGCGTATTTTCGGTTTGCACCGTTTGCACTACGTTCTGGAGCGGTGTAGTGTGTGGTGTATGGTCACGTGGTGCGTGCTAACTCATCAAACTCATTAAAGTGGCAGACAGGCATTCTTTTGAATCTTCCGAACTTGAACACCGCTACTTGGTTGAACGTCATTTCCTTGCAGCAGCCTGACACCGGGATATACCTGAACTAAAGCTATTGTCAAAAAGTGCAGCGAACTAGACGGAGCCAATGAGAATTACTCATTTCTAGTTTGATTACCCCATTCCAAATGAATGCAGTATTCCAACCAAAACACAGAAGTCTCCCCGCGCAATTAGAAATGACGAATGGCAATAAAGCGAAGATGCTCTAAATTTAGGATGCAATGAAGCCTTAGACGATTCCAGAGAAGACATGTATTTGGACACGGAGTTGTCACATTCAGCGTGTTATAAGTAACTAAGTCACTTCCAATCACTAGCAACTGGCATACAAACTTCATTTAATTTAAACTTTAGAATTTGAATTAGTACTTATTAGAACAGTGAAAGATACCTGCGTATTAGGACGATAGAATATAGACTAATATTTAGTTGCCAGAAACACAGAGTGTACTGGATGGAGAGCAGGGAGGGATCTACAAGCCGCAAAACCCCGCAGTGCCTGGGGACCCGGAGACAAGTAAGCCTTTAGGGGGGCCTCAGCCATTGACATATTAGAGGGTTTGTTACTCAGGGGTACAGGAACGAATGCAATATATGCAGGTAAAAGAAAAGTTACATTCCCTGTGCACATAACATCGTGCCATGAAGGCACATTTAGGGAATGTGGGGGTAGGGCCCCACATATTTTCGATGTCGGCCATCTTGGAGGTGATGTGATCAGCACCACGCTGCGGCCGCCTTTAGCCCCTCCCCCGATACTATTTGATTTGAGGCTCGGTGGACCTACGAAGTACGCCGTCATTAGGAAACCGAAACTCATCATCAGAGCTGTCAGTGCTTATGGTAAGAATTTATTCAAAGGGTATTCTGTGCTTACATTTGATCAGCAACAACGGGATGAGTCTGTTAGTTTCCCCCCACAACAACATCGGGACATTCTGTCTTAATCTCCATTCTTTCCCGACTTATATCCCTTGGACTATACTCTGTCCCAGGAGTTTGTGGAGCAACGCCACGCTGAACGGCAGAGAAGGAGAGAAAGCGAGTGGGCGGAGCAAAGCAGTGCACGCTGTTGCAAACGACTGGTACACTCTGTCCCGGGAAGCTCTGGAGCAGGCGAACAAAAACAAGTTCTCTGCGCAAGTAGTGACGTAAATAAAATTTTCAAAGTTCTTCCAAGTAATACGAGGGTTGGTGCATAAGTCATGAGAACTATTTTTTTTCCCGCCAGAATGCAGGACCGGCAAGAATATACGAAATATACCAATGTAGGGTGACCAGACACATACAAGTAAAAAAGAGGACACCGTAAAAATGGCAAATTCATTTGCCATTACTCATAATTTAATCAATATGAAAAACTACCAACACTTTACTCACAGATAATTATGATGATTTTCTCAGTAATTTCATCTTATCTTACCTTATCCTAATATATTATTTAACACATGACAATCATAGCTAAGAATATATATAGTTTGAAGCACAGAATTTTACTATTCTTACAATTCTTGGATATTAGAATGCACTATCACTATAAGTGAATGCAAATGTAACAACTAAGCTTTGCTTTTACATATTTCCAAAAAACCGAATTTAAATTTTAAGTAGTTTAGATTTGGCCAAAAATTTTAATTTTAATGCCACGAACATTTCTAGCACTCTTTCAACAGCAGGGGAAAGTGACAGCCACTTTACACTTACCTCATATTCGTTCCTCCCATTCTTCAAAAGCTGGATATTTTCATGCATGATCATTGATGAATTTACACTTTCGCTTCGTTATTTCATGAAAGTAAATATGACTTAATAATCAAAATTCTCACTACTAGTTTCTGTATAGTGTATGTATGACTCGAAAATGAACTGGCCGACCTCCGTGACGGAGTGGTTAGCACACCGCATCACAACGCCAGAGGTTCCGGGTTCGAATCCCAGCCCGGCCATGGCTGTTCTTTGTGAGTGTCCCTTCATCAAAATCATCATATCATTACTCATCCTCATATTCGCGATTAGCCAAAAGTGGCAGAAAAGCAAATTAAAATAAACAATATCAGTCAATCAAAAAGCAACTGCTCAAGTCTCAGATTGCGAAGCAAGAAGTTAGAATAAAACATACTAATGACTATGGGTGTTCGGGACAGACCTTTCTTTGGTCGGGACGGGGAATTTTTAAATCCCGACATTCGGGACGGATAAAATCCGCAATTTCCTGAACGGGAAATGATAAAAAATTTCCCGACGCTGTGGAAATCGCGAATTTTAAGTCATTTCCATTTTTTCCATTTCTGAAATAAAAGCTAACAATTTACAAGAAGTGTCAAGACACTTACAATGCAAAAAAGTCGAAGTCCCGAAGTCGGAATCGGGACGGCATTTTTTTTACCGACTTTTCTGGATCCTGCACACCCCTACTAATGACTCCGTCGAGGCTTCCATATAGCCTAGAGCTCGCAGTCTGAGTCTAGCTAATTCTCCTCAAACTGTACGGCAGCTAGCCGACTTTCAGCTCCCAGATGCTAAGTGAGCATTGCTCTAATACAGTGGTGGACACTTCGAACATTTGCTTTAATTTGTAGGGATACCCACATTTCAGGGTTGCAAGGTGTATGTAATTTATTGCAAATGTTCGAGAATAACCAACTTTCTCCTTTGTCGTTAAAAGTGTCACCTTATACAAATGAAAGGGGGCAGTTTATAATACTGTGGAATGTATGAAGAATGTGTGCCAGGTGTACGATAGGGAAGCGAGCAAAACATCCTAAAAGATAGCGTCGTGCCACATGTGTTTACAAGTCAGAAGACATACATTAGCTTTACAGGAACAAAATAGGCGCATACTACAGTAGGACAATATTCCCCACAGTTTGCACCAGCTCCCTGTGTCATTCTCTGGGCTTCCTCCCCCGAAGAACGACTATTTTGATACACGAACGCTGTTCACGCCGTGGCACGGCGGTTGACTCAACAATGATTTATATTTACCACTGCTCTCTGTACTATAACCGTTTATCATACTGCCATCTAGTGACGTGTCCACCTTTTAACATTGAGAAAAATGTAGTTGCCAGGACTTATGCCCCAGCCCTCGTGTAAAATTGTTGACTTGATTATGTAATTAATGCAAAATGTTTACTAAAGCGCGTTACGGTGATGTTCGTACTTCAGAATTCTCTCTTCCGAACGCTGGTAACAATCATTGAAAATCCCTGAGAGTAGCGACACGTGTCTCTAATTGGCAACACTGCCTCCAACTCCAATGGCCGCGATATCTGAAGTTCATCTGGAGCTTATCTTTGTTTATCTTCCGGTGACGTAGGTGTACAATTCACAGTCAACGACGAAGCAAGACAACAATAAGCATTCTCTGCCTGCAGCCGCCAATTGAAGTTCGAAATTACTTATATCAGACCAGATTATTTCTGGAGTTTCCTGTTTGGTGTTTTATAACTCAGGATGAAGTCTATGTGTTTACTTTATCTGCTTCTTGGTAAGTTTTGTTTCGTACTCTCGTGTGTTATGTTAAAACTATGGCTGAGCCGATACCACTCTGAAGCGATACCAATGCTGATACTCTTATCGATTTCCACCGATAACGATATTTGAAAATTGTTCAAAATTATGATCAACATTGGTGTGTACCTAAGTATTCGACTCCATGCATGAGTATACCAAGAAATGTCCTTTAAAATAATCAAAAATTTCATCAGAATGTTGATGATTTTTCATGATTTTGTGTTTTAAGTCCGCTTTATGCACAGTAAAGAATGTTAAAATAGATATTACGCAATCACAAAATCCAGGTTTTCGTGCAAAATTAGTGCAAAATATGAAGAAAATTTGAATTTTTCATAATTTCCAGGATTATTAGACTCCGCGAAAGGTTCGCGCACCATTCTTACGGACCACGTGAGACGTGAAAGACCAAGATGCCGGAAAAATATCGGCTGGTATGGTAAGTGAATTTCAACCGATACTTTCCGATACCGATACATCGGCATCGATATCGGCTCAGCACTAGCTAAAACACTGAAAAATTGTTGAATAACTTTAAAAAATATGAAAAGTAAGCCAATTCAAATATTTTTGTGAATTTCAATGCTAGTAAATTGGCCATGGAAAATATGACTACGGGAGCTAAGTGGGGGGAAATATTTGGGAGGGTGGAATTGAATTGTCCCTAAAGGGCATGCAAAAATACGTATGTGGGCTACAAGAGCTTTATTTATCCACATTTACTTGTTTTCTGGGACGGTGGTAAAGTGACCGATTTGGTCTATCCATGGTTGTGAGGCAGCTCGAATTTTAAGGGACAGTCCCTTATTTAAGCTTCACGCCAGGGCATCTGTTTGGAATATCATAGAAAATTTTCCACTCCTCTCCAAAAACCCGTTATGATATTCCAAAATCTGAAACATTACGTATGCTTGGAATTTCTTTTCCAGGTCATTCTATTGAATCTTCCCTAGATTTTCTCAATAGTTTCGTGGCTACGTAAACCAATTAAGCCATTGATGATATCTAGACAACATTGAAAGCAAACCACAAGAAGATTCACATGAATGTTCTAAGGAATTCCAAGCATATGATTTTTTCTTCTTCAGATTTTGGTATATCGTAGCGATTTTTGGAAAGGAGTGAAAAATCCAAAGGTACAGCCGAACCTTAAGTAATACACTATGCCAGTCGCTACGTGACAATCTTTCCCGGGACGTCAATTGTCCCGTATTTAAAAATTACCTTTTCACCGGCTGTATCCATGTTTCTGAACGCCTAAATCAAGTTTCCTTTCACCGGTGCTGGTGCATTCTGGGACAGATACTAATTCCAGCTCCGCTTTCCTTCTTGTTCCTGACCGTAGCAAGCATGGTGGCTGGGTGATGATGTAAGTTCTGTTCAACATATTTCAAGATGAGTGGTAAATGTAGTCTTGTGATGCAACAAGGGTCTCCCGATGGTATCGTCGTCGCCTTGTAATCACTGGGTCCCGGATTTGATACCTGATGGAGGCACATAATGGTTAGGATCCCATTTTAAACTGTGGGCCCCAGTCCCGATTAGCCATACTGTGCATAAAGTGGACTTAAAACACCAAATCAACCAATATTGTGATACAACAAGCCTAACTGACTGTATGTCTCACAAGCCATCGTTGAGGGAAAATATTTTCATTTGTGGTTGAAGTGTAGTGTAATAAATATAAATCAGGTTACAAATACTGCAACAATGGCACATGGCAGTCGCAGCGGTGTAGTATAGCATGCTCGAGGAATGTAGCACAATAATAACATCACATATCAAATGCAAAGATGAGCAGAAATGTCTATTATCGCTATTTTTGCAACTTTGTCCCTTAATTTCAGATTATGATTGCGATTTTGTTCCTTATTTTCAAATATGATTGGAATTTTGTCCCTTATTTTCAAATAATGGTTGCGATTTCGTTATGTATTTCAAATTATGATTGCGATTTTGTCCCTTATTTTAATCTTCACCACCTGGCAACGCTGAGTGTTGCCACTGCTTGATATAGATGTCTAAAAAATTTACCCTCCAAGAAAGTTTAAACTGTGAACACTCTACTCGTCCCGTTATTAAATCCTTGGACTCTTTATTAGAGTTTATGCGTAGCTTTCCTTGAATTCAATTAATATATTAATTCTATTTAAGGATTCGTCCAGTTTTCCTCTGGAGAATCGTATGACACGTGCAAAGACGCAGTTGCTAACCCGAAGGGAGATCCTGTCTGCTACAACGGTGAAAAAACTTTCGAAAACCTTAAAACTCTCGAATGCTACGTACAGAGTCGTAGAGAGACAGGTAAGACATTTCAAAACATTGTGTTGTAATAATTTTCATTTCTGAAAGATATATGATTTAAATAACCACAGAGAACGTACATATGACAGTGGAAATAATAAGGATAAGAAAATATTCTACATTACGCCAGAACCATGTTCTGATACGTTTCCTGAGTATTACATGAACTCAAACACAACACAACGACTTTCGAAAAGGGAAGTTGATAAGAAAACCGTCATTTCCATTAAACCGTCTCGTCTAGAGTTTGATTAAATATCACAATGCTATCCCTCATTATCAATCATTCGTCTTCTGCCTATTTATCAATATCTGGGCGTCCCCGATGGCTCAGTGGTAGCATCGTCGCCTTGTAAACAAGGGGTGCCGGGTTCTATACCCGGTGGAGGCACATAGTGGCTCGGATAACACTTTAAACTGTAGGTCCAGTCTCAATTAGCCTTACTGTGCATAAAGTGAACTTAAAATACCAAACCAATGAATTAAGTTAATATGCATACACCTTAGACTCTCAATATATCACATGCTGTGGCCAATTCAGCACTCATTTCCAATTCAATACTATACACCGTAGCGGCAATTGCAAGGAATCAACATTATATTAAATTGATATTTGACAACTGTCAGTACAACTTTTAACAACAGCAAAAATGAGAAATCAAATAAAGAAGGGAGAATATTAGGCATGTGTACCTCATAAATAAGTATGGTGTCACTGTGAACTTTAACGATTTGTTTCATCGCTGTGTACCTTAATATAGTACTCGTATAGCACAATCTGTTCGCGACACGTGTTGACAAATAATGACTACGGTGCATTAAAAATTGACCTTTTTCTTCGAAATCGATTTGTAAAAGCAAAATTATGTTGTCTTTCTTGCTCAAAAAGACCTATCTACACACCTCGATATCTTGTCTTTTAGGTTCGCCTCAACGGCTTGGGACTTTTTTGGAATACGCAATTCCACAATACACGCCACTTTAAAGCGATTCGAAGGCGATTCCTCGAGCATGGTTGTGGAGGAAAACGGGCACGTAAAAAAATTGATATTATTTTCAAAACATCTCCAGCTGTAATGCATTTGCAAGTTGAGAGTGAGTCATAACTCTCCAACCCTACAATCAACAAGAGATACACAGATGTCATCTCAAATAAGCACCTATCGCTAATCCTCCTGCTTGCGTTGTACACTGTTGGTAGACTCGCTAGCTGGAATTATGACGTCAGCTATAAATCTCCTTGTGTCTTGGAGTTGGTTCACTCAAATTGCACGTGTTCTCATCTCAAATTCTCGAAAATAAGTGCCAATTTAAGCAAAAACTGTATTTTGCACTCACCTCAATTCAAATTTTGCCAAACTCTAGTGTCTGACTCTCAGGGAATATCCAGGCACCTTGTGCTCAGGAGCAGGAATGCTCTCAATGAGAAAATGCCTCGCTTTGTCGCGTATCACAGAACGGAAGGGAGATTTCAGAACGAAGCGACAAGCGGCAGGCAACTAACGACAAGAGGAGGTTCACACCGAAGAGACAAGAGATAAGTGACACGGTTCCCTTCAGTCTACAAGCCAACATTCGCCGCGCATGCCCGAGCAACATGCAAGCGACAAGCGACTCATGTCGCTTCGATTCGAAAGATTGCACTCATTATTGAGAGTTCGCTACGTGTTGCTTGTCGCATGCAGCGTGTCGCTTCCGTCTGGCTTCCTAAGAGCGCTCTCTTTGAGTCATCTTCGTTGTTTCTGTTGTGAACGAGTAGGATATGTTTTGAGTTTGTGAGTAGAGGAGACCGGGGTTGGTCGTGACAAGCACTGTTCCGGGGAAACTATTGGTGATGTTCGTTTGTTGTTGACAGTGGTAGTTCATTAGCACATGCATTTCTTCTCTATTGTTTGCCAGTTGTGTGCTTCTCAGCAGAGAAGGGTTATATGGGTTTTTCAACTTGTGTGGTTTTAACCTAATTTCTGTGGTAAATATTATTTCTCTTCTACAGTTTTCAATATAGCCTCAAAGAGCAGTAATATATCCTAAGAATTCTATTATTTATAGTCAGTATGTGGGAGGTTTTGATTCAAGTAAATTTAAAAATGAAGTTGAGATTGACGGATTAGAAGTGAAAAAGTACATATGGGACTGGTTGTGATAAAGTATAAGGGGTAGGTTGTGACAAGGGTTAGAAGTGAAAAAATACATATGGAGCTAGTTGTGACAAAAGCAAGGGATAGGTTGTGGCAAGGGTTAGAAGTGAAAAAGCACATATGGGGATAGTTGTGACAAAAGTAAGGGATAGGTTGTGACAAGGATTGGAAGTGAAAAAGCACATATGGGGCTAGTTGTGACAAAAGTAAGGGATAGGTTGTGACAAGGGTTAGAAGTGAAGAATTAATCATTAGAAAATCACATGGCGAGGCAACTTTCTCATCCTGACGGTGTAATTAATGATGCATCTAAGCATTGAAATTATTTTTACTGCACAGTGATGATACACAATTTGTTTATACGATGTAATTCAGAAGTGCTAGATACTGTTACAACTTGCCCCCGGCTTGTCACAACCAGCTCCACACCGGGGCATGTTGTGACAAAACACTTCTCCTTCTTTTTTCGCAAATACTGTTCTTATGCTGTAACTTGAACAAATCTAAAAGAATCATGGCAATAGCTAAATGTATACACTTGCATTTAAGGAAAATATTTTGAAAATATAGAAAATATTAAGCAAAGGAAAAAAAATATCCAAATTTTGTCACAACGAACCCCGGTCTCCTCTAGTGTTCAGTTGGGTGTGATATATTATTTCCTTTTGAAAATATTTACACTTTCCACGTCATATTTTCAGTCTATACTAGACCCTCTTAGAGAGACGTTACTCAAATCAAATTTCACTGGTATAAGAAACGATAAAAAAAAGAAAATTATTGCAAAAAGGGGGGACTTTATACGTGAAAGAAACACATAAATACAATTACAGCACAAAACTTGAAAATCTTAATATCACTAATCATGCATGCACTGACAGATAATAAAAACAATACATTCCAATTTGCATACATACTTTCATTCACGTTCGATTTTCGAAAGTTTTTTGTAATTTAAGGTCACTTCAACTTGACTCACGTGTAAGCCAATCGGGGTAACACATGCAGTGGAATCTCAACTACGGGAAAATGCCTTCCCGAAAATCGAACCCGGTACACATTGACTACAAAGTAGTAACATTAAACACCTCGTTATCGACAGTATAATAATTTATTTTATAAAGAATGAATTAATGGGCCTGTCTCATTCGTAAACGCATACATGTTATCTCTCTGTGCCGTGTCTAGAATAAGATGTAAATATGACGTCGATAACACACACTCCTATGTTATACATATGTATAAACCTATAGTAGAGCATTGGAACATGCAATAAAAAAAACTTTCAAATAAAAATATCTTAAAGATAGGCAATGATTGTATGCACGATAAATATAATTTTACAGTAGTTGGATGGCAGCTGAAATTGGCGGGTTTAGTCACTGGCGTACGCAATGGGGGTTATAGTATATAATATAGAATGGAATCAGTAAGTTGGGCCTTTCTATTAATTTTTTGTACAACCTTGTATGTTTAGTTCATTTTCTTGCAAGTAGTAGATAAAAGGAACACATTTTTTTGTGTGTGAAATATTTCGAAAAATATTATTTAACAAACAGCACACAGGAATATATTCACATGAAGACTCAAGAACATGGATAATGTAGAGTCCCTGCATGTATGACTGTGACAGGGCGGGCCCTCCTAAATACTACGGGCCTAAACCTGCGATGCTAGAAAGGCTGATGACGTCAAAAGATTGGTCCTGTGTTTTTGGTAAAATTTATAGGCAAAATTTGAATGAACTAGTAGTCTGATAAAGAATCCCTGTAAGTTTATTTATTATCGAGTAAAAATAATAATTATCATAGCAAATTTAAAATGATTATAGTAACCTAAGACCACGGTAACTTGTGAAGCCAAATATTTACCAGTTTTCTCGAAAAGAAAAATGATAATATTCAAATTACGCACGGAAATTGTGCTTTCAAGACTTAAAAGCTTATTTAATACGAAATTCCAATCTTATAAACACTTTCCTCTTCCCGTACATGAAATTGTAGAAAATTTACTTGCATTCTGAACTTGGACTCGTAAGTTGTTATTAGAGAGCAATTGAATATATTTGAACATTTAGAATGCTTTACGAATTTAGAGTAAGCTTCAAATGTAGGATAAAATTTTATCTATATCATTTTTCGACGGAAAAAGTTGGATATTACTTTTATCAATATTATTTATGTACTTTCTAATGCTAACTACGTAAAATTTGAAATGTATTTGGAAATTAAAGCAAGATTATGAATTAATACGAAAAAATGATTCTGAATTAATACGAAAAAATGATTCTGAATTAATACGAAAAAATTATTCTGAATAAATACAAAAGAAAGATTCTGTCAAACTAAATATTAAATATTAAGCTTTTATAGTGCGTTGTGTTAAATATTGTAAATGCATAATACAGGACTAATCGTCTGATGTCACTGAAGCTGGTGTGAAGCCCGTAGTATCTCGGAGGCCAAGGGCAGGGACACTACCGTAATGCTTCTACGTTCGTTGTTTTTTTCTTTAATTCAAAAATTCAAATACAAGTGTTTATTAAGATAAAAAGTATATTTCGTTTCTTGTCAAACAAAATACTCATGTGTGCAATTCCAATTGTTTCCTTGAAATTATAAGGTCTTACAATTCAGCCTAACAAGTTTTTACAACAATAAATGATAATTCATCAATTTTCACTTTTGCTCAACTCCACCAAAAGCTAAAACCAAAAGAAAACAAAACATACATCATAATCCCCATGGTAACAAGTTTTATAACATGTATATTCTGCAGGTAAGTCACAATTCTCTGACGTCACCAGAAATAGGTTGAAACACGGAACAAACACAAAAATAGGGATTACAAGTTACAGGGATTACAAAATAACAATCAATAATTTTACAACCGGAGAGGACGTGCCCTCAGGGGATTTTTGAAGTAGCAAATGGACCTTGGATATAATTTCCTTTGGTGAACGGAGGAAATTCTTTCCTTGATCATTGCACAAGTAGCAACACTTAATCCCATTCCTAAGATGTAAAATACTGCCTTGACGTGGTGCAAAGAGAGGCTATGCACCTCTTCATCCACACCAGATGAAGTATATGATGAAGTAGATATAAATATTTCTTGAAACCACCTTTCAACTAAGCCTGATTCAATAAGATTTCGAATTATTACATAGAAATGTTCAAAGAATGGCGAATCATTTGAAACAACCATAGAAGCCATCAAAAGCCCGAACTGTTCTTTTGTAATGTGCATAAGAGGTAAACCCTCTACAGATTTATGTTTATTGATTGCATTTCGTGCGTGGCCGAAATAAGTAAAAGTCACTCCATTCTTATATGCTACAGACTGTAAAATTTCCTCCTGGCTATCAAGTTCTTTATGAGACTTAGAGTAAATAGTTTGTATTCTAGAGTCTTCAAACGACTTTAAACGATTTATGAAAAAAGAACTTGCAACTAGTGGCAAACCAGAACTAACTATGTCATCAAGTGAATCCATGTCTGCATAATATCCTGGAATTAACATATAATGTGTTAAGGAGCTCTGGTATAAGGTGCTCATCATCAAGAAAAATGCAACAGATAGGAGATATATGACTCTTCTAGGCCTAAGGGTGGGCTCCTTGAAAGCTGCATTTTGTAATGAGAGCGAAATTATATAGAAGAAACTCGTGCTGAAGTTAGGTATGGCATTTATGTTAGTAAGAAAAAGAACGAAACGTTCAGAAAACAAGATGAAGATGAACGTTGCAGAAACTGATAGCCACAAGTACAGATTGAAAGGAAGGAAAATGCTCAACCACTGAGGAAGCTGCTCTGCTTTAGGAACCAAGAACACAAAGTAATCATAATACAATACTGGTAGAAAAGCAACATCCAAAATAATTTCAGGCCCGGGAATAACAAGTAGAGGAGACATGTCTGAATAAGACTCTATTATCTCTCCTATAGTGCCACCCCATGTACCATTAGGATACTTTATATTTACATATCTGGTTGCATTCTTCTGCCCAGCTACAGGAGTAAAATTCATCTTTTCACAAAAAGTTGCAAAAATATTGAAGTACGAAAACTTGTTTATATTTCCATCACTTTGGAATAAGTTTTTATACTTACTTATGCGTAGTAGGTACCCGTTAACATTCTTCGTTCTTTGCTTCAAGGATGCAGAGTGTTCTATATTTGTACTTGAAATTATTTCCAGTGACCCTTGTGTTTTCCTCACTGCGTTTTGTTCGGTGAATGGATTGTACGAAAACATCGCAGTACATGCAGTTGGCCTTTTCTCTGTACAATTTTGGCTTTTAACCAGTATCTCCACATCGAGTATCTTTTCTTTCCACAACATATCGAATATTGTCATTAGGTGTGTTTGATTTAGGGTTTCGCTTGTAATAATTATAAACTTTCCTCTAGTATTCCAATGTAGTAATTGTTTCGCTTCTACAACAATGTTGGAAATTAACTCAACATTGTCTGTGATAATAAGATAACAGACGCTCTTGGCAGTAATACAAGAATTATTGTTGTTAGTAGTATGTAACACTCCAAACTTTACATTATTTATTCTTATGGGTAACAGGTCTCTCACTGTGTCTTCAAAATTTTCAAAGATGTCCTGTGTACTTTCTGAATGTGCTATGATGGAAACGTGTTTGTTAGTTTTCATTCGGTTCGTGCATAGATGGGCAGCATGTAAACCAGCTGAGTAGATTTCAGAGATTTCAGACGACCCAATCAGGTGCCCAGGTGAAATGCATAGGCAGTAGCTGGGTACAAGAAGTACCACAAACCACTGATGAATGAAGAATTTCATTGAGCGTTTTGTGCTCCAATGAAGTCCTTGCCTGCTTGGAGCCAGATATTTAATTCTGAAAAAGAATTAGATATATTTAGATATGTACTGTACCTACCAAAACTGGATAATTTTACTTCGTATTTAAGATATAAAAGGCAAACATAAATTAGTTTGAGAAACTATTAAGCTCATTCCTTACATAGCCTGGCGTTAAGACTTTGGTCAAGAAGCAGTAGGTCTGAAGCATTTGATGTTGTTCAATAAGTTATGAATAAGGTATCTCTGCTCTCAAACATCTGAAGTTAAGATTTTGCAAATCACTTCAGTAGTGAACCAGAATTTGTCTGCGAACAATCGTCAATTAACACTGTAGATATTTGTAAACATCCCACCCACAACCCAGCTTGTAATCAAATTTGGTGAAAAGTAGAATCATGATCATTATATAAAGCGAATATGTTCAAATATGACAATACAATTACGAGGGGGGAAATACAACTAATTATTTAAACATGTGACGCAAAATCTAAATAAATAAAAAGGTTTCTGCTATGTAAATGTGGATAAAATGTACAACTACAGTTTGAGTCTAATTTTGTAATATTATCTAAGTGGATAACAATTTTCAGGATCTAAAAACGTCTCTTCAAGAGAACGCATTCGATAAGTCAAAGGTTGATACGATTCCCAGTCGATGGAAACCTCCACAATTTCAAAAAAAAAAAAAAAAAAACACTTAACCCTCGAAATATCAAGCAAAACAACACCCCAATGATTTTTTCTTTGTTTCGTGTATAAAAATGACGGTTTTTCAAATAACATACAGAGAGTATTTTTATAATGTATTTCCCAAGTTAAAAGTATAAATAATATGTAATAAACACAGTCATTTATATTCATGTTCAATAAGTAGCTTTCATGATTTTGAATAATTAATGATTTTGAATGATACAATACAAACAAACTGAGAGAGTATACAACACATTAAATGAAAACGTAGTTGACAAACAACTTTTCTAATGCCCAAAACACTGCATTTACTTTCATTATTAGAATACCAATGGGGTACATTTTAGACCCCCAGACACAAAAAACTTTTCTTTTTCATACCAAATTTTTCGAGAAAGGTCATCATTTTCTGTTCGTCATTTAGATTAAACCAAAAATTCCTAGTTTCGGAACTAAAAATCAGATAAAATACAGCTAAAAATATATGCGTGGGGTCCAAAATATACCCCTTTGGTATTCCGAGTAGTGCGTTGTGCACCACGCATTTTATTAAATATTTTACGTTATAATATCACTGAAGATAAAAATAAAATAATTTTATGAAATGTACTATATTCTTAAGACATCAATTGTTATTTTTCCATTCCTCTTAGTAGTACTTGTTTTCTAATGTCGAAGCTACTAGCGTCTGAAATTCAGTTGGAGTTTGAGCGCCAGACCTGAACAGGCATATTACTAACATGTAAATATTCTGTGAAGTATTTTAGGAATATTAAATTAAATGCATTAAATTATTTGAGAACCGATATTTGTTGACAAGTCTTGCATAACTAATCTTATTTCACATTGTCAATACCTGTTCACCACCAAACACATATACATAAGTTTCAAACTTTCGTGCAAATGTGTGTGTTTCATGTTCTTTTTTGTTAAGTATTTAGTTTATATTATTTTCACTAAGTGCTACTGTACTAGTCATTTTCTTTGTGGAAAAATTAAATGTCTTTTTTTGGAAACAATAATTAAATTTAGTTACCATTTTGTAGCATATTCTTGTTTTTGTATGCATTACCAAGAGCATTTCACCAACTCCTGTTTGTGAAATATTTTTGTGTCAGAAACATTAAATGACAAGCCTTGTATTATATATAACCCGTGGCGCCCTTGAGAGGCCAAGGCCTAAGTACCAACTGTAGGCCTCATTCTCACATGCCTCAGCAGCAGAGGTGGATGATGTGTGGCCAGCACGACGAAACCCCCAGTCGTTGCTGTAGGTTTTCATGGCCGGGTTATGCTACTCATTCGTAGCTCTCCAATTTTCTCACGATGGTGGGTTGCCACCAGTCCCATACACAGGCCGAAATCTCAGGAGAAAAGTTGTTACGGAGACCCGAATCACCGCGCATCCGTAGCCCGAGCCGAAAGCTTGAAGCCTTATGGTGAGGGACAGAAGCTTTGAATTGGTGTTGATTTATCTCGTCTCATAAACTTCTTGTATAAAATTGATTAATACAGTCTGCCTGCAGAAACTCAAGTGCAGGACACAAATGCCCAAATCACTTCCGCCAACACTTAACTGAGGTTGAAGAAGGAAGACCTTACAACCTTCTAATGATTGATAAAGTTTCTTTTCTGCTTTATGGTTAGGCCGACAAGGAAAATATTAAATATTTGTATCCATGTAATTTTCATGTGTCTGAAAGACCTTTATGTGGCTGGAAGTTTACAGTATGGTGTGGTGTGTTCTCGCAAGTCATACCCAGTCTATATGTTTTCCAAGATGAAATTGTTTAGGCATTTTTTGAAGAGCATTCCTTTCAAAACTTATGCTTATCTATCTTCACATGCTCTAACTCTCGAAGATATGTAGTATTCTTAATATATACATAGTTTCGTGTCCAGCTGTGTTCTGAATTCCATTTTAAAATCTCGAATCCTTTCAACCCTTCTCTGTCTAATACGCACTCAAAATTTCGTTCAGATAAATAGCAGAAATATAATATTAAAATATGCTACTTACACCAAGTGATCTTGTTTGCACCGTGTACAATAGTTCGTAGTGAAACCAGTGGATTCAATATTCTTAGCCAAGTCCTGCCTTATTGTTGTGGTGTGTTACTATGGGAACTCTGTGTTAAACACACACACACATACATACATTGTGCAATGAGATACGTTCATATTAAATTCATTATCTTTCTCAAATTCCATTCTACAAACAACATATCATGCTATGAAAACGATAGCGAGCTGTGATAACCACATCACCACGGAGTGTTTCGTGTATCATGCAAAATCAACAATTGCCAGGGACACGTGAGATAGGGGAGATCCACGAATGAACAAATGTAAATATGATGTGTTTGCTGCCTCGTTTCGAACACGCAGACTGTAATGTTATTACAATTTATTTATTAGAATATTGTGAACTATCGCTATTGCGAATCGAATTCCTTATAAGAAGTAGGCTGAAAAGAAACAATAATCTCCGGCAGATGAATATTCTTGAGCCACTTCGGTGACTGAGTACGTTTAGTGAACAACACATGATCTCTCTACCGAATTTTCCGGACACGAGTTCCGACCTGGACAAAGGTGTCACTGGATCATTCGTCCTCGTACTTACTATTTGCCTAAAAGTGCAGAAAAATTACGTACAATGAGAAGAATAGAAATTCACAAGAATTATCCCGGAAATTCATCTAGATGTCAAAACCCCGCTCGTTTGCTACAAAATGTTGTTTCCAGGGTGAATTAATAGTTGACATTTTGGTGCCTTCCAAAAATATTACTCTTACATTTCAATGTTGATATCAAGTTGCTAAAATGAATGTACAATTTATGACGTGTACTGAATGGTTTCCTTTTAATTATTTTTTGTTCACTTTCGATGATCAGAATGCGAAGCAAAGACACAAAATGAGAAAACTAATTCCCACACATGAAAAGAAGAGTGTAAATTACGAGGATTTCTCTTGATGTACCAACATCAAACGTTATCATGAAGTGATATAATTTATTGGTCTCAAAACTGAGTTGGCAAAGAGCCATACAGTTTGGAGAACGAGCGTTGTTACGAAATTTATTGAAAGAAGCTAAAGAAAGCTTATCGATAATTTTGTACTGTTCATCAGTAGGAACCAGACCTCATTTTCATTTCTTTCAATTCTAAATTTCTTCTGATTGTACAACTTCATTTTCGTGTCGAGTTTCGTGTGACGTCATTGCATGCGATGCCGCCATGTTCGGGTGACAACCTGTAACTGTTATGTTTGCAGAATTTTGTTTTAGTGTAAATTTCACAGCTGTTTTAATTGTGTGTGAGATGTCATCGGGAACATTGAGCGTAATCGAAAACACTGTTTAGCCGTCTGCAAATACTTCTTCATGTGCACAAACTCTTAGCGCAGAAAGAGATATGGTATAAAGATGAAAGAAATGAAAAACTACATAAATATAATTAACCAAAGGTTGAATTGAAATGCCAGATAAATTCCACCGACACCTTGTGTAAATTGGGTTGCCTAGTTTAAAATATCGTTGTCCTAAAACTTTTGAGAGACACTGTACCAATGGTTATCAAAACTGGATGTCCACAATTAAAACTCCCCCCTACTAAGAGCCCTCTGCAGCCCTTTCGAAGCACGGATTAGGTTAAACTTGGTAAAGAGGCGATGGACACCATGGGGAAGCGAATGCCGATGAAAATATAGTTTTAATTTTCACCACCAGGTAGAAATGTGGCGCTGAGAGTTGAACGTGCTCCAGGGTAGGGATGGCCAGATCCGGATCCTAGGGGATCCGAAATCCGGATCCGGTTGGTTCCGGATCCTAAAATTTTTCGGATCCGGAATTTTCAGATCCGGATCCAGAACTTTCGGATCCGGATCCAGAATTTTCGGATCCGGATTCGGAATTTTCGGATCCGGATCCAAAACTTTCGGATCCGGATACGGTACTTTTGGATCCGGGTCCGGTACTTTCGGATCCGGATCCGTTTTGCCATCCCACATGCGCTTTTTGGTAAGTAAGAATGTGCTTATAACATATTGTTACCTGCTAATATATATATATAAATAATATACATACACACGTGTGTGCGCGCGTGCGCGATTTGTAATTAATTAATACACTTACAAGAGAGGTCTAAGTCTCCCCCTCCGATTTCCATGAAACTTGCAGGGCCCAAATGAAGAAATACGTGTCTTTTTTGTTTCGGCAAAAAAATTGTTCTAGGGGGCAACCACCTCTCAAATGTCAAGATGAGGACAAATTGAAGTGGAGATCTGACCCCTGTGTTCCCCTCCGATTTCCATGAAAAGTCGCAGGTGTATAGTAGGGATAGCCAGATCCGGATCCTAGCAGATCCGAAATCCAGATCCAGAACTTTTTTTTATTTTAATTTGTAGAACTGTAACTGTAGAACAATTGTATAATTTTTGTATAACATTTCTATCTTGTTATATGTGTTAAAGGTTTCATCCTGGAATGGAATGTCTCACATTTATGTGTTTTCATTCCCCCCCCTCAAATGTCAAGATGAGGAGAAATTGAAGTGGGGATCTGACCCCGAAACCACGTAAATATGGCATAGAAAGAAACAGGGGGCATACGGCCTCTCTATACACCTGTCAAATTTCATGAGAATCGGAGGGGGACACAGGGCTCAGATGATCCTCACGTCAATTTCTCCTCATCGTGACATTTGAGGCGGGTTTTGCCCCCAAAACAATTTTTGCCGAACCAAAAAAAAAACACGTATTTCTTCCTTTGGGCCCTTCTATACACCTGCCAAGTTTCATGAAAATCGGAGGGGGACGCAGGGGTCAGTTCCTCACTTCAATTTGTCCTCATCTTGACATTTGAGTAGGTTTCGCCCTGTAAAACCGTTTTTAGCTGAAACAAAAGAAAAACACGTATTTCTTCCTTTGGGCCCCGCTATACACCTGCAAAGTTTCATGGAAATCGGAGGGGGACACATAAGTCAAATGCCCACTTAAATTTGTCCTCATATTGACATTTGGGGGGGGGGGTTGCCCCCTAAAACAGTTTTTTAGCCGAGACAAGAAAAACACGTATTTCTTCATTTGGGCCCGTTTATACACACACTTGCCAAGTATCATGGAAATCGGAGGGGGACACAGGGGTCCAATCCTCACTTCAATTTGTCCTCATCTTGACATTTGAGGGGGTTTTGCCCCCTAAACCCGTTTTTTAGCTGAAACAAAAAAAACACGTGTTTCTTCCAGTGGGCCCTACTTTACACCTGCCAAATTTTATGGAAATCGGAGGGACACACGGGTCAGATCCTCACTTGAATTTGTCCTCATCTTGACATTTGAGGGGGTTTTGCCCCCTAAAACGGGTTTTTAGCTGAAACAAAAAAAACACGTATTTCTTCATTTGGGCCCGTTTATACACACACCTGCCAAGTATCATGGAAATCGGAGGGGGACACAGGGGTCAGATCCTCACTTCAATTTGTCCTCATCTTGACATTTGAGGGGGTTTTGCCCCCTAAAACTGTTTTTTAGCTGAAACAAAAAAAACACATATTTCTTCCATTGGGCGCCACTATACACCTGCCAAGTTTCATGGAAATTGGACACTTAGATAACCTCCCTTGTTAGTCTTACACTTTGTAATTATATAACACTGCATTTATTATAATGTTTTATTTTAATTTGTAAAACTGTAACTGTAGAACAATTGTATAATTTTTGTATAACATTTCTATCTTGTTATATGTGTTAAAGGTTTCATCCTGGAATGGAATGTATCACATTTATGTGTGTTTTCATTTCCCATATATTCGAATGAATACATATTCGTTTCAGTGGCATTTACAAAATCACCTCTAACATTTTATGTTAAACAAGTAAGATTATATTTGTGCACGAGTGTGTTAGCCGATGCGTTGCAAAGTATTTTAGGAACAACACTTGAAAAGAATTCTTGTAGGACTAACTAATGAAAAATTTCTTTGTAATCGAAGATCATAATACCATTTAAGGTGTGGCAATATTATAATGGGATTTAGATACGAAACTCTCGGATCCGGATCCGAAATCTTTGGATCCGGAACTCTCGGATCCGGATCCAGATCCGGAAATCTCTGATTCGGATCCAGATCCGAAACTTTCAGACCCGGATCCGGATCCGGAATTTTCGGATTCGGATCCAGATCCGTAACTTTTGGATCCGGATCCGGATCCGTTTGGCCATCCCTACTCCAGGGTGCTCTGAATAGGCAGCTTTATTACTCATCGCCACATTTCCACCTTGCGGTAAAAATTTGAACTATTTTTCGTCGGCATTCGCTTCCCCATGATCTCCATAGCTCTTATACTACACGTACGTTTCACCGCAATCCGGTGCTTAGAATGTGCTTCAGAAGCCTCTGAAAGGGTAACTTTATAATGGCCACCCGATACGAGGACTCAAGAATTGTTGACAAGGAGGCGCTGTTACGTACCCAATAGAACCAAGTAATGTGAATAGTTTGCCAAAGACGAATAGAGATGGCAGCACCAGGCGTGCAAGGTTAAGAATTGGCATAATATATGTGAATAATTTTATAAATAAGAACAAAGCAAATTGGAAAGATGAAAAACAATAGAATATATTATAAGAAGACAAAGAATAAATATGAAAGAAGTAAATTAATATATATATTTTATAAATTAAATCAGTGATCACATGTAAGTTAATATGAAAATTAAGGAAGTCAAAGCACTGATACAAGTTTGTGTCTTTGAACAGATATTGCATCTGTCTGATTGATTTACCATTCCCATAGGGGAAATTTTGTTTACATCAGTGGCGAGCGCGTTCTGATCGACGCCCCACAGCACTTTTTGGTTGGGCGGTTTAACCGTAGCACCTACTTGGATGCGCGTGTCAATCGTTTGCACCAAGTATACACTCTGTTGTACCTAGTTAGTGGTGGCGCGTTCCAATTGCAGCCCCAAGGGAGGATATTAGTATTATTCCCAAAGCTTAAAGGAAAAAGTTGGAAAAGGATAAAGGAATTCGTTAAATAGTCAAAACCTAAATAAATTGAAATCCAGAGGGAAGTTCACAAAGAAGACAAGAAGGAAGTCCAGATCCAGAACGTCCATTAAGAGGGAAGTCCAGATCCTCCATATTGAGAAGGAAGTTCCGATCCAGACCGTCCATTGAGAAGGAAGTCCCGATCCAGATCTGCCCATTACAAAGGAAGTACAAATAGAAGAATATCCAAATAGAGAAAATAAATAATAAAATGAATATTGAGATGAAAATTGACTGTAAACGAGAAAATTATAGAAGAATGTAGCTTATCATGTAAATATTCTTACTCCATGTATCCTGTGTTTAAATAATATATTCGTTTAAACGTTTCCATTGGAAGGCATCCTGTCTGGTTTCGTTGTCTACAAAGAACCCTACCCTGTAGATAAGCTAGCTGAGTCTTAAGATTAAGGTTTATGTACCTTTGCACCAAATGAAGGTAGCATAAATAAATGGCGACCAACTTTTGGGGCTAGAGAATTAGGAACCAGACAGCGAAGAGAGAAAGAATAATTGAAAATGGAGGAAAAGGATAAAGATGGAAATGAGAATGGAGAAGTTACAATGAAGGAAGACGGAGAAAAAAGGGAAACTTTCATTTGCTGCGGAGAGGAAGGAAACAAGGAAGAAATTATTTTCTGTGTCACATGCAAGGAAATGAAACGTTGAACGTGCGAAGGAATAAGAAAGGAGAAATACATATCAATAAGTAAAAGGGAAGAAGATTATACATGTAAGGAATGCAAGAAGGAAAAGCTAAAAGAAAAGCAGAAGAAGACAGAAGAAATAAACTTGATGGAAATGTTCCAAAAGCTGTCAATGCAGATAAATGAAAATAACAGAGAATTGAAGGAGAAGATTGATGAGAGTAATAGAACAGTAGAAGAAAAGTTAGAAGAAAATAACAAGGAAGTGAAAGAAAGGCTCAATGAAAATAGTAGAAAATTAGAAGCAGTAAGAAATGAAAGCAAGAAAATGTACAAGATAATAACCGAGACATGTGAAGAAAATAGAAGATCATTGGAAAAGAAGATAGAAGAAACAACACTGCTAATTGAAAACAAAAGAGTGGATATAAATAGGACGATCGAGGAAGAAGTTTCAAAACTTAGAGAAGAGAATATACACAGAACCAACAGTATGGAAAGAAAAATTGTTGAAAATAAATCGCAAATAGAAGCAGTATCTTCTAGAGTAGATGCAAATGAAAGCAAGATAGAAGAAGCAAAGGTCCTAATGGAAGATAGAAGCTGGGAAACACGCAATAGAATGGAAAATGAAGTTCTACAACTGAGAGAAGTAAGTACGCGGGAACTGCAAGAAGTTCAAGAAAAAACTAGCAGTATGGAGAAGGACATTGCGGAAAATCAAAATAAAATGAATGCAGCAGATAAGAAAGGAAAGGAATTAGTCAGAAAATTAAATGGGGCAGTGTCAAAGATAGAGAAGACAGAAAAGAAAGTAGAAGAAGTGGAAAGAAAGTTAGGAAAGCTATTCATCAAAGAAGGAAACATAAATCCTAGGTTTCGAGAAAGTGAAGAAACGAAGGCTGAGAGAAGAGAGTTCAAGCGATGAATCGACGACGGAGGAAGAAGAGAAGCATAAGAGATATAGAATAGCGGGAGGTCACAAGAAAAGGAAATGGAAGAATTGCGAAGATGGAAGTAATAATGAAAGGCTCTTAGACATATTGGAAAATGAATTCTCGAGAGACGAGAACTATAGGACCAGATACCTGTGACTGTCATATTTTTATAACATTCACAATTAAGTTGTGTTAATGATAAAAATCTTTGATAAGAAGAAAGACATTTCATTATCACTGTTACTGTTCTAATTATGTATTATGGGATATAGTGTAATATATATCAATTCGTAAGTAGATTTCTGTATTTTCTTTCATAAAACAAATAATATATTTTTTACTAGTTGCTAATACAAAACTAACAGCAACAATTATGGCGACCTTCAGCCAGGATTCGTGAATATATAGTGTGGAAGTTATCTTCTGATTACTTTAAATAATGTATCGGAAGCAACATTCTTACAACTTAAGAACGGGAGTTTTCTTAAGATCCGATGTCGTCGATAGTTTCAGGGAAAGTGAAACTATTGAAGAAAATGCTGACTCAATGAAGAATATTATTTGTTGCAGTAACATTGAAGCAGATTCTCGTCTTGTGAAGTGCAATAGCTGCAATAAATGGGAACATTTGGAGTGCAGAGGTTTGACTGTAATGCACTGGGTAATATTTAGCTCTTATAATGAAAGCTATTTTTGTAAATCTTGTAAACCAGATTTCGATCCTTCTTTGTTAAAGTCTTATACAAGTACAGTGAATCCAAACTTGGACAAGATTATTGCTGCATTTCAAGTAACGGTTACCTAAAGTTTGCAGCAAAATAATGAAACTCTTCAAGAAAAGTTGCAACAGAACATTCGCTGTGAATTGCAACAAAATAATGAAATGTTGCAAAAGGATATGCAGCAAAATAATGAAAATCTTCAAGAAAAGTTGCAACAGAACATTCGCTGTGAATTGCAATAAAATAATGAAATGTTGCAAAAGGAGTTACAAAAGGATATGCAACAAAATAATGAAATGTTGCAAAAGGATATGCAACAAAATAATGAAATGTTGCAAAAGGAGTTGCAAAAGGATATGCAACAAAATAATGAACTGTTACAAAGGGAATTGCAACAAAATAATGAAATGTTACAAAGGGAATTTCAACAAAATAATGAAAATCTGGAAGAGAAGTTTCAAGCCATTCGAAATGAATTACAGCAGCATAATGTTAGGTTTAACGGCCGGCTTGATCATATTGAACATTCGTTACAAGATGTTGCCCAAACTTGTCAAAATGTTAGCAGTGAGTTGAGGTGTAAATTGGATGAAGGTATTAGTACAATGCATGTCGAAGTTTCAGTTATTCAAGAACAAATGAAGAGTCATGACGGAAAGTTGGCAAGGTTGGAAGTCTGCAATGAGGAAATTATGGAGAAATTTACTCAACATGAGGTTAGGTTTGAAACATTAAATGCGGAATTAGATAGAATGAAGGTAGTTCAGACTGCTACATGTAGCTCTGAAACCTTGGTAAATGACCTTAGAGATAGGGTTATTTCTTTGGAGCAAGGCAATGCCATCAGCAACAGTGTTGCTAACGAAACTTTGAATGGAAGACGAGAACTGAGCGAAGAGGATGGAAATAGTAAACAAACTGAGCATGTGGCTTGTCAAACAAATAACGCAAATTCAAATCGAAGATCACGAAATGTTAAATTTCGGGATAGTGCTCGAAGTGACAAACGTGGTGTTGGTTCTTCCGGTTATGATTCTTCTGACATTGATGTACCTGCAATTACTAAACGTAAATCAGGTCAGAACGCTACTTCTTTAGGAACTGATTTTACCTATAGGTTTCCCAATATATCCTATTCGTGGGATCCTCCATTACGTGACGAATCACCTGCTCATTTCACTACACATCCGTTGGCCAATAGGGACTTCGCACTTTCGGAGAATGCATATAGAGTGCATTACAATGAACCTTGTTCTACTAACCATTATGGTTATGGAAGTCCTCTGAATGCCAGTTTTCATAATGAAACTCAGTGTTGTACAACGAAAGCTTATTCAAATAATCCAATTTCACAAATGTGTTTTCAGCATACACCTTCATGTGAGAAGCCATTATATACTGTGGCTGGTAATACAAATGCTACAACTTCAATGAGTCCGATGTTTTGTAACCAAAATTACATTCCCAGAAATAACATTTTGAATGATCCAATTAACATTGCTTCTAGGGATTCTAAGTCTCCAAATTTTGAATCAAACCAGTTTTGTAAACCTGCGCGTGCAGAATGTAATACAAATATTTCTGCAGGAAACCCATTTGGAGAATGCCCGGGTAAAGTTATTCGTGTAAATGAGCTAAGCCAGTTACCACGTTTTGGAGGTGACGTCTCGAAACAATCAGCTAGGGAGTTTATAGACCAGCTGACAACAATGTTAAATTTGATTGGTGTATCTTCTCAATATCGCCTGCAAGTTATTCACAAATGTTTCTACAATACTGCAGCGTATTGGTTCAATAGTGAAAGACGGAATTTCTCATCATATGATGATTTTGTGAGCAAGTTTCTTGAACAATTTGCTTCGAATGATTTGTTAGAAAGCCAACTGGCAGTTTTGCGTTCTCGTAAATACAACACATCTTCTGGTTTATCATTGGAAGCGTACGCATTGAAGGTGTATTCATCTTATTGCAACCTTGTAGAAAAGCCTAAACAAGCTGAGATAATAAGAGTAATTCTGAAGCAATTGCCAGAAACAGTTTCTAAGAATGTGGGTTGACACGAAATTTCCAACCTTAAACAATTAACACAAAAACTCAGCACAATAGACTTATATTCTAGTGATAAAACCAAATCTTTGTCACTACCTGGTGATTATATAAGTGGGGAGTACAACTCGAATAGGTTCGAAAAATCTAGGCATTTTCTAAGGCAAGTGTCTATGGAAAATAAGTCATGCAGTGACTCATCTACCCAAACAGTAGCTTCAGAGAGACTTATGGGCCAACCAGCTGCAAGGAATCCCAGAAACAACTATAGGCAATCTGGAGCTAACCAAGAGAGCTATAGGCAACAAGGTAACGATCGAAGTTTGTACTTTCATAATAACAATCGAAGAACAAACACTCAAAGGAACGCTAGTAATGGCAATAATACAGATGCACCTAGGTACAACAGGAATAGAAGATTTCAAAGTCCGACCAATACAGAATTGCGAGGTGACTCCATTAACACTAACTCAGAGATTTCAGCAAGGAACAATGGAAATTTCCGAAATGGAATGAATTGCAATGACATTAGTTTAAATCAAGAATGTTCCTCAGTAACTAATGTTAGTAGTGGGAGCCCTCCGAGAACATTAAACAACTAAGGCGGGGAAATGCGCTCCAATTCGCCCTGCCAAAGGATGACCACATGGAGCTTACTTGTAATTATGATCCTTACCTTTTGCATGTTAAGTCTTGTCTTGGTGACTTTAATAGAGTTAAATATTTAGGCGTTGATAAGGAAGATGTTTTACCTGTTGCATTTTTGCTGGAGTGGTTTGATTCAGAGCCTGAGTGGACTGTTACAGATAAAGGAACTCCTACACCTTTACTTGAAGCACCAGAAATACAGGGAAGAATTTGTGACTTGTTTCTTAATTGTTTAATTGACACTGGTAGTCAATGTAATTTATTGGATTACAAGGTTTGGATCACTCTTTCTTTATTGCCAAGTATAAAGCTGGAACCAATAGAAGGAATTCAGTTGACTTCTTTCGCTGGTGAGCAACGTATAAAAGTTGTAGGTTTTAAATATGTCATTATGCAGTTGGGAGATGAATTTTTCCACGTGGGTTTATATGTAGTTAAACAATTACATGCCGATTTGATCTTGGGAGCACCATTTTTGTGGCAGTACAAGGCTATAATTAATTATCGCATGTCTACTGTTGAACTAATTCATTCAAGTGGTAAGGAAGTATCAGCTCCTTTTGTTCCGAGTTCCACAAATAATACTTGCTCGCTAAATTCCGTAATTGGATCTTGTAAAACTTTGACATTTGAATCTTCTCATGTTAATGATTCTGCTTATCTAGCTTCCGAAGAAAATATCCATAAGAAAGTTTATGGCAACGAATATTGTGAAGCTGGAGTTGCTGATAATTTATTTAATTTATTACTGAAGTATCAAGATGTGTTTTCGGACAAACCAAAGGCAGCCAAGGTGGAAGCTTATGACATAGAGCTAGATACGAATGAACCTATAGTGGCATCTACGTACCCTATTCCATTCGCTAGGCAAGATGATATGGAGAAAGAATTAAAGAAATGGAAAACGTGGGGAGTAATTCATGAAAGTAATTCTCCATACCGGAACCCTCTCCACATAGTTCCAAAGGCAGGTGGATTGTGGTGTCCTGTTGTTGATTTTAGGAAGCTGAATGAACATGTAATTTCATCCATGACACAGGTTGAACCTATATCTGAACTTTTGCCTAGGTTGAGAGGCGCAAAATTCTTTTCGACGATTGACCTAACTTGTGGATATTTTCAAATACCACTGACACCTAGATCTTATAAGTTCACGTCTTTCTCATATCGTGGAATTTTAATGGAATTTCATTTTTGCCTTTTGGTATTAAGAGTGCTGTTAGTGTTTTTGTCGACAGAATGCATAAAGTGTTTGGCAATGATACTAGTTCACTAGTTCATTTCTTATTGTGTATGTGGATGATATTCTCATATTTTCATCATCATTGGAAAGTCATTTAAAACATTTGGACTACGTGTTGAAAACTTTGAGAGAAGTAAATATGTCCATCAAATTATCGAAGTGCACATTTTGTAAAACTGAAGTGAAGTTTCTTGGTCACATAGTATCAGGTGAAACCATTGCTGTAGATCCAGAAAGAAATCTAGCAATAACTGAATATCCTACTCCAACAAATAGAAAAGCGTTAAGAAAATTTTTAGGAATGGTAAATTGGAGGAGAAAATTTGTGGATAAGTTTGCAATGATTGCTGCTACTTTATACGATTTACTTAAAACGAATAAGAAATGGGAATGGAATGAAGCACATCTCCAGGCATTTATACGTCTGAAGGAATTGGCTTTGTCTCCGGAGATGTTAGCTCAACCTAACTTGAACAACACTTTCCATGTAAATACTGATGGCAGTAAAATAGGAATCGGTGGAGTCTTATGGCAATATTCTGACTATGGTGAAACTTCGATCATCCAGTATGCGAGCAGAGTTTTGCGAGGTTCAGAATTAACATATTCTGTGCATGAAATAGAATGTCTTGCCATCCTTTTTTCTGTGGAAAAATTTTCAATATATCTATTGGGCAGACCATTTGTAATACACTGTGACCATCAATCACTTTCTTGGTTAAATTCAGCAAGATCGTTAAATCCAAGGCTTAATAGATGGACTTTGAAATTGCAAAATTATGATTATACAATTCAGCATGTTAGTGGTTCTGCAAATACGGCTTCGGACGCGTTAAGTAGATATCCAATTAAGTCACAAAACAATTTGTTTCCTTCCACTTTACATGTAAACTGCACAGATATTGATTTACTTGAAGAAGAATACTTTTTGTATTGGATCAAAGTACAACAAAACGATGAATTATGTCAACGTATAATTTCTATGTTAGTCAAGGGTGATGACCATTTTGAAATTCAGGGAATATTTAAACTACATAAAAATATATGGTTTTATAGATCTACCAACTCGAATCATTGGAGAGTTTTTGTACCTGAAGCAGCTGTCAAGAAAGTTTTGTATGAACAACATGATTTGGCTGGCCATTTTGGGTTTTCTAAGCTTTATAAGAAGTGTTCTAAATTCTATTTCTGGCCTAAGATGAGAGGAAGTGTCAAGTCATATTTAAGTGATTGTGTGGAATGTGCAAGGACGAAACAAAAAACACAACATATTACCAAAGAGGAGCTTCACGTGACTTCTTACAAATTACATGAATTCTTATCTTTAGACTTGATTGGTCCATTGCCATTATCTCAAGGATATCAACATATTCTGACTATTGTAGAATTATCCAGCAAATATGTTATGACTTATCCTCTCAGGAAGGCAACAACTCGAGAAATTATCAGCAGAATTAACTTAGGTTATTTCCATCATTATCCTATGTGTACAGTTATGTTAACGGATAATGGATCACAATTTAAATCCAATGAATGGGAAAATTTTTTGAAGTCAATTGGTGTAAAGCATGTTCTCACTTCACCATATTCTCCTCATGCGAATCCAATTGAGAGATATAATAAAGAGATCATTCGTTTGCTTAGACTCTTTTGTAAAACCAACCACAGATCTTGGTCCAAAGTTTTAACAAATGTTATAAAATTACTAAATTACTCATATAACGAGGTTGTTGGTTTCACTCCGGCTGAAATTTTTCTACACGAGGAAGTTCGGGATAAAATAACTTCTGTTATTGACTGGCCAGAAGAGATGAACGAATTGTCTTGGACAGCTAAATATATTCAGTTAATTGAAACAACTAAACGTTCAAAATCTAGGAAGAAGACTCAAAACCAAAGTTCCGGAGACAAGAATTTGATGTAAGAAGAATAGAAGTTAGAAACCAGAGACCAAGTGCAGAAAGAAGAGACGTAGGAAGAAACAATGGAAGATATGAAAGAAACATAGACTCTGTGGAAGAAAGAGAGAGAAACGATGATAGATATCGAGGAAATTGGAGAAACTTGAGAGGCCGAAATAATTTCCGAAGATACGGAAGAGGAAGGAAATCAGCGATGGAGGAACATATATGAACAGAACGAAAGAGAATACCGAGTAAGTGTGCCCAATGAAGAAATGGAAAGAAGAAATGCACTTCCGGATGTAGAAGGAGACGAAGCCATAGAATTAGCCAGAAATTATTGTAATGACGCAAGAAGATTCCAAGAGGGAATTACAGCAGATGAAGATTCAAGGAATGCAGAAGAGAATAGAGGGTTAAACATGTAATGCTCTTGCAGCATCTCCCAGGTGTGAGAGCAAAAACAGAGAGAAATGTAAGGCAGGGAGAAATTGTAAATAGAAATGTACATAGTGAAAGAGAAAGTCTTGAATTATGTTTAATAGAAGAGCCGAATTTCAATGACCTGAAGCCAGGGAGAACTTTTTACGTAAAGGCAAAAATTATAGAATTAGAAGTAAAGTGCCTAATAGATTGTGGTAGTGTGGTAGAAGTAATGAGTTATGATTGTTGGAAAAGGATAAAAGGAAAATATCCTCAAGCTCGTCTATATGCATCAGAAAGGGATAAAATAAGATTGGTTATGGCAGCAGGGAAAGAAGAATATAAAATACAAGGAACCGTCGGCGTAATGATGAACCTTCAAGGGTTAAATTTTCCTGTCAGATTTCTCGTAGTAAAAGGTCTAAGAAGTGATATGACATTAGGAATACCATTTTTGGAAAAATATGATGCTCATATTTATATCAAAGATAGAAGATTGAATCTAGAGTCATTGGAAGAAGAAAGACTAGATGTTCCTATGGAAACTGTAAACAACGAAATGGAGAGAAAAGAATGCATTGGCAACCTCAATTTAATGTACGGACAGATGAAGGCAGTACCAAATGATATATGCGAAGAAATTGAAAGTGAAATGAATAAAGAAAATGATGAATACACTGCATCTGTTGAAGAGATAAAGAATAAGGTTGATGAGTGCAAAGATATTTCCAAAGAAGAGAGGAAGCAATTACAAGAAGTTTTGTTAGAGCATAGGAATTTGTTTAGCCAAAAGCCAGGACTCGCCAGAGGGTATTCCTACGAAATAGAAGTAGATACAGAAAGACCTATAGTATCTAAACAGTATCCGATACCTTATGCGAAAAGAAAAGCTGTAGAGGAAGAACTTCAGAAATGGTTAAGATGGGAAATTATAGAAGATTCAAATAGCATACATGTAAGCCCGATGCATGTAGTTGACAAACCCAATGGAGGAGTTAGACCAGTCTTAGATCTGAGAGAACTAAACAAACACGTATTACTTCCAAGAAACCAGGTGGATAGAATAGATGAGATGCTACACTCATGTGCAGGAAGCAGATACTTTACTTCTTTTGATTTGACACTGGGATACTTTGAAATTGAGATCGAGAAGAAGTCAAGAAAGTATACAGCATTCAGATATGGCTCAAGATTGTTTCAATTCAGAAGATTGCCATATGGTTTAAATTCATCTGTTTCGGCATTTATGACTGCGTTGAACAAGATATTTGGGATAGAAACTAAGCATTGGTTAGCCATATATGTAGATGACATGTGCATTCACAGTAAAGACTGGGATTCACATATAAGAAGAATAGATTGGGTATTGAGCAAATTAGGAAAAGCAGGATTAACCGTCAAACTGGAGAAATGCTCTTTTGTCAGAAAGGAAGTTACGTTTTTAGGCCATGTTATATCCGGTGGAGAAATTAAGCTATGAACAGATAAGGATGAAGCGATAAGACTTTTCCCTAAGCCAATTACAAAGAAACAATTACGGAGATTTCTTGGAATGTGTAATTGGAGAAGCAAGTTCATTAGAGATTTTGCACAAAAGGCAAGACCATTGTAACAGTTATGAGCTTTTAAAGAAAACTAACAAGTGGAATTGGGGAGAAGAAGAAGATACTGAAAATCGATCTCATATCATCGCCGGCCATAAGCCAACCGAATTTCGAGAAAACATTTTGCTTGGGAACCGATGCATCTAATATAGGACTAGGGGCGTATCTATTCCAGAAGGACGGGAATGGAGAAGACCAAGTCATCCAATATGCCAGCCGTTCTCTTAAGACTTTTGAGAAATCCTATACTATAAGTGAACTCGAATGCCTAGCCATCCTATTTGGAATACAAAAGTTCTCATCATACCTCAAAGGAAGGAGATTTAAGGTATTCAGCGATCACAAAAGCTTGGTCTGGCTAAATTCGGCAAAGCAGTGGAATGCTAGACTTACCAGATGGGCCCTGTTAATACAAGAATATAGCTTTGAAGTGATTGATATAAAGGGCAGGGATAATCAAATTGCCGATGCATTAAGCAGAGCTCCAATAAGACCCCAACAAGAACCAGAAGAGATAATCAAATTGTCCATAAATGCGATTGTGGAGGAAGAAATGAAAAGTATAGTAAAAGAAGAATGGATAAAAGAGGTGAAAGAAGATGAAGAACTTAGTACTATATTTAAAATATTGGAAGGAGAAACCATTGCTGGAGAAAGGAAGGTGAGAAAAGCCAGAATCAAAGGGAATTACAGAATTATAGAAGGCATGATTTTCAAAGTGAACACTGAAAATCCACACCAAGTAAGGTTATGTGTACCCAAAACAATGATCTATAAGATCTTAACACCAGTACATGAAGAGTCAGGACATTTTGGGACAGACAAAACTTTGAGGATGGCACGTCGTTTTTATTTTTGGAAGACTCTGAAAAGGATGTTGTGGACCATGTTAGAAACTGCGTTGTATGCATACAGACTAAGCCATCTAAATGGAAATTAAAAAAGGAAGAACTACATGTTATAGCTCGAAGGCCATTGGATTTAATATCCATAGACTTAATTGGACCGAGATCAAAAGGATTCCAATACATCCTTACATGCGTGGACATAAGTAGTAAATTTGTAATGTGTTACAACATAAGAAAAGCAACATAAAAAGAGATAGTTAAATGTTTCGAAGACGGTTTCACTAAACACTATGGAATTCCTAGAAAGGTGTTAACAGATAATGGTACACAGTTTGTATCGGAGTATTTCATGGACTATATGCAATTCAAAGGAGTCAAAGTAATAAATGTAACGCGATACCACCCCAGCTCGAATCCCATAAAACGATACAATGGAGAAATAGTCAGACTGTTAAGAACATACTGCCACGATAACCATACACGATGGTCAACTGTTGTTAATAAAATAAATAAATTGTTAAATAACGCATTGTCAGAGGAAACAGGAAGAAGCCCTGTTGAATTATTTCTCGGATACACGGAGGAACCATATGTGTTTGAAGAATTGGAGTGGCCAGATATGATGGAGCAAAAGAGCGAAATGAAGAAAGTGATATCAGAGCTGTATAAAAAGAGAAATAGAAGAAAAACAAAAGACGAGAAGAAGGTTAAGAAAATAGATATCAAGAAAGGAGATTTGGTGTTTTGTAAAACAAATCCGGTGAGCAAAGCTTCAGAGAAAGCTATCAAAAAGCTATTTTTCATATATGAAGGCCCATATGAAGTGATAAGAACTTTTAGAAATACAGTTCTTCTAAAGCACATAAAAACAGATGTAGAAAGGAGAGAGAATTTAGACAACATTAGAAGATATAATTGTACAGAAGAGAAGAAAGAAAACGTCTAGAAGAAATAATAGAATTGTACATATATAACTTGAAAAAAATGTATCTGCACACACACACACACACACACACACACACACACACACACACATATATATATATATATATATATATATATATATATATTACGACAATTTTTTTATGGCCAACGGGGGGAATATTGTGTTACGTACCCAATAGGACCAAGTAATGTGAATAGTTTGCCAAAGACGAATAGAGATGGCAGCACCAGGCGTGCAAGGTTAAGAATTGGCATAATATATGTGAATAATTTTATAAATAAGAACAAAGCAAATTGGAAAGATGAAAAACAATAGAATATATTATAAGAAGACAAAGAATAAATATGAAAGAAGTAAATTAATATATATATTTTATAAATCAAATCAGTGATCACATGTAAGTTAATATGAAAATTAAGGAAGTCAAAGCACTGATACAAGTTTGTGTCTTTGAACAGATATTGCATCTGTCTGATTGATTTACCATTCCCATAGGGGAAATTTTGTTTACATCAGTGGCGAGCGCGTTCTGATCGACGCCCCACAGCACTTTTTGGTTGGGCGGTTTAACCGTAGCACCTACTTGGATGCGCGTGTCAATCGTTTGCACCAAGTATACACTCTGTTGTACCTAGTTAGTGGTGGCGCGTTCCAATTGCAGCCCCAAGGGAGGATATTAGTATTATTCCCAAAGCTTAAAGGAAAAAGTTGGAAAAGGATAAAGGAATTCGTTAAATAGTCAAAACCTAAATAAATCGAAATCCAGAGGGAAGTTCACAAAGAAGACAAGAAGGAAGTCCAGATCCAGAACGTCCATTAAGAGGGAAGTCCAGATCCTCCATATTGAGAAGGAAGTCCCGATCTAGATCTGCCCATTACGAAGGAAGTACAAATAGAAGAATATCCAAATAGAGAAAATAAATAATAAAAAGAATATTGAGATGAAAATTGACTGTAAACGAGAAAATTATAGAAGAATGTAGCTTATCATGTAAATATTCTTACTCCATGTATCCTGTGTTTAAATAATATATTCGTTTAAACGTCTCCATTGGAAGGCATCCTGTCTGGTTTCGTTGTCTACAAAGAACCCTACCCTGTAGATAAGCTAGCTGAGTTTTAAGATTAAGGTTTGTGTACCTTTGCACCAAATGAAGGTAGCAGCGCTCGCCATGGCTTGCGAGAATACGCTGTGCTGACATTGATGAACAAAAGTTACTGAGTATGAAGTGAACTTTTTGTTTTAGGTAACTACAATTATCACATATTTCTCAACATTTTAGAGTGAAAGTGGATCATAATAACGTGTTCAAAAAATGTTAATGAGATTTATTTTTCGTGCCCAAAAACCTATAAACCTTATGTCATAAGGAAAGTAATGGAAACAGTTCTCTTTTCATCATGAACGTACAAGTACAGTAAAACAACAAAATAAATAGTAATATAACTTTAACAAGTTGTCACCCGAACATGGCGCCATCGCATGCAATGACTTCACACGAAACTCGACACGAAAATGAAGTTGTACAATCAGAAGGAATTTGGAATTGAAAGAAATGAAAATGTGGTCTGGTTCCTACTGATGGACAGTACAAAATTATCGATAAGCTTTCTTGAGCTTGTTTCAATAAATTTCGTAACATCGCTCGTTCTCCAAACTGTACGGCTCTTTGCCAACTCAGTTTTGAGACCAATAAATTATTGTCCTTCGTCACTAGAATGCAGATGCATATGTTCAAAAATGGCAAAATACGTAGTTAAACATTAAAAAGAATGGGGTCTACACTAAAATTTATTTTTTTCGTAATATCTATCTTTAAAGTAAGGTAGAATTCATACGGAACCAACAGGCAACAGGTGTTGCTTGATGATTTCTCCAATCGAACGCAGGTTTCTGCGGCCTATCATGCTTTCCGCTACGTTGTGAAACGTTGCTGCGGATTAACGCGTTTCCAATCGACATATACCATATGCACTTGCTGCTTCGGAGTGAAATCCACGTGTTGCTTGACGTTTCGGTATGGAAGCTACAGGCGACAAGCAACACGGAGATGTCAAGCAGCTATAAGACCAAAGCGACACACAACACATGTCGTTTCGGAACTACTCAATCAACATCAACGTTCCACACCTTAGCGGTAGCCCCAGAAGACTGAGTTCGACTGGTGAAATTCTCAAGCACCACGTGTTACGACCTTACTTATTTTGTAACTTTGAAATGCCGTGTTAAAAGGAAAAATTGATATAGTGTTACATCATGTCCTTGTGAATGTCCGTGATACTACATGTTGTATGGCTCGGGTTGTGACGCAAATATGAACGCGCCAATCAAGGAGTTGTTGAACTAATGTATTCACCTTTCTGTCACAATCTAATGAAGACAGATCGCTTAAGACAACGGGCATTTATTCTATGTAAATATAGATTTACCAATCAAAGATTATCAATGTTTGATGAACTAACCTAATTGTAATTAAATAATGGCGGAACATTTAAATTTGTATAATTCCAAAATGTAAGATTTTATCAACGTTAAGGAAATAATTGTTAACTCAAATGAATATGTAAACTTTCTTTGTAAATTTTTAAATTGCCAAACTATGTATTTTTCAAATATCTTTCTGTCGTAATTTGGAGTATTGTAATAAGAAATTACCTAAAGACAGGTGTTCGAGGCTGGAACTTTGGGTATAAATACGAAGTAGTTTGGTCCATAAAGAGGTCTGTTCTGGTGTCAGTCTAGGAAGAAGTGAATAGGTGCAAGCTGCTCTTCTGTAAAACCTAGACTGGCCAAATAGGAACGGTCTAATCTAGGAAGAAGTGAATAGGTGTATGCCGCTCTTCTGTAAAACCTAGGTTAGCCGAATGGGATATAAGTTCCAATTTAGGAAGAAGTGAATAGGTGCAAGCCGCTCTTCTGTAAAAGCCTAAATTGGCCATCTCGGGTGATAGCTCCAAGTCTAGGAAGAAGTGAATAGGTATGCCGCTCTTCTGTAAAACCTAGGTTTGGGCCACCCTAGTTCGACCTTTCTAGTAAGTTCGAAATTATCTATTAACATTTGAACTCCAAGTTCCAGTTACGAGTTACCTAACCATTGGCTGTAAGTACTCAAGCAGTAAATAAACATTTCATTAAAACTTCACGACTTTGGTTGGATTTGTTCTGCACCTACCCTGAAGATAGGTTTCAGTGTAGACCCTTAGAGCCTCAATGCCCCCGGCTATAGGAGTAAAGGGTGAGGAAAGTTACTAGGAACGTAACACACGTGTCTCTTCGATGTGAAATCTCCCAGTGAGAAAAGAGCCCAGTTCGAGCGACATGTAAAAACTTACTAAAGCAACACATACACCGCGCATACGTGAACAAACCGAGTCAATTTGATGCGCGGTTCGAGCGACAAGCGACACGAGACCCTTCAATCTAATACAAAACATTCATTGCGCATGCGGGAACAACAGAAACAGGTGACACGATGCACCGTATTGAGAACGTAGTCCAGTCGAAGCTACAAATGCAGCTTATGTCGCTTCAATTCAAAAAGTTCCATTTATTTCTGATTGTTTTTTTTTTTGTTTTTTTCAAGAAGCACGTGACGGGAATTTCACACTGAAACGACACGACACGTATGATTTTGTGCGAGCAATGAGGATTTCGATTTCCGGTGGGGCCTAGCACCGTGCACTGGCGTACGCAGGGGGGAGCTGATGGGTCTACGGCCCTCCAGAAATTTTAATAAAATCCAAATTTTCAAATGAAAATTCGTTAAGAACTCAAAGAAAGGAAAGATGTAAACGCAAACCGCCCTTAAAGTTAAAATGACATCCGATTACTATTTCTGTCTTTGAGTACAATTTTAATAGAGTGAAAAGTTCAAAATGTACGAAATATTTTATTCGGTGTCCCGCAACTCTAGAACAAAGCTATGTACCTTTACAATTTCAGCCCCTCCAGAACACAAATTCTGGTTACGCCAGTGGCACCGTGAGAACGATTGGAGGAGACTCTGATATTGAAAACCTCAAAACTGCTGCGACTCAATTATATTGACTTGTATGCCACATGTTCTCCCTCTTCTCGAGTGGAACCAACCAACCGTCCTCTGGGTATGGCCAGTGCATCGCCCAGTGGCATATACATGCGGGAGGGATGAAACATAGGTCTGTAGAGAGGAGTAGTTAAGTCTCCATTTTCACTTCACAGCCTAACAAGGACAACTAAAGGTGGCCAGGAGGGGGAATTTCCTTTGGGCTCAGGATGGAGGTGTGTGTTGCAAGGCGTGCTGTCGACAGTGGCGGCGATTGGGTTCCAAATCTCGGTTGGGCAAAGGAACTTTACTTTCCCTTTGTAGATAAGCTTTAGCATAGTGTCGGAGCAAAAGTGGCTAAAAGTGGGGGGGAACTCCCTCAGTCAGTAACAATTCGACTGTGAAATCAGTTGAAATCTTGGAATCAGATGCTTTCCTCATTCATCCATAAACATTCTATTTCATTTCGCTTTGTAATAAACACAAGCACGTTATAAATTTAAAAAAATATATTTTTAAAATTATTCTTAAAATCAATGTACGTAATTAAACAGAATTGTGGTTGACACGTTTTAAGAAAGAAGTTACAGTCCGTGAATTACTTTTTCACAGTGTTTAATAATTTTGTTAGGAAGCGGTTGCTGCCATTTTTATTAAACCGCGACGGTGTGGATGTGTGGTGATTAGCACTCATGTCCAGGCCGAGATTCAAACTCGGAAACCCTGGTGTCGTATCACGCTGAACTAACCACTCCGCCAGATTTGAGAGAACAGAAAGTAAGTTATTAATATAATATATAAGATGTAATATATATAATATAATATAATGTATTACATATTATATAACATAATATTCGGACCAGTGTACAGTGCACCTCCACTGCATATCGCCAGTATACAAGGTGATTCTTATATTCTGTATTCTGTGTACAATTCACAGTTACAAGTGTCAACCCTTTGAGAAGCCCAAGTTTGCTATTTTGGAATCTCTCTCTCTCCAGGACGTAGTGTAATCAAGGGGCCCAGAGTTCGTTACCCGGTTGAGGCACATTGTGGTTCCGATCCCACTTTAAATTGTAGGTTCAATCCCGATTACCCTTTATGGGTATAAAGTGAACTTAAAAACAATCTTACATTGAACTTGATTGAAATTATATTTTTGCTTGGAAGTTTGAATATGTATATTAATAATAATAATAATAATGACTTTAATTAATAGAGTACGTAATGAAGTACGAAAACATTGATATTTGATCAAATTGTCCTTTGCTTATAGAGATGTTACTGACGCAAGTATTGATGGAATGAACTGGAATGAATATTTTGCTAACCTTGATAAAAAAAAATAACGAACCTGAGAAAAACTTCCGCCTCCCCCCGGTCCTGTTTAAGTGAGGGAAGAGTGGTCGGACGCTCAGATCAGACGCTTGGCAACTCTGAACTAGGGATGGCCAGATCCGGATCCGGTTGGTTCCGGATCCTAATGATCCGGACCCTAAAATATTTCAGATCCGGATCCGTTTTGCCATCCCACATGCGCTTCTTTGGAAAGTAAGAATGTGTTTCTAACATATTGTTACCTGCTAATATACATATATACTCTATGTGATCAGAAGTATCCGGACACCCACATGAATATAAAGTACAAGTTTGGGCAACCCTCAATCGGGAACACTGGCAGTCACTACACTTTTGGCCCACCCTTAGCCTTGATGACAGCGTTCACTCTCACAGGCATACTTTCAATCAGGTGCCGGAAGGTTTCCTGAGGAATGGCAGCCCATTCCTCGCAAAGCGCCAAAATGAGAAGAGGTATTGATGTGGATCGGTGTGGTCTAGCACGAAGTCGGCATTCCAAAACATCCCAGAGATGTTCTATGGGATTCAAATTAGGACTCTGCGCAGGCCAGTCCATTAGTGGGACGTTGTTGTCGTCAAGCCACTCCCCCACAAGCCCTGCAGTATTGACGGGTGCTCGGTCGTGTTGAAAGACACAATGGTCATCCCCGAACTGGTCTTCCACGATAGGCAGCATGAAAGCTGTTAAAATGTCAACGTAAGCTTGTGCCGTGATATTGCCATGTAAAGCAACAAGGGGGCCAAGCCCCCTCCAGGAGAAACATGACCACACTGTAACTCCGCCACCTCCGAATTTCACTGTCGGCACTATACAGGCTGGTAGATGTCGTTCACCAGGCATTCGACACATCCACATCCTACCATGGGATCACCACATTGTGTACTGTGATTCATCACTCCACACAAGGGTTTTCCACTGTTCTATGGTCCAGTTTCGACGCTTCTTGCACCACACGACGCGGCGTTTTGCATTTGTCTGTGTGATGTTTGACTTATGGGCAGCTGCTCGCCCATGGAAACCAAGTTGCCGCATCTTGCGCCAAACAGTAATGGTGCTTGGAGTAGATCCTGATGCAGTTCGGAATTCCTGTGTGATGGTGGCGATGGATGATTGACGATAATGCTGTACGACCCTCTTCAACACTCGACGGTCTCTGGAGGTCAACATGGGAGGTTGGCCTGTATGCTTTTGTGCTGTACACATCCCTTCACTATAACATCGGAAACAGTGGACAGAGCGATATTTAAGAGGGTGGAAATTAGTGTTGCTCACGGGACGGGACATGTCCCGTCTCGTCTCGTGTCTCGTCTCGTTTTCGAGACGAGACACGAGACGGGACAAGCATTTTGAAATTCGAGACGGGACGAGACGGAATGCCTTTCTCGTCTCGTTTTCGAGACGAGACACGAGACGGGACGGGACGGCTTTTGAAAAGTCTCGTCTCGTCTCGAATGTCTCGAAAAAATAAAAGCAAAATATTTAATCAGTTTCAAATACTTGTTTGCTTGGAAAAAGGTATTTCAATTAGAAACGTTGATAAGCGCGTGTTAAGTCAAAATAAGACTATTCTAGAGAGAGTAATGAATGAATGAATACCTAAACTTATTTTCTATACTCTTTCGAAACACAGGGTTACTCCCCATTTTTATTTTTCAATTTATTCCAGGTTAATAACTTTATGTTATGATAGTACTCCAGATACTAATACAATTCTGAATAACATCAAGTAAAAGGGCAGGTAGAGAAGGTGGAAGGAGGGGCCAAAAGATCGTGGAGTATCTGAGTCCGAGGTTTATCTTGTAAAAATAGTCTCAGCTCTATAGGTTGGAAAGATAAACGGACCGACGGATAGGGTTTATTATTATTATTTAATTTTTACATTAAAGGATGTACAGAAGTGATTATTTAATTTTTACATAAAAGGGTCTACAGAAGTGAATGTTATTAGGAAGTAGGAAAAACATTGTGGGAAACATGAGTAGTGGTATTGATACTACGGACAGCGCGAGAAAGGAAGAGCACCTCCTCAAGCAGATTTGCTATACTTAAAACAAGCTCAACATGCCCATATGAGCTTTTTGCTCTAGTGTGGAACTCTTTCTAACCCAAAAATTTTGTAAAAATGCCCTTGGGAATTTTTCAGAAAGGAAGAGCTCTTCTCATGCAGATTTGCTATACTTAAAACAATGTCAAGTTCTCTTATCATCTTATTGCTTATAGTATGTTTTTCTGTCAAAATCCCAGGAATCTTGAATTGATATCTATTGGGTTCTGAGACCGAGTGGAGTGTGGTGCATTGCCTTGTAATCAGGAGGTTTTTGGGTTTGAGTCCTCATAAAATCTGATGGCAAAATGTTAATATTGTTGTTTTGTAAACAAGGGGCTCCGGGTTCGAGTCCTGAGAGATGTGGCACTCCATACGTGAGATTTTGAGAATAATTACTGCTAGTTGATAGCTCCCAGATCTTAAACCTGGTAAAAATGTTATACAACAGAGCAAAATTATTCTCTATTAAGAATCACCAGAGTTTTGTTATTGCTGTTATCTGGGTAAAATATCAGCTCAACAATACGGCCAAAAATTGCCTGATCAATACAATAGAATGGAGGTCAAGTAAACATAATTAATTGTTCCCATGTTCTTTCCAATCTTTTGATCAGTCCCATGTTTCCGCCAACAATTAATCTTGCTTGCCCGGGAGTTGTATGCCAGCAGATATAATCTATACTGCGTCTTTTCAGAGTTATTCATCATCAAAGAGTAATTGCCTTCTTTCTGTATGCCTGAGTGATTATATCTGTTGATATTACCTACACTGTGCCTTTTCCGAGGAAAATTACATGTCATTTATCATGGGACTCAAAGATAAATTCTTATCTGTACTGTGCCCCCTTTCAGGGACCATCCATCATATTGAGGAAATTCCTTCTCGGATATTGTCATTCAAACCGAATAGCAGGTTTGGTCTTGTTGCTATAGGCTCAAGTCTTTAACTTACAGAATAATTATTGCAATATTTCTGTATTTCAGCTTTTGGCAGATGTGTTGTGTTTTGGGTAGGTATCTGCTACGAGCAGAGGTGGTATAAAATGGGTAGGTAATATATTTTCTGACGGTAAAGTGTTGTTTTATATCCAAAGGGCTTCTGTGTTTGAATCGGGTCTCTAGAACTGCTCTGTGACCCTCTCATTTCTTACATCATAAACATATGATTTTTCCCCTATGAGAATGACACTACATATGGTGTCTTCGGGTAATGCCTCGTGGAATTCACAGATAATTTTAATGTTTGTTCTGTCATTAACCACAACTTGTTTCCTTTTTGAAGTGTTAATTACAAACATGGGTCTCCGTGCTTTGAATTCATCTGGTGTGTAATACATGTCAGTACTGCCAGTAGTGACACGCTTGAAGGAAGAAAATGCCTCATATAATTTGAGGAAATCATCCTTGGACATGTCTAAATTGTAATTTTCTCTAGGAAAAACCTCATTTCTACCATTTTTAAGATATATGTTTTTGATGTTGCAGTTATCAAATCTACTTGAATTTTTTTTCCTGATTGTTGTGTCTTCCAGTCTGAAACAATACCACCACAAAATCAGGCATGTCAAATTGAATACTGGAGAATGAATTTGTAGCATCAAATTCATAATAAGTACCAGTGGCAACCTTCTGTACGCATTGATATGTATAAAATTGCAGAGGAATCTGTGGATTTTTTAGGATATCTGCTTTGTATTTAAGAGCATAACTGGCCTCATATTCAACAACCGGGATTCTTAGCTCCATAGTCTGAATAATGCATTTGCCTGCATCAGGTAGGGTATTGGGCAGAGCTTCTCCCGTAGAGTTTAATGTGCTGTACCTCATCAATGCATTATTATCATTTGCAGCTCTTCTAAATGTAATTCTTAAACCACCCTTCCACATAATATCTTTGTAATCCGAGAAGAATCCTGGCAACAGGCGCATGGGGAACAGCACTGTGTGGTTCTTAGATAATATCTTATCACCAGCTTCAAATCCACCTATTTGGTAGTATGAAGCCTCGGTTTTGGATAATTTTAATGTGGCCAAAGCTGTGGAGGTAATGCCGGGATAATCTATTCTGTTTATAACAACACCATGCTTTCTGATCTCAATTTCAGAGAACAGATGTGGCACAAAATTGTCCACCAATCTTATATTTGAATTTGCCGGATAATCTGTTCCATCGAGCTTTACAACATCAAATTTGATGTATAGATCTGCTCTGTGGGGGTGTATAAAGCCATCCCCTACATCAAGATCAATCTCAATCTCTGTGTTGGGTTGATTTAAATTTGCAAATGTCCTCCTGTTTGGGGGGAATGATTGTAGCTCATAACTCTCAATATTTTCCATTGTATGTATTTTTATTTAAATGTTAATCTCTATGATAGCAGTTGTTGTGGCTCCAGCAAAATCAACTAATTCTTCTTTTTCATTAGTGACCATCAACTCAATATAATCTATTCTGTTGTGACACACAGGAAAATATAATGTTGGGGATGGATTGTAGATGATGGGCTCCATAAATTCGGAATTAGGTTTGAATGTTGCAATGATGCCAGTTTGTTTGTGAGTGCCTATGCCATTTGATTTGGTGATCATACCCTCGGCCACATTACAGTGAATATTCAGAGTCTCTATGGCTAAGAATTTAGGTATATTCATAGCAGTATGTTTGATGCCTGTTTCAAGTTTTGTGTTGTTCTCAAAGCCTAACAGCTCTCCTATAGTACCCAGATCCACTGTTTCTGTAGCAGATACAATCTCTACTCTGTGAGTGACAGAATTTTGACTTAACACTACACCTCTGGGTAATTGAGCATTTAGAGTGGATAGATTATACTGCCCTGGAGTGATGACAATTTTTTGATCCCCTACTGCAATTTTGTTGTTGTGGTGCGTAATATTAGGGATCAAGTACATGCCATAAAATGCTCTGAGAGCTATTGTTTTGGGATACACTATGTCATCATGCAATTTGAGTTTCAATATTGAATTTTGGCTGGTGAGATGGAATACCCCCATGATGTTTCAAATACCACAAGGCTTTTTGAAAATTTTCAATTGATGGTTTATTTATTTGAGACATATATCTAAGAACTGATAAACACAAATGTCCACAATTAACATCTTTGAAATTTTGAACACGGGCATTATTGTAATAAAGATTAGCTGATTTTAGATATTTTACTAAATTTTCAGGTGGAACTCCTCCAAATGAATCAAACACAAATGCCTCATTTTTTAAATATTTAAGATAACAGATCCAGTGAGTGCCCTGATTTTTGTACTTATCCAAATTAACAATGCCACACTCTTTGTTGAGTGGTTGTTCTGGCAAAGAATCAGACATGTACACACCTCTAAAATTTTTGATGCCCAGTGGCTTGATTAAAGCTTCAATATCTTGGTTTGTAAGCGGCTCTTGTTTTTTTTAAACTTATTCATGGCTCTCTTAACACCTTTGCCTTTTTTCTCCATGGCCAGGTTATGGCGCCTCTGCTCATCTAATTCTGCCCTATTTTTCTTGGCATCTATTACTGTTTTTGCTATGGCGGCTGATCCCCCGGCCAAGCTCCCAACTGCCCCGAGAGCAGCTAAGATGGCAGGGATAGTAAATATGAATCCCCCCACATGTGATTTTTTTCTTGATTGCTGTAATTTTTTTAATTGGGGGGTACTAAGCAACAATTTCATACCATGTCCCTTTGCAATACAAGAGCTTTTTTTCTTGCGCTGCTTTTTGGTCAAGAGACTGTCAATAGTTTTAAGAGATTTGAGACCTGCATAAGGTATTTGATACATAACACCCTTGGCCTTCATTGTAGGTTTATTATATACATGTTCACAACCCCCACCCCAGTTTTTGTTTGGTGCTCATAGCTATGGTGGTTCCCAATGCTGCTATTTTTTCACTTAAAGAAGCATCTTTGCTTACAAATCTACCAAATGCAGCCTCTTCTAATTTCTTGTCTGCAACATGTCTCTTGTCAAGATCAGTATGTGTGTTGTATGCTATGTCATGGTCTCTACAAGCAGCATCTAGGGGATTAACACCAGGATCACCTCTGTTTAATCTATGGTCCAATTTTGTGCCTGGACCACAATACTGATAGCCTGGAATATGTAGTTCAAATGGCAACTTGTTTATAATGTCATTGACCAACCCCCGACCCTCAGAGACATTCCAAAATTTAGGTGGTAGAGTATTAATAATTTTTATGAGATATCCAATCCCCTTAGGGTCATTCACTATAAAATTAGACAATTTTGTGCTTATCATGTCCATAATTCCAACCTTTTCATTGTAAAAATTGTGGTTCCCAGCATTTTCCTCCCCAGCTATCACCAATAACCTATCTACAAGTTTCCTGACATCATCAACCCACACAAATTCTTTAGGCAGGGTGTTGTATTGTTTGATTCCACTGCCAGTCTTGATCTGTGACCATATGGGCTTGATTAAATTATTGTATTTTGCCCCACTGCTCGACTTAACCCTTTTTTGTGTGGGATCATTGTTCTGGTATAGAGCATCTGATTTTATTAATATTTCTTTGTAATGTTCATAATCTTGATCTGTATAGCTGCCAGGCCTTTTCCGAGTCATCAGTTCCCACAATCCAGGTGTTCCGGGGTACTTAACAAAACCACCTTTTTCTCCGAGACGAGATTCTGAATAAACAATCAGATCATCCCCCATAAATGTTACTCTGAAATTGCCAATTCTATGAATGATGCTGCCATCAAGCTCTGTGTCAGCATATAAGCCAAACACTTCATCTTTATTGTCTTTAGGTGTGGTTAAATATTTTTGAGCAAGAAGACCCAATTCAATAGGATCCTGAGTAGCTTCAATTCTTCTAGGAGCAATAGGACTAGGTGTATGAATACTGGAAAGTGGGGTGAATGGATAATCTAATATGTTTCTTGCAGCTACAGGTACAAGCTCCGTGATCAAATCTTGATTTTGCTCTGTAACAGTTTTGATATTCTTACCTAAATTATTAATAGCATCAATTACAGGCTGTTCTGTTTGTTTGTGTTTTTCATAAATTCCTCGGTTCTCTGATTTCCATCCCTTAAATCTTTTTACAAGATAATCTCTTAACTTAAGATCGTCAATTATTGGCCTTTTCATGGTTATTTATATATGTTTCAACGTCTAGAAAATCGTTGATTTTATTTCTGTATTTGCCACTATTGGGTGTTCTTGTCATATCAATTGTGACAAACCCATAACTGTCCTGGTTCCAGCACCTACTGCAAAACTTGGAAAAATCATTGTAGCTCAAGTCCCCACCTACATATTCATCATGTATGTGTTTGAGGTTGGTATGATCTTGATGAAACACACATATAAAATTGCTGTTGTCTCGGATCAGTTGCTTGGGTATTTTTGAAAAAGTCTGTGCCAGGTAGAAGCAATCAATGTTTTTGTGTCGGTCCTGTGTAAAGAAATTTCTAACCTTGTTTTGATTATCCAGTATAATGTCATCAAACACAACAACAGAATTATCGAGACATTCATGAAGTGGCTTAACATCTGGTTCAAAAGTGGCTATATCCAATCCATCATATAGCTTCATCAGCTGCTGATATTTTAATTGTTCCAAGCTCTTAGAGAAGATATACAAGTGCCTGTTTTTCCAGTCTAACCAGTTGGGTGCTAATAAAAAATTATCAACCATGAGTGTAGTTTTACCACAAGCAGATGGCCCAACAATAAGACATCTAATATTTTCAGGCAGCAATTTTCCATTTCTCTTATTCTGTTGTTCAGGTTCTGGCAGCCTTTTTATAACATCCCAGGTGCTCATATTATTATTTTGTTTGCATCGATCCAGCTGTTTTCCGGATGACCAAGCCATTTGACAAATAACTTGTTGCCTTTTCTGCGGATGATTTTTTCTATGAGATATGTGTCAGGCTGTTTAGTTTTGCTGAGCTCTTGTTCATAGAACCTGCCTTTGAGAATTTCTCCTCTGTGATCCTTTATTATATATGTGTTAAGGGTCCCAGGTTTAACTTGAACTACTGTAAATAATTCAGTACTCCAGTTTCTAGTAAAGCCTCTTTTGAATAAGTGCTTATATTTGCTGATTCTTACTTGATCACCCACCCTGTATTTGGCCTTTCTTGTTGTTGGCTGGTATCTAGGATAATAAACAGTCCTGATCAATTTTTGCTCATCAGATGAAGTTACTTCGGAGGATTTCATGTTGATTGTGGAATGGACCGAGTTGTTATATTTATGTAGAAGTTCTGGAAGAATATTAAGCCATTTATAATTACCTTGAAGTGTAAATTGTTTATACATAAGATTTTTTAAGGTTCTGTTGATTCTCTCTACAATTGAGGCCTTGAGGTCACTGTAACTCGAGTAATGTTTTATTGACTGGCTTTTAATAAATTGTTGAAACACTGAATTATAAAATTCTTTGCCATTATCTGTTTGCAAATAGCGCGGGGATCTTCCACTCTGATTGATGATTGTTCTGATGGCTTCTGTAACACATTTTCCAGTCTTGGATTTGAGTGGCACAGCCCAGGCAAATTTTGAAAATGTATCTATGATAGTGAGTAGATACTTGTAGCCCTTGTTGATTTTGTCTAAGTTTTTCAACTGTCCACTTGCCATTTCAATCAAGTCGCTCTGCCATAAATCATCTATGCCCTTTGTGACTACTGGCAGTCTCTTAAAATTATGCCTGGCTTGTCTGTGTAATTCATCAACAATAATTTCTCTAGACATAATATGAAAACAAGAATATTGCAACTATGGGGTGTTCAGCAGCTGATACTACAGGATTTTCTAAATATAATTTGTCCCCTATTTGTATTTTAAATTCCAAAGTGCCATCATCTTCAACATATGCTGTTTCTAATGTATTGGGGTCTGTAAAATCCTCTAACTCTACACTGGTGATTTTTGGTTTGTTGTCAGCATTTGTTATTGATAAGGTGGGGTAGTGGTGTGCCTGTGGCTGAAGCCAATATTTGATCTTGATTGGTCTCAATGTGCCCCCAACAAAAAACTGGTAATAAAATTGTGCAGGGGACAGCATATATATTTTGCCACCTGGTGTAAATGGTGAATCATATTCTTTGTTGGGGATGCTGTACAATTCAAGAATTACTGTATGTTTTGGATTCTCGATTATGCCTGTTATTTCCTTTTCTGCTGTGAGCAATCTGCTTGTTACAGATTCAAGGTGCTCATTGATGGTCCTAACAACATCATCATGGCCTGGCTTAATTTTTATGTCCACAACAAGTTTCTTGTATTGTTGCACAATCTCTTGTAGCTGGGTGGCAAAAACAGACAAAGCATTTGCTTGATTGGATTCCATGGTCCCTAGCTGTTGCTTGATATTAGCTACAATTTGTTGCAAATTTTCAATAACTGCCAATTTTGAATTTTGAGCAGTAAGATCATGGACCTGTCTTCTGATATCCTCAAACAGGGCATGCAGTTCATTAATATGTTGATTGGTTGGTAGAGTGGCCACTGTCTGAGTGAGATGTTTGATCTCTGCTTGGATATTCTTGATATCTTCTGATTTCAATATCCTATTCACTGCCCTCTTAATATTTTTAAGTTCCTGTGATGTAGGAAGATTTGATACTGTATTTTGCAAAGATTCAAGTGCCAATTTTACATTGTTTAATTCAGAAGCATCAGCCACATTTTGCATAGCATTTTGGAGCAGGGCTATATCTGCCTGAGTGGGTGTGGATTGTTGTAAAATTTCAAGCTTTGTTTGGATATCATCGATCAAGTGATGAAAATGAGATAGCTCAGATTCAGTGTTGAGGTTTTCAAGCTTTGTGATCTGTTGCTGGACACTGACAAGTGTGTCTACAATACCAGGCAGGCGAGATTCTAGTACATTTGTCAAATCACTTTGCACTGCTGCTATTGTACCCTCAAGATGGGTTATGGTACTTTGAATTTTTCCAAAATCTTCATATGTTTCAAGTTGCAGCTTAATGTTTGCAACACTCCGAGTTATTGCATTCAAAGCATCAGAAGATGGCAAATTGTTCATAAAATTTTCAAGTGTCTCAATTTTTTCTTTAACCTCGGCTATGGCATTGTTCAAGGGGTCCAGATTAGGTATTTGGAGTGACTGAATCTGTTCCTTTAGAGTGGAAATCACTAGATCAAAATCTTCTTGTGATTTTATGCTTTTGACAATTGTTTGGAGCTGTGTCTGGACACTACTAATCTGCTCTTCTAGTTGTTGTTTCAATTGTTCAGAGTTGTTAGCCTGAGTCTTAAATTTGGCTTGAAGAGCTGCTACAGCTTCTTCTAAACTTTGAAAATTATCCAATGTTGCCAGATCAGTATATTTCTGAAGCAGCACTTTGAGTTCAGAATCAATTTTAAGAAGAGGGTCCATGCATTGTGATTGCAAATTTGTAATTTCTAATTGAAGACTGGCATTGAGTGTGGTTTGTAAAGCTTGCAAATCACTTCTTAATTTCTTGACTCTGACATCAAGCATTAGAATCTCATCACTGTGATCTTCATGTCTTGTATGGCCAAATATATCATTAGGCATTTTGTTTTAATGGTTATTTATTATAGAGTATCTGATTCTTAATTCTATAAAAAAGGGTATAAGCTTGTCATAGGATCCAGGGACCTCAATATATAAGCAGTCACCAGCAGAAACAGTATATACAGTGCCAGAAATCATGTTTGAGTGCTTAATTCTATAAATATTTCTCCCTATTGAAATCTTGACATCACCCTCAGGGGTTGTAATAAATTGCAATTGCCCACCTACAGGTAATTGGTAATGATTTAAATTATTGTTAAATATGTACAATATTTTGCCTGTTTCATCATCAACATCTGTAAGTATGCTGTTCAGATGAATAATTAACAAGCCACTCAGTTTAGATATCATATCAGAAGAGGGTTGTGGTGTTGGCAGCTCCATAATAGCCTGTTTTTTGAACCCAAATAAGTTCATAGGCATGTTTATTTATTTCAAATCATGCTCTGTAATTGGGCATTGATTCCCATTTTTCAAATCACAATGCCCCCAAGGTAAAGTATGTATGCCACATGATAAAATGCATCTCTTATCATCATGTGGGTCCAGAGCCACTTTTCTTACAATATTGCTAGTCAGCAAGTGATCCTCACTCTGAATTCTATTTTCTGATGTTTTGATTGAACTCTGGGATTTGAGGCAATTTTTATAATCTTCAAATTCAAGATCTTTGTCTACAGTCACTCTGCCAATGCCCTTGGCCTTTTTGACAACAGCACAACATGTTTTAAAACTGTACACCTTGGCACTTAACCCAGCAAATTCCACAATAACATCACCAAGTGTCTCATCTTTTAACTTGCCAGGCACCTTTTTGTTGTGGTGGTGTTGAATCTTTGTATGTTCACTGGTATCAAAGTATTGAAACAATTCAGGCTGTGACATATCTTGATAAACATCTTCTGTTTGAATATCAAGAATAAAACTATCCGTGTCCATGTACAATAATTTTACACGATCACCATAAAAAGGTTTCAGCACATCATAATACAATATTAACATATGTAATTTGGACAATTCCAATATCACAGCCCCTACATAAATAGGTTTATCAAATTTAATCTTTGTTTTCATCATGTTGAAAAGTGCCATGTGCTCATCATAAATTCTTCTATAATTGAAATTAGGCTTTGCAACCAATTTTTTGCTCAGGCTGGGGTCAGTAATTATTTTAACATCGGTATGTTTTCTGACATTTTCAATTGTTTTGCCATACACTGAATTCACCATCAATTTAAACAAGCCCTTATCAAATTGGCTCTTTGCAGATGTTCGAAGCTCTGTGTTTGTATCAATGTATGGTTTCAACCATTCTGAGTGCCTGAACCTTAAGACTTTGCCAACTTTGGTCACTTGAACACCATGTTTCATCAGGAACTGGAGGTTTTTGTAATATGTAACATAACCCTGTTTCGGCTCCAGAGTCATCATGAGCTTCTTCTGTTTAGAGCCAGGTGAGCACTGAACCTCAGGAATTGGGGACAGATCAGAAAATTTATTGTGTAAATATTCTGGAATTGCCAGATCAACCTCTAAGATGAGGCCACTGTCACTGTCATCAAAATTCTGAAGATCCTCAATATTGTAATTTTCGACCCACTCAAGCCCTGCATATGGCAGTTTTTGCATCATGGCATGACCATAGAGGCTGTTGGCATCTACATACGTTATATAATTTGATGGCCGTGCTGGATCATAATCAGGCATATATTTGTTATTTGCTCTGGCATATCTCTGGGAACATTGCACCATCCCCCCTCTTATACATTTCTCCATAAACAGATACGTATCTTGATCTTGGATCAGATCCAATGGCTTTTTGGTGTTGAAAAACATTGCGGCCCATGCTAGGCCCGGGGCACTGAAAAAATATATTGGATCCAGTTTATAATTTTGCATGGAAGATTTTCTGAATGCCTGAAGTATATCAGCTAAGAGGGTGACATCAAGTTTTGAATATGCCATGTGATAATCACCAAATGTCTGGCAATTTAAATTGTTCCACATCAATTGGGCATGGTGATAATCTTCATCAGTGATTCCAGATCCTCTGATTTTGCTGTAAAACTCTTCTTGTGGTGGCAGAGAACACTCATCAAATTTAGAAAAATCTGTAACATAGTCATATGGATATACACCCTTCCGCCTAATTAATTTCAGGTCCTGATTTGGAAACGAAGCACGTGTGATTTTGAATTGATCATCAGGTAATTGAGTGGCCAGTGTATCCAGGCTAGCAGATAAAAATCTGTAAGAATCAAGAAATCTTATGTGAATAGGAACACCATTAACTTTAATTATTTTGCTAATAGATATATATTTTTCATCATTTTCAGCTAAAATATTTAAATTCTGTTTGTCAAACCCCTCGTACCTGATCAAATGATGGAAATCATAATTGGATGCTCCATGACAAAATATGGGGATAAATCTTGGTCTCTTGATCTTAATATTACAGCTATTACACAGGGCCATTAAGAATTTACCATCTGTATGAGAATGGTGTTTCACCTTGATATTTGTATCTGAAAATTCAGAATCACATACCGGGCATTTTTCTGCATTGTTGAAATCTTCAATCTGTTCCTCTGTTAAAGGCAACATGGGCTTTGATTTTAATAAGATGTTAGATGCTATGTCACGACACACATTTTCTATTCTATGTGCAAATATTTTGATGGCATCTGGTCCCATGTATAAGTGTGGCTCACTAGCTACACCATCCTGTACAACCACATAACAAAAGCTGGAAGGTTCATGTAGCTGGTATGGTGTACTTGAAGATTCTTCGGGATCTGGATTGCAGAATGCAAGAGGTTTGAGGTTCGATTCGAAATCACAGACAATATATGCCGGGTGTTCCAACAAGGCTTCAAACTTTTTGAATTTGCAATTTTCACTTGGATTGGGCATCACCATATGAACAGGTTTATGGTTGCCACAGTATTTCAGATGCTCAATTAACTTGTTTTTAGCAATTTCTGCATTTTTTTCACGAATCCCATTTACCATTTTTTGACCATCAAATACAGTTAAGCATCTTTTGCACAACTTGAATATTGTATGAGTTTTGTCTAGTTGTGTTCTCACTAAAGCTTCAAGATTTTGTATCAGAGTGTAATGATAAGTGCCATCCCCTTCAATCAAGAGCAGATCAATCGGAACAGCAGAATCATCATCAAATGTACTGATTCTGAGAGGTGCTATCGGGCAATTGCCAGTGGAACAAATAAATACATTAATAGATAATTGTTTGCCATTGATGTGCCTGGCCTTTTTTTCAAATTTATCAATATTCTGAACAGACATTGGATATTCTAAACCCTCCATTGCATCGTCAAAATCGTGCTCATGTTGCTTGTAATAAGTTATTCTCTGAGGATCCCTTGAAACTGGATACAAAGCAGCTAATATACACCACAAAAAGCATTTCTGGTCATTATTTTTTATATTGACCACGGCTCTTTTGTTTTTGATATTGGCAGGTAATGGCACATATGTAGATCCTTGTAATGGGCTGAATTCAGAAATATTAACATATAACTTGTGTGATGAACCGCATAGGCTCCATCCGGACTCTTTTGCTGCAAATTCAGAGTGTTTGATATTTAATTGATCTATCAAATTGCCTATTATTGTGTCCGAATTTGCATTTGAGTATACAGGTACAGTTTCTGTTATGTGGGGCTGTGTAAATTTTGTGCCATTTGGTTTCTTATATTGTACAAACAATTTGAGGGAGAGCTTATAAGAGCCAAGATGTGCATTTAGAATTGCCTGCAGATCAGAATTTTTACTGTTCAAGAAATTCTCAATGCCACATCTTGGCTCTGACACAAAACAGTGATCCCTAAGTTGGCCATTAAAACTGCTACGGATAGGTTCATGTCGTGGCTGCTTTGCTGATCTGGCATTAAGAGGTGCTTCGTGCTTTCTTTTCAGACCAGATGTTGATGGTTGTGGAGGCAATGTTGATGACTGTACAGAGCAAGTATCTTTATGTTTATATGTGAAATATTCCATGTTATATTTTCTATTGCATTTGGGGCAAATTTTTGTGGGAGTTCTGTATTTGTCTGGGTTACAAATATTTTGGTGTCTGGCCCAATTAGAGCTGGATATATTTTTATTGCACTGGTCGCAATATTTTTGATTCGGCATTTTTGCTGTTGTTTATTATATACAATTTCCTGGGTTTCAATTCAAAACTTTATACTGAATAAAAAATATCAGTTGGGTTCAGCACTGTGATTTGTATGTGTATGTATGTGTGTAGGTGTGTATACACTTAATATTTTTGGCTTTGGTATTTATATAAAATTTCCTGGGTTTTAAATCTAATTTTTATGCTTATCTTATGACAGGTTGTAAAGCCAATAGCTCACAAGTGGAAATATTCATTCACACCGACCCTCCGCAAATGCCTGCACGAACATGCATATCTTGAATGGCAATAATCTTGTTATGTATAACAGGCTGGGACAAATATAAGCTTGACTCTAAATATGAGTGGATTACAACAAATATCAGATTTTATATTGTTCAATTAAACCAAACAGGCCTGTAAGTATGAGAAGCACTGTGTCAACACATCTGTTCTCCTCAGTCAGTCTCACAATACTGGCTGATGCAATACTCGGGAATTTCTGTAAATACTGGCGCTGAGGAAAAAATCAATACTACCGTCTCGGGAATTACACACATTGCCACAGAGGGGGAAACATGCAAACACGGAGCAATTCTAGAGAGCATATTGCATTGTTTTAATATTAGATAAGCAAATTGAATCTGGTTTCCAATTAAACTTAAACCAGAAGTAAATATGTATGTATAGGTATAAGTTTTTGGCTTAATTTCTGGTGTGACCAAAAATTGACAAATTTATAGACAAAAATCTAGCTGATGCAATTTTTGTAAATGTTAGCAAATCTGCTTGAGAAGAGTTGATACTTTCCGATTACAAAACTCTTAGGTTAGGCAGGTACTACACTTGAACAAAAAACTCATATGAACATGTTGAACAAGTTTTAAGTATAGCAAATCTGCATGAGAAGAGCTCTTCCTTTCTGAAAAATTCCCGAGGGCATTTTTACAAAATTTTTGGGTTAGAAAGAGTTCCACACTAGAGCAAAAAGCTCATATGGGCATGTTGAGCTTGTTTTAAGTATAGCAAATCTGCTTGAGGAGGTGCTCTTCCTTTCTCGCGCTGTCCGTAGTATCAATACCACTACTAACATGGCAGTACAAATTGATAAGGAGTTGTTGGGAAAGTTATTAAGGAGTTCAAGATATTAGCAAGACTAAGAGAAGGAGATAATTAGGGACAAATAATCTTGCATTATCCCACTCCGAACAGCTGAGAGCTAAAGAGGAGGAGAAAATACGGGTGTTATGGAAAGAAGTAATTTGGTGATTTTAGTGTTTACAGGGAACCATGACAAGATTTTACCACGTGATTATTTGCACGGGTTGCGAAATTTTTAGAATGTTATGGTGACGACGCCAGAGGAGGCAGGGGGACGCCCCATGTCAGACAGACACTTCGCCACATCCCCCCCCCCGGCCCTCCAACTGAAGTTAATTAAATATCGAATATTAAGAGAGTTCATTTATAAGAGTATGACGATTTTCACCTTTTCAAAGTGGTGTATTGTGCATGATATCACTTTCCTGCTTATAATACCAACTTGATTAACAAATATTAATTTGTTTAGTATATACATGTGTACATATGTACGTATACATATACATATATATGTGTATGTGACTTTCGTTCAAGATTCGAGCGCCGACCTGGGCATAGGTGATTTCTCATTCATTTATGTCCTGTAATAGCCGAGATTAACCTAAGTTTTAACCAGTCTTAAGAACTGGGAAAAAGTGTTGAATGTGGATGGTTTTAAAACATCACGAATATTTTCAGGACCACAAGACATCATCTGTAGTACGGGCAAATTATTCTAATCGTGGTCGTTAGTGACAACGCTAATTATTAAAAGACATTGAAAGTTGATTCAAGATTTGGTTGGTTGGTTGATTTTGTGTTTTCAGTCTACTTAATGCACAGAAAAGCCAATCGGGATTGGACTAATAGTTTAAAGTGCCTCCACTGGGTATCGAACCCAGGACCAAAGGTGATCGAAGAAAACCCGACACTACATGTCAGTTGTTGTGGATTCATCGCGGTTTCTTACTATTCACCAGGGACTTGAATTTCGAGATGATGAGTCTGAGGAAACCGTACCGAATTTCTTCGATACTCTTAAAGTTAATGAGGGGATATTATTTGGAAATGTATTGAACGTGAACCTTAAAATGCAAATTACACTTAAAATTCGATTCAAAACATATCGCGGGCAGGTAAAAGAACGCTTATTAGGATTTGCCACTCTTCAATCATTAGATGCAGGTTCGCTCTTTCTCGTACATATCAAAATCGAAGATCTTCTTCCCATGAACCCCATAGGTGCCTGTAATTGTGTAGCACAGACATACGTTGGAGTGGTAGAGTAAGAGTAAGTAATGCCAGGGTCAGAATATTTCTTGAATTATGAGATAACTGTAACCTTTGTCTGATTTTTTTATCCTGTGATAACATTTCCCTGAAAGGTGAAACACAAATTTTGCCCAAAACTCTTCAGCATTACGAAGATGGTTGTCCTTAAAATCTTTGAAAAGGCTTGCTCGAAACAGGATGCTGGATGCAAACTGCCTCATTTGGCTGTTCTTGCCATTGAGAAGAAATGTCAAGTCCTGGACGTACCAAAGGTGGGCAATGTGTTCTCCAAAGCACATAGAGCATAATTCTCCTACAGGAGAAGTGCCTCACATTGTTTCTAATACTTAAGAAGATTCATTTCTTCCAACGTCACGTTTATTTTGAAAGAAAATTGAACTCTTAGAAGCATTATTCATCATTTATATTATTATCTTATAACTAAAATATTTATATCAGTAGTTTCATCTCAAGAAAGACGATGAATTATAAAATTATGAATGTCTTCCAATACTGAAATAGGCCACTAGAGGCAACGCAACTTATCAATAAAAAAGAATTAATGTCTTTATTAAAACGAATCATGTGAGATAAACTCGTAATCAAGAAGTAAATTTAGGCAGTAAACGTCCACTCTAAATAAAAGACAAACACAAAACACCATACATGAATATAATAATAATAATAATTATTATTATTATTATAAGTATTATTATATATGTATATATGTGTAGTGTTTTCGGGCGTTTTAATGTGACTGCCCCCTTACAATATTTTATGGCCAGCCTTCCGTCCCCCGCCCCTCAGTCACATTTCCCTGGCGCCGTCACTGGTTGGAAGTAAATTTATTAGGACGAGGAAAGTAACATTAGCTGTTGACAGTGTTGCACCAAAGGACATGATGTGTGCTACTGTTTGTATAAATTATAGGAAATTTAAGCAAAAAATTATAATTGTTGAGACTTGAGAGTTGTTTCCTTCATTTGATCGTAGGAAGAGGTTTTCTGAGACAGAGTGGGATTATTTTACACATACATGAGAAAGGGTGGTTGTTTAAAGATAGAGACGTATTTTGCACATTTTTTAAAAGTTCAGATAAAACGAGAATTTAGCCTTACTCTTATGGAAAGAAATAACGCAGTACAGGAAAATAATAACTCTTCACATTTCTCGCACCTGGTGGGATGCAACCCATATGCACAAGAGTATTGCAGGAAGTCTATGAACGAGGATGAAGAGGGATATGTGAAATTTGACTTAGCTGCGGGTGAATTAGTGGGTTCTAATATTCTTAAGGTTGATATTGGGTTTTAAGTCCACTTGATTCACAAATAGGATAAATCGCGAACCGACCTACAGTTTAAAGTGCGATCCGATCCACTTTGTGCCTCCATTGGGTATCGAACGCGGGGACCCTTCATTACAAGACCTCGACGTTATTACTACGTAATCGGGGAGGCACCCAATTTACACAAATATGTTGATTCCAATAACACGTTATATGTATAATCTGATAATGATGCACTTTTGGTGCATCTAAACATATTTTTTTCAACTATAGCATGTCTAAAAGAATCATTGAAGTTGGGATTTTTATAACTTCAGGAGGCACGGCTCTGTAAATGTGCGATATAAAATATATGCAGGTTTGCCTTCCATACGTGGTGGTTTTGTCACGTTTCTTCGCTTCGTACAACATACACTTTCGCAGGAACGGCTTCTTGCATCCTCCTGGGGCCTTTATCTAGCTAAACAAAAATATATTTCTTTAGCATAATCGAGGGTTACTTTTTTATGCCGAACAAGGATTTTATTGCGATCATACGGCTTTGAATGACAGTATCAATGAAGATTTATGTACACTACTACTTATAATAATGAGAATAAAATATTAATCAGGAATTTTATTTTTCGTCAAGTGGACTTAACATCCTTTTTTGTTATTTAGCAAATATTCAATTCATCACCTTTTTTGACATTAAACTTCTTGCCAGGACAGTTGTTTTTATGCAAATTTAGGCGATCTTAACTACACGTAAGCTAGATATTAGCTAATATTCGCGCTGTTATATTACTATTCTTCTACAATCTTTGTAACATTTCATGTAATAACAATAATAGAATTGATTAATTTACATATTCAAGTGAATAGACCTGTGAATTATATTATTGTATTAATTTAAACATTTGCTTAATTGTTGTCGTTAATGTTATTATTATCATTTTTTCTGAAACACTTGGCTCGGACACCCTCCCCCGACATATATTTCTAGATGCGTGCCTGCCGAAGGATAAATTAGATCAAGCGGTGGTGGTATCTGACTTAGAGGCTAAAGAGAAAACAAAGAAGTATGTGCGTCATAAGCTGAGCATAAGAAACAGCACAATATCACAAAGAAACACTTTTTGAAACTTATGTCATAGAAGATGTTTAACAATATTATAAACAATAAATGCTTTCTATTTGTAATATACTAAGTATTGAAATTTTAAATAGTCTTTTGTGTTCGTACTACACATTTAAAAACTTTTTTGTTGCTCCCGAGCGCCAAGCTTAGAATTTAAAGAAGAAATGTACATTTTCATAGTGCACGGAAGTTCGACATTCAGAAAGAAAGAAGGTCTAGTGGAAAACATTTCAAAACTTCCAAAAGGTATAGCAGTAATGAAACGAGCACTCTTGTATGGAAGCCAGAAAAACCACAAGGTAGATTTCATAAGATACCTAGCAATCAGTAACCAACAAACTGCATTTTTAATATTAATGTCCTCATGATTAAACGAACCTTATTTTTTCTCACCACGCAATGGGTAAAATATTTGGAGCTTTATCCCACTTTCCGGAATAATATTTCGTGTTTCTGCTACTTTTGACTTTTGTTGGCATGATATCCCGGATCACTTTTACGAGACGAGACGAGACAAAACGAGACGGGACGAGACGAGACGGGACAGAACCCTTCGAGACGGGACACGAGACGGGACAAACGAATATTTTCGAGACGAGACACGAGACGAGACAGCATTTTCACGAGACGGGACGGGACAGACCAAAGTCTCGTCCCGTCTCGTCTCGTGGGCAACACTAGTGGAAATCTCGCACAGACTTCTTACACAAGTGATACCCAACCACCTTACCACGTTGAAAGTCCATGAGTTCCTCAGACCATCCCATACTGCTGTTTCACACTGTCTGTAGACTACTGAGTTCGGTGACTATGTGTTCCACGCGGTAGATGGCAGTACTGTGTCGCCCTCTATAATAAACACACGTTTCGCGGTGTGTCCGGATACTTTTGATCACATAGAGTATATAATATACATACATACACACATATATACGTATATAGTGTGTGTGCGCGCGTGCGCGATTTGTAATTAATTAATACACTTACAAGGGAGGTCTAAGTCTCCCCCTCCGATTTCCATGAAACTTGGCACGTGTATAGAGCCCCCCACTCCCTCAAATGTCAAGATGAGGATACATTGAAGTGGGGATATGACCCCGAAACCACGTATATATGGCATAGGAAGAAACAGGGGGCATAGAGCATCTCTATACACCTGCCAAATTTCATGGAAATCGGAGGGGGACACTGGGGTCAGATCTCCACTTCAATTTGTCCCCATCTTGATATTTGAGTGGGTTTTACCCCGTAAAACCGTTTTTTAGCTGAAACAAAAAAAACACGTATTTCTTCCTTTGGACACCACTATACACCTGCCAAGTTTCATGGAAATCGGAGGGGGACACTTAGATAACCTCCCTTGTTAGTCTTAAACTTTGTAATTATACAACCTTGGTGACAATGAAGTTCGACCAGAAAGGAATACGTGAGTAAATGCACAGAGGCATAGGCGGTGGAATGGGTGACCCGCAGAAGTGACGCATGTGTGTAAGAGGAGGCGTGTGAGCAGGCAAGAATCGTGATCCCAGCATGTTGCACCCAAGGTCACGTAAAGAACGAAAACTATTAACAATACGCGTGACATTGAACTTCGACCAGGCACCAGACCCATACGGAAATTCCAGATAGTGGCGCATTCGACGGAAGCATGACGTTACGGACACGATAAGGGAGTCCGCCGTATATAAGCGCGTGCTGTGCACCGAGGAACCGCAGTGCATCATCACCATGGCCAGGGGCAAACCTATTGACAACACCGTGAGGAGAAGAGTGGTGGAGTTGCAACGGGATGGACTCAGTGAACGGGAAATAGGGCGCCAACTGAATTTACCCAAGTCAACCGTCCACTGTATCATCAAACACCACCAAAATACGGGTACTACAGAGCCAGGTAAGGCCCCCGGTCGAAAATGCCTGCTGAGCGTGCGTGACCTACGGATATTTAGGGGCTATATCCAGAACAACAATCATGTTTCTGTGGCCGAATTACGACTGTGGACTCGAGAACGCTTTCACATTGAAGTGTCAACCAGAACCATTCGTCGTTACCTACAGCGATGCGGTTACCGAGTGTACAAGGCGAAACGTAAACCCTTCCTTTCCATGTTGAACAAAGGCTATCGACTACGGTGGGCACGAATGTACCGGGGATGGACATTTCGGGAGTGGAACAGGGTTTTGTGGACGGACGAATCCATTTTCAATGTTGTGTACGGGAAAATACGGAAAACAGTCATTTGTCGGAAGGATTAACAGAATGAAGCAAAATGTTATGCACGTCGGGTACAGAAACCTGCGTCAGTGATGGTATGGGGATGCATGACGGCATCTGGGGTTGGCCCACTACACGTCTGTGAGGGCATTGTGAATGCACACGCCTATACACGCATACTGGAGCGGCATCTTCCCACAGTGCGAAGGCACCTGTTACACAGGCGGCGTCTCATCTTTCAACACGACAATGCCAGGCCTCATACAGCGCGGCTGACAAGAGAATGGTTGACTCGCCATCACGTGCGAACTCTGCCATGGCCACCATCGAGTCCCGACCTCTCGCCCATTGAGAATGTGTGGCGTGTTCTTAAGCGACGTGTGCAACAGAGGGGACCCACGACAGGGGCTGCTCTTATCGCCTGCCTGCAGGAGGAATGGCACCGCATCGATGTGGAATACCTTGAACGACTCGTCCGCAGCATGCCCCGACGCATTGCAACAGTTATTCGCCGACGGGGCGGCGTCACACCATGGTAAACAGGATCCTCTCTAACAGTGGTCGAACTTCAATGTCGAATGGTGTTATAATTCAATGTCACGTGTAGATGGACGAAAATGTTTTATTTTGTGTGGACACCATACATTGCTGCGTTGCAGCGGAAATTTATGTTTTCCTTTGTTCCATGTAGCCTGCTGAATAAAATATGTTCAGCATATGCATGTGTTCTCCTTCTTTCACAACGCACTCCTATATTTGTGACTGGTCGAACTTCATTGTCACTAAGGTTGTATATCACTGCATATATTATAATGTTTTATTTTATTTTGTAAAACTGTAACTGTAGAACAATTGAATGATTTTTGTATAACATTTCTATCTTGTTATATGTGTTAAAGGTTTTATCCTGTAATGGAATGTCTGACATTTGTGTTTGTTTTCATTTCCAATACATTCGAATGAATACATATTTGTTTCAATGGCATTTACAAAATCACCTTTGACATTTTATGTTAAACAAGTAAGATTATTTTTGTGCACGAGTGTGTTAACCGATGCGTAGGAAAGTATTTTAGGAACAACACTTGAAAAAAAATCTTGTAGGACTAACTAATGAAAAATTTATTTGTAATCGAAGATCATAACACCTTTTAAGGTGTGGCAATATTACAACCTTAGTGACAATGAAGTTCGACCAGTCACAAATATAGGAGTGCGTTGTGAAAGAAGGAGAGCACATGCATATGCTGAACATATTTTATTCAACAGGCTACATGGAACCAGGGAGTCGTAACGTACCCAATTTGCGTTACACGGTACGTTCCATTTTGTAGGAGGAAGAGTATGGTTCAACTGCTGGTACCCATGTAACGTAACGAAATGCAATATCTTATAGATTGACGTTACAAGGAACGTAACAAAATGTATTATGGTAGATATTAACGTTATAAAGGAACGTAACGAAATGAGCACATTGGAACATAACGTAATATGCAATATGGTATATACTACCGTTACAAGGAACGTAGTAACGAAATGCAATATGGTATATACTAGCGTTACAAAAACGTAACGAAATGCAACATGGTAGTAAATAACGGTACATAGGAACGTAATAAATGCAATCCTCCGTAACGGAATGAAGTGAAAGGCAATATGGTTAACTAACGTTACATAGGAATGTAGCAACATGTAAACCACTGTAGCGGAACGGAACAAAATGCAGTTGGGTACATACCATCTGCATAAAGAACGTAAATAAATTCAGTATGGTAGATGTTAACGTTACAAGGAAAAAACAATTCACAAATGTTAGCTAGTAACGTTATAGGCGCGTGAGGAATATAATCTATTTAACATCAAGGAAGAAAAATGAATAGCCAAAATCTCTTACCTTTCATTGGAACATTGCGAAAAATAACTCATGGGATTAATGTGAAATAGCCGTGAAAAATATGGTTGTTTGTAAAAAAATGAATTTCAACCAGGGTTGTTAAAGGGTCAGGAATTTTAAATCAATTCAATTCCGGTTCAGCAGGGAATATTAGCAAGCATAAATGGATCTGGACTGTAAAGAGCCTCTTTATGTATTTCAATTCGTTCCAGGGACATTTTCTCCTGATCAATTGAAATACTGCACAGGGACCTTCTTTCCGGATCAATTTAAAGACGGTCTAAGTTCCATATTGAAATGAAAGAATACGCAACTTGGGACCGAATTTAAACTGTGCGATAAAAAAGGTTCCGGTCTTGTTGCGTAACCCAATAGAAGAACCCATTAGAATTTATGGGTTCGTGGACGTTTAACAACCCTGATTTGATAATAAATTACGTTTTTTGCTCGAAATTGAATAAAGCTTCCAACTAGTGTAGAAATGAGTAGCAATAGGCGTGCGCACGGGGTGCAAAGGGGGGGGCAAATGCCCCCCCTCGTCATGGACATCTTTCGATATTTTAGACGCAGGGAAATATGCCATATGCAATTGCATATTAACCCGATAAAAGTGTTGCCCCCTCAAGAAACACCACTTGAATTCGAAATTATCGCATTTCTGCATCCCCATTATAATAATTAATGTAACTTACTATGACAAATCAAATTATACGTGTGAAATATATACTTTTAGCTGACATTCGTTTTCTAAAGGGGAGAGGTGGCCATCCTCGCCCCCCTTGCAGATTTCCATGCCCCTATATTATTATACTTTATTCCAGAAATTTAGGGTAGAGGAATCATATCGCCGGTTATTAAACGATATTATGCTCTTGAAGAAAATGAAGTATTTTGAAGCCGATGAAAGTTCACAAAGGAACAACGGCGGAAGAAGCAGGCCCGTAGCTAGAGGGGGGCAGGGGGGGCAACTGCCCCCCCTGAGAGCTTGCTTTGCCCCCCCAGAGAAAAATACAGAACAAATTCCTACCTGGAATTCTCACTAATCTTTACAATTATATCATGTGTTACACTAGCAACATAACAATGGCACTTATTGATTTTGTGATTTATTACGGTTTAAGGGATTCCATACAATGTCGTATCAGGATTGGGGAAAAATCCCTTCCAGATTCAGACTTCGGGAAATGATTCAGCAATTTTCAGTATCTAAAACAGTTGTGGCATTTTGAGTAGTCTTGTATTAAAGGTGCCTAATGTGTTCGGATGTTTTTTCATGGATGTGTTGTTATGAACTTGGAACTGCTTAAATTTTTTTTTGCCAAGTCTACCTTTTGGTAATAGTGATTCATGTGGTAGAGAGTGGGAGTGGATATTTGATTTTTGTTACTTAGCGTTGCTTTTCTGCCACTTCTAGCTAATCGAAACAATGAGTGATGACGTGAAATTGATTAAGAGGCACTCATAAACAGAGCCGCAACCAGAGGGGGGAAGAGGCATTGTCCCCCCGACCTTGGACGGACGTCATTTCTAGGAGAAGCAAACATTGAAGTAACAAAACAAGACTAGGAGAATCTAAGAATAGCAGGACAATTGGATACTCATGATAGAATTAGTTTTTACGTGTTCCTTGCATTCTTCTTCCAGACGGGCAAGGGCACTTGCAAGGAGCACAGAGGGGCAAATGCTCCCCCTCGATTTCAAATTATATACAAATAAAAATACATTTCGTAAAATTTTCTTGCTCGCTTCGCTCGCAATTCCTGCTATTATTATAGTCCAAGTTCAGAGCCATAGCTATGGGGCGGCGGGAGTCGACCCTGGAAGCCAAACGATCTTTATGAAAAAAGAAAATGTTAAAGAGAATGCCATGGCACCCCGTAAAATTATTTGCGCTCTATTAAAACAATTTATTTCTATGAAACTTAACATGAAATATTACTGATCACACTGTAATCAAAGAAGTCATTGATCAATCAAGGGATTCCTATTTGTTTGTCAGGTGTCAAAACATGTATTTCAACTAGCAATATAATACAACTCACACAATATTTTGCAAAATGGTTAACGTAACCAGTAGGCAAACATTGTCTGTAGTGATGCAAGAGTCTCTCCTTCGAAGGAAGTACAGTCGGACTAAGGGACCCATGTTTTAATGTTTTAGCAAGTACAAAAAACTGTATTACAAATTTTTACACAATTCATCAAAGTGTAGATAATATGTAACAATTATTATTTAATTAATTCGATTTTTCTTGCATGACACAACACAATGGTGTTGTTGGATTCTCGTTAGATTCCTTTGTGCGTAAAAATCTTGCATACTGGAAACTAGAGGGAATCATTATGATGCATGATTTATAAAGAGTTTCCATAATCAGTTCTGCAGAGGAGCCCAAAGCTGTTGGTACACATTAATCGTCTATTAACATTATCGACCTGTAAATATCAAGTAGATACAGTCCCCTATTAGCCTATTCTTTGGCAATCTGGAAAGGTCATTATCGAAATATTGCTATTTGATTTTGCTCGAAGATTTTCTTTGTTCGTTGCAGTTTCAAGATATCATCCATCTTCTGTTACTTATCTCCTTTGGGGGAGGGGGCAAGTGCCTCTGTGTACCCTGCTATATCTACCAATGCGACACAATATATTAAAAATTTGCCCCCTCTAGGATTGACTTTGCCCCCCCTACAAAGAATTCCTGGCTACGGGCCTGAGAAGAAGGTGCAGTGGCACAACCACAGGGGGCTGGGGAGATTAGCCCTCAAACTTGTACAGAAATCAATTCTAGGAGGTAAGGAAGGCAAACATTGGACTATAGAAAGAAAGGTTGCAGAATCTAAGAGTAGCAAGACAAAAGGATACTGAAGATGGATTTAGTTTTCACGTCTTTCGTGCACTATTTCTTCCAGACGGCCAAGAGCACCTGCAAGGGGGCACAGAGGGGCAATTGCCCCCTCTCGATTTCTATCTTTATACCAATTAAAAAAAAGTTATAACAGGTGCGGCAGTGAAACGGGCGATTTTGAAACCTCCAGAGATATAAATTTATTCACAGCGATATCAAACAAATACAACATGAATTTACAATGCTTGCAATTTGTGATGAATGTTTATGAACAACGTGCACATCTTGCACAGACATGTCACGGCACAAAATGTCCATCACTTGAAAATGACATCACGCAGGTGGCCCCCATTTTCCGTCACACACATGCGAAGTCTTTTACAAAAGTTCGACATCACATCTTGCAGGATTGGCACTGGAATTCGATTAACTTCCTCCCGAATGCGATCCTTCAGGTCCTGGATGGTGTGTGGTGGGTCACAACGGAAGATCTCAGATTTCAAATAACCCCAAAGGAAGAAATCACAAGCCGAAAGGTCAGGGGATCTTGGAGGCCAGGAAATGTCCCCGTTCTTGGAGATGAGGTGACCAGGAAAGATGTTCTGTAGCACGTTAATGGAAATCCGCGAGGTATGGCATGTGGCCCCGTCTTGTTGGAAGAAAGTGTTTCCAGTTACAGGAAGATCAGCGAGCTGTGGCACTAGGAAATGGTTCAACATGTGAGCATAACGTTCTGTATTCACAGTCACAACATTGCCGCGTACGTCTTCGAAAAAATAAGGCTGCGCGGCCACGTAGCTGTCGTTGTTTTTGTAAAACGCCTTCACGGCAAAAGCGCGTTGTTAACCCGGTCAACGACGCCATTTCGACTGAACACCGATATCAGTGTCAATGGCAAAGATTTGTTGTCCAGATGGCACCACTCCCGTTTTCTGCTTGCTTACGAAACTTGCTATTTCCAGGGTTGCCAAATCGCCCGTTTCACTGCCGCACCTGTTATAAACTTGGACAGTTTCTGCTGATTACGGTGTAAGTTTTGTCCGTGTAAGGTAATAAATAGATTTATTATTAATTTTTGAAGTCGCACCGTTCATTTATAAACACACTGTATATGAGCCATTGTGAATTCGAGTCAATTTAAACATTTTGCGTTGTTGCGAGATTATCTATTAGGATAAAATTTGGACATAAATAATCTAAGTAGAAAAAGTGCAACTTGTATATCAAAATTGCCATGTCCATCTGATCTCCGAAAGTAGTGTTTAGCACGTCACATTTCAAGTATATGATTGATTGATTTGGTGTTTTGAGTCCACTTTATGCACAGTAAGGCTAATCGGGACTGGACCTTCAGTTTGAAGTGGAATCCGAACCACTTGTGCCTCCACCGGGTATCGAACCCGGGACCCCTTGTTTACTAGACGACGACGCAACCACTGCGCCATCGGGGAGGACATTTCAAGTATAGTCCATGATTGTATCTAGTATATGAAGGAGATTTGTCCCTCCTCTCAAACAATTCGTGGCTTGTCCCCACGGAACGAAGTGTGTCACTTATAAATTAAGTTTCCGAAAGCAGGCATTATGCATGAACAGAACAAAAAATACTCCTGAGAAATTACAAAAATTATAAGCCAGTTCGTGACCGGGAGTTATTGACGGTCTCCCCCCCCCCCCAACCTATCCGCTTTAGGTTCCGGGTTCGAGTCCTGGTCTGTAAATATCTTTTTTAGGTGTGTCTTCATCAATTTCATCTATTTATCATCCATCTTCATAGTTTCGATTAATTATAAAAGTGACATAAAAGCAAAGCAAAATAAGAACAAATAAAAATAATTGCAAAATGACTACAATGTCAGAACTACATTGTAAAAATAAAATGCGAGCAGAAAATTCATTTTCAAACAGGTATTTTGGTAGAATTGTGTAGACAGACAGCATGCTCCCGAAAGTTGCCAATCCACGTGTAGCATGACCTTCGATCTGGGGTTGCGCTTTTTCAGGAAAGTTTTCTCGACCCTCCTCAGGCGTCTTTTCAAGAATGCCTCGGTGTTCGCAGCATTGCCAACTTATTTTCCGTCGGAAAAAGTCTTTTTCCTCCTATTTAATCTGCGGTTGGCTCTACAATACATCATATTAAACCAGATACAACAACTGAATTACAGCGAAGTAGGTTAGAAACCCTGCGTGCTCGAGCAGCTTCGATAAGGCACCTGAATTATTTCGAGCTGAACCAAGAAATGGGCGATCTTTATTCCCGAAGGCCATTCCGTAAAACTAATGCCACAAGAAGTTTTCTGTGTGGATTTGAGAGCATGAAATTGTAGGTTGATGATAGTACTACAAGACGTCAAGTGGATTTTTTTTTCTGTTTCGTTATTTTATATAGCTTTGCTACCTATATAGTTTGAATAACTAATCAATCATTTGATGAGCAGACAAACACGAAGAAGCCGATCCCGTGGCAAATTAGTTAGCGTAATACACTGCTAAGTCTAATGTCGGATTAGAAAATATGGATGGGTCATTTGTCTTTATACCACTTCCATCACCTATCACATCCTTTATCATCGCGATTAACCTAAAGTGGTAGACGCGAAATAAAAATAGAACCTTTGCATGAATGTCCAAAAAAGAGGCAAGGGCACGACCCACCTGGAAAAGGAAAGTCAACCAAAAATTATATATATCGCGCAATTGCATTTTAGCTATAATAATATGTGTTAATTATTGCATGAACATGATAACTTCAAATTAAAGCAATGGTTTTTGAGGAGACAACACTGTTATGGGGAACATGCACCTTGTTTGGCCCCCCCTGGAAACAAACTACCTTGCTTGCCCCTCCCTGGAATAAAATCCTGCAGACGTCCATGAACCTTTGGTATCGACTTCGGAGTATAAAGCTGCAACGTGCCACCACTCGTAACTCCAGGGTATGCCGAATTGGCAACACACCGCTCCTTGCTCCGGCTGGTCAGTTGGGAGCACTAGTTCTCACCCAGGGATCAGGATTAAGACGATCCACCCTTCCTCCAGGAAGGAAACCACCGAATTGCGACACGTGACAGTAAATAAAATTCCAAATACTTTATAATTAAAATTTCCAAAATCTTTAATCACGAATCGCGCGCGTACATACTGATTCGCACAAGTTAAAAGTTATAATTTATTGGGTCATGCACGCTCGCAGGCAGTCATAAGCAATTTATTTAACACGAGAGTCCGCGCACCGCCTTCACAGTTAATAGCAAGACCTCAACTGCTACCTCAAGCGCGAGGTGCAGCATAACAGATTGTTCTAACTTACAATACAAACTCATAACATAAAATAACACAAGAAAAACTGATAATTTATATAACACATCAATGTTAATTAGCGATAGTAAGCTAAAGTTAAGGTTGGCAACAATTAAAAATGCCAACGTGGAAGTTTTTACATCGCCAAGAAGAACACGAAGCGTGGTTCTCCTACTCCTAACATAAACAGCCAATAGGAATACGATATTTTATTGAAAACGAGGGAGAAATACTTTGCTATAATATTACAATATTAAACTATATAGAAATAACTAAACTGATTTTATCAAATAAATCATATTTGCCCTTGTACATAAAAAAATGATTAAATAAATATTTAGTTTATAAGGAAGACAAATTACTTCAATCTTGTACATTGTTGAACAAAAATCGATATTAGAAAGAAATGTATTTAACTTGTGCTTCAAAAACAATGAAAACGTTGCATATACTATTTGGGATCCTATAAATTCTGAATAAATGTTGCAAAAATACGTGAAAAAGAAAGTAAAAAAAATACGTGAATAATATTATAAAATATAAAGAAACGTAATATATACATGAATTATAAAAACAATTAACTATAAATAATTTAATCCAAGTTCTTAACTTGAAAATCTACGAATAAGATAAATGCCAATATACAACTGAAATCTGCCCAACATGGCGGTCGTTAGAAAGCATTGTCTCTTCAATGTATAGCGCGGCAATAGACCGCGACAGCCTCTTATTTGCCAGGAAATATCAACACGAGAACAAGGATAGGAATTCCTCTTATTTTAGATTTTCTCAAACTAAGGAGTGCATACATTGCTCTAAGCAGGATGCTCTCTACCTTATGATGGGAGCAATGTACGCGCTCGAAACATTGGACGCTAACGCCGATTTAAGCTGGCTCGCAAGCCGAGAACACTGTTCGAATCTCCACAGGAATATAATAAAAATGTATCATACCCAAATGACACATCTGGTGTAATACCTAACGTGCCAAATTTTGGAAAATAGGAGCTGGTAGCGCCACTTCCCCAGGATTATTATCCGTGGCCTGCAAGAGAGGTTCTTGTATGTGTGACTTTTCTGTTTCTCAGACTACGTGTGACTACCTACAGATTATGTGAAACAATAGCAAACAACTTCCCGACCGATTTCCAAGGCTCGTTTCACCCTAGCTACAAACTACCACTTCATTCACTGCATGCACGAGTGAGTAGTGGTATTCGCGTGTCTTCCCTTTAATGCAAAACCACAATTTGCTCCACAGCATGCTAAGATTTTCGAAAGCAATACTTGTTATTGTTGTTAATTTAAATTTTGCCCTGTTCATTAATCTATACAGTATTTACTACTTCCAAATTTGCGTGCCTGTCTTGAGTTTGCATTCTCGTGGCTGCTGCCATATTGCGTAGATGAACGAAAAACACACTCAATATACCAAGTTGCTTGTATGTAGACATCAGACGATAAGAGATGAAACAATTGCAGCCTACAATTTCCCTCAATCAACTACAATTGCCATCTGAGTATGAGAAACCACTTGCATTCTAACCGGGTTCGATTTCTGGTGGAGGCACAGTGGTTCATTTCCCACTTTAAACAGTAGGCCCACTCCCAATTAGCCTATCTGTACATACAAGTGAACTTAAAACAAGACAAACTTTCATTCTAACCTCAGTCAATTGTGGGAGCTGCTTAGAAGTAGTAGTGTTGCTGCCATGGTGGACTTCGGTTCTTACTTTTGCTTTTAACAGATAGATACATTTTGAATAATAGTGAAATCAAAGTAATCGATTATTTTACCGAATGACAAAGTTATAATGGAATTGTGTTATCTCCATTACAGAACAACTACCTAATCTCATTCAATTCCAGTGTTCTATCTGGTAGATAGATATATCAACCTTTGCAATGATGTAAACTTTCAGTGCAATGGCGACAAAGGTCCAATAACTATAATGTCAAACTTTAAAGGTTTCCTGAAAAAAAATGGACAGATCATTTACATTCTCAATGGACATGTTGAAAAAAAGACTAATATTAATTTTTTTAAATTTCCTTTTCTAGCGTAGGTAAAAGGAAGTCACTTGAATAAAGTGGGAATATAATCAAAATGTCCATCAGGTATTCATTGATTTCAAAAAAGCACATGATTCGGTCAAAAGAGATAAATTATATAATATATTAGTCGAATTTGGAATACATAAGAAGCTTGTTAATGTGATAAAAGTATGCACCAGTGAAACAGAAAGTAAAATTCGTGTGGGTATTTATGTGTCTGACAAATTTACAATTCATGATGGGATAAAACAAGGAGATGCAATATATCCATTGCTCTTTAATTTTGCCTTAGAATATGCTGTTAGGAAGGTAACAGAAACTAACGAAGGACTAAAATTAAATGATGTGACTCAGTTGTTAGCATATGCAGATGATGTAGAGTTATTAGGAGATGATATAAATACAATTAAGAATAATGCTAAAATACTTTTCAAAACTGCTAAAGACATAGGTTTGGAAGTTAACAAAGAGAAAACTAAATATATGCTTACAGGCCGAAACCAAGGGTTAGGTAATAATCAAAATCTAATTATTGATAACAACTCGTTTGAACCAGTTTCCAAATTCAAATACTTAGGAGTAATATTAACCAATGAAAATTATATTAAAGAGGAAATAAAAAGTAGGCTTAATTCAGGAAATGCATGTTACTTCTCTCTTCATAAACTTTTGTCTTCTAGTTTAATAACTAAGAAACTAAAAGTTAAAATATACAAAACAGTAATTTTGTATGTAGTGCTCGAATTATGTGGGTGTGAAACTTGGTCCCTTACATTGAAAGAGGAATATAAATTGAGATTATTTGAAAATAAGGTTCTTAGGAAAATATTTGGATCTAAAAGGGATGAGGAGACAGGTGAGTGGAGAAGGTTACATAATTTAGAACTACATAATTTGTATTCATGTCCAGATGTTATTAGACTAATTAAATCAAGAAGACTTAGGTGGGCAGGCCATATGGCACGAATGGGAGAGGAAAGAGGAGTTTATAGGATTCTTGTTGGGAAACCTGATGGTAAGAGACCTATAGGAAGGCCAAGACCAAGATGGAGGGAATACGTTGAGATGGACCTAAAGGAAATCGGTAGGGATGGAAAAAGTATATAGATCTTGCTCAATATAGGGACAGATGGAAGGCCTGTGTTGCTGCAGCCATGAACATTCGGGTTTAAGAAAGCTAGAGAGTTAGTTAGTTAGTTTAAAAGGAAGTAGCTAAAAATGAGTAAATAAAAAATATTACGTGGCAGAGTGGTTAGCACAGCGCACTACGACGGCAGGGGTCCCGGTTTCGAATCCCGACCTGCACATGAGTGTTCTCTGTGAGTGTCCCTTCATCAGTTTCAGCATTCGTCGCTCATGCTCATCTTCGCTTTCTGAACCGCCAGGTGTACAGCACGTGGCGTAGCGTTTCGCGTCCGAATTCCAGGAACAGGCAACTTACGGTTACCTGACCAAGTAGCGTTTCGTCCGAGGGCTACCATCCTAATAGTGTTTAATGAAAAAACTCTTGCTAACACTCTTAAATGCTCCATCGAAGAAAATATATTTTTTTTTTCTTTAATATTTCTTTCCCTCTGGAAATTGCAAATCTCACCTTCGTAGTTGTCAGATAGTAAGAAAGTGTTGCCATCTGCCATGACTAAAATTTCTAGATCCAAGTTCACTTCCTCTCGACGATTTGTTTTGATTTGATTTGTTGTTTAAAGTCCACTTTATGCACATTAAGGCTAATAGGGATTGGACCTACAGTTTAAAGTGGGATCCGAACCACTTGTGCGTCCACCGGGTATCGAACCCGGGACCTCTCTCTCGACAATTTGTCTTGAGTCTGCACTCCACTGTCTATGCAATGTAGTTTTAAAAGTTGTAAACCGAGGTATACTAGTCACCAATTCCATCGCTGCCAGTGGTTAGTCAAGGTGTGACTCATCATCAGCCAGGCTCGAACGAAACGCAACTCATTAAACCGTCGCAGACGAAGTGAGTGTAGCATTTTTCTAGAAATTTCGCTTTCGGACGAAACGCTACTGAACCGTACAGCAGTCCCAATGCCTGCTCCAAGTTGCACAGCTGCTGGGGCATGCGCACTAGAGTAGAAACAAACGACGCGACTACAATCTGGGGTCCAACAAGATTTAATAACAATGCAAAATCACTTACAGTCATTCTTACAAAGTTTTCGTACCCACTTTGAAGACGTAAGTCTCTCATCAACGAGTTATATGCTCCTTCCGAATTTCTTTTCGCTAGAAAACTTCTAATCCACCATCTAGGTCGTTTTCGCCTCTTATTTTTACAAGTTCATGGTACGCGCCTGCCATAACCATAAAACCCGCCATAGTTGTATTGTTCATCTTTACACAAGTTAAATCACTACCAAATTATTACAATACAAGAGAAGAAACACTGACTACTCTAAAGCAACGCTACACTCAAGTCCTGCACTCCGGTGCTGTTGCGGCGTATTTTGCAGAAGTAGTTTTGAATTGGAAACAGTGTACTGAATGACGCGCAACATTCGCCGGCACATGTTGCGCGTCATGGGTCTGGAACTTGTCAGAATGGAAACGTAGCTTAACAGAAACAGAAGGCTTTCACGATTTGTCTGAATATTAAAGTGATCTCTTTTTTCACACCCAAACATAAATAACTATTTTCAGATTTGAAAACGTAACAGGGGTGTAAGGGGTGACCTTCCACGTATTACATCCAATCCTCAACTTCATTCCACGTAGTACACCCTGGACTGCTCTTTGCAGACTAACGAGACTCTGGCGACTGGCCTATGGCCAGTATAATTCTGTGTGTTCCCCTGCTTTCTGTCATATGCGCTGAGTGCCTCTTTACAGCCTCAGCTTTTAACCTGTCAGAATATTTTAATATTTCAGTTATGCGACATTACAGTTATGTTATTTGTTATGGTAAGGGGCTGCACCCCGTATAACGTGGCGGGTGCAAAATAGCCTAAGTGCTGACGCACCCAAAATTAAAAAACAGTTACATATAACTTTAAGAAATGCGTATAAATATTTCACCATCGTTTATATTTATGTACATGTTGTTAATTTTCAAATATTGTGAAGAAATGCAGCAAGATGCTACGTATTTGATTACTAATGTGAGCCACTGTATATGTTATGTTTTTATTTCATGAACAATGTATGGTTAAACATTACTTTGCAGAGCTCCGTGGCGGAATGGTTAGCACAGTGCAATACCACGCCACAGGTTCAGAGTTCGGATCACAGCCTGTGCATTATTTTCTATGTGATGTCCTTTCATCAATTTTGTCATTTCATCACCCATCCTCGTCTTTGCGATTAGCCAAAAGTGGCATAAAACCAAAGTTAAATATAACAAATCAAAATCAAACATTACTTCGCATGACAAGAATGGATAGGTTATTTTGAATCTGCTGTTATTAAAAGCAAATTGTATGTAGCTTTCCTAGACAGAAGTTTCACACACAGAAACTGATTGATTGGATAACGGCTGAGGATTCCTACTCTAGCAGAAAATATATATATTTCCATTTATTACTTACAACAATAGCAGACTGATTTCCTGCTAAATCAAAGAAAACTTGCATTCACAATTACAAATTGACGTGTTGAATGAAGTTAACTACAGATTTCTCTCACTCCAATTCTGATTAATCGAACAGCACACCACAACGTGGGTCATTATATATTTCCAACTTACTCTCGAGTTCCTCAACTAAAAATAAATTGACTGCGAGACAAAAACTCCTCTCCGATAACACATTATATGCAGAGTATACGTAAGTTGAAATTCCATCACAATAATAATTTGAATTCTTCAAGTAGTAGCTACAAATATAATTTTTCATACATATTTCCTTAGCAAAATATGAAGTTCCTCAATTCACAAGGATAACATATACACAGTATTTCGCAAGAGTTTTTAGTTCGAGCTAGTCGTAGGCCTAATATGAATATAAACGTCACTTCATTACTTAGTTTAAAAAAAAGTGCCAGGCAATCAGAATTCGAGGGTATGCCTGAAATTATTTGTAGTATCTCCGGGGTCGCTTCCACCGTTAGAAAAGGGGGCTTTTTAAGTAAAATGAAGGATACATACCACATGCTTTGGTCAATTCAGAGTAGTAGAAACGTAATTATACTGCATGTTGCAACTGAAACCGTAGCCTCGAAGGCCGAAGTCGTTGAGTGATCCACTCATACACTCGGTACCAAACATTTCAAGTTCGAGTAGACATCTGGGCATAGCTGGTTTTTTTTGTAAGCATCCCTTCATAGCTTTAATATGATCATCATTCATCTTCATAAAGGTAAAAAAAGAAAAAAAGGTAAAGGGTTCCCGTGTGCATAGCACCACGCCGTGAAGGCGTATAGGGAGTATGGGGGTAACGCCCTACACTTTCTTGATCCGGTCGTGAGTGGGGGTGATGTGATCAGCATCACGCCCCTGACCGCCTTTACCCCCCAGGGTTTCCCCCAGGTACCCATGTTATTCGACGCTGGGTGGGCGCCGGGGCCGCTTCCACCGTTAGAAAAGTTTCCGGATTTGAACCGGCCGGGGATCGAACCCGGGACCTTTAGCATGGTAGTCAGACGCGTTACCGACTGAGCCACCGCGGCCACCATCATTCATCTTCATCGTCGCGATTATCTACAAGTGGCAGAAAAGCGATATAAAACATGAATAATACAAAAGTATAACAAAAAAAAGAGGATAAAAGGATGAACTGAGTTTGAGTTAATGATAGGAAGTTTTATAAAATTACTGTTTCTTGAATAATCTTGTCCTTTGTTCCGATTGTATTTCTCAGTCACACGTTGCTCAATGTCCATATCGACTGCCGTTCTTGCGTTCTTGAAAATTACTTTCTTGTCTGTCTATGCCCTTCTTTCAAACGTGGTAGGTAGGCGGGCGTTCTGTCTGTTTCTACACCAAAAAGTTTAATGCACCTCCTGTCCAAGAAGACAAGAATCACTGAAAGTAATTTTCAAAATTGTAAGCGGATGAGGGCCCTTGTAAATGATAAAATATACTGTCCTTTTATTCGCTTAGTTTTGAGAATCACTTTCCATACAATTCTTGCCTTCTTGAGAGTCCAATGGCCCTGTCTAGCTACAGACCAGTTGCACAAACGCGGTTTCGTACAACAATTCCATCTAACATTTCGTTTCTACGTATTTTCTACTTGCCAAAAGTGCCTTTCATATCGCCCCAAGGCGTTGTCTACTCGGATGCTTCGTGATCGAAGGTCACGTATACGAAGTTTCAGATTTTCCGATTTTGCATGGTGCTGCTGCTATCAGTTCGGTTCGCCTTCTCAAGGTCGCGCAGCAAGCAATTATTTTTCGTCTTCCGATAGGAGAAAGCTTGCCTCTCGCTTAGGTGGACGGACGCGTGGCACGGATGAATTTTTGGCTCGACCATGATTGGTCCTTTATGTTTCGTCCTTCAGCAACTTAATCTAAGCACGAATCATTCTCATCGCCAAACAACTGTATTATTTTAAAAAAATGATGTAATACATGTAAACAGAGAGAGAGAGAGAGAGAGATAGATATAAACGTTTTCCCTCAACAAACGTTTGCTTTGCTATCGTATAAAGTGAACGTACATGTTAAAATTCATCTAGCATAAATAATCAAATTAGAACAAATTCACATAAAGCGATTAAGTATGCAGAAAAGAAATATATTTGTGATAAATACATAGTTAATAAGTAAATTCCAATAACCAGAACTTTTATCACGCCCAATCTTGTTTACGGATGTTTTCAAACGTTTTGTTTTACGATTTATTTTTTCACTGACATCCAAAACGAAAATACGTATTATAACTTAGTGACTTTCAAGGGGTCAAAGTACTGTAATGTTAGTATGCTGCCGATCATAATTATGAGGCTTCTTCAAAAACGCCTTCGATAACGGTATTTGCTATTCGTAACGGATATGTGTATCACTTTTTCGAAACAGACTTTTGTGGAGGAAAAGAACTGTAACGTTACAAAAGTAACGAGCACAATTATACGAGAGACCTATGTTATTCTCTCCGGAACACGGCATCGGACACGGTATTGCACATCGGAACGTCTGTATCATACCAGCTATAAATAACGTTGTTGCTTTGAAAAAAGGAGTGTAACGTTTTTACAGCCGTGACCTCAATTAAGTTACTGGTTAATTGTAACGCTACTATCACTTTCCACACACACTAAAGTTACTAGTCAATACGCGACGAACCTCTTTCTTACCCTGTAACGTTACTGGTTGCCGGCAATGGATGTAACGTTAAACTGTCACGTGAAGACCTACTCCTTTAGAGATCAGTTATGGTTCGGTACCGTTATGCACACCTGTAACGTAATGTTCATATACCGGAGGTAACGTTTCAGCTCTCGAAAAAAGTTATTCTGTTTCTGGTTGTAACGTAACGGAAACCGTAATTGAAAATACCGTTCCATTTCGTTACGTTACGACTCCCTGCATGGAACAAAGGAAAACATAAATTTCCGCTCCAACGCAGCAATGTATGGTGTCCACACAAAATAAAACATTTTCGTCCATCTACACGTGACATTGAAGTTCGACCACTGTTAGAGGGGATCCTGTTTACCATGGTGTGACGCCACCCCGTCGGCGAATAACTGTGGCAATGCGTCGGGGCATGCTGCGGACGAGTCGTTCAAGGTATTCCACATCGATGCGGTGCCATTCCTCCTGCAGGCAGGCGATAAGAGCAGCCACTGTCGTGGGTCCCCTCTGTTGCACACGTTGCTTAAGAACACGCCACACATTCTCAATGGGCGAGAGGTCGGGACTCGATGGTGGCCATGGCAGAGTTCGCACGTGATGGCGAGTCAACCATTCTCTTGTCAGCCGCGCTGTATGAGGCCTGGCATTGTCGTGTTGAAAGATGAGACGCCGCCTGTGTAACAGGTGCCTTCGCACTGTGGGAAGATGCCGCTCCAGTATGCGTGTATAGGCGTGTGCATTCACGATGCCCTCACGGACGTGTAGTGGGCCAACCCCAGATGCCGTCATGCATCCCCATACCATCACTGACGTAGGTGTCTGTACCCGACGTGCATAACATTTTGCTTCATTCTGTTCCTCCTTCCGACAAATGACTGTTTTCCATATTTTCCCGTACACAACATTGAAAATGGATTCGTCCGTCCACAAAACCCTGTTCCACTGCCTAAATGTCCATCCCCGGTACATTCGTGCCCACCGTAGTCGATTGCCTTTGTTCAACATGGAAAGGAAGGGTTTACGTTTCGCCTTGTACACTCGGTAACCGCATCGCTGTAGGTAACGACGAATGGTTCTGGTTGACACTGGAATGTGAAAGCGTTCTCGAGTCCACAGTCGTAATTCGGCCACAGAAACATGATTGTTGTTCTGGATATAGCGCCTAAATATCCGTAGGTCACGCACGCTCAGCAGGCATTTTCGACCGGGGGCCTTACCTGGCTCTGTAGTACCCGTATTTTGGTGGTGTTTGATGATACAGTGGACGGTTGACTTGGGTAAATTCAATTAGCGCCCTATTTTCCGTTCACTGAGTCCATCCCGTTGCAACTCCACCACTCTTCTCCTCACGGTGTTGTCAATAGGTTTGCCCCTGGCCATGGTGATGATGCACTGCGGTTCCTCGGTGCACAGCACGCGCTTATATACGGCGGACTCCCTTATCGTGTCCGTAACGTCATGCTTCCGTCGAATGCGCCACTATCTGGAATTTCCGTATGGGTCTGGTGCCTGGTCGAAGTTCAATGTCACGCGTATCGTTAACCGTTTTCGTTCTTTACGTGACCTTGGGTGCAACATGCTAGGATCACGATTCTTGCCTGCTCACACGCCTCCTCTTACACACATGCGTCACTTCTGCGGGTCACCCATTCCACCGCCTATGCCTTTGTGCATTTAATCACGTATTCCTTTCAGGTCGAACTTCATTGTCACCAAGGTTGTATAATGGGATTGAGATACGAAACTCTCGGATCCGGAACTTTTGGATCCGGAACCGGATCCGGATTCGTTTGGCCATCGCTACTCTGAACTACCCTTTCTTTGTCAGTGCCAAGTGGTTGCGAAGAAGTGTTTGCGCACCTTTTAATTTTCTTACGCGCCCCTTTTTCAACCAATAACACTAACTCTTAGAATGTCATGTTATCTCATGTCTAGGGCTCGGAAGTTGAGGAAAAATCCTTTTTTTTTCCCCCTAGTGTCCGAAGACGAGGCCCAACATAATATATGTTCATTTTGGGTCATTGTAGGTCAGAAACAGGTGGGTTTTATTTGTCCTTTTTTGTCTTTTTCGGCGTTTTTTGGCTTATTTTTTTTAGCCTTTTTTTTTAGGTCTTAACGGCTTTTTTTTGTAACTTAACCTTCTTTCGACTACGTTTTTACTGCCCATTCTCAATTCGAGTCATCATCAGTTCATCACCTCTTAAACGTCCTTTCTGTAGTAATAAAATAAAATAAATAAATATATTTGAACCATCCCTGAAACGAGAGAAAAACATTTTTGGACGACTGAAGCAGGTACGGTACAAGGTCCTTTAACCGTAACTTGTCTGGAAGGTCGCGCTGTAAGTGGCAACTTTCCCTTCTTTTGAAGCTTTCAGCACGGTGTATACGACCACACAGCAGGCGCCTGCAAATATCTCAAGTCAGATAAGGAGGTGCCGCGCATAGTGAGGGGGCGGGGAGGTTAAAACTGAAGTTATTAATTAATTTGGATCACATTTATACGTCGTTTTTCCGTTTTTGGGTCCTTTTTTGATATTTTTAGGTCTTTTTTTGGCAATTTATAGGTCTTCAACTTCCAAGCCCTACACATGTCATATTCAGCGCCGAATGTTACTTCTAAAGTGAGACCGCTATTATTGTTTACAACAGGCAAACATTGATCGCCGATTTCTTTCCTGTACTGTCGGCAGTTTATAAAGGCAAGCAGCAGTTGTCTTTTTTCGTCGGCGAGCATTGTTGTTAAGAATTGGTTATTCTTATGTTTCAAGTAGTCTGTGTGTCGATAAATGCCTATAGCTCAGTGTCATTTGTTTTATTATCTTTTGCATTGTTGATACACGGTTTTTGTTGTCTGCCTACCATCGGATTAAAAATTATTAATACCAGTTTTGGACTCCAATTAAATATTAATCAGTAGACCTACATAAAAACGAGTTACATCAAAATTTGACTGTTTCAATTCTGTGTTAAGCTCCCCAGTTTTTTCGACTATGCTTTCGATTTTTAGTCGTGTTGAGAATAAGAAAAAGTGCCATTTTTTGTGTTTTCCAAACAAGAAATTCTAAAATTTAAAAAATTGCTGTCCGGCCGCGGTGGCTCAGTCGAAGTCGAAGGTCAGCCTTCGAAGGAGCAACATCGCTTGTGAGCTCCTGTGTGTTGCGTGGACTGGTGCTCGGCCACGGTAGCTTTGCGAGAGAAATCGAATAGATCGTGACGCACCATGGAAACTAAGCGAGTGAATACTTTGAAATTGTGTTTTACGACTGTATCTCGTGTACCGGCATCTATGAACATTCATCGTTTCATTAGTGACAAGCTGTTATTGACCCCTGATCAAGTGCTAAGTATTGAGATTGATTACTTTCGGAAAAGTGTGTATGTTAAACTGATTTCGCGAGTTCTGGGTGAACAGTTAATAGCTAAATGCGGTGCCACTCTGAAATATAGTGACGAAGAGGGTTTTCATGACGTGAAAATTGACTGGGCGGATAAAACCCCTGTGATGGTTCGATTACATGTAGTGCCTATGGAACTTTCGCACGATGCACCGATTCGGGCTGTGTTGACATCCTATGGTGAAATCAAATCTATCAATGATGAAGTTTAATCAGGTGAACATATATACCCTGTTCGTACTGGGAGGAAGCTAGTTGAAATGTCACTCAAGAAACCAATACCGTCTTATGTGACAATTCTAGGTATTCGTTATTGGACAACTTATCCTGGTCAACAGCCTACTTGTCGACTGTGTGGGGAAGTGTCCCATACAACTATAATGTGCCCTAAAAGACGTCCATATACCCGTTCGGTAGTTGGGGGAGCTTGCCCTCCCGCAACGATTTCTGACAGTGTTTCCCATTCAACAGCGACTTATGCACAAAGTCTTCTTCGCTCTCCGATCCAGCTGCCCCTTGCGGAGGACACAATGGAATTTCTACCGACTGAACTGATTTGATTTTGATTTGATTTAGTTTATTTTACTACGCGTTTTGTGCCTCTTGGCTAATTTGCGAAGATGGGGATGAGTGATGAAATGATTCGAACCCGGGACCCTTGGCGTCGCAGCGCGATGTTCTAACCACTCGGCCACAGGGTCGGGCTCCGACTGAATTACAATCTTCAGTTCACACCACGATAGGAGACGTGCCGAGAGAGCCAGTGATACATAAGGATGAACCAGTGTGCGTACAAACAAATTCGCCACAAGAGCAAAATATCTCCGAAATCCGGCAGGATGAGAAATTCATGAGTAGTTCTTCGTGGATAAAGGAAGTTGAAGATAGTGAAATGGGTTCAAAATTAACATGGCTACCTCACCTTCGCCAGTTAAAGTTCTCTTGTCTTCGAGTTCTCAACCTTTTACGCGTTTTATCTCATACTTCTTGGGGTGCTGATAGGACGGTATTGCTTCGCCTATACCGTGCACTCATCAGGTCGATGCTAGATTATGGATGTGTTGTGTATTCTTCTGCTCGCCCATCTAGAGTTCGCATCCTAGACACTGTGCACCATGCTGGTATACGTGTGTGCACTGGTGCCTTTCGGACCAGTCCAGTCGCCAGTTTGTATGTAGACACATCTGAGCCGTCGCTGTCTCTGCGAAGACAGCGGCTGGTAGTTAACTACTTCCTCCATCTTCGCTCGATGCCTTCACATCCTTCATTCCACACCATCTCAGACGAGGATAGGCTGGAAAGGTATCGGCTCCACCCTAGTGTCACTAGACCATTTGGTGTTCGTGCAGACGAGATCCTGTCAGCACTTGGTGTTGACAGTTATCTTCCTGGCGTCTCTCCACTCATTTCGCCTCTCCCTACGTGGGAGTTTCCTGCACCTTCTATCGATTTCTCTCTGACTGCCCTTCCAAAGTCAGAGACACCAATGGTTGTTTACCAGCAACGGTTTTTAGAACTTCGTGCGAAGCACCCACATTTTAACGTGTTTTATACGGATGGGTCCAAGACATTCGAATCAGTTGGTTGCACCTTCGTCCTAGACTCTCAAAGTTCCAGTTACTTGCTACACCCTGCCTGTTCCATCTATACGGCAGAGTTGTACGCCATTCTAAAGGCACTGGACTTTGCAGACGTCAATGGTCTGAAGAAAGTCCTTGTGTGCAGTGATTCGACCAGCGTGTTGCAGACCCTGAATTCGCCGTATTCCCGGCATCCGGTAGCGCAACGCATATTCAGACGGCTTGTGTCCCTATCTGCCCGTGCCGATGTACACTTCTGTTGGGTCCCTAGCCACGTAGGCATTCAGGGGAACGAAGCAGCTGATGCTGCCGCCAAGTCTGCTAGTGCGGACGGCGATGTTCTCGTCCACCTTTTGCCAGCTAGCGACCTGCAGAACATGTTCAGCTGTCGCCTTCTTGAAACTTGGCAGGCCGAGTGGGATACGGAAACGGGGAACAAGCTTCACGCTATTAAGCCCACCATAGGTGCTTGGCGTTCCTCGTCCCGTCCCTCTCGGCGAGAAGAAGTCACTCTAACTCGCATGCGTCTAGGACACAGCCGTCTTACGCATAGTCACTTGCTGCAAGGGCTGGACCCTCCGTTATGTCGTGTTTGTAATGTTTTATTAAGCATTCGACACATTCTCGTTGAATGTGTCGATCTTGCTTACCTCCGGCAGACTTTTAACCTTTCCGGCTGTTTATCATCCCTCTTGGGTGATGACAGCAGCATTTTATCAAATGTTTTTAGTTTTTTACGAAGAGCTGGACTCTTCCACCGTCTGTAAGGAGGTTTTTAGTTTGTTTGTTCTGACTTTTTAATGTTTTGTTTGTCTCGTGCAGGTCTTTTTACAACCTTGCACTTTTAATGTTTTCCCAAGGGGCTATTTACACCCCTTTTTATGATTTTAGTCAGAATTTTAGATAAGGGGCTACTTCCCCGTATACATTGAAGGGTGCAAAATGGCCTTTAGTGCCGACGCACCCAAAAAAGTTTTAAATCAATCAATCAATCAAGTCTGATGTCGGATAATACCGAGACAAACGCGGAGAAGGTTCCCTCCTCTTTGCAGCTTAACGGAAGTGATAGTTCTTGTATGGTGTTTGATCCGACTGGTGTTATGAAACTATCCAGTCCAGAGCAATTACAAAACCCATTGCCTGTAAACATCCCCGATTGTTCCAATTCAAACATAAATAAGAAACAGGTGGGCAAACACAAAAGGAAGAAAGGCCAGGTAAAGAATGAGATGACTTCACTTTCTGCAAAAAAAGCCTGAAGATCGACCTTCTCCGTATCCATCACCAGCACGTATCACCAGATTCCAGAGTAACCCAAATACTAATGTTCTCGCAACTGAAAGTGAGAAAAATTAGAAGTTTTCAATATGCTGGTTATTTTTTCGTGTTAGTATATGGTGTGTTTTTGTGTGATGCGATAGGTTTCTCCAAGATGATGTGCGACATGCTGTATTCTTGGTAAGTTATAATATTAATTTTGTTGTGATGAACACATACATTAAAATTGCAACCATTAATATCAATAAAATGCAGAACCAATGTAAACAACATGCCCTGGGTGATTTTATCTTGGAATCATCTATTAATATTGCATTGGTACAAGAAATGTCATTTTTCCAATTTGACTTACCATTTTCCCTTCGTGTATATAATAATGCTACTTACCATCACAAGGAACAGCCATAATAGTAAAGGACCATATCCCGATAACGGACGTGATCATGCATCCCAGTGGACGGATCATAAGTGTCAAGATCCATAATATTTGGATCTGTAATGTATATGCTCCATCAGGGAATCAACAGCGCCAAAAACGTATCAGTTTCTTTATGAATGATCTTGCACCTGAAATTCCAAGCTGTGCTGAACACATTATCCTTGCTGGTGATTTCAACTGTGTACTGTTGCCCAAAGATCAGAGACCGGGATTTAATACATCAATTGCCTTACAAAATATTGTTAGTTGGTTTAAATTTTCTGATGTGTGGTCTACCATTCACCCAGCTGTAACTGGTTTTACATATATGAGAGATAATTGTTCCTCTAGATTAGATAGAATATATGTAACTCAATCTCTGATATGTAATGTCTCTGCTATTCAAATTCAGCCAGTGTGTTTTTCGGATCACACTGCGGTAGTTATGTCTTGTAACATTAACTTGCCTTCTATTCAACACGGATATGGATATTGGAAATTAAATACCTCCATGATTGAGGATCACACTTTTCAACTTGAATTTAGAAAAAATGGCAATATTGGGAAGCTGTTAGTCAGAAACAACGTGATTTACCTACGTGGTGGGATACATATTTAAAGCCAGCAATCAAACGTTTCTGTATTCAATATTGTCGTGACAGTACACGTGATTGGAATGTGAAATATAATTTTTATTATAGAGTGTTGCGTGAAATGCATAATGAGGCATTGCAAGGTAAAAAGGTTTTCACTGAAATGAAACATGTACAAGCTATATTGTTGTGAATGAATGCCCAAAAAAGAGCAGGTGTAAAAATTCGAAGTCGAATTTTGCCATTTGATTTACATGAAACGGCGTCATTAACCCATGTGTTACGTGAACGTGATCGTGGCAAAACCCAAATGATTCATAGTATTACAGATACAGCTGGTAATAGATTTACACACTATCCGGATATCAAAAATGTTATTTATGAGTACTTTAGAAAGGTATCGGTATGTAACAGAGACCATGCTGTCTCATTTGAGAACAATGTGCCAGATACTCTGATGGATGATGAGCGTCAGATATTAGAATCAGATTTCACTAATGATGAGGTTCATGCAGCTGTAAAACAAGGTTCAAAAAATTCAGCTCCAGGTATTGATGGGTTACCTACCTCTTTCTATCAACTATTTTGGCCCATTGTTGGGAATTTGTTCTCAAAATGGGTAAATGAGGTTTTTCGAAATCATCATCTTGGTAATACTTGTAATAAAGGGGTTTTAGTGTTGGCCCCCAAAATACCGATACCCACGAAAGTGGAACATTATCGTCCGATTTCTCTGTTATGGGCAGATTACAAAATATATTCACGATGTTTAATGAGACGTTTACTTCCATGTACAGAGTCTATTGTGGGTCCTGCTCAGTATTGTTATGGGGAAAATAAAAATATTGTACAGGTGCTACAAACTGTACGAGAAGTGATTATGGGTTATCATTGTGGGAATGATGGGGGGCAACATGCAATGGTTGCTCTAGACTTTCAGAGCGCCTTTGATAGTGTCAATCATGATTATATGTTTGAAATTCTAAAACGATTTGGTTGTGGTAATGTATTTCTAAATGCTATCAAAAATTTGTATGGAAACGCTGCTTCCTGTATCAAAATTAATAGTTTCTTAACTAAAACCTTGCCTATAAAACGAGGGGTACGACAGGGTGACCCTTTGTCTATGTTTTTGTTTTGTACGGCATTGAATCCCTTTTTACAGGAACTGCAACACAAGTTACACGGTCTCACCTTGCATTCTGTAACCTTAAAAGTACTATGCCGACGATGTAACTCTATGTATGAAGTTGCCCCAGGATTTGACGATATTATATAAATTACGAGAGCGATATGAATCAGCATCAGGTTCGCATATTAATTATAATAAAACTCAATATTTGTCACTTAGAGACACACAATTGACTTCTATGTTATTACCATTCAGAGAAGTTACGTCTCTTAAAATTCTTCGTAATCATTTTTCTACTTCGTTCAATGAGATGATAGAACGTAACTATGTTCCGTGTATAAATTCGCTGAAAGCTATTCTGTGGCAACACAAATCTCGTGATCTCAGTCTCAAGTCTCGTGTTGCGTTCGTAAACGTGTATGCTTGCTCGAAACTATGGTATCGTGCGAAGTTACTTCCAATGAGGAAAATGGACTACACAAAGATCAGATGTGCGATAAATTGGTTTGTGTGGGCAAAGCAAATATTCAGGGTCAGCCACGAGACGCTTTGTTTACCTCTGAAACACGGAGGATTAACCTTTACCAAATATTGAGCGGAAGAGTCAAGCTCTTCGAATACGCAACGACATTGCAACACTAGTGAATCACCCTACTTGTTTAACTGCTGTCATTATGAAGGAAATGCTTGATGATATCGAACTGATGTCGCCCACTTGTGTTGAACGTATACCAAAAAATATAAACATTTGCGAGATTCGATCGTGGAAATTTGTTATCAATTACTCACTTCTAAGGATTATGCAGTACCTACAGTGGCAGCTCTTTATAAGCGTTTCTGCGTGTCTATACCGCGTTTGTTACAACCTGTTCCGGTTCCCGCACTAGCTGGTCGCTGGCTTTTCTCCGTGCTGGGGAAAGTCAAAGCCAGGCAGCCAATTAAAATACGCAACGTCTCAACAGTGGCTACGTAAGCGCCTCTCTTCTGGCTTCCATTCGCTCCTCACTGCCCAGCAGACGTTTTTTTCCTCGTTTCTCATTGGCACCGAAACTGTCGAGCGATCGCTAACGCGGGAAGAGGGACAGGTTCTAACAAACGCGGTATAGTATGAAGTAGAGTATTTTTGTGACTCCCAGGCCAACTTTGATTTCTTGACCAAACGACCACAAAAAGTTAAAAAACTCACTTTCTCTCCCCGTTCCGCGCCTCATTTATTGCGCTGACGACGTTTCACGGGGGCAAAAAGGCAGTGATGAGTGAAAGATGAGCTCTCGTTCTCTCATCCTCCTCATCTTTCTCATCTTTCTCGTTGTTCTCTCATTCTCTTTTTATTCTCCTCTCATCCTCTTATATTTTTTTTTATTCTCTCATTTTTTTATTCTCTTATTTTCTTATTTTTTGAAAGATGAGTGCATCTTATCGTAATTTTCCAAGTCTGGGACCAAATGTTTATATATCGTGACCTACGTAAACCTCTCCTCTCATTCTCTCATTCTCTCATTCTCTTATTTTTTGAAAGATGAGTGCACTTTATCGTAATTTTCCAAGTTTGGGACCAAATGTTTATATATATCGTGATCTTCGTAAACCTCTTCTCTCATCCTCTTATTCTCTCAATCTCTCAATCTCTCATTCTCTCAATCTCTCATTCTCTCATTCTCTCTACCTTTAGAATATTGTCGTCAACATTTTAGAGAGATGAAGTTGGAGTGCTGGAATCAACGGGGCCAAATGTTTATATATATCGTGATCTTCGTAAACCTCTTCTCTCATCCTCTTATTCTCTCAATCTCTCAATCTCTCATTCTCTCATTCTCTCTACCTTTAGAATATTGTCGTCAACATTTTAGAGAGATGAAGTTGGAGTGCTGGAATCAACGGGGCCAAATGTTTATATATATCGTGATCTTCGTAAACCTCTTCTCTCATCCTCTTATTCTCTCAATCTCTCAATCTCTCATTCTCTCATTCTCTCTACCTTTAGAATATTGTCGTCAACATTTTAGAGAGATGAAGTTGGAGTGCTGGAATCAACGGGGCCAAATGTTTATATATATCGTGATCTTCGTAAACCTCTTCTCTCATCCTCTTATTCTCTCAATCTCTCAATCTCTCATTCTCTCATTCTCTCTACCTTTAGAATATTGTCGTCAACATTTTAGAGAGATGAAGTTGGAGTGCTGGAATCAACGGGGCCAAATGTTTATATATATCGTGATCTTCGTAAACCTCTTCTCTCATCCTCTTATTCTCTCAATCTCTCAATCTCTCATTCTCTCATTCTCTCTACCTTTAGAATATTGTCGTCAACATTTTAGAGAGATGAAGTTGGAGTGCTGGAATCAACGGGGCCAAATGTTTATATATATCGTGATCTTCGTAAACCTCTTCTCTCGGGGAGGGAACGATGTACCACACACACACACACACACACACACACACACACACACACACACACACACACACACACACACACACACACACACACACACACACACACACACACACACACACACGCGTATGCCTCTTATTATTTTCCGTATTGTAACGCAAACAAACAAACAAAATAATAATTGTTGTTTTTTAGAATACCTGGCCCCTAACCCGCCAGGGTGCGTGGTGCCCAACCAAAAATGTAAAAGTTTTCTAATGGCTGCGGTTATAGATTACCGCACCTCTGTAGAGTTTCACGTGTTTTTTTTTTTCCCCCAAACTTCCATGAAACCCTACAGAGGACCTCCGTAATGCATGCAACGTGTACTAACGACTTTAGTGTTATTTGATGTTGTGATATTTTTGGATATAGAGTTTTATTGTGAGATATAGATAAAAATAATTATGTTTATTATAATATTTTCTTGATGAAGATGGAGAATGTATGTGTGCGTGTTACAAATAAAGTTGCATGCTTTTTTCTAGTGTGTGTGTATGTGTTTTTGACGTTTCGACAGCATCTGAAATGATAAAAAAGAAATTTTATTGTTAATTTTCATGTGTAAAAAAAAAACAACAAATTTTTTTTGTGCAAATTTTCTGATTGTCTCGTGCTATAGTGCAAAAAGACATTGTAACTAATCTGAACTAGTGAAATTCGTATTGTGCCATTGTAACTGATTGTGCTAGTGCAGAAAATTTCTTATTGTGCAAGAAAATAGATGTTAAAAACTTGTTAAAACTGCTCTGTGACCCTCTCATTCTTCACGTCGTAGGCGAAGGACTTCTCTGCAATCAGGATGACACTGCATAGGGTATCCTCGGGCAAGGCATCGTGGAACTCGCAGACGACCTTGATGTTGGTTCGATCGTTGACCACAACCTGCTTTCTCTTAGATGTGTTGATGACGGTCATGGGTCTCCGGGCTTTGAACTCGCTGGGCGTGTAGTACATGTCCACACTTCCCTCGGTCACGCGCTTGTAAGCCGAAAACGCTTCGTAAAGTTTGAGGTAATCGTTTTTGGTCACGTCGAGGTTGTAATTCTCGCGCGGGAACACTTCGTTGCGTCCATTTTTGAGATAAACATTCTTGATCTTGCAGTCGTCGAATTTGCTGGAATCTTTCTCCTGATTTTTGTCCCTCCCGGTCTGAAAGAGCACTACGACGAAATCTGGCATGTCGAACTGTATGTTGTTGAACTGCGTCGTCACGTCGAATTCCATGTGACTTCCCGATGCTACCTTCTGCACGCACTGGTAACCGTGAAAGTGAATCGGCACCTGCGGACTTTTCAAGATCTCCGCTTTGTACTTGAGGGCGTAGTTTGTTTCGTATTCCACCACCGGCATTCTCAATTCCATGCTCCGAATGACGCACTTGGCTGCTTCGGGTAGAGTGTTGGCTATCGGCGTGGTGCCGTCCGGACCCAAAGTAGCGTATCGCATCAGTGCATCGTTGTCGTTGGCTGCTCTTCGAAACGTGACTCTCAGTCCTCCCTTCCACATGATCTCCTTGTAGTCCGAGAAGAAACCAGGCAGCAGACGCATGGGAAAGAGCACCGTGTGACTTTTCGTCGATATTTTGGTCCCCGCTTCGAATCCTCCCGCCTGGTAGTACGCTGCGTCCGTTTTGGATAATTTTAACGTTCCCACTGCCGTCGACGTGATGCCTGGATAATCTATTCTGTCGATGACGGTGTTATGTTTCCTCACCTCCACCTGCGAGAACAGGTGAGGCACGAAGTTGTCCACGAGTATCAAGTTTGCTGCTGCGGGAAACGCGTCTTCGCTTTCTTTCTTCACCACGTCGAATTGAAGGTAGAGGTCTGCTCTGTGAGGATGAATAAACCCATCGCCTACGTCAACGTCGTATTCGATCTCCCTGTTCGCTTCGTTCAGATTGGCGAACGTGCGACGGTTGGGAGGGAAAGATTGCAATTCGTAACTTTCGATTTGCTCCATTTCACTATGTGTGTTATTTATTATACGTTGATCTCCACGATGGCCGTCGTAGTGGCACCTGCGAAATCCACCACGTCTCCTTTCTCGTTCGTCACCACCAACTCTATGTCGTCTATGCGGTTGCGACATACTGGAAAATAGATCGGCGAAGAGGGCGTGTAGATGATCGGTTCCATGAACTCGGAACTTGGTTTGAAAGTGGCTATGATTCCCGTTTGTTTGTGACTTCCTAACAATCCGTCCGAAGATTTCGTGATCATGCCTTCGGCCACGTTACAGTGTACGTTCAGAGTCTCTATGGCCAAGAATTTAGGAATATTGACTGCCGTGTGCTTAATGCCAGCTTCGAGTTTTGTGTTGTTCTCGAAACCTAAAAGTTCTCCTATGGTGCCCAGGTCCACAGTCTCCGTCGCGGATAGGATTTCCACTCTGTGCGTGACCGAATTTTGAGAAAGATACGTGCCTTTGGGTAACTGAGCTTGCAAAGTAGAAAGATTGTATTGGCCTGGTGTGACGACGATGTGTTCGCTTCCTACGCTAATTTTGTTGTTGTGCTGCGTAACATTAGGTATGAGGTACATGCTGTAGAATGCACGCAGAGCCACGGATTTAGGATAGACAATGTCGTCGTGCAGCGTGAGTTTCAAGATTGAAGATTCACTCGTGAGATGGAACACGCCCATCCTAGTGATGCTGTTTGAGGTTCCACAATGCTTTCTGGAAATCCTCGATCGTAGGGTTATTTATTTTAGAGAGAAACGCGAGCACGGAGAGGCAGAGATGACCGCAGTTCACGTCTCCGAAATTTTGAATGCGTTCGTCGTTGTAGTATATGGAGGTTTTGTTTGTTTTCAGATAATGAACTAAATTTGTAGGTGGAACACCTCCGAAAGAATCGAAAACGAATGCTTTATCATCATTTTTGTGGTAACATATCCAATGCGTGCCTGGATTTTCTTGACCGTCCAAGTTGACTACTCCGCATTCTCTTCTTTTAACGCTTGAAGGTAACGAGTCGGACATGAAAACTCCTCTGAAGTGTTTGATTTGTAACGGTTCGATCAGAGATTCAATATCTCGGTTGGTGAGTGCTTCTGTTTCTTTTTTTTAAACTTTCTCATCACGCCCTTCCCCTTCTTCTCCATGGCCAGGTTGTGACGTTTCTGTTCTTCCAATTCCGCCTTGTTCTTCTTTGAGTCGATGACGGTTTTCGCGATGGCGGCACTTCCGCCGGCCAAACTTCCAACGGCCCCCAATGCTGCCAGGATGGCCGGGATGCTGAATATGAAACCTCCGATCTTTTGCTGTTTCCGCGAACGTTGCAACCGTCTCAATTGAGGTGTGCTGAGCAGCAACTTCATTCCATGTCCTTTCGACAAGCAAGAACGTTTCTTCTCGCGTTGTTTCTTGGTGAGTAACCCATCGAGGGCACCTAGATTTTTAAGATTGGAGTATGGTATCTGGTACACAACACCCTTGGGCTTCATGTTGATGCTCTATGCGTTATTTTCGCAGTATGTTATTTATATATATTCTGAGATTTTTTCTTGTGTAGTTTTTTACGGTATGTTATTTATATATTTTCAAGGCCTCGCAGTCGCTACACAAATTCTATTACGTGCTTTGTTTTCTTGCCAAGAAGTTCCTTTGTCCCCTTGTACACGATTCGAGTTTTGTTCTCGATTAAAATAGATAGCTTCTCGTCGGATAACATGTTAGCGTATCGATCTGGTAAAAATAGACTGTATTGTGCGTTGAGCAACAGGCGTACCTTGGGACCATACTGGGTAGAAACGATTGAACCGGAAGTTATCGTGTAAGGTTTGTCGACTTCCAATTCCCGAATTTTTACATACTCGACTGACAAATTTAGCATTTGTTTTAATGCTTGGAGATCACTTATTTTTTCAGTTGTCATATTGAAGAAGAGAAATTTTCAGTGTGTGTGTTAGGGAAATTTAATTGTTTTTTTTCACCATGTGTGTTATTTATATATACCGAAGATTATATTTTTCACGATGTGCGTTATTTATATATCAAGTTTTTTTGATGCGTATATATTATTATTTTTTAACAGAGGAAGAAAGTCCGTGCTTCGGAAAACGCGATGATGTGCGTAATGATATCTTCCTTCTCCTGCATAGACTTGTACCAATCATCAGTATACCGTCTTCTTCCCTGCATCGCCTCGTGCAGTTCCTCCGACCTCTCGTTTAATTTCTCCCCTGCAGCCGAAAGCAGAATGTTGAGATCACTGCACCTCAGGCCGCTGATCTCCCGAAGATGGTCCTTGAGAACCATTTCACAAGGGATGCGAAATTCCGGCGTTGTTCTTGCCATGATTAGAAGTTTATTAACATCCCCGTTAACTACCTTTTTGAATATTTTAGATAGTAGTTCGTGCGGCAAATCAGTTATACGAGACATGTTTATTTTTTTACTGTATGTTATTTATATACCCCACCCCAATTTTTGTTTCGTGTTCATGGCGATGGTGGTACCCAGTGCGGCGACCCGTTCACCCAACGATGCGTCTCTGCTGACGAATCTTTCGAAAGCTGCGTGCTCTAACTTTCTGTCTGCTTCGTGACGTGCATTCAGATCCGTCTGCGTGGTGTTGTAGGCGATGTCGTGATCTTTGCATGCTGCGTCCAACGGATTCACACCCTTGTCTCCTCTCTCCAATCTTTTCTCGAGTTTGGTACCCGGTCCGCAGTACTGGTAGCCAGGTAGATGCATCTCGAAAGGTAACTTGTTGATGATGTCGTTTACGAGTCCCTTTCCTTCGGCCACGTTCCAAAATTTCGGAGGCAGCGTGTTGATGATTTTGATGAGGTAACCTATGCCCTTGTCGTCGTTCACGATGAAGTTGGAAAGTTTCGTGCTGATCATGTCCACGATGCCAATCTTCTCGTTGTAGAAATTACGGTTGCCTGCATTTTCTTCGCCGGCTATCACCAACAATCGGTCCACGAGCTTCCTCACGTCGTCCACCCAAATGAATTCTTTGGGTAACGTGTTGTAGCGTTTGACCCCGCTGCCTGTTTTGACCTGGTTCCAAATCGGTTTGATGAGATTCCTGTACTTCTCGCCGCTGCTTGATTTCACCCTATTCTGCGAGGCGTCGTTGTTCTGGTACAAGGCATCCGTCATGATCAGAATTTCCTTGTAACTCTGGTAATCTTCGTCAGTGTAATCTTTCGGCTGCTTTTTGGCAACGAGTTCCCACAGTCCCACCGTACCCGGATACCTGTTCCAACTATCCTTGTCGCCTAAATTGACTTTAATGTCGTTGCCTTCGAAGGTCACCTTCGATTTCCCAATCTTCCACACCACACCGCCGCCTTCGCTGGTTTCCATGCTGGGATACAATCCGAACACTTCATCCTTGTCGAATTTCCCTGTACTCAGGTAGTCTCGTGCCAAAGGTCCCAACTCGATTTTATCCGAAGACGACGACGTGCTGCCTATGGCTCGACGTCGTGCCGGTGCATCCTTCAGTTCGAACGGCGTCGAAGGAATGCTTGAAATGGGCGTGGGTACGGCGTAACTTTTAGCTGCGAGTGGTACGAGTTCATTAATCAAATTTTTATTTTGTTCCGTGACACTTTTAATTTCTTTACCTAGACCGCTGATGGCATCGATCACAGGTTGATCCTGACGTTTCTTCTCTTCGTAGAATCCGCGATTCTCGGATTTCCAACCTTTGAAGCGTTTCGCGAGGTAATCGCGAAGCTTGAGATTTTCGTCTTCAATTTTTCGTTTCGTCATGACGTTATTTATATACGTCGTTTCTCACAACGTTGCAACGTTTAGAAAGTCGTTGATTTTGTTTCTGTATTTTCCGTCGTTGGGTTTTCTCGTCATGTCGATCGTCACAAATCCGAAATCGTCACCGTTCCAGCAAGTAGAGCAGCCTTCCGAAAATTGATTGTAGTTCATGTCTCCGCCTACGTAGTCATCGTACGCATGCTTGAGGTTGGTGTGATCTTGACGAAACAAACATATGAAATTAGCGTTGTCGCGTACTAACTGTTTTGGAATTTTGGAAAACGTTTGAGCTAGGTAGAAGCAGTCCATTCCTTTGTGACGGCCTTGCGTGAAAAAGTTGCGAATTTCATTTTGATTTTCCAGGATGGCGTCGTCGAACACAACGACTGAATTTTCACGACAATCGTCGAGTGGTTTTATTTCCGAGGCGAACGTTGCAATGTCCAGACCATCGTACAGTTTCATCAGTTGCTGGTATTTGGATTGCTCTAAACTTTTCGAGAACACGTACAGGTGCCTGTTCTTCCAATCTAACCAATTCGGTGCAAGGAGAAAATTGTCCACGAGCAGTGTCGTTTTTCCACACCCCGAAGGTCCTACGATCAGACAGCGGATGCTGTCGGGGAGCAACTCGCCGTTTTTTTTCTTCCTTCCACTTTCCGAATTAGGTAAACGTTTCACAACATTCCACGTACTCATAGAATCACTTCGTTTGAATCGATCCAACTTGTTTCCGGAAGTCCCAGCCATTTCACCAAAAGTTTGTTGCCTCTCTTGCGCAAAACTTTTTCGATAAGGTACGTGTCAGGGTATTTAGTTTTAGAGAGTTCCTCCTCGTAGAAGCGCCCCAATAAAATTTCACCGCCACTGTCTTTTATTATATACGTGTGACGGTTCCCAGGTAGAACTCGAACCACGGTAAAAAGTTCAGTACTCCAGTTTCGTGTAAAACCCCTGTCGAACGTTCGCTTCAATTTACTGACCCTCACCTGTTCTCCAATTTTGTATTTAGCTTTTTTTGTCGTGGGCGTGTACTTTGGACAGTAAACGCTAGAAATTAAATGTTGCTCGTCAGACCTGGTAACGTCAGCTGGCTTCATGCCTATCGTTGCGTGCCGTGTGTGATTATAGTCGTTAACAAGTTCCGGAAGAATGATGACCCACTTGTAGCTTCCCTGAAGCGTGAAACGTGACCACATGCGCGATTTCAGAGTGCGATTGAATCTTTCCACAATGCTGGCCTTGACGTCACTGAAGGTCGAGTAATGATGAACGTTGTGTTTCCGAATAAACTTTTGGAATACGGCATTGTAAAATTCCTTCCCTTTGTCCGTGTGCAGAAACCGAGGTCGTCTGCCGCCGCTTTCGCGAAAAATTGTCTTGAATGCTTCCGTGACGCACGTTCCTGTTTTCGCCTTCAAAGGTAGAGCCCATGCGAATTTCGAAAATGTGTCTATGACGGTGAGGAGGTACTTGTTGCCATTGTTCAATTTATGCACGTTTTTTAACTTGCCGCTACTCATTTCGACGAGGTCGCTTTCCCAGAGGTCGTCGATTCCCTTGGTTACCACAGCCAAACGTTCGTAGTTGCGGCGTGCAGGTTTATGTAATTCTTGGACGATGGCTTGCCTTGACATTCTTTTTTAGAGATTACGTTTCAAAAGAAGCACAAGCGTGATGGGATTCAAAGAGGGTGGCACTTCGCTCGTGTTTTGAATGATCAGCTTATCGCCGGCACTCACGTCGAAAACAGTAAGATCTTCGTCTTCGTGTATTTCATATATGTTGCGCGTTTCGTTCCAACGCGCCAGAGGAATGTTTCCTGCTTTCTGGACACCACGATTCGATATCAAAGTCATGGTGGGAACGCTAGCTTTTCTGCCGTGAGACCAGTACGAAAATTCGTTTATCTGAATCGTGCCATCGAGGAGAAACTTGTAGTACGGATGATAAGGATGTAGCATGTACAGTTTGTTACCTTCGACGAAGGTGGAGATTCTCTGTTGATTGGGAACGCTGTTGATTTCGATGGCTTGCAGAGAATGCAGTTTAGCGAATTTAGTATCGATGCTAACGAGGTTGCTGTGAAGCTGACCCAGTGTGTTTTGTACGGGCACCAAATGCTCGACTATGGTATCCGTTACGGTAGAAAATGACGGTTTGATTTTCACTTCCACGTTCAACTGCTTGTAGCTTTCGTTGAGTTCTTGCAACTTGGCACCGAAAGAGGCCAGCGTCGATTCCTGCGTTGATTCCAGCACTCCAACTTGATCTCTGATGTTGACCACAATGTTCTGAAGGTTCTCGATTTGATTCAATTTCGAGCTCTTCTCGGTAAGATCGTTCACGATGATTCGCATCTCTGTAAACTGCCTGTGAAGGTCGGCGACGCTCTGCGAAGTGGGCAGCGTCGACACCAGCGAAGCAAGTTCGTCTCGAATCTGTTCCACGTTCGCTGTTTCCGTTTCCAGTCGTTTCAGCATACGTGATATGTTCCTTTTCAAAGCGTGTAATTCTTTGGAGGTGGGGAGATTGGCCACTTTACTCTCGAGATCGCTCAATGAACTTTTGATGTCACTCGAATCGGATAGTGCCGTCACCGCCGTTTTCAATTTTTCCAAATCTTCACTTGAAGGCACGCTCGTTCGTAACGATTCCAAGTCACCCTGTATGTTGTCCAGTACGTGATGAAAATGAGCGAGATTCGTTTCGACGTTCAAATTTTCTAAATATTCGATCTTCTGCTGAACAGTGCTCAACGTGTCTTGAATGCTCGTCAACACACTTGCTTCAGCGTGAATATTTTTAATTTCTTCGTTGATCAATTCCAAGGACGCCTGAAGCGTAGCGATGGTGGTTTGAATGTGTTCGAAATCTTGATAAGCCTCCAGTTGAATTTTTATGTTCGCGACGCTTTTACCGATGACCTGCAGTTCGTCCGACGATGGTAGGTTCGTCATTGTATCTTCCAAAGTCTGCAACTTGGATTTGATTTCTCCCAACGTGCCAGTGAATTCTTCTTGTAATTTAGAAACAACGACCTGCAAGCGTTCTATATCAATATCGTTCACGACGGTTTGAAGTTCAGAGAAATTCTTTTCTATTGCGGAAGTTCGCTCTTCGATTTCGAGTTTCAATTTTTCCAAATCTTCATTTTTCGATTGAAATTGCTGTAATTTGGCCAAATCATTTTGAAGCGAATCCATGCTCAACTGTATATTTTGAATGTTGTCGTAAGAAGGTACGTCAACATAATTTTTTATCAGTGTTTTCAGTTCGGAATCGATTTTCAGAATGGGATCGAGACATTGCGTTTGGAGCGTAGCGATCTCAGACTCTAAACTTTTGTTTAAGGTCTCCTGCAAAGCGATCAAATCGGTCCTCAACTTCTTAACTCGAACGTCCAGCATGAGAATCTCTTCTGCATGGTCTACACGCTTAGTGTTGCCGAAAATGTCGTTAGGCATTTTGGTTAACGGTTATTTATAATAGGATAGACGATTCGTAATTCTACGAAGAGAGGAATAAGTTTGTCGTAATCTCCTAGGAGTTCCACGTAAAGATAATCTCCTGCAGACACATCGTACGACATGTTAGAAAGCATCTTGTCGTGCTTGATTCGAAAAATGTTCTTGCCGGTAGAAATTTTGATTTCGCCTGCGTTTTCCGGATTCACGGTGATTTGAAGTTTCCCGTCGATCGGAATTTCATAGAAATGTAAATTGTTATTAAAAACATAAAACATCTTGCCCACATCGTTATTTATTTCCGTCCAAATGCTGTTGAGGTGAATGATTAACAAACCGCTGAGTTTAGATAACACGGAAGGTAAGAGGTTATTGGAATTTGGTGCTGCAGTGTCCATGTTGCTTTGTTTGCGAAAACCAAAGAGATTCATTGTTCTTGTTAGTTATTTAACACATCGTGCTTTTTTGCTATTCTTCAAAACATACGCAGGAAGAGAATGAAAGAGGGAGCCCTCGGGCGATGAAAAGTTGCAACCTGTTATTATGTTGTTAAGCCCGCTCAAACCGAGGCTCATTAAATTCAACTCTTATTTTTCATCGCCCGAGGGCTCCCTCTTTTATTCTTTTCCTCCGTCTGCCATTCTTCTTCAAAAACACAGCGGACTTCATGACTATGGGGTTACGGTTAACACACGTCACATTTATCGCTTTTATTGTAGTGCCCCCACTCTCGCGTGTGGATTTGACAATCGAGAACGCGTAACTTGTTGTCTCTGCCATCCAATGCGACCTTGGTTACGCGCGTCGTGTACAAATCATGCAATTTACTTGCAATGCGATGATCGGTGCTAAGTTGCCTTTTACCATGAAAAAGGCATTCTTTGTAGTTTTGCATGCTAAATTTGCTGGTACTTATTTTTCCTACCCCCTTCGCCTTCTTGATCTCTTTTTCTTCTGTAATCTTTACACAGTACATTTTGGCACGAAGCCCCGCAAATTCCCTGCTGTAATTACCAGCCGCTTCATCTTTGAACTTTCCAATCGTCATTTTGTTTTCTGCCGAATGTAAGTGATGGCCTGATGGTAAGTTGCTAAAATCAAACAGATGCTTCATCTTAGTCAGATCATGTTCGAGGCTTGGTGTTTGGATTAGAAAAATGAAGCTATCCGTGTCAATGTAACATATTTGGATGTTATCTCCATAAAAAGGTTGAAACTGACCGTAGTACGATTGGTACATGTGCAATTTTGATAGTTCAAGGACGGTGGCACCTATGGCAATCGGCTTGTTGAGCATCACTTGCTTCTTGTTCCTCTCAACAAATACTAGATTCTCGTCGAAAATAGTGAAGTTTTTGAAGTAGGGTGACGCGACGATCTTCTCAAATTTCTTTTCGTCCGTGACCAACGTTGCGTCGATGTAATTACGCACGTTCTCCATCGTCTTGCCGTAGATGGCGTTATTGAACAGTTTGTACAGATCCTTGTCTGCAGGCGATGTCGATTGCGCTCTGCGGCGCGTGTTCTCGGCTATGTAGGGTTCCAGCCACTTGCTCTGTCGGAACTTCAATCCTCTATGAACTTTCTTCAACTGCAAGCCGTGACTCAGGTAAAATTGGAGGAGTCGGTAGTGCAGAACGTAATTCCGCTTGTTCTCCATGCTTAGTATGAGTTTTGGCTCCGATCCTCCAGGTGGCTTCTCCTTGGTGGGGGCCAGGGCCAATCCGTGATGTTTCTTGTGAAGCGTTTCGGGATAATCGAGATCCACTTCCAAGAAACAGCCCCATTCATTATCTTCGCTCCAGTTAAGAAAATCTTCGCAGGAGAGTTCCTCTTCGGTCATCCACCCGTAGTCGCTGATGGGAAGACACTGGGACATGGAGTGGCCGTACAGGTTGTTGACATCCCAGTAGACAATATAGGTGTTGGGTTTCGATGCATCGTAACCAGGCGTATGAGGATTGTTTGCTTGAGCATGGCGTCGGGGACATTGGACGATGCCACCCCGTATCGCACTCTCCATAAAAGCATACTGTTCCTTCTCTGCGATGAGGCCCAGTTCCATGTTGGTGTATTTCATCATCGATTCCCAAGTCAATCCCGGCGTGGTGAAGAAATACGCAGGATCCAACTTGTATATCGCGATGCATCTCTTACGAAACGATTCGAAAATATCCATCAGAAGTGTCACATCCAATTTCAGATAAAGATCGTGATAATCGCGAAAAGTTTGGCAATTGAATGCCGTCCACACACTACGAGCGTGTTCGTAGTCCTCTTCGGAACAGACGTCCTCCGTGAGAGAAGAATAAAATACCTCCCGGGGTGGAAGTTCCGTCTCGTCAAATTTGTCGAAATTGTTGACGTACTCGTAGGGGTAGACACCCTTGCGACGCAACAGATTCAAATTCTCATCTCTCCCCGAAAAACATTTTTGCTTGGTGGCCACAAGATCTTCGTCGCCAAGTTGAGATGCAAGGCTTGCGAGGCTGGAGGACAGGAAATTGTAAGAGTCCAGGATTCGCACTTCCACGCTTCCTCCTTCTTGGAGAGGGATCCACACTCTCACCACAATATATTTCTCGCTCGTTCTCGGGATGATGCTGATTCGAGAAGTTATGTTGTGGAGTTCTTTGACGAAGAGATGTGTGTCGTACTTCTCCGTGTAGTGCAGAAACACGGCAACAAAATGCGACTCCTTAATCTTGAGATTGCACGAATTACAGATGGTGCTTAGAAATAATCCATTCTGGTGGTTATGGTGGACGACCTTGTAATTTTCGGCGGTGAAAGCCTGGTTACACTCCTCGCATCTTGTCGCCGCGTCATGTCTCTGTTGTTGTTCTGTTGTGAGAGCAGGTGGAGAAACGTAAGAGCCTTTCAGGCTGGGTGCAAGTTTTCTCGCGCATTCCGCTATCTTCTCAACAAAATGTTTTGCCGCATCGGGTCCGCAATACAAGATGACATCATTCAATTTTTGTCCGTAGATGGAGAAACTGCAAGGCTCGTGGTGAAAAATTTGGGTCGTGCTTGAGGTAGAGGGATCAGGGTTGCAAGACGTCATGGGAACTTGGAAGCTTTCAAAGTCGGCATAAAGGACGACGGGATGGTGGAGAAGAGCCTGGTGTTTCTGAAATTTCATCTTGGTTCCGGGTTCCGGCATGACATCTTCGGGTTCTGCATTCACGGAGCCAAAACACTTGTGCTGTTCTCTCATCTTCTTACCCCCGCGAAAAATTCTCAAACACCGATCGCAAATTTCGATCTTATCGCGATTCTTGCTGATCTGTCTTCCTACTAATCCTGAGAAATTCCGTATCAAACTGTAACGGCCATCTACAAGCAAGAGTCGAATTACATTATTCTGGCTTCTCGCAGGTCTTAACACACGAATGTTGTCGCAATCGTCAACCCCAAACACAGAAATATTGATATCTTTTCCTTTTTCCTCTCTATAGTTTTTTTCAAATTGATTGATCTTATTCAGGGGCACAGGATAGGAAATTCCTCTCATCATATTCTCGTATATCCCCTCGTATCCTCTGTAATTGGACAGGCGTTGGGGGTGATTATTAGCTGGGTGTAATGCGGCGATGACAGACCATAGGAAACTCTTCTGATCATTACTTTGTATGTTCAACACTGCATTTTGCTTTTTTTGTTTTTTTGTTTTTTTTTTGAGTGCTGCGTAATGGTTTGAAATTGCAGACTCGAAGTTCTAACATGTGGTTGTGACCGCAAAGACTCCATCCACTTCCTCTACCTTCAAACTCTTCTTGTTTTTGTGTCAAGTGCTCAAATAGCCGTGTCACTATCTCGTCAAGATTCTCGTTATTGTCATCGTGTAAGCTTTCACACCCTACGTAAAAGCTGAAAGTGCTTGACTCGGACGAGACAACTTTCTCATACAGCAGGGTCAAGACGAGATGAATTTTAATTGCAACATTGACGAGGCAATCACGTAATTTATCGACTACCAGAGATTTCACATTGTTGAGGAAGATGCTCGAGTCACACTTTTCATCGCTTCCAGATTTATAAGTCATGATGCGTGCACTTTTATTCAAAGCACCCTCCTCATGCCCATCAGTGCGAGATTTCTTTGCCGGCGGGGCTACGACATCATGATCTGGTAGACGACATTTTTTCAAATGCCTAGCAATATTAGGTTTAGAAATCAACTTTCGACAGTTGCGACATGCCACAAGACCGGAGGGACCTGGTTGCGGTTCCATTTTTTCCTTCTGTTATTTATATATATACACAGAGAAATTTTTTGGGGGGGGGGGTTGTGGTGATGGTAGTGGAAAGCGCACTGAAACAGAAGGAAAAAAAGTTAAAAAATGCTAGATGTTTTTTCCTTCCACATATATATTAGACGCGAACAGTATGTATGTATGTATGTATGTATGTGTGTGTGTGCACTGTTGTAGGAGGTTAAAAATATACATGTAAGTGTGTGTCAATTTTTTATAACTCCTCTGAATATGTGTGTGTCAGACGTAAAACAAAAAATATTAATATATCATGAAAAAATAAAAAACTTACCTTTCAAGAGAGATAGAGAGAAACTTCAAAATAAAAACTTGTAGCTCACTAAAACTTCCACGATGATATATATATATACTGCCAGACAAACAATTAAGAATACTGAACTGCCACGATTGACGTTCACCTTTCAAGAGAGATAGAGAGACTTCAAAATAAAACTTGTAGCTCACTAAAACTTCCACGATAATATATATGTATACTGCCAGATAAACAAATTAAAAAATACTGAACTGCCACGATTGACGTTCACTATGATAATAATGTACAAAAGAAGAAACTAGTACGTTATATAGGAACTCCTCTCCTTTTTTCTCCTTCTCTCCTTCCTACTCCACGCGACTCTCTTTGGTGAAAACACAATAAGCAAATAAAACCCTTGTTGACTGATTCATTCATGCTATATTTTTTTCAACAAAAAAACTTTTGTGATACGTACAATATCCTGTGGGGGACAAATAACAATAAACGAGACGTTGACAGTTCCACCCATGCATGTATTGTCGATCATTTCCCCTCGGCCTCTATTCCACGCCCCGTCAGGGTGTGGTGTGTGAAACGGACGATCCCCAGCACAAAACTCAAAAAAGCGGAAGATGCTGCTGTGTTTGCTTCCGCCGCATCCGCTTCTGATTCTATTGTTATCGGGGATGTGATGGGTTTTTTATTCAGGACCGTGGGAAAGCTGAAAAAAATAGAATCTCTTCGGGCGGAAGAGAATGCAAGGTGAATAGGTTCGGGGGGGGGGGGTTGCTGTGGATAGTTTGGTCCGTGATGAAAATGTTACATTGAGCGACGAAACACAATTTCTCCACAGAGACAGGAAAAATTCTACCGAGCGTCGCTATCCACGCGAACATTAGAAATTGCTTGAATGCCTTGGGGGCTTGGCATAGGATTATCGATTTTCGTTTTTAGAGAATAATCTATGTAAGATTCTAGCATCGAGAATAAACAACATTGATTAAATTTTTGACAACATTCGCAGTACAAATCTAAACTCGTGATGATTTCGCCGCCACCACGCACCCCTGGCGAGGTTATAGGGGCCAGGTATCCTAAAAAACAACAATTATTATTCGTTTGCTTGCGTCACAATACGAAAAATAATGAGAGGCATACGCACACGCGCGCGCGCGCGTGTGTGTGTGTGTGTGTGTGTGTGTGTGTGTGTGTGTGTGTGTGTGGGTGTGTGTGTGTGTGTGTGTGTGTGGTACATCGTTCCCTCCCCGAGAGAGAGGTTTACGAAGGTCACAATATATATAAACATTTGGTCCCAGACTTGGAAAATTACAATAAGGTGCACTCATCCTTCAAAAGATAAGAAGATGAGAGGAGAGGTTTACGTAGGTCACGATATATAAACATTTGGTCCCGGACTTGGAAAATTACAATAAGATGCACTCATCTTTCAAAAAATGAGAGGATGAGAGAATAAGAGAATAAGAGAATAAGAGAATAAGAAAATAAGAAAATAAGAGAAGAGGTTTACGAAGATCACGATATATAAACATTTGGTCCCGGACTTGGAAAATTACAATAAGATGCACTCATCCTTCAAAAATAAGAGAATAAGAGAATGAGAGAATAAGAGGAGAGGTTTACGAAGATCACAATATATAAACATTTGGCCCCAGACTTGGAAAATTACGATAAGGTACACTCATCTTTCAAAAATAAGAGGATGAGAAAATAAAAAAATAAGAGAATAAGAAGAAGATGAGAGAATAAGAGAAGAATAAAAAAAATAAAAAGAGAATGAGAAGATGAGAGAAGAATGAGAGAAATGAGAAAGATGAGAAGGATGAGAGGATGAGAGCTCATCTTTCACTCATCACTGCCTTTTTGCCCCCGTGAAACATCGTCAGCGCAATAAATGAGGCGCGGAACGGGGAGAGAAAGTGAGTTTTTCAACTTTTTGTGGTCGTTTGGTTAAGAAATCAGAGTTGGGGTGGGAGTCACAAAAATACTCTACTGTATGATATCGTGTAAAGTCACTCTCCGAAATCCAACAGTAGACTGGGGTCAAATTTGGAAAAATGTCCATGCAAAACATATGCCTTCTTATATTACGTTTGTGTGGTATAGTGTTGTACAGTGTATCACCACACTGCACAGAAAGCCCATATGCTGAACAACAGATTTATTTCACAAAATGAAATAAGAAGCAAACATAGTACACGAATATTACAGCTTTACGGAGTACTAACAGCCAGCCCACTTCGAAACACGGATTGCACACAAACATCGTGCACCGCTCACAGTCTGTACAGCAAGTGTCTGACGTGAATCACTCGACCCCGCCGGTCAGCGTTGCCACTTGGCAGTGCTGCCGTCACATAATGGCGGAATTTACAGGTACTACACACCTTAAGGTCATATCTCCCCCTCCCTGGAGAGAATAATTTTTGACATAGGAAAAAATTATTTACAATACACAAAATATACAAGAAAATATAACAAGTTTAGTCCAAAGTTCAAAATAAATATTTGAATAAACAAAAATCAACTTAAAATTTTATCCGGTTCCACACTTCAGGATATTTGTTCATAAATTCATCCAAATAAAATTTCCTTTTTTCTACACTACAATTCCATTTTTTCAAGTTTTCTACATGATGGTTTTCTGTTACTTTTCCTTTACTTAATTCAATTAAACTAAATACACCTTTTCTGAGTTTGTTAAAAACATAATAAGGACCTTCATATACATTACAATATTTTCTAATTCTCTTGTCAACAAGACTACTGAGATAATGTGTTTTGAGAAATACCAAATCATGAATTTTGATCTCATCTTTTTTCTGTTGTGTTACATTATGTCTCAAGTTTCTCATTTTTCTCTTATTTATATCCTGCATAGTGGCTGAAAAAAGTTTATCATCCCAATTCTTTTCTTCTGTCTGGGGAATATTAAAACAATTTATTACACTGGCATCTAACTTACGATTGAACATTAATTCCACTGGTGCATATCCTAAATTGGAATGGATACTATGATTGATTAAATGAACAATAATATCTATATATTTTGGCCAGTCGTCTTGACTTTCTGAACAACACAAACGCATCATTCTATTCAATTCTGCATGTACCCTTTCTACTAAATTAGAACTTGCATGATAATTTGGAGTATACATTACTTTAATACCTAGAGAACTTAATGTATCCATATATTTCTTTGAATGGAATGTTGTAGCATTATCAGAAACAATACTATTTGGAATACCCATATGTCTGATGTACCCTTCTTTCAAACATGTTAAAATACTATCTGTATTACAATTACGAATTGGATAAACAAAAAGATATCTTGTTTTTAAATCTTGAATTGTCAACAAATATTTCTTGCCACACTTGCTTCTGACAAGTGGCCCTTGAACGTCAAAAAATAAAATAACACTATTAGAAGAAGAATCATGAAAAGAAAATACATTTTTAGATGGATGTCTGTTAGCTTTAGTTCTTTGACATACCTCACAATTCTTAACATATTTCTGCACATCTTTTCTCATTGCAGACCAATAAAATATTTTATTCATTCTCCTGAGCATTTTGTCTGCTCCAAAATGACCCATGTTGTCATGATATGACCTTAAAAGTATTGGAACTAAAGATATAGGCATACACAACTTATAATGATTAATGAAATGAAAATCACGATACAACAAAATTCCATCTTGTAACTTAAAATACTTTTTCCAGTTTCTTGATCTAGGTTCTAAAGTACCTATAGTTATGTTTCCAGATAAATAATCAATGATTGGTTTTAAAATCAAATCTTTCTTTTGTTCATCTATAACAACTTCTTTTGGTATATTAATAACATCATTCCTTAATAAATCTACTACATTTACATGCAAGTATTGAGTACTTTGATCTGGAAAATTTCTAGAAAGAAAATCAGCCAACAAATTATCTTTTCCTCTGCAGTACTCCACTTGAAAGTCATAATTTTGGAGTTGTAAAGACCATCGCAAAAGACGTGAATTCCAATTTTTTGCATGTCGAAGCCAGATTAGGCAACGATGATCACATACAATAGTAAATCTGTTACCTAGGAGATATTCCTTGCATTTATCAATACAAAAGAGAATACTAAGGCATTCTAATTCACTAATTGTATAGCGTAACTCATAATCCTTAAGAGTTCTACTCATGTATGATATTACATGTTTTTCACCATTAATAATTTGGTATAAGTAACCACCAAGACCAACAGAAGATGAATCGGTTTGAATGTAAAATCTGTTTTCAAAGTCTGGATGATAAAGCTTGACATCCTGTACAATTGCTTCTTTTAACAAATCAAAACTAGATTGTTCTTTGTCTCCCCAGTGCCATTTTTTCCCTTTTTTCAGCAACTCATACAAGGGTGAACATAAATTCGAAAAATTTGGAATACACTTCCTTAACCAAGTAAAACATCCAATGATTTTTTGAAGACTTTTAACATCTTTAGGAGGTTGTAATTCAGCTATTGCCTTAACTCTATCAGGATTCATACTGATACCATCTTTATCTATGATATGTCCTAAATACAATAGTTTTTCTTTGCAGAAAAATGTCTTTTTCAACTTTATGGTCATTCCAGCCTGCCTAAGCTTTTCAAATACTTCTCTCAGATCTTGCAAATGTTTTTCAAAACTTTCACTACGTATACACAAATCATCAACATATATGACAACAGAGTCACTTAAAGTGTTACTTAGAACTTTAGACATAGCCATTGTAAAAGCTTGGACACCGTTACATGTACCAAAAACCAATCTCTTGAATTGAAATTGTTTTCCTTCAAAAGCAAACGCCGTGTAAGGCCTAGACTTTTCTGTAAGAAGTATCTGATGAAATCCAGCGGACATGTCTATGACTGAAACATAAGGTTTATTCTTAAATCCTCTTAAAGCAAGTTCAATATTTATTGGACGTAATTGGCTGGTTTTTTATGTAAGTTTATAAGCCTAAAGTCTGTACACACTCTTATACCTCCAGAAGATTTAGGTACTACAACTAATTGATTTAAATATGGAGATTCACAAATTTCAATTATATCCCATTCTAACAATTTTTCAATATAATCTCTCACATCCTTTCTATATTGGTAAGGAATAGGGTAAGGCTTACTTACTAATGGTTCTTGAGTATCTAGTTCAATGTTATGTTCATATACATTACACACACCTGGTTTTTCATCAAATAAATCTTGAAACTCTACAACCAAATTAAACAATTGATCTTGTTCTTCTATTGACAAGATTTCTGCCTGATCTACCTTGTTTCTCAAGTCTGTAGTATTGGCAATCATTTCTGATACATTTTTATTTAATTCAACATTCAAACATTCTTGAAATATACCATCTACTTCTTCAGATACACATGGTAAAAGCTTAATCAACTTTTTACCTTGAGCCGTCTTGAATAACAATTCATTACATGAAAAATCTATATTGGCTCCTATATTGTATAAGAAGTCTAAACCTAATAAAATTCCAACATTTAGGTTTTTTACCACTACAAATTCTATTAAAATATCTTCTCCATCAAAACTTAGATTGACAATGATCTTGCCTAATACCTTTTGTTGTTTCTTGCCAGAATAATCTACAAGTATTATGTCTGTTACTGGTTGTAAAATTGGTCGTATAACTTCTTTAGTAATCTCTTTCCATTTATCTGCAGAGATTAACGAGAGTTCACTACCCGAGTCTACGAGGCATTTACAATCTAAACCATTAATTTCGCAATTAATAAAGCATGTACCTTTTATTTTTTGTCTAACATTAATAGGCAAATTCATATTTTTTGTACTGAATCTCTCTTCTTCTATTATCAAGTCATTATAAAAGTCAACATCTACTTGGCAAATATGTACATAAGTGTTAAGCTTAGGTCTACACTCCGAATTTATGTTAGTGGTTTTCAATAAAGTTTCATCACTACTGTCAAAATCTTGTATCTTATGTTGGTATGACACAACAGCATTATCTTCGCCTATTGTACCCTGTGTCGCCATACTAATAGGCTCACAATTCAGTTTAAACTTTCATGAGGCAAAAATGTAGAAGCTTCAGCTCTCAAAGAAGAATTTTCTCTTACACCACTACTATTATTCCTATTTGGAAAATTTACTGCATGTACTACACCAGTATTTTCTTCAAATTCAGTATTAGTACTACTTGTTCGCATCAGAGGTTTCCTCTGATTAAACCTATTATATGGATTATATCTATTTCTATCATTAAAACTACTATAATTTTCACTTCTGTAACCTCCTTGGTAATCATTGAAATTATTCAGAGATCTATTGCTTACAGTATTATTTCCAGATTGATAATCTGTATTGTTGTTATACCTTCTATAGGAATTAAATCTATCACGATTGTTGTTACCAACATTTCTTGCACTATTATTTACATTTCTGGATGTATTTGGTTCAACATTACCATCAAACTTTCTTACATTTACTTGCCTAACAAACCTACTGGATGGCTTTGAATCTACATCATAGGAATTATAAAGAGCTTCATGTCTCGAAACTAATTCAGCTGCAATTCCCAATGAGATATTAGGCTGATTAAGTATAGCCTCTTTCACTTTCATTGGATTTGATGAGCAATGAGAATAAGTTTTTGCTGATCACTCATTTCAGGTTGAACTACATTTAACACATTTACCTGTGACCAGAAATAACCTAACAAACTTTGTTTACTCTCCTTGGAAATTTTCTTACATAGTACATTTGTTAAACAAGTACTCTTCCATGATGGACTTTCAAACACATTTAGAAACAATGCTTTAAAAGTTTCATAATCATCTATCAACTCTTTGTTTTGATCAAACCAATGTTTTGCAACACCCTTAAGAACCATAGGTATGTACTTCATGTAATGTTTAATTGGAATGTCTGACATTACAAAACTATCTTCAATTTCTTTCAAAAACTGAGACGCTAAGTAATCTGTCCTTGTAGCATTGAAATTTGGCAACCTTCCAATATCAGAGTATCTTAATACACCATGTTTTTTCTTGAACCTTCTATTAATTTCAGATTCAGTTTCACTAGCTACATAACCTTTTCTATCTTTATTAAAACTAGATTTTCTTTTGTTAACACCATTTCCACTTGTTTTCAAAGAATGACTAAGTCTATATTGTTTTTTCTTATACTCTATTGAGCTTTCAGTATCAGAACTAGAAGTATCAGACATTGTACTAGTAGTTTTCTTTCTAAATGTAACATTGGAATATTTTTCTACTGGATATCTCTCATCTATTTGACTAGATCTTGAAAAACGTACATGACTAGCAATACTACTAGGATTTTTATTAAAATCACTAAGTTTACTGGTGCTTTGCACTTGACCTTTGTTAGTTTGTTGCTGAGCAATGACCTGCAATGCTCTTAAGTCTTTCGAAATATCTCTTAACTGATAATCAAAGTCAACAAATTTATTTTCAACTATTTCTACTTTTGACGCAATGTCAGTTACTTGTTGAACACAACCCTTATATGTAATTTCACATCCTGCAATTTTATTTGATACCAAATGAACGCTTTGACTTAGGTCCTGTATTGTTTGACCTGTCTTCGTTGAAAGTTCTGAGAATTTTTCATGTAATTGAACAATACTAGCATTCTGTTCAACTACTTTATTAACAACACTGTCGTACCTAGATTGGTCAGTACCGATGATGGACTTTATTTCTCAAAGTTCAAGATCATTCTGTTGTACGTGTTCATTCAACCTTTCTTGTAACTTGTTACTTTGATCGGAGCAGTTTTTTGCAACCTCGTCAATTTTTGTTTCTAACTGATTACGAAATGACTCAAAATTATTATTTACATCAGTTAAAGACTCACGAGTTTGAACACACAAATCAGTAACTCTTTTCTCAACCTTCGCTTCAAGGCGAACAAATTCGTCGTTAAAGTTAGATTCAAATTGATCTAGTTTTCTAGACACGTTTTCGTCAACATGCGTAACACTAGTTTCCACATTGGCAATTTTCTCCTTCACGTTAGCAACACAGTCTTCTACTAACCTTAATTTCCTTGTAACACTTTTTTCTACTTCAGAAAACTTCGAATTCAACGACGACAGCTGAGAATCCATCTTTTCATCTCTCGCCGCGACGTTCTCTTGCAAGCCAGTAATCTGGGATCCAAAGGTAGATAGCTGCTGCTGCAATACGTCTCCTAGTCGAGATTCCAACTGCTTCAACGACTGTTCGATGTCTGGTTTTGCTGGCATTTTGCTGTAACAAGTGACCTACTTATCCTTTCCACTAAACGCACGTAGCTGGTAGTCAAAGACCATCTTCAACATTCGCGACCATCACAGTACATGGCACAAAACAGCTGCTTACCTTCGTAGTGAAATCAACTTCTCCCTTCGCAGCACATTTCGTAACGTAACGGTCAAAAACTTCGTGTTTCGTTGTGCGGTCTGATATTCGGTCCGTTGTTCGTGCGCCACTTATCACCACACTGCACAGAAAGCCCATATGCTGAACGACAGATTTATTTCACAAAATGAAATAAGAAGCAAACATAGTACACGAATATTACAGCTTTACGGAGTACTAACAGCCAGCCCACTTCGAAACACGGATTGCACACAAACATCGTGCACCGCTCACAGTCTGTACAGCAAGTGTCTGACGTGAATCACTCGACCCCGCCGGTCAGCGTTGCCACTTGGCAGTGCTGCCGTCACATAATGGCGGAATTTACAGGTACTACACACCTTAAGGTCATAAGTGTCTCTCAAAACATTTAGGACAACGACATTTTAAACTAGGCAACCCAATTTATACAAGGCGTTGGTGGGTTGCGTGTAGAGTTAGGCTCAATTTCAGGGTTGCCACATGCACAATAAATATTTATAAAATACGCGAAAGAAATAAAAACAAGTATTAGTGTATAAAAGTATTAAAAATATCACTATTATATCGCAAGTGACAAAATTCTTTTTGAAAGAAATAGAATAGGTTTTCTAGTATTTCATCGCTGATGAGTCTACAGAAAGGAAAAGAGGTGAGGGAAAACGAGAGGTGACAAAGGACAGGAGAAAGAGAAAGCGAAATGAGAAGAGGAAAAGTAGAGCAGAGAAGAAAGAGAGGATAGACGAGGAGAGGAGATGTAGTGAAAAATATTCTAGGAGAGATGAGGGAAATGGAGCAAAGAAGAGAAAAGAGAAGGAAAACGAGATGAGAGAAGAGTGGAGAGTAGAGTAAAGGAGAGAAGAAGGAAAAGAAGAGGTAGTTGCAGAAAGAGGAGAAGAAGGAAAAGGAGAAGAGAAGAACAGAAGGGACTGAAGAGAAGAGGTAGTTGCAGAAAATATCGTCTCAGCGTCAAGAATTGATGCATTTGTCAAATTATCGACATGAAACATTCAATAACATTTTGAAATGTATTGGAGAATGTATTAGATCGGTGCGAAATGCATTTTGGCTTAGTTCAGAGCAAGGTAAAATCTTCCATGTAAGATCTTTCATTTTACCTGCGATTGATTGATTTAGTTTATTTTACTTCGCGTTTTGTGCCTCTTGGCTAATTTGCGAAGATGGGGATGAGTGATGAAATGATGAAATTGATGAATGGACATTCACAAACAACCAAGCCCGACCACTAACCACTCGGCCAGAGGGTCGGACATTTTTTTTACCTGCGATTATACCACTAAAAACATGAATGTAATTTTAATATTTATAAGAATTATCCAATTTTTGTCCACTTCTCGGTTCGTTGAAATGGAGATTTTGTAATTTAATATTTCCCCTCACCCCATCGTTAATTCCAAACTGAATCATTTCATTTCACACGGCGTGGACAATGAACACAATGAGATAGGTCTAAAACTTACGAAAATTTTCTGCCACTGGAAGGGTTTGAACCTACGACCATCAGATTGACAATCCTGAACGGTAACCACTACCCTACGAATTCCTAGTACGCAACAATTAATTTATAAATATATTATTTTCTAAACATAGAATTATCATGACTTTTCAATGGCGCTCGCATTATTTGAACTATTTTGTAATCTCTCTCTGGACCCTCCCTCAAAGAAATCCTGCATATGGGCCTGGTCTACGTCAATGACAGAAATGCAAGCAATATTTGTATTTATATTTAACCCAATTAAAGGAATGTAGAAGAATTTAAAAGAAATAAGAAAGAGCGGAACGACTGTTGCTCTGCTTTAAAAATTGTTGTTCTTCGAGGAAGAAAAATAAGAAGGATTTACTCGAGCACCTTAACACAGTGTCCCACGAGTCTCTCTTGACTAATACTGTCAAATGTGAAGTGATTTTAAGAAAATTTTCCGCCTGTTTACGTCTAACGTTGCGCAGATTTGGTAGTTCGCAAACGGTGTAATTATTTCGTGTTACCTTACGCAACAGAAAATACATTTCATAAGACTGTTCTGAACACCAGACTTGCGTCAGTAAACAAGCATTTCGTCTGTTGCAGTATCACAGGAAAAGAACATCGTCCTGCAATGTTCTAGCATCTAGATATTTTTCATTAATAATGTCTAATCACAATAACAAATTTGAAGAAATAACTTTGCATTTTCACAACTACCAATATTCTCGTTTTTTCTTCATCACTTCGAAAATTATTTCACGAATATATCTGCTATACTACAAGAAAGAAATCCAAAATTAAATCATTTACAATATTGGAGAGACAGAATACTTAAAAATTGTTGCTTCAATCGAAGGTAAGGGCGTGGTGTAGTGATTGTCGACCTCCGTGGCGAAGTGCACAGTCTGCCTGCAGCTCGTGCAGGTATCAGTTCGTACCGAGCTCCGCTCTTCGCGTGAGAAGGCTTACTGATCGAACTGTCCGAGTTAGCTAGGGCCGTATACGGTTTGCTAGTGTTACCCCCGCCCCCACCCCCAAGTGCTTTGTTCGCGGAGGCAGAATTCCCCGTAGTTACCTCTCCTAGGAAATCACGGTCAAGATCTGTATCAAGGTTACGGTCAGTGGCGGAAGAGTCCATGGTGCTACGTAGAAAAAAGAAGAAAAATAATGAATGCGTAAGTTCCACAATAGTTCATAACGACTTTAGAGTAGAACCTGGTACCCCAAAACAAGATGTTTCAAAGGGTAGTTTAACAAGACATTCAGGAAATGTAATTAAAGAGAAACCTTCGACGAGTAACAAACTTACCCCAGATTTATTTAGTGGAAAGCATAGTTAATGCATTCTAGGCAGAAATTAGAGTTTAGTAATGTTGAAGAATGTAAGTAAGTTTAGTTTTCTTTTGTGGACAGTTCTAATCATGCAAACATTTACCTCCCTTCATTAGGTAGTTTGTGTAAGGAGAAATGTTTGTTTATGTTTTGAGATGAGAATGATTTACGGGTGTAGTGCGGGACAGAAATTTGTTTACTTTCCTAATGCATACAGTGTAATATTACATATTACATGATAGTGAGCTACAAGATGAATATAGATATAATAACAGGTAGAAAAAATAGTGTAAATTGTGTCATGCACATGAACGATTATTATCATTCTGAAACCACTTAGGAATAATACTTACTTTAGTGTAATTGAGCACCAAAAATGCACATTTACGTGGTATTCTTATATTCAGTTTATTATAACTTCATATTGTGCATGAATTACAGCACTCGTCTGTGTACCCTTAATATCAATGGGATCTTGACTCCAGTGAAATGCAAATTGCTTGCGGACTTTGTCCGAATTCACTCGATTGACATTTTATACTTGCAGGAAGTTTGTATTGTAGATTTTAACTTCTTGTATGGGTACGAGGCTATTGTAAACTTGGGGACAAGCGGGAGAGGGACCGCAATTTTAATCAAAAGTGGTATAGAAATACAAAATGTAAAGAAATTAGTCGATGGGAGGGGAATTAGTTTTCAAAGTCAACACTATACTTTTGTTAATATCTACGCCCCCTCAGGACAGCAAAACAGATGGAAAAGGGAACAATTTTACCAGACCGACATAGTATACTTACTTCCAAATAATGATTCGTGTATAATCCTAGGTGGTGATTTTAATCAAGTGCTGCGATCATGTGATTGTGTAGGCAAGTTTCAAAATAGTTTAGCATTAACGACCTTAATCAGCGATTTACAGCTGAAGGATATCTGGACCGAAAAACGAAAGGACATAGTGTTTACCTATTTCAATAACAAAGCAGGTTCTAGATTGGACAGATTCTATACACTTGGTCATACTATAAAATATGTGACGACAATAGATGCTTTGCCGGTACCTTTTTCAGATCATATAGCAATCAGAATGAGTATTAATCTACAAGAATCTAAATTAGTTTGGGGTCCGTCCTATTGGAAAATGAACTCTGCCCTACTTCAACAGCCTAATGTTAATGATATGTTTGCAGAAAAATGGAAGTATTGGTGCCGGCAACAAAAACACTACACTGATTACAATACGTGGTGGGTAAAATACGTAAAACCTCGAATAAAATCCTATTTTCAATGGCTAGGGAAAGAGAGTGCACGTGACCGGAACTTAATGTTGAACTTCTATTACAAATGTTTACATGAGTTATGTATGCGACCTGACGTCACCGAACATTATCCACAGATACAAAAATACAAAGCACAAATCCTTACGTTGCAACGGCATCATTTGGAGGGTATAAAGATAAGAGCTACTCATGCGTCATCCTTGCAAGATGAACGAACCTCTTTATTTCACTATGTACAAACACAAAAACAAAAGAGAGCTCTTTTGATAAACAATATTGTCGATTCTGGCGGAGATACACATAGATCTCAACAAGGTATATCACAGGCGCTTTACACGTATTATAAAAATTTGTATACTGGTAAAGAAGTAGATCAATTGGCTGTACAACAATTGCTCACCTCGGTAAATAAATTTTTGACGGACGAAGACAGAAATTTGTTAGATAGTGACGTCACCGTCGATGAGGTGTATGAAGCACTGCGTACTTGTAACGTTAAGCGCACTCCTGGGAACGATGGCATAGGCTACCAATTTTATATACGTTTTTTTGATATTATGAAACATGAATTGGTCAAGATAATACAAGATGCTTTTCGAAACAAATGCGTGCTTCAAAATGAAGGTATAATTGTACTGATTGCCAAAAAAACGCGTCTGAGTGCAGTGACTGACTTTAGGCCCATTACTTTACTAAACTGTGACTATAAGATTATGGCCAAAGTCTTGGCTAATAGACTGAAACCTATATTATCTTCCTTACTCAGTTCACAGCAAACATGTGTCAGTAAAACTCAAAATATATTTTCAACGGTGGCGGGTATACGTGATGTCATATCTTATTATGAAATGCAACAAACATCAGCTTGTGTACTATCCTTTGATTTTACAAAAGCTTTTGACCTTGTAATTCACCAATATTTGTTTGAAGTACTTCGAGCCTATCGCTTCAGTGAAGCTTTTATATCTGTTTTGCAAAGTTTCTATAGAAAGGCAACCTCCCGTCTTCTTATCAATGGATTCGTGACTCCTGCAATACACGTGACGAGATCCATTCGCCAGGGGTGCCCCTTGAGTATGCTTCTCTTCGCTTTGACCTTGGACCCGCTACTCCGATATATTCAGTGCCGAGCCCCACCCGCAGCGAGTGCTTTCCTTGAAACGCAAGTGTTTACATTCGCAGACGATTTATCAGCTTGTGTAACAACAACGAACCAGCTTCAAAATATACTAAATGCAATGTGTTTGTATTGTTCTGCCAGCGGAGCGGAAGTAAACATGACAAAATCAAAAGCTTTACCTGTTGGCAACTGGAAGCAAGAAAATCCGGACATAGGGATACAATATGTAAACGAACTCAAAATACTGGGCATTACTTTTCATACTACCGAATCCAGAATGCTGGATTTAAACTGGACGAAAATTGTAAGCGGAATCAGGTTACAGTGCTATAAAATGAGAGGAAGACAACTCAATTTAATTCAGCGTGTTTGGTTCCTACACACTTTTATTTTTAGTAAATTAAATTATGTCGCTCAAGTGTTGCCAATCACACAGCAATATCTCCGACAAATAAAGTCTGCTGTGGGATGGTTCATGTGGTACGGACATTTTTTTCGGGTACCTTTCCCGATCATGTGCCAAACACAAATGACATGTGGTCTAGAACTATGGAATATTGAAAATAAATGTAAGTCGCTATTTTTAGCTAGAAATTATAAATTGTACTTAATCGAACAGTCGATTACATCAATGTGGTTGCGTATATTTACCGATACGTTGCCACCGCAAAATCCACCCAACTTGTCTCAACTAACAAAGAACCCTATGTATGTACGAATTTTTGTACAAGAATGGAGTTATGTGGAGTTTCCCATGGATTTGAAGGAGAATACTTTGTCCAAATATTTGTATGAACATTTTCAACGACAACTTATCTTGCAGCAGAGTCGACTAGAGAAAAAATTTCCTAATGTTATTTGGTCAAATGTATGGCAAAATCTCCACAAGCCTTTCCTTGACACGGACATACGAAGTTTGTGGTATACCCTGGTGCATGATCTCGTTCCAACAAATGTTCGACTAAATGAAATAAAAAGATTACCAACAAATGAGTGTAGACAATGTGGAGAGGTGGATACAAATGAACATCGCCTCACTACATGTAAAGGAATTCCAGAAATTTGGGCCTTTCTCATTATGTGCCTTGCCAAAATCTGTCGTATATCGCCAAAATGCTTTCAAGCAAAAATATGTATATTACCAGACTTCAAACATTTCCCTGTGAAGAAACAAAATGCTATTGTGTGGCTAATAGCACATACATTATACTATATATATAGCAAAAAGTTTGAACCAAATATCACAATATATACAATGTATCTTAAAAGATCTAGATGGAAACAATCAAAAAAACAAAATGTCAGATTGTCACAATATTTTGGTAAATATCTGGATGTAATGTAATTGTATGTATACATGTAGGAAAAAAATCCATTGATGTAAAAAGAATAGTGAAATAAAAAAAAAGTGCTTAGCAGAGCGCGCTACAACGCCAGGGGTTCTGGGTTCGAGTCCCGAGTAAGGCATGGGTATTTGTGTTTGTCCTGATGAAAAGAAACTGAGAAACTGTAAGAATTGAAAAGTGTAAAAAGTGAAATAAGTGTGAATGGTAAGGGATACCTCCGTGCAGGGGGTATTTCCTTTAAAAAAAAAAAAAAAAAGTGGTTAGAGTTCTTGAAAGCATTGAACACGGTCCCAGGTTCGATCCTCCTTAGGAGGTGTTCTTTTTTTAATTCTACTTTTATTATAAACAAGAGCATGGCAACATTATTTGTAATAGCAGTGTATAGTGGCTACATTGTTCTGCAAATGGAATTTATAAAAAAAATAAACAAATAAATGAATTGACACACGTTAGTAGTGGTATTTATGATATAACCAGCGCCGGAAAGTATGAACCCCCCTCTGGCAGATTTGTCTACACTTAAAACTTGCTCAACATGCCCATATGAGCTTTTTGCTCAAGTGTGGAACCCCGCCTAATCCAAGATTTTTGTAAAAAAGCCCTCATGGATTCCATGAGAAAGTATGACCCCCCTCAGATTGATTTGTCTACACTTACAGAAGGCACTTCTGTGAGATTGTTGTCCATAAACTTGTCAAAAATATGCCCCTCCTCATATTTTTTTTTGACCATACTTAAAACTAAGCCATACGTATTAACACACACCTACACCCACCCACACCCACCCACACATATTCACTTCCGGTCCACTTCCGGTCCACTTCCGGTCCACTTCCGGTATACTTCCGGTCCACTTCCGGTCTACTTCCGGTTTACTTTCGGTCCACTTCCGGTCTACTTCCGGTTTACTTCCGGTCTACTTCCGGTTTGCCTACTTCCGGTCCACTTGTGGCTTATTTCTCAATTTTATCACCAAGTTTGAAAGGCTTGTATACAACAAGTACAAGAGAATTGTTGGATTGTTTGTTAATGTTTATACAGACAGGTGCCATTATTATTTAAGGTTGAAATTGTTTGACAATTATTGGTTCAACAATTGCTATGAGTATTGTTTTGAGTATAGGATGCCCATGATTGCATCTCAGAGTTTAAATTGGAGACATTATAAATATTCAAATAAAATTATTAACAGGATATCTAAACGTAAGAAGATTGAATTTGTTACAACTGATAATGGGAATTTGTACAGTGGTGAAGATTTCAATCCAGAGTTTGTATCTTATTCCGACTATATATATTTGAATGAGCTTGTCATGTATTTTATAAGGCAAAAATTTAGAGATTGCACTTATGATTGTATTGTTGAGGCACTGGGGCAGAATAATTTGCATAACATATGCAACTGTGGGAGAGTTTTGTCCAGCCTCTCAGTGTGATTTCAGGCACAGGAATCTGGCAGTTGAGAATCAACCTGTAGCAGGCAGCCCTGATTATTTCAGCAGAGACAGCAATCAAGGTAAATAAATATTTGCTGCAAGTGTAAATTGCATGTTTTTTCCGACAAGAGAGCCTGAAAAATACAGAAACATAAAATCAATAAAACATCTCATACACCCAGATTATTGCAGCTTGTCATATATTATAGAGGTAAGTTTTGAGTATAATTATATTCTGTCAATAATGTCTGAGTTGATTACAACAACAAAATTCAATTACCCAAAAATATTAAACCGTGAAAAATATGTCTATCCTGTAAATCCCACAGATGAATGGGTCATGACTGACAGCCTGGATAGGTCCCACATAGGCCTTGTGTATCAGGAAGGATCACCCACTGTGATTTGTAGCAGGAAAAAATACAATGTTGCAACCAACCTGGATAATTATGCAGAAACAATTCACCCTGCAATGTGGAAACTGTTCAAACTTATCAATGCCGGTCTGGGAGATACAATTGTTGTGCATGGTGAGGTGATAGGACCCAACATCAAAGGCAACATATCTTACATTTCATAACGTTCACAGGTTTATGTCTATGATATTTGCAATGCAACAACAGGGCTGTTCCTGAGACCCTACACCAGGACCCTTGACATGTTGAGAGAGGCAGGGTTTCATCACATTGTTAGAGGAAAAATTGTGCACTCTGATGATAAATTCTGGGAGAGCATAGAATCTGAAAAATCAATCCTGTTCCCATACCTGAATCAGATAAAAGGATTTGTGTTCTGTCACAATACTGCCCAGCCTGATGTATTGGATTCAAAATTCCATGAAAACATGTTCAATTACAAATCACAGTGATACACAAATTATGTGAGTCCCGGGGCAATAGAAACAGAAATCATAGATCATTGCTTCAAATTTTTTTCCAAACATGGCATGATCAAGTTGAAAAAATCAGATCCTCATGTAAGGGAACAATTTGTTGAAAAGTATCTGTTGCAAAGCACTATATCCTATATGCATGATTACAACATAGGTGCTTGCCAGGTCACAGCTCTGAGGAATTACATGAACATGTTTTTCAAATTTATAGAATGGCCCATTAAGAAACAAGAAGAAAAGGTTCTTAAATTATGGGTTATAATTAAGATACAAGATGATCTGTAAGTAATAATACATACATATATGCATATATAATGTTGTATATGCACAATGATGGATGAATTCAATTATCCTAAAATATTGACCTGAGATGAGTATGAACACCCTGTAAATGTTCAGGATGAATGGGTCATGACTGACAGCCTGGATGGGGACCATATACATTTTGTATACAATAAGGGGTCCGACACTGTGCTGTGCCACAGGGATTGCCCATGCATGGGTTCTGAAATGCCCAACCTGTTCAAAATTGTCAATGCTTATGATGGCGACACAATTGTTGTGTATGGTGTGGAGACAGGGCCACAAATCAAATCAGAACAGCATGTATTGCATGTTTGAAGAATCAAAAATATATGTTTATGATATCTTCAATGCAACAACAGGCATGTTCCTGAGACCCTACACCAAGACTCTTGACATGTTGAGAGAGGCAGGTTTTGAGAATGTGATCAGAGGAAGAACAGTGCATGTAACTTCTCATTTCTGGATAGGAATAGAATCTGAAAAATCAATCATGTTCCCTCACCTAGATCATATAAAGGGATTTGTGTTCTATCACAACAATTTCCAGCTTGTTGTTTCTGATCACAAAGTTCAGAAGAACATGTTTCAGTACAAAACACAAGGGTATAAGGCCTATACAATGCCAGGTGCTCCAAAATCAGAAATCAAAAAACATTGTAGTGATTTTTTCAAAAATAAGAAATGGATAACATAAAGCAATCAAGCCTAAATGTAAGAGATCAATTTGTAAAAAATTTGTTGCTGGAATCCACAATATCTTACATGGATAAATTTCTGATAGAAAAAAAAACAATGTCACAGCTTTAAATAATTATATGAAAATATTCTTCAAGTTCCCAATTGAAACATGTCTATTACCCACATATGTTGAATTATGAGAGGTATTCATACCCTATAGATCCTAAACATGAGTGGGTAATAACAGATAAAATTGATGGTGCATGCATAGCTCTTCTATATCGGGAAGGCATACACACTGTGCTCTGCAGTAGAAATGTATACAATATTCAAGGCAATTTCTATGGCCTAGAAAAATATTCAAGAGTTATGCATCCCATAATGAAAAATCTCTTCAAAATTCTCAATGTCAAATCAACTGATACAATTGTTGTGTATGGAGTGGCTGTAGGTCCAAAAATCCAGAACAACATTTCTTACATACCCAAAGGCCGGCAGGTCTATGTGCATGACATCTACAATGCAACAACAGGCATGTTCCTGAGACCCTGCATGAAGACACTTGACATGTTGAAAGAAGCAGGGTTCAAGAACATAATCAAAGGAAAAACTGTGCACCTGAATCCTGAATTCTGGGAAAAAATAGAATCTGAGAAATCAATTCTGTTCTCTTACCTGGAACAAATTGAGGGATTTGTGTTCTGTCACAACACTGCCCAGCCTGTTGTTTGTAATGACCAGTTCCGGGAGAACATGTGCAAGTACAAAACACAATATTACAGGGACCTCACAATGTATGGAGAGGACAAATCTGATATTGCTTAGCTCTGTGTCTGTGCGGGGATTTGTACCTAATAACATCAGTACAGCACAGCTCTGTTAGAGATAGGGATATTGAGTATTGAAAATCTAGAAATTATTCTTCAAACAAATATCATCTAACAATTCCATGCTCAGCTCTGTGTCTGTGCGGGGATTTGTACCTAATAACATCAGTACAGCACAGCTCTGTTAGAGACATTTAATTCTTCACATTTATATCCATAACATCTCTGTGTGTGTGTGTCAGTACAGCACAGCTCTGTTAGAGATAGGGATATTGAGTATAGATTTAATTATATTATTATTGAAACATCTAGAAATTATTTTATTCTTCACAAACAAATCTCATCTAACAATTCCATAACAGTTCCATGCACAGCTCTGTGTCTGTGTGAGGCAAGCACAGCTCTGTTAAAGATCTTCACAAACAAATCTCATCTAACAATTCCATAACAGTTCCATGTTCAGCTCTGTGTCTGTGTGGGGATTTGTACCTAATAACATCAAAACAACACAGCTCTGTTAGAGACAGAATATTCAATTCTTCACATCCATATCCATAACATCTCTGTGTAATTCCATAACAGTTCCATGCTCAGCTCTGTGTCTATGTAGAGCAAAACTGTTAGAGATAGGGATATTAAGTATAAATTTAAAAATTATTTTATTCTTCACAAACAAATCTCATCTAACAGTTCCATAACAGTTCCATGCTCAGCTCTGTGTCTGTGCGAGGCAAGCACAGCTCTGTTACATGATAGGAATATTAAGTATAGATTTAAATTTTATTCTTCACAAACAAATCTCATCTAACAGTTCCATGCTCAGCTCTGTGTCTGTGTGAGGCAAGCACAGCTCTGTTAAATATAGGAATATTAAGTATAGATTTAAATTTTATTCTTCACAAACAAATCTCATCTAACAATTCCATAACAGTTCCGTGCTCAGCTCTGTCTGTGTGGGATTTGTACAGCAACATAGCTTTGTTAGAGACAGAGTAGATGGGTATAAATATTATTTCATTCAATTCTTCACCTCCATATCTATAACAGCTTTGTGAAATTTATTCTTCACATCTAACAATTCCCATAACAGTTTCATGCTCAGCAAGGCTCTGTGTTTGTGTAGATAGGGATATTAATATTTCATTCCCTCATAACAGTTCCTGTGTCTGTGTGGGATTTGTACAGAGCACAGCTCTGAGATAGGGACTAACAGTTAGGCTATAATTAATTCTTCACATCTATTGAGTGTCTAGATGTTATTTCATCCCTATGCCATGACAGTTTCAACTCTGTATTTGTATGGAATTTAAAACTTGTCTGAAAAGTGACAATCAATGCCCATTGTTTCTATATAAACGTTTCAACATACAACTTTTCAGACAAGTTTTAAATGCAATGCAACAACAGGGCTGTTCCTGAGACCCTACACCAGGACCCTTGACATGTTGAGAGAGGCAGGGTTTCATCACATTGTTAGAGGAAAAATTGTGCACTCTGATGATAAATTCTGGGAGAGCATAGAATCTGAAAAATCAATCCTGTTCCCATACCTGAATCAGATAAAAGGATTTGTGTTCTGTCACAATACTGCCCAGCCTGATGTATTGGATTCAAAATTCCATGAAAACATGTTCAATTACAAATCACAGTGATACACAAATTATTCAACATACGTTGAAACGTTTATATAGAAACAATGGGCATTGACAAGTTTATGGACAACAATCTCACAGAAGTGCCTTCTGTAAGTGTAGACAAATCAATCTGAGGGGGGTCATACTTTCTCATGGAATCCATGAGGGCTTTTTTACAAAAATCTTGGATTAGGCGGGGTTCCACACTTGAGCAAAAAGCTCATATGGGCATGTTGAGCAAGTTTTAAGTGTAGACAAATCTGCCAGAGGGGGGGTTCATACTTTCCGGCGCTGGTTATATCATAAATACCACTACTCACGTTCAAAGGGATATTTTCATGAATAAGATCGTGAATTATGATACTCTAACGATAATTGTTCACTGCTTCAAATGCAGTGACAAATATTAATGAAATAACTATTTATATTTGTGGAAATTCATGACATACTAATTTTACCCCTTTTCCAACTCGAGTTCAATGCAAGGATACCTCCGCAAATATCGAATGAAAAGTTCTCATCGTGTGCAATTCTCCATTAAATGTTTTCCCCGAGTCGTACTACCTTCGTTTTCTTTGTTACAAACGAGTATTGTTTGCACATTACATGTAGGAGGAGGGTTGCATCTATATTTCACATTGGTGAGATCCTTCTACTTTCCTTGAGGAGCGAAACTCGTAGGGTATTGGTTACCGTTCAGGATTGTCAATCTGATGGTCGTAGGGTCAAACCCTTCCGGTGGCAGAAAATTTTCGTAAGTTTTAGACCTATCCCATTGTGTTCATTGTCCACGCCGTGTGAAATGAAATGATTCAGTTTGGAATTAACGATGGGGTGACGGGAAATATTAAATTACAAAATCTCCATTTCAACGAACCGAGAAGTGGACAAAATTTGGATAATTCTTATAAATATAAAATTACATTCATGTTTTTAGTGGTATAATCGCAGGTAAAATGAAAGATCTTACATGGAAGATTTTACCTTGCTCTGAACTAAGCCAAAATGCATTTCGCACCGATCTAATACATTCTCCAATACATTTCAAAATGTTATTGAATGTTTCATGTCGATAATTTGACAAATGCATCAATTCTTCACGCTGAGACGATATTTTCTGCAACTACCTCTTCTCTTCAGTCCCTTCTGTTCTTCTCTTCTCCTTCTCCTTCTTCTCTCCCCTCCTTCTGCTCTGCTTTTATCTCATATCGCCTTCCCTACTTTTTTCGCATCTTATCTCCATCCCACTCATCTCCACTCCTAGTATCTCCTTTCCTGTCTTAGATTTCCGACTCCACGAACTTTTCTCCTCTTCTTTTCCTTCTTCTCTCCTTTACTCTACTCTCCACTCTTTTCTCATCTTGTTTTCCTTCTCTTTTCTCTTCTTTGCTCCATTTTCCTCATCTCTCCTAGAATCTTTTTCACTACATCTCCTCTCCTCGTCTATCCTCTCTTTCTTCTCTGCTCTACTTTTCCTCTTCTCATTTCGCTTTCTCTTTCTCCTGTCCTTTGTCACCTCTCGTTTTCTCTCGCCTCTTTTCCTTTCTGTAGACTCATCAGCGATGAAATACTAGAAAACCTATTATATTTCTTTCAAAAAGAATTTTGTCACTTGCGATATAATAGTGATATTTTTAATACTTTTATACACTAATACTTGTTTTTATTTCTTTCGCGTAGTTTATAAATATTTATTGTGCATGTGGCAACCCTGAAATTGAGCCTAACTCTACACGCAACCCACCAACGCCTTGTATAAATTGGGTTGCCTAGTTTAAAATGTCGTTGTCCTAAAACTTTTGAGAGACACTGTACATGATCTTGTGGTTACTGAGACGAAATTATGTAAAATTCGTTTATCAGACGATAACTTATGTATTCATTGTAAATGTGAGGGGACGATGCAACATTGGTTAAGTGAATGAATAAGATCTAGAGAAACTTGGAAATATTTATGTGTCCTAGTAGGCAAAATGTGTCGATTGCCGCCTCATTGCATTAACGTACAGTTTCTATTATTACCTAACTTTCACTACTATCCTGAGACTAAATTGAAAAGTGTGCAGTTGATTTTTTGTCATTATATTTGGTTTGTATGTAAATATAAAGAAATGGATTTTCATGAGCATTTCTTGCAGTATATAAAACACGAATATTATGAACATAGTGAAAATAAGAGCAAAAATTTATTTAGTAACTTCTTGATAGTTCTTACTGAACATTAACATGTAAAATTGTAGTCATTCTTATGTGATTTTCAGTTTAATATGATTGTATGTTTGTTTCTGAAATTGTTAAAAAAAAAAGTGGTTAGCACAAAAAAAAGTCGGTAACGCGTCTGACTACCATGCTAAACGTCCCGGGTTCGATCCCCGACCGGTTCAAATCCGGGAACTTTTCTAACTTTGGAAGCGGCCCCGGCGCCCACCCAGTGTCGAATGACATGGGTACGTGGGGGAAACCCTGAGGGGTAAAGGCGGTCAGGAGCGTGTTGCTGATCACATCACGACCGGATCAAGAAAGTGTGGGGCGTTATCCTCACACCCCCTATACGCCTTCATGGCGTGGTACTAAGCACATAGGACCATTTTACCTTTTTCTTTTACCAATTGTGTCTTATCAATTTTCTGAAACATATTCCCTCCCATCCCTTGGGAAAATATCATGCTTACTTCTCCTTGGAAAACTTCCTCCAATTTTCAATGTACGTCATTGGCCTCCCTTCAACAAGCTGTTCTTTTCAAATTTTTAGACCTCCCCGATGGCGCAGTGGTAGAATCGTTGCCTTGTAATCAAAGGGTTCCGGATTTGATTCCCGGTGGAAGCATATAGTGGTTCGGATCCAACTTTAAACTGTAGGTCCAGTCCCGATTACTGTGAACAAAGTGGACTTAAAACACGACCTCAATCAATCAATCAATCTAATTTTAAAACATGTCTTGCACATACTAAAACCGAACAAACATGAAGCAAGTCGCTAATTGATTGAATTGGAGTTCTAAGTCCACTTTATGCACAGGAAGGCTGGACCTATAGCTTAAAGGGGGATCCGAACCACTATGTACCTTTATCAGGTATCGAACCCGGGACCCCTTTGCTAGTAATATCCACTTTCATTGGCATATTATTGGTATTTCATTTTGAACACCGCGCTCCTAAATTTCATTCCACATCCCCTCAGTACTTCTATATGATTAATTCTGGCAACGTGCCAAGATTTACGGTTGTGGTTTTCCCTCCGTTGGGGACAACGAGGACGTTTAAGTAAAAAAAAACCACAATAATAATCAGTTGTGTTTATATACGTACTTATACGTATATAATTTATATCCCCTTGTACTGCTAGGAATTAAGTACAATGTAAGTGACAGCGGTGAAGAGATTAAGGGCAAGAAATGGCATGGCAATGAGCGAAGTTACTAAACTTTTGCGGACCCCTTGAAAGACCAATATGCCTGGAAAGTATCGGTAGATGAATTTCAACAGATACTTTCCGATACTGTTACCACTGATATTGGCCGAGTATCGGCTCAGCCCTAGTGTATGTTTATTTATGTAATTTGGCCATCGCTTCAGTGAGTTTTACGGCCAATTTCTTATGATTTCCTGTGATGGGGAACATAGCCCAATGTTGAGAAGACACACCAGTTGATCAATATCAGTCTCGGAAAACATAGCCATAAAACTACACCGTGTATCAAAATGAATCATCCGATTTCAAAGGGCTATATTTAGGCAACCAATGAACATAGAACATTGCAGTAAGTTGCAAAATACATGTTGGAATGTAAAGTTTTACTTACAAGAGGTTTTACTTTGTTGCACTCTTTCGTCCGCGTCAAGATTGCAACAGAAAACATTCCGCGTGCTCAGCTTCAACAATTGTGAGTATGCTACAACTGTGCAGCGTTGGCTACCGATTTGGCTTTATACCATTGGCCACCGAGGTAGCCAGATCTCACTGCCTGTGTTTTCTTCTTGTGAAAGACTGCGTACCCTCCCTCCCCTTCCAAGAGCTGTGGACGAGCTGCGAAATCGTATAACAACAGCAGTGATTGCAGGAACACCAGACATGCTCGCTCAAGTATGGGTTGAATTTTACTATCGTGTGGATGTATGCAGTGCATCCAGAGGTGGGTATATTGAACAAATGTAAAAATCGTGTAAGTAGAATTTTTATTCCAACATGTATTTTACAACTTACTACAAGGTTCTATGTTCATTGGTTTCCTAAATATAGCCTTTTGAAATTGGATGATTCTTTTTGATACACCCTGTACTATGCTGCAAATAACACTTATTCAAGAGTTGGTGCAAAACATTCTAGTGACAAATGTGGTGACATTAAAACAGCCTCTTTGGAGTGTTTTCGATTAGACAGGTAGAAACAGCTCTAGAAGTAGTACGGTCTTCATTTTTTTCATTTTTAGTGTTATTAGCAGTATTGTTAAATTTATTAACAACACTCAAACTGACAAGTAACAAAAGCAATACAGCAACATGCTGTACTGTAGCGTACATAATATTACTTGATATAACATTCCATAGATTTCATGTCTTCGAAAGTCTTCTCGCCGTTGTAACAGACGGGATCCATCGTTGAGTCTCGTGCTGCATCTGTGCAAGCAAGACGTTCGCTTTAGAAATATATAACAAGATTAAATATATACAAACAAATACATAAGAAATAACCCCCACATAAAAAATGACATGATCCTCTGTGTATATATATATTAAAGAGAGGTTCGTAGGTTGGTCTAGACAATCAGTACTATTTCAAAAATGTATCAAGCTTGACACTTGTCTACATGACATGGTTCTCTAATTCCCTCTCTTTCGTGTATGTTCTATAAATTGCCACAACTAATTAGGCGCTTTCTTGAAATTAAAAGCAAAACAGTGTCTATTCATTGCCACCCTGTCACTGTCCCTTTAATCCCAGATGAAATAAACACCGGGTACCTTGACAGTGTCGAATCTACAATTTTAAACAAATAATTTCGAGCAAAAAGGTACTTGGCTTTTCACCAACGGATAGACATATACTTGAAAATATATGCGTTGGCTTGACACCAAACAACTTTTCTGTGCTTGAATCGTGAGACTAGCCACAGCCACTTACCGGCACAGAGAAAACCTTCCAAAAGTCTCCCCTCTTACCCCACCCCCAAAAAACAACTTAAGAATGCCAACCCCTGTTACTCAATCGGTTCCCTTATATAGGCGATTAAAAAAAACAGTAAACGGAACTTTCTTTCAGTCCCCTTCAGGTTGAAAGGACAAGATTTTAAAACTAACCGCCTTCTGCAAGCTGGCTTTTACCGTCACTTAGGCCAGCCCTACAGCAGTTTACATTGGAAACTGCATAAAAAGGTATTATCGTCACTAAACAAAACATAATATTAAACATTCATAAAAAAACAATTAAAAATAGGATCATGTAGTTATTCTATCATTACATGTTCAAGCGGCTCCGGCGCCCACCCAGCGTCGTATAAAGTGGGTATCTGGAGGAAACTCTTGGGGGTAAAGGCGGCCAGGGGCATGGTGCTTATCACAAGACCCGTACCTCGTTCAGCACTTTACCTTTATTGATAAGGTAGACTAATATACATTTTAACATGGAAATAATTACTATATTTACTTAACTATACATATTTGAGAGTCCACTACCACAGACAAATAACGGTTAGAAGTGTCGTACTGGGCTTCGACCGTATACTGCTCGTCTTGCCTGTTCGAGTGTTATTCACTCGAGAGCGAAGAAGCTCTCGATTCCGCACGCTATCTAGCGTCGTCTTTGCGAACTATTTGGCGCACGAGCGAAATACTCTTTCTGCAGCTCTCTATCAGGTAACATATATACACTACATACTTACCAAGGAACAGAAACAGAACGCACACAGACCGCATGTTCGAGTTCATAGTTCCAACTGAGAACTTGGGGAATGCTGTAACACTTTATAAACGATTTTCAGTCAAGTTGCGGATGCAATAGAGTAAGGTTATTGTATCATCCACCCTCAGAATTGTGATCTCAGAACTGACCTGTGGAAGTATGAAATTTTATCATATTTATATGAAGCGCTTTTTTTCTGGGAAGATAGGTTCCGGTACTCTTATGCTTGGTTTGTTATTGTGCTCGTCATAAAAAAAACTCCCTGTCGTCTTCAGAGAGGGTCAAATTGGGTCGTTGAACCATCTTAAATGAGGAAAACTTCCTTACGTTTCCTCCTCCCCTTTCATTTGTAACTCTTCTGTGTATTTCTTTTCCTGTATCTTCTTTCTACATTAGCTTTCGACCAGGCCCAGATTTTTTTTAGGGATGGACCAGACCCGCAAATTTGTTTATATATACATATATATCTATATTTAGATATACGTATGTGTGTGGGTGTGTGTGTGTGTGTGTGTGAAATTAAATTTTCTTTAATTTTCTTGTGCCAGCACCATTGAACAGCCACGAAAATTCTGTTTAGAAAATAAATCGTATTAGCCACTAGTATTACAATAACGAACTCGAAATGTGAGTTAACAAAAAAAAATCGACACGTTTTCATCTGGTAGCCAATAGCGCCGATTGGTTGTCAAAACTGGGGGGCAAGGACAATTTACTTTTTTCTTCTTCCTTTGGCATTACGGCCCTTGTAGTATAGCCTTAGCCACCTCAACAATGCCGGTCCATTGTCTATCTTGCGCCTTTTGTCTCCATCTTCTTATCCCCAGTGTTTTGATGTCTCTCTACACATCATCTATCCTCGTATCCCGGGTCGCCCTCTTCTTCAAGTTTTACGGAGAATACTTTCTTTATCACTCTGTCATCATTCATTCTAATTAGATGTCCTCCCCAGCTCAATCTCCTTGCCTTGATATCAGCTATAATATCAGCAGATTTATATAATTCCTTCAATTCATGATTATAAAGCATTCTCCATCCTTCACCATCATATTTTGGTCCATATATTTCTCGTAGTATTTTCCTTTCCAAAGTAGGGTCGACAGCCCTACCCCAGAAAAAGCACCTTGTTCAGAAATCAATAGAGCAATTTACTTTCTCTTAGTAGGAAAGTTTGAGATTTTAATTTTAGGTCCACATGTATTCACAGATAGGCTAATCGGGACTGGCCCTACAGTTTAAAGTGGGATCCGAACCACTATGTGCCCCAATAAGGTCTTGGCATTAAGATTCCATAGCGCAGGGGCAACTGCCCCCTAATCTGCTGGTAGGCTTGCATCAATGGTTATAAATCTAAAACTACAAATATACGCAAGGGAAAAAATTGAAATTTTTACAAATTTGAAAAATCGTAGCTGTTATTTTCGGGGCTTCTTATAGGTTCACATGTAAATATTTCAAGATTCGAGGGGCGGGCATGACCCCCATGGCCCCTCCCATGGGTACTGCTTCGACATTTTCTCACTTTTAGTAAATGTTCATTCGTGTTTTATTCCTCTCTCCTTCATCAGTTCTTTTTTTTTGTGTTTTCCCTCTAATTTTCTGTCAGTCTCCTTTTTTCTTTCTGTCTATCGATCTTCTGATACCTCTTCATTCTCTCTTTCTGCTTTTGTATTATCTATCTTTCTCTCTCTCGCTTCTCTTTTTCTTTCACTCTCTCGATTTATATTTATCCCTGCCTTACTAGCTTCTCTATTTCTTTCTATCTTTCGCATTTCTATATCTTTCTCTCTCACATTTTCCCTTCACTACTTCTTTCCCTCTCTATTTTCTGCGCTCGCGAGCGTCCACCCATCTACAATGGAACTGTCAAATATTTAATTTTCATTTTCTAGGAAATTACTATAAGTTTCAAGCTTACATATGGCAGGATACCACTGCTTTTCACTGATACAAATAGAGGCGCAATCATTACAATGGCGTTTTGAAGTTCCGATCAGTGTTGCAGCATTGAGGTCATTTTGTAAATAGAAGTTGATTCCTCATTGTTTCAGCTGAATACAGTCTGACCTATAATTTTTGTCGGACCTTTAAGATTTTCATTTCATTCTCCCTGGTGGAAATCATAAAATATATATCGCCGGCAGAATACTGTTTTTTCGAATCTCCACTTTTCTTCGGAAGTGACTTGACGACATTATCGTGTTTCGTACATGTTATTGCGTCACATTCCGAAGCGAAGTATCTGGATGTCAAATGGTATGAATTATCAACATTAATGTAATGTTTGCGCAAATCGTGTAGTGTGTTGAAAACCAGGGTTGTTAAAGATCTAAGAATTTTAAATAAATTCAATTCCGGTCCAGGAGAGAAAATCAGTGAGCGTAAATGGGTTCTGGACCCGTAAAGAACCATTTTTATCTGTAAAGTATTTCAATTCGGTCCAGGAACCTTTTTACCAGATCAATTTAAATACGGTCCAAAAACATTTTTTTCAGACTGATTTTAAATTCGGTCCAGGAACCTTTCTCAATGAAACAATACGCAACTTGGATGGCATTTATATTGTCTGAGAAAAAAGGTTCCCGTCCTGTTATGCAACCAAATAGAATCCATTAGAATGTATGGATTTCTGGATCCTTAATAACGCCAGGGTTGTTTATTTCCAGGAATTGTAAATAAATTCAATTCCCGTACGGAAGAGAAAATCAGCAAGTGTAAATAGTTTCTAGGCCGTAAAGAACCTTACTATTTATAGCGCATTTCAATTCGATCCAGGTACCGTTTTTCTCGGATCAATTTAAATTTGAATTGTTCGAGAAAATAGGTTCCGGTTCTGCAGAATAGAACCAATTAGAATTTATGAGTTCCTGGACCTTCAACAACCCTGTTGAAAAACCCATATAAATTCAACTTCAATCAGTTCTCCTGATGATATATGCAAATGGACATTCGACAGAACAGTATTCAGCCGGCGATATGGTTAAAAAAGAACCAAGTACGGTACATAAATGAAAAATAAGATAGAAATAAAAATCATAAAGTAAGCATATAATTTACGTCATAGTGCTTCAACAGCATCACCTCTGACATTGTCATTGTAAATTTTCCACACGTGAAAAGCATGTCCCTCCTATTTTGTCAATTACACGTGTTAACCTTGGGTACTTCTATTTTTATTTTTTATTTTGTAATATCAAAATGGTCTCAACGAAGCCATTTGAACTTGCAACCTTCAGCTCTGTCATAAAATAACCTTGAGATTCATATTATCAATCCATAAAATGTGAAAACTCTAAGAGGGGGAAGTGGATTTGACACGAAAATTTCCGGTGAATTCATATGTATTTGCCAACCAATGAATACATTCAAGTTGGACCTACGTTTGCAGCATTACCGCGATAGATTCCATGGATCTGATCACAACCTACTTTGGATTGGATTGAATTGGATTGATTTGGTGTTTTAAGTCCACTTTATGCACAGTAAGGCTAATCAGGACTGGATTTAAAGTGGGATCCACTATGTGCCTCCACCGGGAATCGAACCCGGGACCCCTTGATTACAAGGCGACGACGCAACAACAGCACCATCGAGGAGGCCACAACCTACTTTGTCTATAATTTATTGGTTATTGATGTTTACCGAACTGATCAGGGAAGGTAATTTAGCTTATAGTATACTAGAATTGGATATGTCTTTCTAGTATCTGAGTAAACAGTAGATATACATAGAATGATTTCAGAATGAGCAGTATAAGTGATGGTATTGAAAGAAAAGAGAACTATTTAATCAAATGTACTGATTACCTACGTTCTAAATGCTGATATGGACCGTTACTTTGTAACAGACTTTAATACAAGACAAGCCCGTAGCCAGACAGGGGCCAGGGGGGACTGAGCCCTCCCTGACACTTCCATCAGCCCCCCCCCCCTTGACATTAGGTAAAACTGTTTTGTATACTTTGTTTGCAGTGAAGAGTGAAAATTGAGACAGCTCACAACTTTAAGGATAAATCACAGAACATGAGCAGTAGCTATTACTATTACATTCACTCATCTTGTTTATGAACTGAAGTCTAAGTGGCTGCAAGTGTTTAGAACATTATCTGGACTCTGTAAGATCTTTCATAGGGGGAGCTTCTTTATCTGTACCTTCACTGTCCCTGTTGAGTCCTCCCGTTTAGACAGAAATCTGTGACTTTGATGTCGTCATGCAAATTCCCTCCGCATCTGTGTCAAAGGTCAACAGCTCCCACGTTTTTGGAACGAAAAGGAGTTTCATTGCTTCCGCCGTGAGGTGGGTGGAATGTACTGTAGGCACTGTGATTGAATATTGTGCATTTCTTTGTGTGATATAAATATTTGTATCATAGGGATGATGTCAGCAGCAGTCAATGAACACTTCAAGAGATGTTTTAAAAGATGTAGAAGAATGTAGTATTTGTGTGATATTTATAAATTTTATGTAACATAATGACCACTCCCACACACATAATTTACCTTCATTTAATAGTTAATTTTTGAAAAATGGAATTGGTTTACAATGCCCTCCCTGATAACCTGTGAGCCCCCTCTGGAGATCAATTCTAGCTACGGTCCTGATAAAATAGTATTCTACTTTGCATTAAAAAAAGGTTTTCAGATATGTAGGGTGCCTTCACCTAATAAGTCTAATCGAAATACTGTACCCTGCCCAGGCTATCTCTAGAGCAAGCGAACGAAAACAAGTCTCTGCGCAAATAGTGACGCGAGACGGCTCCACCAATGAACACGCTAGAGGAAACGGTATTGCATGGAGGGGGAAAGCGACTGCGGTTACCAGCCTTCGAGCAGCGTGTACTGCTCACTCTGCCCACTCGATCCCCCACCCCTCTTTTCTGCCACTTTGCGCGGCCTTGTTCCATAGATAGTTGGGACAGGGTATAATGACTTAATACTTTGTTACCTTTTATAGGTAATAGGGGTGAGACCCCCGCTACCTAGAAAACAAGAAACCTACACAAATAAATATATGTTTAGTGCAAATTTGTATGGTATTTAGGCGTAGCCTTTAGTAAATGTGACTGCTCTAAAGAAAATATTCACAACCTTGCTCTGCCTACTCACGTTCCAACAAGTTTCCTAATACAATTAACTTCTAAATGTTAATTTCATGTGTAATTCTGTAATCAATTTTTGTCATCGTAAGAGTAACCTTGAATGAATGTCAGACGTGATTATATAAACGTAACCGAAAGCGCCTATACTCTGTCCCAGCTAACTGTGGAGCTGGCAAACGAAACAAGTCTCTGCACAAGTAGTGACGCGAGACGGCTCCACCAATGAACACGTGAGAGGGAACGGGGCTACGTGGAAGGGGGGAATGCGACTGCAGTTACCAGCCTTCCCAGCAACGTGTACTGCTACGCTCTGACCACTCGATCTCCTTCGCTTCTCTGACGTTGTGCGCGGTCTTGCTCCACAGTTATCTGAGACAGTGTATACATCGTTTCGATACTTGGTAAGTGGCACTTAATCACTTGCCACACTCAGTCATCATTTTCCAGTTCTACGCTTAAGTGAAATAGTAATATATTCTCTTCTATATTTTCGAGAATGCAAGGCAGGTTTAAACAAGCATTTCTACCTCGCAATAACTTTGCTGCTGAAGAGAGAGGCAAGTGAGGATACATTTGTCGGTACGCATGAGAGATGACAGAGCTCCGTGGCGCAGAGGTTTGCCAGCATGCTGCGACCCCAGTGGTTAGGCTTCGAATCCCTGCCTGAGCATGTGTGTTCCTTGCGAGTGTCTTTCATCAATTTCATCATATCATCACTCTTCCTAATTTTTGCAATTAGCTAAAAAGTGACTGAAAAGCGAAGTAAAATAAATGAAATAAATCAATGAATCAACCAGTATGAGAGATGAAACTTGAAAAGCTTTATATACAGTCACGAGGCTTTACACCAAAAGGGAAAAAAATAATCATGTCACAGAGGTATATTTCTTTACTAGGACACATGAAACGGATAAAATTAATATACTTCCAGTAATACGCAAACATTTCCAATTAATTCAAACATGATCATACAAGTGTATGTGTGTGAACACATAAGGTGTTGTCGTGAAGCGCCAATAAATTTCACAGTGCATACAAGACATAAAGGCAATGAACTTTTCTCCATAAAGCTTTGATCTTTGAGGCCTCCTTTCAACGCTACGCATCCTCAAAACACGTCATTTTGATCCTGCACACATACAACTATACACTGCAAAGATTCACGTTGCCACTGAGACTTACTGTTTTCTGTTGTGAAATGACAAAAATGTCATTACCCTATACGAACACTTGTGTAAACCAAATTAAGTCTAGGGCTGTTTTCCTGAGTGTGAATATTTCTGGACAAACTCTTCTCCAAATGTGCAACACGTGTATTGATTGTGATTGTGATGATCAGCATTAAAGTAGGTGGATTAAACTCAGCAACTCTATTATGTTGGTGTTGCATATTATCTGTAGAATACTACTGCTTTAAGCCCCGTACCTAGATATTTTGGAGTCCTAAGCAGGATCGTGGTTTGGCGCCCTTCCCCCGTACTACCAAGTACCGATATTTTATGTGAGACCTATGTGTTATTTACATCCTACAATGTAATAATGTGGGTTATATTTAAAGATTCATGTTTGCATTTCATAATTTTTTAGTTATGTCTTAGTGCTTTTCCCCCTTTCTCTTCAACAAGAAAAACGTTATTTAGAAAAGTTATTTCTTTTGTCCGTTAAGGTGTTCATTGTGTGTCTGTTGTGTTGTTGAATTGTACATTGAACCGAATTTGAACCTTTGGAAACTCGTGTAGCTTCTTCCAAAACATAAACGTGTTAGTTTAATACGAGGGTCGTTCAAGTCAATCGGGGAAGAACAAATTTCAAAGTGTGGTAACTGGATTTCTTTTTCCACATAACCTCCTGCTACAGTTATACACTTATCCCAGCGTTTAACTAACGACTGGAATGCTTCGGCATAGAAAGATTTATCATTTGGGCGGAACCATTGTACGACAGCATTCTTCACTTCATCATCAGTGTTGAAATGTTTTCGTCTAAGGAATTCCTTCAGGGGTCCAAACAGGTGAAAATCACTTGGCGCTAAGTCAAGACTATAGGGGTGTGTGGTAATATCTCTCAGCCGATTTCCTGGAATGTTTGGAATGTGCGTTGAGCGGTATGCTGTCGTGCATTGTCTTGCAAAAAGTGAACACCCTTTGTGATGAAACCCGGACGTTTCTTCCATAAACTCTTATGCACATCACGCAGAACACTGCAGTAATACTCACTATTGATAGTATAGTATTGATACTTGCAATTTCACGACAGGTTATGCGACGATTGTCCATGATCAGCTGCTCCACGCGCTGAATGTTCCCAGGAATGACTGGCGTGGGCTGTGATCCACCACGACCGGGATCGTCAGTAATAAAGATACGGCCATCTTTAAAGCGCTTACACCATTCAAATGTCTTACTGCGACAGAGTGTCTCATCACCGTATTGAGCCTGAAGTCTTCTGTAAATTTCAGCAGGTTTTCAGTCCTCGTTCACTAAAAAACTTCATCACAACACGCTGTTCCATGTAGACATCCACACTGTTGTCCGCCATCTTGAATAACGGTCTATGCAGAAGCGCGGGAAATAAGCGCCGCCTACCAGTAACAGCACACAGTTGCCAGTTCCTACTGCATACAAAACCTCCAACCTAGGAGTCTATTTAACCCTGGAAAAAAAATAATTCCCCGATTGACTTGAACGCCCCTCGTATTACATATGGCTATTATACTGTGTGAAGTTTGCAGACACGTGATTCATATCCTATTCAGACGGTCTCTGAAGAAAAACCAGACTTTTATCAGCGCCGTCTCTAAACGAATGTAAATCCCTAGAACCGACAACCCCAACAAGAACCCAAGAGAGCCCCCGACATCTGCAAGAAGCTGAGCTTCGTCGTAGGACCAGAATTCCTCGATCACTTCCGACAACCCTGAAGACTCCCTGACAACGACCCTGGCCTGGTGCTCTCTTTTGAACGGAGTGGAGAACTCATTCGAGAGCGACACGATGAACCTTGTAACCTGACACGGAGGCACGCAGGAGCACTTCCCAGGGTTGATCCATTCGAAGGTATCGTAAGCATGTATCAGTTTCTGGTGGGAGTTGTAGTCTGTGCATTCCTTGCAGCCAGGAAGGTAAACCCAAGGTTCACAGCATCCAGCCTTCGCGATTAGGATCCTTCGGTGACAATCTTCTGAACACTGTAAGACAGCATTGTTATGATTATTTATTTATTGAGAAAATTCAAGATACAGCACAGATTGCAACACTGAAACTGTCAACAATGAAAAAAGTAAAAAAAAAATAAAAAATAATAATAACAACAAAATAGCACAAATATCAATAACAAATTCACAAAAATTAGTAAAGGATGACACTTTTTGATATTATTTACAAGCATTTTTCCTATAGCTGAGCTGATACCGATGCCGCTGAATCGGATACCGATTTACCGATACTGGCCGATACTTTCCGACAATTTGACTCACAAATGCCGCGCAACACTTTTGCGGAGTCTAATTATCCTGGAAATTATGCAAAATTCGAAGTTTCTTTTTTATTTTGCACAACTTTTATGTGAAATAACGGAATTTTGTGATTACATAACATGTAATTGAATATTCTGATATAATCCTTGAATATTTTAAAGTATAAAATATGGTAAATTAATGCATATAATTAGAATGGATACTTTAATATTAATCAATATTTTGAACGACCTTTAATGATTATGATCTTCAAAAATCGATATCGGTATCGGTGGGAATCGGTGCGAATATCGATATCGGTTCAAAGTGGTATCGCCTAACTCTTTTTTTTTCTGATGGAAAACCGAAAGGCATACTCCGAGAAAAATATATCGACACTTGATGGGAGGTCATCATATTGTGGTGGTTGGTTGGTTGATTTGGTGTTTTAAGTCCACTTTATGCACAGTAAAGGTAATCGGGACTGGACCTACAGTTTAAAGTGGAACCCGAACCACTATGTGCCTCCTCCGGGTATCGAACCCGGACCCCTTGATTACAAGGTGAAGACGCTACGCTACCACTGCGCCATCGAGAAAGTCCATCATTATGTTATGTGGAAAGTCTGTAGAAGAGAGATGTTTGTGTAAAATTTCTAGTAAAGTTGAAAGATACGTGTACCCGAATTGTCCATGGGCTTACACGAGGTGGACAAGATCGTGACGAGAACGAGTGGGGTGCCTTTTTTAAACACACCTGAAATATCCTTGAAATAGCTTGGGAGGCTGCCCAATTTTCGCAGGGGAGGCGTGGAAACTTCCGAAAAATATTTAAAAGTTTAAAATATATTAATAAATAACATATCAAGTTAAGCAAGAGATTTGATTGACTGATTTATTGATTTGGTGTTTTAAGTCCACTTTATGCACAGTAAGGCTAATCGGGACTGGACCTAAAGTTTCAAGTGGGATCCAAACCACTATGTGCATCCATAGGGTATCGAACTTGTGACCCCTTGATTACAAGCCGACGACGGTACCACTGCACCAACGGGAGGCCCCATTAAGCAAGAGATCCTTGCTCATTCTGCTTCCCTTTGTGTGTGAACTGGATTTTAAGCCATGTTGCTGATCAACTCCAAATGCAGATCTAGAGTAAATATCCAGAATGAGATGCGCCTGCCCATTTCGAAATACATATACGCAGATTCAATAAAGTGTGTGACGGCAAGCAATCTCAGACATTGTAATATAGTAGTGGGGTTTACGGGGGGGACAGGACCGGAAAGTATGAACCCCCTCTCAAGCAGATTTGCTATACTTAAAACTAGGTTAACATGAGCATATGAGCTTTTTGCTCAAGTGTGGAACTCTGATTAATCCAAGATTTTTGTGAAAATGCCCTCGGGAATTTCCTCAGAAAGTATGACCCCCTCAGATTGATGAGGCTACGCTTACAAAAGGCACTTCTGTGAGATTGATGTCTATAATTCTGTCAAAAATATGCCCCTCTTGATATTGTATGATATCTTAAGTATAGTAACTGTTATAGTGCCCTAGCATGTATAGATTTCAAAATTTTGTTAATATTGTATTTTTCAGAAAATTCTATTTATAAAAATTGGATATTTACAGCTTAAGTATTGCATATATCAGGAAAATTATAGAGACAAAAAATGTAGAGAATCATGTCTAGAATATGCCTGCAAAATTTTAAGTCTCTAGTACTGATAGCTTTTGAAAAATCTCAAATCCAAAAAATTATCGATTTTTTAACAAAACTTCTAAATCTCATCCAGAATTGAAATAAACAACCCCCATGCCTCTATCTTGAAAAATAGGCAAGTTATTCAAGATCTAGAGAACGGCAAGAGATTTTTGAAAAATTATAGAGATCAAAAAGTTGCATCTCGGCATGCCCATGAGAAATCACCAAGCCCCATGTCTCTAGCATTCATGGTTCCAGAGATAATCAAAATCCAAAAAATTATCGATTTTTTCAAAATTTCAGTATGTTGCTCAGTGGGACCTAATAAGCCTATACCTGACTGCTAGAGTGTCTGAGCATGCATAGATTTCAAAATATTAACAAAATTGTTAATATTGTACTTTTCAGAAAATTCTATTTATAGAACAGACATAAATCAGAGATTTACAGCTTAAATATTGCATATATCAGAAAAATTATAGAGACAAAAAATATAGAGAATCATGCCTAGAATATGCCTACAAAATTTCAAGTCTCCAGTACTGATAGTTTTTGAAAAAATCACAAATTCAAAAAATTATCGATTTTTTAACAAAACTTCTAAACAGCCTCTAGATTTCAAATATGCAACCCCCATGATCCTATCTTGAAAAATAGGCAAGTTATTCAAGATCTAGAGAACGGCAAGAGATTTTTGAAAAATTATAGAGATCAAAAAGTTGCATCTTGCCATGCCCAGGCTAAAGCAACAAACCCCATGTCTCTAACATTCATGGTTCCAGAGATAATCAAAATCCAAAAAATTATCGATTTTTTCAAAATTTGAGTATGTTGTTCAGGGGGCTATACTGAGTCACCCCATAAAATATTACTGGCCTAGGATCAAAATTAATGAAAATAGCAAAAATAAAATAATCGATTTTTTCAAAATTTCAGTATGTTGCTCTGGGGGCCATGCAGAGTCACCCCATAAAATATTACTGGCCTAGGATCAAAATTAGTGACAGAATGCAGAAACAAAAATTATAATAGGGCTTGGATACAGCTACCAGCCACTAATTTTTATTTTGAACACAGTACTTAAAACTAAGCCAAGATGCACCCCCAACCCACCCCCACACACCCCCAACCCACCCCCACACTCCCCCACCTCACCCCTACATACCCATATACACACCTACCCACCCCTAACCCACCCGTACCCACACCCACCCACATCCATACATATTTACTCCCCGGTCACTTCTATTGCATCATGTTGTAACTATTTAATCAATTAATATTAGACGACATAATGCGATGTGTGGTGTTTTCTGATTGGCTCTGCAAATCTATAAAAGCCAGGGCACAGTGCAGATTCTTCACCACTGCTGGATCGGCAGTGGAACCCACAAGTGGGGGATAGAACCTGAACAGGCTCCACCAAAGTATAGGAGACTTGAAGCATATAATTTGGCGGAATAACCTAAGTAAGGTCATAGAGACAATATACACTGATGCAATAAAAGCCAATTTTTGGCAGGGGGGGCCAAAGTGGTTCCTAAATACAAAATCTCAAGAACTAATTGACATAGAGCTATGCAGTTTTTTTTGTCTGCACTGGAATAACCTAAGTAAGGTCATAGAGACAATATACACTGATGCAATAAAAGCCAATTTTTGGCAGGGGGGCCAAAGTGGTTCCTAAATACAAAACTCAAGAACTAATTGACATAGAGCTATGCAGTTTTTTTGTCTGCACTGAACTCAACTGATCCAGCATAGAGTTTTGATTTGAATCCCAAGAAATTGTATATAAATACCAAAGCCAAAAATATTAACACACATACACACATACACACATACACACACACACAAAGCACAGTGCTGAACCCAACTGATATTTTTATCCAGTATAAAGTTTTGATTTGAATCCCAGGAAATTGTATATAATAAACAACAACAAAAATGCCAAATCAAAAACATTGTAATCAATGCAATAAGAATATATCTAGCCCCAATTGGGCCAAGCATCAAAAAATTTGTAATCCAGACAAAAGCAGAACTCCCACAATAATTTGCCCCAAATGCCATAGAAAATACAGCATGCAATACTTCACATATACACATAAAAATACTTGCTCTGCACAGTCATCAACATTGCCCCCTCAACCATCCACATCTGGTCTGAAAAGAAGGCACGAAGCACCTCTTAATGCCAGAGCAGCAAAACAGCCACGCTATGAACCTATCCGTAGCAGTTTTAACGGACAATTAAGGGATTACCGGTTTGTATCAGAGCCAAGATGTGGCATTGAGAATTTTTTGAACAGTAAAAAACTTGATGTACAGGCAATTCTAAATGCACAAAATGGCTCTTATAAACTGTCCCTCAAATTGTTTGTACAATATAAGAAGCCAAACGGCACAAAATTTACACAGCCGCACATAACAGAAACTGTACCTGTATATTCAAATGCAAATTCAGATACAATAATAAGCAGCTTGATAAATCAACTGAACATTAAACACTCTGAATTTGCAGCAAAAGAGTCCGGATGGAGCCTATGCGGTTCATCACACAAGCTCTATGTTAATATTTCTGAATTCAGCCCATTACAAGGATCTACATATGTGCCTCTACCCGCCAATATCAAAAACAAAAGAGCCGTGGTCAATATAAAAAATGCCGACCAGAAATGCTTTTTGTGGTGTATATTAGCTGCTTTGTATCCAGTTTCAGACCATCCTGAGAGAATAACTTATTACAAACAGTATGAACACGATTTTGACGATGCAATAGAGGGTTTGGAATATCCAATGTCTGTTCAGAATATTGATAAATTTGAAAAAAAGGCCAGGCACATCAATGGCAAACAATTATCTATTAATGTATTTATTTGTTCCACTGGCAATTGCCCGATAGCACCTCTCAGAATCAGTACAATTGATGATGAATCTGCAATTCCGATTGATCTGCTCTTAATTGAAGGAGATGATACATACCATTACACTCTAATACATAATCTTCAAGCTTTAGTGAGAACGCAACTAGATAAATATAAAAACATATTCAAGTTGTGCAGAAGATGTTTAACTGTATTTGATGGTCAAAAAATGGTGAAGGGGGTTCGGGAAGAGAGTGCAGAAATTGCTAAAAACAAGTTAATTGAGCATCTGAAATACTGTGGGAACCATAAACCTGTTCATATGGTGATGCCCAATCCAAGTGAAAATTGCAAATTCAAAAAGTATGAAGCCTTGTTGGAACACCCAGCATATATTGTCTGTGATTTCGAATCGAACCTCAAACCTCTTGCATTCTGTAGCCCAGATCCAGAAGAATCTTCAAGTACACCATACCAGCAACATGAGCCTTCCAGCTTTTGTTATATAGTTATACGGGATGGTATTGTTATTAAAGAATATTCATACAAGGGACCAAATGCCATCAAAGAATTTGCACATAGAATAGAAAATGAGTGCCGTGACATAGCATCTAACAACTTATTAAAATCAAAACCCATGTTGCCTTTAACAGAGGAACAGATTGAGGATTTCAACAATGCAGAAAAATGCCCGGTATGTGATTCTGAATTTTCAGATACAAATATCAAGGTTCATCACCATTCTCATACAGATGGTAAATTCTTAATGGCCCTGTGTAAAAGCTGTAATATTAAGATCCAGAGACCAAAATTTATCCCCATATTTTGCCATGGAGCATCCAATTATGATTTCCATCATCTGATCAGGTACGAGGGGTTTGACAAGCAGAATTTAAACATTTTAGCTGAAAATGATGAAAAATATATATCTATTAGCAAGATAATTAAAGTTGATGGTGCTCCTATTCACATAAGATTTCTTGATTCTTACAGATTTTTATCTGCTAGCCTGGCTACACTGGCCTCTCAATTATCTGATGATGACTTGAAAATCACACGTACATTGTTTCCAAATCAGGACCTGAAATTAATTAAGCGGAAGGGTGTATATCCATATGACTATGTCACAGATTTTTCTAAATTTGATGAGTGTTCCCTGCCACCACAAGAAGAGTTTTATAGCAGAATCAGAGGATCTGGAATCACTGATGAAGATTATCACCATGCCAAATTGATGTGGAACAATTTAAAATGCAAGACATTTGGTGATTATCACATGGCATATTTAAAACTTGATGTAACCCTCTTAGCTGATATATTGCAAGCATTCAGAAAATCTTCAATGCAAAATTATGGACTGGACCCAGTGTATTTTTACAGTGCCCCGGGCCTAGCATGGGCTGCAATGTTTTTCAACACCAAAAAGCTATTGGATCTGATCCACGATCAAGATATGTATCTGTTTATGGAGCAGTGTATAAGAGGAGGGATGGTGCAATGTTCTCAGAGATATGCCAGAGCAAATAACAAGTATATGCCTGATTATGATCCAGCACGGCCATCAAATTATATAGTGTATGTAGATGCCAATAGCCTCTATGGTCATGCCATGATGGATAAACTGCCATATGCAGAGCTTGAATGGGTTGAAGATTTCAATATTGAAGATCTTCAGGATTTTGATGACAGTGACTATGGCCTCATCTTAGAGGTTGATCTGACAATTCCTGATCATTTGCACAATAAATTTTCTGATCTGTCCCCAATTCCCGAGGTTCAGTGCTCACCTGGCTCTAAACAGAAGAAGCTCATGATGACTCTGGAGCCAAAACAAGGCTATGTCATATATTACAAAAACCTCCAGTTCCTGATGAAACATGGTGTTCAAGTAACCAAAGTTGGAAAAGTTTTGAGGTTCAGGCACTCAGAATGGTTGAAACCATATATTGATACAAATACAGAGCTTCGAACATCTGCAAAGAGCCAATTTGATAAGGCCTTGTTTAAATTGATGATCAATTCTGTATTTGGCAAAACAATTGAAAATGTCAGAAAACATAACAATGTTAAAATAAATACTGACCCCGGCCGGAGCAAAAAATTGGTTGCAAAGCCCAACTTCAATTACAGAAGAATTTATGATGAGCACATGGCACTTTTCAACATGAAGAAAACAAAGATCAAATTTGATAAACCTATTTATGTAGGGGCTGTGATATTGGAATTGTCCAAATTACATATGTTAACATTATATTATGAGGTGCTGAAGCCTTTTTATGGCGATCGTGTAAAATTATTGTACATGGACACGGATAGTTTTATTCTTGATATTCAAACAGAAGATGTTTATCAAGATATGTCACAGCCTGAATTGTTTCAATACTTTGATACCAGTGAACATACAAAAATTCAACACCACTACAACAAAAAGGTGCCTGGCAAGTTAAAAGATGAGACACTTGGTGATGTTATTGTGGAATTTGCTGGGTTAAGTGCCAAGATGTACAGTTTTAAAACATGTAGTGCTGTTGTCAAAAAGGCCAAGGGCATTGGCAGAGTAACTGTTGAAAAAGATCTCCAATTTGAAGATTATAAAAATTGCATCAAATTACAGAATTCAATTAGAACATCAGAAAATAGAATTCAGAGTGAGAATCACTTGCTGACTTCAAATATTGTAACAAAAGTAGCCCTAGACCCACATGATGACAAGAGATGCATTTTGTCATGTGGCATACATACTCTACCTTGGGGGCATTGTGATTTGAAAAGTGGGAAACAATGCCCAATTCCAGAGCATGATTTGAAATAAATAAACATGCCTATGAACTTATTTGGGTTCAAAAAACAGGCTATTATGGACCTGCCCACACCACAACCCTCTCCTGATATAATATCTAAGCTGAGTGGCTTGTTAATTATTCATCTGAACAGCATACTTACAGATAATGATGATGAAACAGGCAAAACATTGTACATATTTAACAATAATTTAAATCATTACCAATTACCTGTAGGTGGGCAATTGCAATTTATTACAACCCCTGAGGGTGAAGTCAAGATTTCAATAGGGAGAAATATTTACAGAATTAAGCACTCAAACATGGTTTCTGGCACTGTATATACTGTTTCTGCTGGTGACTGCTTATATGTTGAGGTCCCTGGATCCTATGACAAGCTTATACCCTTTTTTATAGAATTAAGAATCAGATACTCTATAATAAATAACCATTAAAAGAAAATGCCTAATGATATATTTGGCCATACAAGGCATGAAGATCACAGTGATGAGATTCTGATGCTTGATGTCAGAGTCAAGAAATTAAGAAGTGATTTACAAGCTTTACAAACCACACTCAATGCCAGTCTTCAATTAGAAATTACAAATTTACAATCACAATGCATGGACCCTCTTCTTAAAATTGATTCCGAACTCAAAGTGCTGCTTCAAAAATATACTGATCTGGCAACATTAGATAATTTTCAAAGTTTAGAAGAAGCTGTAGCAGCTCTTCAAGCCAAATTTAAGACCCAGGCCACCAACTCTGTGCAATTGAAACAGCAATTGGAAGAGCAGATAAATAATGTCCAGGCACAGCTCCAAACAATTGTCAAAAGCATAAAATCACAGGAAGATTTTGATCTAGTGATTTCCACTCTAAAAGAACAGATTCAGTCACTCCAGATACCTAATCTGGACCCTCTGAACAATGCCATAGCCGAGGTTAAAGGAAAAATTGAGACACTTGAAAATTTTATGAACAATTTGCCATCTTCTGATGCTTTGAATGCAATAACTCGGAGTGTAGCAAACATCAAGCTGCAACTTGAAACATATGAAGATTTTGGAAAAATTCAAAGTACCATAACCCATCTTGAAGGTACAATAGCAGCAGTGCAAAGTGATTTGGCAAATGTACAAGAAACTCGCCTGCCTGGGATTGTAGACACACTTGTTAGTGTCCAGCAACAGATTACAAAGCTTGAAAACCTCAATACTGAATCTGAGCTATCTCATTTTCATCACTTGATCGATGATATCCAAACAAAGCTTGAAATTTTACAACAATCCACACCCACTCAGGCAGATATAGCCCTGCTCCAAAATGCGATGCAAAATGTGGCTGATGCATCTGAATTAAACAATGTGAAATTGGCACTTGAATCTTTGCAAAATACTGTATCAAATCTTCCCACATCACAGGAACTTAAAAATATTAAGAGGGCAGTGAATAGGATATTGAAATCAGAAGATATCAAGAATATCCAGGCAGAGATCAAACAACTCACTCAGACAGTGGCCACTCTACCAACCAATCAACATATTAATGAACTGCATGCCCTGTTTGAGGATATCAGAAGACAGGTCCATGATCTTACTGCTCAAAATTCAAAATTGGCAGTTGTTGAAAATTTGCAACAAATTGTAGCCAATATCAAGCAACAGCTAGGGACCATGGAATCCAATCAAGCAAATGCTCTGTCTGTTTTTGCCACCCAGCTTCAAGAAATTGTGCAACAATACAAAAAACTTATTGTGGACATAAAAATCAAGCCAGGCCACGATGATGTTGTTAGGACCATCAATGAGCACCTTGAATCTGTAACAAGCAGATTGCTTACAGCAGAAAAGGAAATAACGGGCATAATCGAGAATCCAAAACATACAGTAATTCTTGAATTGTACAGCATCCCCAACAAAGAATATGATTCACCATTTACACCAGGTGGCAAAATATATATGCTGTCCCCTGCACAATTTTATTACCAATTTTTTGTTGGGGGTACATTGAGACCAATCAAGATCAAATATTGGCATCAGCCACAGGCACACCACTACCCTACCTTATCAATAACAAATGCTGATAACAAAGTAAAAATCACCAGTGTAGAGTTAGAAGATTTTACAGACCCCAATACATTAGAAACATCTTATGCTGAAGATGATGGCACTTTGGAATTTAAAATACAAATAGGGGACAAATTATATTTAGAAAATCCTGCAGTATCAGCTGCTGAACACCCCATAGTTGCAATATTCCTGTTTACATATTATGTCTAGACAAATTATAGTTGATGAACTACACAGACAGGCCAGACATAATTATAAGAGACTCCCAGTAGTCACAAAGGGCATAGATGATTTATGGCAGAGCGACTTGATTGAAATGGCAAGTGGGCAGTTGAAAAACTTAGACAAAATCAACAAGGGCTACAAGTATCTACTCACTGTAATAGACACATTTTCAAAATTTGCCTGGGCTGTGCCACTCAAATCCAAGACTGGAACATGTGTTACAGAAGCCATCAGGACAATCATCAATCATTCAGGAAGATCACCGCGCTATTTGCAAACAGATAATGGCAAAGAATTTTATAATTCAGTGTTTCAACAATTTATTAAAAGCCAGGCAATAAAACATTACTCGAGTTACAGTGATCTCAAAGCCTCAATTGTAGAGAGATTCAACAGAACCTTAAAAAATCTTATGTATAAACAATTTACACTTCAAGGTAATTATAAATGGATTAATATTCTTCCAGAACTTCTACATAAATATAACCACTCGGTCCATTCCACAATCAACATGAAACCCTCCGAAGTAACTTCATCTGATGAGCAAAAATTGATCAGGACTGTTTATTATCCTAGATACCAGCCAACAACAAGAAGGGCCAAATATAAGGTGGGTGATCAAGTAAGAATCAGTAAATATAAGCACTTATTCAAAAGAGGCTTTACAAGAAACTGGAGTACTGAATTATTTACAGTGGTTCAAGTTAAACCCGGGACCCTTAACACATATATAATAAAGGATCACCGAGGAGAAATTCTCAAAGGCAGGTTCTATGAACAAGAGCTCAGCAAAACTAAACAGCCTGACACATATCTCATAGAAAAAGTCATCCGCAGAAAAGGCAACAAGTTACTTGTCAAATGGCTGGGTCATCCGGAAAACAGCTGGATCGATGCAGACAAAATAATAATATGAGCACCTGGGATGTTATAAAAAGGCTGCCAGAACCTGAACAGCAGAATAAGAGAAATGGCAACTTGCTGCCTGATAATATTAGGTGTCTTATTGTTGGGCCATCAGCTTGTGGTAAAACTACACTAATGGTTGATAATTTTTTATTAGCCCCCAACTGGTTAGACTGGAAAAACAGGCACTTGTATGTTTTCTCTAAGAGCTTGGAACAATTAAAATATCAGCAGCTGATGAAGCTATATGATGGATTGGATATTGCTACTTTTGAAACAGATGTTAAGCCACTTCACGAATGTCTCGATAATTCTGTTGTTGTATTTGATGACATTATACTGGATAATCAAAACAAGGTTAGAAATTTCTTTACACAGGGCCGGCACAAAAACATTGATTGCTTCTACCTTGCACAGACTTTTTCAAAAATACCGAAGCAACTGATCCGAGACAACAGCAATTTTATATGTGTGTTTCATCAAGATCATACCAACCTCAAACACATACATGATGAATATGTAGGTGGGGACTTGAGCTACAATGATTTTTCCAAGTTTTGCAGCAGGTGCTGGAACCAGGACAGTTATGGGTTTGTCACAATTGATATGACAAGAACACCCAGTAGTGGCAAATACAGAAATAAAATCAACGATTTTCTAGACGTTGAAACATATATAAATAACCATGAAACGACCAGTCATTGACGATCTTAAGTTAAGAGATTATCTTGTAAAAAGATTTAAGGGATGGAAATCAGAGAACCGGGGAATTTATGAAAAACACAAACAAACAGAACAGCCTGTAATTGATGCTATTAATAATTTAGGTAAGAATATCAAAACTGTTACAGAGCAGAATCAAGATTTGATCACGGAGCTTGTACCTGTAGCTGCAAGGAACATATTAGATTATCCATTCACCCCACTTTCCAGTATTCATACACCTAGTCCTGTTGCTCCTCGAAGAATTGAAGCTACTCAGGATCCTATTGAATTGGGTCTTCTTGCTCAAAAATATTTAACTACACCTAAAGACAACAAAGATGAGGTCTTTGGCTTATATGCTGACACAGAGCTTGATGGGAGCATCATTCATAGAATTGGCAATTTCAGAGTAACATTTATGGGGGATGATATAATTGTTTATTCAGAATCTCGTCTCGGAGAAAAAGGTGGTTTTGTTAAATATCCCGGCACACCTGGGTTGTGGGAACTGATGACTAGGAAAAGGCCTGGCAGCTATACAGATCAAGATTATGAACATTACAAAGAAATATTAATAAAATCAGATGCTCTATACCAGAACAATGATCCCACACAAAAAAGAGTCAAGTCTAGCAGTGGGGCAAAATACAATAATTTAATCAAGCCCATATGGTCACAAATTAAGACTGGCAGTGGAATCAAACAATACAACACCCTGCCCAAAGAATTTGTGTGGGTTGATGATGTCAGGAAACTTGTAGATAGGTTATTGGTGATAGCTGGGGAGGAAAATGCTGGCAACCACAATTTTTACAATGAAAAGGTTGGAATTATGGACATGATAAGCACAAAATTATCTAATTTTATAGTGAATGACCCTAAGGGGATTGGATATCTCATAAAAATTATTAATACTCTACCACCTAAATTTTGGAATGTTTCTGAGGGTCGGGGGCTTGTTAATGACATTATAAACAAGCTGCCATTTGAACTACACATTCCAGGCTATCAGTATTGTGGTCCAGGCACAAAATTGGATCATAGATTAAACAGAGGTAATCCTGGTGTAAATCCCCTAGATGCTGCTTGTAGAGACCATGATATTGCATACAACACACATTCTGATCTTGACAAGAGACATGTTGCAGACAAGAAATTAGAAGAGGCTGCATTTGGTAGATTTGTAAGCAAAGATGCTTCTTTGAGTGAGAGAATATCAGCATTGGGAACCACCATAGCTATGAGCACCAAACAAAAACTGGGGTGGGGGCTGTGAATATGTATATAATAAACCTAGGATGAAGGCCAAGGGTGTTATGTATCAAATACCTTATGCAGGTCTTAAATCTCTTAAAACTATTGACAGTCTTTTGACCAAAAAGCAGCGCAAGAAAAAAAGCTCTTGTATTGCAAAGGGACATGGTATGAAATTGTTACTTAGTACCCCCCAATTAAAAAAATTACAGCAATCAAGAAAAAAATCACATACTGGGGGTTTCATATTTACCATCCCTGCCATCTTAGCTGCTCTCGGGGCAGTTGGGAGCTTGGCTGGGGGATCAGCTGCCATAGCAAAAACAGTAATAGATGCCAAGAAAAATAGGGCAGAATTAGATGAGCAGAGGCGCCATAACCTGGCCATGGAGAAAAAAGGCAAAGGTGTTAAGAGAGCCATGAATAAGTTTAAAAAAAACAAGAGCCGCTTACAAACCAAGATATTGAAGCTTTAATCAAGCCACTGGGCATCAAACATTTTAGAGGTGTGTACATGTCTGATTCTTTACCAGAACAACCACTCAACAAAGAGTGTGGCATTGTTAATTTGGATGAGTACAAAAATCAGGGCACTCACTGGATCTGTTATCTTAAATATTTAAACAATGAGGCATTTGTGTTTGATTCATTTGGAGGTGTTCCACCTGAAAATTTAATAAAATATCTAAAATCACCTAATCTTTATTACAATAATGCCCGTGTTCAAAACTTTAAAGATGTTAATTGCGGACATTTGTGTTTATCTGTTCTCAGATATATGTCTCAAATAAATAAACCATCAATTGAAAATTTTCAAAAAGCCTTGTGGTATTTGAAACATCATGGGGGTATTCCATCTCACCAGCCAAAATTCAATATTGAAACTCAAATTGCATGATGACATAGTGTATCCCAAAACAATAGCTCTCAGAGCATTTTACGGCATGTACCTGATCCCTAATATTACACACCACAACAACACAATTGCAGTAGGGGATCAAAAAATTGTCATCACTCCAGGGCAATATAATCTGTCCACTCTAAATGCTCAATTACCCAGAGGTGTAGTGCTAAGTCAAAATTCTGTCACTCACAGAGTAGAGATTGTATCTGCTACAGAAACAGTGGATCTGGGTACTATAGGAGAGCTGTTAGGATTTGAGAACAACACAAAACTTGAAGCAGGCATCAAACACACTGCTATGAATATACCTAAATTCTTAGCCATAGAGACTCTGAATATTCACTGTAATGTGGCCGAGGGTATGATCACCAAATCAAATGGCATAGGCACTCACAAACAAACTGGCATCATTGCAACATTCAAACCTAATTCCGAATTTATGGAGCCAATCATCTACAATCCATCCCCAACATTATATTTTCCTGTGTGCCACAACAGAATAGATTACATTGAATTGATGGTCACTAATGAAAAAGAAGAATTAGTTGATTTTGCTGGAGCCACAACAACTGCAATCATAGAGATTAACATTTAAATAAAAATACATACAATGGAAAATATTGAGAGTTATGAGCTACAATCATTCCCTCCAAACAGGAGGACATTTGCAAATTTAAATCAACCCAACACGGAAATAGAGGTTGATCTTGATGTAGGGGACGGCTTTATACACCCCCACAGAGCAGATCTATACATCAAATTTGATGTTGTAAAGCTCGATGGTACAGATTATGCAGCAAATTCAAATATAAGATTGGTGGACAATTTTGTGCCGCATCTGTTCTCTGAAATTGAGATTAGAAAGCATGGTGTTGTTATAAACAGAATAGATTATCCCGGCATTACCTCCACAGCTTTGGCCACACTAAAATTATCCAAAACCGAGGCTTCATACTACAGAATCGGTGGATTTGAGGCTGGTGATAAAATATTAACCAAGAGCCACACAGTGCTGTTCCCCATGCGCCTGTTGCCAGGATTCTTCTCAGATTACAAAGATATTATGTGGAAGGGTGGTTTAAGAATTACATTTAGAAGAGCTGCAAATGATAATAATGCTTTGATGAGGTACAGCACATTAAACCCTACAGGAGAAGCTATGCCTAATACCTTACCAGAGGCAGGCAAATGCATTATTCAGACTATGGAGCTAAGAATCCCTGTTGTTGAATATGAGGCCAGTTATGCTCTTAAATACAAAGCTGATATCCTAAAAAATCCACAAATACCTTTACAATTTTATACATATCAATGCGTACAAAAGCCTGCCGCTGGTACTTATTATGAATTTGATGCCACAAATTCATTCTCCAGTATACAATATGACATGCCTGATTTTGTGGTGGTACTGTTTCAAACTGGGAAACACAACAATCAGGAAAAAAATTCGAGTAAATTTGATAACTGCAACATCAAGAACATATATCTTAAAAATGGCAGAAATGAGGTCTTTCCTAGAGAAAATTATAATTTAGACATGTCCAAGGATGATTTCCTCAAATTATATGAAGCTTTTTCGGCTTTCAAGAGGGTCACTACTGGCAGTACTGACATGTATTACACACCAGATGAATTCAAAGCACGGAGACCCATGTTTGTCATCAACGCTTCAAAAAGAAAACAAGTTGTGGTTAATGACAGAACAAACATTAAAATTATCTGTGAATTCCATGAGGCTTTACCTGAAGACACCATTTGTAGTGTCATTCTCATAGGTGAGAAATCATATATTTATGATGTAAGAAATGAGCGGGTCACAGAGCAGTTCTAGAAGAATTATATTGTTTTAATACTAGATATGCAAATTGAGCCTGGTATCCAATTAAACTTAAACCAGAAATAAATATGTATGTGTGTGTATGTGTGTGTGTGTGTGTGTGTGTCTTGGCCAAGTTTTAAGTGTGGCCTCAAGAGGGGCATATTTTTGACAGAATTATAGACATCAATCTCACAGAAGTGCCTTTTGTAAGCGTAGCCTCATCAATCTGAGGGGGTCATACTTTCTGAGGAAATTCCCGAGGGCATTTTCACAAAAATCTTGGATTAATCAGAGTTCCACACTTGAGCAAAAAGCTCATATGCTCATGTTAACCTAGTTTTAAGTATAGCAAATCTGCTTGAGAGGGGGTTCATACTTTCCGGTCCTGTCCCCCCCGTAAACCCCACTACTTAATATGTCTGTTATTAACATCTATTATCTAGGTTTTCTTACTGCCTGTATTTATCCTTTTTACTAATATAATCGTACACCAGCTTATAAACATTAAAAATTATACATAATCTGCATTAATCACACATTATGTTTGTATTTTCATTACTTCTATGTGTATCAACAATAAATAAACACATGAACAGATTGGTCTTTCATGGTCACGTGTATTTATCTATTGTTATTGGGAGGAGGCGCGTGCAGATTTTGGCAGCTGAGGGAAGCCACTACAGCAAAAAGTGTGAAAACCCTTTATGTATAAAGTTGACCGCACATAAACTTCATACCAGTAGCGAAGTTCTCAAAGAATGTTTAATGTATGTGTTGTTTTCTGCATGATCTATGAAAAGAGCCACGATTCTACTCAGAATGCTTCTCTGCTTTCCTTTCGACCGCATTTGTTCTACGCGATTGTCTGTTCGCGTTTGCCTTGTCAATGCTTGCAACCTACTCCTCGTGAAATTATGTTGTTCTTCCACGTTTCGTCTGATACGTTTACGCAGGGCTCTGACCAGTTCAAACGCGACCAAGAAATCTCTTTCGCCTTCCAGACTATAGGTGTCTGCAAGAGTTGCAACTTATCCTCTATAGTTCATTTAGCTTACTCGCGCGTGGAATGGGTAACGGATTTCTCTCAGAAACGTTTTAAAGTCCGCCAGGTGTCATGCACAGTAAGTGAAATCTAATTTAATTTTGTCCTTCAAGTGATAAAGTGCCATACATACTAAGTTTTTGCAAATTACCATGTCGATTTTTCAATGCACTCTTTAGATATCGAACCTTGGTCGAGCCTGCATTTTTCGCTGAAAAATTTCTACGTAGTACATCTTCTGTGTGTGTCTAATCTACAACGCTTTAGATATGTCTTGCATTTCATCTCTTAAGATAAACTTGGTGAGAAATAGCACTATAATCAAGCAAAGTTGTAATATGTTCTATAGAAGATTTTTACTTGCTGCAGAATCATAAAAAGCTGTTCTTCACAGCAGTATGTACTGAATGCTTAGGACCTTTGGATTTCTTCGAGTTGCTCGGTCAATACGACGATCAATACCTATAGCTAGGGACACTGAAATTTCGCGAACGCTTTAAACGCGAAATTATTTTAAAGTGTGTATAATTTTGTTTCGAAACATGTGGATAAGAGTTATGACCATTTTCGGCTCCAATTTATTCACGAAGTTCCGCGAAATACAAATCAAAATGCGAAATGAAACGAAAAGTGTCGAAGTTCACGAAATAACACCGAAATTCAGTTGTCAAAACAAATAAAAACACATTAATTTACCTTCTTTCATAACATTGGAATGATATTTTGCTCGTGAAAGTTCAACATTTCATTACAGGTGACAATGACTGCGTAAAGTAGTTTTACATCATCAGAAGCGCAATGTCGCACAGTGCAAACGGTGTCAATGATAAGTATTTAGCCTCTTTCTTCTCCGTTCGTTCATTTCTACATTCCTGCATCTCAGTTTATCTCGCTCCAACGTAATGCGTAAATACGTTGCTGTCATGCAGAAAATACGGAAATTAGTTTTCTGCTGTTAATGTTATGTTTTTGTAGGACTATTTTTTTTCAGTCAAAGTTTGCGGTCCAAAAAGTTCCAATCAAAGGCCTACAGAAGATCGTGTGTAGTCTGTGTCTCCATTACGCGCCACACAAAAATGCGAGTTTCAAGGATTTTCGTGTCCGTGCTTCTTGTGCGCTTGCTCATAGTTTCTTTAGCGAATTACAATGCCCAAAGTTATTTCAGTATTTGAACGTGCTCGAGAGTTCGAGGCAACAAGGCTTGTACAAAATTAAATGACTTGCTCCGCGAAGATCCAGGAAATATTTTTTTTTTTAAATGTTAATGTTTTATTTAGTATGCAAGAAATATTGTCAATGAAGACTTGTACGACATTTGCAAGAATGTGCCTATTCTAAGAGCATGTTCACAATTAAATTTTTTGAGAGGGTACAAAGCTTTTCAGGATATGGTAAAGAGGGATGTGAAGGAGTCAGGTGTATCTTTGAATTTAATTAATATGCTGCTAGCACTTAAAGATCACGAAAGCTTTGTGTCACTAGCTGTGCAAGTGTTGTGGTTTCCTGTAAGTAATGTTGACTGTGAGCGTATTTTTTCAGGTTATGGTAATATAATGACCAACCAGAGATACAACTTAAAACCATGCAATGCAGAGTTTATGTTAAGTGTACACTTTAACTGATAAAAGGTAAGTGCAGACTACTTAACTTTGAATTTTATTTACCGCTTTTCCAACGAAATGATCTTTTTTCACCGCTTTTATATACCGAAATTGTAACTTTTGAAATGCGAAATTCATGAATTTTATTTACCATAAATCATTGTCCCTACCTATAGCTACTCAATTACATCAATCATGCCAGCCTCCGTGGCAGAGTGGTTAACACCTCGCGCTACGACGCCAGGGGTCCCGGGTTCGAATCCTGGTCTGGGCATGGATGTTTGTAAGTGTTCATTCATCAATTTCATCACATCATCACTCATCCCCATCTTCGCAAATTAGCCGAAAGTGGCACAAAAACCGAAGTAAAATAAAACAAATCTTCTTCTTCTTCTTCTTCTTCTTCTCCCTTATGCCCACTTAGGCGTCGGGTCCTTTCAGCCACTTCTTGAAAGAAGTTCTATCCTGTGCCAGTCTTTTCACTTCGTCCGGTGTCTTCCCTCTCTTCTGTGCCAGTCCATAAATGTACTGGTTCCAGTTCAACCTGGGTCGTCCTCTTCCTCTCTTTCCTTCTGGTCGGGCCTCAAATATTTGTTTCGGTTTACGCTCTTCCTCCATCCTAATAAGATGTCCCAGCCAGCCTAATTCCCTCTTCTCGATGATTTCAATCAGTGGTTCCTGATTCAGGCATTCTCTTCTTATTGTTGTGTTTCGTATCATATCTCTCCTTGTCTTTCCTACAGTTTTTCTTAAGAATTTCATTTCAGTAGCAGTAAGTCTGCTCTCCAATTTAGTTTACATTAACCAGCTTTCTGATCCATATAATAGCGTGGGGAGATAGACTGTTTTATATATTTTCATTTTTGTTTCTTTACTAATCTCCTTTTTACCTATAATGGTGTTACTAATATTATAGTACAGATTATTTGCTTTCTGAATTCTGTGATTAATTTCAGAGTCCATTTTCCCGTCCGCAGTTATTATGGTTCCTAAATATTCAAACTGTTCTACTTGTTCTAAGGTCTTATTATTCCAATGAATGCACATCCTTGCTGGTTCTTGTTTAGTGAAGTGCATGACTATCGTCTTGCTAACATTGATTTCCATCTTTCCTTCTTTAAATGCTCGGCCCCACTCTAGGACAGCATTTTGTAGGCTGTTGCTATCTTTTGCTAGAAGAACAATATCATCAGCGTATACTAATGTTTGTACCCATACCGGTTTCATCTTATAATTTCCAATTTTACATTTTCTTGTTCTTCTTTTGCATTGCTTTATAATTTGATCCATGAATAATATGAAAAGAGGAGGACTAAGTCCATCACCTTGTTTTACACCTTTTCCCATATTAAATTCCTTGGAGGATTGTCCATTTATTCTAACAGTTCCTTTAACGTTCTTATATAGACTTTGAATTATTCTAGTCAGCTTTGATGTTACTTGGAACTGATGAAGGGCCTTCCATATTTGTCCTCTTGGTACTCTGTCGAAGGCAGACTTTAAGTCAATAAAAGCTGTAAATATTTCCCCTCCTCTGCTTAGTATCTTCTCTATTGCGTTCCTCAGGGAGAAGATTAGATCTTGAGTTTGACGATGAGGCCTGAAACCTGCTTGCTCTTCTTCCAATTTATCTTCCACTAGTTGCCTTAATCTTTTTTCTATAATGTGTGAAAATAGTTTCTGGCCCACTGGCGCTAAGCATATTGCTCTATAGTTTGAGCAATCGAGGGTACTTCCTTTTTTATGTATAGGAATTATTACATTCTGTTCCCAATCTTTTGGTATTCTCTCTGTTGCCCATATTAATCCGTATAAGTCCCATATCCATATTTCTATTTCCTTTCCTCCATATTTTATAAATTCTGGATGTATATTATCCCAACCGGGTGCTTTACCAGTTTTTAAGGATTTAATTGCCTCTTGGCTAACAAATCTCGTTTGCCTTCCAGACTGTAGGTGTCTGCAAGAGTTGCAACTTATCCTCTATAGTTCATTTAGCTTACTCGCGCGTGGAATGGGTAACGGATTTATCTCATAAACGTTTGAAAGTCCGCCAGGTGTCATGCACAGTAAGTGAAGTCTAATTTAATTTTGTCCTTCAAGTGATAAAGTGCCATACATACTAAGTTTTTGCAAATTACCATGTCGATTTTTCAATGCACTCTTCAGATATCGAACCTTGGTCGAGCCTGCATTTTTCGCTGAAAAATTTCTACGTAGTACATCTCCTGTGTGTGCCTAATCTACAACGCTTTAGATATGTCTTGCATTTCTTCTCTTAAGATAAACTTGGTGAGAAATAGCACTATAATCAGGGAAAGTTGTAAAATGTTCTATAGAAGATTTTTACTTGCTGCAGAAGCATAAAAGCTGCTCTGCACAGCAGTATGTACTGAATGCTTAGGACCTTTGGATTTCTTCGAGTTGCTCGGTCAATACGTCGATCAATACCTATAGCTACTCAATTACATCAATCATGCCAGCCTCCGTGGCAGAGTGGTTAACACCTCGCGCTACGACGCCAGGGGTCCCGGGTTCGAATCCTGGCCTGGGCATGGATGTGTGTAAGTGTTCATTCATCAATTTCATCACATCATCACTCATCCCCATCTTCGCAAATTAGCCGAAAGTGGCACAAAAGGCGAAGTAAAATAAAGCAAATCAATCAATGAATCTAATTCCATCAAGTTTACGAATGGAACCAGAAACTGGCAAATATCTATCTACATTTGTTCAGAGTATTGTCCCCCACTGATCATGAGTTTCGGAGGAGCACATAGCCTTAACTATTGGCAACTATACATACATTAAATCATGTTTTAAGCCCGCATCATACGGAAGTGGATTTCCAGTAGGTAAGCCCTAGTTGGCGCTGCACTGGCTACCAATTTGCTAGTTTTCGCCTCACACGATACTTATCAGCGTACTTGTCGATAGACTTTTGTTCCCATACGAGGAAAGTTGTAAAGGCGGCCACGTGAGATGTAAAGAATGTATCATTTCACATTTTTAAAAGCCGATAACTATTCAACCGAGATGAATAGCGTTTTGTATAAAACGTTATTAGGTACAAAACAATGGCGCTGCTTAAATACATACCTTACAACGTTTACTGTACAGGTATGGAAGAATTGTTTCAAATGTAAACACCGTGCACTCAGCATATATGGTGTAACTCAACGCGCCTTTCATGCTGTATACGTTATACATTGATGGAGTAACACTCGGAAACCACAGACAAAATGCTCGTTTGCACACTCACAGATTATCTTCACATAGCGAAACTTTGGTCTGATTGGCTGTTCCACAGAATCCAGTCGAGGAAAGCAAGTAGCAATTAGAACTTGTCCTATTCCTCCAAACCAGTCAAGCAGTCAGCCAGGCGGCCATGATTCCTACCTAGAAAGTTAGTTCAGCACCAACTAGGGCATTCCTACTAGAAATCCAGTTCCGTGTGATAGGGGCGTTAAATACAGGCTTCTAAGTTTTCTAGGTAATGTGCACTTCACTGTTATATCCTTAAGGACAACTAATAATAAAATATTTTAGGATATAGCAAAATTTGAAGAGTAAATAGAACTGAATGATATGTTGTAGCTCACATTAATTTTATTTCGTCAAAAGTTTATGTTACTAACCTGCTGAATGCTATAATTTGGATCTTCCACACATGGTTTTCTGTTTTGGTTGATGGTACGGTAGATCTGCTTCCTTATATCGAACTTAAGGCTCTCGCCGCCTCGTGCCTTGTACTGTATTTTCTCTACCCACTCGATATCTCTCTCTACAACAGAAATGCAATTAATATTACATTCTTCACAACTGGTGGAAGTAACTCAAATTATTATAAAATTGCCAACAACTGTTGTAATTACTGTTATTTTTTCAGTATCGGGAGCCAACCTCCGTGATGGAGTGATTATCACAGTGTGCTACGACGATAGGAGTCCCGTGTTTTTTGTGACTGGTCCATTCATGAATTTCATCATGCCATCACCCATCCCCATAAATATAACTTATATTATTTTTAAGTTATTCTTTGTCATCTCATTTCAAAATGTGAAGGATGTAAATATCGCAAACCGTGGCATAGGAAGAAAATATAGAAGGACTCACATAAAATATCCATGCTTGGTAAGGAGGGGGGGGGGCGAACAACAACCCTATCTAGGGCGTCAAAATATTTTGCTGCGGGACTGATTATAACTCATTCATTAACCTGGACTGGACGGACTGAAATCTACAGTAAGAATTCTACTATTAGATATATAAATTCATTTACTTTATATTAAAAATTAACAGTAAGAATTCTGGTAATAAATATTTATATTAATTTTATCGATACTGAAAATTAACAGTAAGAATTCTATTAATACATATTTATATTAATTTTCTATCTCGAAATTAACGGAATGAATTCTAATAATAAATATTTATGTGAATTTTTCGGATACTGTAAGAATTCTACTAATAAATATTTGTAGTACGTATTTATATTAATATTCTCGACAATGAAAATTAACAGTAAGAATTCTGTTAATAAATATTTGTGCTTATTTTCTCTCTGAAAATTAACACAAAGACTTCTACTAACATACGTATATAGGTATTATGCATCTGCATACATCTTTGATATATACAGATAAATGATCTATACATTTTCTCGATGCTGAAAATTACCAGTAAGTACTCTATCAATAAATATTTATATTAATTTTAATTTAATTTACTGGAAATTTAAATAGAAAGTCATATTACCTGTCCATCCTTCAACAGAGCTGTGAAGGAAAATGAAAAACTCAGCCCTGTAGTCTGTGGATTCATAGCTTCCCAAGGCGAGTTCCAATTTGATGCCCGAACTATAGTTTCTGGAAACAGTGACGCATCTTCCAGCAGTCAGAGAGAACGTGCTTCTTCTTCTTGCTTCTACAGGGAGAATTTGTGTTTGGTTATTTTACTTCACTTTCCTGCTTCTCTTCGTTACTCTTTACGACATAAAGGAATGAGTCTTATAAACCTAATCTTGTCCTAATTTAGAGAATAGTTACTGACTGTACAGGGTGGCTCAAAAGGTCACTTAACACTCACGGTACAAGGCCACTGCAGCGCGCAACATGGAAATGGTGATGACCAAACGTTATCAGGCCAAGGGGGGACCACATTGACGCCACCCGCGCGATCGGCGGCCATCTTGATGTCCGCCATCTTGAATTCATCTTCAGAATTTTAAAGGGGAAGGGGGGTGATATGATATATCAAATCAGGCTAGAATTTCACGAGAAATGCAATGCTGAATGTTTTTTCGACGTATCTATAACCCGTAAAAGTTATGACTGAATTCTTGTACCAATTTGCTCCTTTTCGAGGTGTTAGAAAAATAAATTAAAATTTGTTTAGCGCATCGGTAATGAATTGAGATCAAAGTGATGTCTAGGGAGAGAAGTTCGCATGCCATTGCACACGATTTTAATCGGATACATTCACTAAACAAATTTTAAGGCATTTTTCTAACACCTTGAAAAGGAGCAAATTGGTAGAAGAATTCAGTCATAACTTTTTACTGGTTAAAGAAACATACATATACAACATGAAATATATGCTAATGTGGTAATACATGTCTTACAGAAATTACCGGCTAAAATATGTTAGTATACCCTACGACAAAAGGTAAGAGAATAATTCATTGTGTTCTATTCATATAACGATCTTCATAACCAACAAGATTATTGCATTATTCTTATTGAATTATTATTGCAATAAACCTACACATGCTAACAATTTCCCCTAAAGTATACATATTGTCAAGGTTATAGTGATCGAAATTTATAAAGTAAAATGCATTTGGTTCATCAACAGATTTATGCTTATAACTTGTAAAATTACTTGTAAAATATTAAGCAAAGCAGTATGTTACAGAAATTAATATTGCTTTGTTCTGCCGTGTATATACTTTGTTAAGTTGAAGATTTTTCCCTGCAACTCACTTGACTTACTTTACTTAATTCCTGTTGTTCCCTGTGGAACATAGGGCATCAACAAAGCATCTCCATCTGGTCTTACTGACGGCAATTTCCTTCACTGTATTCCAGCTCTTTCCTTCCTCCAATTCCTCAGCGTGAACAGATCTTCGCCACGTCTGTCTAGGATTCCCTCTTTTCCATCTTCCCTGCGGGTTCCAGTCTAGTGCCTCTCTATCAACAGCCTCATTTTCCTTCCTCAGTGTATGCCCTATCCAATTCCATTTTCGACGCTTTATCTATATGGACACCTCGGTTTCTCCAGTCTTTCTCCAAAGTTCTTGGTTTTGAATCACTTCTGGCCAAAAGATATTCAATTTTTTTCTCAGGCAGCGATTGATGAATGTCTGTAGTTTAGATGTGATCGTTTTTGTTACCTTCCATGTCTCAGACCCACATAACAGTACAGACTTAACATTACAATACGAAGTTTGGTCTTCATAGATATTTTCTTATTTTTCCATACTGGATAGAGCCTCAGAAAGGTGCCATTTGCTTTTTGGATACGTTGAGAAACATCCTCTGCAGCCCCTCCGTCTTTTGCCAGCTTACTACCCAGGTAAGTAAAGCTATCCGCATTTCCAATAATCTCTTCACCAATACTAAACGGGTCTGTTTTTGTGGAGTTAATAATCAGTGACTTGGTCTTTTTGCTTTTTGGAGTTAATCACAAGTCCTACTATCAAATCTGCTAGTTTTGTTTCCACAACGACAATGACCGCAGCGGAAGACTTCCTTCTTCCCCTGTCCCTCTGCACGCCCTCTCCCCTCATTTGGGGATCTTCTCGTGAGCGGTGAGCTGTACAAGGTCATACAACCACTAGGTGGGGTTGCAACCCACTCCGTGTAATTAATTTTCATCCGTCTTGTAACGTATTAAGAAAGAAGTGACTCTCAATTTTCACAGTGGCCATAATTGACTTAGCTGTATAATTCTTAAATAAAATCATTATAAAAATTCTTGCAGGGAATCTAGGGATCGTAAAATAAATTTCAGGTATAATATAATTAGCATTTAATTTAGATACTTGCCTTCAATCGCAGTTCCATGTTGTCCTACATAATAAATTGCCATATTAACTATATCATATACTTTGTATGTTGTCTTCCGCCAATAACTTGACAATGATACTTTCTTCCACGGAAAATCGAATTCAACCAATGGTCCTGTTAGCGACATGTTGAACTCCTGACGAGAAAAAAACAATGTCAATCTCCCCTCTCTCTCTCTCTCTCTCTCTCTCTACGCACACACACACACACACACACACACACAAACAAACATTGCAGCAAGATACTTTGCTGCAATGACACTTGTTATACAGCTACATGGGACACGTAAACACGTTGAGAGCATGTGAAAACAGTGTCATGTAAATTTGTTCAATATAATTCAATCAAAGAAGTAAACATAGACGGTGAGTAGTACATTTTCTATTTCCAATATAGTGGTAATACTTTTATCACCCTGTATACATATGCTGATTCGTCACGAATAATTCTCAATATTCTGCCTTTTAATCAGCATCTAGAGTTAATATATGCCAAGGACTCTCACATTTAAGAACACAATACAACTTTTAATAACCACTAATTATCGCAAACCAAATAAACAATAGAAATTTTATATAATTTTATTTTAAAAGTAAGCATGGTTTAATTGTCCGCTGTTACAACTTGTCATTATGTGACGTCATGGAATATGATGCTGACAACTTGTCTCAACTATATTAGCAAATAATAATTGAAAACTCGAAACTGTTTATGGCTCCCCGATGGCCCAGCGGTGAGGTCGTCGCCTTGTTATCAAGAGGTCCCAGGTTCGATTCCCGGTGGAGGCACATAGTGGGTCGGATCCTACTTTAAACTGTAGTAGGTCCAGTCCCGATTAGGCTTACTGTGCATAAAGCGGACTTAAAACACCAAATCGATCAATCGTAACTGTTAACTATTGAAAAAAGTGTGAATGCAGATTTTGAAAGATTGTGTTGAATTACGTATTTTGTCTTCAGTATATCTGTCTATCTTTCATAGCTTGGAATCGGCAAGCTGGTAGAGATGTACAGTAATTGAAATTCTTTGCATGTACGTATTTGTTAAACTTGTCACAATATCTAAAACTTACAACTTATTTGATTTTCATTATTTAGCGTCATTTTCTTCCACTTTTGGCTAATCGCGACGATGAAGGTGAGTGATGACATGATAGAATTAAGGAAGGGACTAGTGTTGCCCACGAGACGAGACTTTGGCCTGTCTCGTCTCGTGGAAATACTGTGAAATGCTGTCTCGTCTCGAAAATATTCGTTTATCTCGGGACACATGATCAATCTCGTCTCGTCTCGAATTTTTAAAAGTCTATTCCGTCTCGTCCCGTGGGCAACACTAGAAGGGACACTCAGAAAAAAACACTCATGCCTAGATGATTCCATGTTATCGAATCAATCATATGTTCAAGTTCATCTGACGAATAACCATTCCGGTATAGACAACATGATTCAAGTGACAATTTTCGTAATTACTTGAGGTTATTTGGTAAATGAAAATGGCTTACAAGTTATAAATCAATATCGAATTATTTGATCTTCCATCATAACATTGACTTCTGTCACAAGTTTGCTGTCGAAATGACATTTATGATGTTTGTTTCATTACCTGAGATACTAAATTCCCAACATTCGGTTCATCACATAGATTCTTAAGGACTTGGAAACATTTCCATCTTATGCAAAGTAGTAACACAACAGCATTTACGTAATGAAAATGATATTAACAATTCTAATGAGTTCCTCTAGGAGGAAAATCCAATAAGATTACTCATCTCAAGTTCAAGCATTACTGGTTAGAATTCAGTTTCTAGCTAGACGAAGTAAAACCTGCTAATGTCGCTACATCCAGAAGAATGGCACTTAGAAAGTACCCTATGCAACACTGGAACATTCAATATCGGAACACAGCGTATTGCTCCTACTGAAGACAACTGTTACAAGAATGATATACAGGTAGTGAAGAGCCAAGCCCAAGCTTTCTTCGATTTTAAAAAGAAAAAACGTTTGCTAAATGTTAAGTGCAACAAGAAGCTCCTCAGGCAGGTTTTACGATTCCTAGTTCTCACAACATGCTACATGGTGGTGATTATTCAGGTATATATTGTTTTATGTATTATATTATATTAACTAACTCTATAGCCTCCCTAAACCAGAGGTTTATGGCTGCAGCAACAAAAAAAGGCTTAATTATATTAAAAAACGCAGTACTACAATCTCTTGAAGTTCAATAAATTAACTTGTGAAAATCAAATGCTTGTTATATGGGGTTCACACTACTGCCTGTTCATTGTGTATACTCCGCAATGTTGATTCTTTTGAGCGCTGCCCGAGATGTGTGGGTGTCGTTCTGCGTCGCAAAATGTCGAGCTATCTTTATCGTCGGCTTCTTTTTCCATCTCATTGGATATTTTTGTATCCTTTTCCTGCAGAAAGAAAACATATTTTGAGAACATATTAAAGCGCAACAACAATTTATATATTATTTTGTGCAACACAGTGTACACAACATTTTGCACTAACTACACTTTCATTCTTCAATCTCATCTCAACATTGAAATAAATTTGCCATGAAGAAGTTACTTCACTTCCCATTTCCACTGGCATTATACAGGGCGACCACAAAAACTAACCGAAAGTATTAAGTAGTCAGTATTTCGGTTTCCTTGTTTTTTGGGACACCCTGTACAAGATCAAGCTGTGTAAATTTATTAGAATGTCATTGCCGATTGCTTGTTCCACCCTGCTTTCTGCGCTTGGCAGAGGAAGTGTTGCCACATTAAGGGAATTCCCCTGGGTGCTGGGAAATCTATGTCCAATGTTAGGTAAAAAGGGGAATTTCATGATAAATATAGAAATTGTCTGAAAATTTGATGTTGTCGGACTTCTGCCTTTGTTTCACTTGCATGCTTGCAGTGGTGTTTGCTCGGTGGCCACTCTAGGACCATGATAAAATTCAAGTATAATTAACGGTTTTTCAAGGCGAACTTTCCAAAAATTCAAGGTTACAAGTAGGTGTTTTCTCTATTTCAACCTTACATCAACCACACACTTATATATACACACACACACATATTAAGAATATAAAGGGTCTGTGTGATTCCAACGTATCCAGAAATTCTATTTCAATTCAATTAAACAGTATAGATTTTTAGAATATTTAGTTTTAGGTGCAGAGTTTACGTTTGCCATTTAACATACTCAGACTCGAAATATATCTACAAACACAAGTCACAAATCTTACAGATATACTAATCTACGAAAAATTCTAATTGTACAAGAATTTCACACTCAACTTTACGTAATCAACTTCAAGATATCTTCTGTCTGTCAGAGATTGTTGTGCAAAGAAGGCTAACAAAGTAAACGAATTGGGATATTTTTTTCCATGCAGCTTTTTTCTCCTTCCTCGATAAAATTATAAACTAAACTGTGAAACACTTGCCTCATGCAGAATTCCCGGAGCCAATAATTCACACATAATTCCCACCCTCTTCTAATTAATCGATGTATAATAAATATGGCTCGGAAGTTAAGGAAAAATCCTTTTTCTTCCTAGTGTCCGAAGACAAGGCCCAACATAATATATGTTCATTTTGGGTCATTGTAGGCCAGAAAAAGGTGGGTTTTATTTGTCCTTTTTTGCCTTTTTCGGCGTTTTTTGGCTTATTGGTCCTTTTTTAGCCTTTTTTTAGGTCTTAACGACTTTTGTTTACAACTGCACCTTCCTTCGACTACGTTTTCACTGCCCAGTCTCAATTCGAATCATCATCAGTTCATCACCTCTTAAACAACCTTTCTGTAGTAAAGAAATAATAATAAAAAAGAGATAAATACATGTATTTTTGGAAGACTGAATCAGGTACGGTACAAGGTCCTTTAAGCGTAACTTGTCTGGAAGGTCACGCTGTAACTGGCAACTTTCTCTTGTTTTGAAGCTTTCAGTTTTTCTTTTCGCACTGTTTTCCATACCACCAGAATTTTGTATTTTTTATTCATTAAATATGTAATTAAAACTGAAGTTATTAATTAATTTGGTTCACATTTATACGTCCTTTTTTCTCTTTTTAGGTCATTTTTTTATATTTTTAGGTATTTTTATGGGTATTTTTTGGCTATTTTAAGGTCTTCAACTTCCGAGCTCTAATAACACTGTCCAACAATGATTTTGTTAAAAGTAAAATGTCAACTGTTCTTTATGTTTTGCCACCTGCTGATTCCGAAAAAGAAGTCAGAAATTGTCAATCACAAACCATTTCTTTGTAACAATAAAAATATAATTCTGCATTATTATTGCAGCATGCAGTCCATAATAAGCTAATTGTTAGGCAATATTTAAAATATTTTTATGTCTTTGCTCCAACAATACACTAGTAACTTTAGGCAATTGATGTCTGCATGAATGACAATTAAACTTGTTAAACAATCCAACTGAAAAATTTGACAACAATTAACTTTAAGATAAGGACCCTATTTTCTGTTGTAACATCGATGGTCTATTAGAGTCATTATGTGTTGTCCATAAAAGTGAAGAATGGCGTTTGTTTTTAGACTCTTCGGAAACAAGTTTGAAAGGAGTGCTACTGCACAATGGAAATAAATATCCAAGCATTCCTGTAGCATATTCCTGGAGCATGAAGGAAAGTTATGAAAACATGAAACTGTTATTAACAAATATCCAATACTGTAAATACTCTTGGCAGAGATGTGGAGATTTAAGAGTTATTGCTATCCTCTTAGGATTGCAACTAGGTTACACCAAATTTTGCTGTTTCCGTGTAAATGGAACAGCAGAGATAGAAAAAATCATTATATTAAAAAGAACTGGCCGAAGAGAGTGTCACTCATCGCAGGACAGTAGAATGTTGTTCATCCACCACTTGTAAGTTCAGACAAAATCTTACTGTCTCCTCTCCACATAAAGCTTGGTCTGATGAAGAATTTTGTAAAAGAAATGGACCGTGAGGGTAGTGGATTTATGTTCCTCAAAGAGAAGTTTCCGCGAATTACTGAGGCGAAACTAAAAGAGGGAATATTTGTTGGCCCTCAAATCAGGAAACTAATGAAAGATAATGAATTTGAAAAGAGCCAAAATGAGCTGGAATTGTCTGCTTGGCAATCTTTCAGGGAAGTTTGCATAGATTTCCTCGGTAACCACAAGTAGCTAAGAAAATTACCGAGAACTTGTCAGTAATTTGATTCAGAACTATCATGCTCTGGGTTGTAATATGTCTCTGAAGGTACACTTTTTAGACTTCCACCTCGATTTGTTCCCACAAAACCTTGGGACAATGAGCGACGAACATGGAGAACGTTTCCACCAGGAAATTGGTGAAATGGAAAGGCGCTACCAGGGAAAATGGACTCCCAATATGTTGGCAGATTATTGCTGGACACTAAAAAGATATGTTCCTCAGGCAAAGTACAGCCTTGAATCAAGTTCGAAGACATTCTAGATATGCCATTGTAAATAATATTGCATCGTATCACTATAAGGCTATATAAGATTTGTATGTACCTGATATTTTGTATGTACCCTGTTACTCAAATTTCATGGGTGATGGAAAAATTCTGTAATTAGATTTGAAATCAGCATATCAAATTCAATTGCAATCACCCCCAACTTCTCTTTTAACAGACAAAAACTTCAATTTTGTTGGACAGTGTAATAAATATACAGAATAAAAGAGAATTGTTGTGGTAAACAAGGTCAAATATTCAGAATACGCCACTAGTGTAGAGACTTACCTCCCCACGAAGATCTCTGCGAGCAACATAATCCCTGAAACGACAATGCCGGCACCCAAGAGAAGCATGGCCATGGAGAAGTCCACGATGGTCACTGCTTTGATCTCTGCGTTTCTACTCAGACACTCCGGCTTCTATTTGTACCAGATTTTTTGCTGTCGCTGCATCAGACCGGTCTCTATCATCATCCGGATTCTGTGAAGAAGGACAGGGATCTGAGCTGGCAACACTGGTGGTTGTGTGAGTACAGCTAATTATTTCCTTAAAATTTGGACCTTAAATTATTGTACTGCAGGCAGGGGCAGTGAGAAGGTGTTCTCGCCCCTTCAGCACCCAGCAACCCTTTTTCAAAACCCATTTTCAACCGAAAAGAGTATTCACTTTTGTAGTAAGTGTGGGTGGGTGTAGGTGTTACCTACTTTAACTCGAAAGAAATTATGACACTCGTACCAAGTACGAGGTAAAAAATCACAGATTTGCAATAGTATAAAATCAACAAAAACATCGTCAATATAGGTTTTCCATTGTGCTTAAATTAATAAAATTAATAGGCCTCGTACCAAGTATGGCTTTGAACCGGCAAAATATATGTACTTATATACTTAAAAAACTGAAAAAACCCACAGGTGTTTGTCAAGTAGACCGGAAGTGGACCGGAAGTGGACCAGAAGTAGACCGTAAGTAAATGGGTGTGGGTGTAGGTGTGGGTGGGTATGTGGGTATAGGTATAGGTGTGGGTGGGTGTGAGTGTTACGTAAAAATTGGGTGTCATAAGGGAAATTATCTAAATCTTAGAATTTTTATACAATAAAATTGAAATTTAAGCTCTTGCGTAAAACAAATTTTCAGTTTTTTACACTTAGAAATCAGCTAAAATCATGATTTTCAGTTAAATTACACTAAAAGAGCTCACTAAAAAATTGTTAGATTTTGGGAAGGTGGCCGCTCGACCCTCGTTTATAACTACTGCAGTATCATATTGTCATGTCGTATTATAGCCTCTTCGTAACTTGTGTCTAAATGTTTACATTCCATGACCACTTTCTTGGAGTATAACACACAAGACATTCTATTGGACATGCCTTCAATAAGCTGTTGCTTTCAAATTTCCAAACTGGCAGAAAGACGACGTAAAATTATCTATTTCAATCAATTAAATTTTAAAACATGTGGTATGTTGTAAAATCAAGCAAAAATGAAGCAAGTCACTAGTATTCTTCAGTTTCATTGAGATTAACTACTAACAGTTCATAGGTATTTCATGTAGCTGTTAAAAGTTGCAAGCATGCTTAATTTTCAATATCGCATCCACTAAATTTCATTCCGCACCCTCTCAGCGCCCCTAGATGATTAATTACATCGCCGTCGCTGACTGCAGGATATCGATAGTCGGAAGCAGACCCCCCCCCAAGTTGAGGGGGCTTGCGCCACATAAAAGTTGTTTTTTCTCGATTTATTACGAGTTTATGGGACGCTGGTGTTTCCAATTAAGCAAATAATCGGATTTTTCCTGAATTCTGCTAGTTTTGTACTGTAGCCATTAAGGATTGATGAACAACAAAAACATCGTCAAAATAGGTTTTTGATTGATGATTGATTTATTAATTGATTTTAAATTTTTTGGTCCGTCAGCACGCATGGCGATATGCAATGTTTAGCTTATTTATCAAATCCAATATGACTGGGATTATTTCTATTATTCACGCAAGAGTTGTTCAAAATTAGTAATACATACATTTAGTTCTAGCATCAAGCCTCCCCGATGGCGCAGTGGTAGCGTCGTCGCCTTGTAATCAAGGAGTCCCGGGTTCGATACCCTGTGGAGGCACATAGTGGTTCGGATTCCACTTTAAACTGTAGGTCCAGTCCCGATTAGCCTTACTGTGCATAAAGTGGACTTAAAACACCAACTCAGAACCAAGTCTAGCATCAGAAATTTGCCAACAATGGACAATGTTGTAATAATTTAATCTTCGATAAAAATACATAAGATAACCATTTATTCCATCCTTCTGTGTATAAGGGTAGATGAGTGTTTTATAATCTTAATGTCGTTATTTAGTGCATAGAACTGCAAGAACACGCAAATAATGTAACAACCTAACATACAATATAAATATGTACCACTTTAAACTGTACATTAAACAGGAAATGAAGAAATATAATTATATATAAATTTCAGTTGTATGCATAACTTGGAGAATAATTCCAGAAGAAAAACTGCAACAGATATTAATATATTGTAAGAGAACACTTCATTTTAAATCTTAAATCCAGTGCATAGTATATACGAAGCGAGTTCCAAGTCAATCCGGTACATTCTTTTTCACAGGTTTAGAAACAAATCCCAGTGTGGAGGTAGTGCATGCAGTAGGAACTGGCCACTGTGCCCTGTTACTGGTAGGCGGTGTTCATTGCACACGCCAGTCCAGAGACCAGTATTCAAGATGGTGGACAACAGTGTGAACGTGTACACGGAACAGCGTGTGGTGAAGTTTTTAGTGAACGAGGGCATAAAACCAGCTTTAATTTACAGAAGACTGCAAGCACAGTACGGTGATGAAACACTCAACCGCAGTAAGACATTTGAATGGTGCAAGCGCTTCATAGACGGCCGTACGTCTGTCACCGACAGTCCCGGTCGTGGTGATTCCCAGCTCACTCAGTCATTCCTGGAAACATTCAGCGCGTGAAACAGCTTATCATTGACAATCGTCGCATAAGCTGTCGTGAAATTGCTAAGGTGTGTAATCTTTCGGTAGGAACAGTAAACGCAATTCATGACATTTTTTTATTCCGAAAAGTCAGTACACACTGGGCACCAAAACAGCTTTCCGCTTTTGACCGGCACAGAAGGGTTGAAGTCTGTACTGAACTGAAGGACGGCTATGTCAGGGAAGGCCAGTATTTCCTGGATCACCTCATCACATGTGACGAAACATGGGTTCTCCATTTTACTCCGAAATCGAAAAGAGCATCGAAGGAGTGGAAGCATGCAGCACCAAAAACAATTGCGTTAGCAGGTAAAGTGATGGCAAGTGATTTCTGGGACAAACATAGGATTATTACCCCGTGGTGTCACTATCAACAGTCAACAGTACTGTCGTGTTGTGCATGTTGTACATAAGAATCTGAGGAAGGAAACAGTCTGGTTTGATCACGAAGGGTATTCTGTTTCTGCAGGACAATGCAAGACCTCATACCACTCAACGCACTATGCAAACATTGCACGATATCACCTGCGAATTATTGCCACATCCTTCTTACAGTCCAAGCAGGCCCGTGCCCAGGAGTTTCTTGAGAGGGCGGAAGCCCGAAACCGTGTGAGTATATATATATATATATATATATTAATATATATTTTATGACAATAATATGTCAAATATTAAATAATTAATTAATATAATTAAACATGTATAAATAAATAAAATAATTTGGTACATTTATAAACTAGCAAATTAATTACTTTAACAACTGGTTCAAAATGTCGAGAAATTAGACAGTAGGTGAAATGTTTTTAAGAAGTGTTAGATTTTATTTAATTATTGCTTTCTATAATTAATGGCCAATAATATTTCATACTGTCATTGTGGTATGTTTGTATAATGGTGTAAATCTGTTAATGGTCTCTCGGAAGGAAATATTTCCTTATCAGAGCTGTGTCTAGAGATTTCAGCGCCCAGGACGAGAATAGGTTTTCCCACCTCCTGCACCGAATTTGCACACACCCCCTGCCTAGATGAGGCTCGCATACTTAGACAATGAAGAAATTTTATGTACCTAATCTTTTCCGTTGAATCCGATGAAAATAAAAGTTAGCATTCAAGAAATGTGGCTAATAAAAGGACAGTCGGTTGTCCATCCTACCTCATCTTCATTCAAGCAGTGTGTGGTATTGTTAACATCTGCAAATTCGATTGCAAATCAAAGATCTGATATGCGTAACTAGGTGGAGGGGCTAAAAATAAGACACTTTGAGAACACATTAGCAGTGGCGTGCGGTGACGTCGACACTTGGGGTAGCAGTCAGTGGCGTGCTCAAGAGGGGGGGTTGGTGTGGGTCACACCCCTCCCCCATTAGGGCTCAGTATTCCTAAAAAAAAGAATGTCAATAACAGGAAAAGATTTCAAAATGATGAATGAGTACTAAAAAAGTACACGTAACCCCCACCCACATTCGAAAATAAAGAAGTATTTGATTTGACTACTTGCCAGAGATCCTTGGTTTGAATCTCGGCTTGCCCATGGGTATTCTTTGTGTGTGTCCATTCATAAATTTTATCGTATTATCTTCGCGATTAGCCAAAAGTGGCGGAAAGCGAAGTAAAATAAACCAAATCAAGCAATCAATCAATGATTTGATTTCATTTTTGTTACTTAGCGTCGATTTTTTGTCACATTTGGTTAATTGCGAAGATGATACGATAAAATTAATGAAGGGACAAACACAAAGAACACCCATTCCCAGGTCGGGGTTCGAACCCAGAACTCCTGGTGTCGTAACGCACTGTGATAACCACTCCCCATAGTTGGTTGATTTGGTGTTTTAAGTCCACTTTATGCACAGAAACAAAACAGATAACAAACCTCACTTTTTTGTAGTTTCTTCAATAATATTCATATTGCTTCTTGAGTTCTGAGATACATTTTTTATTCCAAATTATTTCATTATTCATTGCAGAGTACAACACATAGGAAAAGAATGCGCACTCATCACGGGTTCGAATCCTGGCCAGGATTGTTCATATGAGGTCTCTTCATCAATTTCATCCTCATTTTGGCAGAAAAGCGAAGTAAAATAAACCAAACCAACAACAATATGAACGCGCGTCGAAAACAAAGTGTTGCGTATGAACTGTGGCTTTAACAAGACAATAAATATTGTGATTTGAATATAATTCGAGATGTGAGATTGATTGATCTATCTCTGCTAGACTAGCTACTCCTCAGTGTACGTCACTGCACATTAGTTTCCTTATAAATTAACATGTAAGTGCTATGTTTTATTTCCGACGAGAGGAAGTGAGAGAAATGGAGGAGAAATATCAGGTCGGTCTAATTTCTGTGTTCGAGAGGCCTAGGGTGATTATAATGACAACCCCCTTCGCAGCTACGGCTACGTTCCTCAGTAGTCCATTTTGATATAATTATAAAAGCTTGTCTATGACCAGTGGCGGAGATTGGGTTCCAAAATTAAGAGGGCAAGGTGCCAAAACTGGGGGAGGGGCAAGGACAGTTTGTCAGTTCAGTTTATCTTGATAGATAAAGTTTTCATAGAGTGGGAGTAAAAGTGGCAAATGATGGGGGGATGGCAACTGCATCCCTCGCCCCCTTATAGCCGCCACTGTCTATGACTACAGATATACGTTTCAACCGCATGCTGTCACCAGCTCTAAAGAAAGACAGACAGAGAGAGAGAGAGAGAGAGAGAGATGTATGCAACAATCACATACACATAGACATTATTCTTTGTTCTTCCTTCTTTCTATGTGTTTCTGATATTATACTTAGTAAAGTATGTATGTAGTCAAAACTTATTGCTTATTTTTATTGTTATAAGAAACTCTTCCTCTCGGAAAATCTTGAGAGGAGGGTGAATTTTAATAGAACAGGGTCGTTGGTGAGAAGGTGAGATCCCCCCTCCGCCATGAGAATTTGTACCCTGGATGTGACCACCAACGCTAAGGTAGTATTGCAGCTGGATGTACAGTCACGGACACTTCTGGCTTGTAACGACCTCATTGAAGAAGCACTGAAGCAAGCCATCCAAGTCTGACCATCAAGCGCCTTGTGACTAGACAACCCAACCAGCATTGAAATTCTGCGGCTTGTATACCAGTCACGGATATACATCTCTGTAAATTGAGTAGTGATGCCAAAGAGAAATACGAGATGAAGATTGTCGATCGTAATGTCTCATGTTCTCGACATGGAATAATACTCGGTCCACGTTACGTTCCATTATTTAATGTTGTTTGGGAACGAACCTGACGGACTGGGTTATATTTTCACTCCTTGCATTACAGTAAATTCCATATTTTACAATTATATTAATGCTTTGAACGAGAATAATGCCCAGAAAAACGTCGAACACACGTTCACACCATTCTTCTCACACACATGCACGTGAAAACAAACGCACAAAGCTAAGTTTTAACTTCCAAGTGAATGTCCAAATAACAGTAAATGAAGAAGCACGATGTGCGAAACATGGGGTTTTTCACAGAAAGAATGCGTCTATTTGTGACATACGTGGTTTCTATTAATAGACAATGAAACAATTATGAGAGAAATTAACATGAATTTTCATCTTCAGGTGCTGAGGAAGGAAACAGACTGACTGGTAAAAAAAAAAAAAGCATGTTGCTATTGATAGGGTGTTGGTTAGCGTACAGAGCTTTCATAAGTGAAGTCTAGGTTCGATCCCCACCAAGGACATTTTTTTTTATTCTTTTCTATTAGTGAAGAAGTATGTAATATTGTTTTCTAGGCATTTTGACGAAAAGATACGCATCAAATTTGTTCGTTTAATCTGTATTTTCATTCTTCTAATAAGTTCTCTATCGCAATGGGATATAGAGATTCTCTATCTAGGCGATGGATATTTTCTCAATGGTTACGTAGCTGCGATTCTCCAGTCCCTTACACCCACTTGTCTTATTTATTTACTTCATTTCATATCTAACGAAAACACACAAATAAGTTATAGTTAGAACAAGAAACACACCTCGCGTCGAAGGTTTCAGACTCGAGTTCTGGCTTTCTTTTTCTTTTTTTTTTTGCGAGGGTGATTATTCTTGTGTGTCTGTTTATCATCTTTGTCAAAAAAATATTCCTCATTATTGCCGTGATTAACTTAGGGAGAGACCAAAGCGACTGAAGTAACAAAAGTACAGAAAATGCAAGACATATCTGCCTAGGCATGTTATACCTTGGGAATTAGCAATCTGAAAATTAACTTGCGTTTCAGTCGACTATTTGCGAAAGAGTTTCGTGTTGTCTCGTTTGGAGTGTTGGTTATCGTGTCGGACTAGCATGCGGGCAACCCGAGTTCGAGCCCAACGGAAGGCAAGTGTTTTTTGTTTGTCTAATTTTATCCAACCTTATTTATAAAACTGAGGTTTCTGCAAAACCTTTTGAATTGCATGCCGCTTCGTATGTTGGTAATCTGAAAGCATCAAAGATGAAAATTTGATGTTTCGACGCGACGATGTATTTGTGTATGTGTTGAAAAAACGCAGTTATTTAATAACGAAAAACATGCAGCCGTGTGATCATTGAGAACGCTTCCTAGTTGTCAGTGCTAATATGGCAGTAACTACAGTCTGTCAACACACACCAACTTTCACGTTTCCCGTAAAATGATTACCTTTCCACGTTTCAAAATCATGAGTACTGTCTAAAGCAATACTTTGATACTTGCGTTTGCATGTTCGAATCTAAAGTAATACGAAACTTTTTCCCCAACAAATGACATTGAAACCATTAATAACTGTTTGAAATATGATACTGATATCATATATAGAAAGAATAAAAATGGAGAATTTCGCTTAATACAACTTATAAATAGGGAGCGGAAGTTGATGAAATGTCATCTCTTTTCTGACATCTCGGACACGATGCCCATTAAATATACACAATATTACACTTCATCTAGAACCCAAAAAAGGTAATTTTAAAGTGCATTTATTTGCATTTGTTGCCATTTGTCAGGTTTTAGGTCATTTTCCCGGATTTTAGCATTTACCCGTCATTTTTTGCAATATTCATCATATTTTGTCACTTCTTTAATTTTGGTAATATTCTTGAATCTTTTCACCAAGGTATATACTGTATATCTCGCAGGATTGCAATTTACGAGCAAAAGAAATGCCGAACTGGTGACAGTCTTTGTTGTGTCGGGGGAAACCACCAGGTGCCCGTCTGGGGCAAACTCAGATTTAAGATCAGATAAGGGGAGGCTTGAAATACATAGCTAGACCCCGTTTGCACTGAAAATCCTCCTTGCATATTTTAATTGAATGTGCATGTGCTATCATTTGGTGCACTTCTTTTTAAAGCAAGAACGCATTTTGTTTAATTTCATTTTCATTTCAATTTTTAAACTGAAACTAACAAATTTGATGGTCATTTTTTGCATTTTACGTCATTTCCCCCCCATTTTTAGGATATTCTATAGGTCATATACCTATATTTTTTAGGTCATCAACTTCCGCTCCCTACTTATAAATATATTAAATTATGTGGATACCTGATGTGAAACGTACGATGCACGATCAGAGAGCCTGAATGTTGCATTGAAAACTGCAGAGAACAATGACTGACTTATGAACAGTGAAAGGTTTTTCCATGCTCCAATGGGATTTTATTTATAGAAAGAATAAAAATGGAGAATTTCGCTTAATACAACTTTTAAATAGGGAGAAGATAAATAAACAAGGGAGAAGGTCACAGGTTGGTATGATGAACTAAATTGTAATCTAAAAGTTTTAATTGAAGAAACAAAACACGTTTGCGGTTAAAAATAGGGCATTCAATTTCAGGCACATTACACTAACTGAAAGACTATTTTCAGAATTAATAATATTTGGATAACCGGCAAATCCAAACTTGATGTTAACCACGTAATGCACTTGATAATCAAAGAAACATAATTTTTCTTGTGCATGCCCTTTATTTTGTGTCTTGATTGTTGAAATAATACGTTGAAACGAACAGTAGTATGTTTTAGAGTGTGTTTAGAATCTCTTGTGTACTGCATGTAAATACTGAAGTCGTTTTAGTATCCTAATCAAATAACAATTATTCAGTGTAATCCTTTAAAAGGAAAGCCTTTGTTTCTTTGCAGCTGTTCATGACAGAAATTCAATTGCAAGACAAGTTACCAAATTAGCAATAGTTCTCTTACATATTTGTGGTATGTGCTTGTTTGCCTTATACCGGATGATGAAGGAAGCAGATATAAAAGATAGACAATTACTGTTCTTGGGTAGCTCTTCCTGCTTTTGTCAGAAAACCTGATCAGCATACTGAACCAAGCCATCACACGAGATACGACTTCAATGATATAATCCCGTTTCTGTGGCCAAATACCTCCAAAAAAAGGCAATAAAATTGTCAGTGTGAGGAGACAGAGAAATAATTTCCTTCTATCTTACATTATACTCTGTCTGTATGCCTAGTGTGGTTTGCTTGTCCCAAAGCTGAAGACAAACCTCTGTCTGTTGTAACGCGTGGCATGTTTTCTTCCAGTTTACAAATCACGTAAAATACCTTCGTTCACTTCAGTGTGCTGCTTCTGCAGGCTCAAGGTCATGTCGACTGATAACGAGATAGACCACGTGACTGTCAGCACCGAAGACAAGCTTCAATAACTTTTTTGCGAGGTTCCTTTTAGTCCTTGTCAGAGCGCATGCTCCGTAATTATGTGCAGAAAACCCATGTTTTCTGTGTATAAAATTTACGTATGTTTGGATTGTGTGCTCAAATGTTGCAGTAAACACAACTCCGTGACACACAACAACAATTACAAGCTCTTCAAAGATTAGAAACTTAGCAAGCGTTACTCATAAGACGATTAGATTGTCCGACTGACAGAAGACCAGGTGGTGGGTTGGTAGCGTGTAAGTTTGACACGCAGGAGATACTAGGTTCGATTCCCCTTTGATTGCCTCCAATTTTTTTTCTTAACTCGAGCGACTATATATTTGAATTTATTCATTCTTATTTTATTTTCTGTGCGACTTGTTGAATTTTGTTATCCAAACGATTACGATAATTTCTTGTGAATAGTATTATATGTATTTCTGGATCATTTTCTCGAAATAAATGTATACTTTTCGCCAGGCATAACATTTTGTTGAGTATGTTTGTAAAATGATGAGATATGTGGAAAAAACTATCGCAAAAAAATTTTCACAAATAAAATTTAAAACGGTAAAGTAAAGATTTCCACCCAAAAATAAAGTAAAAATGTATTTAACTTTCACTCAAATAAATTATTAAATAAAATGCAATAATTAGTTGCTCGAGTTATATAAAAAAACATAGGGCAATAGAACGGGAATCGAACTCAAAGCCTTCTGTACGTGAAACTTATCCGCTACCACGGGGCCACTTGAAAATCATGTAATAGCTTCGCCTCATCAAGGCACTTGGAACTCATCGAAACCTTCAAGCGCTTTTCCTCGATTTCTTCCTTCTTTTTAAATCCACTTTATGCACAGTAAGAAAACTGGATCTATAGTTTAAAGTGGGATTTTAACCACTTGGAACCACTAAACCGCGTATCAAACTTTTCCTCTGGAATTGTTGGCTAGCGTGCGATATTACCAATACTCGGTTCGGGCATGGATGTTTGTTCCAATGAGAATACAGATAATATAGAGGATTGACATGTGTCACAACTGAGAAAAAGATGAAGAACGAGGATACTATTAATTTTGAAAATACTCTTTCAGTTAGTGTAATGTGTCTGAAATTGAATGCCCTATTTTTAACCGCGAACGTGTTTTGTTTCTTCAATTAAAACTTTTAGATTACAATTTAGTTCATCATACCCACCTGTGTCCTTCTCCCTTGTTTAATTATAGTTATAAATAAAATCCCATTGGAGCATGGAAAAACCTTTCACTGTTCATATGTCAGTCATTGTTCTCTGCAGTTTTCAATGCAACATTCAGGCTCTCTGATCGTGCATCGTACGTTTCACATCAGGTATCCACATAATTTAATATATTTATAAGTAGGGAGCGGAAGTTGATGACCTAAAAAATATAGGTATATGACCTATAGAATATCCTAAAAATGGGGGGGAAATGACGTAAAATGCAAAAAATGACCATCAAATTTGTTAGTTTCAGTTTAAAAATTGAAATGAAAATGAAATTAAACAAAATGCGTTCTTGCTTTAAAAAGAAGTGCACCAAATGATAGCACATGCACATTCAATTAAAATATGCAAGGAGGATTTTCAGTGCAAACGGGGTCTAGCTATGTATTTCAAGCCTCCCCTTATCTGATCTTAATCTGAGTTTGCCCCAGACGGGCACCTGGTGGTTTCCCCCGACACAACAAAGACTGTCACCAGTTCGGCATTTCCTTTGCTCGTAAATTGCAATCCTGCGAGATATATATACCTTGGTGAAAAGATTCAAGAATATTACCAAAATTAAAGAAGTGACAAAATATGATGAATATTGCAAAAAATGACGGGTAAATGCTAAAATCCGGGAAAATGACCTAAAACCTGACAAATGGCAACAAATGCAAATAAATGCACTTTAAAATTACCTTTTTGGGTTCTAGATGAAGTGTAATATTGTGTATATTTAATGGGCATCGTGTCCGAGATGTCAGAAAAGAGATGACATTTCATCAACTTCCGCTCCCTATTTATAAGTTGTATTAAGCGAAATTCTCCATTTTTATTCTTTCTATATATGATATCAGTATCATATTTCAAACAGTTATTAATGGTTTCAATGTCATTTGTTGGGGAAAAAGTTTCGTATTACTTTAGATTCGAACATGCAAACGCAAGTATCAAAGTATTGCTTTAGACAGCACTCATGATTTTGAAACGTGGAAAGGTAATCGTTTTACGGGAAACGTGAAAGTTGGTGTGTGTTGACAGACTGTAGTTACTGCCATATTAGCACTGACAACTAGGAAGCGTTCTTAATGATCACGTGGCTGCATGTTTTTCGTTATTAAATAACTGCGTTTTTTCAACACATACACAAATACATCGTCGCTTCGAAACATCAAATTTTCATCTTTGATGCTTTCAGATTACCAACATACGAAGCGGCATGCAATTCAAAAGGTTTTGCAGAAACCTCAGTTTTATAAATAAGGTTGGATAAAATTAGACAAAAAAAAACACTTGCCTTCCGTTGGGCTCGAACTCGGGTTGCCCGCATGCTAGTCCGACACGATAACCAACACTCCAAACGAGACAACACGAAACTCTTTCGCAAATAGTCGACTGAAACGCAAGTTAATTTTCAGATTGCTAATTCCCAAGGTATAACATGCCTAGGCAGATATGTCTTGCATTTTCTGTACTTTTGTTACTTCAGTCGCTTTGGTCTCTCCCTAAGTTAATCACGGCAATAATGAGGAATATTTTTTTGACAAAGATGATAAACAGACACACAAGAATAATCACCCTCGCAAAAAAAAAAAGAAAAAGAAAGCCAGAACTCGAGTCTGAAACCTTCGACGCGAGGTGTGTTTCTTGTTCTAACTATAACTTATTTGTGTGTTTTCGTTAGATATGAAATGAAGTAAATAAATAAGACAAGTGGGTGTAAGGGACTGGAGAATCGCAGCTACGTAACCATTGAGAAAATATCCATCGCCTAGATAGAGAATCTCTATATCCCATTGCGATAGAGAACTTATTAGAAGAATGAAAATACAGATTAAACGAACAAATTTGATGCGTATCCTTTCGTCAAAATGCCTAGAAAACAATATTACATACTTCTTCACTAATAGAAAAGAATAAAAAAAATGTCCTTGGTGGGGATCGAACCTAGACCTCACTGATGAAAACTTTGTACGCTAACCAACACCCTATCAATAGCAACATGCTTTCTTTTTTCCAGTCAGTCTGTTTTCTTCCTCAGCACCTGAAGACGAAAATGCATGTTAATTTCTCTCATAATTTTTTCATTGTCTATTAATAGAAACCACGTATGTCACAAATAGACGCATTCTTTCTGTGAAAAATCCCATGTTTCGCACATCGTGCTTCTCCATTTACTGTTATTTGGACATTCACTTGGAAGTCAAAACTTAGCTTTGTGTGTTTGTTTTCACGTGCATGTGTGTGAGAAGAATGGTGTGAACGTGTGTTCGATGTTTTTCTGGGCATTATTTTCGTTCAAAGCATTAATATAATTGTAAAATATGGAATTTACTGTAATGCAAGGAGTGAAAATATAAACCTAGTCCGTCAGGTTCGTTCCCAAACAACATTAAATAATGGAACGTAACGTGGACCGAGTATTATTCCATGTCGAGAACACGAGACATTACGATCGACAATCTTCATCTCGTATTTCTCTTTGGCATCACTACTCAATTTACAGAGATGTATACCCGTGACTGGTATACAAGCCGCAAAATTGCAATGCTGTTTGGGTTGTCTAGTCACAAGGCGCTTGGTGGTCAGACATGGATGGCTTGTTTCACTGCTTCTTCAATAGGGTCGTTACAAGCCAGCTGTGTCCAAGACTGTACATATAAAGGAAAAAATATGTAATTACATAGAAATCCGGGCTTTACGGCACACAAAGGGACTGGTGCGCTGTAGATGGCTTCCTGTGTTGTTGCGTGGGAGTCTCGTGCCGAACTGCTGATAACTCCGATCGAAGTCATCGGGAAAAAAAGGGGGAGGGGGAGAAGGAAGTAAGTTTCAATTACCACCGCATGACGGCGACAAGGTCCAGGCACAATAGTGCTGCCGTCTATGCGGATTTGAGAGCTTATTTGAAACAAAGAAGGTCAGTTTTCGTACAGTGACGTACGTGTAATATTCACAAGGAATAAAAAGGGATTGTGAATATTAGATAGGCAAGAGTATGTAAAAATAAAATACGAAGGAATACTCCCTTATCAATCTTAAAGCATATATTGAAATAATACAGGGTGTCCCAAACATCCCTTAACAGCCGTCCTAGAGACGTGTAGTGCAGAGATTGACATGATTTGAGTATATAGTAATACTGTATGGGTAGGGGGAACATGATTGCTGTGGGTGACCATGGCGGCGGCCATCTTGGTATCCGCCATATTGGACGGAGGTCAAATTTTTTACATGGGAAGGTATATGTGTGGACATAATTTTAGGCTAGAATTGCACCAGAAATAAGAATATGAAGTCAGTTTTCAGATATCTTTAATCTGTGAAAAGTTATTGATGCAATGTTGAATAAATGACGACGTATGATAAAGTATGGACATGGACATTTCCACTCAATTTTTTTTTCCACCAATTTTAAAAACTACACCCTGGAAAAATGACCCCTGCCAGTTCTCGCGTTTTTCTGCGTCCAGTTTAAGGCAGAAAAGAGACTTCAAAAGTTGCGAGGCTAGCGTTGCGCTGAAAACACGCCGCCGCCATGTTACTACGTCACTCCTTAGGGAGAGCTCGTTTGTCGTCTGCTTCGAGCGTCCAGTTCCGGATGGGTAGCCCACGGTGAGCGAACACGTGCAGCAGTTTTACAAATCTGTACCGATTTAAATAATGGAAGAAGGAGCGATAGGAGAAAGGAAAGCTATGCTTTGTAATGATCATTCTTCTATGAAATATCCATGCTGCTCACGTGCAAGATAAATGAAAGGTTTCAGCTGCGTGTGTGTTCTCAGGCCATGCGAAAAATATTGCTTATAAAATTGGTTGCTGACCAGACACTCAAAAATATTTTTTAAACTTATATTTATCGATATTTACCATAACCCATGTAGTGCAAAGTAGGAATTTTCACATTCTTCACTTTATTTATAAAGCCTATTTAACTTTCTTTTCCATAAAGTAATTTCAGTTTGTGTTCCATTTCTGTTGCGCAAATCATGATCAAATATTTTTGTGCAGATAAGAGAAAATACACTGAGAAGATTACATTAGTTGCACAGTACATATCTATACTTAGTTTATGTATAATTATTACAAGGAAATAATGTGTATAACCATGGGCCTATTTAAGGGGGATTCAACGGGTCCAACCCCCCTCTTTTTTTGGTTCAATAAAATTACCAGTTTCCTTGTTCTATCCGCTTGCTCATAAAAAATTCCTTCGGACTTATTTCATTCTCTTAAATTAGAGACGTATAGAACGGAATACGGATGGGAAGGACATTTCGTAATTCCACACACCAGATGGGACTGCAGACCAATATCTGCAATTTTCTGATAATTGAGACTGTCAAATCAGTTATTTTTTTCCCCCTTGAATTATATTAAAGAAATTTGGTTCTTAAAAACGTAGTGACACAAGATGAACAGAAAAGTATCAATACTTCGTGATTACAAACAGTCAACTTTGTCGGGTCCAACATCCCCTCCCCCATGCTCCCCAACAAGGTTCCGGCCAGCAGTGTCCTGGATTTTCACTTACGAAAAAAAAGCAACCCTAATCATACCAAAAGTTGATCCATCCCTCCCCCCGTGAACTATATACACGCCCATAGGCGCCGACTCCATGGGGCTTGGGGGGGGGGCTCGAGCCCCCCCCCAATGTTAATGATGTGAGGGCAGAGCCCCTCAAATAATTTTGCTTAAGAGGATCTAATGTATTATTTTGCTTCTCTTGTAAAGTTTACTCTGAATTGTGCAACATGAACTTAACTTGAAATACACATTTGAAATGTTCTAGACCAGGGGTTTCCAACTGGCGGCCCGCGGGCCGCATGCGGCCCGCGGTGCCCTTTTTTGCGGCCCGCGAAGTCAGTTTGCAAAATACATTAATTTTATGTATTTTTATTAAAATACGTTGTATTTTTACTGAAGGAACGGAAGCTCTGTGAAGAAAGACAATATCACAGATAGAATTTATTTTGCAGTCAATAATGATCATCAGAAGAATCTAAAGTGACGTAACTTTCTCTTCACATCATGCAGTTCACCCCTTCGCTATGCGGAATGAACTCGTCCGCTTCCGCGAAGGCTTCACTCTGTGTGTTTAGAAACAAACTGCAGAGCGGCGCTAAAGAGATCTGTTTTACTACGCACGAAGTACGAAGTGAGTTCGAGTGTTCCAATTCCGATTGTACTGTAACTAATTGTTAAAGTTTGTGCAAATATCGAAATGAGCAATATCTCCAAAAAACGTAAGATTGAAAATGAAAATAGAACCTACCAAGAACGTTGGGAAAAGGACTACCTCGTTACGAACAACAATGGAAAGCTGCAGTGTTTGGTGTGTTTGCAAATTATATCAGTGCTCAAGGAATATAACGTGAAGAGACATTATACAACTAAGCATGAAGAAAGATACGGAAAATATGAAGAAGAGTCTAGGGATTTGTTAATTGTGGACCTGAAGAAGAAAGTCAAACAGCAGACAGGTATGTTTAGCAGTTTTACAAAGGGGCAGACGTCAGCTCTGCATGCTTCTTATGCAGTTTCACTTGAACTTGCTAAGGCAAAGAAACCTTTTTCTGATGGAAACATAGTGAAAAGGTGCGCAATTGAAATGGCAAAGGCTTTCGGGGACTCTAGCGTTGCTAGCAAATTTGAATCAGTTTCACTTTCTATCCAGACTGTACAAAGACGGGTTATGGATATGGGAGAACAAGTAACAGAAAAAATGTATAACATGGTTAAAAGTAGTTCCTATTTTTCGTTGTGTCTGGATGAAAGTACAGATCAGACAGATGTGAGTCAGCTCTTGATATTTATACGTATAACGCAAGACGATTTTTCAACAAACGAAGAATTATTTGACCTCTGCTCTCTTCACGGAACCACTAAAGGGAAGGACATATATGATGCGGTAAAAATGTCGGTAGATAAGATCGGAGGTTTTGATAAGTGTTCATGCATTGTAACAGATGGAGCAAAATCGATGACAGGAGATAAATCTGGATTTGTAGGAATGCTTAAGGAAAGTGGAGTAAATTGTCCAGCGTTTCATTGCATCCTTCACCAAATGGCTCTGTGTGGGAAATCAGTGAAACTAAATGAAGTATTTAAAACAGTTATACAAATAATAAACAAGATTCGAGGGGGGAACAGAGCCCTTCTACATAGAAAGTTACGAGAGTTTTTGGAGGATAAGGAGGCAGAATATGACGACTTACTTCTTTTTAACCATGTGAGGTGGTTGAGTGCAGGAAAGTGCCTTCAGAGATTTTTTGCAATAAGAAATGAAATCCTTGCGTTCCTTGAACAGTTTGCCTCATCGGACGCAAGACAACTGGAACAGTTTCAGAGTATGGACTTCCTTAAACAACTGGCGTTTCTAACAGATATCACAGGCCATCTGAACGAACTGAACTTGAAACTGCAGGGAAGAAACCAGCTGGTGTCAGATTTAATGGGAAACATAAATGGGTTTCGTAATAAACTGAAGATTTTCAACGTTACTTTGGAGAGGAATAACCTGGTCCATTTTCCAAGCTGTCGGCGGCTAGCAGAAGATGAAGAAACACTGGACTTTTCTGAATTCAGTGCAAATATTAAAGAAATAATGGATGAGTTTGACACCAGATTTAAAGATTTTGAAGAACTTAAAAGCAGCATCCAGCTATTTAGCAATCCTCTTGGCGTTAACATCGAAGAACAAGAAGCTTCTCTCCAACTTGAATTGTGTGATTTGCAAGGCGATGTGTTCCTTCAAACTAGGCAAGAAAAGGGGCCAGAGTTTTTCAAATACCTTTCAAAGGAACGCTTTCCAAACCTTCGTAGTTTTGGGCAAAGAATGACATCGATGTTCGGCAGCACTTACACGTGTGAAAGTGTTTTTTCTTCAATGAAGTTCATCAAGAACCGTTACAGAAGCCGACTGGCAGATTCTTCACTGCTTCACCTTCTGAGACTTTCAAATACAGAAATTGAAGTGGACATTCCAACTTTAATAAAAGAAGCAGATCGGCCTCAATTCTCACATTGAACACTTACTATGAAGGACTCTTATTTGTAAGGTGTGTTTTTCATTTCTTTCAATTCATCCATAGGTATCGGGTTTTTGTGAAATAAATTGTAATTATACCATTTTGATTTTGTGATTCCATTGTTTTTATTGCCTCATTTTAGAAATTTAGGTCATTCGAAAGTACTACATTTTCAGTTCAGTACTTACAATTTTTGTAATTTTTAACACCCCCCCCCCCAAAAAAATGCGGCCCGCCAATCAACTGCTGGATATAATTTTGGCCCTCGGACCTTTTGAAGTTGGAAACCACTGTTCTAGACCATCAAATTTGGGGGGCTGAGACCGCTAAACCATCAACTTTGGGGGGGGCTATAAACGGAGACAGCAAAACACATGACTTATTACTATATACTAAGTATATAATTATGAGTATTGTTAACGTTTTTACTAAAAAGAGTTTCAAAATAACGAGGTGATATGACAATTATACCAGTATGTTGTTTAGTGAATTCTGAACAATTTGAGGTAATAAACACGACTTTCAGGCAATATTGATATCTACGATATTTAGTTATCCTCGAAATCTCTTCCTCTAGTCCAAAGAATAAACGGAAAATAATTCTAAAGTCTTTGAGTTTATTTAACACTGGCTTGCAGTAAAGTACGCAAGGAAAGCTTATGAAAAGTCTGTATTGCGAAAGCGGGAACGGCTATGATCAAAGGCACCATTATTGCTAAAGCACGGCGTGCTATGTGTTTATTTATTATTGCAAAATTAAATTTAAAAAGTAAAATATTGTAGCAAGAACAAAGAGGTAAAACTATTTGCCTGCGATTTGTGTTAGCATTTATGTAAATAATTAAATAAAACTGTTAAATATTCGCTATTTTTATGGGTACGTCAACACTAAAGTTCTTTGCACCCGTCACATGTCCTTTCTTTACAAGTCTGTTGCGGACATTAAAACACACCCATGCCCTTGCCGGGACTCGAACCCGAGACCTCCGGATGAAAGCGAGTTGAGCCGACCAGCCAACACGCTCGGCTACCGAGGCCGGCATAAAACTGTTATGTTGGCCTCTTAATGTAAATACATAGCCTACTTTTAAATAAAAATTTTAATTGTTATCTAAAAAACAAATGAGCAGACACACGTTTTTCATGTTACATTTCATTTGCATGAGGAATATAATAGCTGTTTAAAAACAGCCCCTGTATACGCCCATGTGTATAACAATAGCCCATACTGAAATGGTACGATATAATTATTTTGAATTTTGTACTGCGAAAAAAGCCGCCTCATCTCGTTACCCCGAACGCATTAAATGGTTGGTTTACAACTTCACCACTAAGGATCCTATCGAGACGAGACATGGCAGCCTTGGTCTCGTTCTCGTTGAGTTGTAAATGTCTGTCTCGTGTTTATTTGTAAATCTCTCATTGACAGTCTAGTCTCAATTTATAAACATCCGTCTCGGTTTGGGAGGGCAATTCTCGTTCTTGTCTCGAGTCTAGAAAAATATAGAATTAACAACATATGCAAAGGCTTATCATTATAAATACAAAATAAACCTTTCTTAATATTTTTTTATTATTATTATTATTATTATTGACTCCTCGTTTCGACGGTACAGCCCTCGAAAACTAAATATTATCCTGCTTATATATGCAAACCAAACTGCAGATTCAGAATTACCAGGAATGAACTGGCGTTGTAATTATTATACACAAAATTCATGATTTATCTGAGGAAGTCGCATGTTCCAGGTTTGACTCTCGACCTGGACATGACTGTTTCCTTGTGAGTGACATTTCATTGAACTGAAAATTGTTACATGGGAGGATGTTTGCTCGAGACTTTGGGGACAGCTAGGGGGATTCTTCTATTGTTAATTGTTAATTTGCAATATATATATATTAACTGAAGAAAACTGTCATTTACTGCAGGAAATTTAAAAACTCACCGTACCTTTTTATACCGTATCACCTCTTATATTGCAGAAATTGGCGTGTAAACCAGTGTGTTCTAAAAGTATTATCTTAAAATGTGTGAAGAAAATAATTGTAATTCCAGAAAAGACATTCCTATAACACTAAGTTCTTGCCAGTCAGAACTAACCTATGTATTCGCAATGAACAAGGCTGTTCACGTGTTCAGCCATTGACTGTTACAAGGTTTGCTTTGTCACCCTAATGGGAAAACCCTCTACCGAGTGGCTGAATTATAGTAAATACTACTATACTGCTAGGGCATAATTCATCTTCAAGAAATGGAGCATAGATTTTTGCACTGGAAGTTGTAAGATACTTGTTTTACACAGTAACAAGTGAATATGCTGTCGCTTCCGCGGCTCATGCTAAGTTGACGGGACGAGCAGAAGCCCCGCCTGCACGCATTTCTAAGTGATGACGTCAGAGGACCTCCTGTCTGTGGAGAGGGCGTTTTCAAATCCGTGACGTAGTAGGTGAATTTCAGCGGTGTTTGAAGGCGTGTTTCTCGAGAACCGAAACAAATATCGCCGAGATATTTTGCACATCTCATGTTTGTGTCATTATCTGTAAAATGAATGGATTTAAAACGTTTTTCATGTCAAAGTGGAAATGTCCATCGTGTTAACTGATATCATATCTCTTTTGTTGCAGGTGTAAGTGACAAAGAACATGATGTTATCCAATGAGGAACGAATTGAGATCATCCTTATTTCCGCCGAAAGGAGTTCACGGACATTGCCAATTACTTCAATCAAAGACATCCGCTTAGGCCGCCAGTGTCGCATGTTAGTGTGGCCAATGTGATGAAGCGGTTTAAAGAAACGGGTGCAGTGCACGATAGACGTCGATCGGGAAGACCAAAAACAGCCACGGATGAAGAAACAACAACGGCAGTTCTGTCATCATTCGTGAAGTCACCCAAAAAAAGTATTCGACGACTGTCTGCCCAATGTGGTGTCAGCAAGAGTTCGATTAGCAGGATTATTCAAGAACACAAGTGGCATCCCTACAAGATGCAAATGCAACATCATCTCAGTGAAGATGACCCTGATAGGAGGGTGAAGTTTTGCGAGTGGTGTGTCGTGCAACTTGAACGTGACTCTGACTTCTGGCGAAACATTCTGCACAGCGATGAGGCATTTTTTTTATATCAATAGTGAGGTCAACTGTCAAAACATGCGGTATTGGTCCTCTGAGAACCAGATTGGGTGAACCCGGGGAACTGGTTGGGCCAGCAAAAGTTATGGTGTGGTGGTGTGGAATTTGGAATACCCAAATCACAGGTCCCTTTTTCAATGAGGGGACATTGAATGCAGAGACCTACCTGCAGTTGCTGCGCGATCTCGTCTTACCTTCAGTGTATATGCCAAATGGAGTTTTCCCAGATTTTTTTTCAACAGGATGGTGTACAACCTCATTATGGGAACATTGTTCGGCAGTACCTTGATGTCCAATTTCCTGGTAGGTGAATTGGCATACAAGGACCAAGGGAGTGGCCAGCCAGGTTCCCAGACCTTACTCCCCTTGATTTTTGCTTGTGGGGCCATCGTTTATGCAGTTCCAATAAGTGATATGCGTCAACTTCGTCAACGAATCACTCAGGCCTGTGCCGCTATCACTCCCGAAACTCTTTTGAAAGTTCGCCGTTCATGGGAGACTCGCTTACGGGTGTGTTCACGGGAGCATGGCGAGCACATTGAGCACATTTTGTAGCGCAATAACTTTTCACAGATTAAAGATATCTGAAAACTGACTTTATATTCTTGTTTCTGGTGCATTTCTAGCCTAAAATTATGTGCCACACATATACGTACCTTCCCATTTAAAAAATGTGACCTCCATCCAATATGGCGGATACCAAGATGGCCACCGCCATGGTCACCCAAAGCAATCATGTTCCCCCTACCCATACAGTATTACTATATACCAGTGATCAGAACGCTACATTTTAAAAGTAGCTTCACTACAGCTACCGCTACTTGTCCAAAAATGTAGCTTCGCTACAGCTACAGCTACATTTACTAAAAAGTAGCTCGCTACGCTACTCATGTGCGCTACTCGCTACTTCGCTACTTTTGCGCTACTTCTGCATAAGAAAAAAAAACTTGAAAGAAGCACATGGATATTCAAAAGAAGCCCCTAGTATGATAGTTGTACTTACTGGAAAATACGAGCGTAATTCGTTAGATGTTTGCTCTAACTTTGCAGATAGCTGGGGGGTGCTTCTTTGGTATAGCTAAATGAGCGACAGGTGGAGATATGCTATATGTAAGTTTCCTGTTGGGAATGCTTCCCTGAAGGCACAGTGGAAACTTTGTCACTTTGTAATCAAAGGGGCCTCAGGTTAGATAACTGGCGGAGGCACTAGTGGTTCAGATCCAGTCTGGATTAGCTTGTCTCTGTGCATAAAGGGGGCTCAAAACAAAAACTAGTAAAGACACCTACTTGGGAAGATGAATTCTCCTTCTCCATTCCCCACACTGCTCATCATCATCATTCACCATTCTTCCTCAATCTCACAATTAGCCAAAAGTAGCAGAAAGCGACTCTAGATAAGATAATAACAAAATAAACCATGCATTCTCATTGCCATGATTAGCAAAAGGTACAGAAAAGCGACGTAAAAGTAAAAGAATTACACACATTTAGAAACTGTATATTAACTAAAGAAAATTATCGTTTCTGCAGAAAAGTCAATATCTCGTACATACTTTTTTACAATATCATAAAATATATTGAGGAAAGTGGTGTGCAAACTTGAGTGTTGTAAACATATTGTAATTTTAAAATTTCTGAAAAAATATATCGAAAATTATTGTAATTACAGAAAGTGTATTTCTATCATTCTTGTAACAAGGAGGCATATTTTTCCCCATAATAGTGATGCCCCCTCAAAAATATGCTATTTCAGTCTGAAATTATCATGTTTCTTTAATGAATTTATAATAATTAACAATATATATGTTAATTATTATAAATAATTAACTGTGACTGAAATAAAATTATGTGTGAAATATATAATTTTTAGGTGGACATTCATTTTCCAGGAGGGGGTGAAATGCTCACACATCATTTGAAGTATACATGAAGTCAATTCCGGAAGTTCAAAATTTATATAGCAAGTTCTTCTATCCATGTGCCACATCAAAATAAAAAGAAAGACAGTAATTGCAAAAGAAGACTATCTCACAAAACTCCCTTTTTACTTTTGTTCATACATTTAGTTGTAGTTGTGAAGAATATATACGAGGCTAAAATTATGTATTTATTGGAAAGTATAAACAGACAGAGAATAAACAATTTTTTATGTATTTAGTATTTCATTGTGGTGAACAAGAAATGGAAATTTTTTACAAATATGGTATCAAAAAGTGAAAAGATAATTCTATCACACTACATACTAAACAAGACATATCCTATTGTGGATAAAAACACAGTTCAATTCCGCAACAATTTTGTTGTCATCAAGAGAAAAAACAAAGTAAGAAATCAAACACCACTGACTATCTTCTTTCCAAAATATCTGAATATATCCATGACGAGCTAAGTTTCTGTCCCAGGACTGGTCCCTGGAGATACAATTGGGGGTGTTCAAACCTTGGTCGTGCTGGATTTCACCCTCTGTATTTGAGGGTAGGAGCCGTTGACCAACGGGCGACGAGTCAGAGGTACAGCAGTTAAATTAACATAACACAAATTGAGTAGCTAATTGAATGAGTTTTATTTCGTAAGTTATAGCACTCCAATAGCATAATGAAAGGGAGAAGTTATGGGCAAAAGGATTAGCACCATAAATGAGCAGGTACTTATCTCGGGATCTCCTGGATGCTGGAACTGTCAGTTGGGCACTTGTCCCGCTGACTGGCCTGAGGTGTCTCGCCTCTGAACAGGCCTCGGCTTGGGTCCATGGCTTCTGGGCAACCCTGTAGTAAATTCCCCGCAAACGGCACTGTCGTGCTCTCACGACCTGATCTCGATCCTTGGTGTTCTCGTTGGCTTCTCCTCCTGAGGCAGATTGTTAACCCCTTTTATAGTGCTCTCGGGAGTTGGGAAATGCTTAGGATAGGTTTTCCGGGTATGGCCGGTAACATATCAGTTTGGTTTGTTAAGATGGAAGAAGATTTTCTACACTAAACAACTTAATTGTTCTCCCACATCTCCTGTTTTTTCTGAAGATACAAGTGTAACTTGGTCATTTTGCAAGACCCATTTGAAACTAGTTTGTAATAACAATTGAGGGGTCTAGTGAGAGAGGGAGCTATGCCACAAATCTTGAAAATTATATTTTTTGCCGTTTTCAGTCTTCTCCTACCATCTGTCATCTGTCATGTGAACTACAACCATGTGGCATAGCTGCCGCTTATTCTGCAGCAGATTTTCTGAGTTCTTGAATACGTCCTCATCTTCATTTTGAGTGAGAGAAGGAGCTATGCCACTTACTAATGGTGTCTGCAATAGGAGTGGCAGAAGTTGTGTTGCAGTAACCGGTGCTAGATTTAATATCAGCCCTGAAGTTAAAAGATCTCATAGCAATAATGCCTTATTCCTCCAGTTCTTCATGGTGTTTACCAAAAACTAAAATCCACAGAAACAATGGACAGTGAAGATCCTCCAGAAGACATATAAAGTTGTCTTTATGTAGATCATATGTAACCCTTTGAACATGATTTACACTCATGCAAAAGTATTTAAGCCTTGTTCAAAGTATTTGATGTGCTAGATTGATTTTTCCACATGGGTATACTACAACAATATACCACACATGTTCATAATAAATGGTATTTATATTGAAATTCATATTTTTCCTTTTGAACAATTTACCTAACAATATGTTCAGAAAAAAAATTACCCTTTGTTATACAAATTATGACTCAACGCAATTCTTTAGAAAACTCAATTTATTTCCATTTCTTGTCAAAGTGGCATAGCTCCCTCTCTCACTAGACCCCTCAATTGTTAAATTAAAAAGTAATTTGTATTAACATTTTGAACTAAATATACTTGAATATTTCCTTATATATGTATGGGAATTTATGCTATCCCATTGAAAAATTGATTTCATTTGATTTGATTTTTGGTATTGTTACACTTGTGGCTAATAGTGACAATGTGGATGATTAATTATATGAAAAACAAAGAACACCCATAGCCAGACTGGGATTTGAACCTGGAACCCTTGGCACTGTAGCACGTTGTGCTAACCAAACTTCTGCTTGTCACTGTACAAGGTACCTGTTGGAGGCACATATTTGTTCGGATCCCCACTTTAAGTTGTGTAAGTCCAGTCCCAAGTAGCCTTTGTGCACATAAAGTGGGCTACAAAAAAATATCAATCACTGTACAGACAGAGAAAGAATTACCTGGGCCACGGGATGTAGAATTTCGTAACGTCTTAAAGCCTGTTGTTTATGCAACCCAAATAACAAAATATTCGCTTAAGTTTGCCTGGTGATTCTGAGTTCTCGGGAAGGATTGAGCTTTGATAGCATGAGTCACATGACTAATTGTTTAAGTCCAGTTTATGCACTGGACCTACAGATTAAAGTGTGATCCGAACCAAATGTTCCTCTATCTGGTATTGAATTTGGAAGCCTTTGATTACATGGCGAAGTCGTCACCACTACGCCATCGGAGAGGCAATGGAACCCCTTGAGAAAGAGATGAGCGAAAATTGCTACGTGACAAATCATATTTGGCCGTAAATTTTAAAAATAAGAATATTTTGTAGTTACACTTTCGAACTGTGGGAGAGGCATATATTTTTTTGTACAATCGTCCATTTCACGAGTTTATAATTCTTCCTCACCGACATGATTAACGCGAGTGGTAGAAGAAAAGCGAAATAAAATAACTGAAACAGAAAGGAAAAAGCAAAATAAATTTTATCCATAATATTCTGCAGTCACTTCAGTTGTATTCACGGCATGCTACCTCTAAAGAGAGCCATGGTCTCTCCATTGTCTTTTCCCTTCCTTTGTGCTCTTGCTTCCCTCTGTCACGATTAGTCTAAAACTAATTAATGTGACGTTAATTAAACAATCCAAACAACGAAACAATGCACAATCAACTGCACAAAACAACATTCCAATTGTTTTCGAATGGGAAAACAATTGAGATGCTGTAAAATGACGTAAGATGCAGCAATAAAGTGGGAATTTGGTACCGTATATAATTAGATCAGTGGAGATGTTTGATCTGATTGGATGTTTGTTATTTAGTTTTGCTATTCTTTCACTTTTGGCAAATAGCGACGATGAAGATGAGTGATGATATGATGAAATTGATAAAGGGACACTCACCAAGGACACCCATGCCCAAGTCGAGATTCGAACCAGGGGACCACGCCATCGTAGCATGCTGTGCTAACCACTCCTCCATGGAGTGGACATTATACCACATTTTCTGTGCTCAATTGGAATCAATAAATGGAATGACTAGGCATATTATATGATTAATAAATTCATATCATAATATCACATCATATTATTCGGCACGAAGTAACATCAGAGACATTCAATCTTGCAATTTTGCCTTTCAACTAATTCTTCGAATTCAGGTTAATCACAACAATAAGATAAATTATGAAGCAAATGATAGTGAATGTGGGATATTGACAGTTATTACGAATTACCTGACACAAACAACATTAAGCAGGCTCCCTGAGCAAACTCATTAAGTGCTTGACATTCGATATCGTCGCCAAAATTCCCGGGTTTGAGTACCGTCCTTGTCGGGGGTGTTCGACTATTTCGTCATCAATTTCATGTAATGGTCAATCATCCTTATCGTTGCGATCAGCGAACACGGAACAAAAATTATAAAAATAAATACAATTTCATTTCTCATGAAATCTCCTACAAAACTGAAATATATGAAATACATGTATATTCATTCACATACGTTTTCGTATGTGAACTAGTCGAGACTGAGAACGGAAGAGCAATTTTCAATTCGACAAACTAGTCAAGTTGTTATGTTTGTTATTGGCAATTATTGTCATTATTCTTCACCTGTCCTGTAGGTAAACCATAACGATGATTTATGATGAAATGAAGCAGATATAACGGCAAGAACAAGAAAGTCATGCCTGTCCGGGACTCCAACCCAGAACCTTATGTAACGACATTTGAAATTCTGGAGAAGGCATCCGTGTTTCGATTAAATTTCTCTTTCCTCTACTTCTCTTATATTATCATACATGCATAATTAAAATGGATCTGATACGATATGTTGAGATTCATAATTGTGTTGGTTAGATGCTACAGATGTGAACTCCAACCTGGAATATATTATTCCCTTTTGTTTCGTATGTGGTTGAACATGAAATGTTCTTACACTGTGACAATTTCTTTCTTAGTTTTTGTTTGGTGCACAGATATGCTAATCTGGACTGGACCTTCAGTTTAAAGTGGGATATGAACCACTAAGTGCATCCACCGTGTATCAAACCCGGGATCTCCTGATTACAAGGCGACGACATTATCACTACGCCATCGAGGAGGCTTCGTGACAAAATGTTATGCACTCGACCTCTACCATAATTTATTTCAGCATTTACATTTTCGTTTTCTTCTTTCCTTTTGTTAACTACTCTTATATGACTCTTTTTGCGTCTTCGAATTTCTTCTTGTTTCAGGAAAAAAAAATAATACATGCAGGCTGTATAAATAGATAAAAAGCTCACTCTCGAGAACTAATTTACATGTTTATCACTAACATAACCATTAGGAAAATATTCAAATGTTAACTGATATAACTGCAGATGAAACAATACTTACAGCCACTAACGAAATATCTATTCTTGTGTAGCCTCACAGACAACAAGTATCTGGTGTCATTTACTCTTGCTAACTACGAGCGAAGGTCACTGAACTAAATAGTGGTGGCAAGCAAGCAGTCGTCTGCTCTACCAAAGACGAGGTCACATGTTCCTGTTATCAATGGTGTACGAAATAAGGAGGAACACAGCTATTAGACGTATGTTTTAGTCCCGTCATTGCATGTAGAACACTTTATCATCGTGGCCTTGAAGTTCCCTCAGGGCACTCCTACGTAAAGGCTTCTCGGCAAGATGGATATCTTCCCCATTGAGGGGGGGGGGAAGTGGGTGCATATAGAGGTTCATTAACATTTGTATTCTTGTTCATTTCAGAATGCATGCTGTATCGTCGACTTAATCGAATCTATGCATTGTCGGTTTTAGGTTCTGCTTCTATTCGGTTATTTCACATTGTCTTCCTGCTTATGTTATTCGCGACGAAGGTTCTGGATCCGATAATATGGACAACAACGGGATTGTGTTGGTTCCTTGATTTGAGGTCTTAAGTCCACTTTATGGCCTGTTAGGCTAATCGGGACTGGACCTACAGTTTAAAGTGGGATCAGAACCAATATGTTCCTCCCCAGAGTATCAAACCCGGGATCCCTTAATGACAAGGCGATGACGATCCCACTGCGCCATCAGGGATTGTGTTCGAAATGAATGAATCAATTTTGGATGATATGAAATGAAACCAGTGTAATGCTATTGACAGAAATGCTATGGGAACCTGCCAGTTTTTCTACTGCAGACAGGAAACCATAAACATGGAAGACAAGCTTATATACTATGAAACCTGACGCTATGTGCTCGAATACTGGCTAAATAATCCATAGAGGCGTAGCAACGATAAACAACCTAATATGATACATATAGGTTTAAAAAGGTCGAAATGAAAAGATTGTGTGCGCCTCCCCGATGGCGTAGTGGTAAGGCCTTGTAATCAAGGGGTCTCGGGTACGATACCAGGTGATAGCACATAGTGGTTCGGATCCCACTTTAAACTGTATGCAGTTCAGATTAGTCTATCTGTGCATAAAGTGGACTTCCAACAAAATTTAAACTTGCAAACAAGATTGTGCTAAGGTATTAAAGAATTGGGTCTAACACAATAATTCTTTTTTTTTATTGGTTACCAATGACATTGTTAACTAATATTCTTAATTTCAGTTTCAAGATGAAATCGGCTACAAAATAAAAGGAGTGGGTTAATTTTTCTGTTACGAAATCCCACTTTTGTAGTAGACCTTTGTCGTAATAAACAAATCTGACACACTTTCAAAGTATTATATTGCTATCTATTTGGGAACCATCTTTTAAATATAATACATTTTGGACACGTCGAATCGTAGTATTTAATTCCTGTTTTAGCAGCTTTAAGAAACGTGATTTGGGGAGGAGGGTAACAAATGCCCTTTCTGCTCCCATCAAGTTACGTCTATGACGAACAGGAATTCAAAGTAAAAGTCTGTCCCGACTAAATCGGCAGACACACCTGATAGATTTACAATTGGGAAATCATAATTAAGTGTGTAGTTGAAAACAACCTATTTTCATATATTGCATGCAGCTCTACTTTTTCTGCAAAGTGGATCAAGAACTGGGGACGTGGAGAAGCACAACACTCCGCATAACCAATAGCCACGTGACCCTCTTTGCCTTCCTGTCATGTTGACCTTTGCATGGAAGACATTTCTCGGTGTTAAGACAGGCAAAATCACCCGATCATCGAAGAGTACAATGTGTGTTGCCTACCCTCCTGCATTACTTGCTCCTATTAAAGCCTTATGAGGAAGAACTTGTTTCCATAACTGTACAGGGTCGTTACAAATGTTATATGAATCAAATAGCTAAAAATATAATTTGATGCACATAGGGTGACCAGACGTCCTCTTTTATCCGGACATGTCCTCCTTTTTAGGTGTCTGTCCGGTGTCCGGGCGGATTTTTTAGAAATCGGTAAATGTCCTCCTTTTTTTTGGAAAGAGTATAGCATTGACCATAGCAAATGTGCTGCATCCAGAATGCTTCACTTGGGGCGCGTTAGAGTTCAGCGCAGATATTTCTGCCGTGCGATGCGCGAAACAACTAAAGATGCAGTGTTGCTAATGGAGCAGATAGAAAAATCGCTGCAGTGCGCCGATGCACAGCTGTTACGTACAACAATAAAATTAGAGAATTCAGGTCTATCTAACTTTAAGTTTTAAACGTCATGCATTATACCAGGACTAGGATTAATATGTACTAATAAGTGGCTTTGTATGTAGCTACATACATATGGACTAAAAATTCGCAAAATATGAACTAACACATAAGTAAAATTACCAAAAATGCTGCAAAGAAGACTTCTTCATAAGATTCCTTATTTGAGTGATTTCAAACAAAATAAAATATATATATATATATATTATTTTTCATTGCATTAATGCACTGGTGGCATTCTAACTTTTCACTCCCAAAACCCGTATACACTGGTATGGAACTGCAACGGCAGATAATAACATGCCAACGTGTTAAACCGCTACAATTGCACCATAACACTCCTCCTCAAGCAGTATTATTATTTCCTCTCCGAGATCGGCGATAGTCGGTTGCCTTTGTTCTACATTTACAAAGGATGCCGGCTTCCACAACAATAACAAGTACATATACTGCCACTAGACGATAAGCTGCGCGGCTTTTTCTTTTGTTATGAACCAGGGCTGGCGCTAGTCATTTTGCCTCCCTGGGAGGTGGCAGCAGATGCCGCTCTATTTCGACCCCCCTCCCCCCCGGTCATTACGCAGCAACGGAAAATTGAAAATCAATATATTCCTAACTAAAAAATCAAAATATAAAATAAATAATGAGACTTCTTATGCTATTTCAATACTATTCAGCGCAAAAGAATATCTCGCTCGATCACAGTTTTCAATAGGCTTATTTTTTTTCTTCTCTTCAAATTTTGTCGCTCTGGGCGATGGCACGGTTCGCCCTCCCCTTCCGCCGGCCCTGCTATGAACTTGGTCACCCATCAAAGCATGGCAATTTTAACACAGAAAACAATATGTATCGCATTAAGCAGCAAAAATGACAGCCTCCTCTATGCAATTTCTACAAGAACACGTGCCGGAGCCAGAGTTGAAATGATGATGGAGCCACATAATTTATTTATTTTGAATAATTCCAAAATTATGAAATATGAACAATTTGTGAATTAAACCGGTTGAAATATGTAAAATTAAGTATATTTTCCTTAAATATGTAAAAGTAAGTATTTATTAAAGTTATTGGGATGCTAACACCATGACTGGCTTCCTCCTTCATGATCTCGTGCACGTTGCTTAGAATTTCCCGAGCTTGGCTATGCAAGGTTTTTGATGTCAACTTCGACAGAACTGGAGGCATCATGGAATTTAACGTTCATTAGCAAACACACACTTTTACATATACACACGCAATACACGCACACAACGTCAAACCGGTCAAATACTTAGTATAAAATAAAAATATGGTGCTTCCAATCCAACAAAACTCACCGCCACTTTACCTGCCTTTCCCCTTCCGTGACAGAAATAGTGCTTCATTATTACAGTTGGCAACACTAGTTACTAGCTAGCCAATTAACATGCACTGCATAAAAGAAGCAACCACTACGCCGTGCTATATTGCCACATTACCGTCTCTGCCGAACGGTGGGAACCGCGAGCTGGAGCGCTATTCAATTGTTTTCAATGATGTTTGCGCGAGTGTGTCCAGGAATGGAATGACAATATGGCAACAATAGCGAAGGTTTTCGAGCAGGGTAGAACACGTGATGCTAAGAGAGAGGGAGACGAAATGAAAATTCGTTTCTACGCAACGGCAAATTTATGTGTGTGGCACTCTAACTATTCGAGCAATGCTCACCTAGCATCTGGGAGCTCAACACGATCACTTTCCCAACTGAGTCATTAGTAGGGCGTGTATTTAAGGCACTAAAAACCTCTGAAATAGGCACCAAAATAATGAAAATAGCCTAAATAAACTAAGAAAAGGCACCCTAAAATTTAAAAAAAGACATTAAAGTAGGCAATGGATGTGAACTTATTTAAATTTTCTTCTTACAATGCAGTTATACTGTATTAGCATTTCAGTTTATACATAAAGGTATGCTAACGATTAACATACTATAGTACTCTTTTGATTGAAATTCAGATTTGCGGGAAATCGTCAGTTAAAGTAATTCTCACAAAAACAGCTTGTGCTTACGACTGTGCGAATTTGAACAAATGATGAAAAAACAATTTGCACCATTGTAAAAAAAAATATTGCAAACAATGTTCCAATTCAGACCATCAAATCTGGCGAATTCCAGATTTCAGTCAGTATAACATCAACAAAGCTTTACATCTTTCAATATAGGGAAAGCCAAAGGCACGTAAAAAAACTGAAGTATGCAAAAATTGCAGAATATCATTTTTTTGCTACGATAAAGCTAAATAGGCACTAACTATCAAAATAGGGATTTATAGGCACTATAAAAATGTGTTTTCGGAATCGAAATTGCATGAACCGAATTTTGAAGTTTAAACATGAAAATCTATGTTTTACTACAAAGGAATAAAAAAGGCACATACGCAAATTTCTGCACTACAGTGATTAGTATTAAGGGCTGAGACTGCTGGAACATATGTAGTCTGTGGATCTGTGCAGTTCCTTTTCTGTTGATTAATTTGGTTTATTTTAATTGGCTTTTCTGCCACTTTTGGCTAATCGCGAAGATGGGTATGAGCGATGATATGATGATTTTGATGAAGGACACTCACAAAGAACACCCATGCCCAGATCGGTATTTGAAACGAGGCCTCTGGCGTTGTGGCGCGGTTTGCTAACCACTCCACCACGGAGGTCGGCCAGTTCCTTTTCGAGTTATACATACGCGCTACAGAAATGCGTAGTGAGAATTTTGATTAAATAATATTTACTTTCGTGAAATAACGAAGTGAGAGTGTAAATTCAACAATAATTTTGCAAGAAAATATCCAGCTTTAAAGGATGGAAGAAACGAATAGGGGATATAGTGTAAGGTGGCTGGAACTTTCCCCTGCTGTTGAAAGAGTGCTACAAATGTTCGTGGCATTGAAATCATATTTTTCTACCCAATCCAAACTACCTAAAATTTTAATTTGGCTTTTCGAAATAAGTTAAGTGAATCTTACTTGTTATTTGCATTCACTTGTGGGGATATTTCAGTCTAATAGCCAAGAATTAGAAAAGGAGTAAAATTCTGTGCTTTAAATTATAGATATTCTTTATCATTTGTTAAATAACAGATTAGGATATTGCTTTCTTTGGTTAAAGGTAGGAGGAAGTTATTGAAAGAGATCTGAAAAGTATATGTGAGCAAAATATTGGTAAGATTTTTGTATATTGATTAAATTATGAGTAATGGCAAATGTGTAGCCATTTTTTGCAGTGTCCTCTTTTTTATGACTTTGTCCTCCTTTTCACCATGCTCTGTCCTCTTTTTTAAAGGTATGTGTCTGGTCACCCTAGATGCACAGGATAATTGCACAAGTTGTAGGATGTCTCAGACGTCCTTGAAAATTTATTTTGTTTCGAAAAACCACAACAAATTCCAAATTCAGACAAAAATTACACTGTTCAAAATTTCTTCAAGAGCATTTAAGCTATTTGCTTCCACTATTGTCTAGTTTCGTGGCACTTAAGACATATTTCTACCACCGACATTTATCCAACCGTGAAAGTAAACCACACGAAGATTAATTTGAATGCTCTAGGAGAAATTCTAAATTTACACCATTTTATAAATACGGAGAAACTAATACTCACTTTATCCACGAAACAGTTTTTCTTCTTTGTTCTATTAATTTCAGTGGCCACTGCCACCATCCTCTTTGGAACTTGCTGTACTTGCGGTTTTTTTTTTTTTTTCACATACAAAAGATGCACGTCAAGCAACAGTACAGCAAGTTCCAACGAGGGTGGTGGCAGTGGCCACTGAAATTAATAGAACAAAAAAAAAAAAAAACAGTTTCGTGGATAAAGTGAGTATACTAGTTTCTCCGTATTTATATACTACCGTGTCTCTATTTTCCCAATTGTGAATTACACCATTTTTTTAAAAAAAATTTTGTCATGCACATTCCATTCATTTTTTTTTTTTAATCTTGTAATGCTGTTGCAATTTTCTTAAAATGAGAGAAATTTTCAACAAAGTCTTTGCGAGACAGTAAAAGATCCAGCCGTGCCTTGGGTTCTCTCTTCGGACATGATGCACACTAGAGCTGAGTTCATTCCCCTTTGAGCGGATACCAATGCACATATATTTACTGGTACTGATTTTTGTACTTTGTAAAATATTTAAAACTATCAATATATAAGTATCACATTGCAACTATATAGTAATCTACCCGAGTTTTGTTTTAAAATATTCATATGATCAATATGAGATAATCAGAATATTAATATTAAAATAAATAACTCGTGATGGTGTAACAGTCCATGAAGGCCAGTGCTTACCTACGGACTGCCAGCCTCACTCCTACCAGAGGTGGAAGATGGTCCAATAAGTTCAAGGGTGACGTGTGGTCAGCACAACAAATCCCCAGTCGTTGTTGGTTTTCTATGACTGGGTTATACCACTAATTCGTAGCTCTCCAATTCCTTTACAATGGTGGGTGAAATCTCAGGAGAAAAGTTGCTACACTTCCCCTAGGAGACTCAAACTTGCATGCGTCCCATTGCCAGAGCCCTTTGGGCTTAGAGCACATGGCCATGGTGCGGACCGAATATTAAAATAACTGTCACTAAATCTTTGCTGAATTTTCTTGTAGTTATGGTAGAAATAATAACAACAAAGTTATTTTAGAAACATTTCACGTGTCTTTTTAAGAATTATACAAAGAATGAAATGTAATGTTAATTAAAAAAAAAAAACAGTAGAATTCTTCTTTCAATTTAAGGTTAAAACAAGTGAACACTTTTTCTCTAAATCACAGTTCTCTGTTCACAAATTACAAAAATCGTAATTTCATAATTGCAACACACGTCTTGTGAAAAAATTTGTGTTCTACTGAAATTTTATATTATAAAACATGTTTACTTGCTTGTAACAATCATAATTTAACAGAAAAATTCTACAATGAAAGCAATACAAACATACATACATACATACATACATACATACAAGAGAAATAGTCAGTAATAAATTTACCTATGAAACAATTACATTTTTAAAAGCTGTCAATTAACAATAACTAGAAACTGTTGACCTGAATCACTGGAATATGTATGTATTAAAATATTGACAAACAACACTTATTGATTGATTTGGTTTATTTTACTTTACTTATCTACCACTTTTGGCTAATTACGAAGATGATATGATAAAATTGATGAATGAACACTTGCAAACATCCATTTCCAGGCCAGGATTCGAACCCGGGACCCCTGGCATCGTAGCACAATGTGCTAACCACTCTGCCATGGAGATCGGCAACAACACTTATTGTCTTGCCACACAATGTTGGTACAAAATGAATGGCACTCATTTTGCATAATTTTCACAACTATTAGGCTCCACAAAAGCGTTACAAATCATTTTTCAGATCTTGAAGTATTGGCTGTATGAATTTTCATTGGATATGATTTCACTAACGCCTATGAAATTAAGCCCAGATCATCATTATAATCACCAGAAATCACAGAATCAAAAATTATATCAATGTTTTCAGATTTGACATATTTCTTTAACCTTGCAAACTCAACATCTCTCATGTTCCACTCTGAAAGCATACCTAGATGTTGCACCTGTGGGCAATTGTGAATTATGTACTGTACGGAAGCAACCGTCAGGGTCACACTTTCAACAGACAACCCTTTCAAACTAGGCAGCTTGTGGGTTTCAAAGATGTGAATCAGAAACTGGTCGTTAAAGAATTTCACAGTTTCGTATAGGACTACAACAAATGTTTCCAATTTGGTAGCATTTCTGAGCAGGAAATCAATCACTTTTCCGTTTGGAACAGTTCCGCTTAACTTACACTGTTTCATGTTGACAAAATCTGGAGTTTTGGCTGTTAAGTCGGCATCCTTCACAAAAATATCAACTTCCAATTCAAGAAGCTTTAGCTTGGGGCACGATTCCTTCAGCATCAGCAGATCAGAAAAACGAATGCTCTGCAAATGCGTTAGCTTCAATGCTTCCAAACGCTCTCCACACTCGCAAATAGCAGATTTCAAGACATCATTGAAGTCATAATATATGAGATGAATAAAGGAAAGCTTGCTGAATTTAGGCAAAAGTGCACTAATGATGCAATCGTCTATCATATTAATAGTGTTGAGTTCCACTTTGCGAACATTTGGGCAAAATTTCAGTGCTGTATTTACTGAATCTTGGGAAGGTTCAAAATCTATACACTGGACAAGGTTCAATGTAGAGGGGCAATTCTTTGACTCATGAATCTCGCTGTATGCTTCTAATGCCTCGCCTAAATATTCATAATGAATAATACTGATCGCTGACAGGTACATAAGCAATGACACGACACCTTGTATCGTAATACCATATTTCTGACTAGCTCTATATTGAGTGTCAGTCAGGTCGATAACTTTAAGGCATGTGCATCCGTAATCGACAGAAACAAAGTTACCTTTGCTTCCTACACTACTACTATTTGAAGCTCCATCGATAGTTGTTGATTCACACACTTTGTCCAATTGCATCTCTTCATTACCACCCTGGTTAACAATTTCTATACCACAGAGAGCGAGTAATCCTTCATCACTGATTCGTGAATACGACACATCCAATCGCTGCAATTTACGAGCATTTTTGGCCAGCACCTTCAATATTTTGTTCGTGCACTTTCCTGGAATGTTTACTGTAGTCAAGTTGGAGCCACATTCGAGGCAGCGCACTAAAGCAGTCTTCTCTTCAATCTTCCATCTTCTCCACACAATATGCTTCGCTTTCAGAGAAAACTCATTCACAACATCACTCACAAAAATCGTGTATGTTATCAAGTCTCCGTATTTTGTCCTGGTATCCTTGAAATAACTACTTGCAGTACTGATGTAGTCGTTAAGCAAAATCCTGTTCAAAGTCTCCTTCAGGAAGCAGCGCACCTCTTTCACCTTTCTGAGAAGAGCTAGTTTATCCTCCCGACTCTTCACTGAATTTTCCCACTTGCAAACTTGGCCATACAAATACTTCAAGAATGACAGCTGACACAGTTTCTGCAAAGTCAATGGTTTTCGCTTTCCACCCATTGTATATCTGAAATATCAACAAATATTTAAATTTTCAATCTCTGCTTTTTTTATTTTGTAGATGCTGTACATTCAAAATTTATAGTGTAGCCTATAGTGTAGGTCAGGCTGCAAACTCATTGAAAACTGGGAGGAGGAGGCTCTACATTTATACACCCCTCCCCCCACAACCAGAGAGATTGCAGGTAAAAAGTAAATTACTAAATATATAAAGAAATTCATTTGTTTGCATATCAGATATTTAAAAAGTAGCAAACTAATCCCTTTACCAACTGGTTAAAAATGTAAATAATTTACAAAATAGATGAAATCATTTTATTATGAATAAGTTTTTTGTTTTCTATTAACATAAATCAGTTACTTTCATACTTATATTTGTTTTACTTTTGTTGTGCAAATATTGTTATTGGTACTACAAAGCATGCAACATATACACTCCGAGACAGACATTATCCTTTGTTCTTTTGTGTGTGTTTTCGATATTATCCTTGGTAAAGAATATGTGAAGTTAAAACTAACTGCTTATCTATGTTGCTCACAAAAACTCTCCCCTCCATCCCACCCGGAAATATTTGGTGGGTGGGATTCTTAGGGCAAGTGGTGGGGGGAATCCCCCCCAGGATTTCACATCCTGGTGTAAGTCTTTTTTAATCATTTGTGTTATGACATGGCACATACTTCTCTTGCTAAAAGAGAAGCTGTTGGTTCAGAGACTCAAATGGCAACTTTCTCGAGGTGTCATTATTTGAAATTACTTAAAAGATGTATGATGTATAGAGCATCTCAACCTTAAAAGTCAGTATGGGTTAAATGGAGTGTGGCGTTGCCAGATCAACAAACTGAGTTGCATCGAGTCGCTGTTAATCGCTAATGATTGCGACAAATTAATATCGTATACGAAATCATCAAAATCTATGTATTTGATGCATTTTGGAAAAAGAAATGATAGTTACCTCAAGATTTGCATGTAAATGTTTATATTTCGACGTAACTATTTACCATTTTACATTTGCATTATATGTGTAATACACACAACTATTGTTACTTTTTTCGTTGAATGTTGTATCCTTTACATAAACAGAATTAAATAAATGCAAAAACAAACATTAAGATACATTTTTTACGGAAAATAAAGCACACTGCACTTCCTACAAACGGGGCACCTGCCTGCAACTGAATTGTAACCTTGGTGGCAAGCAATAAATTTGATACGCGAGACAGCCTGTATAAACAAACTACCATTGCGGAATAACAATGCATTCTAAAAATAACTTCAAACAATGGTCAACACTTTTCTCGCTTGGTCTGCATGTGTATTGCGACAAACCAAAAAGTTTCTTGCTAACCAACTTTTTCGTGTTACGGTCTGATGATTTATACAAAATATCCAATGTATATAACCTCTTAAGCAAATTAATTCACTCACGCGAAGAATATCATATCTACAAACATCATAGATTCCGTAGAAAAAAAACTGGCGAAGTTGTTCAAGCGGTTTGATATTAATGGCTTTTGAAGTATTTACTAGAAAAAATTAAGCATTCTAGTGTTTTGGACTTTTAACCACTGTTATTTTTTTAAAAAAAAAGATTTACCTATGTTTCGGAGGCTGAATCTGCCTCCGTCGTCAGGGTACCAATTTATGTGACATAACAGACTACACGCTACCCTGAAGACGGTGGCAGATTCAGCCTCCGAAACGTAGGTAAATATTTTTTTTAAAAAAAATAACAGTGGTTAAAAGTCCAAAACACTAGAATGAATAAATCACCACTGATTAGCTACAAAGAAAAAATTAAGTGTTTTGCACAATTGCATAATTATGAAAAATTCAGATCACATGAATTTATGACAGGTTATATAATGCCGTCAGTAAATAGAGCATAAAAAAACTCTACAGGATAATGATTTCACCGTTTGAAATTTTTTACTTTTACATTTTGTAAATTTTGTAACATCTCGCAACGCAGCGGTGGTAGAGAAGGATAGAGCTATTGGCAAAACTCATGTATTAGAGAGAGAGGGAAGTACTCCATTTACTTCCATACTGACTTTTAAGGTTGAGACACTCTATAGATGATATTTGTGACAAAGCCTAACACAAATATCACACTTATTGGTGACTACCAACTGCTTTAGTTCTTGGAATTTGATTATTTTGATGCAAGCAGACATCTTATTAGTATCACACAGAGTTACAGATATTGTCTCTTGAACCTGAATTTCAACACTCAGGAAAGCACCATGTGAAACAGTTCAATAAAAAAGCCAATCACCATGCATCTCAGAGTTCCATATATAGTGCATGTATTATCCCAATTATATTTTCCACACCTTCACTTATCAGATAAAGAGCCACGTGGGACTTAAAACAACTTTTTTTTTCTGCTTACTTTCTTTGCATCTGGCAGTAACTTTTAGAATTGATTTGCTTTATTTTACATTGTATTTCTGCCACTTCTGGCTAATCATGAAGATAAGGATGAGTGATGATATGATGAAACTGATAAAGGGACACTCACATAGAACACCCATGCCCAGGCTGAGATTCGAACCTGGGACCCCTGGCATCATAGCACACTGTGCTAACCACTCCACCAAGGTAGCCAGAAGTAACTTCTAGAAACAGAGCCAGGAAAGTTTATTCCATTACAGCTGAACATTTAAGAAATCATCAGGTAAAAAATAACAAAATTCGCACTTCGTCATGCTTGTTTCACTTTGCCAGATTAGTGATGATACCTTACAACATTATTTTTCTTTCTTGTATGTATGCACTGCTTGCATTGTAGAGTTGTTTCTCTTGTAGTTTACAGTTAAAAGTAATAAATGTCTGATGATGTGTGTTTTTATGACATGTCACAACAAAAACTGTTATTATGTTTATAATAGCCATAAGCTACAAGAGAAGTAATTGATTGATTGATTGAGTTGGTGTTTTAAGTCCACTTTATGCTCAGTAAGGCTAATTGGGACTAGACCTACAGTTTAAAGTGGTATCCGAAACACTATAGAGAAGTAATTACGAGGCTTGTCCGGAAAGTAAAGATACAAACACATTTGCACATTAGGGGAAAAATGTGTACCAAAGTTGGCAACACTGGCAGTAACCGTGATCCATGCGACGAGGATTGGGAGTGAGTCGCCAGTGCTGCGCTGAGTCTTGTGCGAGGAACATGCGTTGGAAATGGCATCGGCGATACCAAATCCCGCCAAGTGCGAAGTGCACGCTGTGATCAGGTTTTTGCAGGCACAAGGAAAGCGTCCATCAGAGATCCACCGAGAAATTGTGACTGTGTACGGGAACGTAATGAATCATCAAAATGTGACGAAATGGTGCCGTGCCTTCGCAGAAGGTCGACGTGATGTTCATGATGAAGAGAGAAGTGGGAGGCCGTCCGTGATCACTGACGACCTTCGTAATCGTATTGAAGCAGAGGTGTGTGCGAATAGGCAGGTGACAATTCGAGAATTGTGTGTGATGTTTCCTGACAGTTCGAAAACCACTATTCATGAAGTTGTGAGTGGGTTAGGGTACAGAAAGTTGTGTGCACGCTGGGTCCCAAAACATTTGACTGACGAACACAAAACCAAATGACTGGGATATGCACTGGACTTTCTTACTTGCTACGCAGAAGAGTTAGATGCATTCCTGGACTCCATTGTGACACCATATGCCTGAATCCAAGCAGCAGTCACTGCAGTGGCGCCATACCCATTCTCCAAAAGCCAAAAAATTCAAAACGTCAATTTCAACCCACGAGCTCATGGCAACCATTTTCTGGGATCGCCACGGCATCCTGCTGGTGGAATTCATGCTGCCTGGAAGAATGAATAATGCTGAAACCTACTGCCAGACTTTGAAACATCTTCGACTTGCAATTCAAAACAAATGGAGAAGCATGTTGTCACGTGGAATCTGCTTTATTCATGACAATGCCCGCCCCATGCAACGAATGTCACCAAGGATCTGCTTGCACAGTTCCAATGGGAGGTCCTTCACCATCCTTCATACAGCCCCGACCTTGCACCCAGCGACTACCACCTGTTCCTGTACCTCAAGAAAAATCTTGGTGGAAAACACTTTGCCGACGACGATGAAGTCAGGGAAGAAGTCACAACTTGGTTCCATATGCAGGCGGAGGATTTCTACGATTCAGGGATACAAAAACTTGTTCCGCATCTGAACAAATGTTTGGACAATGGTGGGTGGCACTTATGTGGAGAAATAGCCTCTGTATAGTGTATCACGTGTAACTTTAGTTGTGAGCAATACATTTATTTTATATCTTTACTTTCCGGACAAGCCTCGTATTTTATATCAATACATAATGGATCGTATACATTAAAATATGCTAGTTTGTATGCAAGAAATAAACAAAAAAATAGTGTTTATGTCAAAAAATGAAGCATGCTTCAACCTAAAATAATGCACCACATAAAAAATAACCAGTGATCAGAACGCTACATTTTAAAAGTAGCTTCGCTACAACTACAGCTACTCTTCCAAAATGTAGCTTCGCTACAGCTACAGCTACATTTACCAAAAAGTAGCTCGCTACGCTACTCCTGTTCGCTACTCGCTACTTCGCTACTTTTTGCGCTACTTCTGCATAAAAAAAACCTTAAAAACAACGATATGGGTATTAAAAAAATCCCCTACTACTGGTAAATAGATTCTGTTATTCATTATAATGATTCCAGTCATTTGATAATTTTGATAGCAATGTTACTTCAGTTACTTATTTTTACTATAGTTTTTGAGAATACCATACCTATGCAAGTGGCATATCAATTCAAATTTGATATATGAATATTGCAATTAGGGTGTTACCCAAATTACATAATTATTACAATTATACACAAATAAAATTTCATAGAATTAAGTATTTATGTTCACATCAACATATTTTTCTTGAGAATAAATATTTCATTATCATTCTTCCTCGTTCTCACAATTAGCCGAAAGTGGCAGAAAGCAACTATAGATAAGAGAATAATTAAATAAACCATTTATCCTCATTGTCATGATTGAGAGAAGTGGAAGAATAGATGAGGAGGTAAACAAAGGAGGACAAATGAATGGTGGTGGACTATATCAAAGCGTTCGAAGATTAATATGGAATAGGGATGTACCTATGAAATGCAAGAAGGTAATATGTAACACATACTATGTGCCAATAATTACGTATGGAGCGGAGACTTGGACAATTACTTAGAGAGACAAAGAAAAGATGCAGGCAGTGGAGATTAATTTTTTTAGGAGTCTTGTGAGGAAGACTAGAAGGGATAGAATGAGAAATGAGGAGATTTGACAGACAGTGGGTATAGTGAAGCTTCAGGACAGAATAGATCAGGCACAGACGAGATGGTTCGGACACATGAAGAGGATGGATGCAGAAAGACTACCAGTAAGAGCTTACAATGCACAAGGAGTGGGAATAAGGCCACGGGGGAGACCAAGATGTCGGTGGAAAGAGCAGATAGTGGAGAGTGTTAGGAGACAAGATTGGAACACCTTGGAAAGAGAGGAGTTGTGAAAGACCAGGAAAAAAATAGAGAGGCTTGAGTTCTATGCCGACTCAGCCAGAGGCAGGAAACATCGAAGGATGATGATGATGAAGTCATGATTAGCAAAAGTTACAGAAAAGTGACGCAAAAGTAGGAGAAATACATAAATTTGATAACTATGTATATTAACTAAAGAAAATTGTCGTTTCTGCAGGAAAGTCAATAACTTGTACATACTTTTTGCAATATGATAAAATTATTGAGGAAACTGTCGTGTAAACCTGAGTGTTCTAAACGTATTGTAATTTTAAAATTTGTGAACAAATACTATCTCGAAAATAACTGTAATTCCAGAAACTCTATCAATCTTGTAACAATAATTTCTTGTTGGTGAGATCTTATATACTGACGATGATCAATGCTGTTAAAGTACTGAGCCATTTATTGCTGGCACTATTCCCTTGTCAGTGCAGTGGAAATTCCATCGCTCGTTTTTGCACTGCAAGTTGGGTCTTACACAACAATTAATGACATTTTGGTGTCTCTTACATCATGAATATCCACAGGATTTGTTCCGGGGGTGACGCAAACGAGGCACTTTTTTCCAGTGGTGCAGCAAACGAGGCATGTTTCTCCCCAAAATAGCGATACAGCTAAAAAAAACGTAGCTGTTAGCAGGAATATATTCATATATGTCACTTAGTTATCTGGATATCTGAATTCTTCCGATACTAATTAAATAAATTATGCAGTTATCTATAATCCACAATCTAGATAATCTGTATCTCCATGTAATAGACTGTCTTTATGAACCTCCTGCAACATTAAGGGTTATTGTCGATTTTTTCTGACACTGTTGCCACATTCAAAATTCACCTCAAAATGCCAAGAAAAATGTAGCTGAAGCGAAATTTTCGCTACAACTACAGGAATTTTGTAGCTTCGCTACCGCTACAACTACAATTTTCAAAATGTAGTGTCGCTACAGCTACAGCTACAAATTTTGTAGCTAGCTACAGTAGCGACGCTACAAGTAGCTCGCTACTTCTGACCACTGAAAATAACTTAGATCTTCCGAAAACAAACAATGAAAAGTAGAAAACTACAAGTAGGGTATCATTAGATAAAACTAAAAATAGAGTTCCTTTCCTCTTCATTTCAAATAAGTTTAGCATGGGGCAATCCAAACCCCACATGTCATATTGCTTCAGCAATACGTGATTCCGCACACAAAAAAAAAATTGAGCACCCTCGATTTAGCAGAAACATTTGCAGAAATAATGCAACACTATTATCTAAGGGCTAGCAATAACAAAAACAAGCTCAGAGTTCAAATCTACTGTTACATATCAGTATTTTAGTTGAATAAAAACTACAATACAGAAATCAAATATCACAGCAAGAATACATGAAATGAAATTAGTTCTATCACAGTTAGATTAAGTACAACAAAACACTTACTTCGAACAAATAACTTCTCCCTAGGATTACAAAATGGTCAAACTCTTAGCCATTCCTGCTTCGAACATGATGGCATATCAGTACTGAAGCATCTTTAAAAGCTGTAATAAGGAAAAAAATATATTTTTCTTTACAATTATAACAATTTAAACAATACATTATACATTTAAATATATTCTTTAAAATTAGCATTATGTTACAATAACCTACAAGTTGAAAATTGGAATATTTTACCCTAAGTTCCCAAATTCATTGACATATCAGTTATGTCATCCATCCTCTGTAACGCCATAATGCATGTATCAATTAATTTAAATAAAAACTTATTATAGTATTTACTTAATGAATTTATGTTGATACATATGATAGTAGAAAAATTAAGTGCTGGAAGTTTGGGTGTGGTATATCAGCATCCCTTAAAGAACATTACCTACCTGTCATTTACCAGTATCTAGGGAAAGAATTGCAATGAGTTATTTAGCCCAGGAAAATTTTCTTCAAAACATTTCTCCATACATTTTCTTCAATAAATTGCTATGTCTAATGTATTTTCCAATACCATAGGATCACTGCTGTTGTTTGCAACTCATAAATACAACAAAATTTTGATTTAATTATGTTAATACCATCTAATAGGGGTAATATCTTATCTCCTCGTCAACTCTGCGGAAAGAAGAAAGGAACCCAGGGGAAGGGGAGAAATACCATTGCATGGGTAAATTACACAGGCTCCCTCTTGGAGCCAGCAACCAAAAATGAAACCATGTTTGAGCTACGTACTTGTGCCATATGTTCTCACCTGCACCAAGGAGGGGGTGTGCTTACACACCCTTTAATTTTCTTCTGCACTACTTTATCAGAACGTGTTTCAACAGAAAAGAGTTATTAACTTTTACAGCTAATGTATGTTAGAGAATACACATAATACAATGATCAGGGACTTTGCTTTTCATCAGCTGGATGTAACCACCTTTTGGTATATTCCATAAAAAATCAATTTTTTTATATATGGTGGAGGCACTAGTTATGGCCATCTTAAGGAAAATGTACAATAGTATACAACTTTTATCATGATAATAATTTTACTGATGGCTTACAAAAATTATGATCACTGGTACAGAGTCGGTACATTATGACTAAGCATTAACAAATACAAACAAGTTAGTCAGAAAAAAGTTTTAAAAATATTAACCAAACGTGACACTATTCTTCACTTATGGCCACCCATTTTCCCCACTTATGGCCACCTTGTCTATGAACAAATAATGAAGTAATACAGACGAAACACAATATGTTAAAGGTAAATAACATAGTTTTCAATGGATGAACATAGTGTAAATGTAGTCGAACAACATAAATTAACATTTCCAATCTTCTCAGGTCACTCCGTAGTAAACAAAACAACAAAATGTCAGTTCCAAAAATAAAAATAAGAAATAAAAAGTTTTCACACATTACACAGTAGCTTCATATCACAAGGACATTATATGTCTAATGCAAGTTCACTGGCAATAATGTTATACAGAAAATTACTTTTTTTCCAGTGTGTTAACAGGACCAGGAAATTTTGTTATCGAGTGTCGCCCCTCTTGCATTACCATAGGGGCACAAGTTCCTTTTGTTTTATTGCGATTTCATCATGCTAGAAATGCAATTTTCACATGGTTCGATTTCCATTTATGTCTGTTAACACATACTGCGAAGTTTTAGCGATCACTTAATATTTTGTTCAATATATGCTATCGTGGTTAGGTTAGGCAGGTAAGGTTTGGTTCTCTTAGCATTAAAATAAAGTCCCTAAATGCATTCTACTAAGGTTCCGATTTACTTCTACATTCATTCCAACTAGTCTATGATACTTACAGTCGATTGTCAACAGAAAAAACATTGCCCATGGGAAGCGTGCATGCTTGCATATAAGGTAATTTTTAAGTTTTTTTCAACATAAATAACTTTTTTTTTGGAATCCAAATAGTGCACATTACTTTAAAGAAGGTTCACATTTCGTGTGACAATGATTTCCAAAATTCTACAATAGTTAGTCTCTCTGCTAGGAGAATTTCAAAAAAATCATAAAACAATCGGAACCGTTACCCAATCATTTTCTGCAGTGGCCATAATCAAAGAATCTTTACAAACCTGCAACTAGTAATGGCCATGTGGTCTACACATACTGTTTTGTGGATATTTCTATTTCAGGATATAAATACTACAATTCTAACATTTAAACATACCTCTGAACAAATTATATGGGTAACAGTATGGTATAGTGAAAACACATTTCTTCAAATTTACGGAAATGAGTTTGTGTAGACTTTAAAAAGCTCGTGGAAGTGTTTTCTCCCTTCGTTCAACTTATTCGGCCGGTAAATCATGTATTTTTCAACATTAATGTATCTCCGATGCACGATAGCTCTTGCCAGCATTACCGTCGACTACGTGAATCAAATGTTCCGTGCGTTCGATTATGTAACCCCCTGTTAGTGTTGCAACCACGCGGTAGTTTTACAAGGTGACGTGTGAGCGGGTTTTTTTTTTCCAATTTAATTTTCTATGTTTGCCTAACCTAACTGAACTTAACCTAACCTTCCGTGAATGGTTTGTGGATCAATTTCAGCTTAAAAAACTTCTGTGAATAGTTTGTGCAGCATTTTTCGGTTAATAAGTGTTTGTGCAGCAACCACATGGTAGTTTTACAAGATGACGTGTGAGCAGGTTTTGTTTTTCAAATTAAATTTTCTATGTTTGCCTAACCTAACTGAACCTAACCTAACCTTCCGTGAATGGTTTGTGGATCAATTTTCGCTTAAAAACCTTCTGTGAATAGTTTTTGCGGCATTTTTCGGTTAATAAGTTTGGAAACACTGCATATCAGCTGACTATAGACAACGTGAGTCAAGATTTGCCCGCCATATTGTGTGTAATGAAAGCAGGTAGGGTACTCGTTAATGTAAGAAATTGACATTATTTTCGTTAGAAATTCATTATTTCACCTAAAGAAATGTTCCACAATGCAGAATAGTACGTTAGCAATGTAAAAAATTGCGAAATAAATCATTGATAGGTGTCTCCGGTATAGTAAAGTAGTACCAAAGCGGCATTGAACAATCGGAACTAGGGCCCCATTATCAGCCTCCACCGTGTATCGAAGCCGGGACCCCTTGATTACTACGCGGCAAACTTTAAGCTACGCCATCTGGAAGACCAGCAAGATGTATGGGAGAAATATCAATAAATATACCATTTATCTATAAATATATGTGAATAAAGTACTCCACTCAAAAGATGACGATCCTAGGTAAATGTTACAATACTTTGCCTGAAAATGAACCACAAGAAATTTAGAGGCAGCGAGCAATATTGTAATATATTTGCAAATATTACAAAAGTGACTATTCTACTAACGTTTTAACACAATCAGAACAATCGCAAATATGTCTAGCTGGTATTATTTCTCCTGAAAGGGGGACTGAACGCAGACAGAAATAAAAAACAAATGTAAATAATTACATTGAAACTGAACTGTCTGTTATTCTAGGTGTGGATGAAACTTACTTATTCAAACAATAAATGTAAAACAATGTGGGAAATTATAAGAAATGCATCAACAAAACACCAATCTTTAGGTAATAATATGGTGATATGCATTAATGGAAAAGAAGTCCAACATCCCCCTAATATTGCGAATGCTTTCAATGAGTATTTTGTAAATGCAGTTCCAAATAGAAGGAATGGGTTTATGGCTGCTCCAGAAGAATGTTCTACACACATAACAGTGAATGACAAATCCTTGTTCATTTCCCCCATTACTGAACAGGAATTAAAGATAATCTTCAGGCGTATAAAAAACAAACGATCTTCCGGCATTGATGAAATACCAGACTTCCTAATTAAGAAATGTTATAGTTCCCTATGTCAACCATTACTACATATAATAAACAATTCCATTGAACAGGGTATTTTCCCAGACAGGCTAAAAATAGCTGTTGTTAAACCATTACTGAAGAAAAATGACCCAAAGGATTTATCAAATTACAGGCCCATTTCCCAACTCTCAGTCTTCTCAAAAATTATTGAACATGCAATAATGATGAGAGTAGAAAATTTCTGTAGTAAACACTCAATCTTAAGTTTGTCGCAGCATGGTTTTAGGTCCGAACGAAGCACGAAAACAGCGTTAGCAGACTTAGTAGAATGTGTCACACAATCTCTGAATAATTGTAATCACACGGTAGGAGTCTTTTGTGACCTATCAAAAGCTTTCGATTCTGTAAATCACGAGATATTGCTGTGGAAACTTCAAAAACTTGGTATTCGTGGACTACCACAAAAGTGGTTTCAATCTTATCTTACCAATAGAAAGCAAATTGTAGAAATCGCTCACACCACAGCAAAAGGATACGTAACACATCAACACTCCACCATGAAAAGTGTAACATGTGGGGTGCCTCAGGGAAGTATTCTTGGCCCTCTTTTGTTTCTTATGTACATAAATGATTTACCAAATGTTATACCTGAGGCAAATGCAATATTATATGCTGATGATACAAATATTATAGTAACAGACACTTCCAAAGATGCTCTACAATCTAAGGCTAATAACGTATTAAACAAATTAGATGACTGGTTTTTAAATAATAATCTACTCCTCAACAGCAAAAAAAACAAATTACATTACATTTTCTACAATCCAAACCAGAAACCAAATAAGCCTCAATCTAATATCTGGGAATACACAACTAGAGCCTAACAAAAATTCAAAATTTCTGGGTATCATTCTGGATGAACACCTTAGCTATACAGAACACATAAACACGCTACAATCAAAATTAAGTAGTGTGTGCTATGCCCTTCGAGAAATGGTAGACATCTCAAGCACCCAAACTGTAAAGCAGCGTTGCCAGGTCAGATTTTAAAAAATCGGGAGATCGTCCCCTGAAAAATCAGGAGATCTGCTTAAAAAATCAGAAGAACTAATAATAGCGGATTGTCAACGTTCTGAGGGGGGGGGTAGAGTGGGAAAGCTTTCCACTATCATTATTGAAGGTTAATTATTAATTTTAGATGTCAAAAGATAAATTTATTACTGTTATGTCAATACAAATTTTATTATGAATTTGCACTTCAAAGGGTACGATAACCCCACCCCCTTAATTGACCTAAACTAAAGGTACAGTTTCCCCCAACCAGTGGCGACGATCGGGTGCCAAAACTGGGGGGGTGCAAGGATTCGAGGATACATATCTTTAAATACTCTACCTGATAACACCTTAGATTGCTTTTATTTAAAACTAGCCAAAGGTACAGGATGTAATTTTTTTAACAACACATTCAAAGCACACTCTCATTAATGGTAATAGATGAGGGCTATCATGCCTGAACCCCCGAAATTCCCTCGAATTAAAACTTTTATTTCAATCACGGAAGGTAACTAACCAGTATTAGACAGATTGGTTGATTGATATGGTTTATTTTACTTCACATCTGCCACATTTGTCTAATCGTAAAGGATTAGAGCTCCCATGCCCAGTCCGGGATTCGAACCCGTGACCCAGTATTAGACAGTTCGCAGGTTTTTCTTCAACTTTTTTCCCAGTCACTCCAGACAATGTACATGTTAATTAAAGCAGCTTTATGCATTCGAGGATTACCTGGTATAAAATCGGGAAAGAGAATTTCTATCGCCACGGTATTGATTGAGTATAAAGGGACATAAGAGCAATTGTAGTAGTAGTTACGCTCAGAAATAGCTTAAAAGAAAACAACGCTCTAAAAACATGAACTATTATTTCTAAGTTAAGAGATGATTAAGAAAAAATAAAAATGCAACGTATAAGTCTGCAACAGCAGTTTACTAAGCCGACCTCCGTGGCTGAGTGGTTAGCACAGAGTCGGTAACTACCATGCAAAAGGTCCCGGGTTCGATCCCCGGCCGGTTCAAATCCGGGAATTTTTCTAACGTTGGAAACGGCCCCAGCTCACACCCAGCGTCAAATAACATGGGTATCTGGCGGAAACCCTGGGGGGTAAAGGCAGTCAGGGGCGTGATGCTGATCACATCACCCCCAGTTACGACCGGATCAAGGAAGTGTGGGACTGTGGGGCGTTACCGCCACACCCCCTATACGCCTTCATGGCGTGGTGCTAAGCACAAGGGAGCACTTTACCTTCTCTTTACCTATGACATTCGAATCTCGGCCTGGGCATGGTTGTCCCTTCATTAATTTCATCATATCATCACTCATCCTCGTCTTCACGTTTAGCCAACACCCAAAAGTGGAAGAAATGCGAAGAAAAATAAACCAAATCAATGAATCGACAGTTTACTAAGAGCTAATTAACTATAACCTTTGGCTGCATTTGTAATGTGGACTCCCTTTTTTATCAGAGTTAAAAACCTGAACCTGTATCTAGCATTTGCTTCCAATAAACACTACCATAAAACTGAATACTTGTTCGTATGTGTGGGTGGCAACATTGGTATTTAGTTGTAACCAGTTTCCAGTTGCCTCCCGTTTGACAAAAACCGCACCAGATGTGGAAAGTTAGGACACCCGTCTTGAAGTTCCCAATGCACAAAGGGCTCAAGAAGCCGCGCGTCTTTCCCAATATCATCAAGCCTGGTATGACCATATGACCCTCCTCCCCCACATACCTACCTCTCTCTCTCTCTCTGCGGAATATTCATGTGTCTTCGCATTCCACCAGCTGAATATGTAAATTTTAAATCAACTTTCGATATTTTTAAATAATTGTTCCTTATAAATATTTAAGAAAGCAAAAAATCAGGAGATTTCCACATTTTCTTGAAACTTGTCAGAAGATCGGTAGACCATGCTGAAAATCAGGAAATCTCCTGCGAAATCAGTAGACCTGGCAACACTGCTGTAAAGTGCCTTTATATGGCAAACTTTGATGCTTTACTGCTTATAATAACGAAAAGTCGGGAAATATTTTCCCGAATTCGGGATCGGAACGGGAAATTTTTTCCCCGATATCCGGGTCCCAACTTTTCAGGATCCCGCACACAGCATTTACATCATTTGAGGAATGTGCGGGATCGCGAATAAAATATCTCTACAATGTCACTATTCGAATTACGTTAATTCTTTCCAGATATCTCAGGGGAGGCAAGTGCCCTCCCCCCCCCTGCGGTCACCCATGCATAATGTGGACTTTAATCAATCAACCATGCATGCTAACGGGTAGATATTAGAATGTGCAATTGCTAATTAATGACGCATTAGCTTGGTGAATGCGAAACGAAAATATGCTGGCAGCACCCCTGTTCAATCCCTACGCTTTTGATGGCCAATTGTTCTCCCATTTAAATACATAGGGAATTTGATGCAGAGCGTGATTCTATTACATTCATCTTAACTTTAGAAATTATCAGGCCCGTAGCTAGAGGGGGGGCAGGGGGGGCAACTGCCCCCCCTGAGAGCCTCCTTTGCCCCCCCTGTGAAAAATACAGAACACATTCCTACCTGAAATTCTCACTAATGTTTAAAATTATATCATGTGTTACTCCAGCAACATAACTAAGACACTAATTAATTTTGTGATTTATTAGGGTGTATGGGATTCCGTATAATGTGGTATCAGGATTGGAGGGGGGAATTCCTTCCAGAATTTCACAATTTTCAGTATCTAGAACAGTTGTGACATTTTGAGTAGTCTTATATTAATGGTGCCGAATGTGTTCCGATGTTTTTTCTTGGATGTGTTGCTATGAACTTGGAACTGCTTAAATTTTTGTTTCCCAAGTCTACTTTTTGGTAATAGTGATTCATGTGGTAGAGGGAGGGAGTGGATATTTCAATCTTGTTACTTAGCGTTGCTTTTCTGCCACTTCTAGCTAATCTCAATAATGAATGATGACGTGAAATTGATGAAGAGACACTCATAGACAGTGCCGCAACCACAGGGGGCAAGGGCCATATCCCCCCCCTTCAGACCTTGGACGGAAGTTCATTCTAGGGGAAGCAAACATTGAAGTAAAAAAAAACAAGACTAGGAGGATCTAAGAATAGCAGGACAATTGGATACTCATGATGGAATTAGTTTTTATGTGTTCCTTGGATTGGATTGATTTGGTATTTTAAGTCCACTTTATGCACAGTAAGGCTAATTGGGACTGGACCTACAGTTTAAAGTGGGATCCGAACCACCTTGTGCCTCCACCGGGTATCGAACCTGGGATCCCTTGATTTCAAGACGATGACGCTCCCACTACGCCATCGGGGAGGACGTGTTCCTTGCATTTTTCTTCCAAACGGCCAAGGGTACTTGCATGGGGCACACAGGGGCAATTGCCCCCTTCGATTTAAAATGTATACAAATAAACATACATTTCGTAAAATTTTCTTGCTCGCTTCGCTCGCAATTTCTCCTATTCTTATAGTCCAAGTTCAGAGCCATAGCTATATAGGGCGGCGGGAGTCGCCCCTGGGAGCCCCCGTAAAATTATTTGCGCCCTATTAAAATGATTTCTTTCTATGAAACTTAATATCAAATATTAATGATGACACTGTAAATCCAAGAAGTCATTGATCAATCAAGGGATTCCTATTTTTTTGTCAGGTGTCGAAACATGTATTTCAACTATAATATAATACAATTCACACAATATTTTGCAAAATGGTTAACGTAACCAGTAGGCAAACATTGTCTGTAGTGATACAAGAGTCTCCCCTTTGAAGGAAATAGAGTCCGTGGTGGACTAAGGGATCCATGTTTTAATGTTTTAGCAAGGTCAAAAAAAGTATTACAATTTTTTCCACAATTCATCAAAGTGCAGATAATATGTAACCATTATTATGCAATTAATCCGATTTTGCTTGTACAACACAACACAATGGCGTTGTTGGATTCTCGATAGATTCCTTTGTGCGTAAAAATCTTGCATACTGGAAACTAGAGGGAATCATTATGAAGCACGATTTATAACGGGCTCCCTTAATCAGTTCTGCAGAGAGGCCCAAAGCTGTTGTTAGTCATCAATTAACATTATCGACCTGTAAATATCAAGTAGGGTGGAGGCACATAATGGTTTGGATCCCACTTTAAACTGTAGGTCTAGTCCCAATTAGCCTTAGTGTGCATAAAGTGGAATTAAAACACCAAATCAATCAATTACAATATCAAGTAGGTACTTTCCCTTTTAGCCTATTTATGTTAAACTTTATATTCTTTGGCAACCTGGAAAGGTCATTATCGAAATATTGATATTTAATGTTGCTCGAAGTTTCTTTTTGTTCGTTGCAATTTCAAGATACCATCCCTTTTCTGTTACTTATAGCTTTTGGGGGAGGGGGCAAGTGCCTCTGTGTACCCTACCATATCTGCCAATGCGACACAATATATTAAAAATTTGCCCCCTCTAGGATTGACTTCGCCCCCCCTACAAATAATTCCTGGCTACGGGCCTGGAAATTATGTCAGATCATGATAGACGATTAATCAGTGCTGTGACACTAAGAATTTTAATGAGACAATTGTCAACAGAACAGACATCGGAACTCAAAAAAAGCCTTAAATTTTTCACAATTTAAGGCCGTACTAAAGGCAATTTTGTGGTAATTTTTCGCTAACAGATGGCAGCACCGTTTGCCATGGCTACCGAGAGCCATGTTGCCAGATCTCCGCGTAAATATAAACAAGGTAGATACATACAGGTTGGTCGATTAGGGTACTCGATGTGAGATGACGCCATATTGGTTAGAGGTGAGTTAGTGGATTAAAAAATAGTAGTAAATCAGGGAAATTGATAATCATGATATTTTAGTTATATGTTCTTCTTACAGAAATATGCAATATCATTAGTGGAAGGTAGTAATAGTCGAAATATTAAAATAAAATCCGTTGTTTTATATTAAGTATTTGTTTTAATATTTAGAACGCAGAGAAGAAAATGCAATAATAAGTGTAGTTAAATATTAATATAAAATCCGTTGTTTTATGTTCAGTATTTATTTTAATATTCAGAACGCAGAGAAGAAAATACAATAATAAGTGTAGTTAATTCAAACACGAAACGGACCAAGTAAGGACAGTAATTGAAATAACTGAAAACATTTTGTGAACGCGTTTGAAGAGAATGCTGCGTTGACTCAGGCACGTATCCAAGGGGGCGTTCAGGCGGCTAGAGCCCCCCCCCCCCGAAAGTTTTCGGTTTACACTAGATAAAATGAGGCTTTTTGGTTTCTTGTGTGTGTGACGAAAATTTAAGGAGAGAAATAATTATCGAGGCAAGGTAAATTTTTCTACAACCCTGTAATTGATAATAGCACGTGTCCAAGGTGGGGATAAGGTGGGTCGACCCCCTCCCCAAGAAATGTTTCAGTTTACACTAGATAAAATTAGGTTTTTGGTTTCTTTAAAATGCGACAATTTAAGGAGAGAAATAATTATCGGGGCAAGATAGAGAATGTTCCATAGCCATTTTATTGATAATAGCACGTATCCAAGGTGGAGATCAGGGGGTCGAGCCCCCGCAGGAAATCTATCAGTTTACACTGGATAAATTAGTTTTTTTGGCTTCTTGAATAATGTGACGATAATTTAAGGAGAGTAATTATCGAGGCAAGACGGAGAATGTTCTATAACCCTTTCATTGACAATATTGCACGCAAACGTTTCTTGCGCTTTCATTGTTGCCGTCGCAGCGAGAGCGATCATTGTGTAAAGATTTGTCATCATTTGGAAGCTGCACAACAAAGCGTGCCACGAGTAGGACTATTCTTTGTATTACTTATTCTTTGGAAAGCGGGAAAGGAAACGTTCTTAAGTAAGAGGTGGAGTCGAACTACTGGTAATATTAATGAAACGTTTTATCTGCGGAACATTCTAGAATATAATGAAGACATAAATACCTGGCTTCAATTTCTCGGTTGATCAGTACAACAGAATCTGTTAGTAATTCGAAAATGAAGAGAACTAGTGACACAATTTCCCGTAAACTACCGAAGTCTACTTCTAGTTCGTGTCCAAAGTTGAAGATATGGACGTCTGTGTAGTGTTGCCCACGGGACGAGACGGGACAGGCTTTTAAAAATTCGAGACGAGACGAGATGGATCATGTGTCCCGAGAACAAACGAATATTTTCGAGACGAGACAGCATTTCACAGCATTTCCACGAGACGAGACAGGCCAAAGTCTCGTCTCGTGGGCAACACTACGTCTGTGGAACTCTAGGAGACTCAGTGTAGTGCTAGTTCGGGGCATGAGCCGAAGAATTGAATTGAATTGATGTTTTAAGTCCACTTTATGCACAGTAAGGCTAATTGGGACTGGACCTACAGTTTAAAGTGGGATCCGAACCACTACGTGCTTCCACCGGGTATCGAACCCGGGACCATGAGCCGAAGAGATCGAAGGTCTAAAGTGAATATTTCAGGAGTACCGGATATTGGGGCGGTTTATTAAGACATAAATAAGTTGCACAGATCAACTGTAATTTTATTTGTGCCCCAAAAGGACTTTTATTTAAGCCAACTGGGTTCGACACACACTCAAACACTTAACCACTACAAAGGGACAGCCGAAAATTATATGAATGTCGAGAAGAGAAAGCAGGAAGATGTTGCATATGTAGATATTTTAGCGGAATTTTCAGGCTCTGTCAGGACCCGAACCAGGGTCTCTGGCATTGGCGTAGCTACGAGGTGTGCCGGGTGTGCTTAGGCACACCCTAAAGGGCTGCTTTATCAATGAGAATTAAAGACAGACATTTCAATAAGAGAGAAAATAAGCGGCAGTTTGTAAGAAGTTGAAAATGTCATTACTTGGTACAAACGTGTGCATTATCGCTGATGAAACTAGTGTCTATAGTTTTTCGATTTTTTGATGTCATTGGAGAAAGAAGATATTTACTGCATTCTACTCTGTACTGCAGCGCTTTTCTTCTATACCTGTCACAAGCTGCACGTGTGAGAGAGAGCTTTCTCCAAGCTTACCCAAGTTAAAACTCAATTAAGAGCAACTCAGAAGCAGGATAGATTGGAAGCCCTGTTCTTGCTATTTGTGGAACAGGAAAAAGCTGTCTTTTATATTGATGTAAATGATGTTATTGAGGAGTTTGAGAACATTGTACCTTTTGACAGACGTCTCTTGTTATAGATGACGTGTATTTTAATGTATTTGTTTGTAACATTTATGAACATTTTGTGTGTGTGTAATTTCTATGCAATTTGATTTTTCTATTACATATATTCAGAAATTTTCAACACTGTCATTTAGTGAATTTATATTCCTTTACAAACATCAGTGCAGTTAAAGAGCAAATGATTGTGTTGCAAAATATGTTATTAGAAAGGTGCAAGAACTCATTTTTTTTCTTTGTGCACACCCAAATATAAAGTTCTAGCTACGCCTATGGTCTCTGGCATGTCGTGCCGTTGCGCTCTACTGGCATACCTAGGATTTTCGAAAAGGGGGGGGGGGTACGTATACTTTTTTCGGTAGTCAGTCCTCATTTTGCCATGTTTGTCTGCCTTTGACGTTCATTTTTTTTAGAAATACTGGGCCAAAGGAGGGTTATGACCCCCGTCACGCCACTGGAGATAAATGAGTGAGCATTTTATCATATTGAAGTCGAAACATTAGATGTGTTGGGAACGGAAGGGTTTTCACTGTGCATTAGCCTAATTGTTTCTCGATGCAGCTGTGTTCGAGAAGACTTCCTTTGTTTCGTGCCGATATATTATGACAAGACTGTGGAAGCTGTGTGACGGACAATTTTGAACACTTGCAAGTGCTTAGGCCTGAATATGAACAATTTGGTGGGTTTCAGCTGTTATAAGAGCTGCATACATGGGAAGACAAGACACATTAGTGGTGTTCAGGCTCGAATCAGGGAGAACTATTCGAGAACTGTGTGCGTCCAGTTCGCAGCCCACAGTTTGAATCTCACATCGTCAAGTGGATTGTGTAACAGCTTCGTGAAGAGACTTGCTTTCGTTCGCTTGCTCCAGCGAAGTTCTTTTCTTGTGTATGTTGCGACCGTTCAAAATATTCTTGGGTAGAACGCAACGCAACGCACCGTGCTTTCATTGTTAAAATGCCATTTGCAATTCCGCACCCTGTATTAGTAAAATGAAATTAAAGATAAAACAAGTTTTCAATTTTTTTAATTATAAACATTGTTGGAAAATGCTTAAAAGTATTAATGTTAATTTTTCCACAAGGCCGTAAATTTCAGTTTCTTAATGTATTATTCTTGCAGAATTCCAATTGATACAAAAAAGTGTTCCATTTTCTCAGGGTGATGATAAGACCAAATAATCTTTGCTTATTGTCAATTTTGAATATTCGTCTGATGAAGACCCTGTTAGAGGGTGGAAACGTTGCATTTTTATGTATATTTTTTATACTATAAAAGCTTTCCTTCAACATTTTAATGACATGGAAACAAGGCTTAACAGTGTTACAATGGAAATTAAAGCTCAAATTACTATACTTTAAGCAAATTATTTTTTTGAAAACCTTGAATTGATGATTTAAGTTCTTTTTATGCACAGATAGGCTAATCAGGACTGGACCTACAGTTTAAAGTGGGATCCGATGTTTCCTTCTTCCAACATTTACTGGGATTCGTTATTCTCTAGTAACTTGGTTTAACTTTCACAATTTCGAAGCACTCGCATTGATCATATCGTTAGAAAGCACGGAGTGAAATCTCGGCAACAGTGTTGGCTAAAATCTGCACCACGGACTAAATTGCGACGAAACGCCACTTCAAAAATTTTGATGATAAGCACTACTCTCTGAAGGTACGAAATGTTTGCATTTTTTCACATAGAATTTCAGATGCTTGGGGGAAGAAAATGTGATCTTTGTTTCACCACGAAATCTTCCATACTAGTCATACAATAAAAAAATGCACCGGTATTGACAAAACTACCACTTCAGCGCCATCTGTACGCAGAAGTTTGAACATGACGGAGACTTTTCTGTTATTTTCTTATATACCTTCAATTTTTACAAAAATATAAGGCTCACATTTTTTAGTGAATAAAACAATCTTTTATATCGGAAAATTTCTTCCTTACCGAATCTATATTAGTTGTACGATTATATTTTGAAATTTGGGCCTATGCTTTAACATGGCTTTAGAACCCCCTTAAGTGCTTTATTCTTGTGAATCTGGTAAATAATAATACATAATACTTCCACGCGACTGTATTCTTATTTTTATAGTTGTTATTTCGTAACTAACTTTTTTTAACGTGATATCATACTTTTCCCTCATGACTAGTAAATATGGTTTTCTATTTTATACATGCACATTTATAGAGAAAAGTTATTGCCAAGAATATTGTATATTCTGTTTCATGTCTCGCAATCTCTACCGCTTTCTTATTTACAGGAACTATAATTTTAAAATTGTTGAAACCAAAGAAATATAGGACGAAAATAGGAGGGGAAAGAATTAATATTATAATATCGGATAGGGTACAGTGTCATAGTGTATAATAATAAAAAATATCATGCGCTTACGCACTTAATACATTTTCGTTTCAATTTTGAGAAGTATATATCAGATTCCTACTTCCGCTGTTGAATTAGTATTCGCAACCAGAAAAAGAAAACATTAGGCGTAGTGTAAAAAGTCTAACTTTTTTTATTTTCGACCCATGGCTGCTAGGCAAGGCCCAATTACATCAAAGACCTATGCATATTCTGCAGAGAGAGAGAGAGAGAGAGAGAGGGGTAGGTGGTGGAGGAGGGTTATACCATAGAAAATGGTTATACCAGGCTTGATGACATTGGGAAAGACGCGCGGCTTCTTGAGCCCATTGTGCATTGGGAACTCCAACATGGGTGTCCCATCTGGTGCGGTTTTTGTCAAAGGGGAGGTAACTGAAAACTGGTTACAACTAAATACCAATGTTGCCACCCACACATAGGAACAAGTTTTCCGTTTTATGGTAGTGTTTATTGCAACTCGGATAAAAAGGGAGTCCACATAACGAATGCAGCTAAAGGTTATGGTTACAAAAGCTCTTAGTAAAATGTCGATTGATTGATTTGGTTTATTTTACTTCGCATTTCTGCCACTTTTGGCTAATCGCGAAGACGAGGATGAATGATGATATGATGAAATTGATAAAGAGATAACCGTGCCCAGGCCGAGATTCGATCCCGAGACGGCCGGACCCTGGGGTCGAGTTTTTAGCACATCGCGCTACGACGCCAAGGGTCCCGGGTTCGAATCCCGCTCGGGCTTGGTTGTTTGTGAATGTCCATTCATCAATTTCATCATTTCATCACTCATCCCCATCGAATTTGCCAAGAAGCACAAAACGCGAAGTAAAATAAACTAAATCAATCAATCAATCAATCTGTGCTAACTACTCAGCCACGGAGGTCGGCTTAGTAAACTGCTGTTGCAGACTTATACCTATGCTTGTACGTCGCAGTCTCTTAACTTAGAAATAATAGTTCATGTTTTTATTTAAGCCATTTCTGAGCGTAACTGCTACTACAATTGTTCTTATGTACCTTTATACTCAATCAATACTGTGGCGGTAGAAATTCTCTTTCCCGATTTTATACCAGATAATCCTCGAATGCAAAAGGCGATTTAATTAACATTTACATAGTCTGGAGTGACTGGGAAAAAAGTTGAAGAAAAAACCTGCGACTTGTCTGATACTGGTTTCCGGGTTCGAATCCCGGACTGGCATGGGTGCTCTTTGTGAGTGTCCCTTCATCAATTTCACATCTTTATGATTAGACAAATGTGGCAGATGCGAAGTATAATAAACCAAATCAATCAATCAATCTGTGTAATACTGGTTGGTTACCTTCCTTGATTGAAAGTAAAATTTTAATTCAAGGATATTTCGGGGGTTCAGGCATGATAGCCCTTCTCCATTACCATCAATGCGAGTATACTTTGAATGTGTTGTTAAAAAAAAAACTGTGGGCGTTCTTACATCCTCTAACTTTGTCTAATTTTAAATAAAAGCAAGCTAAGGTGTTATCAGGTAGAGTAATTCAAAAATATATCCCCGAATGCGTAATGGCTGAAGCTCTAGTCTTAGTTAACACAAAAATCACGAAATGTTTCCATAAACTTTTAAACGCCAAGTACATAAATCCATGCACAGTCACAACCATTTATTTTAGAATATTTCTGAGAGATGAACAGAAAATAGAGGTCGGATTTTTTCCAGTACTGTCACTTGCACCCCCTCTGTTTTGGCACTCGATCATCGCCACTGGTTGGGGGAAACTACCTTTACCTTAGGTGAATTAAGGGGGTGGGGTTATCGTACCACTTGAAGTACAAATTCATAATAAAATTTGTAGTAACATAACAGTATTATTTTTTGACATCTAAAATTAATAATTAACGTTCAATAATGATAGTGGGAAGCTTTTCCCACTCAACCCCCCCCCCCCACCAGAACGTTGATAATACGCTATTATTAGTTCTTCTGATTTTTAAGCAGATCTCCTGATTTTTCAGGGGACGATCTCCCGATTTTTGAAAATATGACCTGGGAACGCTGAGAACAACAAGCAAGCGACAAGCTAGACGTGCACCTTCGGTTTGAAGAGTTTGCTGTGAGCAAGATTTCTGCACACCAAAGTTACAGGCGACAAGCGACACGAGTCGTTTGGAAGCGAATTTTCAGTAGTCAATGAAACCTTTCGAACAGAAGACACACGAAAAGCTGCACGTGTCTCTTGTAGCCTCGGTCCGTTGTTCACGGATGCGGGGTGAATGTTTTCCTTCCGACTGAAGAAGATTGTGTCGCTTGTCGCTTAGGTGTGAATTATACGTGTCACTTGTCGCTTCGGTGTGAATTTCCACAAGATAGCTTTCAGGTTGAAGCGACAGGCGACAAGCGACACAGGGTTTTCACACCAAAGCAACAAGCGACAAGCTCCTTTAGGGAGATTTCAGACCGGAGCGATAAGCGACACGCGACACATGTTGCTTTGGAACGAGACAATCAACAGCAACGTTTCACAGCGTAGGAGCATGGCAGGCAGCATAAATCTGCATTCGATTGGTGAAATCCTGAAGCGACACGTGTTACGGGTCGCGTGTCGCTTCGATGTGAAATCTCCCTTAGTCTATAAGCAAGCTTTCGCTGTGAATTCACTACCAACAGACAGAGGCGACACAATGCAAGCTATTAAAAAACTGCCCAGTCCGAACGCCACGCAAGCGACAAAGCAACGCTTGCCGGTCTAGTCGCTTCCGTTCGGAAGGTTGCATTTATTACTGTGGGTTCATTTCCAAGCGACACTTGTTGCTGTCGCATGTCGCTTATTACTCCTATGACTTCAGGCAAATTTTATGTTCGTTACGTCAAAGCAGAGTATCTAATTGCACTAGATTTTTAGAGCCGCGGTGGTGTAGTTGTTAGGGCGTCTGACTGCCGGCGGGAGACCCGGGTTCGAACCCCGGAGTGGGTGAATAAAGGTCGGAATTATTCCGCAATGTCCCCGCATAAAGTAGCTCCGGGGCTCAACAGCCTCATATCAATGGGTGCATGTGGGCAATCCTGGAGGGCAAAAGCGGCCGGAGTGTGATGGTGATCACTTCGCCTCCAAAATGACCTTTCCCCCACATCCCGTAAATATGCCTTCATGGCACTGTGTTATATGCACTTGGAACTTTACCTTTACCTAGGTTTTCAGTGCGAAATCTTTGAAGTTTGCAACCAGCACTCGAGGCTGCTGTGGATTTTGAGAAGAGGGTCACAAATGAAAGAAGGGTCTGTTTGGGCGAGAAATTTTATGACGATTGTCGCCAGTATGGCTGGAACAGGGCCGTAGGAAACAATGGCAGTGACTACCTCCGGATCGTTTTGCGCAAGGATGAATGGAAGAGAGCTCTTGGGGTAGCAGATAGTTGCCAGATTTAAGGTATTCTGAGGAAATTTCAGTAGGAAGATACAGAGACACGAGGCTAAAGTCTGGGCAAATTCGTTCCGGACAACGTGCGACGAATTAGGATTTTTCGAGGGGGAATTTTACAGATCTCTATTCCTGTAATAGAAGCTGTTTTGGGTTTCCAAGGAAAATGCTTTATTCCGAATAAATAAATATTTGCAATTGATTAGTTGTTTTGTTTATATTTTTTTCGAGACTTTTCAGGAGACGTCTCGTCCCGTCTAGTATCTCGTCTCGAAAACGAGACGAGACAGGTGGTCAGTCTCGTCCCGTCTCGAATTTTAAAAAGCCGTCCCGTCTCGTGGGCAACACTACAGAAATAAATGCATTTTTTAAAAAACCGAAGCGACACGACAAAGTACACGTGTCGCTTGTCGCTCGCGTGTCACTTGGATACAGTCGCTTTTCCAACATCATGCGTAGTGTCGCTTCGTTGTGTTGTTTGCTCAACTGCGGTAAATATTTTGCTTTGGGAAGAATTTACACCGAAGCGACAGGCGGCACGTGTCGCTTGGGTACGAACCAATCAACAGCAACGTTTCACACTGTAAAGGCGTGACAGGTCGCACAAAGCCTGCCTTCGATTGGTGAAATCCTTAAGCTACACATGCCGCGTGTCGCTTCGGTGTAAAATCTCCCTAAAAGCAAGTATTCACCGCGCATGCGCTACAAACAGACCCAGGTGAGACGATATATGTTATTGGGAAAACGGAACAGTCTGAGTGACACATGGAAGCTTGCCGTGTCGTTTCCGATCGAAAAGTTGCATTGATTTCTGAGGGTTTGCTTCCAAGCGGCATGTGTTTGTCGCTTCGGTATGAATAGATACAATTTCATATCGAAACAACAAGTGATAAGTACCGCTTTGAGGATTTCACTATTTCTATAGGCTTGAATTTAATAGGTTAAGACATTTAAGTTTGATGTTCCTTATTTTTTAGCACTCATCAAGTATTTAGAGTAGGTTAAGTTAGTTAAATTAGTACTTGTACACTTTGGCTCGTCTTCTGCACGCGTTTGTATGTAAAGTTCTTAATACGAAAAAATACTTTTTAGAACTATGACAACGATAACTTGCAGCCAAATTTGAACCAGAGAAATTAAAAATATCTGCAAATTACAAACTGGAATTGCGTTTTCAAAGTCTGGAACTACTATCTTACAAACTATTTCATCATTCTTCCTCCACATAAAACTTCCCAAAAAATGTTTGCATGTGGAACTTTGATCCGTACGTAAATTATTGTACAGTAAATAAATATATGAACAAGGTTGGGAATTCTTTCGAATTTAGAGTAAGTTTCAAATGCAGAGTAAAATTTTATCTAGCTCGTATATTGCTTCTTTCACTTGATAATTTCAAAAATAAAGTTACATTATGGAGAATGGTAAAGATTGGATTTTAAGTATATCAGTATAATTTTAATACTTTCTGATGTTATGTAAAATTTGAAATGTTCCTGGAAATGATTGCAACGTTCTGAATGAATAAGAAGGAATTATTCAGTCAGAAAACTATATATTAGGCTTTTTACTGCGTTGTGTTAAATGTTGTAAATAGATTATACCAGAGTACTATCGGATTAAAAATTACGGATATTCAAGTTTGGACTCCAATTAAAAGTTAATCAGTAGAACAACATAAAAAAGAGTTACATCAAAATTAAGCTTATTCAATTCTGTGTCAATCTATAGTTACCAATTTATTTTTGATTATGCCTTCTATTTTTATCATCGTGAGAACAAAATAGGATTATTTTTTAGTTTAGCAAACTATCGCTCTCTTTGAGATTCTATAAATAAAGAACGGGTGTTTTTTTATTTATAGATTATATAATTTATTTATTTATTATCCAAACTCTAATATCCATAATTTATAATCCGATAGTACTCCTGTGACGTTCGGTGAGGCCCGTAGTGTCTCGGAGGCCTCTGTCGATATCCTTGGCGTAGTGGTTAGCACATCGCGCTTCGACACCAGGGGTCCCGGATTCGAATCCAATCGGGTAAGACATTGATTTTTCCTTAATGAGAAAATTGAGAATTTAGTAAATGTGATAGTATATGTGAAAACAAATATTGATTGATTGATTTGCTTCATTTTACTTCGCTTCTTGTGCCACTTTTGGCTAATTTGCGAAGATAGGGATGAGTGATGAAATGATGAATGAACACTCACAAACATCCATGCCCAAGTCAGAATTCGAACTCAAACCTCTGGCGTTGAAGTGCGATGTGCTAACTACTACGCCAAGGAGGCCTGCTTGTGGAAACAAAGAAAGAGATCGAAGGGGGGGGGAACTACCTCTTATGGGTTTTCCTTTCACATTTAAAACAAGACAGAAAAGCAAAAATAAACCAAATCTGTCAATCAATTCTTTCTTTGTAACTATTTCACTATGCAATTCTTCTTTAGCATGCAACGTTTCTTATTAAAATCATAATACGATTTATGAAATGATGAAATCTGAAATTCTAATGAGAACACGGACAACCTTCTTTGTAATATATCGATCAGGAAACATGAATTTTTACAATACGTTTCCATGTGCAATTTTCCCTCTTTTAAAAGTAGCATGTTTTAATTATGTTACTAATCATTAAAGGAATACCTCAATACCGTCCCGAAGTATGATAATTAATATTTACCCCTCAAAGTAATGAAACACTTTCCCTCTCTGAAACTCGCATAGAAATGATAGCGGCCGTTTGCTTCGGCCAAGCCCCGAACGAACATAACCGAAGGGGCACCGAGCATAACCGATCCTCCCACATGACGTCACGCGCTCGTGCATGATCGGCAATTTTCGGATGGCGCTACCTTATATATTAAGTTACCTTGAGTGTAACGCCCGATTGTATAAAACAGTTGATACTCGATTAGCCAGTAAAATTGATCTGCAGTCACGCTGAACTCTGATTTTGTGTTGTATAAAAGTTGAACTGAGATTCAGTCCCTGCGATCAAAGTTGATCCGCGATTTTTCTCCGATCAGCAGACATTGACCGTAGTTCAGCTGTTGTAACATGGCTCTACTAACGAATATTTGCTTGTAAAATGTGTTGCAAGTGAACGTATGCGGCAAGACGGGAGAATCAATACGTAAAATCCTGTTTCCATAATAATAAAGAAGAAGCATGCACAACGAGGTGAACAATGATAAATATTTCTTCCATTCTTCTTTGCTTCCATATATCGTGTGTCATTGTTATTTACTGTTTAAAATACCATGTATTTTTTTCTTTAAATTTGCCTTAAATGACTGCAATAGCATATTGTAACATTGTTTAATTGTACGATCAGAGAAAAGTAACTTGAGAACAATCGAGTGTTGATACAAACCGAAAATAGACCCGCTTACATTTTCTTGTTGATATCTTTGTAAAACTTGCGTTGGGATGAAGAGGGAGTATAAAAATATTACCATTTCGCTTTACTGCATCCAGCCAAGAGTTATTGCAATTCAATGTTATCCGCAGAATGGAACAGATCATGTAACTTTTGTTGTAGTGTATATATTATTATTATTATTATTTATTTATTTGTTCAGCACAGGATACATTTCCCAATTATGTTGAACATAATACACTGTGAATAAATAACAAGAGAGAAGAGAAAAAAATAATACATGAAACTATGACCGTCTATGTACACAATATTTACATAAATTTATGAACTTATTGTTTTGATTATCTTTTTTTTCAGCACACTACGTGAGTCTGTGAACATGTCGAAGCTTTATGAACCGAGCACGTTGCATTTTACTTGGTAAAGCTTTCTCTCCTCCCGATATATAAATGACACATATTTTACTTCGAATATTATTTGTTTTGTGCAAAATTTACATCCAAGAGGACAAGCGGCACTGTTGTTTCAATATTTCTTTCCATTCGGGAAAATGCAAACAAATTTTACATTTCATAACGTAGGCTATTCAAGTGCAAGGAAAATTCCGTATATTACTTAGAGGAACTAATGGTCCATCTGTAACATGTTGTCGTGTAATCACAAAATAAATATAATAAACATTTCCTTACATGAACAATAGCTCCAAATCCGAGTATAAGAAAGTTGTTATATCTCTTTTAGTAATAAAAATAAATACATATTTATTCAAAAATTCTATTTATGCAAGCTTATTTTCTCCTCTTTCTGCATTCGTAGAAACATTAAGCAACGTGAAACTGAAAATTGGAAGACAATATATTTTACGATTCCAGGTGACATTTGTTTAATGTGTATATAATAATGTAATGCTGTTTAAATGCAGATGTATAATTTGAAAATTGGAAGACAATAAATTTTAGGATTCCAGGTAAAAGAAAAAAATCTTTATATAATAATTAGGGGTGTGCGGGACCAAATTTTCTGGGTCGGGACGGGATGGGGACGGGAAATGTTTGAAATTTCCCGAATATCTGAAAATCTCGAAATGTACACATCATTTTCACCTTAGTTGATTGTTTTCTCATTTCTTGTACACAAAGAACGACTATTTAAAATGACCATTCGGTATTTCTCGACTGCTCGGGATCCCGAAAAGTCTGGATCGGGACAGGAATTTTTTTTTCGCGATCCCAGTCCCGACTTTTCGGAATCCCGCACATCCCTCAAATGATGTAAATGCTGTGTGCGGGATCCCGAAAAGTTGGGACCCGGATATCGGGGAAAAAATTTCCCGTTCCGATCCCGAATTCGGGAAAATATTTCCCGACTTTTCGTTATTATAAGCAGTCGAGAAATGCCAAATGGTCGTTTTAAAATGAAGTGTGTGAAAATTATCGGAAATTGTTCTGGAAATTTCTATCACTTCCTTTCCGGAAAATTTCCCGACTTAGTCCGGAAATGGCTAATTTTTCACATCCCGAATGCAGGGAATATCGGGATTTAAAAAATTCCCGTCCCGACCCAAAAAAATCTTCCCCTCACACCCCTAATGACAGCGAAGATGCCAAAAAGAAGAGAACTGGCAACGATGGAGATCTTCCACCTCGCAAAAATCTGCAAAGGCAGTGTCTGCTGCCACATTCTTTTTCTGCTGGAACCTCAAAAAAGATGCGCGTGGCAGTAGACTCGTTCTTTGTTTTATCGTGATTTCATCATGCTATGTATGCAATTACGTCTGTAACACATACTGTAAAGTTGTAGCGATTACTTTCACAAAAATATTTTAAGATTAGCTCCCTCAGCATTCTTCTAATAATAAACCTAAATGCTCTCGTAGTTAGGTTAAGATCTATTAGCATTAAAATAATATCGCTAAATGCTTTCTAAAGAAAAAGGTTCTAAATTACCTGTAAATTCATTCCCACTAATCATAAACTTGCATTTCTCTCGTCTTAATATGTTCTTAAGATTTGTAACATCCTCTTAGCAGACGAATTACGTGGCAGCAGCAAATTTGATGCTGACACGTGCGTGGCAGCAGACTCGGCCAACAAGAAATACCCACGATACCGGTAGATATTGGAATGTGCAATTGCTCATTAATGTGCGTGCTGCCCCCTACACACCCCTAATGGCAGCGAAGACGCTGCAAAGAGATCTGGCAACGTTGTACATCTTCCGTCTCGTGAAATGCATGGATCTCGCGCATGCGTATTAATACAACCCAATTGTGCAGGATTACCTGTACCTGTATTGTAATGTAAGTATTGACATGTCCTATATTACCATGTACTGTAATTTGTACACACCGGTAGTCCTTGGACGCAAATAAACTAAACTAAACTTACGGCAAAACATAACGAAAGAACACACCACATACGGCAAGAATTAATGGACACGTCTATTTATATTAATATATGCATAAAGATGTGAATAAAACTATGAAGTTGATAAAAATCAATGGAAATTTATTGTGTAATGCCAGATAATGGCATCCGCTACTTCTCAATCCAGCCTTCTGTGGTGTGCCAAAGAGGGGTTGGTGGAGGTCTTAACCCACTTTTGTTGAGCATTACTTACGAGCTTCAAGTTATCTCCCTATTCATGGCTGATCCATTTTTGACAGTGTTGGAGACACATTTAGAAAAATATTTCCTTGTGCAGGAAACTATTTAAAATACAGTATAAAATCAAATAGAATAACCATATTGCTCAAATTTTGCTAATTGTCCATTTGGTCCAGTTCAATTCGGAAGATGTTAGAAAAGAGAATGAAAATTCGGAAGAAATTTTAAAAAAAAACATATTATACGGGGAAGATAGAATCTAACTTCCTATACTAAACAATATTGTAGATAATAACTAAATCAATAAATATATAACAAGTAACAAAAAAGTATTACCTTGCTGTGGTGTTTGACTAATTGAATGGCCCATCAATTTGCGCAATGTGATGTGCAATGTGCATGAATCTGTGTAAGAAGCACGACTGAATACGACGAACATGTGTGAAAATGGAACTTCAAGTTGTACTTTTCTGGAAGTGTCTATTTTAGATGTTTTTTTAATAATTGTGGACTTGAAAGTTATTTGTTATTAGAAGTGAAAGGTTCAGGATTCGATAAATACATACGTAATAGGTTTTGAACGCGAAAAGCGTAAGAAAGTGTGACTATCGAGTGCTACGATTGTGTTGTGACAGACATTTTTCTAGTTGTTTCAAAAGGATACCGGGAAACAATTAGATCGTCCCAACATGGAAGAAAGTAGTAATGAACTTAACGCAGCAAATGCTATGTTAGCTTTGGCTGACGTAACGGAAAACCAGAATGACTGGGCAGATATAAATGATCGAGAAGAAGACATGACGGATCACAAAAGCAAACGTGTTCCCAAAAGGCAAAGAGAGGAAAACAATGAAGTAGGCCAGGAAAAAGTAGCTAAATCACCCACATCTGCTATACCTAACTTTAATTATTCTAGAGATCATTCGGGACCATACATTGTTTTATTAGAAGGAGTGGATAAAAATATTGGCAAACTAAATGGGGGAAGTTTGGGCAATTTTTTTCGTAAAAACGAAATCCCAGTTGATCTAGTAGAGCAATGTGGACGAAATCGGGTGAGAGTCACATTTGCTAGTGCACAAGCAGCCAACACGTTCGTTAATGACCGAACACTACACACACAACTAGCCGTACTGGCCCGCGTACCCCAATCGTTAGTTCAAAGAGAGGGTTTAATTTTTGGCGTGGCCATAGACTTAACAGAAACAGATATTCTGGAAGGAATTGATGCTGGTCCCATACAGGCAATAAGTGCCAAACGACAACAAAAGAAAATTTGGAACTCCAATGCGAATTTCACACTCAGAGATTCCACTGTAGTGTGTGTCACTTTTCGCCGAAACAGACTTCCAGAAAAAATTATATTAAATCTCGAAATCAAGGACGTACAACCTCGTATTAGACCTGTCTTGCAGTGCAAATGCTGTTACAGACTGTCTCATGGTGCAAATCAGTGCAAATCGAAAGCAAATTGCCCACAATGTGGATCCCCAAAGCATGGGGAATCTTGCAACAAACCACCCCAATGCATAAATTGCAAAGAACAACACAATGCTCTAGATAAGAATTGTCCAGCTAGGAGGGAAGCTCATGCCATACATACTCGTATGGCAATAGAAAATATTTCTTACTTTGAGGATAGCCACAAAATACGGGGTACATATGTAGCCCCTCTCACAAAGGCGGAGGTATTACGATCACTACACGATCCACATACATACCCAACCTTACCTACCCTGGAAGCAGGTACCTCTTTTGGGGGACCACCGGCCTCTACAAGAAGAAACACTTATTCCAACATCGTGAGACAAGAACCTCCTACAAATAATAAAGCTAACTCTACCCAGGACTGTACACCTCTGGTGCGCCCTACACGTGGAAGAAGACGTAAGAAGAAAAATAATAAGAAAACCTATGACACCTCGGACTCTTCTACCAGTGCCTCAGATGATGATATTTTCCATCCCTCACCTCCAATAGGATCCCGAGCCTTTCCTCCGCCTCGTAGTACAGGAGCTGGTGCACTTGGGAGAATTCCACCCAAGAGTACACCAGAAAGTATCACGATTCGTACGGACGAGAAGGTTCAAGGTCAACAAGGCCTAACAGAGACTCGTTCCGATAACACTTTACCCCCTATGCGGACATATGGTGCCAGAGACACATTATCTCCCGAACAGCGATCAATATATCGTTCTCTGCTTGATCTTATTCCGGATCTATGGGCCTCTGTAGTTAATATACCAGAAATACACGAACAGGAGAAAATAATTAGAAGAATACAAGAACTTACGTCCCACCTCTTGTCTATTATGTCGGGTCGTTAATACGCCCCGATATCTTTCATATTTATCTCTATCACCTCCCCTCCCCTATCCTAAAAAAATGTCCTTGCCTGTTACTCTACAATGGAACGTGCGCAGTCTATCGGCACGTAAATGCGAAATTCAAGATCTGTTGGCGGATTACCGTCCACAACTTATCTGCCTACAGGAGGTGAAAGGTACTCATCATGAGAACTATCGGTTACCCCACTACATAATGTACGGCCCTCCCTTTGACCAAAATCAACGGGGAGTTGCTGTATATGTCCATGAAAATATACCCCATTCCGTAATTAACATTCCACATTCCCTCCCAATAATAAAAAAATACCAAGGTGAAATAGCTGCCGCCCGTATTAAATATGCTCATTATTTATTTACGCTTATATCTATGTACCTTCCACCACATCCTCTTTCTCAGAATATCCCACTCTCAGCCTTGAACGAACTTTTTACAATCATTCCGGGTCCATATTTGATAACAGGAGATTTTAATGCACATAATCACATATGGGGTAACTCTCGGACGGATAGGCTGGGAACCACAATAGAAAATTGGGTTACTGAAAATAACCTTATTATTCTGAATGATGGTTCCCCCACACATTATCCTCATAACAGATCCAGCCCGACGAGTATAGACCTCACTTTAGTATCACCACATATATTCAATAACATCAATTGGTTTAACGACATGGATTTAAGAGGGAGTGATCATACCCCAATTTTCCTTTCTTTACCGGCTAATTTATCGACTACAAGCACACCTGTACCTCCGGTTCGTCGCTGGAAACGCGATTCCATAAACTGGGAAAATTTCCGCACTTCTTTCCTCCGTTTATATTATAGTGATGATTCGGCTTCAGTAAGGACCATTACATATACCCAATTCTTGCAAATGCTAACAATCGCACTCGATGACAGCGGAACGAGACAAAAGTTTTACTCTTTTGACCGTTTTCCAAAACTCTATTGGTGGAACCCAACCTGTGCCGCAATTAAAAAAAGAAAGAAAATATTAGCAAAATTATACGCCAGATATCCTATGCCGGATACCTGGCGAGAACTAAAGAATGCCCAGGCGATAGCGAAAAAAACATATATCAAAGCTAAACGTCAGGCATGGAAATCATATTGTCAGTCTCTTGACCTTAACGTGCCAATTAGTATAATTTGGCGGAAATTCAATTCTCTCCGACATCCCCATGTTTCCCATCCACGTCCAATTGATACTTCCTGGGAATCAGATTTTATGGATCTTCTCACCCCCCCCCCATCCGTTCCTATGCCTTCCCCCTGTTATGACCGTGAACCTACCGAATTTACTGATGATTTCCCAGCTATTTCAGTTAAAGAACTAAAAAATATCCTTGATAAAATCAAATCCACGGCACCTGGCTACGATGGTATTACCTATGAAATTCTAAAGCACCTACCAGTTCAAGGGTTCGAAATTCTTGCTGCGATTTATAATTATGTATATCGCAGAGGAAAAATACCACGTGGCTGGACCCAACATATTGTGATACCTATTTTAAAACCAAACAAACCAACCATGCAAGCCTCTTCATATCGACCTATAGTTTTGATACCAGTTATGGCTAAACTATTCGAACGTACCCTCCAACATAGAATCGTTTGGACACTAGAAAAACGCCAATTTTTCCCATCCACACAATTAGGATTTCGCATCGGTCTTGGTAGTCAGGATGCTATTGCTACACTCACTGTTGCTATTCAAAATAGCCAACTCCTGAGACAATTTTGCTTCAGCTTATTTGTTGACATCGCTAAAGCATATGACTCCGTTGACATTTCAATATTATGCAATCTTCTTGATTCAATAAACATTCACCCGATTGTGGCTAAAATAGCTTGGAATCTATATCAGGAACGTATTCTGGTTTTCTGGTTTCATAATGATGTGAAGGGCCCGAGACTGGTTCGGAGCGGAATACCACAGGGCTCCCCTCTGAGTCCCCTCCTCTTTAACATTTACACCAAATATATACATCAAATACCAAGGGCCACTCAAAACATCATTCAATATGCTGACGATTTTTGTTTTTATCAAAGTACATCAGACACCACACAAGGAATTTTAGAATTGCGCAACCTGATTCATACTCTACGTGTTCAATTATTATCTCGCGGTTTATCTTTTTCTGCCGAGAAATCAAAAATTATAATATTTAACCCTTATACATCAAACCGACACCCTAACAATCTGACACATATACTACAGATTCCGGTAGTATCTTCCTGTACTTACCTGGGGGTTTCCTTTGATAGAAAATTAGATTGGAAAGTCCATATTAACAAACTGCTAGCAAAAGGAAAACAAATAATCAATATTCTAAAAGGTTTGGCGAACACGAAATGGGGTGGACACCCCTCCATTATGACTTTGTTCTACAAAAATTGCTTTCGCTCGTTATTCGAGTATTCGGCACCCGTTTATGGTGGGACGATTGATACTTGGGCCGATAAAATAGACATTTTACAGAGACAGGCACTCCGTGTTTGTCTAGGATTAATGAAATCTAGTCCAAATATTAGTGTCTACAACGAGAGCGCTGAACAGGCCCTTTCATTTAGAATTTAGACGCCAGTATTCTACTACGAAATTTCTATTTAAAATATGGGAAAGACACAACCATCCTTTCAATAAAGCATTTGCAATACAACGACAACTGGGTGAAACTTTACCCTTGGATAGATCATGTTCTAGATATTATTTTTTGTATTGTTACAACATAGATAGAGAAGCATATCACTTAAGTTACACTATAGAAAATCCCTTGATTTACAATTTGAGGATTCCTACCGAGTCACCTGTCAATGTCAATTATGTTGATTTCGGTCGACATGAATATTATAAAGAAATTTGGCCAGACTATGACTTCATATACACTGACGGATCAAAAGATGACGAACATGTCGGCTGCGCATTCTACGCACCCTGCCAAAACATAGTCAGACAATTCTCCTTACCGCAAGACATGTCCATATTTTCGGCAGAATGTTATGCCATACACCAGGCATTGCTCTATGCCCGTGGAGCGGGATTTAAAAAAACTCTAATTCTAACTGACGCAATGAGTGTTTTATTTACACTCGATCGTTGTGGAAAAGATGCATACCGCATGCCCATTCTCCCGTCCCTGATCTTACAAACTACATTAAATCTCCGCCAAAATGATCAACGAGTGCAATTTACGTACGTAAAAGCTCATAGCAATCTTAATATATATCAGGATTTAGTGGACCAATACGCAAAAAAGGCAAAGAACACTCCTTTTCCTACTCCCCTTCGTTTATCCTATACTGATCTTCTACCCCGAGTTAAAATGAAACTTAATTCCCAATGGGAAGCTCGGGCACTTAATCAAATTGCAAATACGACCACTTATAAATGGTACGCAGAAAAAGTAGTCAGTCGACCCTGGTTTCATAAACTGAAACTTCCTCGTGAAGTGATAACTTTCACACTTCGCCTACGAACGGGACACGTTTGCACAAACGAACACCTAGCAAGACTGCATCAAAATCCCTCCCCTGATTGTGATTGCGGAGAAAACAAACAAACGCCAGTTCATCTCTTCTTCCATTGCCCGTTAAGAAGCAAATACAGACACGCTCTTTTTAACTGTTTACACAGAGCCAAAATACCATTTCCCATATCCATACCATCCCTATTATCGTCTCCTTCACCGCGTACGATGTGGATATTATATAGTTTTGCCAGACAGAATGGTATTCAATTTTGAAATTTGTGTGTATGTTCAAGCTTCTGATCAGTACTAAAATACAGTGAAGTGTAATATTACATTATCTTTACGACCACAACTTACACTGACTTCGATTCAATGGTACTTCTGCTCACAAGTGTACTACATCGCAGACGTTTGACCAAAACTGCCATATACCCGGCGGTAAGGGTCACGAAGAAGAAGAAGAAGCAATGTGCATAGTTTTGTTGTTTTGCATATGTCTGTGACACATGTTTAGTTCGTGTAGTTGGAAACTATAATAAGAATAATAATGGGGAAGAAAAAAAATGGTAATACTTTAGGAAGGTCATTAATGAAGGATAAGAAATCTGGATCGGCAGGAAGAAAAGGCGATTCACTGGTATGTAGACAATACTTAAATGTATTAAAATCAAACAAACTAAACCAAATAATATGTGAACGAACTCGAATTACTGAAATAATCGAAATACTCATTGACCATGTTATTAACTAATATTCCAAATTACTATGTAAATACCCAAGTCATTCACACATTCATCTCTGACCATGCTGTCCAACTGGCACATACACATGAAAATATCTTAACATACAAAATGATACAATAGAAGGTAGGTAAACAAATTCTAAAAATATAGCCTACCCAACAGTTATTTTAACATTTACAGTTATGGTGTCATGGGCCCACTCTACCCCCCTCGAGAATTACGTCGATTTTTCAAAGTACTAACAAAACAATGTCAAATTACTATGTGAACCAAACCTGGCCGTCCTAACCTAACAACCATTTCTAATATGAACGGGAATATATAATTTTTCAAAGTACTCATAAAACGACGTCAAATTACTATCGTCACCAAACCTGACACCTATTTCCAATATGAACAAAAATATATAATTTTTCAAAGTACTAACCTTAAAAAAATGCACTTTCTGCTAGGTGGTTGCAGGGGCGAAGTGTGTCAAATGGCAGACGAATCACACCGTAAAAACACTAACTATGCACAGGATATCTTTCACACTAAATATACATGCCCACCTTCCAAACAAAAACCAAGTACCACATGACTTGAACTGAAACATCGTTTGCAGTAAATCTCGCGCTCCGTGACGTAACACCAGGATTGCTAATCTTCAATCTCTGGTATTTCCAATACGACTCCAAGTTACAAAACACAAACAGCGTAACAACATATCAAATTCTGTTCACATCATTTCCCATTCTTCTGGCAAGTCATAACCTTCAAACCTACTACCTTTCTGTACAAACACTACAAAGTAATATATAGCACATAATGCTACAGATTTAGTTCATACCACAGGGAGATGGCAACGATGAAAATGACAATAAATAATATCATAAAAAAACACTCAATACTCTACTATAATAAATATCTGTGAGCTAAAAACAACAGGGTACTAGTTTACTATCCTTCGGACAGATTTCTTCATTTCTACAGAAGAAACTACTTACCGTAATAAGTTCCTGTAGTATTGTCTAACATCTGGAAGGTGTTTTGTGTGATGTGGGAATGTTTCATAGTGGAAATTCAACCATTGACGCATAGCCCCACGAACCATTTCCGGTAAGGTTAGGTTAGGTAGGGTCACAATAGGTTACAATAGTTAAAAATTGGTTTCGAAAAAAATATGCATAGCCCCGTATGCACACACCATTCTCGCATAGCCCCACACACCATTCTCGCATAGCCCCACGAACCATTGACACATAGCCCCACAAACCATTTGCGGAAACATACGTTCTTCAGTTACAAAAACACTTTTTTTAAAAAAAAATTGATCAAAAAACGTGAATACATGTTAAAAAATGATCCGCGAAGCAGATAGGTAAGTACAAATGTCAAAAATTGACGAAACTCAGAAGTTATAGGTGTCCGAAGGATAGTAAACATTTAACAACAACAGAAATTGTTTGTCCGGAACATAATCCTCATAAATGACGCAAAAATTATCACCTTCTCGCAAGGTACAGAGGGTTAAGGGTACCACTGTTACGAGTAAGGAAATGTGGAAGGACTTCACTACAACCAAAATACCTCTAACAAATGATGTAAAACTTCTAAAGGAAAAAATAGAAGAGGAATACATAAAATTCAACAAAAAGATGATGATGATATTTTTATGTTCTGCAGTATAAACATGATGTACACTCGTTTTCTACTGCCAATAAGCACATATTAGTCACTTTTTATGTTTACATGGGTCAGTATTTCCATGTGAAAAGTGTGCTTCAGACAATAACTTGCAGTCACTTGTTTCTTGACATCTCAAAGATTAACACATTATGCAAGGTAGTAAAGTGTTCCCCTGTGCTTTGCACCACACCATGAAGGCATATAGGGGTGTGGGGTTAGGGCCCCACGCTTTCTTGATCACGGTCAAAGGTGGGGGTGATGTGATCAGCACCACGTCCCTGGCTGCCTTTACCCCCCAGAGTTTCCTCGAGGTACCCACTTTTTATGACAGGTGGAAAAAATCCCGGTTCTCCCTCGCCGGGGATTGAACCCGGGTCTCTCGAACATTTTATCTATGACATGGGATTAAAAAGCCAGTGTTATCAGCACATGTTACATAGAAGGAAAATCGGGAAGATATATTATTCTCTCTTATTTTGATATTGTCCTATTTTAATAGACCTACTTTCTGAGATTTGTACTTATGCTTTTTCTTGCTTTCAGCTTCATACTGCTGACCTTGCAGATGGCTATGATTGGGGAAGGTTGAATCTGCAGTCTGTTACAGAAGAGAATTCCTTGCATGCATTTTTGTCAACAGCTGAACTAGCTGGAACAGAATTTGTGGTAAGAGAATCTTTGTGGAGAGGTTTGTGAGCAAATCTTAGAGTAGCTGGTGATGTTGAGATCTTTTTGCTGATGTTTTATCCTCTTAGAAAAAATAATGTCAGATATTTTGCTGATTGAAACAAATGCATGGAGATGAAGATTTTAGATGTTTCAATAAATTGTACTTTTTATGTATTTTTTTACTATTATTACTGTTTATTATTACTGTAATTTAGGGATGAGGTGATGTGAAATTTTGGCTGATACCGATATATTACTGATATAAAATTTACCGATTCCTATAACCAATATTCTACCGATCCAAAAAAAAATTCCAAATGGTTCACTGACCTCCTTAATTAATGTATGTTACCAGATAAACCAAACTTTTGCAATGGAAATGAAGCTATATATTTGGACATTTTATTTTTAAAAATGTGTGGAATAGAAATTATACGTTTATATCCATAAAATTATAACAAAATGGAGTAATATTGCACTAAATTTTAAGATCTTTATAGATATATTGGATCAGTAAAATTATCCGTAATTTTACCGATATTTCTATATCAACCGATACCAGTAGAGTACCGGTTAATCTGTCCCTTTCCTACTAATTATTGCAGAGCTTTTTTATAGTTATGTAACCTAAACTTCAATTTATAAAATACAAATTAATCAGGTATATTCACTGGCTAGATACCCAGTTTCAATCACTTGTAGAACAACAGTTTTCATGTATTTTTCAGTAAGGTTGGGTACTCTTAACAGGTGAATAGTTTTTGGTCTTATCTCAGCTTCGATCCTCGATTGAAACAACTTGAAAGTAATACTTGTGGCCTTATTTCATGAACAGTGAAACCAGAATCTCAGATATATATTCAAGTCAGTTACGTTACATATGTTTGTATGATGCTATCTGATAGGTATTTTCATAATTTTTCATAATACTCTGATGATGTCAGAACAAAAATTATGGCTGTAACATTTTACTTTTTTGTAATTAGGAGATAAGAACAATTGATTATTTCTCACTGTTCCGTTTTCATGCAGAAGTTTTCTTGTTTGCCTGTTCAATTCACAGAAATATGACAGCTATTAAGTGAAAGTGTGTTCTCTTGTATTTTTTATTTTGATGAAGGGATCCCAGGTTTGATACCCGGTGGAGGCACATAATGCTTTGGATCCCACTTTAAACTGTAGGTCCAGTCCCAATTAGCCTATCTGTGCATGAAGTGGACTTAGAACAAAAACTCAAACAAACAAACAATCTATTATATGTTTATTGTTGGTTATGAATTAGTTTAATTGATGCCACTTTTCTGTCACTTGGCTAATCACAAGATGAGGATGAGTGATAATATGATGAAATTGATGAACGGATGCTCTCAAAAAGCACCCGTGCCCAGACTGGGATTCAAACCTGAGGCACCTGTCATCGTAGCATGCTGTGCTAACCACTCTAACTTCTTATATTTTCTGTGTTATGTCTGTACCAGTACAATTTCATTTATAATTATTACAGCATACATCCCCAAAATATAACTGGTTGAAAATAATGTCGATATCAACTTTGTAAAGTAAAATCGAAGCTTCATATATGATTAGTTTGAAGAATACACAAGGTCATAGTTTCAACATGTTACATCTGTAACTGGGAAATTGCCCATTGAGCTTTAGTCTAAGAAGAAACAGGCACATAATGCATTAACCTGATGAGAAACCTTGAGTAAAGCATTGGCCGTGAGAGGCTGTTGCACTACAAACTTAGGTTTACCTTTTTTCAATAAGTTAGTACAATTCTCAGGTTTTGTACCATGTGTAGTAATTATTCGTTTATTCTTGATATTAATGACAATGGTGTTATGCAACTTTACATCTGAAACAATTTTGTTATTAATGCATTTTAAATTTTATCTGCACGACAACAGGCTGAGAAGTTGAATGTCACGTTTGTTAACCCAAAATCAAACATAGGGCTTCTTTCCAAAGAAGAGAGGGTGAAGGTAAAAGCTACCCAGGATGAAAACAAGCATGTATTGAAAATACCCAGAAGGTAAGTACTGTTTAAATAATTCTCTCTTGTATGTGGAACATAAATTAAATACTGGTGTTTCTTCATGTTACTAAAACATGCGTTTGTGCGTTGTCCCCCCCCCTCTCTCTCTCTCTCTCCCTCCCTCCCCCTCCCTCCCTCCCTCCCTCCCCCTCCCTCCCTGACTAGGCCTAGCCAATGGTAGCTCAGTGGTAGACCGAGGTTCGAGTCCTGGTCGGGCCTAAATTTTGGCTGAAATTTTTACATAGTACATCTCTTGACTGTGCCAAATTGTGGTCCATTAGCAGCTTTAATGACATTTTTAGTGCATGATGTATTCCCAGCTAGCACATAAGTTAACTGCAAGTGTGCACTAGATTCGATTTTCTCTTGCAAGACTTGCCTGACACTTCAAGTTGGATGGATGCAAGTTAAATCTAAGTGTGCAAGACATTGGTGTTAAAAGTTAAGTTTGGGGTGAGTTGGGAGGTTTCCACTCCCAACTCAACCATTTGGGTAGCATAGCTCAAATGTTTGAGGAGTTTGCTGTTGGAGAATATATTACTCTTATTGGTAAAGACTTACATAATACTTAATTGCTGCAGTGGATTGTACCTGTTAAAGATAAGCACAGTTAAACACACACAAATAACAAATATTAGGTTTATTATAGAGAGAGGGCTTGTTATGATGAAGATTACCCATTCTAAAGTGAGAGAAAGGAGCTCTTTGGATTGATTGATTCATCGATATTGTTTATTTTACTTCACTTTCCTGCCGCTTTTGGCTAATCGTGAAGATGGGAATGATATGATGAAATTGATGAAGGGACCCTCCCAAAGAGCACCCATGCCCAGGCCATCATTTGAACCCGAGATCCCTTGTGTCATAGCATGCTGTAATAACCACTCAGCCATGGAGGCCGGCAAGAGCTGCTTCGAGAAGGATAGTTAGTGTATACTTAGGGAGATTGTAGCAGTTGGATGAAGTCAATCTTCTGTTAGCTTGGTGGACAGGCTGGGGTGGCTGGATGGCAGTTGCAGTCTGTCACCTGGGTGTTGTGTCTAGTAGCACCTCCGGCGACACAGTTCTACTGTACTTCCACACTTCATGCGACTACGATATTTATACGAGGGTTATTTTTTAAGTAAGGTCCGTTTTGCAATAAAAAAACATTGTTTTCTGAATTTACATCTCTATTTTTCTACATAATTTTTTGCCTGTTTAAACATTATTGTAACGAACTAAGAGTTTTTGGACGCTGGTCGTTTTCACTTCCTCATCAGTGTCTAAACGCTTGCTGCCCAGGAAGGTCTTCAGATGGCGGAAGAGGTGGTAGTCACTAGGTACAAGGTCTGGACTGTATGGTGGATGATCGAATACCTCCCAGCCAAAAGATCAGATCTTGAGTTTGAGCTGCAGCATGTGGCCTCGCATTGTCATGAATTAGTACGACACTGGTCAAACTGAAAGCAAAACAAACACAAGTGCGGGAGCGTGCCAACCAATAGCAGGACATCTGAGAATAAAGAGGAGGTGCCCCCGCAGCAGCAAGAAGGAAGAAGACAACATTCCACCATCTGAAGACCTACCTGGGTGCTTAGACAGTGATGAAGAAGTGAAAACGACCGTGAGTAACTGGCTATCATCACAGGCGGCAGATTTCTATGACGAGGTTATCCAAAAACTTGTAGTTCGTTACGATAAATGTTTAAACCGGCAAGGAAATTATGTAGAAAAATAGAGAAATGTATGTAAAATCAGAAAATATATGTTGTTTTTTTTTAAAAAAAAACATTTACTTACTTCGTTTTTATTGCAAAACGGACCTTTCTTAAAAAATAATCCTCGTACTTTGGGGTGGCCTTAGTAGCTAAGTTCATGATAACTTTATTCATCTTGCATTAGACTAGATGAAGCCATGGATGAATGTACAAGAAATTTGTTTGTATCTGGGGACCTTGACATTGGGAGATGATGATAATGAGGGCTTGCATCACTCATCGTCTAGGCTGTAGAACACAAAGTGGAAAACTATTACTAAAGATGATGCAATCGATAATACCTTGAACACTTTTGGTTGTGAACCAAATAAGTTTTTCAATGTTAATAAGTGATATGTAAATGTGAAAGTTGCATGTTACAGTCTTCGTAAAACCATTATTTGTCCCTCTCTCTTTTAGGCCCGTTTGGAATGAAAACACAACAGCAGAAGAATTAGACAGGACAGAAAAGGATGAGTTTTTGAAGTGGCGTCGGTCATTGGCTGAATTGCAAGAAGTTGAGGGTGTGTTGCTTACGCCGTATGAAAAGAATCTTGAATTCTGGAGACAACTTTGGAGAGTTATTGAAAGAAGGTTAGTGCATTTTTATGAAGCAAAACTTACATCCACATCTTGTACAATAAAGAGCAGGAAAAACTTTATTTTTTCATTTCATTCATTTTATTAACTTTGCTGTCTGAATATTTGTGTTCTTTAGTCGATCTTCTGTTCTTTGTTGTACCAGTCTGACTATCTCGTAACTCCTTGCACATTGTTATATTTTTAAATAATGCTTTGTGTCAAGTACAAATGTGTATTTGTGTTGAAACATCGAGCAAATAATAATGCACAATTTTACATAAGTGGGTAATGTAAAATGTCTGTTAGTGCATGGACATGACTGTTAAAACTTTCAGAATGATATGGAAATTGAATTGAAAGAACCTTTAAAAAATTAAGTAACTTGTTTTGGAAAGCTGAAGTGGAACTTTATCAAGCACTGAGCTTATTTGTCGTAGTAGTCAACCAAACAACCTTTGTATAAGTGCATGTGTGTTTGTTCGTAGAATTTATTATATTATGTGCTAAACAATATTTACTCTATCCCCCATTTAGTGACGTTGTTGTGCAGATTGTTGATGCAAGAAATCCATTGCTCTTTCGATGTGAAGATTTGGAGAAGTATGTGAAGGAACTAGACTCAGCGAAACTTAATATGATTCTCGCAAACAAAGCAGACTTCTTAACAGAAGAGCAGCGCTGGAAATGGGCCAGGTACTTCGATAGTATCGACGTAAGAGTGGTGTTTTTCTCTGCCACCCAGGATGAAACTGGTGCTAATAAAAACAGTGAGAGCATAGATGAAGAGGGTGAAGATGAAGAAGAAGAATTGGGTGAAACCAAAGATGGAGTGCAAGGTGAAACTACAGCACAAAACTGTGAAGAAACTACTGCAAAGAAGAATTCCGCAGAGGATGATATTTCGAAAAGATCAGTGGAGGTGAAAGATGATGTAGAAGAATTGTGTAAAACCGAAGATGAAACTACAGCACAAAACAGTGACGAAGATGAGGAAGATTCCTCATGGGATGATATTTCAGATTCCGAGGAGGAGAAAATTGTGGAAGAATTGTGCGAGACTCAAGATGGTGAAACTACAGTGCAAAACAGTGAACAGTCTGACAACAAAGTGGATGCGAGTGGTGTTAATTCAGGCAAACTGCTGACAAGAGAAGAACTAATAACATTATTTAAGAGCATTCACAAGGGCAAGAAAGTACAAGGAAACATTACAACCATTGGACTGGTCGGATATCCAAATGTGGGTAAAAGCTCAACAATTAATACATTGTTGACCTTCAAGAAGGTGTCCGTTTCAGCAACGCCAGGAAAGACAAAACACTTTCAAGTAAGTGGTTTGAAGATGTATATTGAATATGTTCAGAAAAATACAAGGTGTCCCAAAGGTATTTCAGTAATTTCAACTGGCCATAACTTTGTATTGAATAAAGGTACTCTCGGCCAATATAATCCTGTATGGGGCTCATGCTGTCTCCTGTCGATATGTATAAATTTGCAATCATCTTCGTCTTAATACCATTCATCCTCATTGTTGCAATTAGCCAAAATAACCAAAATCCAAGTTAATGAATGTAACCAGGTAAGTGCATGTATTAATTCAATTATCTGTGTGCAATTTTCATTGCAAATTCTACACAGTACATCTCCTGTGTGTTCCAAATTGTGAGGTAATTTCCAACTGCATGATAGAAGAAACTTGACACTGTTTACACAAGTATTTCAAATGCAACAGATCCCTTACATAATCCTTTCCTTTTTTGCCTTGGAGAAAGAAACTGCATTTACTTTATGCGTTTATATTCATTAAAAAGTAACAAAATTGAAGTTTTTAAATTCGTAAAATTATTGATAATATTTCTGGCAAACTGATACGCTGATATGTCTGTGTTAGCAAATACTGATAGAGTACAGGGGAATCTATCCACTATAATTATACCTAATGTTAAATCTTGATATAATTTGCATACTAGAAATACATTCTTTTTAAAATATTAGAGATTTAAAATATTGTAATAATTTCAAATGAATTTTAGTAAAATTTTAGAGTGAATTGCAGCAGAGTTGTATGGTAAAATGCAAATTGTTAGCTTGTTCTAACATGTAAAATCAATAAATGTTTGCTAATATGCTTTAGTATCAATTAGTATGATTATTATATGAGTCCAGAGGGTTACTAACTTAGTTAAAATTCACTGTTACTTGTGAAAAACATACTTTTATTCAAATCTCAACAAATATACTTTTGCAAATTGTGACACTGAGTCACAAAAATAATTCATAGCCGAATAAAATTATATTTTTACGAGTAAAACAGATTTACTGTTAAGAAGAATTAAATGTAATATACTTTTAATTTAACAATTTGTAATTAAGAGAAAACTTGAAATGCAACTAATATTTAGAGAGAGTACTAAGTGTGTAACCTGTAACCTTGCCTATACTAAATAGATGGATATGTGCATTGAGAGCGAACATTTGTTTCAGTAATATCGTTTCTATTTGCAGACCCTGTATTTGGATACAGACTTGATGCTTTGTGACTGCCCAGGTCTAGTGATGCCCACGTTTGTGTTCACCAAGGCAGAAATGATTATCAATGGTATCCTTCCAATAGATCAAATGAAGGATCATGTCCCTCCAACTACACTTGTAGCTTCCATGATTCCGAGGCATGTGCTGTGTGAAACGTATGGAATAATCCTTCCTTTGCCTATTGATGGAGAAGATCCAAAGAGACCACCTACGTCAGATGAGCTGTTGAGTGCATATGGATGTACGTATGGTTTTATTTCATATAACTTTTGCTGTCTTAATATTCCACAAGTTGGTTCACAAATTTTTGTCTCGACAGCACTGTGCAGGGTGGAAATGACTATTGCTACACAGGCGCACACAGGAGATATGCTATGTACAAAAATTCAGGATGCAAACCTGGGTCACTGGCATATCTTGCTATAGCTCTACCAACTGAGTCAGCCCTGGTTTTGGTTGTCCTGCTCTACCAACTGAGTCAGCCTTGGTTTTGGTTGTCCTGCTCTACCAACTGAGTCAGCCTTGGTTTTGGTTGTCCTGCACCATGGCCATGCGGTCTAAGGAGTCATGCTTTGGGATCCGGGTATGGAACGCATGCAGGTTCGAGTCTTCTGGGTGGAAGCGTAACAACTTTTCTGCTGAGATTTCGGCTTGTGTATGGGACCAGTGGTGACCCGCCATTGTGAGGAAATCGGGGAGCTTAAGACTCCAGAACATCAGTATGGAGACTGTCATTTTTGTAGCACAGCCGAATACTGCAGATGTGGAAATTAATATGTCTTCACATACACTTAAAGACATCTTTCACAGCTGCTCGTAACTCTTATGTTGTGTGATACCAGTTATTTCAGACTCTTGTCATTGATGAACCTCGAGAGATGAGGTCGGGATGGGATTTCTTGGAAGTTAGGTTAAGGGAACTGGATAATCTTCAGAACCTTTGCCCAGAAAAGGTCTTATTTCGGTAATGACACACTTGCAACGCAAAGTGTGCCAGAACATGGTGCACAATTTGGCTGTGCTACTAAAATGACTGTCTCCATACCAATATTCCAGACTCTTCAACTATCGTCCATATCGAGCATTCAACCATAACCATTGTAGTGTTGAAAATAAGGAGGAGGGGGGAAGGTATGCACATTTTCTGATCACTCTGTGCACTTGCATTTTCCAAATTGCAAGGTAATTTACATCTCCACTCTGGAGACATCAAAGTGTTTCAAAGGCAACAGATACCCTTGGGGTAGCACTGACAGAGATAACTTCACACAGGTAAAACAAAAAGAGTGAAAAATCAGGTGAAACCAGGGCTTGCTTGTTAGCTCAGTTGGTAGAGCAGTGGCATGATATGCCAGACTCCTGAGCTCAAGTCCTGGCTGAACATACATTTATTTGCTGAAATTTCAATGAACTGCCTCGGTGTTTACCATGTGTATGAAACTTGGCCAGCCATTTTGAAAGCAAGTAGAGAGTCACTTATAGTTAGTTTCCTAGTTAAGTAGCCAGAAGGGGTTTAGGTATGAGGTATATCGGATTGAGGGTATATTTTAATACCCTTTGCAATGCTGGTTGAAATCACTTACTGCGAATTGTCTGTGTGCCATAAGTTTAAATTTAGTTTTACCCCTTAGTTATATTATGCATTGTGTTCGTATCTTGGTTGAGATGTACAGTCATGGAAAATAGTTCTTGGGCCACGAGACCTACGATATCGTAACATCTTAAAGCCTGTTGTCTATGCAACCCAAATAACAAAATTGTCGCTTGGGTTTGCCTGGCGGACCTGGATTCTCGGGAATGATTGAGTATTGACAGCAGCGTGAGTCATACCCCCAAGCCCAGCCATAACAAACAACAGCTGGGTGCCGTGAGTTTCAGGAATTGGTTTCTTAACAACAGCTATTCGTAAGAAAATGTTCTCTTTACTGATATTAGAGTCATTTTCAAGAACGTTAACTGAAATGGTGGTTTTTGTCGAATCATCATCGCGCAACACACATGCTGTCAACCCAGAAGTCCTTGAAAAAGATTGGAGTTAAAAACAACTACTTGGCAAATGATAAGACGAATCGATATTCATTAGTCCCAACTTAGAATTTTGTGTAAGACATGGATCATCATGTCCTATCATCCATTTCATAACTTCATTAACCATCCTCATCGCCTTTGTTGACGCCAAGTGCTAGAAAAGCAATATAAAATAAGCAAAATTAAGAAATTAATAAATTACATTTTCAGCGATTTCACGCAGCGACTCAGTTGCATGTAGACAAAGTTTCATTAATCGGGAACCAAGGGCCCCCTCGTTGTGCTTCATTGTCATTTTCCCTCCACTTTGCCTGCCGCGATTAACCTGATGTTGATTAATGCACAATCCACAAAGTGTAATAAAATGTGAATTTTGGGGGCTTCAGTTAAGTGGCTGCACATCCATTACGTAATCGCGATATCATCAAATTGTACGAAGCGTGTCTACATCTACGTAAAGTGTCAGTCCCCGTCATAGGCGTCCTCTGATTAGGGGGGGATAGCCTTGATGATATTTCAGGCCGGAAAAGAATAACGTAATTTCATCTCACTTGTTTAAATTTTATTGCATTGATGGGTGTGTTTATATATACACCCCTCCCCCCGCCCCACACACACATATAAATATTAAATACATACATACATATATATATACAACACACACACATATATATATACATATATACCAACAGTAAAAATCATATACATTGTCTCTCAAATCTGCGCGTTCCTTTTCCTCCAAACACTTGTTCATGCACTTAAGAGAAAACCTTTTAGAAGCAGTACTTCTCTCCTCGGTAATTTAAAATGCATTACAGAAAACAAATTGCGAGCGAAGCGACCAATAAATTTTCAGATCCATTTTTTTGCAAAATGAAAACAATGTCGATTTAATATGGGGAAAAAAATTCATGGAGCGCCATATTATTCTCTTTTACAATTTTTTTTTTATTTAAATCGTTTGGCGTCCAGGGTTAACTCCCGTCGATCCCTAGCTACCTACGGCTCTTAACTTGACTAGACTGCAAGAAAAGCAGACATTGCGAGCGAAGCGTGCAAGAACATTTTACAAAAGGTATTTATATTTGTATAAAATTTGAAATCAAGGGGCCAATTGCAGCTCTGTCCCTCCCCCCCCCCCCCCCCCCAGCGCAAGTGCTCTTGGCAGTCTGGAAGAAATAATGCAAGAAAGACGTGAAAACAAAATCCATCTTGAGTATCCTTTTGTCCTGCTACTCTTACATTCTGCTACTCTTCCTTTCCTTTACTTCCATGTTTTCCCCCCTAAAATTGATTTACGATCAAGGTTGTGGGGGTGGGGGGTGGTATCGCCACTGCACCCCTTCCCCCGTAGTTGCTTTGAACTTTCGTCGGCTTGAAAATACTTAATTTTCTTTAATAGTATAATATAGTTTATTAACGGCGATAGGATTCATCTATCCTAAATTTCTAGGTGAAAATATAATAATATAGGGGCATAGATGTCTGGAAGGGGGGCAAGGATTGCCACATCTTCCCCTTAGAAAACGAATGTCAACCAAAAAGTACGTTTTCCCATGTATAATTTGATTTCAGTCATAATAATTTACATTAATTATTATATTGAGGATGCAGGAATGCGATAATGCAACACTATTATCGGGGTAATATGCCCCATGGAAAAATACCTTGTCTCTTCGTGGAAAAAATCTGCAGACGTCCATGATTAGGGGGGCATCTGCCCACCCCCGGCCCCCTGGGCGCACGCCTATGATCCCCGTGATGGAATATGTAGCTCAAAGCCAGGGCTTTAAGATCAAATTTGTTTTGTTATTGTTTTTATTAGTAATTACCTCAGTTTTCTTCCTCTGAAGTTAAATTATTCATGACGACGATTTATGATTACATTAAAGACATGAATGAACATACACAATGAACCCATTTTGGTCGGAACTCGAACTCGGAACCTTGTTTGGCAAGAAATACAAATATCCATAAGGCATGAGTGTTTCATTGGAGATGTTCCTCTACTTCCGTCATTTTATCACTAATATATTTCTTTAACATACAATAATAAATCACAACTACCTAAAAATAAATATTATTTTGCATTTTCACATGCATATGTTTTTTACGGTTAGAGTGTGAACTGGCACCTGTTTATTTAGATTGTTCTTTATGTTTCGTGTGTAGTTAAAGATAGGACAAATGCTTGAGGAAGAATTCCGTCCGTGACAGAGTGGTTAGCACAGTGCGCTACGCATGTCTGATGTCCTGGGTTCGAATCCCGTCCTACGTATGGGTGTTCTTTGTGAGTGCCCCTTCATCAATTTCATCATATCACTCATCCTCGTTGTCGCGATTAGCAAGAGGTGAAAGAAAAACAACGCTAAATAAGAAAATAAAAAGACTTATAAGAATCATTCTTATTTCCGGACGTGTCCTACATTTCATAGTTATGTCTGGCCTCCGGAAGGAATTTGAAAGAAATCTTATACGTATTTTGGGCATCACGTAACGTCAAATTAGATGGAGAAACAGAAAATCTGAGGGGAGTCTGAGATAACGTGGTTCCTTGGAGAAGTATGCTTAAATCAAAGAGTGTGCATGGTTGCTACTGGGTATTCGGAAAAGCAATTACAATCCCAGCTCACAAATTACTTCACGATTTTCTAGATCCGGAAAAGTCCGGATATATGTATAAAAGTGCTTACTTTGTGAAGTTTTATCGATATAACTGTCGGTAATTTGTTCGAAGTAACAAGTAATTATTCTCCTTATTGGAGAAATAAGGCACACAATTCTGTTTTTTTCCCAGTGTATAGTAGTTTTTTACATATTAATAAACAAGAACTTCCAGACTTTATTTACGAAATTGTGAATTTTCTCCTTCCCGAATTCATGGATTGTTTTCACTTCCTGGCCCCATGTCGACGAAAAACGTTCTGTCTTACATACACAAGTTGAAATCACATACAGCCGTGCTATTAGTTAGCAGTTGAGGAATTTTGAACTCAACCGTTCACTTCAACATTAATTTTTCAGCTGAAGATGTGTCATATTCTCGTTATATGCTAAGATGTCCTAGTAACCTATTATAGTTACTGCAAATACGATCGTGTTCAACATTTTGAGACAATTTGTCCTACTTTCGCTGAAGAGTGATCTGATAGCCCTATGTGTGATGCAAACTGTTTTTACTCAATTTCTGATATAATTTATTCCAACATTTCCTTCAACTTCTATTACCTTGTTATTACCTCCAATGCTTACACGACTTTTCCTTCGTGCTCGACCTTTGGGTTCAGAAATGTTTACAACACCCCCATCTCCCGCGTGTAAATAGCAGGCAACAACACTCTGGAAGATCATAATGTATAAAACTTGTTTACTACATATTTTACGAAAATATTAGAATGTTAGCTTGATATAACTGTGGATTGTAAGGAACGAAATTAAATACCTGTTTTATACGCACACTGGAACGAGCGCAGGCCTGCTGTGAGTCACTCTGGCAGTGAAGGTCACTGATCGAAGTAGTTAGTGCTTGCTTGCTTGCTACAAGCAGGCGCCTTATCTTCCCTCAAGGAAACACGGAAATCTTCGTTATCTTTTTTCGCCAGACTAATGGTGAACATTTACAGGAACGTAAGGAGTAGTATCGTATTCTATTGGAATTAGATTTCGTGGTGTTTAAAAGATATCATAACAATATGTAAATCTCTTTTGTGATCTACACTGAACTTCTTCCTTACGATTTCTAAACAACCGAAGAGCGTAGTGAACGTGAAACTACTTATTGTTCGCCACAATGGTATGTATTATACAAATGGTCTCTTATCAAAAACCCTATTATATCACAGGATGTGATATTTAAAACAATTCTACCACGTATCCAATGTAACCAATATTCAGATTGATTCCCAGCTTCTGTTTGGGTTATTTTGGGTCGCATTTTTACCTCTTGCGATAATCGCGACGATGAAGATGTTGGGTAATGATTAGGGACCAGGCGCGGTTATCTGTATAGCGCAAATGTGCAGTGAACCCCCAGTAATATACAAAATAAACAATAACTGAGATGTTCATAAGCGTAGAGTGCCAAATTCCCTTAGTGAGAAGGAGAAACCGCGGGCCAGAGCCACTCAGCTCCCCTCTAGTTCCGTTTCGTGCAAAGTCTCCGCTGAACCTCCGCAAGGCAACCCCTACCATGCTAAAAGCATTGGACGGCTAGCAGAAGCTCGACGCGTACATATGGCGAAAATACATGCAGTCTGATACTCCAGGAAGGTCGTCGCGTCAAAACGGACATGCGCAGTTCGTAAGATCACCAGCGAGCTGGAGTGAACCACGCTCTTCTCGCTTCCAGTGTTGCACTATGTGTTTCAATTTGAACTCATTTGGCATTCTCTTTGTATTATTTATATTTTACAAGACTTATTAGATTAATGAAGAGGGTGTAATATAAATGTAGAGGTGACCCCAAACGAAAGCTAGAAGTAAAGATGATGGGACAAATAAGATAAATATGATAGAAAACAACTTGCCTACACATTCAGAGTTTTCTTCTTTAAGATGGAAACACTTCAGGTGGAAGGAGACGAAAAGTCAAAAATAGCGCGAGGGCGAGGGGTCGCTTATCGGACAAGACTTAAACAACCTTTTGGTCTTCTTACGTCAGACTAAATGCTTCCGTTGACATGTTAGGCTTTTTAGGTTTAGTTGTCTTAGAATATATACACTGCAATTTTCGGGGCTTTACCGTGCTTGACCAAAAATGTAGTATTTACTATTTATTCAAGCCTAAAACAACAATGAAGGCATTTCGCACTTACGTCAGAAGACGACCAAAAAGTTGTTTGAGTTTCGTGCGATCAGTTATACTCTAGCGCGAGAGGGTGTTCGAGGGGACGCGCGCGATTGACTTTGTTACGTGTCATTGTCTCCATACTTGTTAGTTTGTTTTGAAGTGCGTGGCTGGTGATTGAAATATATTTGGCGTGGTGATACGTTGAGTGGAGTGGGTGGATTGTGTATTGGAAGGAGTGTAGTTGTTGCTGTGTGAGAAGTTAGAAATAAGTTTATTGAAATGGCTAATGTTACGGTGAAAAGCCTAACGGAAACAAAATTTTCGTCACTGTCCCTTGAAAGGAAACTGGAGGTAAAGCGTGTTGGTCGGCCGACGCCCCCCTTGGACCTTACCCAACGATCGAAAAGTAAGGACAAGGAAATCATAAGGAAATTTAACATGGATGTATATTCAAGAAATGAATGGATTTGTGGGTGCAGTGAAACTAACAGGTTATTCTGTTTCCCTTGTTTATTATTTAGTGTGGATGGCGAAGTATCATGGACGAAAACAGGAGTTGTTGACCTCGGTCACTTGTCCCAAAAAATCAAGAAACACGAAATTTCCAAGACTCACATGAATTCTGAGTTAGAGCTCAATCTTCTGGGGAAGCAAGACATACGACAGCAACTCGACAACGCGTACAGACTTAATATTCAGAGACATAATGATCAGGTTCGTAAAAACAGGTACATTCTGTCAAAAATAGTTGACTGTGTAAAATTTTGTGGGGTGTTTGAATTAGCGCTCAGGGGGCATGATGAAACAAGTGAGTCACAAAATCCTGGAGTTTTTCGTGGCCTCGTTGATTTCAGTTCTGAACTTGACGTTGCCCTCAGGGACCACTTATCAAAAGCAACTGTTTTTAAGGGCACGTCAAAGGACATTCAAAATGATTTGCTATCGTGCATGCTTGAAATTTGCCACGAAAAGATAAAAGATGAAATAGCGAGTGCAGACTTCGTATCGGTAATTGCTGATGAAACAACAGACATTTCATCAATTTTTCAATTGGTTCTTGTTTTGAGGTATGTTTTGCCCAATGGAAACCCAGTCGAACGGTTTTGGGGCTTTTTCACTCCCCCCGACCATGATGCTAAAGCTCTATCGACATGCCTCAGAGAAGCTTTAATGCAAATCGTTGGGGACCCGAATAAAGTTATTTCGCAAAGTTATGATGGTGCGAATGTCATGAGTGGTCGCCACTCAGGTGTTCAGACTTTACTCAGGGAAGATTTTCGATACGCGCATTACATACATTGTTATGCTCATGTTTTAAATTTAATTTTGGCACAAGCTACCAGCCAAAATACAGATGTACGAGTGTTTTTTGCTGATCTGAGCGAAATTCCCACTTTTTTCTCACATTCCTCACAAAGAACTGCAGTTTTAAACGAAATTGTTGGGAAAAAAGTACCCCGTGTTTCAAATACAAGATGGAACTTTAAATCTAGAACAGTCCAGGTTGTGCAGGAAAACAAGGAATCTTTAATTGAGTGTCTTGAGAAAATTGAAAGAACTACTCGTCAAACTTCCACCATAGCTCAGGCAAGAGGTCTTCGCTTAAAACTAGAAAATGAAACTTTTCAGTTTTGGTTGTCAGTATTCTACCTCATAATGCCCCATGTCGATATATTATATGAGCAATTACAGAACCGAAATATAGATCCTATACAGCTTAAAGATGCAATGCTGGGGTTCGAATTGGCAATTCAGAAAGTAAGAGACGTACATATTGAGAGAATTGAAGAATCATCCCAGGTATTTTCACAATCAGCAAAGCGAAGGTGTCGGGAATCGAACATATCAAAGAGTGTTGCTGCAAAAGAAGTTTGCGACGTTATAATCAGTCACACAAAGGAACGCTTTCAGTTTACCAACCATCTTCTTGCAGCAAATCTTTTTCTCTCAGATCAATTTGCCAGTTACGAAAAGAAATTTCCACATGTGTTCCTTCAAAAAACTCTAGAGGCTTACCCCTTTATTGAAGAAAACAAAATTCGAACAGAACTGGAAATCCTTTACATGCGTCAAGACTTTCGGGAGGTGTCGGGAGCTTTAGCACTACTACAGTTCATGATGAGGAACAATTTATATACAACTTTCAGTCAGTGTATTAAGTTATTAAGAATATTAGTGACCATTCCTATGACAACCGCAGAGGCTGAACGCTGTTTCTCCACCCTTAAACGTGTGAAGACTTTTCTCCGGAGCACGATGACAGAAGAGAGGTTAACAGCTTTGGCCATGCTTTCGATAGAAAAGGAGTTCATCGGTAGCATCCAAGACTTCAACGAGGCTGTTATTGATAAATTTGCAAGAAGAAAGGAGAGGAGAATGGACTTTCTCTACAAACATGGACAGTAATGCAAGTAGGTGAACAATATATTTTGTTTTAATATTTCTTGTGCGCTTTGATTCTTGTTTAATTCTGTTCATCGCAAGAAAGAAACATATTGCATAGAATAGAATCGAATAGCTTTGATTTAGCGATATACTTTCGAATAGTTATGTAAGAATTATCTTGTAATCGAGGGGTCTTGGGTTCGATTACTGATAGATGCTCATTTTAGCAGGCAGAGATTTGTATGTTTAACTGTAGGGTCAGGATCCAGTTCCAATAATATAGTCTATTTGACAGTGGTGGGACCAGAAAAGAGTTGGCAAGAGTGGAAGAGGCAAAATTGAGGCGAGAATATTTTCTGAATTCTGAGATACCCCTAAATACAATACCATACGAAAATCTTAAATTAAAATGATCGCCCCCTACACACACACTCCTTGGTGCTGTCACTGTTATTTGAACATAGAGCAAATTAACTTTGTCAGTAATCTACCGGCCAAAATTTGATAATTTTCCCAGTACTATCTCTAAGAACCAAAGCGTGTAGTGTCTCAAAAGATTTAGGTAAGTCCACTTTGCTTAATTTTGGTGAACCCCCAGGAAAATTATGCACGAGCCGCGCCTGTTAGGGACAATGATTTATGGTAAATAATATTAATGAATTTCGCATTTAAAAAGTTACAATTTCGGTATATAAAAGCGGTGAAAAAAGATCATTTCGTTGGAAAAGCGGAAAATAAAATTCAAAGTTAAGTAGTCTGCACCTACCTTCTTTAAGTGCTAGCAGCATATTAATTAAATTCAAAGTTACACCTGACTCCTTCACATCCCTCTTTACCATATCCTGAAAAGCTTTGTACCCTCTCAAAAAATTTAATTGTGAACATGTTTTTAGAATAGGCACATTCTTGCAAATGTCGTACAAGTCTTCATTGACAATATTTCTTGAATACTGAATAAAACTAACATTTTCAAAAAAAAATTCTTTACTGGATCTTCGCGGAGCCAGTCATTTAATTTTGTACAAGCCTTGTTGCCTTGAACTCTCGAGCACGTTCAAATACTGAAATAACTTTGGGCATTGTAATTCGCCAAAGAAACTATGAGCAAGCCCCCAAGAAGCACGGACACGAAAATCCTTGAAACTCGTATTTTTGTGTGGCACGTAATGGAGACACAGACTACACACGATCTTCTGTAGGCCTCTGATTGGAACTTTTTGGACCGCAAACTTTGGCTGAAAAAAAATAGTCCTACTAAAACATTTGCGTTTTAGCTACAAAAACATAACATTAACAGCAGAAAACTAATTTCCATATTTTCTGCATGACATCAACGTATTTACGCATTACGTTGGAGCGAGATAGCCTGAGTTGCAGGAATGGAGAAATGAACGAACGGAGAAGAAAGCGGCTAAATACTTATCACTGACACCGTTTGCACTGTGCGGCATTGCGCTTCTGATGATGTAAAACTACTTTACGCAGTCATTGTCACCTGTAATGAAATGTTGAACTTTCACGAGCAAAGTAACAGTCCAATGTTATGAAAGAAGATAAATTAATGTGTTTTTTTTGTTTTGACAACTGAATTTCGGTGTTATTTCGTGAACTTCGACACTTTTCGTTTCATTTCGCATTTTGATTTGTATTTCGCAGAACTTCGTGAATAAATTAGAGCCGAACATGGTCATAACTCCTATCCACTTCTCTCGAAACAAAATTATACAAACTTGAAAATAATTTCGCGTTTAAAGCGTTCGCGAAATTTCAGTGTCCCTAGTAATGATACAAATGCAATGCTACATCTAAACCTCAACAGGTTTAAAAAATGGATCCTCTGGCTTTGTAGAGAGTTACGGTGATTTTAATTTTTATTTTCATTTGGTATTTTAAGTCCACTTTATGCACACAAAGGCTAATCGAGACTGCGTCTATAGTTTAAATTGGGATCCTAACCACTGTGTCTCCACCGGGTATCGAACCGGGGACTCCTTGATTACAAGGCGACTCCTCTACTACAGCGCCATCGGGAAGGATGATAGAGAGAGAGAGAGAGAGAGAGAGAGAGAGAGAGAGAGAGAGAGAGAATTACGGTGACTACGATAATGAAGAATTGAAAGTAGCAGAACGACTAAGACATTCTTTTGTCAATATTGGGATTGTTAATGAATGTTATGAATGTCAGTTCAAATTGAAAAAAAATAAACTAAAAAATTTCCAGAGTGCCGTTACAAATCGTTAATTTTTCTCTTTCCACACATTACTTTGCTACTATGTAGATATTTGCATGCTAAGACGTAGAAAGTGCTTCATTTTCAGTGTGTGGAATTGCGATTTATTTCTGAGAATGGAGTGGGTAGTGGGAAAAGGATCACTTCACATGTTTGGATTATACCCTCTTCCCCTACACACACGCACACAAAATATATCGGCTGTTGTTCTTATAAGGAAATATAACATGTATGAATTGTGTCAAGAAATATTGGAGCCTATTCACATCCCTACGGAACTTGGAAGAAAGCCCACGTAGAGATTGGGAAGTTTTGTTACGACAAAATTGGGATGTATAGTAAATTAAAAAGCAAAGTCCTAGCTTTGCACCAAGCCTTGAAGGTGTATAGGGGGTGTGGAGTTAGTAGAGTTAGGGCCCCACGCTTTCTTCATCAGGCCGAAGGTGGGAATGATGTGATCAGCACCACGCCCCTGGCCACCTTACCCCCCCCCCTTCCCCAGAGTTTCCTCCAGGTACCCACTTTATACGACGCTGGGTGGGCACCAAAGCAGCTTGAACAGGTGGACAAAATCCCGATTATCCCCCGTCGGGGATCGAACCCAGATCTCTCGCATGGTAATAAAACGCCCTAACCACTGTGCTACTGCGGCACATACAGTAATTAAGGCAAGAATTGTTTTAGCGTTTCGTTCAACGTTTTTAGGCGAATCATTTTCGGAGATATAACGTGTAGCTCTTGTCGGTTCTGCGACCTGGCTTGAGAAAAGGCGATTTTCTGACGAACAACATTCCACCTAACAAGTCACGTGACTTTCCTACATTTCCTGTGCCTGTTGGCTTTTGCACGAAAGACGAGTTGCTCTTGAGACAGACAGAATCACCCGATCACCTAATGGTGCAATGTGTGTTGCCTACCCTTCCGGCATTATTTACTGCCATTAAAGTCTTATGGGGAAGAACTTTTTTCCACCACTGTACAGGGTGGCCCGTAAGTCCCTACCCATTCATATATCTTATGTATCTAGTGTATAGAGTTTTCTGTGTGCTGTTGTGCATAATATTATGCGATGCCATGTTCATGGGACAGTAAACCATATCTCATAGCTCAATATGTTACAACAATGGTTTATACCGAAATTTGATGAACTTGGAATCAGAGATGAGGTTTGGTTTCAACAAGGTGGGGCTCCGACTCATTATGCCCATGTGTGTGTCAATATCTCAATGACACTTTTCCTAACAAATGGATAGGTCGTGGTTCTGAAATATCCCCAGTGCCTATGAAATGGCTCTCTTTGGGGATACATAAAGGACATTGTGTCGAAACAACGTTATAATTACAATGATGAGTTGAGGGCAACTGTTACAGCGGCATTTGAAACAATAACCCCCTGCTATGTTGCGAAAAATATCTCTCAAAACTTGGCGTCGCATAATATTATGGAGCGAGAATGAAGGACAGCACACAGATACACTGGACACACAAAGTGTGTGAATGGGTAGGGACTTACGGGCCACCCTGCACATCACTTCTACATAAAATTCTCACATAAGATTTTCTGTACACACTGTACACAATTAGGAAAAAAAACTAAACCAAACTTCATACTGAGGACAAAGTCCTGCGAGCTGTAGTCATTTAGTAGTTCTTTTGGTAAAATCTTGGAATGTACCTGCATTGGTTTTGTTAAATCCTCCTTGGAATTGCAGATAATCGGGGGTTCATGACCCAGAGAGGCCTACCAGATAACTCTCGAGCTGCCCGGTATATCTTGAAGCACTTTGTGAATGGGAAGCTGTTGTATTGCCATGCCCCTCCAGGATACAAGCAAGAGGAATTCCACACTTTCCGAGAGCAGACGAAACCGTCACCAGATGCTGATGTGGTTCCTCCACAAAACAGAGTTGTCAGAGTAAGTATAATAATCAAAACTTTTTACTGGAGTTCATTCGTAATTTCTCTCTTGTGAATGTTCACGGTAGCGCCAGGGTATGATGTTGATCGCACCATCTGCATCTGTGGTTAACATTGAGAACACACAATGCATTGGGTCATGTTAATAAAAGTACCTAGTCATTTCACAAGATTTTGAAGCACATGCTCCACAAATAATATGTTCTCAGAAACTGAGCAGGTGTTTAGCAACTCAATAGCAGTGATGAATGTTGAGTCCAAGAACTGGCCTATCTCACAATACTGAGTGTTCAAATTGAAAGTATTTTGTGGAAGGAATGGCTTTCATCTTTCTTCTATTGGGATTTTTGAAGTGAATTGACAGCATATCCAATTATTATCTCATCTTAAAAATTGAAATAAGCAATTACATAATAATATTAAGGCTTGACCAGTGTCAGCAAAACCGTTCTCGAATCTTTCTCTCTCTTCAAAAATCCAAATTCTAAAAAATTACATTTACTTAGAATTCCTTCTAGAGCATTGATGTCAATCTTCATGTGATTTACTTTCATTGTTGTCTAGATTAGCAATAGTTTAATAGGCTTGCTTAGCTATAATTAGACTTCCTTGTAGTAACCACAATTATGTTTTCCTGTATATTCCAGCCTACTAAAATATCCAGCAAGGAATTGAACCAGGCTTTCTTCCAGAAGATGTATATGGGTGTCCACACAAAAGGACGCATTTGTACATCAGGAACTCCATCTTCAGACAGAAGGTATGTAAATTTTGCTTTCAGATACAATTCTACTATTCCCTGGTAGATGGGGGGAAATTGTAGTGGTCGTCATGCATCATGCATTTTAGGTAACCAGAACTGGAGGGAGTGGCCGTGGTGGCTCAGTCGGTAACGCGTCTGACTACCATGCTCAAGGTTCCGGGTTCGATCCCCGGCCGGTTGAAATTCGGGAACTTTCCTAATGGAAGCAGCCCCGGTGCCCACCCAGCGTCGAATGAAATGGGTACCTGGGGGAAACCCTGGGGGGTAAAGGCAGTCAGTGGCGTGATGCTGATCACATCACCCCCACTCACGACTGGATCAAGACAGTGGGGCGTTACCCCCACACCCCCTATACGCCTTCATGGGGTGGTGCTAAGCACAGGGGTGCACTTTACCTTTTTTTTAGAACTGGAGAGGATTAGCATGTGCATGGGCGTTGAGAAGGTTGAAGAGGCCCATCACATCCCTCCTCCCCTGAAAATTGGCATTGTTCGTTCCAATTTACCAAAAATAATAATAAACAGAAAGCTCATTACTTTCATTGTTGATGACAAAATTCAGTTCAGTTAGTTATTAATCAAACAGAATAACAAAATGAAGTAAAAAGCACATTAAATTGAAAAAACTGAGTGTAAAATACAGGAACGAGTCTCTTAATATGATTGCACCATCCAGTTTTAACCTGTTTTGTTCCATTGCACTCTTTAATTCCTTGGGTATGATGAATAGCATCACAGTTCTTTTTTTGTCTACGAGAGTCAGCCATGAAGGGATTGCATCACTGGCAGAACATTGGAGAAGGCTGATTACATGACATGATGCAAAGCACAGGGGAGTACTTTACTTTTTACTGGTCCAAATATTATGAAAATAACATATTGCATCAATGTTCCACGCATTTGTCTTGTATTTAAGAGTACTCACTTGTACTTGGTTTGTTTTTAAAAGCAATAAATACTTTTCAGTTCCAGGGAAGATCCATCTGGACAGTCATCAACTGAAGCACTGAATTCGAAACCCTGGAAGAAGCATTACAAGGGGAACACAAGGGAAAAACTCAGAAGAGTATATAGGCATTTAGACCAATGAGAATGAGATTGTATACCAATGTACAAACATATGTAATAAAACTGTCAATGATGTAGTAATGTTGTTTATGTCAACATAACATGGAGATAGTATAATTTTGTCCCATGATTATCTTGTCATAATTTTACTAAAGAGGTAGAAAAGTGACTTAAAATAACTAGTGCTGAGCCAATATCAATTTTTGTAACAGAATTTTGGTCTCATGCGAAGACCGAAAAAGTACCATGTGACACTTTTGTGGAGTGCAATTATCCTGGGAGTTATGCAAATTCATAATGGAGCATTTTTTGCCTCTGGGGCTTCCTTCATGGAGATCATTCATATTGGATTTCAGTTCTTATGGATTGTGTTTTTTACTAATTTCCCAGGACATTTTCGAGCAAAAAATATCTTAGGTAGATGTTTTTGCCGTGTAATCAAGGGGTCTTGGGTTTGATACCCGGTGGAGGCACATAGTGGTTCGGATCCCACTTTAAACTGTAGGTCCAGTTCCGATTAGCCTTACTGTGCATAAAGTGGACTTAAAACACCAACTCAAACAAATCTCTTAGGTAGAATTCAGACCGAAGTGACAGGCTACATGCAACCCAGGGGTTTCACACTGAAGTGGCATGGGTACCTCCAGTTTTTTAAAAAAACATTCATTGTGCATTAACCACCAGAACTGAGGTCACAATGCACGTTATTGAGAAAACAGTCCAGTCCGAGCAACATGCAAGAAACAAGTAACACATGTTACTTGTCACTTCAGTCGCAAAGCTCCCTAACTTAGTTTAAAAATCCAGATCAGCATATATTACAGACAAAACTGCTTGTAATGGTTTTTACTCAAAGTGGTAACTGTAACACCTTCATTTATGATCGGTTAATGATTTTAAAAAGATGAAAATAAAATTAATTGTGCAGGTATAATGTTTGCTAATTTTTGGCATGAACCTTTTACCCCTTAAGATTTCACCACATCATATGGCTTTTTCACAGGGTTGGACAAATTAGGTTAAAACATGATAAAAGGCAGATTGTAAAGTTTTAAAAGAGGTAGTCAGATGATGATGATTAGTTGTCTGCCTGAAGGCAGTTCTTTTGACCAGAAGGTCGCAGGGCAAGGTGAACCCATGGTGGTTTGCCATTGCCTTCCAAGGGATGAGGATGAAATGGACATTTACAAGAAGCATGCACGACCAGGATTCGAACCCGGGACCCGTAGCATTACTAACCACTCGGCCATGGGGTCCGGCGTAGTCAGATGTTAAAATCAAAATAGCAGTTTCCCTATCACAATATGCATCCTTACCTGTTTGGCTCTGTCTAAATCTTTAACCTTTTAACATCTACCTTTATGTTTCAACCACGTTTTATCCTACATTCTGAAAATGCCAGATTATGTGGCGAAACTTCTGCATCTGGTGCAAACTTTGCACTATCCAAAATGAATTAGTTGGAACTCTTTAGTGACAATGATATTTTGGTATCCAATGTGCATTTCAAAAGTAAGGGCTGGTTACTCAAAATGGTCAAGAGGATCCCACTTTAAACTGTAGGTCCTGCCCAAATTAACCTATTTGGGCATAAAGTGGACTCAAAATAGTAGCACGCCAACTTCACCTACATCCAGCCAAGGAGCTCTAAAAAAGTATATATTTCAGTTATTCGTACATTGTTCTTTCTCAGGCAACACCAGATCCTCTAAGCCAGCCTCCGTGGCCGAGTGGTTAGCACATCATGCTACAATGCCAAGGGTCCCAGGTTCGAATCCTGGTCTGGGTATGGATAATGTCCATTCATGAATTTCATCACTCATCCCCATCTTCGCAAATTAGCCAAAAGTGGCATAAGAAGCGAAGTAAAATAAAGCAAATCAATCAACCAGATCCTCTACATTATCAGACACATATATTGAATGAAAATTACACAAGCACATATTTTCCTCATGGATGTTTAGAACATTGGCGTGTGCCCCGTAGCCAGAGCCCAAAGCTTATGCTTTAGATCGCACCACCATAGTGCGGGACAGATACAATATGTGGAACCCTGATTTTATACTTTCCTGCGTTATACATACATTCAATCTTGATAGATCTTCCTTGAGTTTACATGTCCCAGCATTTTAAGTTTTTCAACTTGCTCCCTTGTTTCTTCCAGAAATATTTGTCACCTAATATCAGATCAGTAGTAAGCAACAAAGGTGTGCCCTATGAGGGTTGTCCTCTGGATAGTGAACACTAAGGTGACAAACTTTCGGCCATGGATTTATGAGAGATTTAGTTGCGCAAAATTTTGCACATTTTTTGAAGTGTGACATTACTCTGGCAAATGTTTATGGAATGGATAATACAGGGTTAGGCAGCGTTCAACTACCATTTTCAGAGGTTGGCATCTCTGCCAGCCCTGCAATGAGACTTGCATTCACCGTGCCAGTTGTTGTACCATTCTGCGCCATTTGTTTCGAGATGGAGCGTTGGTCAGCAGCTCACCATGCATTTACTGTGGAAACGTATTTCAATAATAGTGTGTGTGTCGTAGTTACACAGAGGAAATGTAGGCAATATTTTCAAGTAGGCCATCATGGTCGCGTTCCTGATCGACACACAATAAAGAAATGGATTGATAATTTTAGACAAACGATTGTGTAACAGACAGTAAACCCGGTCGAAGTGAAAGATGTGTACGAACCCCTGAAAACATTGAGAGAGTAAGACGATCTATCGACCATAGTCCAAGACTGTCTGCGAAGAAGCATGCTGCTTCTCTGCAAAAGTCGGTGCGATGTATTTTGCATGACGATCTCCATTACCACCCATACAAGATACAGGTTGTCAGCACACCATTGCGAGTTAAGGAAACAGTTCTATGTAGACTTTGTGTGGTTGCAAAACCAAGGGAGGGATTTGTTGCGCAATTTGATGATATCTGATGAAGCTCATTTTGAGCTGTGTGGTGCTGTGAACAAACAAAACATGCGATATTGGAGGGATCAAAATCCACAACAGTTGCATCAAAAGCCCCTCCACAGTGAGGAGATACAGTGTGGTGTGGCATCGCAACTTTCGGGATCGTAGGGTCGTATTTCTTCGAGGATGAGCATGGCAGTGCAGTTACAGTAACTTCAGAGCGATACGTGCACATGCTGGAAACGGCAGTTAAATGTTGATCTCGTCAGGGTCTACATGCAGAAAGATGGAGCTACAGCACACATGGCTACTTTGAGGAGTGTTTTCGGAAACTGTGTGATCTCCCGATTTGGAAACATTAACTGGCCTTCCAGCTCACCAGATCTATCAGTGTGTGATTACTTTCTTTGTGTATATTTGAAGAGCAAGGTATTCTCAACACGAGTATCAGGCATCGCCAAATTAAAATGAAGAATTCAGGAAGAAGTGCGTACAATTCCGGGAGATATGCTTGTGCGTGTGATGGAATCCCTCAATCATAGAATCCGCGAGTGTTACAGTCGCAACGGACATCATCTACCTGGCGTGATTTTTAAAAAGTGACCATACAAACGGATACTGACGGTTGTGTAACTACTGGGGTATGTAATGGCAAGCCTTTTTGATCCATTTTTCATTAACAATACACAGTTTGCATGATTAGGGAGTTATTTATTCATGTTTAAAATGGTAGTTGAACACAACCCTGTATTAAACAAAATAAATAATTTAAATTTTATATAATATACAGATCACAATAGACTAAAAATTTACAAATTTGCATTTCTTAGTTGTAAACCACATGCATTTGTTTACTACTGCTGCAGAACTAAGAATCAATCAACTACTGCAAGATCTGACTATGATGTCATTTCTGCCTGCCTAAGAAAAGTGCAAGATCTTGTAGTTGACTTAAGTTTTGCATGGCTTGCCAAACCCGTAATGAATTTAAATTTTGTGACCTATATTGTGAATGAAACAGGAGAAATATGTCAATATGGGAGCTGGGAGGATCCAAAAAGATTACATCCAATATGGGAGATCCCAAGAAATACAGGAGAGTTGGTGACCCAAGTAAACACCTCTGCAACATGTCTATATATTCCAGGAAAAATAAACAGAATTTCATACCCAATCTGACATGATGCTGGTAGCTTGTGGCAATACTGTGGCTGTTCCAAGTTAAACAACTGAGGAGTCGCTAGCCAAATGTGGTTCGGTGTCTGCCAATGAAGATTTTCTTTAAACTATATATCTCATCCTCAAGAGGTTGAACTCTGCCCTCATGAGGGTTATCCTCTGGATGGTGAACACCTCTGATTGATTGATTTAGTTTATTTTACTTCGCGTTTTGTGCCTCTTGGCTAATTTGCGAAGATGGGGATGAGTGATGAAATTGATGAATGGACATTCACAAACAACCAAGGCCGAGTGGGATTCGAACCCGGGACCCTTGGCGTTGCAGCGCGATGAGCTAACCACTCGGCCACAGGGTCCGGCATGTGAACACCTCTGGTAAGCAAACAATAACTAACTAAGACTCTACAGTCCAGCCAAAGAAGACGAAACTACCTGGAAGGGACGATTCCAAACATGAAGGGGGGGGGGGGGGGGGAGCAGGGAGAAGCACTCGCCAAACTACCCTGTGGTATTTTGCTTGCGTGGGTTCGCTGTTGTCTTTATTACTGCTTTCTGTGTTGTGTTTGTGTTGCCTCTTACAATTCGCAGCAAACAGTTTCGAAGTGGAATGACGAAAATTGGGACGTTTTGGCCCCTTTTGCACATTCTATAAAACACCCTCGTTATGCTAAAAAATGTCACAAGCCATTCTGTTACTACATTTATATTTATAATACTATATACAACAATATTATTATTGAATACTATCCTGATTAATGTTGTGTACATTTGTGCTAATTATAATATTTACTAAGAAGATCAATTTAGTTGAATGATCTAAAATAAAGCTATTGGCTTACAAACAAGTTTTATCTGCTAATGTGACGATATGAATACTTTCCTGATATGTTCTGTTTGCTGATATAGTATATGACTGGCTTACATAACCCTTACATAATTCGTAAACATCTCTCTATGTATTTTGGCAGCGATGTTTACTACGTTGAAACTTCATTGCTGTTTCTACAGCAGACGATTTTCAAGGAACCCACTTCCTGTCCAAAGCTCCGTCACCCCTATTTAGCCACTGAACGCGTCCACTTTGCGCATGCACACTTCCGTCCATGATCTCGGCTAAGGCAGCCAGACAGTAGCCTTCGTAAACCCAAAGGTTTATGGCTGCAGCAACACAAGCCTTCCATCTGTGCCTATCCTGGCTAAGATCAATTGAATCTTTTCCATCCTTACAGATTTTCTTTAGGTCCATCTCAACGTTATCCCTCCATCTTTGCCTTTGCCTTCCTACAGGTCTCTTATCATCAGGTTTCCCAACAAGAATACTGTAAAGTCTTCTTGATTTAATTATTCTAATAATGTTCAGACATGAATGCAAATTATGCAGTTCTTAATTGTATAACCTTCTCCACTCACCTGTCTAAGGATTTCATTTTCAAATACTCTTAATTACTCGTATATTCCCCTTCTAATGTAGGGGACCAAGTTTTACATCCATATACATCTTAGATATTATACGAGAAGTTAAAAGTTATGAAGAAGCAAACAATAAACATATCAAGTGCAGCAAAGACAAGTTTATAGCTGAAAATAATATTTATTCTCAATCACATACATAATATTTCAAACACTGAGTTCAACACAATAAATATTTACTTTCTTTCAACACATTAAGTCTTTTGTTTCCATTCACAGAAATGACAGTACATGTATGAGTTTATTGTGGTGACATTTTATCATTCCAGCTCATTTCATTAAAAAATAAAAAAGGTCTTCATAAAGATCTCCAAAACCATAGGAAAAATGAATTCTTCACATTACTTAAAGGAAATTCCATCCTGGCATTTTATCAAACCTACACTACTTGTTAGTAATATTATGCAAGTCAAGGCAAAATAAAATGAGCTTTATTATACACTTCATTTCTTTAATCTTTTAAACTTTAACATAAAATATCTGTGCAGCAAGGCAAAATAATAAATACTAAATTATTAGTTAATAAACAATGCAGCCACCCAAAGTTATATTGCCTCGCACTGTATTGAAAAGAAAATTTAGTAAATCCTTTAAAAAAAACAACTTAAGGAAGCACACTTTTATAATTTACCCACATTCATACCCTGGGTTTATAAAACAAAACCAACACTGTTCTTCACACAAAAAGAAAAAAAGTTTGCCTTTTCTTACACATTATGAGTGTGTATACTTGTCAATAGAACCAAACACAATGCAGTATTGGTCTCTGGCATTTGCTCTCAAAGTCTTGAAGAAGTTCATCAATATCATTATCCAAATCTTGACTCTGGGACATCTGAAACAGAAAAGTTTCGTCCTATGATTGATTATGTTACAATGGATATCCATTAAGAACAAACTATGAAATCCTCCAATGTCAAAATAACACCATATCATGCGATCATTAAACCTGCTCGGTGAAAGAACAAACTTCAAAATTCTATTTTTATCTTTTTCATCAAAAGCCAGAGTCACATGAACTGCTGAATAAATTGGCTTCGTCCAGTTGCCATGGTGAGGGGAAATTCTCGTGGTATTCTGCATTGCCAATTTTTTGTTTCGACTTGTTTTTGAAACAGGTGGTACCCTCAACAAGGCCAAGCACGGCGAAGCATAATTATTGCCTCCACGTAGCAAGCGAATGGGTACCCTGAAATGCGAGAGAAGGGTGCATGTTGATAGCAAAAGATGCCGTGTACAACTGAAAAAAAAAAAATCAGGCATGTAGCAACATTGCTTATCCCCCTTGAAACTCCTACAACTGGAGGCGAAAAGTCTGGATTTTCTTAAGTTTGTTCTTTGGCCGGTCAGGCTTTAGGGGCTGATTTTTTTTTTTTTTTTTTTTTTTTTTTTTGCAAATGCGATAACACCGCAAAATGATACTTGATGCAAAAAAAGTGTTTGTGTATGTGCATGTTCCAAAACCATTTTTCATGCATTTGAAATTGCAAAATAACATGAATCTGGCATAAAATGAGGACAGTAGCCTCGTTTGCAACTTTAAGCTGTTACAATTTTCAAGTATCAAGAATCAGGAAGATGGTCAGCATTTGTATCGGTATCGTTCAGCCTAAGAAAAATGTGGAAATTTGGAATACTATCTCCATGTGCAAAATAACATGGTTTTTTCCACATGTAGAACATAATTAATTACAGAAACTACAAAAACAAATACATACCATTGTAACAAGTTCACACACAAGGAAAGCACCTATCGTTGCCTCTTCATGGTTATCTTGAATGTCTATATTGATGACATGGACTGGAGTATTTTCTTCCGTCGTCCGGTTTTCCAATGCTGAAATGACACAGACATGTAAACACCTAAAGAAAGTGACAAAATCATTAGGTGAGATTTTTTTTTATTTTTATCTTCATTCTTTCTCCTCCCCTAAATGTAGGGCTGAGTGAATACTGATATCTTTGGCAGCTTATTGCAGTATACAGTAGAAACTTGATTTTACGTTTTTCACGGACAGCAAGCTGGAAAAACTTAAAATGCAGGAAATGTAAAATAGAGGAAAATTTTATAACATTTTGCTATGTTGGAACCATCAAGATGGAATATATAATGTGGGAACGTAAAATTGAGGTTTCAGTTGAATCAACAGCAGCATCAAAAACTATTTTTCTATTTATTTATTTATACAGGGTCATCCAAAAGGAATGCTTGGGTTAAGAAAACATACTACTCAAAAACTGTTAAACATACTGGAATAATAAAAGTTTCTAAATGGGGCAAAGGAGTGTAGCTTGGTAGATTGAAATTCCCATTTAAAGCTTACCTGCAAGTTCTTGGGAAAATGTGACACTATTGCCATCTACATTAGTGCAACAATATAGTTTTCCTTAGTTCTTATGATATGAAAATTGGTAATATGTTTTTATAATCCCAATATTTCAACAGATGACTTGTTACTCTCATTTAAATCATCACGTGAGGTGAGTTATGCTTGATATCTTGGACAAACACAGAAAACTCGCCGAACCAAAATAAATGTTTTGATTGTGGCACCTCTAACAAAAAGCATTCTTTCTATCTGCTCTTGCTGGGACATTGTAAAAAAGTGACTGACATGCTACTTGATGCTGGATTAAATCCACACCCGATAGCCTTTGACCAGCAAAGGGTGATGGTTTTACTTCCAGATCTTTTCTATTGTTCTCTCTCAATGTTGGAAACCTGGAATATCAAATTCCACAGTATGCTTAACAATCAACTGGAGATTGTCCCCCACAAGTCCAATCTCTTACCTACTTATAATACATCCAGGCCCAGTTTTTTTAATGTACAATTAAGGTTCAAGTTAGCATGTACCTGGAAGTTTGCGAAAATTTCAGTTTTTCAATGTACAGTTAGCTTGTAACTTGAAGTGTGCTTTATCTTAACCAGTACTCCTTCTTGCATTTACCAGGTTAACTGGAAATTGCGAAGCAACATGCCTGTCTCATGGAGCTATTGAAGTTCCACACTCGGCAACTTCACAGTCAGAGAAAGCAAAATGTCATGTACTAAAAATTTAAATAGATATAGAAGAGGACTTCTTTTGAGTAGCAGAGTTTGTATATTTGACCTTTATTAGAAGAAAGCCAAATCTGTAGTGTGTGTTTTCGTTAAATTTATCTTGTAATCGTACAGAATACACAGCCCATTGATAAACCATTGTTCCAATTGTTTCCAATGCAATGACATGCTTTCTAAAGTGAGGCGCTTGAAGTTCTACATTTAAACACCAGGCTGTGTGCCAATCGATGTGCTTTGAAACTACGCTAAGAGATGGGGTGCAGATAGATTCCCTATCGTATTTCCATGCATCAGCATTGCCAACAAACTATTTTGAAGTGCTAAGTGAGGATTATTTAACATACTGGTTACTTTCACATTGAAAAATCTGGCACTGGTTAAGACTGGCGATTATCTCCAACTGGCAGATAGTTAACAGAAAGATTAGCTGAACATTGAAAAACCAACCCTAAATGCATGTTAATGGCAGGGGACTCTTTTCCCATCCTGTACAGTAGTTAATGCTCGAATATAAGCAACAATTAATGGCATACATCTCTTAATATTGGCATTTATGGGATAGCATTTGAACAATAAAAATAAACAGTTAAAATCTATTTTCCAAGTGTTCACAAAAGTCTTGGTTCAAATGTTTTATTACAATTAGACATTCTGTGTTAAGGGAAATTAAAAAGAATAAAAATTTCAGCCCAATACTACATTTTCTTACTTGTTCAAATAGGAGCCTTAAAGAAAAACTAAATGGCATGAAGATATAAGGGGAGTATATCAATTTTCTCCCATACAACTTTATTGGGTATTTGCAATTTTGTTACATAGCATCAGTTTCTGCCACTTTTGGCTAATCATGATGATGAGAATGATTAGACACAACTGATGAAGGGACAATCACAAAGAACACACATGTCCACATTAAGATATGATCCTGGGAACTTATTATTATTATTATTATTATTTTTTTAATAAGTGGTGAGATTGAAAGTCAGCTCAATTTTATAAAGACACTTACATTCTATTACTTGGTCATACACTCTTTCTTCACAAGTGACGACAACATCAAACTTGTCTTTGGATGACTGGAAACGTTCCGGTCTTGGTTTTATCCTCCGATTCCTGTCCAGCATGTGAAGAAGGCCATTTTGGGTATATCTGTATTAGTTAAGTACAAAAAAAAAAGTTTTGGTTGCAATATGTTACCTTAGGCAGCTTTCGGACCAAAGTGATTAATATGGGCCTCTTCAGCCTGTGAAAAAGCACTACTGCGAAAACGGCCCAGTCCACGTGACATCTAATAGATATGTGCAGCTTTTGTGTCACTACTGTACTGAAGGTTGCACTTATATTCTGAACGTTGGTTTCTAAGTGACGCATGTTGTTTGTTACCTGTTGCATGCCTTAATTCGGTCTGAAAGCTGCCTTGGGGAGATTTTGCACTGAAATGTCATGTGACACATCAGTTGCAAATGAACCAATAGCAGCATTACAGGCTGCAAGAGCCTGCAGTCAATTGGTGAAATCCCCAAGCAACATACATTATCATTTGTCGCTTTGGTATGAAATTTCCCTTATATGCAGGAAAGGTATATACTGCCTGGCCAATGTATGAGGGTCATCCACAAAAAAAGGAACGTTTTGGTGTAAAATACAAACGACAAATGATGTGTGCAAAAAAATTTAACTGTACAGAAACTACATACTTAATCCACTTTTCCACATGTTCGCCATACCCATTCAAGCACGTATCACAATGTGCTTGTTGGTACTGTCATTGTACTCAATTGCTGCCAATGCATTCAACCATGTAGTGACAGCATCTTTGAGTTCATCAGTCGTGGCAAAGTACTTTCACTGTTATCTAGATAATATCTATAGTTTAATAAATTTACATAATCACGAAACTAGCAAAAGCAAACTACACGAAAATTCATGCCAATGCTCTGGAAGAAATTCTAAGCTCATGTAATTTTCAGATTTTGGAATATCTCGGCAGTTCAAAAGGAGGAAATATCTCAGCGGTTCAAAAGGAGAGGAAAATTTGAAAACAGCTAATAGACTTTACTAAAAAAAACACACACTGGCAGGTCCAGGATAGTGTATACAAAACAAAATACTAAAAATGTGAAATACAGAACTTGCAGAAAAATGAAGACATCAGTGGACAACCAGAACAAGCGAGAAATGCGGGGAAAAAAACTTACTATAAATCAGGTCCAGAGCCTATTTTCTGTAAATATGAAAATATGAAGTGCACAGGAAAATTATAGCAGTAAGTCACATGATAGAGAATTATCACACTAATAAAATTATCAGCAAATTTACTTATGATAATCATAATCAGTCAGTTAAAACGTACCAAGCACACTACACAAACATTAGAATCAATTAATAGTAAAGAATATGTTACGGAAAGGATACAAGGCTTTATCCTTTGCTATTAGATCCTGATATATTTCGTCATAAGTAATGCCAAACTCGTAACAGTTCGGCCTGTCAGGGGCTGGACCGGGCAGTTTCACTTTGTCACCCGTTCCAAACGATTTCACACAGAAGCCCTTTTTGCTGGAAAGAAAAACAGCAAAATCAGCATATTGATTGATGTTTGCTATCTACATTAAAAAAATCTCATTAAATAGTTCTTTAAATAACAGTAGCTTATTATCTGTATCATTTTTTTTTTAAATAATGTGTTAGGCTTCTAAATAATATTGTTTAACACGTGCAATATTCCTTTTTCGAGTGAAGTTGCTTTCTTTGCCGATACCATCCGATACTAATGACCTTGAGTGGCTTGAAGAGCAGCCAGGAAAAACATGTCATTTGTCAAGATTTGTCCATTTAAAAAGTTCATTCACCCTTCCTTTAGACATGGGGGTTTAACACAGGAAGTTCCATGTAGATTTCTGAGAAATGCTGTACCCTCCTGAGAAGCAGATGACAAGATCAAAGGCAGGACTAAAGTGCTGCACACAAACATGACATTGAAGGCATGTAACTGCCTGGTGATCAACACTATGTCGAAATAAAAATAAATCGTTCATTGCCACAGTTTATGTGCATTTATTATTCTGAACTATAAATGCAGGAAGTAATGCATATAATTATGTAAGGTTATTTTGTTACAATCTACCATAAAATTACTATTTTACATCTTTGTCGACAGAGATGTAAGTACATAAACTATCCACCATAGGAGTAATGTTTACCGTTGTTTTAATGATAACAAATATATTACACAGAGAGAACACTTAATTGCTATCAGAGTTTGTTTTGAGTACACTTTATACTCAGATGGTTAATCAAAACTGGAACTACAGTTTGAAAAGGGATATGAATTACTCTTCAATGTTACCCCACCATGAACCCTTAATCCTTAGACACCCAAGCTGTTTTCTGCAGTGTTTGCACAAACACCCAGTGTGTTTTCAGTGGGAAATTGAAAATTCTGCAATCTATTAAATAAAATTTAATATGTCAGAAACTATGAACAGAAGAGTTACAAATCATACCTATGATTAAAAAACAATAATAACACAATGATTTTTTCCATGGCTACTCCCCCTGCCCCCAATATAGTCAGAATAAAATGTCACTTGAATAATTAGTAGGTTGAGCAGATACCACCATTTGCCGGTACTGATACTCTGATCGATTCCAACCGATACTTGTATAATTCCAGTTTAAAATAACGAAGGCTAGTTACTGAGTCAACAACTCATCGCATCACATTCTATTAATGACATTAAATAACTCCCAAATTATTCTCATGTAGCATTACACCACTTGAAAATCTCGTGTGACATTTTATGTGAATTTCTTTATAGATTTAGAGGATGCCAAAAAAGTAGAAGTTTTTGAAATGTTGCAAGTCTTTTTTATAAACTGTTACAGTTACACCGAAAATTCAGTGGATTATTTATTATTAAGTCTCCCTGCTTCAATTTCATGTAAACAACATTCTTGTCATTTGGGTTAATGGAGAGGGGGGGAAAAGATGTAAAAGTATATACAGATACAGATATATAATAATGCCCATTTGGCCAACTCTGTTTATGCCCTACTGTCCATTATTCTCTGTCATTTGGTATAAAAACAAGTTGCTGCAGTGTCCGTATCGGCAGCAGTCGAACAAAAGACTAACACAGAAGGGTAGGAATCCACAACCCTCCCTCCCCACAGTGACGTTCATCTCTTTCCCAAGAACTCCGGAATCAGCCCAGCATGATAATAATGCTGGTTTTGAAAACGTTCACGTTCTTACCCCACAAGTTTGCGAGCAAGAATTGGCAATGAATGATTTAATTCTTGAAGCTTTCCTGGCGGGGAATATTGAAGAGGTTTTCTGGGGAAATCAGCCAGCTGATTTCCGGAAAGTCTTCAGAGCTTTCGAGAGCTAACGCCACTCTCATCTTCAGGGAATGACGATGATGAATGAATGAATAAGAATGAAGCAGAAAATGAAGTGCTTTATTCTTATTCATTCATTAATTATCTTCATTCCCTGAAGATGAGAGTGACGTTAGCTCTCGAAAGCTCTGAAGCCTTTCCGGAAATCATCTGGCTGATTGGCCGAGAAAACCTCTTCAAATGAATGATTTATTTTTATTTCCACGTAGCCTTGACAACCAAGCAGTTACATGCCTTCAGTGTCATGTTTGTGTGGAGCACTTTAGTCCTACCTTGATCTTGCCATCTGCTTCCCAGGAGGGGACAGCATTCTCGGAAATCTACATGGAACTTCCTGTGTCGGACCCCCAAGTCTAAAGGAAGGGTGAACAAACCTTTGAAAAGGCCAAATCTTGACAAATGAGATGTTTCTCCTGGCTGCTCTTCTATCCACTCAAGATCATTAGTATCGGATGGTATCGGCAAAGAAAATACCACTGGTACATTGGTATCGGTACCATCTCAGCCCTACTAATTAGACATGACTAGGGCTAGGAAGTTGACGACAAATCATCTTTTTTTCTTGGCTTTGAAGACAATGTTAAACCTTACAGTAGTCCATTCCACTTTACTTAGAACCAGAAAACATTGCTATTCTTTTGCAATTTTTTGCATTTTTCAGCCTTTTTGGCTTTTAGGTCATTTTTCAGGGTTTTTTGTCATATTTATTGCGTCATTTTTGAGGATTCTTTCTTCTCCTTCCCAGTTGTTTCATGAATTTTAAATGCATCTTCTAGCATAACTTACATATTTATATTCCCTAACATGGTCTTTTTAGCAAGCACGCTATTAATCATAAATATGGTCAATGAAAAAGCACAATATTATTCTTAACTGAAATCTTTGACAATGAATTTTGTGGAATTAATTGTGGTGAATTTATTTTTTCTCCAGCAAACTTAAAATACTATTGCTGAAGCCTTCTTTGAGTTTCCAGTGTTGGCCACTATTATTGCTTTAATCTGGGATTTTAAAGTCCAATTAGTCACAACATAAAAAAAATATAATCTCATTCACACGAAACAAAACTGTATTTTCAGATGTTGACAGACTACTGTATCGTGCTAGACCCAGTCTGAAAGGAGGCAAATGACTTGCACAGAAAAACCTTGCAGAGTGTTTCACCTTAAAGTAAAACTTAATTGCTTTTTTCCCCTTTGCTTCGATAGTTTAAACCACAAACCAGATTTTATCAAATTTTTCAGTCTCTTGTAATTTATGAAAAAATCAAGCTTTCATTTTAAGGATGGATATTATTTTAGGTCATTTTTTGAGATTTTTATGTGATCAACTTCCAAGTCCTAGTAATGGCATACATCAAGGCTCATGAAACAATCCAAACATGTATCCGAACATTATGAGATGCAGTATGTTTCAAAAGTAACATACTAGTTGAAGTCACTGCTTGGTATCAGCTGGGCATTGAAGGGTTAACAACAACAGGGTATAAAAATTAAATATGCTGACCAAGGCAGAAATTTATTTTATTATAAAACATAAACGTTTCAACCTACTAGCAAGGTCTTCTTCAGACTCTGCACCAAGTACAAATGTAACAAGGTACACAACAGGACTATATATGCACACAAAAATACTCCTCTCCAGACTATTAGAAAGTAGTTCTGGAACAATCTAGCAGGTGGCTATCACTTGTCAACTGTACTTTTACCTGAAAGAGAATGTCGCTGGACTCTTTATCTCACGCTCTATTTCCTTCCTTCTTCTCTCCTCTTTGTCTCTTGTCCTTTCCACTCTTTCTAACACCTTCTTCCATTCTTTGTTTAACTTCAGTCCCCCATTCCAGTTCATTGTGTCATTTGTACTTGGTACAGAGTCTGAAGAAGACCTTGCTAGAAGGTTGAAATGTTAGATTTAGTTTATGTTTTATAATAAAATAAATTTCTGCCTTGGTCAGCATATTTAGTTCTTATATCATGGAAACAAGGCTTAATGGTGTTATAATAACAGGGTGTCTACCAAAATAACAAATCCAAAAATCTTGACTTTTACATGAAAATACATATTTATTTCATGAAAAACCCCTACAAAAGGCCAGTTAAGATGAAAACTGAAGCTGAATCTAACAAGAGAATTAGAATTGCTTTATCTATTAATGCATCCTGGACTTTGTTTGGTAAACTAGCGAGGAGGCTCTGGCATGTGGACTCACCAGTCAGTATAATCGTATGCGGGTTTTGCGTTGTCGTCCCTATATATTTGTGATTGTTCATTCACCCATCTTACCTTACCACCATTCTTCCCCATCTTCTCAATTAGCCAAAAGAGGCAGAAAAGTGAAATTAACTCAATCAATCAGTCATGTGATAGCAAACATTCTTGACCACAAGTATAATTTCTGGACTTTTTATTGAGTTCTAGACAGACTTGTTGATTTCTTTATTTTCACTGGTAGACACCCTGCATAAAAAGGTTAGCCTGTATGCTATTGAGGGCACAGTCACATTCACCACTGAATGAAAATAAATGAAAAGTCTAGCCTCACCTTAAAAAGGCATGAGCTTCCATGCTCCTGTTCATGTTGCTTGAACAAATTACAGCAATCTTCATCCCACTGTTGGACTGCATCACACACACACATACATATGCTGCAATGTAAAGAAAATACAATTCCACCATTATCACAATAAAAGATGTCATACTTGCATAAACATTTAGATCTTTTTCTTGAATTAATGGAAAGGAAATGTACGTGCTAAAGACACCTTATGATGTCAGAATATGATTACAAGAGGTTCACATCACACACATACAAACATTTTAATTTTATTTTACAAGACATGGACTGCGAGATTTGTTGCAAAACACTACTTCATCTAAATTTTAATATTCTTAGAGAAAACTGTTGAATCATGGAGTTTAAAATTTTGGAGCAATTTTACAATACCGGACCATTCCACGATTTCGTTCATATTTCGCATACTTAATGATTTTGGGCTCCTAATCACGAAACTGCAGTTAATACGATAGGTCACACTAAAAGTTTTTAGACACGCGCAAGTAAAACACTGGAGACCAAAAGTATGAATGCTATAATTTTTCAAAGTATTCTCCATGACAGTTGATACACTTGTTCATCCGCTCAAACCAAGTGTGAAAGCACTGGGACCACACATCTGCAGGCACCTCTTGAATGCACTGAACGAAGGCGGTGACTGCCTCCTCGGGAGTAGGAAATGAAGAACCTCGTAATGTATCCTTGATTTTAGGGAACATGAAGAAATCACAAGGGGCGAGGTCGGGACTGTAAGGAGGATGAGTCATTTCTTCGATGTTGGAGGCTTTGAAGAATTCAATTGTTCATACTGCTGTATGGCTGCGTGCATTGTCTTGATGCACAATAATGCGACTTCGTGGGCATTTTTCATGAACTTTCCGTACGATCTCCGGTAAACAAACCGTAGTGTACCATTCAGCATTAACGGTCCGACGTCCCTGTAGCGGCATTGTTGCAATATGGCCCGTCCGACTGAAGAAAGTGGCAACCATTTGTTTGCCAACACTTCGTCCCTTCCTGACTTTTGTTGGTGGGTCTTCATCCGGGAAGATCCACTGCGTCAACTGTCGTTTGCTCTCGGGTTCATAACAGTACACCCAAGTTTCGTCACCAGTTACAATGTCATACACTGCATTTGATTGTCCTTGGTTAAATTTGTCCTGCATTTTCATGCACTATGTGACCCGTACCTGCTTTTGCTCCTGAGTAAGATGGTGTGGGATCCATCTGGCACAGAGCTTCCTGACACCAAGGCGGTCATGCAGGATCGTTTGAACCTGACTCATACCAATACCCAGTGTTGCACTAATAACTGCATATGTCACCTGGTTATCCTCCTCTATCATGCGACGCACTCTGTCGACGTTTTCTTGAGAAGTTGCTGTCACAGGACGACCATCACGTAATTCATCACTGAGTTTCTGACGTCCACGTCGAAATTCTAAAAACCAATTAAACACAATCGCACAGCATGGGGCTTCCTCCTGAAATGCATTTCGGAGCCTTTCATAACATTGCTGCTGCGTTAAACATGCTCGAAAATCGTAAAAAATCATTGCTCTGAGGTGCTCCCGTGTTAAATCCATTTTACTGTACACACACGACAATAATTTACTAATTTCTGACACACAACAATTAACAACTATAAATTCTGCAGCATTATCACACTTCACAGACTACTAACTTCAACATAGCCTAGAGACAATGTATTGCTGCAAACAATGTTGCCGCATCTAAAAACTTTTAGTGTCACCCACGTATTTGGGGGTCACGTGTAGAAATTCGAAAAACAGGGGGTCCGTGATTGCAAACGACAATGCACGATTGCTCATTATTTACCGGAAGATTTGTGTTTCCCATACGTAAGAAACGAAAACCCCAAATTTTAACTATGTTTGCCTAACCTAACCTAACCTTACCATGAATGGTTTTGGGGCTATGCGTGAATGGTGTGTGTGGCCTGTGATCGCAACCGACAATGCACGATTGCTCATTATTTACCAGAAGATTTCAACAAGCATGGTTTCCATTTTGCTATGCGGAGAACGATTGCGGTAAGTTTATTATACAACTTCTGAACGTCAAATAACAATATCAACACGTCACCCCCACATGTTAACCTCAGATACTTCATTGGAACTACGTATTTTGTGAGTATAAGAAGTAGGATAGAAATTACAGCTGTGTCCGGTATTGTAAAATCTTACCAAAATTTATGTTGCCAAACCTCACGGGGGGGGGGGGGGTGCATTTACTCCCTCGACAATAATGTTGATATTTTTCTTTTAATACAGATTTAGATGTTTTACGTAATATAAAATTGGTTTCCACACATGGAAAACACAAATAACGAAGATATTTGATCCCAAAGTATGGCCAGCAGAAGTAAAAAGCTGTCATTTTGGAGTACTTTGCTGCTTTTATTAGTAAAATCCGTTTGTATACACACTAAAATAGTGAACACATCGGAAATTGCTATCAGCTCCAAACCTAACACTCCTAATCTAACGACATAAAATTGTAGCTGCTTGTTGTGGAATGTAGTGTTGGATGCTATATTCACTTGCAAGAAGCATTTGGGCTGTTCTGCTTCATGGTAAGTTAACAGGCGTACTTTACTTCACTATAACACATTTCCGCCAGCTAAAAACAACTGAAAAAAATCATAAAAACATAATCTTCATAAGCCATGCAAAATATTTCACTTTCTTGGGAGGGGGATTACAGAGGGTCAAGGGTACATACCTGATGTCACACCACACAGTAAAATTATCACCAAAACTACATGAAGCTTTCTTTTCATGTGAATAATGCCTAGTTAACAAGGAAGAACCTTGTGTATGGGTTCAAAATGTAAAGATCAAATGTTATGTAGCTGAAAATATGTATAAAGTAATGACATATTGAACATAACCTTGCAGGACTTTAGGAGTGCTTGATTCGTCAGATACAAGAAGCTTTTTCTCCGTTGAACATTGAACCTGCTAGGTTTCATTTTTCTTCTGAGCTTTCTTCCCAAAATGAATTAAATGTCTGGGTAACATTTCCAAAAAAAAAAAATACATGGCCCAAATTCCTTTTGTTTAATTGCAATTTCATCATGCTACGAATGCAATTTTAGCATGCTTCAATTTCGATTTACTTCTGTTAACACATACTGCGAAGTTTTAGCAATCACTTAAGATTTTGTTCAATATATGCTTTCTCCCAGGTTCGAATCCCGGTCGGGCTTGGTTGTTTGTGAATGTCCATTCATCAATTTCATCATTTCATCACTCATCTCCATCTTCGCAAATTAGCCAAGAGGCACAAAACGCGAAGTAAAATAAACTAAATCAAATCAAATCAAATCAAAATCAAATCAAATATATGCTTTCATAGTTAGGTTAGGCAGGCCAGGTTTGGTTCTTTTAGCCTTAAAATAAAGTCCTTTAATGCATTCTACTAATGTTCGATTTACTTCCACATTCATTCCCACTAGTCTACGATATTTAGTAGCGTGTCAACGAAAAATACATTGTCCATGGGAAGCGTGAATGTTTTTTTTTTTAAATCCGAACAGTGCTCATTACTTTAAGGAAGGTTCAAATTTTGTGTGACAACGATTGCCAAATTCCTGCTAGGAGAATTTTAAAAAAGAATATAAATCAATTGGAACAGTTACCAAATGAATTTTTGCCTTAAGTTAATTTACTATCTCTGCACTCACTGCAACTAAAGGGATTAAACTTGATTCAATAAACAATGTTGACATCTGACGCAAGTAAAAAGCAAAAAAAGACAACATAAAAGTCACGAGTAATACCTTTCACGATATCACAAAATAATTTGTATGAACAACACATCATGGTATCTGCCAACATAAGAGATCTGGGTAACACTTTACTATAGGTGAGACGGATTTCTTCAAATTTACAGGAGAAAGCACTTACACAAATAATTTTCTGTAGCGTTGTTGAAGTTCTGGAATGTAGTTTTGATCCATTTTAATGTGAATGCATGTGGTTTTCTACGAAAATCTCTTTCCGACGTGCTATTGCTGCTGCCGCCATTTGCTTTCTGCACTAGAGCATAATGTTCCGTGTGTTAAATGACGTAAACCCCATAGTCAGTGTTTCAACCCACGCCGTGTTTTTGCTATAAGATGACGTGTCTAGGATGTGTCATGAAGTTCTTACTGGGTGTGGAAGATGCCGTGGAATTTGTAATTCAACACGGAATCTTGAAGAAAGAATTGGAATGCAGGACGTGGAAAGTTAAAATTAAAAGAATTCCGTGTATTTTCTTTCATCGAGAAAAACCGATGTTGTCCATATATGCTAAATTGAAAGAAAGAAGTGCTAATGGAACCTAACAGGCCTAACCTAACCTAGTAGGCATAGTTTGTGGGGCTAACCGTGGATGGTTTTTGGGGGCTAACGTCAATGGTTTTTGGGGCTAACATCAATGGTTTTTGGGCCTAACGTCTATGGTTTAATAATTACTCTTTATGTCAAAAATTGAACTTTTTTCGTGAAAAAATTTAGTGAATTGTTTTTAATTTTTTTAAAAAAATTAGGTATTTTTCGGTGAACAAGGTTGCAACACTGCATGCACACTCCAAATCGAAAAAACACTGGCATAACGTGCAATGAACGGATAAGCTATCGTCACATTGTGTGTGGAAATAAGGAAGAACAGTAAGTACTCGTTAATGTAAGAAATATAAATTATTTTCATTAGAAATTCATTGTTTCACCTAAAGAAATGTTCCGCAATTCAGAATAGTACGTTAGCAATGTAAAAAAGTGCGAAAGAAATTATTTATAGGTGTCTCACCTATAGTAAAGTAGTACTGAGATCTGAGAAATTTAAACACAGTTAACTAAAATCTACTCAATACTTACAATTACAGTATTTCCTCTTATGGCTAATTAAGTATGTATATCAATTCCTCCTATTTTCTGAACATTTAACGTCATATGGACTTCGTGGAAGATTCAACTCCCTGATGCTGTAAAACAGAGATGATTTATTATTTCCACACAGCCAAATGGAACTAAACTTTCTTACATCTAATCAGAACAAAATAATGGTAGTTCTCTCCAACATAATGGCATACAGAATTGATAGTTAATGTTTTTTTTTGTTTTTTCACATTGCGTATTTCAGGGGTAGACAAATACAGGGTCCAGGGTCACCATGATGTCTGAAAATTTTCACCTTTTGCTGTGAATTTGGAATCTAGTTCTATCTTATTTTTTTAATAATTAATCTTCAGTTTAGGAAACTTCCATTACTTCTGCTTGTTAATAACGAGTACAGTATATGTTTTTTCATGTTTGTTTATTTTCTGTATCACATGTAACATTAAATCAGAATAATAAACATGCCATTATAAATTATGTACTGTTACTAACCGAATAATAAAATCCACAGTGATATGGTAGAGTCAGTCATATATTAGAATACGAGGCTTGTCAGGAAAGTAAAGATACAAACAAAAAATAAGATATACATGAAATGTATTGCACGCAACTAAAGCTAAACTGGATATACTGGTACAGAGGCTATTTCTCCACACAAGTGCCACCATTGTCCAAACATTTGTTCAAACGCGGAACAAGTTTTTGTATCCCACAATCGTAAAGATCTGCCGCCTGCATCTGGAACCAAGTTGTGACTTCTTCCCTGACCTCATCGTCGTTGTCAAAGTGTTTTCCACCAAGATGTTTCTTTAGGTACAGGAACAGATGGTAATCTCTGGGTGCGAGGTCAGGGCTGTATGGCAGATGTTCAATGTTCTCTAATTGTCACCCGCCTGTTTGCACGAACCTCTCCTTCAATGTGATTGTGAATGTTGTCAGTGATCACGGACAGCCTCCCGCTCCTCTCTTCATCCTGAATATCACACAGACCTTCTGCCACATTGTGCTGATTCGTTACATTCCCCTACAAAGTCACTATTTCTCGATAGATCTCTGATGGATGCTTTCCTTGTGCCTGAAAAAACCTGATCACGGCGTACACTTAACACATGGCCGCTGCCATTTCTAACGCGTGTTCCTCGCACAAGACTCAGCGCAGCAATGACGTCACTCCCAATCCTCGTCGTATGGATCAAGGTTACTGCCAGTGTTGTCAACTTTGGTACACATTTTTCCCCTAATGTGCAAATGTGTTTGTATCTTTACTTTCCTGACAAGCCTCGTATATTGCATAGTTATTTATGCTGTTACCGGTAGAGCCTTCATTAGGAAGACCACTCGAGCAGAAGAATTAATTATTTTTAATCCAATCTCATAGTAATTAATAAATTGAAAGTTTTAAAGTCACAATTGAAAATGTGTAGCTTCATCTTAGTTGGATGTTCATGATCTTAGTTTATGGATTTCTTATTCACATTTGCACAAAAGAAAAATCTGGCTCCTGGGGAAAAAAGAGGGTAGTGCCTAAATTAGTTTTTTTTTCACCTACTCCCGGCATCTTTCTACAATTCTAGTGATGGCGAGAGAAATAAAATTACAATGCATGGGAAATCATGAACACTATTTTTAGCCATAATATGAACCCAAACCTTGAGATACAATTCTTTCCTAACTGCTATGTTATTGAAAGCATTTGTAATGTTAAAATTAACAATTTATGGTACAACTTTCTCTTCATGTTAGTACATGAAACAAATACAATAATTACATTGTTTTTTGCATGTTGTTTCAAATAACTTTTTTGTATCTTTAGGCTTATGACACAAAGAATGAAAAAGGGACACTTACAACCAGAAATAAAAACCTGAGACTGGAAGGTTGCAACATCCCATGATGCTAATTCGACATTATCCATTGTGATTGCTTTTTAACTATACTTATTCTAACACTATGTTTCACGCAAGTGCCTCTTCTTTCTTCAGGTAGACGTCCCCCTCCCCCTACCCCTAGAGGTGAGGATCGAACCTACAGGCCTGTGATTTTACTACTAATCACGTGCACTAATCAATAATCAACTACTTTACAGGATCCTCTGGAATTCTGTCCTAAGGTTTACTCCACATGTGCTACTATTTCCATTTCATGAAGAAAGGGAACCATAGTTACTTGAATTCAACACTGGAATGACTTCTCGTGTTTTGGACCAATGATATGAAGTCTATTTGACCAGATTCTTCTAGCCCTTTAGCTTAGGACAGAAGAATCTGCTCATATCTCCCAACACTCAGACAAGAACAGGAACGCATCATAGATACAATGAGATCCAACCATTACTAAGAGAGATATTTACAGCCAAACAGACAGTGAAATACAAAGACTGACTCAAAAGACACAGTATGCATACCTCACCTCCCTAAAGTTATCAGAAAAGATTAGCAGAACTGGTTCAAAATTCCAACTTAAGGCAATCTCCTACCCTGGCAAAAAGCTTGAGCATTTTCCATGTAAGCTTATGAGGGTAACTTTGGTCACAATTATCTCAAGTACAAGTGGACAGAAAATTTTAAAATTTTAACTGAACACTGAAAAAGGATGTTTCCAGAGAACCACTGATTAATATTTCCACTTTCTGCATCAGCATCCCGAAAATTAATTAATTCATTTTTATCGCATTTTTTCACTTTTCTTGACAAGGCAACCCTGATGCCGGTCGGCGAGCTCACTGCAGGTGCTCGCGGTCAGTTGCCCAATGACCTTGTAGAAATAGAAAGTGGGATGGAACACAGTGGGGGGTTCGTCCAAACACACAACAAGTTTAGAAGATGAACAGAAACCAACATGTATTTTGAACTTCTAACTGGATAGCTTTTAAATTATACACTGGAAATGGTGAAACGAAATTTGTGAAGTGTATTCCGAATCCACAAGAATATGAAGTTGGGATGTGGTGTGAGAGTGTGAGTCAACTTACCGCCAGAGTGAATTATGTTTCTAAAGCAGTGGTGTTCCCGTAACGGGGTGGGTTGTGGCATTATTATTATTACTATTATTGTAAAATACACTATTGCCAATTCTTCCATTATGAATGTAGATAACGGACCATACTTTATATGAATAAATAAATAACATGTTGAGTTCGTTTTATGCACAGAAAGGCTAGCCAGGACTGGACCTACAGTTTAAAGTGAGGTCTGAACCACAATGTGCCTCCACCTGGTATGGACCTCGGGACTCATTGATTACAAGGCGACAACGTTACAAGTACGCCATCGGGAAGGCCCAACAATATAAAGTTCGGGGTAACCAGAACCGGGTACCTGAATCTGTATCCTAGAACCGAGTGTCCGTTGATTGACTGATTCATTTGGTTATTATTTGTGGTTTTCTGCTACTTTTGGATAATTGCGACAATGAAGAAAAGAGATTAGATGAAATCGTTGAACGGTCACTCACAAAGAACTCATATGTCCTGGCCTGTATTCGAACCAGCAGTTTAGCAAGCTATACTAATCACTTCGCACGCAGGTTGGCCCAAGTGTCCGTTTTCGGGTTGTGGATGTATAAATTTTACATCAGGGGTACATTAAGACCAATTAACTATTAAATCAATCATTTCTAAAACTCTTATCATTAATGGAATTAAACATTTCAGGCACAAAATACAAGTATTTGGGCCAATATAATATCTCAATTCCATTGCAAACACTATAAAAAGGTAAAGCTCCCCACGCATGTAGCACCCTGCCAAGAAGGCACAGTTAGAGGATGTGGAGGTACGGCCCCACACATTTTCGGTCTCGGCCCTTTTCAAGGTGATGTGATCAGCACCATGCTTCAGCTGTATTTACTGCCCATTTCATTTTTTTTTTAGTAGCCTCTGAGCAGCAGCTTTCTCCCCACACCCACCTCATATCAATTAATCTCAAATCTCGACTTGTTCATTGAGGACACCAACATCCATGTCCGAACCATGATTCGAACCCGGGATCCCTGGCATCATAGCATGCTGTGCTCACCACTTGCAACGGGGGTTGACAAACTAGAGCACTGCGGCTCTTGCAAACACCATAAAACATTAGAAATCCCGTATCAATGTCCCTCTGTTTTCCGCAGCTATTATTGTTTATTTCTGACACTTTCCCTCCTGCCACAAGATCGCTACGTTGGAGGAAGAAACTTGAAGTGGGTTGGGTCTGTAGCTGTATGTAAATTCCAAGAAGCACCCCTGAAATATCATGCTTCGGCGAGTGCTTTTCAAACCTTTGGAAGTCTCAGTGGGGTGGTCTGTCCTTCAGAGAAATTCGTAAGCATTCATGAACCTCGACAGGTGACGTCAGTCATGGAACATCTCGAGAATTAACAGACACAGAAAAGAAATATATATACCTGTATATACCGTAATTTCTAGTGTACCGTGTTACTTATGAGCGTTATTGTCAGGTAAACCATCTATCGAATAAACAGGAAAAGTGGGAACGAGAGAGAATACCAGCAGTGTGCGTATTAAAGGGGGATATGCTGGAGATTTCCCCCACCCCAAGAATTTATATATATATATATATAAAACATTCGCAAAAACAGTTAATTAACCTTTAAAACAATTGCATCCTACTTAAAGTTATATTTTTAAATATCCCATTATTTATTTGTTTACTGTCTTCAAGTGCAGAGGTTTTAGGTAAGAGTCTAGTTTACATCCTTTTCCTAAGGAATATGTGTCATATATTGTTGGAAAGGTTATTGTATAAGGAATTCAACAAAGTAAATCCCAAGGCGAGGAAAAATTTCCTGGAGGAGAAAATCGAGAAAAACCGATGTTGTCCGGATATGCGTGATTGAACGTACTGAGGACATTTTTCGATGATGAAGCACATATTTAGGGGTGAAATGAGTGCTAATGGAACCTAACCTAACCTCGTAGGCATACCTCGTTCCCGTGAATGGTTAGTGACAGAAAGTGTAAAAAGGAAAACTTACTTACCCTAAGAGATGCCGGAGCACCGGCTATCTGCTAGCACGGTTTTGAACGATGCACTGAATTATCACTGGGGATAAACGTATCTTACACTATCTAGAAGTTTTTGGAACCTGTTCTTCTTTAACACGCATTCACAACGCGGACACAAACACGAGCATGCAATGTTGTTAACTCCCATCGGTTACCACCAAAAGGCAAGAAGAACATAAACTAGACTCTAGCCAGGTTTTACAAAAAGCTCCCAGAGTTGATCTGTCCATTGTCAAATAAGCTACTTGCAAGTCTACCACCATGGCAAGAGCTGATTTCATCAGCTTTATCATTTGTTTAGAGATACATAGCTGTCATTGAGTTGAATGTGCAATAGATATTTGGTCATGTATTCTCAGTGTTAGTATTTGAATAGACCGGACCCCTCTCCGATTTTCTTCATATTTGGCATACTTACTAACTAATTAAGGCCTCATAATCACAAATCTGAAGTTAAAAGTTGTCTGAAACATCTAGAAATTGCAAAATAAGCTAAAATAAGGTGTTAGTTTTCGGAATGGAAACAGTCTATTTTCGCAATTTTTTTTTGTTTCACAAGCAAATATATATATTCCTGATACTACCACGACACCAAATTTTATCTATGATTGCCTAACCTAACCGAAACTAACCTAACCACACGTCAATGGTTCATCGGGCTAGCGTCAATGGTTTGCAATTATTTTGCAATTTCTAGACGTTTCCGACAAATTTTAACTTCAGATCGTCATTAGCAGGCCTCAATTAGTAAGTATGCCAAATATGAAGAAAATCGGAGAGGGGTCCTGTCATCTTCAGTCATACCAATTGAAGAAAATGTAGAAGGGGTGGGGATGTCACAGCTTCCTATCTTCACATTTGGACATTTTTACCTTCGGAAGGCAAGGCAGTCGACAGAATTTCTTCCAAGAGGTGTGCCAAGAATCCCTTATCTTAAACATAGGTGCCGATTGGGCTCAAAGCTACAATTGATCTCCGGAAGGGGGACATTGTAAACAAAGTCCATTTTTCAAAAGTTTAATAGTAATGAAGGTAAATTCTGTGTGTGTGGGGGTCGGTGTCATTAAGTTACTGGATTGGATTGAGTTGGTGTTTTAAGTCCACTTTATGCACAGTAAGGCTAATCGGGACTGGACCTACAGTTTAAAGTGGGATCCGAAACACTATGTGCCTCCACCGGCTATCGGACCAGGGAGTCCTTGATTACAAGGCAACGATGCTACCACTGCGCCATAGGGGAGGCCACATCATTAAGTTATTATAAAATATAACATTTAGAAATATCATACAAATACTAGTTTTCTCTATATCTTCTAAAACATCTCTTGAAGTATTAATTGACACTGCTTCTGACATCCTCCCTTACTACACATTCCATACTATTTTTGATGATACAGATATTTATATCATACAAGAAAAATGTATAATATTCAATAATAGTGCCTACCGCACATTCTACACCTGGCCAAAGTAATAAAAGCCTTTCGTTCCTAAGCTTGGAGATGTTGATCTTTAATGCAGATGTGGAAAGAATGTGAATGTTGTCAAAGTCACAGATATTTGTCCCGGTGGAGGCACATAGTCGTTCGGATCCCACTTTACCTGTAGGTCTAGTCCCAATTAGCCTTACTGTGCATAAAGTGGACTTAAAACACCAACTCAACAATCAATCAATAGATGTTTGTCTAAATGGGAGGCCCCACCAGGGGCAGCAAATGTACAGATAAAGAAGCTCACCTATGGAAGAACCTTCTAAAGTCTAGTGAATCTTGTAAATAGTTTCAGCTACTTAGATTTCTGCTCATAAACAAGATGAAAGAATGTGTAGCTGCTGTTCCGTGAATTTATCCTTCACCAAGTTGTGAATATCCAGGGGGCTGATGGGGCTCAGCCCAACTTGGCATAGTGCAAGGACAAAGTGGCAAAAAGTGGGGAGGGGGCGACTGCCCTCCCTATTCCCCCCAAATCACCGCCACTTTTAGTAATTGATTCACTTCAGTTGGTTCCAAGTCTCTTTTGCTACTAGGTGCACCATATTTAATTCGCTAGATGGATGAATGGAATAATTTGGAGAAGGGGGCAGATCAAGTAAAGTATTCAGTAAAGATAAAAAAAGTGACTTTCAGTAACAGGATAGTACTAGATACACAGTCGGAATAAAACACTTTATGGGAATTATGACATGATCTGGGGGGACATGCAATTAGCCATAAGTAGGGGGGGGGGGGGGAGCTGATCTGGGTAATTGGTACAAATTCATTTTCGACATTCATCAAACTATGTAACCTGCGGTTTATTTGACTTCCCCAAAATTTTCGGAAGGGTTGTAGCACCCCCCCCCCCTCTCCTGCGTATGCCAGTGATATGACAGACATTTTACTTTTTTGTCATCACAGAATATCAAAAGTTTATTCCATTGCAGAAATATTTTTGAAATGGACATTATGTAATTCATCTCTCTTCTTTTCATCTGAGATACTGCGGAATATGCCACCCTCAACCCTTCCTTGGTAACAGTAAAAATTCATACACCAGTCTAAGTGAATATATCTGTGTTGATTCTATTTGCATTCGCGAGCACTTTCTTCTGCCGATTTTCAATTTAGTTCTACAATTTCAAAAATACCCAGCTCAATCTTCCCAGAGCTTTCCTCCCCGGATATATATACCCAAAACCGGTTTATGCAGCTCTAACACATCTGGTGAGCTCTCCTTGTGTCTCCCTGCCCTCTCCACCCAGCTCATTAGTCGTGAAGGAGGGTCCGTTAAGAGCCGACTGGGCTCTGCAGGGTTGCCCTGTCAAGAAAAGTGAAAAAAGAGTAAAATGAATTAATTAATTTTCGGGGCGCTGATGCAGCAAATGAAAATATTAATCAGTGGTTCACTAGAAACATCCTTTCTCAGTGCTCGGTTAAAATTAGAATATTTTTTGTCACCTGGTTCTCAAGATAATCGTGACCAAAGTTACCCCCCCCCCCAAAAAAAAACTCCATAAGCTTACACATAAAATGCTCAAACCTTCGCCTTAAGGCATCATTCAGCAGTAAGAATCGTATCATCAAACATCAAAGAAGAAAACCCCATACACAATAAACACAGGGTGTCTACCAAAAGTCCTGACTTTTTCTTGGCCTTTTATCTCCCTTTTTCTTAACATTTATTTAATCGCCCCCTATTTAAGTATAGTTGGAAATTAAGAAAATATATATTTTTATTCAATAAAAAACCCTACCGTATAAGGCCAGTTAAGATGAAAACTGAAGCTGTGCTTTAAGAAGAGATTTATTTGCTATAATTATTAATGCATGTAAAATAAATGCTTCAGACTTCATCCTGGATGGGGAATGGCCACATCACTTCATTAATATTTTTACAAAACTTCATGCATACAAGAATGTAATTCTTAAGAATAAAAGTGAACAAATCTTAACCACAACTAAATACAATTTTAGATTTCCAAATATTCAATTTTATCAAATCAGAGTACAGATATATCACAATGTAAATTCACTATACTATAAAAAAATAGCAAACATTCTTGACCACAAGCAGAATTTCTTGACCTACCTCTTGATTTCTTGACTGGTAGACACCCTGTAACAAAAACTGCATATATAACATTAAACGTGAATGCAGACAAGTTTACATCGAAAAATCCGGATACCATCTAGAGAATACAATAGATGAACACAAGCAGAACACACGTAAAAAAGACATAGGTCAACAATAGTCTAGCATGCGTGGAATGAATCTTACAGAATTCAATGGAACAACGTAACAGTAGAAGGCTACACAACGAATTACATTGGAAACAGGAAAATCAAAGAACCAGCCTTCATAGCAATGATCCTATACGTTATCCCAGCATAGAATTCAAGCAAATATGGACCCCTCTACTCAGAAAACATTGGAACAGAATTCCAAGGGACACCACATTTGTAGTAAGATTGCAGGTTTGCCATAGGTTTCATCCCTACCACCAGTAAATATGAAATTTGGGAGCGATTTTACAATACCGGACACTTCCCCAATTTCTTTCATATTTTGCATACTCAATAATTTAGGGCTCGTAATCACGAATCTGCAGTTAAAATTTGGCAAAACAAGCAGGTCTGTGAACTTGCAAAACAAGCGGGTCTGTGATCGCAACCGACACCCTTGAATTCTAAAAAAAAAAAATGTTTATCGCAAGATTGTGTGTTTCGAATACATAAAGAATGAAATATAAATTCCTGATATTACTACGAACCCAAAATTTTAACTATGCTAGCCTAACCTAACCTAAAAGTGCATGGTTCGTGGGGTTATCCATGAATTGTTTGTGGGGCTACCCGTGCATTGTTCAAGGGGTGTAAGGCTAATTGCGACAATGGACCATCAAAAATATTAAATTTGTTAGCACAAATTTTGCGAAAAACATTGGTTTTCTTGAGAAATCAAGGGTGCCGGTTGCGATCATGAACCCACTTATTTTGCAAGTTCTACACGTGAGCGCCAAATTTTAACTGCAGATTCGTGATTACAAGGTTTAAATTCTTGAGTATGTGAAATATGAAAAACATTGGGTAAGTGTCCGGTATTGTAAATACCGGTATTTGTCCACCTGAAGACAAGGGAAGCGATGTTCTCGCAAAAAAGTGGGGCCCCAGTTCCTTTTGTTTTATTGCGATTTCATCATGCTATGAATGCCATTTTTACATGGTTCGATTTCGATTTATGTCTGTTAACACATACTGCAGAGTTTTAGCGATCACTTAATATTTTGTTCAATATATGCTTTCGTGGTTAGGTTAGGCATGTTAGGTTTGGTTCCCTTAGCATTAAAATAAAGTCCCTAAATGCATTCTACTAAGGTTACAATTTACTTCTACATTCATTCCCACGCTTCTACAATATTTACTGTCGCTTGTCGACGGAGATATCTCGTCCATGAGAAGTGCGTAAGGTAATTTTAAGTTGTTTTTTTAAACATAAATAACTTTTTTCGAATCCAAACAGCGCTCATTACTTTAAGGAAGGTTCAAATTTCGTGTGACTGCTTTCCAAAATTCTACGATAATTAGTCTTTGTGCTAGGAGAAATCATAAAACAATCTGAACCGTTACCAAAAGTGGTGTTACAATTAGCAAAAAATGCCATGGAAAATGGATAATGTAAAATCACATTCCATGGTAATGTAGAACTGATGCCACAGACATTCAGAGAATTATCACAAATATAGTGCAGAGAATTATCACAGATATAGTGTACAAATTGATCCAATGTGTATTGTGAAATGTGAAATAAATCATGTTATTGGTAAATGTCTGTTATATGGGACACACATTAAAATCAGATATTTTGTGTTTCGGATGGTTCGTACTTACCAAATATGTATAGCGGAACATAGTTGAAGGTGCCATTATGCTATATACACGAAAATAACATTGATTTTTCACATTACGAGTAATTCTTTTGGTTCCTTTCTTCCATTGCGGAACATACAATATGCCGTGCACAGCTGTGGCTCATCGCCTGTCGTGCTTGTCTTTTGTCGACTTGGAGTGGGTATGCAGTGTTTCAATCTTCTTAACCGAAAAATACCTACTTTCGTGTTCATTATGTCATCGCAAACCATTGACGGATAGCCCCAAAACCATTCACGATAACCCCACAAACCATTGACGGATACCAAAGACCATTCACGATAGCCCCAAAAACTATTCACGATAGCCGCACAGACCATTTCCGGCAAGGTTAGGTTAGGTAAGGTTGGGTTAGGTTATGTAAGCATGGTTTAAAAAAATCTCTTAAAAAATGCACTTTTGGAAACACTGGCGAGACCGCGTGACTTTCGACGCTCGCGCCATCTGCAGGTACATACTGGAAACAACAGCATAATGTTTTCGCTTTGCACAAAATGCAAGTTTATTATATCAAAAGCGCTTATTTCTTCTTGTGCAGCATTCTACGGTGAGAAAATACCTCTACGAACTTTCAAAATGCTACAGAAACTCACTTCGTAAGTAGTTTCTTCTGTAAAAATGAAGAAATGTGTCTCCGATATAACAGACATTTACCATGTTATTTAAAGTATGGAGGTCATTTATTCACTGTGAAATTTCTATTGATTAAGGTGTTTTGAGATCTTTGTACAAACACTTCTAGGATGTGTAGAAATTAACTATGAAATACAGCAATATGCTGGTTAATTTAATTTCTGATTGTTATGTAATAAGAATAATGGATAAGGGGCATATCAGATTTAATTTCATTTGTAGATTATGATCCTCCATTTTTTTCTTTTTTGTATTCACTTGTTTTGATAAGGTGCATGTATATATTACAAGTTTCTACATACTGCGAATTTAATTGCAATTCTCCACACAGACATTTTGTCCCTTCATGTAGCTCTTTAAATATGAGATATTTATTTATATTGATTTCATCAGATGTATCTAGCTAAAGTTGTATTACCGTGGTTGCACTACACGATATTCGCTATTATCTTTAAAAATATATAGATCTATTACAATTAATGGTAACAAATAACTGGCGAATACTTAATCAGTATGCAAAAAGGAAAAATTTTAATGACTACCTTACTTCCACTCTTTTAGTAGTACAAAAAAGGGGTAATGTGTCCGTACCAAAGGGAAAGGAGGCAACAAAATGCCTAAAACTACTTGTTTTTATTAAATCACTAGTCGTGTTTATCTTCCTCGTACTAAGCGTGTTCCACGTGACGTAAAATATTAACCACAACTAGGTTATGAATTCCGTATAACACTCAATTAAAATAAACTCCTACACTACACATATCAAACGTCAAGATTTGTGTACCTGGTTTGCTCTTTACAATGGTGTTTTATCAAAGCTTCATATCATTCGATAACACTTGTTACCCCTTTATAATATATTAGTTACAAATACGGAGTTGTTCTTTTATTATTATTTCTAAATCGAAATTGAAGTTTGTAAGAAACTCCAATTCGTACAGAATTCCAAATGACTCCCTACTTTCGCAACAAAAAGCGAAAAAAGTAAGAACAGGAAGTGGCACAGAATATGGAAATCGTGATAAAAGTAGTTTATCTGGGCGCCTCCAGTAACGCTTAACGTTGGAACTTGATCTTGTAATGTAGCAATTGCTACTTCATGCCGCAAGATGGCGGATAGGGTTTCTGACGGCAAAGATAATGGTAGGCAAATTGACCACCGCTATTTCATTACTTTTTTGTTCTACATCCTGTGCTGTTTTAAGGAAATAAACTATGTTGATTCAAATCAGGCATTGTTCTTTGCTTATTTATTTATTTATTTATTTCCCTTCAACAGAGACAAATCTCCAATTACAGAAAGGTAATATAAAATATTACATTTTCATTTACAACTTGTATGTACACACGTACACATTCTCCCTCCTTCCTCTTTTACACACACACACACATATTCACATAGACAGATAATACATAATATATATAGTAGTTGTATTGATACTACAACCAGGACGAGAAAGTACGAACCCCTCTCCAGCAGATTTGCTATACTTAAATCAAGCTCAACATGCCCATATAAGTTTCTTGCTCTAGTGTGGAACCTTAGTCTAACCTAAGAATTTTGGAAAAATGCCCTCGGGAATTTTTCAGAAAGTACGAGCTTCCTCAGAAAATACGAGCTTCCTCAGAAAGGAAGAGCTCCCCTGAGAAAGGAAGAGCACCTACCTATACACACCTACACCCACCCACACCCACCCACACATATTTACTTCCGGTCCACTTCCGGTCCACTTCCGGTCTACTTCCGGTCCACTTCCGGTCCACTTCCGGTCCACTTCCGGTCCACTTCCGGTCCACTTCCGGTTCACTTCCGGTTTACTTCCGGTCCACTTCCGGTCCACTTCCGGTTCACTTCCGGTTTGCCTGGTACGGTCAGGACGAGAAAGTACGAACTCCTCTCTAGCAGCTTTGGACATATTTAAAACTTGTTCAATATGCTCATATGAGTTTTTGTTTAAGTGTGGAGCTCTTATAATTCAAGATTTTTGTAAAAAATGCCCTCGGGAATTTTTCAGAAAGTACGAACCTCTCTCTAGCAGATTTGCTACACTTACAAAAGTTGCTCAACATGTTCATTTGTTTAAGTGTAGCACCTGCCTAACCCAAGAATTTTATAATTCGGAAAATATCAAACCCCCCTCAAGCAGATTTACAAAAATTGCATCAGTTTGTCTATAAACTTGTATCCATACCCGCCTATACATATTTACTTCAGGTTTAAGTTCAATTGGATACCATTCAATTTGCTTATCTAATATTAAAACAAAACAATATGCAGAGCTTACCTCTAGAATTGCTTCGTGCTTGCATGTTTCCCCTCTGTGGCAATGTGCGCAATTCCCGAGACGGTAGTATTGATTTTTTTCCTCAGTATTAACAGAAATTCCCGATTATTGCATCAGCCAGTTATGAGAGAGTGACTGAGGGGAACAGACGTGTTGATACAGTGCTTCTCATACTTACTGGTTTAAATTCATATTGAACAATATAAAATCTGTTATTTGTTGTAATCCACTCATATTTAGAGTTAAGCTTATATTTGTCCCAGCCTGTTATACATAACAAGGTTATTGCTATTCAAGATATGCATGTCTGTGCAGGCATTTGCGCCGGGTCAGTGTGAATGATTTTCCACTTGTGGGCCATTGGCTTTACAACCTGTCATAAGATTAATATTATTAATATTAATCCATAGAGATTAGATTTGAATCCCAGGAAATTTTATATAAATACCAAAGCCAAAAATATTAAGTGTATACACACCTACACACATACACACACATACAAATCACAGTGCTGAACCCAACTGATATTTTTTATCCAGTATAAAGTTTTGAATTGAAACCCAGGAAATTGTATATAATAAACAACAACAAAAATGCCGAATCAAAAATATTGTAATCAATGCAATAAAAATATATCCAGCTCTAATTGGGCCAAGCATCAAAAAATTTGTAATCCAGACAAATACAAAACTCCCACAAAAATTTGCCCCAAATGCAATAGAAAATATAATATGGAATATTTCACATATAAACATAAAGATACTTGCTCTGTACAGTCATCAGCACAACCATCTACATCTGGTCTGAAAAGAAAGCACGAAGCGCCTCTTAATGCCAGAGCAGCAAAACAGCCACGCCATGAACCTACCCGTAGCAGTTTTAACGGCCAATTAATAGATTACCCGTTTGTATCAGAGCCAAGATGTGGCATTGAGAATTTCTTGAACAGTATAAATTCTGATCTGCAGGCAATTCTAAATGCACAAAATGGCTCTTATAAACTGTCCCTCAAATTGTTTGTACAATATAAGAAGCCAAACGGCACAAAATTTACACATCCCCACATAACAGAAACTGTACCTATATATTCAAATGCAAATTCAAACACAATAATAGGCAGCTTGATAAATCAACTGAACATTAAACACTCTGAATTTGCGGCAAAAGAGTCAGGATGGAGCCTATGCGGTTCATCACACAAGTTATATGTTAATATTTCTGAATTCACTCCATTACAAGGATCTACATATGTGCTACTACCTGCCAATATCAAAAACAAAAGAGCTGTGGTCAATATAAAAAATACCGACCAGAAATGTTTTCTGTGGTGTATATTAGCTGCTTTGTTTCCAGTTTCAAGGAATCCTGAGAGAATAACTTATTACAAACAGCATGAACATGATTTTGACGATGTAATGGAGGGTTTGGAATATCCAATGTCTGTCCAGAATATTGATAAATTTGAAAAAAGAGCCAGGCACATCAATGGCAAACAATTATCTATTAATGTATTTATTTGTTCCACTGGCAATTGCCCGATAGCACCTCTCAGAATCAGTACAATTGATGATGAATCTGCTATTTCAATTGATCTGCTCTTAATTGAAGGAGATGATACATACCATTATACTCTGATACACAGTCTTCAAGCTTTAGTGAGAACACAACTAGACAAAACTCATACAATATTTAAATTGTGCAGAAGATGCTTAACTGTATTTGATGGTCAAAAAATGGTAAATGGGGTTCGTGAAAAAAATGCAGAAATTGCTAAAAACAAGTTAATTGAGCATTTGAAATACTGTGGCAACCATAAACCTGTTCATATGGTGATGCCCAATCCAAGTGAAAATTGCAAATTCAAAAAGTTTGAAGCCTTGTTGGAACACCCAGTATATATAGCCTGTGATTTCGAATCGAACCTCAAACCTATTGTATTCTGTAGCCCAGATCCAGAAGAATCATCAATTACACCGTACCAGCAACATGAACCTTCCAGCTTTTGTTGTGTGGTTATACGGGATGGTGTTGTTATTAAAGAATATACATACAAGGGACCAAATGCCATCAAAGAATTTGCACATATAATAAAAAATGTGTGCCGTGACATAGCATCTAACAACATATTAATATCAAAACCTATGTTGCCTTTAACAGAGAAACAGATTGAGGATTTCAACAATGCAAAAAAATGCCCGATATGTGATTGTGAATTTTCAGATACAAATATCAAGGTTCATCACCATTCTCATACAGATGGTAAATTCTTAATGGCCCTGTGTAATAGCTGTAATATTAAGATCAAGAGACCAAGATTTATCCCCATATTTTGCCATGGAGCATCCAATTATGATTTCCATCATCTGATCAGGTACGAGGGGTTTGAGAAGCAGAATTTAAATATTTTAGCTGAAAATGATGAGAAATATATATCCATTAGCAAGATAATTAAAGTTAAAGATGTTCCTTTTCACATAAGATTTCTTGATTCTTACAGATTTTTACCTGCTAGCCTGGCTACACTGGCCTCTCAATTATCTGATGATGACTTGAAAATCACACGTGCATTGTTTCCAAATCTGGACCTGAAATTAATTAGGCGGAAGGGTGTATATCCATATGACTATGTTACAGATTTTTCTAAATTTGATGAGTGTTCCCTGCCACCACAAGAAGCATTTTACAGCAAAATCAGAGGATCTGGAATCACTGATGAAGATTATCACCATGCCAAATTGATGTGGAAGAGTTTAAAATGCAAGACATTTGGTGATTATCACATGGCTTATTTGAAACTTGATGTCACTCTCTTAGCTGATGTAATACAGACATTCAGAAAATCTTCCATGCAAAATTATGGACTGGACCCAGTGTATTTTTTCAGTGCCCCGGGCCTAGCATGGTCTGCAATGTTTTTCAATACCAAAAAGCAATTGGATCTGATCCACGATCAAGATATGTATCTGTTTATGGAGAAATGTATAAGAGGAGGGATGGTGCAATGTTCCCAGAGATATGCCAGAGCAAATAACAAGCATATGCCTGATTATGATCCAGCACGGCCATCAAATTATATACTTTATGTGGATGCGAACAACCTCTATGGTCACGCCATGATGGATAAACTGCCATATGCAGAGCTTGAATGGGTCGAAGATTTCAATATTGAAGATCTTCAGAATTTTGATGACAGTGAATATGGACTCTTCTTAGAGGTTGATCTGATATTTCCAGATAATTTACATAACAAATTTTCTGATCTGCCCCCAATTCCCGAGGTTAAGTGCTCACCTGGCTCTAAACAGAAGAAGCTCATGATGACACTGGAGCCAAAACAGGATTATGTTATATATTACAAAAACCTCCAGTTCCTGATGAAACATGGTGTCCAAGTGACCAAAGTTGGCAAAGTCTTAAGGTTCAGGCACTCAAGATGGTTGAAACCATACATTGACACAAACACAGAGCTTCGAACATCTGCAAAGAGCGAATTTGATAAGAGCTTGTTTAAATTGATGGTGAATTCAGTGTATGGCAAAACAATTGAAAATGTCAGGAAACATACCGATGTTAAAATAATTACTGACCCCAGCCGGAGCAAAAAATTGGTTGCAAAGCCCAACTTCAATTACAGAAGAATTTATGATGAGCACATGGCACTTTTTAACATGATGAAAACAAAGATCAAATTTGATAAACCTATTTATGTAGGGGCTGTGATATTGGAATTGTCCAAATTACATATGTTAATATTATATTATGATGTGTTGAAACCTTTTTATGGTGATCGTGTAAAATTATTGTACATGGATACGGATAGTTTTATTCTTGATATTCAAACAGAAGATGTTTATCAAGATATGTCACAGCCTGAATTGTTTCAATACTTTGATACCAGTGAACATACAATAATTCAACCCCACAACAAAAAGGTGCCTGGCAAGTTAAAAGATGAGACACTTGGTGATGTTATTGTGGAATTTGCTGGGTTAAGTGCCAAGGTATACAGTTTTAAAACATGTAGTGCTGTTGTCAAAAAGGCCAAGGGCGTTGGCAGAGTTACTGTGGAAAAAGATCTTGAATTTGAAGATTATAAAAATTGCATCAAATCACAGAGTTCAATTAGAACATCAGAAAATAGAATTCAGAGTGAGGATCACTTATTGACTTCAAATATTGTAAGAAAAGTGGCCCTGGACCCACATGATGACAAGAGATGCATTTTATCATGTGACATCCATACTTTACCTTGGGGGCATTGTGATTTGAAAAGTGGGAAACAATGCCCAATTACAGAGCATGAATTGAAATAAATAAACATGCCTATGAACTTATTTGGGTTCAAAAAACAGGCTATTATGGAGCTGCCAACACCACAACCCTCTCCTGATATGCCGTCTAAACTGAGTGGCTTGTTAATTATTCATCTGAACAGCATATTTACAGATAATGATGAAGAAACAGGTAAAACATTGTACATATTTAACAATAATTTAAATCATTACCAATTACCTGTAGGTGGGCAATTGCAATTTATTACAACCCCTGAGGGTGATGTTAAAATTTCAATAGGGAGAAATATTTATAGAATTAAGCACTCAAACATGGTTTCTGGCACTGTATATACTGTTTCTGCTGGTGACTGCTTATATATTGAGGTCCCTGGATCTTATGACAAGCTTATACCCTTTTTTATAGAATTAAGAATCAGATACTCTATAATAAATAACCACTAAAACAAAATGCCTAATGATATATTTGGCCATACAAGACATGAAGATCACAGTGACGAGATTCTGATGCTTGATGTCAGAGTCAAGAAATTAAGAAGTGATTTACAAGCTTTGCAAACCACACTCAATGCCAGTCTTCAATTAGAAATTACAAATTTGCAATCACAATGCATGGACCCTCTTCTTAAAATTGATTCTGAACTAAAATTGCTGCTTCAGAAATATACTGATCTGGCCACATTGGATAATTTTCAAAGTTTAGAAGAAGCTGTAGCAGCTCTTCAAGCCAAATTTAAGACCCAGGCTAACAACTCCGAGCAATTGAAACAACAATTGGAAGAGCAAATAAATAATGTTCAGGCACAGCTCCAAACAATTGTCAAAAGCATAAAATCACAAGAAGATTTTGATCTAGTGATTTCCACTCTAAAAGAACAGATTCAGTCACTCCAGATACCTAATCTGGATCCTCTGCACAATGCCATAGCCGAGGTTAAAGAAAAAATTGAGACACTTGAAAATTTTATGAACAATTTGCCATCTTCTGATGCTTTGAATGCAATAACTCGGAGTGTTGCAAACATTAAGCTGCAACTCGAAACATATGAAGATTTTGGAAAAATTCAAAGTACCATAACCCATCTTGAAGGTACAATAGCAGCAGTGCAAAGTGATTTGGCAAATGTACAAGAATCTCGCCTGCCTGGGATTGTAGATACACTTGTCAGTGTCCAGCACCAAATCACAAAGCTTGAAAACCTCAACACTGAATCTGAGCTATCTCATTTTCATCACTTGATCGATGATATCCAAACAAAGCTTGAAATTTTACAACAATCAACACCCTCTCAGGCAGATATAGCCCTGCTCCAAAATGCTATGCAAAATGTGGCTGATGCATCTGAATTAAACAATGTGAAATTGGCACTTGAATATTTGCAAAATACAGTATCAAATCTTCCTACATCACAGGAACTTAAAAATATTAAGAGGGCAGTGAATAGGATATTGAAATCAGAAGATATCAAGAATATCCAGACAGAGATCAAACATCTCACTCAGACAGTGGCCACTCTACCAACCAATCAACATATTAATGAACTGCATGCCCTGTTTGAGGATATCAGAAGACAGGTCCATGATCTTACTGCTCAAAATTCAAAATTGGCAGTTGTTGAAAATTTGCAACAAATTGTAGCTAATATCAAGCAACAGCTAGGGACCATGGAATCCAATCAAGCAAATGCTCTGTCTGTTTTTGCCACCCAGCTTCAAGAGATTGTGCAACAATACAAAAAACTTGTCGTGGACATAAAAATCAAGCCAGGCCACGATGATGTTGTTAGGACCATCAATGAGCACCTTGAATCTGTAACAAGCAGATTGCTCACAGCAGAAAAGGAAATAACAGGCATAATCGAGAATCCAAAACATACAGTAATTCTTGAATTGTACAGCATCCCCAACAAAGAATATGATTCACCATTTACACCAGGTAGCAAAATATATATGCTGTCCCCTGCACAATTTTATTACCAGTTTTTTGTTGGGGGCACATTGAGACCAATCAAGATCAAATATTGGCATCAGCCACAGGCACACCACTACCCTACCTTATCAATAACAAATGCTGAGAACAAACCAAAAATCACCAGTGTAGAATTAGAGGATTTTACAGACCCCAATACATTAGAAACAGCCTATACTGAAGATGATGGCTCTCTGGAATTTAAAATACAAATAGGGGACAAATTATATTTAGAAAATCCTGTAGTATCAGCTGCTGAACACCCCATAGTTGCAATATTCTTGTTTTCATACCATGTCTAGACAAATTATCGTTGATGAATTACACAGACAAGCCAGACATCATTTTAAGAGACTCCCAGTAGTCACAAAGGGCATAGATGATTTATGGCAGAGCGACTTGATTGAGTTGTCAAGTGGACAGTTGAAAAACTTAGACAAAATCAACAAGGGCTACAAGTATCTACTCACTGTAATAGATACATTTTCAAAATTTGCCTGGGCTGTGCCACTCAAATCCAAGACTGGAAAATGTGTTACAGAAGCCATCAGGACAATCATCAATCAGAGTGGAAGATCCCCGCGCTATTTGCAAACAGATAATGGCAAAGAATTTTATAATTCAGTGTTTCAACAATTTATTAAAAGCCAGGCAATAAAACATTACTCGAGTTACAGTGATCTCAAGGCCTCAATTGTAGAGAGATTCAACAGAACCTTAAAAAATCTTATGTATAAACAATTTACCCTCCAAGGTAATTATAAATGGATTAATATTCTTCCAGAACTTCTACATAAATATAACAACTCGGTCCATTCCACAATCAACATGAAACCCTCTGAAGTAACTTCATCTGATGAGCAAAAATTGATCAGGACTGTTTATTATCCTAGATACCAGCCAACAACAAGAAAGGCCAAATACAGGGTGGGTGATCAAGTAAGAATAAGCAAATATAAGCACTTATTCAAAAGAGGCTTTACAAGAAACTGGAGCACCGAATTATTTACAGTGGTTCAAGTTAAACCCGGGACCCTTAATACATATATAATAAAGGATCATCGAGGAGAAATTCTCAAAGGCAGGTTCTATGAACAAGAACTCAGCAAAACTAAACAGCCTGACACATATCTCATAGAAAAAGTCATCCGCAGAAAAGGCAACAAGTTATTTGTCAAATGGCTGGGTCATCCGGAAAACAGCTGGATCGATGCAGACAAAGTGATAATATGAGCACCTGGGATGTTATAAAAAGGCTGCCAGAACCTGAACAGCAGAATAAGAGAAATGGCAACTTGCTGCCTGATAATATTAGGTGTCTTATTGTTGGGCCATCTGCTTGTGGTAAAACCACACTCATGGTTGATAATTTTTTATTGGCACCCAACTGGTTAGACTGGAAAAACAGGCACTTGTATGTCTTTTCTAAGAGCTTGGAACAATTAAAATATCAGCAGCTGATGAAGCTATATCATGGATTGGATATAGCCACTTTTGAATCAGATGTTAAGCCACTCCATGAATGTCTCGATAATTCTGTTGTTGTGTTTGATGATGTTATACTGGATAATCAAAACAAGGTTAGAAATTTCTTTACACAGGGGCGACACAAAAACATTGATTGCTTCTACCTGGCACAGACTTTTTCAAAAATACCGAAGCAGCTGATCCGAGACAACAGCAATTTTATATGTGTGTTTCATCAAGATCATACCAACCTCAAACACATACATGAGGAATATGTAGGTGGGGACTTGAGCTACAATGATTTTTCCAAGTTTTGCAGCAGGTGCTGGAACCAGGACAGTTATGGGTTTGTCACAATTGATATGACAAGAACACCTAATACTGGAAAATATAGAAATAAAATCAACGATTTTCTAGACGTTGAAACATATATAAATAACCATGAAACGACCAGTCATTGATGATCTTAAGTTAAGAGATTATCTTGTAAAAAGATTTAAGGGATGGAAATCAGAGAACCGAGGAATTTATGAAAAACACAAGCAAACAGAACAGCCTGTAATTGATGCTATTAATAATTTAGGTAAGAATATCAAAACTGTTACAGAGCAAAATCAAGATTTGATCACAGAGCTTGTACCTGTAGCTGCAAGAAACATATTAGATTATCCATTCACCCCACTTTCCAGTATTCATACACCTAGTCCTGTTGCTCCTAGAAGAATTGAAGCTACACAGGATCCTATTGAATTGGGTCTTCTTGCACAAAAATATTTAACCACACCTAAAGACAACAAAGATGAGGTCTTTGGCTTATATGCTGACACAGAGCTTGACGGGAGCATCATACATAGAATTGGCAATTTCAGAGTAACATTTATGGGGGATGATATAATTGTTTATTCAGAATCTCGTCTCGGAGAAAGAGGTGGTTTTGTTAAGTATCCCGGCACACCTGGGTTGTGGGAACTGATGACTAGGAAAAGGCCTGGCAGCTATACAGATCAAGATTATGAACATTACAAAGAAATATTAATAAAATCAGATGCTCTATACCAGAACAATGATCCCACACAAAAAAGAGTCAAGTCTAGCAGTGGGGCAAAATACAATAATTTAATCAAGCCCATATGGTCACAGATCAAGACAGGTAGTGGAATCAAACAATACAACACCCTGCCCAAAGAATTTGTGTGGGTTGATGATGTCAGGAAACTTGTAGATAGGTTATTGGTGATAGCTGGGGAGGAAAATGCTGGCAACCACAATTTTTACAATGAAAAGGTTGGAATTATGGACATGATAAGCACAAAATTGTCTAATTTTATAGTGAATGACCCTAAGGGGATTGGATATCTCATAAAAATTATTAATACTCTACCACCTAAATTTTGGAATGTCTCTGAGGGTCGGGGGTTGGTTAATGACATTATAAACAAGCTGCCATTTGAACTACATATTCCAGGCTATCAGTATTGTGGTCCAGGCACAAAATTGGACCATAGATTAAACAGAGGGGATCCTGGTGTAAATCCTCTAGATGCTGCTTGTAGAGACCATGACATAGCATACAACACACATTCTGATCTTGACAAGAGACATGTTGCAGACAAGAAATTAGAAGAGGCTGCATTTGGTAGATTTGTAAGCAAAGATGCTTCTTTGAGTGAGAGAATATCAGCATTGGGAACCACCATAGCTATGAGCACCAAACAAAAACTGGGGTGGGGGTTGTGAACATGTATATAATAAACCTACAATGAAGGCCAAGGGTGTTATGTATCAAATACCTTATGCAGGTCTCAAATCTCTTAAAACTATTGACAGTCTCTTGACCAAAAAGCAGCGCAAGAAAAAAAGCTCTTGTCTTGCAAAGGGACATGGTATGAAATTGTTGCTTAGTACCCCCCAATTAAAAAAATTACAGCAATCTAGAAAAAAATCACATACAGGGGGATTCATATTTACCATCCCTGCCATCTTAGCTGCTCTCGGGGCTGTTGGGAGCTTGGCCGGGGGATCAGCTGCCATAGCAAAAACAGTAATAGATGCCAAGAAGAATAGGGCAGAATTAGATGAGCAGAGGCGCCATAACCTGGCCATGGAGAAAAAAGGCAAAGGTGTTAAGAGAGCCATGAATAAGTTTAAAAAAAACAAGAGCCGCTTACAAACCAAGATATTGAAGCTTTAATCAAGCCACTGGGCATCAAAAATTTTAGGGGTGTGTACATGTCTGATTCTTTACCAGAACAACCACTCAACAAAGAGTGTGGCATTGTTAATTTGGATGAGTACAAAAATCAGGGCACTCACTGGATCTGTTATCTTAAATATTTAAACAATGAGGCATTTGTGTTTGATTCATTTGGAGGTATTCCTCCTGAAAATTTAGTAAAATATCTAAAATCAGCTAATCTTTATTACAATAATGCCCGTGTTCAAAACTTCAAAGATGTTAATTGCGGACATTTGTGTTTATCAGTTCTTAGATATATGTCTCAAATAAATAAACCATCAATTGAAAATTTTCAAAAGGCCTTGTGGTATTTGAAACATCATGGGGGTATTCCATCTCACCAGCCAAAATTCAATATTGAAACTCAAATTACATGATGACATTGTGTATCCCAAAACAATAGCTCTCAGAGCATTTTACGGCATGTACTTGATACCTAATATTACACACCACAACAACAAAATTGCAATAGGGGATCAAAAAATTGTCATCACTCCAGGGCAATATAATCTATCCACTCTAAATGCTCAATTACCCAGAGGTGTAGTGTTAAGTCAAAATTCTGTCACTCACAGAGTAGAAATTGTATCTGCTACAGAAACAGTGGATCTGGGTACTATAGGAGAGCTGTTAGGCTTTGAGAACAACACAAAACTCGAAGCAGGCATCAAACACACTGCTATGAATATACCCAAATTCTTAGCCATAGAGACTCTGAATATTCACTGTAATGTGGCTGAGGGTATGATCACCAAATCAAATAGCATAGGCACTCACAAACAAACTGGCATCATTGCAACATTCAAACCTAATTCCGAATTCATGGAGCCCATCATCTACAATCCATCCCCAACATTATATTTTCCTGTGTGCCATAATAGAATAGATTACATTGAATTAATGGTCACTAATGAAAAAGAAGAATTAGTTGATTTTGCTGGAGCCACAACAACTGCTATCATAGAGATTAATATTTAAATAAAAATACATACAATGGAAAATATTGAGAGTTATGAGCTACAATCATTCCCTCCAAACAGGAGGACATTTGCAAATTTAAATCAACCCAACACAGAAATCGAGGTTGATCTTGATGTAGGGGACGGCTTTATACACCCCCACAGAGCAGATCTATACATCAAATTTGATGTTGTAAAGCTCGATGGAACAGATTACCCTGCAAATTCAAATATAAGACTTGTAGATAATTTTGTGCCGCATCTGTTCTCTGAAATTGAGATCAGAAAGCATGGTGTTGTTATAAACAGAATAGATTATCCCGGCATTACCTCTACAGCTTTGGCCACTCTAAAATTATCCAAAACCGAAGCTTCTTACTACAAAATAGGTGGATTTGAGGCTGGTGATAAGATATTAACCAAGAGTCACACAGTATTGTTCCCCATGCGCCTGTTGCCAGGATTCTTCTCGGATTACAAAGAAATTATGTGGAAGGGCGGGTTAAGAATTACATTTAGAAGAGCTGCAAACGATAATAATGCTTTGATGAGATACAGCACATTAAACCCTACAGGGGAAGCTATGCCTAATACCTTACCAGATGAGGGCAAGTGCATTATTCAGACTATGGAGCTAAGAATTCCCGTTGTTGAATATGAAGCCAGTTATGCTCTTAAATACAAAGCAGATATAGTAAAAAATCCACAGATTCCTCTGCAATTTTACACATATCAAGCTGTACAGAAGCCTGCCACTGGTACTTATTATGAGTTTGATGCAACAAATTCATTCTCCAGTATTCAATTTGACATGCCTGATTTTGTGGTGGTACTGTTTCAGACTGGGAGACACAATAATCAGGAAAAAAATTCAAGTAGATTTGATAACTGCAACATCAAAAACATATATCTTAAAAATGGCAGAAATGAAGTCTTTCCTAGAGAAAATTACAATTTAGACATTTCCAAGGATGATTTTCTTAAATTATATGAAGCTTTTTCGGCTTTCAAAAGAGTCACTATTGGCAATACTGACATGTACTACACACCAGATGAATTCAAGACACGAAGACCCATGTTCGTAATTAACACTTCAAAAAGGAAACAAGTTGTGGTTAATGACAGAACAAACATTAAAATTATCTGTGAATTCCACGAAGCCTTACCAGAAGACACCATATGTAGTGTCATTCTCATAGGGGAAAAATCATATCTTTATGATGTGAGAAATGAGCGGGTCACAGAGCAGTTCTAGAAGCACAATTCGGGGCTTCCCCCGTGGCGCAGTGGTAGCGTCATTGCCTTGTAATCAAGGGGTCCCGGGTTCGATACCCGGTGGAGGCATAAGTGGTATCCCACTTTAAAACTGTAGGGCCAGTCCCGATTAGCCTTACTGTGCATAAAATGGACTTAAAACAGCAACTCGAACTAGAAGCACAATTCAAACACAGAAACCCTTTGGATATAAAACAATACTTTACCGTCAGAAAACATATTACCTACCCATTTTATTGCACCTATGCTTACGAGCAGAAAAGCTTTTACCTACTAACACAGCACATTTGCCATTACAATTATTCAGCTGCGACAAGATCAAACCTTTGCAATGGCAATATCCGAGAAGGCAATTTCTCAATATGATAGATGGTCCCTAAAAGGGTACATAGTGTAGATAAGAATTTCACTTTGAGTTCCATGACAAATGACATGTAATTTCCCTCGGAAAAGGCACAATAGAGGTAATATCAAGAGATATAATCACTCAGGCATACAGAAAGAAGGCAATTACTATTTGATGATGAATAACTCTGAAAAGACGCAATATAGATTATATCTGGTGGCATACAATTCCCGGGCAAGCATTAATTCCTGGAAAAAACATGCAATGTTTACTTGACCTCCATTCGTATGTATGTATTGATTATGCAGTTTCGGCCGTACTCTGGTGATTCTTAATAGAGAATAATTTTGCCCTGTTGTATAACATTTTTTACCAAATTTAAGATCTGGAAGCTATCAACAGAGCAAAATCTCACATATGGAAAGCCACATCTATCAGGACTCGAACCCAAAGCCCCTTTGTTTACAAAACAACAATATTAACATTTTGCCATCAGATTTTATGAGGACTCAAACCCAAAACCCTCCTGATTACAAGGCAATGCACCACACTCCACTCGGTCTCAGAACCCAATAGATATCTTCAAGATTCCTGGGATTTTGACAGAAAAACATACTATAAGCTTAATTTCTGGTGTAGCCAAAAATTGACAAGTTTATAAACAAAAATCTGGCTGATGCAACTTTTGTAAGTGTAGCAAATCTGCTAGAGAGAGGTTCGTACTTTCTGAAAAATTCCCGAGGGCATTTTTTACAAAAATCTTGAATTATAAGAGCTCCACACTTAAACAAAAACTCATATGAGCATATTGAACAAGTTTTAAATATGTCCAAAGCTGCTAGAGAGGAGTTCGTACTTTCTCGTCCTGACCGTACCAGGCAAACCGGAAGTGAACCGGAAGTGGACCGGAAGTAGACCGGAAGTGGACCGGAAGTAGACCGGAAGTGGACCGGAAGTAGACCGGAAGTGGACCGGAAGTGGACCGGAAGTAGACCGGAAGTGGACCGGAAGTGGACCGGAAGTAAATATGTGTGGGTAGGTGTGGGTGGGTGTAGGTGTGTATAGGTAGGTGCTCTTCCTTTCTCAGGGGAGCTCTTCCTTTCTGAGGAAGCTCGTATTTTCTGAGGAAGCTCGTACTTTCTGAAAAATTCCCGAGGGCATTTTTCCAAAATTCTTAGGTTAGACTAAGGTTCCACACTAGAGCAAGAAACTTATATGGGCATGTTGAGCTTGATTTAAGTATAGCAAATCTGCTGGAGAGGGGTTCGTACTTTCTCGTCCTGGTTGTAGTATCAATACAACTACTATATATATATATATATATATATATATATATAGACATCTTGGTGACAGATCAGGTTTACTGCTTAACTGTGACAACAGAAATTATCATATATTTACACATTTCATCTGAATTACACAAAACAAGTATCACAAACACTGGTACAATATATCATTACAACAAACTTCAATATGACAAATCCAATTCTCATAATAAATGCATTATTAAGAGAGATACCCCTTTAACATATTCATAAATTTGGTCCGTGTCATGCCGAAATCCAAGTCCTCCAAATGATTTGATATCTTGTTATATTGAAGTATCATTTTTTGTATTGGCGAACATTTATACATTTCTGTTCTTGGGATTTTGTATGAGAGTAAACGTCTATTACGTAAATGACCCTGTCTTACATTAAACCATATTCTCTCTAGTATAGAACTACTATCAATATGTCCATTTATTATTTTATACAGAAACATTTGTTGAGAAATTTCACGTCTATTTGACAGGCTTACAAAATCAAATTCATTTAATAAATCATTGTATGGTATTTTAAGAATTATTGGCGATATTCGATACTTCTTATAATATAAAAATCTGAGAAATTTCTTCTGTATACGTTCAATCATATTTTTCTGGGACTCACAGTTTGGCGCCCATACGGAACAAGCATATTCTAATTTGCTTCTAACTAAACATTTGTAGAGCATACACAAAGAGCATATATCATTTAAACTTTTAGCATTTCGTATTAGAAATCCAAGATTCCTGTAGGCATTCTGGGTAATGCAAGAAATATGCTCAGTAAAAGTCATATTATGGGTAATAATTACTCCTAGGTCTTTAATTGAATACACTCTTTTTACAAATTCGCCGTTAATAACATACTTATCATTTCGCACATTATTTCGTGCTCTAGTAAATATCATGTATGAACATTTCTTAATATTAAACTTGATATCATTCTCTACACTCCACCTATGAACCATGTTTATATCATTCTGTAATTTCCTAGTATCCGTAATATCCCTAATTTCTCTATATATTTTAACATCATCTGCGTACACTAAACACTTTGAAAATTTGATTGTACCTGGTAAATCATTAATATAAATTGCAAAGAATAGAGGACCCAGATTTGAACCTTGTGGAACCCCAGATTTAACATCATAAACAAAAGACTTCGCTTGTTTATAAGTTACATATTGTTTTCGATTAATAATGTAAGATTTGAAAAGATTTACATATTGTGTTGAGAACCCAAAACTTGCAAGTTTTCTTAAAAGAATATTATGATTAATTCTGTCAAAAGCTTTTGCGAAATCTATATATATTGCATGTACACTAAGTCTCTCGTGGAACGCATCATGTATATCTTGGACAAAATTTATCAGATTTGTTTGTGTTGATCTACTTGGAAAGAAACCATGTTGATTGTCACTTAAGAAACATTTTACATGATTAAATATGCGATTGTATAGGATAGACTCGAATACTTTCGCCGGTGCACAGAGAATCGATATGGGCCTGTAATTTTCTATTTTTGAACTTTCACCAGATTTTAAGATGGGGCATACACGCGTTTCCTTCCAGATATCAGGGAACATTTGTGTTTTCATTATTAAGTTGTAAATTCTAAGTAGAGGATACATCAATACCTCAGAGCATCCTTTCAAAATGTAAGGTGGTATTTCATCTGGGCCGCTAGATCGTTTGCCTTTTAACTGTTTTGTAGCACTTTCATATTCTTTCTGACTAACTGGCGAAATTGCTAATGTGTATGATATAATGGACTCAGTGCGTTCGTCTATTATACATGGTTCAGATGTTTCAGCATATACGGACCTAAAATATTTAGCAAAACCATCAGAAATATCTTTTGCAGATTTGAGAGAATTTTCTTCAAAATTCATTGTGCTGTTACAAGCACCATTATTACTTTTCTTATTTCTAATAAAACTCCAAAACTCTTTAGTATTTGATTTCAAATTGCTTTCCAATTCCTTTATGTAGTTGTAATAGGCACTACTTATCATTGTTTTTACCTGCTTTCTAGTTTGCCGAAACAATGACTTATATCCTATTCTAAATTTTATATTTTTTCTGTAATACTCTTTTAACTTTATCAATTTAATGATATCATTATTAAACCAACATGGGTATTTATTTGTTGTCTTTCGTCTTCTTTTTGGGACTGTGGCAAGAAATACTTCATGAACTCTATTACAAAAAAAATTAACCGCCTGATTTACATCAGTCATATTATCTAATACAGACCAATCTACCACTCCAAGCAAATGATACATCTGCATGAAATTGGCTTTTTTAAAATTGTAAGAATAATAAGCTTCATTTGTTATTACATCAGTAGATTCCCTTATAGTTAGGTGTACAGTCAATGCAGGATGATGGTTATCTTCTTTTACAAGTGGCATTTCTTCCCTACATATGTTCACATTCTTTGGAATGTTAGTAAGAATAAGATCCAAAGTTCTATCGAGGCAATTTTTAATATTGTTTACAGAATGAAGGTTATAAAAATTCAAAAAATTTAACAAAGCTCTACAAGAGGGTCCACCATTCTGTAACTCATAACCTGAACTGGTAATCATGGGTAAATTGAAATCTCCAATTATAAATATATTCGAGCCATGAAATTCCACGAAAGAATCAAACATATTATAAAATGACAAATATTTTTCTATATTATTGAAGTCATTATTTCAATTCGTTGTTATCATATCATGTAATTCAGACCGAATGAAAATGGTGGTTGACAATTTGCCTACTATTTCTTTCGCCGTTGGGGTACTACAGAGTTTTGAGTTGTCCACTTTATGCACAGTAAGGCTAATCGGAACTGGACATACGGTTTAAAGTGGGATTCGAACCACTGTACCATGTGCCTCCACCGGGTATCAAACCCGGGACCCCTTGATTACAAGGCGACGACATTGCTACTGCGCCATCGGGGAGGGGGAGGCCCACTCTGCGCTTATAGCACAGTGGTACAGGGTCAACGAAGTTAGCAATAAGTTGTGTTTTATACAACGTCTATTGACACACCTATAGATTGAATTGAATTTTATGCAAATATGGTGTACAAAGAAACAAAAAGCCGCAGTACTAATTGAGGTGAGTGTATAGACCTATGCTTATTCATCAACGTTTATATAATTGTAAATTGAATACTGTATGTATCTTCGTTTGTTAGTTATTGATATAAAATAACATAAATATATATCCTTGAAAATAAGTCAAGATGGCTGATGGTAGACGGAGTACGTTTCTTCGTTCCTCAAGTTCAGCCTGTGTTCTTGTAGTGTTTTGTGCCATTTGTGTTTTTCAACGTCATGAGAGTATCCAAAAATTGCCCAAAAAACACGACCAACCTAGAGTACTCCAACGTTGAGCGTTACTTGAGACGGCTAGGTTAAGTTAGGTTGTGTGATTGAAAAGCTCAAACCTTCACAAACTTCCAGGTTACGCCCTAACTGAACCTTAGGGTGTGCGGGATCCCGAAAAGTCGGGACCGGGAAAAAAAATTTCACGTCCCGATCCCGACTTCGGGAAATGACTTCCCGACCTTTTGGGATCCCGAGCAGTCGGGAAATGCCGAAAAGCCATTTTAAAAAGTCGTTAATTCTCGACGTACTGCATTGTACTTAAGTGTCTGGATCTTATCGTAAATTGTTAGTTTTTATTCGAGAAATGCAAAAACAATCACGTACGGTGAAAAGGAAGTGTAGAATTCGAGATTTCAAGACCTTCGGGAAATTTCGAATTTTTCCCGTCGCAAATGTCGGGATTTTTAAAATTTCCTGTCCCGATCCCGTCCCTACCCAAAAAATTCTGTCCCGCACACCCCTACCTTTAATCGTACGTACATTTAAAACCCGTCCCCTTATTTGTATTCTATAAGACCGAGTCTGCTGCCACGCACGTGTCAGCAGTAAGAATAAGCGTCAAATTTGATCCTGCCACGTAATTCGTCTGCTAATGGCCGCGTGCACCAACGCCGATTATTTCGAAGTTCAGATGAACGAGATCAATTTTAATCCACTCTAAATGAACTTGGTTTAAAGATTTGCATTGCACCAACGAAAAACGACGTTTACGAGATTCCGTTCAAATGATCCGAGATTAATTTGTAAGGCTATACCTGATTGGTTGGCTAAAACAAATGACAATCAAGAACGCCACAGAGTAGTGTGATGTGTTAAAGTATCAACGTGTAGGAGAAGAAAGTAATTCGGGCCGCAAACTTATATGAATTTGAGAAATGTACTGATGAACCTTGTCGACGAGTACAAGGATGTAGTAGGGTGTAAAGAAATAATAATCTTAAAAAAAGAACTGACGGCGCAAGACAAAAGGATAAGGAGAAAGCATGGAACCTTCTTCTACGGGACTTCAATGCCTTACGAAATGCATTCGCGAGAGAACAGAATACGCTCATATGGTATGGTACGCTCGCCCGCTCAATAAAGATATTTTTTATTATTATTACTGTATTGTGGTAAGTATTTGAATTTTTAATTTCTTAATTCTTACATATTTATATTGTCGTGTCGTGTAAATAGCCAGTAACATGTATTTTCGTAAATTTATACAATCATATTTCCTCTGTTGTAATTTACCTTGCACATGCATATGTTTTGTGTTCTGGGATAGAAAGTACAGTATTTAGAAACATTTCGACTTTGTGCCACAGAACCACAAATTATTATTATTATTTTGGCAGTTTTTAGTTTACTTTACACATTTCTCGAATTATCGGCATTGTACATCCAACATCTCAGCGTTTGCACGCCCTCGATATCACTTTCCGCTCTTTTTATATTCAAAAACAACTGCCTGCAGTTGAAGCGTCAGTATCGTGAACCAGGATCAGACACCAAAACGGTGGCGAATGACCGATCAGAAGATAAACTCGTTTTGATGTTCCTAGATCGCGATCAAGTGTTGAACCGTCTTGGTGCAATGGAATTTTCCAGTGATCCTTTCCCGATCCGAGTTTAAAATTTGATCTTCGTTCGTGCACACGGCCATCAGAGGATGTCACAAGTCTTAAGAATAGATGAAGACGATAAAAATGCAAGTTCGTGATTAGTGGGAATGAATGTACAGGTAATTTAGATCTTTTTTCTTTAGAAAGCATTTAGCGATATTATTTTAATGCTAACATAGTCTAACCTAACTACGAGAGCATTTAGGTTTATTATTAGAAGAATGCTAAGGGACCTAATCTTAAAACATTTTTGTGAAAGTAATCGCTACAACTTCACAGTATGTGTTACAGACGTAATTGCATACATAACATGATGAAATCACGATAAAACAAAGACCGAGTCTGCTGCCACGCGCATCTCTTTTGAGGCTCCAGCAGAAAAGGAACGTGGCAGCGGACACTGCCATTCTACGATTCTATAAAATAAGTAGAATACAGTGTAATTGCTCGTTAATGACATATATCGATCTTTCCTCGTCTATGGATCGATTGTTTTCGTTTCGTGCGCAAACGCAGCGCGATTTACCCTTATCGAGTGTTGTTTCTTGTAATTATCTAATCTATTGATATAACTATGGCGTTTAAACGATTAATTCGTTGCACAAAGAACATATTAGAATAATACATTCCCTCATTACTGGATTTAAAGGGTAAAAACATTTCCTCATTAAAAATATACCTCATAGTTATAGTGGAATGTGCGTATGTGGCGATTGCCAAAATTTAAAGCAGCATCATGGCCGACACGTTGTGTTGAAATTATAAAATTGTGTATCTAGTGTTTTCTCTACCTTGCAGTCTGTTCTTGGTTTATTTTCTTTGTGTCTATTTATATGACTCATAAGCCGAATGGTTTTTCAGGAAGCTAACACTCTCTGCTTAACAGTAGTCCTTGTAATATTTGAGGGTTCACTGAACAAGTAGGGTAAATCGTATGGGTTGTATTATGAGGAAGTCGTTGCTCTTCTATTTTGTAATTCGAATTGAGAGTAAGTTGGGCTTCAACTACTAGTCTGGACTGAACCTTTTTGTAAAAACATAACTGTAGCAAGAACTTAGTCAAAGTTACCACACCTGAATGTGAGATGGTCGTCTCTAACGGTATGCAAAACTATGGTGAGCGTTTTTGTTTACACAAATAAGTAACTTCCCGTTTGAACGATTTATAATGTACATAATCCACATTGGTGATTGGAAATTTCTGGGAATAGGATTTCAATAATCCACATTGGTGATTGGAAATTTCTGGGAATAGGATTTCAATAGTTATGAAATATTCTATAAAGACTAATGTTGTTATTTTAACTACGAGGCATAATCATTTAGCAGACGTTTGACGAAAGTAAATAGCTTCATGGAAGTTTGATGATCATGATCCGAGATATCGATAGATACCCCACTAATGTAGATAAACTATTAGCTGTAACAGTTTCAAGTTACAATTGTGTAATTACAGTAGTGCCATGATATACACATACCTTTTTGTACAGGAATCAAATTCTCTACATGTCTGTAAGCACATACTGAACAGGTTTTCTGATTGATTACTTTGCTGTGTTTGTGCAGAAATGTATGCTTACATGGGTAGATTTGGTGGATCAGATTTGCTTCTTCATTATGCCACAATGTCCCAAAAGAGTTACTATTTATTTATTTTTAGCATTCAAAACCATAACCTTGTTGTGGATATGGATGCTTTTTTATAGGCTATCTTTTTCATCAATGTCATCTAAAAAGCAGAAAAACAATACTGCTTAAGAGAAATACTGGTAAATTTCTCGTATCGGACAAACGGCTGAAATTTGCTAGTTCATTTAATTTGAATATTCGTACTTACGTATTCTGCGTTTAGAAACATTGCTGAAGGTGGCATTTCGCTTATTTCACGGAAATAAGCTCTCTTTGCGACATATCGAGTAAGTTTTCTTAGTTTCTTTTTGTTGTCGGTAACACGCAAAAAGGTGGTCACAGTTTCACTACCGTACTCGGCATGCAGTGTTTGCACCCCACTGCACCCAAAAATACCTACGTAGCCCTACAAACCATTGACGCATAGCCCCACGAACTATTTCCGGTAAGGTTAATCTGGGTCGTGTCACGTATAAGTTACAATAGTTAAAATTTGGTTTCGAAAAAAATATGCGTAGTCCCACACACCATTCTCGCATAGCCCCACACACCATGTGCGGAAACGTACCTTCTTCAGTTACAAAAACATGTGTTTGGAAACACTGACTGGGATTTCGTCATCACACACAGGCTACATCCACCTGGAAGTAAATGGATGCAAGAGCTTTCGTGCATCGGTCACACATTTATATCGAAAAATAGATGATTTACCGGCAAAATTCAATGAACGATGTGAGAAAACACTTCCCCAAACTTTCACAAGTATAAAGAAACTGCATTCGGTAAGTAATTTCTCCTGTAAATTTGAAGAAATCAGTTTGTCTGATACAAGAAATTTACCGAAATACTGAACACATAGATAATTTTTTATGCATTGAGAGGCCCATTTCCTCGTCAATATTTATTTTGCCACACAAAGTAGCCGTTTGTTCACTAATTAAGTACACCTGCATAATACATGCTGCTGCTTCAGTTTCTTGTGTATTTCTTTTATTTATATTATTGCTCTAGCCCAATGACCTTCCGATTAGCTTATCTGCATTACTTTTTCTCAAAGGAAATATTTTTTATCATATATATTTATGCTCATAATTAGCCCCAACCTTTTTGGATTGTCCAGTGTGTTCTGCAAGAGTTGGAGGAAGTTTACATCCACAAGTTCAGATGTACTTTTCCCCTCCATATGTCCACTCTACACTCGGGATAGGCCAACCAGGATCAACCTTGATTACAAAGCATATTTTTTTATGCTCCATGTGTTCTGGAATGATTCTTCCATAGTGACAACACAGATTTGGGTAAGGTTTTACAATACCGGACACAGCTGTAATTTCTATCCTACTTCTTATACTTACAAAATACGTAGTTCCATGAGGTTAACATGTGGGGGTGATGTGTTGTTATTGTTATTTGATGTGCAGAAGTTGTATAATAAACTTGTCAATAACCGCAATCGTTCTCCGAATATAAGAATGGAAACAAGTTTGTTGAAATCTTCCGGTAAATAATGAGCAATCGTGCATTGTTGCTTGCGATCACGGATCCTCTTTTTTTCGAATTTCTACACGTGACCCCCAAATATTAACTGCAGATTCGTGATTAGGAGCCCAAAGTCATTAAGTATGCGAAATATGAACAAAATCGGGGAATGGCCCGGTATTGTAAAATTGCTTCCAGATTTGCTTCATAAATATATGGAGGCTTTTTTCTTACGATTAGTACCTAAGAAACATCTCAACTTGGCTTCACATTAAGGAAAAGTAGATTTGCATATTGTTGTATTCATTATTCAAACGGGACCACACTATTTAGGTGAATACAAGCCTTTGCATCCATGATATGGGGCTGGTGGCAAACCGTACACTATTCAAGATTTTTACATTTTGTTATTTATTTGACAGATTTGATTGTTCATCGTAGCAGAAACCACAAATAACAGATATTTTGTCCTAAAGTGTGACTGAAAAACATGAGAAATCTAACCATGCTAAACCTAACACTCCTGACCAAATAAAATTGACCACAACTAAGAAAAAAGTTATTGAAATATGCATTTCCCACTGTGCTTATTCTTGAATGTTTTAGTATCCATGTGACCAATGTTCATTCAGTATGTCATATCCTGAAACAATCACAGTTTTTAAAAACAAAGTATCATATTTATGTACACAAACATGAAGAAAGGAAATGAATGCAAATTCTAATTGCATTAATTACACTTGTAGCCTAACAAAAATGTATTTTTATGAGCACCAATGTCACGATGTTATAAATAGTCCCATATAAAACCACCCATTACTTGGCCATAACACATTTGCACGAGTTAAGAACAAAAACATTCGTATTAAACACAATGTTCTTAAAGAATGCAAAATTTGCTACTTTTTCGCTGTTTAGAGGGTAACCAGCACCCACAATATGTCTTAACTGGATAAGCAAAAACAACTTTTCACTAATATGCAAATCGTGTGCTTTTTCCTCAAGATCTAGGAACATTTTAGCACATACAGTGTTTCATCTATCTGCTAAAGTGGAAAGTTTTCGAAGAAAAATGATCTTTCTTACTGAATATTTGTCTTATACTGATACTGATTGACTTTTTACCACTAGTCCCATTCAGCGAGCCAGACAACTTCAAGTCGTCTTGAAGATCTCGCACATTTAGCGTCCGTCCAGCGGAAGTTGATGTCACATCTTACAGAGTAAGAGTGTCCGGCCATTTGGGCAGCTTACAGCCATCTTGCAGCCAGAGCAAGTCAAGGAAAAGTTGACTTATTTCGTCTGCACAAGATCTTGCAATATTATGCACTTTGAGATAATGTTATTGCTTGAATGACTACAGTCATACTTGGCTATGTCTGACAACATTCTTTGTATTCATAATAAATAAATGATATTTTGAAAATGTTTAAATATTGGTTTGAAGTGTAAGAATAGAGAAGTTCATTGTTTTATATCAAGACCACCTTCACTGAATATATCTCGTCTGCTTCAAAGAACGAAGAGCATTACTTCGACACAAGATTTGAACAATTTAATCTACTTTAGTGAATGCTAAATACATATCCCTAATGAGACCTAACGTGGTAACATTTTCTTCTATTCAGCATAAATATTTTGATTGAACTCTGCATATTATGAAGCTGAATATGAAAATGAACTAAAAATTGATTTTAATTACTTAAATTCAATTAAATGTATGCCCAAAGAAGATATACCATATTTACCCCCTTTTTGAGAATAGTAACTACTTTTTTCATTCTTTCTTAAATATATTAATTGTCCGTAATTTTTACCTTTACAGCTTGTATGCTAGTTGTTGCAGTGACAAGTTTCATCAACAGACCTCATGCGACTTACTTTATGGTCCGGCGATTCAGCTAAGATGATCTTAAGCCGGAAGTTGGTAGTTACCTGTTTCCTCTCAGATATATCTTGCAGTTGTCTGGCTCACCGAATGGGTCGGCTACTGTCTTAATATTACCCTGACATTTCAGAGACTTCCCTTACTATTTGGCACACACAGGAGATTTACTGTGTAGAATTTTCAGCTAAAAATTTGGGTTCAACCAGAACTTGAACCTTAATCTCTGGCGTGCCGTGCCCTACCAACAATCCCACACACAGCGGAAAATCAGGTGGCCCTATTTCCGATCGTTTAATTCTGAACTAATAATAGTACACATGCATTTTTTACATGGTTCGATTTCTATGTATGTCTATTAACACACAGTTCATAGTCTTAGTGATTACTTGCTGCCTGTTTTCTGGAAAATTATTTTTCTTTTCCATATTCACCTACATGAGTCTTTTCGAACAGCTGTTGATTTACTGTTGTCTTGGATATTGACTGCTGCCGTCATCTACTTCAAGTGCATGGGGTGCAACAGGGTTTTTAGTCTGTAAGTAGTGGGTGTTTCAGAAATAATTGAAGGGTTACAAAAATTAATTGTAAAGTATTGAACTTAGGTTAATGAAACCACTCCAGAACGTAGGAATATTAACTCTCAGCTTAAAACATGGATGCACAAACTGTTTGCATTCCTCGTTCATTCTGGACTGTGCAATAAATTTTTGTAACCCCTCAATTATTTCAGAATAGGGTTACCAGACGTCCGGTTTTTCCCGGACATGTCCTACATTTTAGCTTTATGTCCGGTGTCCGGGAGGAATTTGAAAAATATCATAAATGTCCTACATTTTGAGCGTCACATGATATTAATGAGGACAATATGTGTTTCACTTGAACGAAAAGAAACCATGCAAGTTACAAGTCCATGGACTGCCCTCCCAAATTCAATAGTGGAAGTTATTTTGATTCAATCATTGCCCAAAAAGATAATAAAAGTTTATGCTGGAATGACAACGGAAGCAATTAAGGAACAAAGTTTTGAGACCCCATATTGCTGAATATTTGTTAGTCATTACAGGACATAATGCAAATGTTGAGACACTATACTTTCATTACCACCAAATCACGAGAGAAATATTTCATTTCATAAAGTCTTAAAAAGTTTGGTACTGGTCCACATAATGTCAAAGAGTTTGACTGTCTAATCTCTCATAAATATATTTTGACTCAACCTGAAATTTTGAGAAAAGTTGGCTCATCTTACCAGTTAAAACATCTAGTAAGAGGTGCATTGTTTAGTACGATTACAAGTTTGGAAGTTTTGCATTAAAGAACTAGTTAAGAATTATTTTATTTAACTGAAAAGTGTCAATTTTAAATTACTCACTAACGTGTTTTATAGAAATATGTATTATTTTTTTGTGTCCTACATTTTGACTCAATGTCCTACATTTTAGGACATTATGTCCTACATTTCCCTTATAGCTATCTGGTAACCCTATTTCAGAAACACCTGATACTTTGATTGTTAGGTTAAGCAGGTCAGATTTAGGTTAGTAAAATAACATCCATAAATGCTTACAACACCCAATTGCACAATATCTGGTCTCAAGCATGGAATACCCTTTGAACTGCCCATGAAGTCTGCTGGAACTGCATGTCTGAGACTGACTGTAAATGAAGAATATATGCTCTGTGCAAAGAACTGAAACTTGTGTGAGCTACTTTTCAGATCATGATTTCTCCAATAAATAATACTTGGTGAAACTTTTAACGGTGCTAATTAGTTTCTCCAAACTTTGAATTTACTCCCACAAACATTTCCAGAATTCTAAAGCACTTCTCAATGCTCCTATAAAACTTTTAACAAAATATTATACATTCGGAATTGTAACCAATCTGGTGAAACCAGAGCTGGCTCAATAGCTTGGTTGGTTGAGAAATGGCATGGTATGCCAGAGATCCACATTTCAAGTCCTGGTTGAGTGCATTTTTTGCTCAAATTTCTACATTTCAGACTTTTTTTTTTTATGTTATTTATTTATTTTTTGCCTACCTTGATATGGAAGATCTTGGGCCACCTCTTGAAACTTGCATTTGTATATTATACAGATGACCATATGAATTAACATCAACACCCACAGAACTAGTCCATGGAATAAAACTCTGTTCAAGAGTGGGTTAACCTTTTTCACCCCGATCGAGATCCTACATGTAACCCCTTCCATCGCGAGCATCTTGATCGAGATCCTCTAGCATGCTCGTTTTTACGTTATAATGTCGCTATTTTTGGCTGGATTTGCGATTTTCTTCTTTTACATTATTGTTAACACACATATTAAACAATTATAACTCTTGCACGTCTTGGTGTCGAACAAAAATGGCTGCTTTTTTTGCGCCGTTTCCTCACAAAGGAAAAAAAATCTGACAAAGAAAGGCCGGATTTGTTAGGAATTCTTTTCTTCCACCACTGGAAACTAGACGGGTGAAAAGTTTGCTTCTCGGTACCCAAGGTGTTAAGGAATTTTCCCCATGTCGCCACGAAGGGGGAGAGGAGGGGTTGAGGAAAACTGCGCTATTACAAAGAAAAGTTTGAAAGCAAGATGAAAACAGGTCTTTGTTGCCAAGCACATGTTTTTTAAGTTTCTGCAATGTGACCCCTGCATTGTCTAAAAATAGAAAGGGGGAGATTTGGCACATTTTCGTCGCCCCTTTCCTGGCTATCGTTCTAGCAACATCCCGAAGCTCAGCAGTGGTGGTTTCGTGCGTGCATCAGTTGGCTTTTTTTGTGTGAAGTTTGTTATACGACCTCATGAATTAGTTTGCGAGTGTGTGTATTCCTAAAACTGTGGTGATTATTTCCATGTGTATTGTTACAATGTCTTGTACGTTTTGTCGGGGAAGGGGGGCGAAACCCTCATTTTTTCAAATAAGGTCTTGAATTTTGAGGTTCATCCCCCCCTCCTTATATGTGCATAAATTTTATATAGTCCGAATCTATGGTTCATTCCAAGTAAAACAATATATCATTTGTCTGTCTACGGCAATTAGTGTCCAATCTACAGTTGTTTGAAGGTAACTATACATTTTGTTGAAATTCGAGACTTGAGTCGGTGCGCAAACATGTCGTTTTGGGATTACAGGTCGTGTTCTATTGATCATATGATAATAGTGCAATTATTTTCTTGTTCCTAACACTCCAGCGATTATTTCCATGTGTATTGTTACAATGTCTTGTACTTTTTTCCCCATTTTTTCTTAAAAAAATTTGGAATTTTCCGTTTCCTCCCCTGCCTTCCCTCCATATATACACTGAGTGTGCATAAATTTTTTATATAGTCCGAATCTGTGGTTTATTCTGAGTAAAATGATATATCATTTGTCTGTCTACGGCAATTAGCGTCCGATCCACAGTCATTTTTATAAAACTCTGAATTTTGCTGAAAATCGACTCGGACAGCAAAGGGGTTACATGCGAAAGAGGCTCGGGTGGCTAAAGGTTAATCAGAATGAAATGATTTCTGTTGAATTTTTTTCTATTAGCACAGACTGTCTAAACTTTAAAAATGTCTGCTCAAACTACAGGGCGCAGCAGCGTTCATAGTGTAATTGAAAGTTTCAATAGTATGTGGATTTTTTTTTATTGAATGACTTCTTCTTCTTCTTCCTCTTTTGTCTCATAGCGACGGGGTTACCTCTATCCACTCCTTCCATCTCTCCCGTTCCTTTGACTTTCTCTTCAATTCTCTTGTTCCTTTCTTTTGTCCTATTTCTTCTATTGCTTTTTTGAATGTCTTCTGGGGTCTGTCTACCTCTCTTGTTCTCCTTCCCTCTGTTCTAACTCCCATAAATTGTTTTACTTTTCTACCTTCGTCCATTCTTACTACATGTCTGAACCATTTTAATTGTCTTTGTGTTAATTTTCTTCTATTGGCTTATGATCTAATTCTTCTCCAATTCTTTTATCATGTTCTCTATCTCTTCTTGTTTTACCAACTATTCTATGGAAGCATTTCATCTCTACTGTTGTTATTTGTCTTATTTCTTTTCCTCTTACGGCCAGCTTTCACTTCCATATAGTAAAATTGGTTCCACTACTAACGACATACACTTGTTTAGTTTTGGTGCCTATTTCCCTTTTTCCGAAAATGGTGTGGCTTAGTTGGTAGTATGCATTGTTAGATTTCCTTCCTCTCAGGGGTGCCCATCCCCCCCCAAAAGGTAGGACATGCCCCCCCTCCCCGTTTATGCTGAATTAATTACTCAAATTATTTTTGTCACAAAATTTGCTGAAAAATATAATACCAGAGGTGCAACCAAAAATTTGTGTCTGGGGGAGCAAGTATCAGGATAAACGTACCAATAATAATAATAACATTAATAATGGCTTTATTATTATTATTACTACTACCACTACCACCAGTAGTAGTAGTAGTATCAAAGACATTATTATCCTCGTAAATTACGCAAAAAGGGAGAGAAGTCTGTGCCAAAGCATTTGTGTGGAACGAACGATTTGAAATATTTTTCGACACCAGCAATTTCACATTAGCTAATAATGGAAATCAAGCACACAAACTATTTTTTGGAATGGCAGAAAATGAACGATAAATTCATTCCGAAGATACATGTATAACTTTTATGTACGTACAACATATGTTTCACACATATGCAACATGGAGCGACATAAAATAGAAAATACATATGCAACAAGCTAACACTAAATTGTGTATGTATTCAAAGCTTATTCAATACAAATATACAACACATATTATTTAAATAAATTACATTACAGAAAACAAGTAGAATGGGAGCAAGAAAATTTTTAGATCCAATTTTTGCAATTGAAAACAATATTGATTTAATACGGCGCAAATAATTTCTCTGGACGCAATGGCATTCTTTCTTTTACAACTTTTTTTTAGATCATTCGGTGCCCATGGCCGACTTCCGCCACCCTTAGCTACAGCTATGAACTTGAAAACAAGAAAAGCAGATAATGCGAGCGAAGCAAGCAAGAAAATGTATTTTTATTTGCATAAAATTTGAAATCAAAGGGGGTAATTGCTCCTCTGTGCCTCCCTGCAGGGGCCTTAGGCTGTCAATGTTTGTCCCCAGTTGCTACCCTAGAATTGACTTCTACCGAAGGTGAGGGGGGGTGGGGGCAATGAATCTGTGGTTGCGTCACTGTATAAGACAGACATATTTAAGCACTTTAGGGCTTTAGGCTCTCTGCCATTGTTAGTCAACCTTATTCTGCACAGTTTGTCTGCTCGACTAACCTTGTATTAATGCGAATACCATGCCCCCCCCCCTCCATCCAAAACAATTCTAAAGACATAAGAGGTGGTGTTTCATTTCAACCCTATCGCCGCGATCACTCACAGGTAGGTAGAAAAACTATACATAATAATCAATAACAAATCAATCAAACAATATGATCCCCCCATTTTTGTGTGAAGATATATAGAATTGGTATAAAATTTTGTCCGCCCCCAAAAAAATTCCCATCACGCAGGCACCAACCCCTTCCCCTGTGGGCACCCATGCTTCCTCTTGTATTCTTATGATTGTTTCCAGATACTCATATCTTTCTGTCCGCTCCAGTTCTGTTTCATCACACATTATGTGTATTCTTTCTATTTGCATTTGGCATCATTCTTTTAGCCTTTAGCACTTCTGCCCATTCTGTAACTGACTCCTGTGGCTTGTTCTCTGTATCTGCTATTAGTATTATGCCATCTGCGTATACTAATGCTTGGCAATGGATTGGTCTCCCATTCCAATTACCCACCTTTGTTCTTTCTGTTCTTCTCTTGCATATCTTTTGAACTTCATCCATAAATACTATAATGAGTAGCGGGCTCAAACTATCTCCCTGTTTCACTCCTTTCTTCAACTTAAATGTGTCTGACATCTTTCCATCCAATCTTACTATTCCTTCTACTTCTTATATGTAGATTTTATTACTCAAATAAGTTTCCCTGGGATTTTTCTTTTCTCTAATATTGTCCATATTTCTTCTCTGTGTACAGAGTCGAAAGTAGCCTTTAGATCTAAAAATACTAAATTCATCTTTTCCTTTTTCTAAGTTTTATCACTTATTGTTCAGATGGAATATACATGATCTTGTGTTTGTCTCCCAGAACAAATAGCAGCCTGTTCTTATTGAATGACCTAGTACCTAATTGTACAGAAAGGAATACCATTTACTAGTTAATGTTTGAATATGACCCCTTGGAAATGAGTACCGCGGCATGCCACACATTGTCCCAAGCGCCATCGGACGCTGTCCATTACTAGTTCTAACATGTTTGTCACGATACTTGGAATTACATCTCAGATGCAAGACACACTCAGACACAAGATATTGGCAGGACTTGCTTGGAATAATTCTTGCTTAAGAAAACCCCATAAGTAGTAGTTCCAAGAATACAAATCTGGGGACCGTGCTGGCCATGGGATGTCACCATAACGGGAAATTTTTCATTGAATAAAAATATATATTTTCTTAATTTCAAACTATACCTAAGTAGGGGTGATTAAATAAATGTTAAGAAAAAGGGAAAAAAAATAGGTGAAGAATTTTGGATTTGTTATTTCAGTAGACACCCTGTATATGCATGGGGAACTTTACCTTTATCTTTTTACCAGCATGTCCAAGTCCTGGCAATACATTCATGTAATTTTACTCTGTGGTTAAAAGTATGATGTGTGATTGTTAATGCAACATGGTTAGTACTTAAGCACATGTTGCCTGTGCATGCAGACAAAAATCTGTTCCATCAGAGTTGCCAGCCAAGATTATGTGCCACTCAGATTTCACTTTTTTGCCTCACCCATAAAATCAGAATCTTCGGGTTCACCAATTGCTGAACATAATCTGTTTTGGCTGCAAGCCACAGGTTACATATTGTGACTGGGTGCATATTACTCACTATATAATACAAACAATACTAAAAATAGTATAATTTTATACTATTATAAATTTATACTATTTTTAGTATTGTTTATAAACCACAGGTTCACATATCACCTATCACCAAAATTAAAAGCTTCAAATTATGATAGTGATATTAAATGTACAACTTTCGCTCCTGAAATTTTTCTGACCAAGGGGGATTTGTCGTGCTTTGAGTCATTGATTTCTATAAATTCCACCATGTAGTAATTGGCAATCAATGGATAAGTAGGGTTCCCATTCACCTGGAAAAAGCCCAGGGAAATTTGATGATTTTTGTCAGGAACTGACAAAACACATTTCACATTTTCCTTTAACAGCCTTCTTGATTGTAGATATGAAAAAAAATGTATTTAATGTTTCTTCATTATTTAAAAAAATAATTGAATAAACTTCCTTGTTTGGTTTGGTTGATTGTTTGAATTAGGTTGTTTTATGACCTTTTCTGCCACTTTTGGCTAATCGCGGTTATCAGTAATGATATGAAATTGTTAAAGAGACACAAAGAACATCCATGCAAAAGCTGGGATTCAAACGTGACCCCTGACATTGTGACACACTGTGCCAACCACTGGAATGGAGGTCGGTTTCATTATTTGGTTAGTATGTAAAGTTGGGGGCATTATCAGATAGTCTGGAAATTTACTTGGAAATATTTCCAAAAGCCAGAGAATTTGATTTGCCTTAAAATGAGCAGGAACCTTGATAAGGCTTGATTACGAAAATCTGGTGTAAATATCAATCATAGTTTTCAAGTTATCAGTAATTAAAGTTACAGATGCATGCCATTTGAAACGCACTGTAATTGAACATTAAATGCACGGCCATGAAAATAGGCAGCTTGGCTGAATTGCGCTGGTGCCACATATCGGAAAGCAAAACGAGAGTGGGACGAAAGTCGCTGGTTCGCAAGCACTGTGTGGCAACATCAACCGGTTGGCATTTTCTAGTTCAGACATCAAACCGACCTCTCTCCGGGGGCACTTTTGTGTCATCTCGGACCTTTTGTCAGTTTGCATCATGTGGATTAAAAATATATATTCTAAAACAAGATTTTTCATTCTCTTAAACTTAAACCGCCAAACACACGGGGTTGTGCTCCAACGTGGCAACAGCATGAACTGCCATCCGCCTAATTTCATGGCCGTGCGTTTAGTGTCCAACATTTTGAGTACATACATTGCTCTCATCATAATTCCCTGAAAGTTAGATCCTAATATCGAATTAACCTAGCTGGTAACCCAAGAACACGTGTTCGAATCATGTCACCAGGAAAGCTACAATTTATATATTGTCTTCAAAATCATCTCTGTACCATATGAGGCGTTGCAGATATTAGGGACGAACTCTCAAAACACAAGTTCCGAGAATCAGTAGTTTTAAATGTATTCACATCTATCTCGTTGCTTGTGCAGTGTTCTATTCCATTCTAAAGCAAATATCAGAGTATTTGAGGCAAGGTAGACTCTTGTCACACATTGCATGAGTTCCTACAATGTACACACTGGCGTACGCAGAATTTTTCTGAAGGGGCTTGAATTGGAGGGAGATAGTGATAGCTGCTTTCTAATGGGAAGATACACTATAAGAGGTCATTTTTAAGGTGAGTTTCAATTTACCACTGGTTTTTCCAAGTTCTTCACTGCTTAAAATTTCAGACGGGGTTGTAGCCCCCCTCCCCAATGTGTATGCCAGTGAATGTATACAATAAAAGAAATATCAACCTTTGTCGAGTTCGCCCTCAATATCTGCAATGCCTCATATTTGTAATTGTTTTATGCAAGAATAATATTGTTTGAAAATGAAAGCCATGGCCTTAATATATGTATTATAGTAGTTTTCTTTCTTCCTTTAGATTAACATCCATCGGCACATGAGTGACTAAACCCTACCTATCAGAATGATGCAATTTCATCATCCGCCACCCCCAATTCCTAATTTGGGGGTGCCACCACCACCTCTGCCACAGCAGCCGCATTTCACACCCCGCTTCCAGCCTCAGGACAAAGTACAGCGAATGCATTTCTATCAGCCGTATCGACCTTACCCTAGACCAGGACCCGATAATGAATTTGACGGGAAGAGACTACGGAAAAGTGTTATGCGAAAAACTGTTGACTACAATTCTTCAATTATAAAAATGTTGGAGGTAAGTTCATTTTAAATGTTTATTGTGTTGGATCATGTCACTGTTTTGAAATAATTAGCCATAGAAATTAATTTTATTTTGAGCTATGACAATGGCACCTTTCATATGGTCACTCGTATAGAAGCACACTCATATGGTGAAAGGTTCATGGATATTTTGCATGCTTTGTAAGTGAGTGTTTGTTTCTATTCTATTACAGTTGCAATTTTCATGGATTTTTTGATAAGTTACAGTAAATTCAGTTTTTCAGGGAAAATGAAAATTGGGACATTTTTGTGCTTTTCCTGGTAGTTTTGAATGTTTAAGTTCACTTTGTGCACAGATAGGCTAATTGGAACTGTGCCTGTAGTTTAAAGTGGGATCCAAACCACTATATACCTCCACCAGAGATCCCATGCTTACAAGGCTATAAAGATATCATTACACCCTTTTCCAGGTAGTGTAGTGGTTAACAATTGCTGCCTCGTAATCTGAAAATCCTGCACAGTGGTTTCCATTGTACATTAAACTCTGAAGGCAATCTAGATTTGTCTATTGCCCACCTCTGTGGCAGATGGTGGAGTGGTTTAGAACAGCATGCTAAGTCTTCAAGGGTCCTGGGTTTGAATCCCAGCCCTGGCATGGGTGTTCTTTATTAGTGTCCATTCATCATATACTCATCTTTGCAATTAGTCAATAGTGGCAGAAAAGCAAAGTAAAATTAACCAAATCAAGATATCGATCTGCCTATTTTAGCATAAAGTGGAGTTAAAATAAGTTTAGATTTTTTTTTTTTTTACATGTATGTGTTACTTTGACACACTTACTATCAGATTAAAAATTATGGATACTTGAGTTTGGACTCCAATCAAAGATTAACCAGTTAATCTACCTAAAAAATAGTTACATCATAATTTAGCTTATTTAATTCTGCCTTAAGCTTGCTTACTTACTTATTCCGATCCTCTTCTACCGATTGGTGTCGAGGTTTTGTAGAGAGCTCGCCATCTGTCACGATCTTCTGCCAGCTTCCTTCCTTCACTCCACGAGATGTTCCTCCTGCTCAGGATATCCTTCACTCCCTCATTCCATGTCCTATGTGGTCTTCCTTTCGGTCTCTTTGTACCCAATCCTCCCATTCTTGCTTCCCATACCTGTTTAGGTATTCGATGTTCAAGCATTCTGCTGAGGTGTCCAAACCATCTGAGTTGTGCTTGCTCCACATCCTGATATATTGGTTTTGTGTTTAATGTTATTCTGATTGTTTGATTTCTGATTTTGTCCCTTCTGGTCTTTCCCACTGTTCTCCTCAAATATTTCATTTCTACTGTTTGTAAGTTTTGTTTTTGTTTTTCATTAATTATCCAGGATTCACTTCCATATATCAACGTTGGTACATAAGTTGATTTGTACACAATCATTTTTGTTTTTTGGCTTATTTCCTTTTTCCCTAAAAATCCTTTGTTTATGGCATAATATAATCTGTTTGTATTCTTTAAGCTATGGCAACAAATTATTGTCATGAGTGCAAGAAAGTGCCAAGTTTTTTGTTTTCTAAATGAGTGCTCTCTTTGAAATTCTTAAAAAGAAACGTGTGGTCCGATCATGATGAAATTTAAATACAGCGCATGGAGAAAGGTTTCAAATACAATAAAATTCTTAATTTTCAGAATTTTGAAACTGCCAAAAAAATGTTCTATTGAATTTTATGAAACAACTTTTTCTTAAAGATTAGGCACACACGGGAGATCTAGTTCGTAGAATTTTCAATGAAAAATGCAGGCTCGGCCAGGACTCAAACTCGGGTCTCTGGCATGCCATGCCATTGCTCTACCACCGAGCTACCGAGCCAGTCTGGCTTCGCCTGATTTTTTGCTGTCGCTGTTTTACCTGTGTGGAATCATCTCTGTCAGTGCTATAGTGGAACCACAAGCAAAAAAACCTACTAAGACCCGCGACTCCAAAGCACCGCACTCCGGCGTGGAGGGGAGGGGGAAAGTGGACCATGCTTCCTTATGGACCGAGCGTAACGGAAGAAGGAAAAGCTGCGCAGGTACTTTTTGTCCAAGGTTTTTATCCTTATGGTCGTTCTATACTGCAATGGGATCTGTTGCCTTTGAAACCCCGTATACGTAGACAGTGACAGCTAAAAATCAGGTGAAGCCAGTCCGGCTCGGCAGCTCAGAGACCCTTGTTCAAGTCCTGGTCGAGCCTACATTTTTCATTGAAAATTCTATGAAACTTTTTCGTAGTATTAAATTGTCCTACAAACACAATCTTTCTCTTGTATTGAAGCTATTTGCAACCATTTTTAATACCCATTATTGTTGGATTAAAGATGTGTGTTGAATGTGACAACACCACATGTGCTGTCACTACAGCAATGTCCTCGGAACCATAGAATCTGCTAGCTGTTAATGTTTGCGGCGTCGCCACATTCAACACACATTTACTTCATTGAATGAAAATCTTTATAAAATCTGTTTTGCAATGTGCATTGACAATGATAATGAGTTTTAAAAACAGCCACAAAGAGCGTCAAAATAAAACAAAGTATTTGAAAACTTTTCTTGATGAATTTTAAAAAATCTGAAAATTAAGAATTGTATTTACAACTTTTCTACCTACACTGTATTTAAATTTCACGATCGCACCTCAAGTATTTTATTCATTGAATTTCAAGGAGAGTGGTCGTTCTCAAATCACAAAAAAACAGCCACTTTTCTTGTTCTCACTACTATAAAAATTCGAAAGCATATTTGAAAAAGATTGGTTACAGTAGCTTAGTGGAGCTAGATGAGCTAAATTTTGATGTAACTGATTTTTATGCAGGTCTAATGGTTAATTTAATTGGGGTTCAAACTCGAAAATCCAAAATTTTTAATCCGATAGTAGGTATTGTGTTGCAAATTGATGTGTGTAAATGCACCCACTTTCTAACACCATGTTATGCATTTTCTTTTCAGGGCAGGGTGTGGCAACGAGACTTCCGAGATTACAGAGCCCTTCAGCCGGACCTTTGTTACTACCCTGAACTCTATCCCCCACCTAGTTATGTAGATAACGCAATTAATTCAGTAACAACCAAATTTGTGAAGACTGCAACCAACAAAATGAGGTGTCCAATATTTTGCTTAGCGTGGACTCCAGAAGGCAGGAGATTAGTTACTGGAGCTTCCAGTGGAGAGTTTACTCTGTGGAATGGACTCACGTTCAATTTTGAAACTATTCTTCAGGTAATTTGCTGTAGATTGAGGTGGTGGGTGTGATGTGTGTGTCCATGCTCCAGGATTTGAAGTTTGCAGTTTGACTGCATTATTTGTTTCGGTGTTCCTTTGTTGCTTATGTATTTGATAAAACTATGCAATTCATTATGAATATGTTGTGAGATTTCAATGTTACCTAGTACATTTTTGATTCAGGAAGAAGACATGTCTGATGCTTTCAGATAGTGTGTGTTGTATTACTACATTTCCGTGAAAAATCAATATGGATTTCAGTATACAGTGGAACCTTGATTTTTTATTTTTAACCTCTTGTTTACCAGGTATCTTGATTGAGATACTTACCTGTAAACCCTCGGGAACCAGGTATCTCAATCGAGATACTTTGACATGTTCATAGTTTTTATGTCATAATGTCGCTATTATTTGCTGGAATTGCGATTTTTTTCTTTTATATTATTGTTAACACATATACTGCACCGTAAAGACTCTTGCACGTCTTGTTCTTCCATAAAAAGGCAGGAAAATGGCAGCTTCCTTTGAAACTGAGTCAGTGGTGCACAAACGTGTCGTTTGGGAGGTACAAGTTGTGTTGTATTGCTCATAAGATAATAGTGCAATTATTTTCTTGTTCCAAACATGCCTCCGATCATTTCCATGTGTATTTTGACAATGTCCTGTACTTTGTTTTCCAGGGGCAGAAGGGCATTTTTTCTGCGATTTTGAAATTTTCCGGTTCCTCCCCTCCCCCTGCATCCATGTATACACTCAAATGTACATAAATTGTATGTAGTCCGAATCTATGGTTCATTCCGCGTATAACGGTACTTCATTTGTCTGTCTAGAGCAATTAGCCTCCGATCTACAGTCATCTAAATGAAACTCTGCATTTTGCTAAAAATTTGCCCGATCCCGGGGGCTTACATGAGAAAATGGGCTCGGTAATCAAAAGGTTAATGTGACAAAGGTGAAAAACTTGCCAACCTCCGTGCAGGAGTGGTTAGCACAGCATACTGCAATGCCAGGGGTCCCAGGCTCGAATCCTATCCTGGGCATGTGTGTTCTTGTGTGTATGTCCCTTCATCAGTTTCATCACTCATCCTTATCGGTGCGGTTAGTCAAAAGTGGCAGAAAAGTGACGCTAATTTTTATTTTGGAAATTTTTCAGATATGCACTTTTCAAACTTGCCTGGATAAAAAAAAAATGAATTTTCAGTTTTTTCAGCTTGGTTCCCTGTAAAACTTAAAATTGAGGTTCCACTGTAGATCCTTCTTGGGTAAAAATAATAACAATTTATAAAAGAAGCAGTGTAGCCATTTGTAAAGAATAGATTTTCATATTAATTCATCAATAAATGTGTGTGTACTAGAGTACTGCATGGAACCACTTTCGCTTTTTTGTACTTGTTCGAATCTCCCACGCTTGAGCATTTACAGTGGGATATCATTTTAGGGAGAATTCACACCAAAGAGAGAGACGACACGCAACATGTAACATGCTGCAAGAGACACGTGTCACTTGCAAGCGAACACTCAGTAATCAATTGAACCTTTCGAATCAAAGCAACGCGACAAGCTGCAATTCGCTTGCATGTCGCTCAGACTGTGTCGTTTTCTCAATACGGTGCATCGTGTCGCCTCAGTTTGTTGTTCACGTATGCACAGTGAATGCTTCATTCCAACGAGCTATATTTAGACTAGAAGTGAGCCCAATTGGAGGCCTTACAACAAGCTCTAATTTATTGATAGAATAGAGTATCCAACTGTACAATGTTTTAACACTGTTTTAAGATTTAAGAACAACGTTCATTTTGATGCATTTATCGACTGTAATTTGCCTTCCAACTTTGTGTAAAGATGCAGTGTTTTAGCCATTTATGACGTGGCTGCTTTTATTTGAAAAAGCCAGCATATGGAGGCACATTAGTCCAAAATAGATCAGTGAACATGGTAAAGTACTCTAGTGCATTGTATTTCAACCTCCGGGTCCTCCCATCAACTATACTGAGCTGCGAAAGGTTCTGCTAAAATTGGTTGACAAATAACACAATCCCAATATCATATTTGAGTTGTGAGTTTTTGTTTTTTAAGTCCATTTTATGCACAAATAGACATTTGCCCAGTGCTCCACTGTGGTATAGAACCCAGGATCACTTAATTACAAGGAGGCGACGTTACCACTTCGTCATCCATATTTTTATATTTGTCAACAATCCTACACGTAATCAAACTATTATGTATTACTCTTTATGATTATGGTGGAGGCACATAATGGTTCGGATCCCACTTTAAACTGTAGGTCCAGTCCCGATTAGCCTTACTGTGCATAAAGTGGACTTAAAACACAACCAAACTCTTTATGATTATGCTAGAATTTATTTTTCAATATTTAATTTCATGGGTACATGTTAATTCATGCATAAAATCTTAAATACTAGAAAGGCATTTATGAGTAAAATTCTTGGACTAAGGGCATTGACTTAAAAAATAAATACCGGGTCATGGTTTCAAGAAGGTTGAGAACCATTTCTCTAGTGTTTAGGTCTTCGCTTTATCCATGCAAACTGAGTAAGAAACAAGTGTCCCGTGCAGCTTGTCTCTTTGGTGTGAAACACTGACGTTGATTGTCATGTGTCGCCTGTTGCGTGTCTCTTCGGTGTAAATACTTCCTTAATGTGACAATAATCATAGACACATGCATAAAATATCCGTCCTGGCAGTTTCAGCCCACAATCTATTTCATTTTCATATATCACTGTATTGGTAAGATAGACAAAACTACATTTTAGAATGGAGATAATGACAATGTTCACTTAAGTTTCAATTTCACTGCGTCTTTCACCTCACGATCGATATTTGAGGGCCCACTACAACAGACAAATTACAGTTATATGTGTACTACTGGACTTCAAGCGTGTACAGCTCGTTTTGCCTGTTCGAGCATTATTCGCTCGAGCAACTCTACAGCGTGTCCCGCTTATACGTATAATAAAAGAAAAAATCACAACTTTTTTATTTACCAATATTTTTTGTACAAACATGTAAGAACTCAGAATTTTTTTTTTTACAAATCAAGAAAACTAGCGCACTTCCACATGTGAACCGTTAGTGGCACGGTAAATGTCAAACCGGTTGTCAGCCTCAAGCCACACGTTTTGAAGCATGTGCCGGGTAATGTTGCTTACTGCAACCACAATTCTTTCACGCAAGTCTTGCAAATCTCTAACCGGTGTACAGTAAACTTTGTCCTTAACACACCTCCACAACAAAAAATCACACACAGTGTGGTCTGATAACTGTGGGAGCCATTCAATAAAATTCGAACCTCTTCCTGTCCATTGATATGCACATCCAGGAAGTCTCTAACGAGATTTGAGAAATGAACCGGTTTCACGTAACTGTGTTTCCCATTTCTTTATTGAAATGTACGATGGAACTACTTCTTTAGCACCCAAACCATAACGTGCACGAAATCGTCTCTGTACAAGTGTCACAGACTTCACTTCAGACAACGTTAAAATACAAAACACCTTTTCTTGTGGTGACCACATGACGAATGGGTACTGAGAAACTGATAATATCAGTTTTCAAGACATTCTGGCTACTGTGCATGCGCAACTACCACCGAATGTGTTGCTAAAAATAATTTCTGAGTCATTCTTTAAAATAAAACAACAATCACATCATTCTGACAGTTTGTTTAGAAGTTATGATTTTTTCTTTTATTATACGTATAAGTGGGACACCCTGTATATTCCATATTGTATCTAGCATCATCCGTGTAAACTGTTTTGTGCTTGAGCGAAATTATTTTCGTGCAGCACTTTACTATGCACTGAATGACAAACGAAATTTAATATTCGTTTGCCAAACCTGAAAAAAACACTCATTTCTACATACTGCCCTTTCTTACTTTCCAGGCTCATGACAGTCCGGTGCGAACGATGGTGTGGTCCCACAACGACGTGTGGATGGTAACTGGCGACCATAGTGGGTATGTAAAATACTGGCAGTCAAACATGAACAATGTGAAGATGTTCCAGGCGCATAAGGAAGCTATTCGTGGCCTCAGGTACTTGGATTTCGGCCTGAAAATTTGGTGGCTGTTATTTCTATTTACAATAAAGATAGCAAGTTTTATTTTATCTACTTCCATGTCCTATATTTCACAAATAAATAAAGTTTTCAGGAAACCCCCGCATCCTTACCCTGAAAATAAAGTAATAATAAATCCTTATCCTGAATCGATATAAATAACTGAAAAATTAATAAAGAAATACACTTTTAATGTTGAATTTGTGAAAAAAATGTCCATTAAATATGTATGGTATTTTCCATGCTGTATATAGTGAACTGATTTTGTTAAAACCAATAAGAGATAGAAAAATGTTTGGTATTATGGTCTGTTGCATGTTTTCAATGTAAAAAGCATTTTTTGTAGTTGCAATTCCAAAATAAAGTTACCATATAGTTTGGGAATCAGATTTTAAGATGTAATGTTGAAGAACGTATGAGGCAGTTTAAGAAAGCAATAAAGATGGTTTTTTACATAAATGTGGGCTGTTTCAAATGCATATCTGGCATTCTTGTGATGGTATCCGAAACAAGAAATGAAAAGAACAAAAATGCATGTTTGTTTTATTCATTTAGATTTTTTTTTCTAGAGGTGAAAATAGTGTACTGTCCCCTTATAGAAAGTTAGGAACATTTTCATGGAAAATTGTGTGGTGGAAACTTGATTGGATTTGCCACATGATCTCCACACAACTAATATTGAAGTATCAGCATTTTTCTGCTTGAAGGTGATTGGTCGGCTTGTTAGGTTTCGTTTTCTGTCTGTTGGTTATTATTTTGTTTCATCCTCAAGTGCATTTTGACAAGATTCATTAATTATGATGGACTATTGCCCATAACATCAAATAATTCCATCTTTAACGTATTCTAGACTTGTTATACTTTATGTGAGGGGGTGGAGGGTGTTGATCGGGGTGTGTATGGTAGCTGAATAGTTGCGCTTGTTGCTTGGTGATCAAGTTATTTTAAGATTTGATCCTTTTTTGTGATGAAATTACGAGTCACAGTTTGGCTCTCTTCTTTACGTTCCCTTTAGATAAAACAATTTAAAACTGCATGCTTAGAATATTTTGATCTTTAGCTGTAGGCAAATTGTCTTATTGGTACGAAGTGTGACAGCCTGGAAACTCCAGGTGATCTCTGGTGGAAATTTTTCCACTAATCTTCCTTCATTAATGGCTCTTGGACTCACCCAACCTCAGCAATGCGTGCCTAGAGTTAAAGGTGGCCAGAACATGGTTTTGGTCACATCACCTCCAGCATGGTCGATGTTGAGAATGTGTGGAACCCTACCTCTGCATCCTCTACATTTTCCTGTGCTCAGGAGGTAGGACGGACAGTCAATACATTGAGGATAAAGACTGTGTCATGGAACATTGAAACGAGACTGTTCACATGGGTGCCAACCTAGAGCTAAACTATGGTTCAACAAACATTTGAGGACAAGTGGCTTTTTATTTGGTAATTCGTGGCCAGCACATTACTTTAGTTGTTTGGCTTTCTAAATACAAACTTTCTTTTTCAAGTATCTCCCCAATGGCGGTGCTCATGATGCTACAGCAATACTCAGTGGTCACATGGGATTAACCCTGGACTGCATATTCCAAAGGAAAGAACTTTAAACATTAACTGAGAATGCTTCACAAATGCTACCACGTTTAAGCAGCTTACAATCCTCCACTAAAGATATGGGTTTGACTCTTAGCATGCATGAGTGTTCCTTCCTTACATTCATTAGCAATTAGGAAAAACAACAACTTTATAATAAGAACAGCTGCATCATCCAAGACCAAAATATTTACAGAAAAAGCTTGTCAATAACATTAACTTTCTTATCTTGCTTCTTATGGACGTAGAATTTAAGGAGGAGAAAATGAAAAATAAAATATACAGGGCGCTCATCCTCTTAATTTTTGTAGCCAACCAAAAACTCCCTGCTTTGCAAACCGCTGATTGATGACCAAGACCTGGAAGGCAGCTTTTTATTGGGCGATGCATGGTCAGCACTTCAAGTACCATTGCTGATGAGTCGGCTACTATTCGTTTCCCACTGGTAATCAAACCTGGGACCACTCAATGAAATTCAATGAGCATTGCCATTACAGTTGTTGGTCGGGATTTTCTCAGTAGCATAGTAGTAACTGAAGTGGTTCAGATTTCACTCAAAACTAGGTCGTCTTGATTAGCCTACCAGTGCACAAACTGTACTTCACATTCATGTATTGTTTTTCAATTGCAAAACAAAGCCATTGTTTTGTTTGTTCAGTGTCTTGCCTTGTACATTTTCCACACATGATCCTTGCGTGTAATACCATGCCTGTACATATTCAAGATTGCTGATTGCTTTTCAGCTGTACATAAATAAATAGGGGAATATTATTTCTCTGAATAGAAACTGAAATGTTTTGGTCAGTGTTTCTTTTTATTTGCCTCATATACTAACAGAGTAAGTAGCACAATTAACTTGGTGAAGGGCACAGAAAGGTATATGTGCTTACTAGTAACATATGTGCACAGTTACGAAGATTAATAAACCTGTAAATTCACTGCCGCAGCAACACTTCCATCTGCCCACATCCTGAGCAGAATCAATCCATTCTTGACCTTCTTAAAGGTGCCTTACCATTTCCCAACAAGTATCCTGTAAACTCTTTCCTGCCTCTGGCTGTGTTATCGTAGAAGGCAAGCACCTCCATTTTTTTCTGGTCTTCCACCACTCGTCTCTTTCCACAGTGTTCCCATCTTGTTCTCCCCTTTGGCATTACTCCCACTCGTGCGCATTGTAAGCTCTTACTGGCAGTCTTTCTGTACCCATCCTCTTCATGTGTCCGAACCATCTAATCTGTGCCTGATCTATCCTGTCCTGAAGCTTCACCATCCCCACTGTCTGTCGGATCTCCTCATTCCTTATTCCATCCCTTCTAGTCTTCCCCAACATACTCCTTAAAATTTTAATTTCCACTACCTACCTGCATCTTTCTTTTGTCTCTTTGTGTCATTGTCCAAGCCTCTGCTCCATATGTAATTATTGGTGCATAGTATGCGTTATATGTTACATTTTTGCATTTCATAGGTACATCCCAGTTCCATATTAATCTTCGAATGCTTTGATATAGTCCACCACCCATTTGCCCTCTTCTGTGTACCTCCTCATCTATTCTTCCACTTCTCTCAATTATGCTTCCTAGATATTGTGAGAAGTGGAAGAGTATTCTTGATTTAATTGTTGTAGTATTAGGGGTGAATATAGATGTGCAATTAAGGTATCGTGTAGTCTTCACTAACCTGTTTATTTCTTTTAGGCCCTTGTTTTTGAAAGCTTCATGCATATATATTAGATCAAGTTAAATTAATCTTAGTTCTCAATAAATGAATCGGCTGCAACCTGGCTTATAGCATACATGGCATAATCTTGTAATCAGTGAGCCCCTGGTTCAATCATCATTTTTGGCACAGTGCAGTCAGTTGGGTCCCACTAAAATTATAGATCAGTTCTGATCATCTTATCTGAGCATAAAAGTAGAATCAAAACCAAGTTTCAGCTGCAGGAATATGAAACAATTGAGACTAGCATTAAAAGGTTGGGATTTAGTTGGCATAGTGAAAGAAGGGGTTATTTACATATAATGAGCAGAGTGAAAGGTCTCGTAAAATTGACTTTTTTGTTTCCTCTGAAACAGCTAAAATAGAAAATTGGGAACAAAAATAACATACAAGAATGAAAATATTCATATCAAGTGTCTAAATGTCTGCAATAGAATCAGTTGATTTGGGGGGAAAAAATATGGACTGCACCATAAACTGGTAGGATGATGAGACAATGAATAAATAAGGTAATACCAGATACCTAATTTTTTTTTCAACTCAGAAATGTGAATTGTGGTTGCAATCTGCATGTAATATATGCACTGCTGCTTACTATTTTTGTGGCCAAACACATTCAATACTAGACACAATTTTTCTGTCAAAGGTAATGTATTTCCCTCTGATGACTACACTGGTCATACTTTCTTAGTCTTCTCCTCTGTTAGTTGTAGTTTACTTCATTTTTGGAAATTATAAGAGGCCTCAAAAAACTTGTTTTTTTTCAACAAATATGCTGTTAGCAACAAAGAAAAACTATTCTTCACTAGTCTTTTATGATCTTGAAGAAGCTCAAGACTACTACATTCTTAGTCAACACTACTTTTCAAGTTGTTTTTTTTTCCATCAGTATAATGAATTCTTTCACATTTAAGCTGCAAATTTTCCTTCTGAATTTTCTTCCATTAGATAAAACTCTTTTTTCCTTAATAGATAAAACACTTTGTTTTCCTTCACTCGTAATGAATTTACTCTCTGAAATTATTTCGTCTCATACACCACGTATGGTAAACTGGAGATAGCAATCGCGTTTAGTATCCCATAGTATCATGCAAATATGTATATTTGGCTAATAGATCATTTACCTAGCTAGTTTTTCTGCACACACTGGTTGGCCCAGGGCATTTCCCTTGGGTGGTGTCAGTATCACGTAGTGAATGAATAAAGTTCAAGTTGAAATTGAGACAACTGCTTCAGGGTTTTTCTTTCAAAGAAGGGTGCCACAAAAATAAGGTCCATTGTTAGATTAACATTCCTAAAATTAGAACTGACCTCTGTTGTGTTACAGCTCCGTGAGGGCCAAGGTCCATGAAGTAGCTTTTTATTGGGTGGTTCATAACGAATGCAGAAGTCCCATTGCCACAGTTATTTGAATTTCATGAATGGAGTACACTACTTAGTGTCCTCATAATACTGAATTAATGCAATTTTTAGGCTTAAAACAAAGGCAAAAGCTGGAAAACCAACCCCCCCTCCCTTTCCTTGTAACATAACATCTTTGTTCTAACCTTACAGTGCCAAGGTTTATCATAGAATTCCAATTGGTAGAGATGAGACTGATAAATGGTATTGCCAATTGTTTTACCAATCCAGTATTCCTAAAAATTAGGGATGGGACCAGTTAATCGGTACTCTATCGGTATCGGCCGATATAGGCATACCGGTATATTGGTTTATCGGTAAAATTAACGATTATTTTACTGATCCAATATATCGATAAATATAATTTAGTGCAAAATTCTACCATTTTGTTGTAATTTTTATGGACAGACAATCTCGATGCCCTACTTTCTAAGTAATTGTCTAAATATTAAACTTCTTTTGCACTGCAGTCACCTCGAAACACACATTTGTTAAGGAGATCAAGGAACATTTCATGTTCTTCAAGTACCATATCTAATTTTATATCATTTTGGTAGAATATCGGTATCGGTACTTTATCGGTATTGGCCCATCCCTACTATAATTAGACACACAGTGGTTCAATCCATAGGGCATCGAATTGCCAAATGGAAAACCAGAGTTCAATTCCCAAGATAGACGATTTTCATAATTGATGATTTCGTGTGGAAATTTCCCTCTGCATGAAGCTGCTCAGGATCACCCAGCCTCTAATAAATGGCACCTGGTGGGGGAGGAGGGGTAAAGGCAGCCAGAGGTGGTGCTGATCACGTCACCACCACAAATGTCCATATTGACATAGCCATCTTATGAGCAACAGTGTATAGATCAGAGTTTATTCCTTCTGTGGTGCAGCTTTGGTGGCCCTGTATGATCTGCTTTTGAGTCCAGGCCTGGCCACCTGAAATCCTTAGTGACATCATCCATCTTTTGTTACGTCTGGTTGGGTTGGCATAGAAGTGAACAGTCTCCATCTTCCAGCACTTTTGCTTTCCACTTCTGCTTTTTTCTCTCAACACTCTCAAATACCTGTTCCTTTTCCAGGTACATTTGTGTTGACCTTAACCATTTTTCCACTCCTTGTATAGTGTATAATCTCGATAACACACTTTCTCATCCCATCCTGTTCATACACCCAAACTACCTGAATAGCATTTTGTAGGTTTGGTGCGTATTACAAACAATTCCAGAATATAAAAAGACGTTAAAAACTGTACTTACGTGTGCAAGTATGTTGTTCCTATTTTTCTTTCTTTAGAACTACGTTTCGGACACTAACTGTCCCCTTCTTCAGGTTCGTATGAAAAACTAGGTACTATAGTAGAAGGGGATAGTTTGTTTGCAAAACGTAGTTCTAAAGAAATTAAAATAGGAACAACATACTTGCATACGTAAGTATAGTTTTTAATGTTAATTTTTTAACGTATTTTTATAAATTACCTCAATCATAACTGAGCTGTTCTGTCTTTAGCTTCGCTACCGCCAACTCTGTGTCGAATCTCATCATCATAAATTTCATCATATTGTCATTCATCTTCTTCATTCAGTTAGCCTAAAGAGGGACAAAAGAACATATAGAAAAACAAATGTCTTCTATGGCATCATACAAATGTAATCTAATATGTATTTTATTGTCCATAGTAATATGCACTTGCTAAAGTATGGCATAGGAAATCATATTTCTGTTGTCTCCTTTTTGTGATGACATGAAAGCCATCGTAATGTTAAAAGAGTTCTGAGCATTTAAAGGTAACATGAAATTTGAAAACATAAGAAAAAGGATAAATGTGGAAAATTACTTTGTGATAGAAGTAACTAGTACTTTAGCTACACATTAAAAAATATTGTCCATGCAATGCATTTTATTTTTTCTGTGCATGACTATGCAGTAATCTTACAGAAATGTAACTGACTTTGGTGAAAGAAACTTAATTTTGTGTTTATTAAATAAGGAAAAAGAAGACCTTGTTCCTTAAGAAATGAGTATGTTATTTATGTTTTTTATTCTTAAGACTTGTTTTTGTTACTATGCATTGATGTTACTTTGATAACATATTTAGTACTTTTAACACAAGAATGCCAGATGTATCATTTGAAACTGTTTCATTTTAACATTTTTCCTAAGTAGAATAACAATTTCCATCATTGCAATTCTTCAGTAATATTTCTCATTGCTCTCATTCTAAGTTATGCAATGATGATCCCCATGAAAAATATTTATGGTGTGAACACTCAGAATTTGTCACTATCATCCAAAATTTGAAGAATTTTCAAATAGAATGCTTAAAGAAGAATGTAAGGAAATTTAGAGAAGTGGAAAACCTGGATGAAACCTTTATTTCCTTATCTTTTAAAAGAAAAAAATACAACCGAAGTTGTGTAACATTCCCAGACATCGTATCCAATAATGAATAAACTACTTAGTTGAGTATATTGTAGGGTTTTGACATAAATATATTAAATATTTGAAGACACAAAAGAAAGAAAAAATTCTGGAATTCTGACAAAGAAAAATCTTCTACTTAGCTTCAGCCCAACCGATCAAAAATTTGCAACTTGCTCCGATGACGGCACGATCAGGATATGGGACTTCTATCGATGCAACGAAGAACGAATACTGAGAGGTATGTACTTTTTCCTTCATTTTGGTCATAATTTTTTTAGTGTCTGCACAGTTTAGTTATTGTAGATTAAAGGTGGAAGTTTATTCGTTTAGCCAGGAATATAACAACAAATTAGTTTCTAGCTTCTAAGTAATCCTGGGGTATTGGTATTGTACAATTAAAATAATTTGGTTCATGATGGATTAGAGTTGCGAATATTGAAATCTTTGTTTGTAGAGCACTAAACCTTAGATTCCATTGTGGGGAGATGGCATAGTGGTAGTGACGTTGCCTTGTAATCAAGGGGTCCCAGGTTTGATACCCGGTGGAGGTAAATAGTGGTTTGGATCCCACTTTAAACTGTAGGTCCAGTCCCGATTAGCCTTACTGTGCATAAAGTGGACTTAAAACAACAAATCAATCAATCAAATCCATTGTGGGGAATGAAATTGTGTGCATAGCTTTATTTTTCAAGTCTTCGAACTTCTTGAATATGTTGAGTATCATTTGACTATTCAGTTGCCAGTTACACGAAGATAAAATGTATTTACTATTGTTACCTCGGTAGTGTACGTAGAGTCTTGCACCAATGGTTCCATGTTTGAGTTCTGGCCTTCAATTTCATCTAATACCATTAAACCTGATTGTTACAATTAGTCAAAGTGGCACAAAAAGAAATGTAAAATACTTCTGCTTCTCTTTCTTGGTGGCCAATTGTGTTAAGTATTTGACTCACAATCTTGCCTGCAGAACTTCTAGGTTCGAGTCCTGACCAGAGCGTAGGTGTTCAATGGTATTTGTTCTTTCATCTGAATTTTCATTCATCCTTGTTAAAATTAACCTGACAAGGTAGAAAAGCAATGTAAAATGACCACTGTAAATCGTCATCCTTCACAATTCATTGTGTGAGAACCATATGTTTAACATATGTTCTCTTAACGGCTGTATTTGGAGTCAGATCGACATATCTCCACTTCTAATCCTTAGCAGTAAGGTGTAATCATGTATCTCCAATTTACTGAATCTTTTAAAAGGCAGACATATTCCTAAGAATACATTTTTTTCCTGTCCTGTATATGTGATAAATTGGTGCTACATCTGTCTGTTTCTCAAACAACAAATTTCCAGTCTCTCGCTGGATGGAGAAACAAGTGTAACCTATAAATTTTGTGTTTTCATTCACTCCTCTCTTTCCACTGGCAGTTTGGTCTTTCCTTTAGCCTCTTCTTATTCCTTGTGCAGTATACACACTCACTGGCCTTATATTGTGCCCTCTTCATACATTAAAACTCCTCAACCATGCCTGGTCTACTGGTAACTGTAAATATAGACCATTTCTTTACGTGCAATTTGTATATTGATTATATTGAAAATATAAGATATGTTATACAGAGCAATGACACTATTTTTCACACTGCACCCCAAAATCTGTGGTAGCATTAGATGCCAGCAACTCTCTTTCAAAGGAAACTTGCTGGCCTCTGTGATGGAGTGGTTAGCACAGGGCTCCCAGGTTCGAAACTCGGCCTGGGCATGGCTGTTTGTGAGTGTCCCATCAATTTTCATCATATGATCATTCATTCTCATCTTCACAATTAGCCAAAAGTGGAGAAAAGCAAAGTAAAATACATCATTCGTTTGCTCATTCATTCTAAAAGAATCATGACTCCAGCATGCAACCATTCTTTGAAGGCCAAGGCTTGCTAGACATTTTTTCATTAGCTTCTGAAATTGTGGACAAGAACCTGTTACTGCTTTGAAGTAGTCCCTGGGTTGCCTTACCAATAGTGGGTCTGTACAATGTACCGAAATTGGGATTGCCCACACTCAAAATGAGAACATGAACCACTTAATCTACTGAAATCCATCTTGTTTTTCTTTCTGGCATTGGTGTATCAGTTGCTTTGTGGTAAAGGAAAAACCTCGCTGCTGTCTTGAGACTTTGATGAAATACTTTAACAATTCTGATGGCATAGTTTTAGCTATTTTTTATTTGTTGTAGATATGGATGTGTGCATATTTTTTTTTCCAGAGAGGGGCAAGCAGGTATATTGTTTTCGGCTGATGGGGAGAAGGGATACATGTTTATTTCCTCCCCCCCCCCCCCCCACTAGCAGCATTGCACTCTCAAAAAATGCTCCTTCGGTTTGGAGTTATGTTTCTGCAATGCCCTTATAATAATTAACATAAATCACTGAGACTCAAATTAAATTATATGTGTGAAATATATAATGTTAGCTTGACAATTATTGACATTCTCGATTATTGACTACTATTTTTGTTTTTCCCCAATTACAAATGAAACAACCTAATAATACTTGACAACAAATTTGAAGACCTTTTCAGTTCTTCAGATGAAATCATGTGATTTGGACTAAACCGAGGATACAGAATTGAAGTGTGAAATCCGTATGTTTCTATCATGCATCATTTTTATTGCACAGCCACCTGATACATGTGTGAAAGGCATATTACAATACACTGTACAGCAAGAAAGCACAGTAACAATACCTACAAACATGACGTGAAGCATTTATGCTTGTACATATCTGTAGGGGTCTCAGTGATGATAGACCAACAATAGTCAGTAAGCATACTGCCGTTGCAACCACTTTTCAAACAGCAATGTCCTGGTGGAACCTTTCCCCATGTTCATCACTGACTGCTGCCAGGTTTTTCGGGAAAGAGCCCAATGTGAATCCAGAAAGTGTAATTTAAGTACAAGTGGCATCCCATGATATGGAATCAGTGCACCATGTCACGAACAGTGATTCATATTTGTGTGCTTTGACATTACCCAGGAAACTAGAACACACCAACTTGATGCCTGCCATGCTGCATTTGCTGGCTCAGAAAGTGTAGACTCAAACGGCTCTAATCTGTGTACCAATAAACACACCTTCCTTAACCTTTGCCTCACTTAAGTGTGGGAATTTCATCCAGAGGTACCAGAAAGCTTGGCCTTCTTGCCCTAGTGCTTTGATGAAGATTCTCATCAAACCAAGCTTGATGTGTAATGGGGCAGAAATACATTCTGATTGATTGATTATATTAAAATAACTTCTCTCTCGTTTCCGCATCCCACATTTTGGGGCTTCTCAATTAGATCTCGTGATATGTTCTTGATGCCTGTAGTAGCGGCCAGTGTTTACGGACATAATGATTATCTCTGTCCCGACTGTCCCACTCACAGAGGAAGCAACAGTATTTCATGCATACATGTTATCCTGTCATACCAATGTATAATTTCAAGCATTCATTCTTTGTAACACAGGAGAAACACACTTTCGGCTATTGTACTATACATTTCTTATGTAACTTTGAAATTTTGTGTTTTTGGCTAAATTAAACGTGATACACGGAAACAAATTGCAGATTCGTTTTTGTCATGCACAAATACATTACAATCACACATTTTCATCTAAAGGACAAATTTCGTGTTGTGCAGTGTAATTGTATTAAAGTAATTTAAATCCATTGTGGCTTACCATGTAAAACAGTCCTCCCCGATGGTGTAGTGGTAACGGCGTCGCCTTGTAATGAAGAGGTTCCGATTGAGGCACGTAGTGGTTTGGATCCCACTTTAAACTGTAGGTCCTGTCCCAATTAGCCTTTCTGTGCATGTAAAACTCCATAAAAACTTCATGAAAACAAACAAGGAAGCATCGCTGAATTTTCAAAATTTCTTCCGTACCATAATAAGAAATGAAAAATCTAGGTAGGTTGTGGCCACTCTTGTCAACGTGTTTTGATGTTCCCTGATAACAGCAGCGGCTTTGTGGCTGAGTGGTTGACTTTCAGGTTTGAGTACCCATCCTGGTTCATGGGTGTTCTTTGTGAGTGTCCCTTCATTAATTGAATCTAATCACTCATTGACATTGCTGCAATTAGCCAAAAGTGGCAGAAAAGCAATGCTAAAGAACAAAAATATGTCTCTTATTGCTGTTTTTGTAGTAATTTTAGAAAGTAAATCAAACATTGCTGTTATACATTTTCAAAATATAAACTTCCTACATTGATATCAAATAAACTAACACCACCATTTTTAGAACTTTACAAAAGCTAAACTGACAACTTCAAAAACTTCATGTCTGTCTTGCATTGTTGCTTTACTTTTTATTTTTGGCCCCTTTACAAACACTAGTAAATAACCTTAATCCATATCCTTGTATCATCTTTCAATTGTGTCTCATGTGCCCCTTTTTTTGTAAGTAAAGTATGTGTTCGCATGAGGAGCTTCATTGTCTCTTTATCAATTTATTCCCTATTTTGTGTAATTTTTCACCTCAGCAGTTTTTCATTGCATGTCTCTCTCCCTTTTCCACCAATGCAAGTTCAGTTTTTTCAGTCGTGTGCTGTTGTGTGTGTGTGTGTGTGTGTGTGTGTGTGTGTGTGTGTGTGTGTGTGTGTGTGTGTGTGTGTGTGTGTGTGTGTGTGTGTGTGTGTGTGTGTGTGTGTGTGTGTGTGTGTGTGTGTGTGTGTGTATTTTCAAGCAACACAAGGATAGACTCGGTGTGTTTGTTTCACTAAGGGTATTCCACATTCCTTGCCGATAAATGTACCAGCGAAAAGGGGTGTCCACAAACTGGTTAAGTCCTTGGAGGGAATTACAAGGTTTGGCTAGAAAAAAACTGGACTGATGCTATGAAATCTTTTATTCGGCATTTTGTACAACAGGAACTTTATCTCCTTAAAAGTACTCCCCTGCACGATCTGTACACCGCCCCATACGAATTTTCCATTGCTGGAAGCAGTGTTGCCAGTCATTTTCGGAGATCATGTTCATTACATCTGTCGCTTTTCTTTGCACAGCTTCTACTCTCAAATCTGGTTCCTTTTAGGGCGGACTTCACTCTGGGGAATAAAAAGAAGTCACAGGGAGCAAGGTCCGGCAAATACGGCGGATGTTGTAACACTGGGATGCCATATTTAGCCAAAAATGTCTTCACTGACAGGGCCGTATGGACAGGAACATTGTCTTGGTGCAGAATCCATGACTTCCGTTGCCACAAATCAGGTCGTCGTCGTCTTACTCGCTCACGAAGGGTTTTCAGCACATTAATGTAATGATGTTGGTTTACAGTTTGACAATCGGGTACCCAATGAACGTACACAATGCCTCGAATGTCGAAAAAGACAATCATCATGGCTTTTAATTTGGACTTGCTCATGCGAGCTTTCTTGTGACGTGGCGAACTCGGGGTCTTCCAATGCATTGATTGGCGCTTTGTGGCAGGGTCGTACGTGAAAAACCACGATTCATCACAGGTTATCACTCTCTCTAAGAATGTAGGGTCTGTTTCAATGTTCTTCAAAGTGTCCGTACAAATGTTCACTCGAGCTTCCTTCTGTTCCAATGTCAGGTTCCTTGGCATGAGTTTTGAACACACTTTACTCATGTTCAAATTCTCGTGTAAAATTTGTCGAACATTTTCTTTGTCTATTCCTGTGATTTCAGCAACTGCTCTAATGGTCAATCGACGATCTTTTCGAATCACATCACTCACTTTTTGAATGTTTGTTTCCGTTTTCGACGTGCATGGTCGTCCTGAACGTTGGTTGTCTTGGATCATTTCCTGTCCTTCTTTAAACCGTTTAAACCACTCAAACACTTGTGTGCGCGATAAACACTCATCCCCGTACACAGAATTTAACATGTCGTACGCTTCTGTTGCGGATTTCCCCAGTTTGTAAAGGAACTACATATTGACACGCTGTTCCATTTTAATACTCAGCATTTTTCCGACGGAGCATAGACGCACGTTCCGCTTTGTCCAAGTGCCACAGCGAAACTAATAGGCCTGCACCCAGGGCAATTAGTCATTCTGTAGGCAGGGTATGGTAGTATAGAATCATGCATTGCTCAACCTTCGCGCATTCGTTGTTTGCCAATAGCAACATCAATCCGGTTTTTTTCTAGCCAAACCTCGTATGTAGAGTGGTGGAAGGCAAGGGCTCGCAAGTAACCTGCACAAGGAGAAATGCAGTTGGCAGAATTTGCAGTGTTGCCACTTTTTCTAATTCATCTACTTAGAACTGGGTTTTTTCGAAAATTCATAATAATGAATGTTCTCATTTTGCACTCCATCTTTGTAAAACACATGATAGAAAAAGGCATTAGTATTGTTGGAAAGTTCAGGCAGCCACAGTTGATTTGATTTCCCTTTGGACGACTGGTTGGCATTTAGACAATAATTCACATTGTCCCACATCGTGGAGTCTTAAGGTGTCATGCTTTGGGCTCGGAATACAGAACATGCACTGGTTGGATTCTTGTGGGGGAAGCATAACAACTTTTCTCCTGAGATTTCGGCCTTTTTGTTGCAAATTGTTGCAAATTGTCCTAGGTTCAACGTATAGTGGGAATTCAATACTTTGATGTTGATCTGGCATTGTGAGGACAAATGGATAGATATTTGAAAAGATAAAGCTAAGTGACAGGAGTAATAGGTTACTATGCACCAAACCACTTAGTGTGGCAAATCTTAAATTCAACCAATGCACAGTGATCCGGAATGCGAAAAAAATTGGCAAAAATCAGGAGCTTGCTATTTGACCCCTAAATCAATACAATGTGTAAGATTGGCAATTTTAAGGAATAATTCTCGCTCAAAACTTACGCTAATTTGGGTTTTCATGTCACCGCCGAAAGTTGTAGGGGAAGAACGTGAATTCTCATTGGATTGGTGACATTGCGGTTGAGGGGAATCAGTCCTGTGGGGGAGGAAGTAATCTCAAACTCTGGGCATGTAGACCATTACCCACGCACTTCACCTTACTGCTGGACGGGAGTTTCTCGGCTGGCATGTGGTCACCTGTTTTTAGTTTTTAAGTTTTGAATATGAGTGAACAAGTGAAAATATTATGCTGTAATATGTACACTGGCATACTCAAAATAAAGCAGATATAACCTGTTTTGTTACCTTAACATGTACCCCAGAATATTATGCTCTTGAGTGTACATTGTACCACCAGTCACGTGACATTATACCCAAGCATTATTTTATTTCAAATTGAATGAACTTGATTTAAGAACTTAATAGAAAGAGCAATTGCACTTGTTTACAAAAAAATTAATGTTATGGCGCACCACTGAATTTCTTACTTCAATTTTAATGTGACATTAATTAAGCTATTACTACAGCACTATATAGAACACAATTGTTTGAGTAAGTCTTGTCTCTCAATAACATTGAGGTCATACATACAAAGCAATTCACAAATGCTTAGGCAAACCACAGGTCATTTTTTTGTTAAAATATACATAAATAAATGACTCCAGGGAGTATTTACATATCTAGTCTGTTTTACTTTATGGACCCAAGGAAAACCTGTGAGATTTCCACTCTGCACAAGTGATATTACGAAACAACAAATTCACTCGTCTACGTTAGGTTGCAAAATAGAAGCATACAATAATCTGAGTCGCGTGAACATTCAATTGCGCAGAAGCAACCTTTATTCAAAAATGTTAATTATTCTTCATCAAATCAATCCATATATATCTTATAACTCATTATGATCAATGTGCACCTTCGTAACACACGGGAATTCTTGGTATATTGATGAAATCACTAGAAAATCACTTTTTATTAAAGATGGCAGCGTCGCCCATTTTTTTCTTTCCTATACTCTTTCTGCAGCGCTAAAGAATAACAAGCAACAACATAATTGCACCAAGTTCACTGGAAATTCCATATCAAATAGTGGTAATGAAATTTCAACTTACTGCATTTCTTCAGGGTCCATTCCGGCAACGATATTCCCGAAGGAAAACTCTTACCTTCATGGCCAGTTACTTTGCATGGCAACCAGAATCCCAGGTTCACCTTTTTCTCTTGAGAACTCTGTGGCGAAGACCTGCTTCCTCGATTATTTGTAGCCGATACTTATCACTCCCAAGTACCCATCAGACAGAATAATCATCTATCCATCGGGCGATACAAAAGTTCCGGCAAACGTGCAAAATTTGCATCTGCACTTCCAATGCCACATCAGGCATCCATTGACCTAATTCCGACACTCTCCCACATTCCAAATGAACATAATACATACAATTTATGTTACCCTTCTTATTTGATTTCTCAAAAGGTATTATGGCGATCTATCGTCATAGTATTTACCTTGGACTAATTTTCAATATAGTTGCCACCACTGTTCAGAGACTTACCATAATGAAACACCATGTTTTGTATCCCTGTATTACAGAACAATGCTGCCTGTAATGATAACCAGGTGGTAACAGCATGTTGGGAAATGCACTGAAAGTGCCGACGGTGAAGCGTCTGTTCTCTGTAATCTTCTCTTCCACGGCACGGAGCAAGGTGGCTGCAGTGGGGTGCACATTGTTTCACTCTTCATTGAACTGTCACACCCATCCATACCATTGAGCCACTTATGATTTGTTCCCCGTACACCTCACCAATCTGATGGTGGATTTCAGCTGCTGACACATTTATATATCGATTGACAGACCGCACTTCAAAAGCGGTGAACATCTCAATTTTGTTGAACATTATCACAATCCACTGTGAAGCTTCTGCACTACTATCTTTCCTCCAACTGACGTCTGTGCCTTGCCAATGGGTCAAACAACTCCAGCACACATGCACACACTCGCAATTGCAGTGCTGCTGAGGCACAATTGCAAATGGAACTTACTTTCTGGATGTACCATATACATTGTGGTACTAGTTACCTTACTCTGTGTTCTTGGATAACTTTGTAAGGAAGTAAAAGCTGTTGAAAATATGTGCAAAACAATGAAATGAGGCCTAGAGCTTACATGTTCCTGAATTGTACATGTTCCTGTTAAAAACTATCTTGAGAATAGTCATAACATGTGTTGCTTTTTTTCATGCACAGTATAATGCTTAGGGTATAACATTTACCTTTATCTTCTCTCCAATAAAAATAAAAACATTTCATTTGCACACATATGCATTTTTTTTATTCAATCCCACAATAGTGCTGTTTGCAAATGAGTTATAAGTTATCACAACCATGAGCTACAAGCGAAATTGTGAATTAATTTTATTTATAAACAACCCATCTTACCAAACACTAGTGCTTTTTTCCTGGCGGTACTCAACAGTACCCTGTGGCAGCACCTTTTTATATGTGTTTTGAGTAGTTCTTATGATGAACTCAAGAACAAACCAACTTGAAGAATTCCAGAACCTGTCTTCCCAGAAAAAAAAAGCCCTGCCAAGCACCAATGGCATTGGTGTTTTGTCACAAGATGTGCTGTTTATATTTGTAAATAAAATGTATTTCCCAGCATAAAACAATATCTTCATGTAAAAACATGAATGTCAGATGTTCGCTACAGAGTTGGGCCCTAGACAAAACTTCGATCTGGAAGTCACGGTTAGGTTAAGATTGTATAAATTTAGAACAGAGGTGTACTCAGGTTGTGGATTGAAAACAGGGAACATAAGTTATACATTTTTTAAACATAGAAACAATAAAATGACAGATATGTGCACTTAGTTACAGGCTATTTATAGAAATATTAAAAAAATAGGCAACTGAAAGAAGACTTCTATGATTCAATATGGAATAATTATTGACTATTATTTTTTTGTCAAAGTGTTTACTGAAGACATTTTTTTTTAAAAAAAAGAAGCACACCTGCATGATGAGCTGTGTGCAGATGTTGTGTGAAGTATACAAAACACTATAACAGTGCCATAAATAAATTGAGGCATATATTTGATGCAAACATCGGGAAAATTCATAAAGAATATATATTTTGAATGATTAGTGAGATATTTAATAATTCCACATCTATAATTCCATATTCCATTTCTGGGGGGAAAAATACATATTGTGGAATATTTCAGTGTCAAAGTCACAATCTGGCAACAATTATTAAGATTATTAGTACAAAAACATATTTTTACATAGTCATAGCTCAAGAAAAATATATTTGAAAAGTAACAAGTAGAATTGAATCACATGATATACATGTCCTGTTTGAAGCACAAGATAAGGATAACATGTCCTGTCCATATAGCACCATGGCATGAAGGCATATTTAGGGGATGAGATCGGCACCATGCTCTGGCTGTCTTCACCCCCCCCCCCTCTTCCAGGTAATCATTCATTTGAGGCTGAGTGAACCCCAGAGCTGTTATATGCGGGGATAAGGCCAGAAAAATTCTGACCTCGGAACACTCACCCCAGAAATCGAACCCAAGTCTCCCACGTGGCAGTCGGAAGCCATACCAACTAGACTACCATGGTTTATGTTTCAAGCATAAGGTCCACATTAATTTCATTGCCTGTCTTGGCTTCAGAGGTTTGTCCATAATTTTCAATTTGGGTAGTGGAAGGGTGATTTCAGAGGGGCAGGGCTGTAGTGGTAAATTTATCACCAAAATCAAATCTTCATGATAAATTTTAACAGGAAGGGTTGTGACATTTTTAATATTTGTGTGGGGATACCCAATATTGTGTGCTACTCCTGTATGCAAATGCAGTGCAAAGCACCATGCTTCTACAATTTCCTAACAGATGTGAATGTATGTCACAGATTAACAATAAACTAAAGCCAGGAAAACTAGAAAAAAATGTAATATTTACATGTTATTCACACCCAATGTATATATTTATTGGCTTTGCCAAAGAGTGAAGACCCTTCTCTATCTGTCTTCATGCCAAAACTGCAGTGTGTCTCAGTTGATAGTCAAAAGCATTGCCCCTTCTTGCCCATCCAAATTAAAGAGCCTATCTTTTCCTACAATGCCCAGTAACATCTCTAAGAGGGAGGGCTGGAAATACAAAAGCTGAAAATGATATTTCGTGTAGCTCAGTGATTCCCAACCAGGGTGTCGTGAGATATTTTAGGCATAAACTTTCTGGCTTGGACTTTCAGAAGATTATCCTAACCTAGTGAAGAAAACAATGGACGTACTTTTGCCCTTTTCAGCTTCATATTTGTGTGAGCAAACCTTCTCTGCTATGGTGACAATAAAATCCAAAGCAAGAAATAGCCTGCGTAACCGTGAGGAGGATATGTGTGTTTCGTTGTCAACTGTAAGGACTGATATCAAACATTTGTGCCTAAGCATAAATCGCAAGTCTTAAATTAATAAAACAAAACTCTTTCAAGTGATTTCCATTGTAGTAAATTGTATTCTTTTCTGGTGTTTGTTCCTTAAATTATCTTTCAGTAAATGATTAACATTGGTACTGGAATAGGTATTTATTTGGCAATAAATTTAATTTGCTCCTCATAACGTATTCCACTTCGATTTAAGAATAAAAATTGAAAGAAAATTCTAACAAGAAGCCCAAGAGTGCCGCAAACATAAAAAGGTTGGGAATCCCTGATCTAGCATATAACGCTGGATGAACTGGACTGAACTTTTCATGATCCTTGGAATGCTGAAGGTAACAAGAGGAGAACATTCACCATTGCCATCCTTTTCCTCTTCAATTGAGGGAAAGTGGCAAATAGCTTGGCAGCTCTGAAGTTGTCTTCCTACCTTGATATGTGTTACACCCAAAGTTTTTTGACTGTTTTTTTTTCTGTGATTTAGGAGCCAAAAGCAATCATAAAACTTTTTCACAGTATGCTCATGTAGGCTAATTGGGATTGCACCTACAGTTTTTAGGCAGTTCCTAACCCCTGTAATGTTGTCACCTTGTAATGAAGGGGTCCCAGGTTCATAGAGGTTCGGATCACATCGTAAACTATAGGTCCAGTCCCAATCATCCTATCTATGTATTAAGTATTACACCACCCAGGATTACAAGATATTACCACTGTGCCATCAAGGAGGCTCAAAAGCCTTCATAGGAGATTAGATGCACTGTGTCGTTGCCGTTATTAAGGAGAACCTTGCTAATTATGTTTTTTTGTCTACAAAGGCAAACTATTGCTGCTTATAATTTGGCGAGAAGTATAAAATTAGCTGAGTTAATTAAAGAATCCAAAAGTGTATTTTAACCTTTACATACCATACTGATAAATATTTTTAAACAAGAATTAATTTAGTAACGTATTACTCTTTCTGTACAGGTCATGGAGCTGACGTGAAGTGTTGCCACTGGCATCCCCAAAAGGGTTTGATCATATCTGGTAGTAAGGACAATCAGCAGCCTGTGAAATTGTGGGATCCGAAAACTGGGCAGTCACTGGCAACATTGTAAGTTTGAGAGTTCAGGTGCTACCACATTCATCCTCTTAATGAAACTTACTAATACACAGCTCTGTGCAGTTTTGGGTAGCTTAGTACATCTAATGTTATAAATTCTTAGATAAAAATGTTGGCTTTTTCATCATTTAATGGAATACTAATTTACAGGTATTATTTATATCATTGCATCATATATATATTTACTAGGGATGGGCCAATCAATAGGAATTTTTTTGGTGATACCGATAAACTACCGATATAAAATTTACCGATACCAATAACCGATATTCTACCGATCCAATATAAAATTCGAAATGGTCCTTGAAGAACCTGAATAGTTTATTGTTGCATATTTAGACATTTACTTTTTTAAAAAAGTAGGCCATGGAGATTATCCATAAAAATCATAATAAATGGTAGAATTTTGCTCCTAATTATAAGATATTTATAGATATATCAGATCGGTAAAATAATCAGTAATTTAACCGATACACTGATATGCCTATATCGGCTGATACCGATAGAGTATCGATTAATTTGTCCCATCCCTAATATTTACTATAGCTAAGACGGTAACATTGTGTTAGTGTAATCTAGTGTCACTGGAATTATAAAATGCTTGTTTATATTTAAGATGAAGGCATCAGATTCACATGCCTTAAAGGTAGTCGCACCATAATGAAACGAGAAGACAATCTGCAGGTAACACATAACATGTGATGATAATAATATTAAAGCAAAAAGTTTATGTTCCCGAGTCAACAATCAAGGAAATCAGTGCCTTTTTTATTACTCGGAAACTGATAGTTGTGTAAAGATGAGGTTTAATGAACTGAAAGAATTATCAGAGGCGGGCATCTCTCTGAAAAGTCATACAATTGGCATATCTCAGAGTGAAATTTGATGAACTGAAAGACCAATAACATCAGTTAGTAAACTATTAGTCTATTTAAGAAAGGTTTAAGGGTTACGAAAGACCTATCTTTGGCCAATTGATTGCAAATGTATAATCATTGAACTATGAATAGGTTAGGTTCGATACTGAAGTTAAGGCTGAATCGCTGAATCATACAAGGCTAGATTTTCTGCTTGGACTTGGACTAGTGATGTGGTACTTTCTCACCTACTAGTTTTCGCTGAGTACTTAGTGGTAGACTTTTCATTCCCAAAAAGCATTGCGCAGGGCAGACAACCTGAAAAGATGGACAAGCTTCTTGAAGAACGTTGTAGGAGAATATCTACTGCTATTATTTTTCTTACAATTGCTAAAATTGAAATTAAGAATATAAAGAAAAGTATTACTTCTAAATGTGCTAAAAAAAAAAAAGAAATGCTAATCAAGGTGTACTCAACATGCTTTTTAATGAACTCTGGTATATATTTATACATTAATATTGCAGAATTAATTCATAAAAAGAATGGTGGTTCAGCTAAATATGGCAAACATGTAATTCATTCATTATCAGTTAATCACATCTGTTGTGTACAATTCTCACAGCTATGTATGAATTTGTAAATTCAATGCTAAAAACCACAAAGAAAAGCCAATTTCCCTTGCCAAACTTACAGATTGACTTCACATGACCAAATGTTTGCTATGACTGGTTGCTTACTGCAGCATGGAGCAGAGAAGCATGTAATTGAACACAGTCTATTTGTCAAAAACCAGTCTGCCAGCTAGCCTGGTAGCAATTCCAGTGCCAACAAGACCATTTCAGCAGGGAATCCAGGTCCATGTGATTTGGCCTTTAGACAATTTAAATTTGCCTCAGTTGTGAAATGTGTTGAGTACCGGCATAAAAATGTTTCTTTGTTAAAATCCCTTCACCAAAGTAATTTATTCATCATTCATTCTTGTTAGCCTAAAGAGGAGGCAAAAAGGTAACATAAAATAAGAAAAATACAATTAGGACAAACCTTGATTGCATTCATATTTTGTGACTCTCTTTCTTCTGATTCTCCTAAAGACATGCACACAAGAGTACAGTGATGGACATAAAATGGAACCAAAATGGGAACTGGCTAGTCACAGCATCTCGCGATCATCTCCTTAAATTGTTTGACCTGAGGAATCTGAGCCAAGAGGTCCAGACGTTCAGGGGCCATAAGAAGGAAGCCAGCAGTGTGGCATGGCACCCTTACCATGAAGGGTTGTTCTGCAGCGGAGGGTCAGATGGAGCCATTCTCTTTTGGCATGTTGGGTAGGTTTTCAGTAATGTCATAATGTCTTCTTTCCTCCTCTTTAATATTCATCCACAGGCACGTGTATCATGCGTGGCATACGGTGCTGGCTTAAGGGCCAGGCGACCTACCCGGTGCCATCCTAGGAAGGCCCCAAAGCAGGGCATCCCGTTGAGTAGTTTTCTGATTATATATGTGTGACTGTTTTAAAAAGGATTTGTATTTGTATAGACAAAAATTAATTGAAGTCACTTCATAATACAGAGTGGCTACTCACAGGGAATTCCTTGAATTCTGGGAATTCTACGTGAATTTCTCTTCGTAGACGTGAAACATTGCAACTTTTAGTATTCCAAGTCAGTAGCGGCTCGTGCCTAAAATAACAGGTGAAGAAGTACATTTATAGGCAATGAAAAAACAAATAGTAAGTGAACTGTTCCACAGAATCATTGTGCTTATGCAGAGAACGCGTTATATTGACAAAATCGTTATACCCTTCTTTATTCCACACATTGTATTTGTTGCTAAACAGTAAACAAGGCCAGCAGAACAATGATTGCAAATATCGACTACTACACAACCAAGGAAAGTCGACAAACCAGGAACTTTTAAATTTAATGTTGTACGATTTCCCTGCCTTTTTGTTCTCTCGCTTAACTGATATTCGAAGACTGTCAGTGGGACGCCCACAATTTAACACGTCTTTTTTGTCTTCATCCGTCCATCTGGAAAATGGTGTCTGTAACAATTACACACTAAGTCATTTACTGGGTTCATTGTACAAACCACAGCTCAACACATGAACACAACACACGATAGGAAACGCGAAACACACTCGCGGAACAAGATCTCACGAAAACGCAACGATTTTATCATAACCACTGGATGCAATGTTTTCTGTCGACGAGAGAACTGCTGCACCTACAAAGCGACACCCGTTCAAGGACAAAGCTAGGTGATGTCACCGTTTCCATGACAACCGGCTAAAGTCTTCCGCAACCTGGCGGCATTTGCCCTTGGGTTTCATCATGCCACGACGAACTCTTCATGTGCGTAGCACCGAGCGGCGTATTATTTGAGTATTATCATGTGCGTTTTGCTGGGAAATAGTTTAACAGACAAATGAAAAATGTCAATATTAATTTGAAAATGAGGTGAAAACATCTGCACTTGTTGCACTTGGCCAGCCGCCACTGTTCCAAGTTCCATTGAATTTATACATATTTATTAATGCCCTGAAGCAAGTTTTTTACAGTTTAGCCATTATTTTTATGGGGGAAGGAAAAGAAAAGAAAGATGCATGGAAAATAAAACAGAATTCTCTCAATTCCTTTACTTTGTTAGTGTCCTTTGCAGATCAATCTATCTAACCAACTGAAAAATATTGCAAACGAAGATATATTGAAGTTGATTAGGTAAATTTGAGTTTGAAATTCTTATGCAATTAACTAGAGGCCCATATTTTTGGTAAACAAAAAAGCAAAATTTTGATACAAAAACAGAGTCTATTTCGGGTTCAAAAGCGGTAAATAAAATAAAATTTCGGCGTTATAGTGGTGAAAAATCGGATCAAAAGCAGTATATAAAATGACATTTTGGTTTTAAAATTGCGACTATAATCCTAAATTTGATTTAAGAACTGCACCTATTACACAAAATAAACATATCCCTCCTCACATTTAAGTGGTTACCAGAGTATTAAGTTTATTCCTGTATAATGGGGCCCATTTTTTATTCTCAAATATTTACAGCAGAATTCATCAATTTTCCGTGTATTGCATAACTTACAGGATAATTCAAACTTCAGAAAGTGTCGCGTCGGTAAATCAACTAAATTTCATGTTTAAGAGTCTCTTTCGCATTTTGCAGTTCATTTCGCATTATTTCGTGACAAAACAGGGGAGGAAAATGCACCTCACACCTTTCAGAAACATGAGAAATTAACATTACAATGTGTTATTTAACATTTCGTATTTTCGTCAAAAACGAAATATGCATGCCTCTAGCAATTACCAATTTTTTTTGTAAATTAGAGTATCCCGTAACATTTGTGACTTGTATTTGTAGCCTTATTTCTGATCTGAATATGTGAAATGGCAAATGTAAACTCTGCACCTTAAATTATATATTTGTAGTGTACGTGTTTGTGCGTTTGATGTTATGGAAAGTTTGCCTTGAAAACCAAGTGGCCACTCTGTAATAGCAAAGTGCCTGTGATCATGACATTTAATTTGGTAATGTCAACCTTTTCAAATTTCTTCCACAAGATTAATATTGTATGTTTCCTTATTAATACAAAACCTAGGGCTGATAAGGAAGTAGGTGCTATAGAACAAGCTCATGACAGCATAGTGTGGTCTCTGGCATGGCATCCGCTAGGCCATATCCTCTGTTCCGGTTCCAACGACCACACCAGCAAGTTCTGGACAAGGAATCGACCAGGAGACACCATGACTGACAAGTACAACTTGAACACTCTACCTGCTGGTGCTGCTGGGCAGGAAGATGCAGAGGTTGGTGGTAAGTAACAGGCATCGTTAGAGCCTGGAAGTTCAGGCATTTATTTTGGTTAAAATAAGGAGGCATTTATAATGTGGAAAATAGGCACCAAAAGCAAAAAAAATAGGCACAATAAATCCTTTAAAAAAAGTGGCAAAATTCAGTCTGGAAAACCTGGCAATGTCAGGCAAATTTACTATGTTTCTGGAAAATTAATATTTTTTGTGGAAGTGCACAAAAAGTAGGTTCTTGCACAAAGAACAAGAGGACAAGCAAGACATTTTTAATTTGCTGCAGACAAACTACACTACATTTTGATATGCTAAGTATTACTGGCAGTTACGGTAGAAATTGCATGTTAAATACTCTAGGAAAAGGAATCATGTTTTGAACTATTTTCTACTATCCATCAGGCAATTTCTGTTCAGTTTTTTCTTTCTTGTTATTACTTTTAACTTCGTTTAGCGGGTATCTAAGTGTAGTGTTTAGCTAATATGTAGTGTTCTTTTTATACAAATGTGGAAATACACGAATTGTGCCCCATGACTTGGTGTGAAAAATGTTTGTTCTTTGCGTGGAAAACCTGGAAAGGTTGTGGAATTTTGATTTTATTTATTTGTAGACACCCTGCTTATGTTTGTAATTTCATTCAAAAAGTTAAAATCTATATGGAAATAACATTCTTACTTTCCTTGGTTGTCTTGATTACACATAACCACTAGATTTTTTTTTTCTTCTCCTTTTCGACATTCATACATAGGCATCTCTCGGAGAGAATGAGTTTTCATAACAGAAAATGAAAATGATCTCTCTACTTCAATAGAAGCAATTGGAGCATATGTGAAACAGGCTATGGTAACCGGATTCATACCGTCAAGAATTAATTTCCACCTTTAAGAATATCACAATTTTTAATTCGCATTTGCACTCATTGCATGTTTGCACTTTTCTGCAACAGATAACCCTTTCTCTCCAGGTACTTCCATCAGCTGCTCCACTAATTCCTTGAAGACTTTCATGGATGCTATACGACTTTCACCCCTTTCTTCCAGCTTTGCAATTGTCTCTGGCAACACCATAATGTGTGAACAAATAATGTTTTTGAAAGAAATATAAGTTACATATTTTTTTAAAAAAAAAATCTAATTTCATTGAAAATGGGCAGAAAGGCATTAAAATTAAAAATAGACAGTAGTGTACAAAATAGACAATCTAAAAAATTAGCAACAAAATAAAAAATGTATATGAAGAAAATTTTTATCAATAAATGCAGCAGGAAAGCTTTTGGACTCTAGTCATCATCAACACTTCTAATTCTTATTCTTGTTTTACAAATCTTTTCTCTTGCATAGTACAGCCATTGGCAAAGATAATAGTAGGCAAATTGTCCATCATGATTTTTCATTCCTTTTTTAATTCTACATCCTGTGTTGATTTAAAGAATGGAATTATGTTGTGGCAAAGCAGATGTCCTCTGCTTATTGATGTTTTTTTCTTTTTTTTAATTCTTGATCATCTCATTGTGAAAAATCGACTGAATGAAATTGGTGATGGATAATTCACATACCATTTCTTTTGCTGTTGGTTGTACAGTTCATCTGGGGATGAATATATGAAATGCAAGATTTTTCATAGATCTCGTTAGTGTACCAAAGTAATATTTTGTATGAGGTTGGTAAATCTCGGAAACTATTCAAGCTACATATATGAAATGTTGTGTTTTTTGGTCAACAATTTTGTACCTAGTGGTTACTCAGATTTATGTTCATGATTCCAAGTGTATCTTGTAATTTTATGGCTGTCATATTTCTTCTTAAACCAGCTATTACTAACAGTCCGTTTCTATTACAAAAGTCCAGTAGCTTCTTTCCCTCCTCATTCCTTGGTCCCCATCCATCTGCTCCAAGAATTTCCATATACCCTTTCCTATCTCTTCCCACTTGTGCATTAAAATCAGGTATCAGAATTTGCCATTCCTTTCCTACATGTTCTTCCAAGTCCTCTTCAAATTCTTGTTTCTTCTCCCTTGTACATCCTGTTTGTGGGGCATACACTTGAATTATTTCTATTACTTTTCTTCTTACATTCATTTTTAGTTTTATTATTCTGTCATTTACCCTCTCTACTTCCTCATTTATTCCACTTCTGACTACAAATCCAACCCCACTTCTCCCACCCTCTTCGGTACCTGCCCAGTACAGTTTATAGTCTTGCCTCAATTTATTTTCTATGCCGACTCAGCCAAAGGCAGGAAACTGAAGGATGATGATGATGATGATAATTACTCAGAAACTCAGAGAGTAGTACCTGTTTCGTAGTAAGAGAAGAACAATACTTTTTTACTCTGAAAGTACATACTTTGAACTATTGTTCTATGTAGGCACTCCCTCACATTGAGACACTAATCGTACTTGGAGACAAGTTTTTCTATTATTTTCCTGTAGTTTACGGTTATTACAAGCATAAGAAAACAGTTTTTCTTTGTGACGTTTCAGAACACACGCTCCTTTCATCAGACATTTATTTTAACCATTGTTATAACTGTATCTTTAGTCAAAATGAAAATAAATGTCTGATGAAAGGAGCGTGTGTTCTCCTGAAACGTCACAAAGAAAAACTGTTTTCTTATGCTTGTAATAACCGTAAACTACAGGAAAATAATTCTATAATGCAAGCAATGTGTACATACAAGAAAAACTATAAGTTTTTCTATACCTTTTTCATAGACTTCTGCTGCAAGTCCATTGAGAAATGCAGTTACCATTTGCTGCATCTCTTTATTGTTCACCATAAATCTTTGTGATTTGAGAAATTTCTGAAGGTCGAGTTTTTCTAGCATGAAAGAATCGAATGACGGTTCTCACTTCGCAGGACAGCGTAGGATTCTCTATTATCTGCTTCATGTTGATTGCCCACAAAAACAAGTACAAAAACGCTCTACTGTGATGCAACATGCACGAAAGCTCACTCTCAACTGACGCATACTGGGCGAACTTAGAAGCTGCCTTTGTATCTTCCTGCCACTGAACTGACAGCAGAAGTGTATGATGAGGGTATACAAAGACGTGTGGCTCAGCAAAATAAGAACCTCAATGCCATGAATGCCTCTGTAGAAACAAACCTAAGGTATATACTAGGATTGAGCCAAAACCGATGTCGATGTATTGTTATTGGAAAGTATCGGTTGGAATTTATTTACCGATACCAGCTGATACTTTTCCGGCATTTTGGTCTTTCACGAGCTCTACAAAAATGCTGTGTGACACCTTTGCAGCATATAATTTTCCTGAAAATTATGCAAAATTCAAAGTTTGTTTTTATTCCACACCAGTTTTGTGTGAAAAACTTAATTTTGTGATAACATAACATGTAGTTTAATATTCTGATGTAATTCTTGTATATTATAAGGAAAATATCTTGGTAAATTGATGCATATAATTGGAGCAGAATAGTTACAAACAAGTTTTAATCAATATTTTAACAACTTTTAATTATTACAATTTTCAAGCATCAGTATTGTTAAGAGTATCAACATCTGTATCGGTTCAAAGTGTTATTGGCTCAGCCATAGTATATACTTTTAAGAATAAAACATTTTGTTCAACTAACTTCTTTTGTTACGCTATTATCAAAAAGATACTACCTTCTTGATGTGCCCTATACTAAAGAAAATCGGGCTTTACAAGTTTTTCCTGTCATCAGGGATTGAAACTGTAAATTTCATAATTTTTCTCTTTGCTTTACCTACAGAAGCAAGCTCTAGGACTATTCCTGGAATGGGTCCAGAAGACCGTGTGGAAATTTTACCTTCAGATATGGATGCACAAATACCAGGCTTGGACTTCGAAAATGTACAGGACAACTCGAAACCCCAAAAGAAAGTAAGTCACTTTCAAGTGTTGTTTTTGGTGTAATATTATTACTGCATTCCCACTTTCACTTTAAATTTTAGCTTGTGATTGGCCAATGTATAAAGTACACTTAAAACAAACTTTGTGGTGTAAGAACATCATCTTGAATTCAAGGGGTCCTGGGTTCTTACTCAGCGGAGGCACATTGTGGTTCGATCCCACTGTCAACTGCAAGTCACATCTCGATTAGCCTGTCTGTGCATACATTTGGCTTAAAACAAAACTCAAGACTGACTGGAACATGCTAGTTCTATAACAGTGAAGTCAGTCTGCCTCCGTGAAAAGTTCAGGCACAATTTACGAGATCCACCAACAAAAGTTTCAAATCAACACCACAATTCCCATTAACCAATATCCAACATATAGAAATTACTAGAGGCACATATTTTTGGTAAATAAAAAAGCAAAATTTTGATACAAAAACAGAGTCAATTTCGGGTTCAAAAGCGGTAAATAAAATGAAATTTCGCTGTTATAGCAGTGAAAAAGCGGCATATAAAATGACATTTTGGTTTTAAAAATGTGAATATAATCCCAAATTTGATTTAAAATCTGCACTATAACACAAATTAAACATATCCCTTCTAATAGCACATCAAATCATTACCAGAATATTAAGTTTATTCCTGTATAAAGGGGTCCATTTTTGCTTCTCAAATATTTACAGCAGAATTAATCAATTTTCCGTGAATTGCATAACTCACAGGATACTTCAGACTTCAGAAAGTGTCGCGTCGGTACATAAACGGTAAATTTCATGTTTAAAAGTCTATTTCGCATTTTGCAGTTCATTTCGCATCATTTCATGACAAAACGGTAGGAAAATGCACCTCACACCTTTCAGAAACATGAAAAATTAACATTACAATGTGTTATTTCACATTTCGTGTTTTCGTCAAAAACGAAATATGCATGCCTCTATCTATTAGTTATCATATTTGGAGGGAAAACATTAGATTGGCAACACTGATCAGCAGTCCAATGAGGGTAGAGAGGAAAGGAACCTATCAGACAATTTATATAATTCTGAAACTTTAGGGTGTTCAGGAAAAGATTTCCGATCTAAGTCGCACTGAATCAATTATAAAAAATATTATAAGTATAATTTTATATTAGGCTAGTGCAAAGTTTCTAAACAATGGTGAACCAACATGTATATCATGTGTGTTATGTTTGCTAATAAAATAATAAACATAAATGTTTGCTGTAAAATTGCATTTTTTCACTTAAGTGCTTTTTCTTGAACACCCTAGAACTTGTCTTGTGCAGTCAGTGATAATTATTATTGTTATGGAATCATCAATACCTTAGACATTTTACAGTTTATGTTCCTTTCAGGCAGCCAACCTCTGTAGCAGAGTGGTTAGCATACCACGCTATGATACCAAGGGTCTTGGGTTTGAATGGGTGTTCTTTGTGAGTGTCCCCTCATCAATTTCATCACTCATCTTCATCTTCATGATTAGCCAAAAGTGGCAGAAAAACAAAGTAACTTAAACCAAATCAAATCATATCCTTTCAGGCAGAAAAGGCAGGTAATGGTAAAAAATCAAGTGGCAATATAGAATGCTTCACAGCATCAAGTATAAATCGTCTGAATTTTGGCATCTTTCTCAATAAGTTCATATGTGCTTATTGATGTAAAGAGGAGGGAAATAACATATTTATTGATATTTTAAATATTTGCAGGTGCCATATGCGAAACCAATCCCAAAGAATTTCCAAGCACAGTGGAATGAGACAAAAGGCAATGAAGATGGCAAAAGTAAGTAGTTTGTTTCTTTCAATTTCATTCTGGTTGGGATTATACATTTTATTACAAGAGTCAAATGAAAGCCTTAAAAGTCCAATAAAAATTGTAGGGCAGACTGTACACAGCTCAAATTTGCATGAGGTGTCAACTGTTATTTACAAAACGACCTCAAGGCTGCAACACTAATCATGTAAGCTTCAAAACGCCATTTTTGTTATTTTAAAGGTGGCACCTCTCATACACACTTGCACCAGTGAAAAGGAGTGGTTTCTTGCCCTCTATCAGCCTAAAACTTACAGAAATTTCTCTGCAAATGATAATTCAATATCTCTGTGCATGCTTACCATACCAGCAAGTTTACTAATGGAGGTGAAAGTTCGACAATGGCCTCAGTTTGCAGTTGGGTGGAAAAGTCTTCACAGTGGCTCATATGTGACTGCACCTGGACCCCAAAGACTTATTCTTCTTAAGGTATACAGGCATTAACTCAAACTTGAAAGTATATGTAGATCAGGAATAGGTCTGTGCTAACAACAAACTTGTGTAGCTCTAGATACAGAAATCAATTTGATAAGAAACACAAACAAATTAAAGTTTTTCATTTGACTCTACCTTGTATTTCTTATCCATAATTCTCATACACTACAACCTAAATTATCACCTCTCATTTCAATTAATTATTTATTTTATTTCCTCTCTCAGCAGAAGCTTTATGAATACTGACTGATCAAACCATCAACAAATTCATTAGTGTTGTACCATGAATCTAAAACAAATATATATATATATATGTTTTTTTTATTTTTTTTCGTTTTGTGGCTACTGTGGTGAAGTGAAAAGTTGGTAACTTTTGAATTCAGTAGTTTTTTTTAACCCCTTAAGTGTGGAATTTGTTGAACAAGTCGCTACTGGAAAATGTATGTTTTTTGCTGGAAAATATAGGTTTTTCGTCAAATTCAGTTTACACCCTCCACATTGTGCTGCTGTAGTGCGGAAGGCATATATATACGCCTTATGTTTGTTTCAACTATATTCAATTTACTGTGGCGTATATAGTCACACAGACGTTTGGTGAGATAGTTCTAGCTTTAGTAGAAACAAAAAATAGTAGCAAGAGAGGAAAAAGATGAAAAGAAAGAAGAAGAAGAAAGGAAGAATTAGTTTTGTTTTCTTTTTAATCTTTTTCCTCTCTTGCTACTATTTTTTGTTTCTACTAAAGCTAGAACTATCTCATCAAACGTCTGTGTGACTATATATGCCACAGTAAATTGAATATAGTTGAAACAAACATTAGGTGTATATATATGCCTTCCGCACTACAGCAGCACAATGAGGAGGGCGTATATATATAATGCCATCCACACTTAAGGGGTTAAATACAAGATCAGTATTTTCCCACAAAACATAGCATAAGAATATGTAGTGTTGAAGAAAGAAACATGTGTCTTTTACTTCAGCCTATGATTTAAATCTCAAAAAAAATATAGAAATTATAAAGAGGTTTTCGTGGGATATCAACCAGGTGATTTCTGGATATAGAAATTGTTTTGAAATATTTACATAAGTTTTGTAAACCATTGAAAACATTTTAAATCATTTATTGTTTATCAATGCTGTTAATCATGATGATTTTATAATGAATTAAATACAAAAAGCAGTTGTACATTGTATTGATACAATTGTTGTGAAATGGTAAGTTGCTTGTATTTCCCATCTTGCTGGGTCACATATTTGGTTTTGTACCTTGTTTGTTGAGAATTTGTCTTATTGTCACATATCAGATCATTTAACCAGTGACCTGTTGTTCCAACGTCAGCAGAGAATGGCAAACACGTATGGTGAAATCCTCTTTTTTTTAAACTTTATGCATTAAACTTTATGCATCTTACTTGTGAGATCCCAATGTAGACAAATATAAATACACGTAAATGAGTTACTAACTTTTTCCACGAGACTTACTTTTCAAGTTTCTATTAATTTAGGTGGCACCTGCCACCATCCATTTGCGAACTTGTTGCTTCACTGTTGGGCTGGCTTCCAGTTCCTGCTGCACACACTGGGTTTCAGTTGCTGCAGTAGGAGGAGCTAAATGTGATGCGCCTGACTGCTGTCAATGTTTAGTTCATGTGGAAAGTGCATAATTGCATTCATCTCTTTCATTTTGGTGTCAATTAGTGTGTGCACTGTGCACCTGAGTGAAACATTTTTGACTGGTGCTTTGCTAGTCGGGTAGCTGGTTGGGATTTTTTAGCATCTGACAAGTGCTGTTGTATATGTTCGTTGATAGCTCCGATAGATCTGCCAATGTAATGCGATCACACTGGGTTGTTCAGAGGCGAGAAGAAATATTGTTTGTGCTAGTTTAATGTCGAACTGTCTCAGGGTCTTGGCAAGGTGGTTGGGTGTGGTATGCTGGTAAGGGAAGGCAATCCTTTCCATTTATTGTTGCTTGTTTTGCTGCTGATGCACTCGATTATGAGCTTTCCACGTGAACTAAACATTGACAGCAGTGTGTGCAGCTAATGGAGCAGACAAACTGGTTACATCAGTGCTCCTAATGGCATGCAGGGAAATATCAAGTATTGGAAGCCAGCCCAACAGGGAAGCAACAAGTTCCCAAGGAGATGGTGGAAGTGGTCGGCGAAATTAATAGAACCTTTAGTTTTGCAGAAAAAGTTAGCAACTTGTTTACGTGTATTTATTATACAACCACGTATTTTATTCCCCTAACATGAATGAAGAAAATTGTAATAAAATTTTCCCAGATTATGCATCTTTTCCCCAACATATGTGTTCATTAGCCACAGTGTACTGGAAATCGAGATTCCACTATATTAGAGATAATGAATTTGGTTAAGGTGTTTTAGCAAAAACAATGACAAAAAATGAAGCAGAATCATCAAAAATAACTTTATTAAGAATGTTTTAACTTATTAAGTATTTACAAAGTGTCTGGCACCGTGGCTGTACAGTTTAAGGCATCAGGCTTTGGGCTTGGGCTACAGGACGTGGGCTAGTTAAAGTCTCCTGGGGAAGAATAACAACTTTCCTCCTGAGATTTCGGCCAATGTATGCAACTGGTGGCCATGCCATTGTGACGAAATTGGGGAGCTATGAATGAATACGAAGCCGGTCATGGAAAACCTGCAACAATGACTGGGAGTTTGTTCTGCTAACTACATGTCATCCCGTAACTGGATGACCACCCACCTCTGCTGAGAGATGTGGGAGTGAGGTCCTGGGCCTCATGACTGTTGCAACATATGTTATTAGTGTAAGATAAGTGGTTGAGAACAGTACTTTCTGTATGTTTTTAACACACAGAACAGACCATCCCTTTGTCTCAACTAGATTTGGACTAACATGAAGATTAGACAAGTACTATTATAAGAATGATATATACATTTTCAGTAACAGTAACATATACTGTATAGATGGAATGTAAATTCTCAAACATTTATTTTCAATGTTTACACATGAATTGGGTTTTCATATTTAAAATGACAATATAGGAACAATAATAAAATGTAAGGATACATAATTGTAAAACCATGAGTCTGATAAATTTGTACACAATATTATGGTAACCAGTGTACATATTTGCCATTATTACTGCTAGTAAGAGAATCAGAATATTTAAAATGAATTTGTCACAAGAAATTAAACACTCTACATGCATTTGTTGGTATAAATTCTATTTTGCTAGTAAGGATGTGTTGAAGTTGATTCCTGATGGCCAAAAATGGCTTATCAGAATTGGTGAAAAGCTAATATTTAAACTAATTTCAATAGTTTCTTACTTTCGAAATTTTGATCAGGAGATATTTATATGTTATGCGATACTAAACTGCATAATCTACATTCATTCCCTGATATTATTAGAATAACTAGTTCTTGAGACTGTTACATACAAAGGTGTTCCAGGTATACTGGCAAAAATAAGAAAGAAAAGTATTGTTTTTTGGGAAACATTGTTTCCGAGTCCCAACCTGTAAGGCAAGGTGTGAGTTGTGTTCCAAGATAAATTGTAACAGCAGGATTTGTTTTTCAGCCGAGGAGGACGATAGTGAGGATAGTAAGGCACGGCATAAGGACATGCTGTCCGAAGCTATATCGCAATTAGCCGAGTCAAATCCTCCTCGCGGTATGGTTCCACTCACAGAACTGCAACCATCTGCTATTATAGTATATGGCAAAGTTCTCCCGGTAGAACGTATGTATACAAATTTTCAGTTTTAGCATGCTGCATGTCACCTTCACAAGCTTGGTTGCTGGGATACCTACTAAAACCATGCATGTTATATATATATATATATGGACGAACATGATCCTTCTTACTTTCAGTCATGTGCAATACCTTGTGTTCCTACTAGCTTGCTGGCTTTATTCCCAGTTGCAGCTATAAGGTGCTATCAGAAAGTTCGCAGACTCAAATTTTCACATGCATGCAATGTGGTGGATGTGTGAAAAAAATGTTGTGTAATATGTATTGTCTTGTCAGTGTCCAATTTCAGTGTTTTGGGGTTAGTTATTAGTTCATGAAATGAAATGAACAATAGATATGTGTGTTTTTGTATTTTAGTTCAGTGTTGTCTTTTGTCGTAAGTGTGCATTGCATAAATCTGTATTGAATACAGTCATGGACATAAGTATTCATACAAAGGCATTATCTGAATGAAACATGTTATTATACAAAGAAGAACGTAAAGGCAAGGCAAGTCAAGTCTGTAGCACATATGCTCCATTGGAATGGCAAGAATAGAAACGCAAAGCAATTGTGTGCATACAATTGAAATTGTCATGAGAAATGTGGGTAATCCTTAGATAAACTGCTTTCTGGATGGTCATAAGTATTCATACGCCAGGTTATAAACCCCAAATAAAGTTCATGAAACAACCGTTTCCATCATTCAGTGCCAGATATTTGTTTGCTGCACTTGTACCTGTGTAAGGAAGTGTTTGGTCTGGTGTTGGCGTGCTGCAGGAAGTCAAATGGGCCGCAAAGGGAAGGAAACCGCGATCGAAGAGAGGAGAATTACGATATCATTATACCACAATAAGAAATCATATTCTGAAATCGCAGACATAGTTGGGAGAAGTCGTGCGACTGTGCAAAGTGTTATCAAACGATGTAAAGACACAAAAGTGCTGATAAATAGGGAAAGGGTTGGGCATCCTCAGAAACTTACTTCGAGAGAGAAACAAGGACTGTTGAGAATGATCAAGAAAAAAACAAAATTAACATCGTCAGCAGTGTCGGCACATGTTCACGAACACCTGGGAAAACAAGTGTCCTCAAGAAATATTAGAAGGCTTTTCAATCGAGCAGAGTACAGAGCTAGGGTACCTAGAAGGAAGCCATATATCAGTAAGAAGAACAAGGTGGCCTGATTAACATTTGCAAAGGAGTATGTGAGTAAAAGTTTGGACTTCTGGGATACAGTGTTGTTTACGGACGAGAGTAAATTTAATATTATCCATAGTGATGGTAGAATTTTGGTGTGGAAAAAGCCCAATACTCAGCTTGAGCCTTGAAATCTCTTGGCCACAGTTAAACATGGAGGTGGTGGCGTTATGGTCTGGGGCTGTATGTCAGCTTCAGGTGTTGGAGAACTCGTCTTTATTGAGGGAACTATGGATAGATTTGTCTATTTGGATATTCTGAAGAATAATTTGCAGCAGAGTATCGATCATTTGGGTCTTGGGAATGATTTTTACTTCCAGCAGGACAACGACCCTAAACATACAGCTGAGATTGTCAACCTTTGGTAGTTATATAATACTCCCCACACACTCAAAACTCCACCTCAGGCCCTTGACCTTAACCCCATTGAACATCTTTCGAGCCATTTGGAAACCAGACTCCGAAAACATGACGTAACAAGCAAGAATAAACCGAAAGAGGTCATTTTGCATGAGTGGCACAATATTACATCTGAAATAACCACGCCTCTTGTTCATTCTATGCAAAAGAGACTGACAGCTGTTCTCCATAACAGTGGAATGCATACTTAATACTGACGACATGGTATTTGTTTCTTTCTTTTCTTCAAAGTGAACTTTTATGTTGGTGTATGAATACTTTTGTCCAGCCAAAGAAGAGGGTATTGAGAATGTATTGTATTTTATTTTTCTACAAGCAGTATCTGATATTTATTTTTGTTGTCAATATATCGTTTGGTGCATACATGGTAAAGCATTAACAGTTTTGACTTCCTTATTGTTTTCCTAGCTGCTGCAATTCGTCCTTTCTTCCTTTCAGTTCCACTGTATGAATACTTTTGTCCATCACTGTATGTTAAGTTTTCAGTACATATGCATGATGAGTTTTCATGTTCTGTTGTGTCTACTTTCATCTACTTGATTCATCTTCATCGTTGTAGTTAAACAGAAATGCATGACATTAGATAACCATATAGAAACAAACAAGCATAAGAATTACTATTTATGCCGAGAATAAGGGATGGACTGGTAGGAAAGTTTTCCAGATACTGATACTGATAAGGTATGGATACAGATCTGATATAAATTTGGTGACTGCAATAGTTTCCCTAGAAAATGAAACTATCTTAAAACCAGAGTATATCTTCTTGTTGTGCCCTAAATTTAGTATGTTAGTAGAAACGTTACATTGAAAAATTTCAATTTTCATCGATAAACTAAGACATCTACATCAGTCGATATTGATAAAACACTTATTGAGCTTTCAGACCAAAGCAATACATGTCACTTGGAAGTTAACCCTCTATAATAAATGCAATCTTTTGTACAGGAATGACACTTGTTACATGCATGCCATTTGGACTGGACAGTTTTTCTCAATAGCATGAATTGTGTCTCTTGTCACTCCAGTGTGAAATCTCTATGTCACATGTCACTTCAATCTGAAAGCTCCCTTTCAGAAATACAAATTGAAAAAAACTAGTGTTTTTAGTATGTTTAAGTTGCTGAATCAGAATTTTGTAAACATTGGAATCAGTCCAGTATTCTTATAGCTTTAATTATTCTTAATTTGTTTTTAGATTCTGAACAGGTTGGTATTTCACAGTGTTTTTTTTAATATTTCTGTGTGGAATTTGCATAAAATACATCTAAGCCAATAATACAGTACTTTTCACAGTCAAGTTGCCTATGGAGTGGCTGCTAGCATGATAGGCAGTAAGAGTGTTTTAGGAAATTTTCACTAAAACATATCAATCAGTTCCTCTTCTGAAATTGCTTCAATTTCTCTCCTGATGTTTTCTTTCAATTCTTCTAATGTTTGACTTCAGGTTTAAAAGCTTGGAAGCTCGCCACACAGACGTCATGGAAATGTCTGTTTATTGTCGAAGATGCCGGAGGGATTTTTGAGGAGTATGTTCCAATCGTCATCTAATTTCTCCTCAGTAAGGACATGCCGTTTTACCCTTCTCTTCTTATAAAGAACAGACCCTGTTTCACAAATTTGTTCACAAGTTTTCAAACTGCCTCTGTGTGGAACAGGAACATCTGGTAATTCTGCTGCAAAATGCCTTCTAACTTCCCTACATGAATTCGTAATGATGTAAGAGTTGTACATAAAAATTCGTTGTTTTTAATTGTATGTATAGCAAGGCATTAAAAGACTAGTAAAGCACCAGTAATACGTAAACTAACACAAAACAATTTAAAACACTTGTTAGCTTCTTAACACTTCACAAACACATGCAAACTGGACACCAGCTATCTGGATACTGAAGCACACGTGCATCTAGTGCCAAAGTCAGAATAAAGCTGTGGGTCTAAATGCCAGCAGATGTGCTGCTCCACAGGCGACTTGACAGTGAAAAGTACTGTAGAGCAAGCATGAGATTTTCGTAAGAACTTATACCGGGTGGTCCAAAAGTGCCGGAACGGTCACATACCGTGAGAAATACACATTGAATCGGAAAACGAAAAAATACATGTTTAATAAGTGAAAGAAAGCTATTCAATGATATCACACTTGTTTCCCCACCCCCGGCCCCTGGGGGTGGGGTGGGAAGCAACTGTGAAATTTTAAATGGAAACCCCCATTTTGTATTATAGTGTCGGAAAGAGGACTTCATTCCCTTTCAGAAATACAAATTGAAAAAACTAGTGTTTTAAGTATAATGTTTAAGTTGCTGAATCAGAATTTTGTAAACATTGGAATCAGTCCAGTATTCTTATAGCTTTAATTATTCTTAATTTGTTTTTAGATTCTGAACAGGTTGGTATTTCACAGTGTTTTTTTTAATATTTCTGTGTGGAATTTGCATAAAATACATCTAAGCCAATAATACAGTACTTTTCACAGTCAAGTTGCCTATGGAGTGGCTGCTAGCGTGATAGGCAGTAAGAGTGTTTTAGGAAATTTTCACTAAAACATATCAATCAGTTCCTCTTCTGAAATTGCTTCAATTTCTCTCCTGATGTTTTCTTTCAATTCTTCTAATGTTTGACTTCAGGTTTAAAAGCTTGGAAGCTCGCCACACAGACGTCATGGAAATGTCTGTTTATTGTCGAAGATGCCGGAGGGATTTTTGAGGAGTATGTTCCAATCGTCATCTAATTTCTCCTCAGTAAGGACATGCCGTTTTACCCTTCTCTTCTTATAAAGAACAGACCCTGTTTCACAAATTTGTTCACAAGTTTTCAAACTGCCTCTGTGTGGAACAGGAACATCTGGGAATTCTGCTGCAAAATGCCTTCTAACTTCCCTACATGAATTCGTAATGATGTAAGAGTTGTACATAAAAATTCGTTGTTTTTAATTGTATGTATAGCAAGGCATTAAAAGACTGTAGTAAAGCACCAGTAATACGTAAACTAACACAAAACAATTTAAAACCAGGGAGTCGTAACGTACCCAATTTGCGTTACACGGTACGTTCCATTTTGTAGGAGGAAGAGTATGGTTCAGCTGCTGGTACCCATGGGACGTAACGAAATGCAATATGTTACAGACTGACGTTACAGAGAACGTAACAAAATGTATTATGGTAGATATTAACGTTATAAAGGAACGGAACGAAATGAGCACATTGGAACATAACGTAATATGCAATATGGTATATACTACCGTTACAAGGATACAAGGAACGTAGTAACGAAATGCATTGTGGTATATACTAGCGTTACAAAAAAACGTAACGAAATGCAACATGGTAGTAAATAACGGTACATAGGAACGTAATGAATGCAATCCTCCGTAACGGAACGAAGTGAAAGGCAATATGGTTAATTAACGTTACATAGGAATGTAACAAAATGTAAACCACTGTAGCGGAACGGAACAAAATGCAGTTGGGTACATACCATCTGCATAAGGAACGTAAATAAATTCAGTATGGTAGATGTTAACGTTTCAAGGAAAGAACAATTCACAAATGTTTGCTAGTAACGTTATAGGTGCGTGACAAATATAATCTATTAAACATCAAGGAAGAAAAAGGAATAGCCCAAATCTCTTGCCATTCATTGGAACATTGCGAAAAATAACTCAGTATATTGTGTGGGATTAATGTTTCGTTAAAAATATGGTTGTTTGTAAATTAATGAATTTCCACCAGGGTTGTTAAAGGATCAGGAATTTTAAATCAATTCAATTCAGGTTCAGCAGGGAATATTAGCAAGCATAAATGGATCTGGACCGTAAAGAGCCTTTTTATGTTTAAGGTATTTAAATAAGTTCCAGGAACCTTTTTTCTGGATCAATTGAAATACGGCACAGGGTCCTTCGTTCCGGATCAATTTAAAGACGGTCTAAGTTCCATATTTGAAATGAAACAATACGCAACTTGGACCGAATTTACACTGTGATAGAACAGGTTCCGGTATTGTTGCGGAACCCAATAGAACCCATTAGTTGATGGGTTCGTGGACGTTTAAAAACCCTGATTTGAAAATTACATTTTTGGCTCGAAATTGAATAAACCTTCCATGTAGTGTAGAAATGAGTAGCCATAGGCGTGCGCACGAAGTCCAAAGGGGGGGTTAATGCCCCGCCCTAATCATGGACGTCTGCAGATATTTTCGACGGAGGGAGAAGCGAGGTATTTTTCCATGGGGCATATTACCCCGATAATAGTGTTGCCCCCTCAAGAAACACCACTTGAATTCGAAATTATCGCATTCCTGCATACCCATTATAATAATTAATGTAAATTACTATGACTGGAATCAAATTATACGTGTGAAATATATACTTTTAGCTGACATTCGTTTTCTAAAGGAGAGAGGTGGCCATCCGCACCCCCCTTTCAGATTTCCATGCCCCTATATTATTATACTTTAATCCAGAAATTTAGGGGAGAGGAATTTTATCGCCGGTTATTAAACTATATTATGCTCTTGAAGAAAATGAAGTATTTTTAAGCCAATGAAAGTTCACAAAACAACTACGGCTAAAGAAGGTGCAGTGGCGCAACCACAGGGGGGGGGGGGGAGATTGGGCCTCAACCTTGGATGGAAATCAATTCTAAGGGGTAAGGTTGCAAACATTGAACTATGGAAAGAAAGGTTGCAGAATCTAAGAGTTGCAGGACAAAACGATACTAAAGACGGATTTAGTTTTCACGTCTTTCGTGCATTATTTCTTCCAGACGGTCAAGAGCATCTGCAAGGAGGCACAGAAGGGCAATTGCCCCCTTTCGATTTATATCTTTATACAAATGTAAATAAAGTTATATAAAATTGTCTAGCTCGTTTCGCTCGCAATATCTGCTTTTCTTACAGTCTTGTCAATTTCAAACCCTTAGCTATAGTGGAACCATGAGCAAAACAACCTGCGCAGACCCACGACTCCTGTACACCATACTCCCGCTTGTAGGGGAGGGGGAGAGTGGACCATGCTTCCTTATGGCCCGAGGTGGAGGGAAGAAGGGAAAGCTGCGCGGGGACTTTTCGTCCCAAGGTTTTTTTCCTTGTGGTCGATGTATAGGGGACGGCGGCAGTCAGCCCTGGACGCCGAACGATGTAAATAGAAAAAAAAATGTAAAAGAGAATGTCATGGGCCTCCATGATTTTTTTGCGCCATATTAAATCAATATTGTTTTCAGTTTGCAAAAATTTGGATCTAAAAGTTTTCTTGATCGCTTAGCTAGCAATTTATTTTCTGTAATGCATTGTAAATTACCAGAGGGAGAAGTAACAAGAAGTAAGTACGTCAGACTATTACAAACAGTTGAGTCTTAAATGTATGAACAATTGTTTGGGGGAGAAGAAGCGCACACATTTCAGAGGCATATTTTTTGTTGTTTGTTGTGGGGGCGAATGAATTCATTATGTAATGTATTAATATAGGCTATATAAATTGTGTACGTATAATAATAGTGCCATTATTACTACTATTATTAATAGTTTATCCAAGTACTCCCCCCGCAGACAAGAATTTGTGGTTACTCCTCTGAGGGGGTGCATCATTTTCTATGTAATTGAAAACTATCGCGCTTCGTTCTCTGGCAAATTTCTTAAAAATAAAAGTAAGGACATTTTGAACAGGACACTTAATAACATAATGGCGATGTCTTCCATTCCTAACTCCCAGGTGTGGGCAGACGTTGTAACATGCACTTTTAGTGACCATTGATTTCTACCATAAATTGCTACTACTAGATAGTGAACATAGAAGTGCATGTTTGGACACACGCCAGAGATTGTGCTTATGGCAATGGTCATCGTTAGTGCTCGAAAGTTGATGTGTGTGTGTGTTCAGTAGACTTTCAGCTATGCAATTGCGGGCGCGCACTTATGTGTGTGTAACAAATTTACTTTGTTTTTATATAGTCTTGTGCAACGTACGCATACTGTACTTTAGCGAGGACAAGAATTTACATGACCCCAACTCAGCCATGCAAAAATTAAACTTTGATAGTTATTGGAGCCCATTTTAATATTACAATTGTGGGTTCAGTATTTTTGAGGTATCGATAAGACATGTGGAACGACTGATTCTAACAAAATGAGTCAAGTTCAAAAGATATGTGGATGCTATTTGTCATCTCCATTTACATTCCATGCTGTTACACGGGATGATTTGGTAGTAGAGTGATTGACTATTCGGTTTCCATTCTTCAAAAACTCATTGTCCAGAACATTAGAAAGTAACATGCTGATTTGGATACACACACAGGCAGACACGTGCGTCCATCAAGGTAATTAATGTACATTAATTTGCATTTGCGTGCGTCTTTTGATAATTTATCAGATGCCATGCAATAATTACTTAGACAAGATAATGACAATGATGTTGCCATTTTTTGATATTTTATTAAGAGAATTTTATAACAAGAGAACTAAACTTAACCTTAGGAAGTAGCGTGTTTGAAAAACAAGAATTGATTTTAGGTTACATATTAGGAGGCTAACAGTAACGTCTGTTATTGAGTGGTGTTCCTGAGTAATTTGCTCTAAATGTTACATTTTGAGGTACATTCTAAAATGGCTGTCAAATTTATCATAAAAAATCTAAAAATTTACACTAATCTCTCACAAAGAAATAGATATCATGGGAATTAATACAATAAAAAAAAATTAGGATTTGTTCACCAACCAAGGAATAACAATATTTGCCATATATTCAACTCCCTACAACATCGAAGCTCAATTTTTTTTAAAAAAATGTAAATATACATATATTTAAAGTATGCATTCGTACTGTATAAGCATAAGAATAGAACGGAGGTTCTGAAAAGTATATATTGAAACAGTTTTTAAAATTTTGTTGAATATCTTTATTATTCTCTTAATCATTCCAAGGTAAATTCTAAAACAAGGAAAAAAAAGACCTTATTACTTAAAAAACTAGAGAAATTTTGTATCTTTCAAAACAAAGCAAATACACTGTCATTTCCTTCAGGTGTCAATTTAAAACTAAACAGAATTCCACAAATTTGACATGAATAAAAATATATTTCATACTCTTGTATAACATCAGTATATCTGTGCAATTTTGTGAACAGGTAAGACAGCTACTCAAAACTAAATGTATTAATTACTAGGAAACATTAAACAAGTACGAGCAAAATTGTTCTTTTAATTAAATTACTTCTTATGGAACCTCTGAAAAGATTTTCTTTGGTTACAGCTACTTATGTATAATGAACTATAAGATCACAAAAAAAATCAAGTAATTATATACATTATTAATCTAGACAGTAATATTCCCCACATTTTCAACATGTTGTACAAGATCTTTCTGTGGTGTATCATTGGATTCCACAAAGTTTGCTACAATGTTTGTAGTCAATTCTGTGCTGCTATTTCTGAGATTGCTTTTTAATGAAGATTTAGTTAGATTTTTTTTCATGAAAATATAATTATTTCTAATAACAAGTATGTCATCAATAATTTCGGTTGCCATATTACACCTGAGTGGGTTTAGTATGAATTTCAGAGATGAAAAGAGTCTCTCGACACTAACTTGTGTTGCAGGAGTAGAGAGAACAATACAAGCCAAAATGTACAATTCGGGACAACTTGATTTTCTAATTTCCCAGAAATTTAGAACATTTTCAGTCCTTTTCAGTCTTCGAGTTGAAACAAAGTAAGTGTCCAATAATGACGCAATATTAAACTTTGGTGCAGATATGGTATTCCGCCGCAATAAATCTTGTTTCTTTAAGTAGTTTGTGACATGGTCACTGTCATCATCTTCAGTGCTGGAATCTTCTTGTTTCTTTACCTCTCCACACACTGATAAGGATTTCATGTGTTCAAGTCTTAACCACAACTTCTGGAGATACACCTTCGCCACATGGATGTTTTCTTCACTTAAAACAGAAAAGTACCTGGGATCCATGTAAATAGAAGCAAGAAATCCTGGATACTCAAATAATGATGGAAGTCTCTCTTCGTTATTGACATATAATGCTTGTTTTTCTCGTTTGTCCATGCCCTCTACTATGTGGCGTGCAAGGTCTGTGTTGATTGTTGATGTTTTAAGGCGACACTCCAGCCATATCCCGTAGAAGTCGCCAAGTAGAAGCTGTTCTTCTTGCAGCCTCTTTGTGGCTACTTTGGCTGGTTCCAGTGACGTCAAAATAGCCTCAATGTATATCCAGTCTTCTTGCTTTATTTTAACTTGCTCTTGATAGTAATCCCCTATGAACTTTTTAAGTGTAAAAAGTGACTGGAGCATATCATTTGTGCTGTTCCATCTTGTCGGGACATCAAGGGATGGTACCGGCAGTGATTCTGCATTCAATTGACGCCGTGCTGTAGGCAATCGTAAGACACGGCATGCTGCTTGACATGTCACAATAATATCCTTAACTTCAGGAATGGAATTGAGAGCATCATTCACGACTAAATGAAGAGTATGCGACGCGCAACGAACGGATTGGAGACGATAATCTTTACTCGTCAATTCCATTTCAATATCTTCATCTTCGTAAGTGTCTTGAGAAATATTAGACATCTTTGTTTCTTGATCTTCCCCAATAAGTTTCCCGGCTTTAATCATGTTTGCTCCAGTGTCTGTAGTTAAACTATATATATTCTCCACGGGCACATTATACTTATCCAGAATGTTCAACAATTCGTAACGCAAATTGCTACCTGTTTGAGACACAAATAACTCTTGAACTGACAAAGTACGCAATTGGAGAGCCCCATTTACAACAAACTGGACGTTGACACCAAAGAATGATCGTCCATTTTTCGAAGTAGAATCAACTTTTAGATGTATCAATTTTCCCTCCATTTCGCCGCGTATTGTTTCTCTGATCTGCTGGGCCTGACTGAATAGCATGTTCCGTACACCTTCCTTGTTCACGATAAACCTGCAGAGAATAAAATTTGCTTTAATCCTTAATTGATAAGTTGTTTCTTGATTTTTGAAATTTTCAAGACATTTGTTTCAAACCCAAAATAGAATTAAAATTCTTAAAAATATTTTTCAAATAGTATGAATTAATTATATTATCAAGCTTTCATCAACTAGGCAAATGCTACAAATATGAGAAAGCAGAACACTTTTTTGGTGAAAGTGAAAAAGATTGTTATTTAAAACCATAATAGGTTAACCTCTATCAGTGTGTCTAGAAACTAACGCAGCTTGCATGCAATAAACAGTGTTATTTGATGCAATCAACGCTCTTTAGTAAAGTTTGAACTAATGAGGAAGTTATAACACCACCCTCCCTGGTCACAGCACTGGGCTTTGGCAATAGGTCTTTTTGCTTCATTCAGATATACCTAAGGCTGTGAAAAGGATATATGTGACACCTATATTTTTTTTATTTTCTAAAATATATTAACAATAGTATATAGGGGATATCTAAATAAGTTGTACTGCATGCTCAGTTCCATCCAGCACTGGAAAGCTACAGAATGTTAGCATAACCTGTCTCTAGGCATATGGAGTACAGTGAGTTTGTTTTGTCTCTGCGCAGAGTTAGCACGTGATATGGGACAGATGCCGGCATTTTCGTCCCGTAACGTCTAGCATGCAGACAATTATACAGTATTTATATTACATATTCCGACCTAACCTGTGTTATAAGAGTTTAAAACGAACGCACTGTATATGTAACAACTTTGTAAAATTGAGGAAAATTTGACATAATATTTGAAAACTTTATATTAATTAGTTTTGTTTGAGTGTACAAAAGTGTGTTAAATATCATTTGATGAAAAAATGTGTCTCATACATATCAGTCTTCAGAAAATTACTTTTCCAGACAGTTATACTTAGTTTACTTATTCAAAGAGTAACTGTTGCAGTTGAAATTACTCATGATTATGTCAGTGAGTAACTAGTTTTACAGTTATTTAAAAAACTAACTTAACGTAATTGCATTCCTTCTAAACATTGTAAGGATATACAGAACTCTCTACCTTCATTACATGAGGCTGGATCAATAAAATCAATGTATTTGAAGTAACCTGAAATGAATTTCTAAGGAATTCTAACTAAAGAAGGTAGCTGTAACCGTAGCAGAGTTTCATTTTTGCAATAGATGTAACTTTATGACGTTACTTTTACTATTCTTTAAGACAAATTTTTAACTTTAAAATTTGTAGCGTTGGGGGAAAAAGTTAAATTTGGCAACACTGTTTCAACTATGGGCTCCCGCGTAGCCAAATTATTAGTGATTTAACATTTGGCGCTAGCGGTCCAGGGTTAAATTCCTGGTGGGAGCCCTCCAAAATTTCAGTCCTGCCCAGCTACGCGAGGACAGTAGTTGAGCTAGTTAAGGAGTGGGTTCTGTCTTGAAAGCCAGAAATAGCTGCGATGGACTATGCGCGGACCAAGCGTCATCCTTTGAAAAATCAGCTTAGAGTTGTTGGCATTTGAATAATTAGTCTTGTTTGTATACGTCAAATTGATTTAAGGGCCTTTCTCTTAGAGGGGTAGTTTAGCTTCCAACTATTTCTTTTCTGGACGCTTTTGTTTCCTTTTTTTTTTCGGAATCTCCTACTAAGGCAAGAAAGCTGGGCTTCGTTCCATTTTGAATTTAGGACATCCACGCTTTGTTGCAATTCGTCATTTCTAGTTGCTCATTAAAACTTCAGTGTTTGGTTTAATCTTGATTGTTGTCATAATATTACAATGCGATGACATACCACAGACATAAAATCCAAAATAAAATTTCTTAAATATTTATTTTCTTGTAATTAATGATCATTGGGTGTGTTCAATTTTTCGCAATAAAATATCCAACAGAAAGTAACTGCAAAAGTAAGTTATTCTTTAAATTGAGTAGCTGCACCGAACCTACTTTTTGAACCAAGCAACTGACTCGAGTAACTTTCCGAACACTGATTAAGACTGTCCGTTACTAACAATGAAAATAATTTCATTCGTATACAATGTGAACATACTAAGGAATACATGTAAAGGACAATCTGACGACATTGATGAAAATACGCACCTGTCAAGCTGGCATCGCTTCCAAAAGAAGATTCACTATATCTTGAAATGCTTGGTCATTCATCAGTGAAAAAGGACGTCCGTGCTCCGAGATGAGTCGGATGCAAGACTGCCTGAGGATGTCTGCGGTCATCTTTACATTTAGGAGAATATTGGCTTTCGGATTACTAGAGATAGCATTTCTCATTTTCTTCTTCTGCAGAAATGACAGCTTATCTTGATGCCTCCGCTTGATATGTTTCTCTAGGTTACCACTATGATCTCCCTATAAAGAAAATAGTTTTATTCATACTGAAAGAATTAATATCAAAGTAAAATCTATGTGCGAGTTTGTGTATTCGTACAATATACCCATATACGTAAATATATGGAGACCACTAACTGTCATTATATAACAATATGCTTAATGTATGGAGATTAGTCACAAATTGGAATCCCAGCACTTTTTACGCCTGATTAAAATACTATAGAATACCCTACACATAGTGGACCTTCCCCAATATAAAATACGTCGAAATTCTTGAACATGGGGAAAGCTAGACTACAATGCGTGTGGAGAATTTACAGGACAACGAGCTGGAGGCAACTATAGAGGGGGGCGTGGTGATAAGTGACAGAACAAGACTAATTTGCGGTATAAGCTCGCCTAACTTCTAGATAAACTCTACAGGTTATAGGGAGAAAGTTGTGCTTATGGATTTTGAGATTTTGGGAAAAATTGAAAGTCAATGATTGGGATATGCATTTGAGTTGATTTAGTATATTTTACTTCGCTTTTCTGCCAATTTTGTCTAATTGCGAAGTTGGGGATGAGTGATATGATGAATGGGCACACTTTTGCTCTTTTTACTATAATAATAGAACAAGTAATTTGATTTTGAATTTTAAAAAAAGGATGCAAAGATTGCTCCAATGCAAGAACAATGTGCGTAAAAACTTTGTTCAGTAAAGCCAATTTGTTCAGGCAAATTTGCTTTGAATTTTTAATGCTTAAGTAATGATAAGTAACTTTTGTCAATTCTAGGTAATTTTGAACATTTATAGTAGTTTTCTGAAGATTTTTTGTAGAGTTTGACATTTTATTAATTGAATATCTTTTACCCTTATTTTTCAAATTTTGTCATGTGATAATGTCCTCTTGCTGACTGAAGTAAACCTAGGACACACTGCTTTTAGTATCTTTCAGTTCTTTCAATGAGAGTATAGAGGAGCTTTTCCATGCTGATTTCGATGCATAAGTATTAATTACTAAGCAAATTATCCACCATCGCGTTTGTTCTGTTTTACCCAATGAGAGTTGCGAATTTGAACAAAGCGCCAGACAAGCAACTGAATCTCTACACAAGCATTTATTTCTCAAACACACGCACGATGCAAGAAAAAAAATTAACAAAAGTAATCTTTGTCAATTTCCCACACGATACTTGTGTATCGTACTGTACACGTCTTTACTAGCAGACAATCATTTTTATTTTAGAATCTCCGTCAAGTGTTTATTGATCATATTACTTCAGCTTTATTCTGAAAAGCCATTGCAACTTTTGTCTTCTGTAACAATACAACATAAAATTATTTTTTTAAAAAAATGATTTTAAATCTCACGTATTTGCCAATTCTACATTAATCTCACTGCTGCTAACAGTGTGTATTACTCCATTTTCCGAACAAGTTGTAGTAAATTTAAACATTTTACACTTATCCATTAAATTTATCAAAAATTAACTCATCAACTGTTAAGGAATTAATAACAAATGATATATTTTTAAAATTTTATTTTTAGGTCATTAATTGCTTCGCCCTGTTATAAACGCTATTTCCTTGATATTAACCAATTACTGCAATTCAATCCTGGACATATTGGACACCCATTCAGAGGTGTGTGTTTTATAAACTACAACCCACGGAAATCTTTCCTGAACCTGATATTTTGTCTTTCCAGTAAAGTCACAATTTGATCTGAAATATTTTCATACGTTCAGTTTTGGCCCGCAACGCCATCAATAAAGCATTTGGTTTCTGACGAAATATAATGTATGTACCAAACGTAAAATTTAACTTACCACTCCATCAAATTGATCAATTTAGTCCAATTTTGCATATACGAATTAAAATAATAAATTTTACTAAACAATTCAAGTGATGGAATAAAGGTCCTACTTGGAATGTTAGAATGTAACCATCCTCCGCAATTTTATATGGATATACTAGCTAATGGATAGTAGGAATTTCCCACGATTGCTCTCTCCACGAAAACAGTCCAGTCAAAGTCTGAGCTTCCCCTTGTCTCCTCCACACCCCTGGTCCTACAGGGTTGCCACACATCTTAGCTGCTCAGTCGACACTTCGCGCGTTGTACAGTGGGATCCATGAGTATTACCGTGCAAATTGTCCATCACCATGTTAGTGCATTTTATTTGACCCAATAAGAGCTTCAAGAATTAAAAGAAAACTCAAAACAAGCTGTTGACAACTTCTGCACCAGTATACATAAAAATCCATCGCTTAAAACACATAGGATGTACGAGAAAAATAACGAAAATAGTCGGACAATTTGCCGAGCAATATTAGTGCATCGCACTGTACGTATGCGGTTGATTGCGTCAGCTGAAATTGTTGCTTATTGGTAGAAGAGGCATATATTTTTGGTAAATAATACAAAATTTCGGTACAATTTTCGGGTTCAAATGCGCTAAATAAAATAAAAATTCGTTGTTATAGCGGTGAAAAATCTGATCAAAAGTGGTGTATAAAATGACAAATTGAATATAATCCTAAATTTGATTAAAAAACTGCACTTATTACACAAAATAAGTATATCCCTTATAGTACATTCGTAGCATATCAGTTCTGTTGGAACGCTACGCATTTATGTAGTTACGAGAGTATTAAGTCTATTCTGTATAAAGGGGTCAATTTATGCTTCTCAAATATTTACAGCAGAATTAATCATTTCTCCGTGAATTACCTAACTCAGGATATTTCAAACTTCAGAAAGTATCGCATCGGTAAATAAACTAATTTTGTGTTTAGGAGTATTTCTTATTTTGCAGATCATTTCGTTACGAAACAGGGTAGGAAAATGCACCTCACCTTTCAGAAACATGAAAAATTAACATTACAGCATGTCATTTCACATTTCGTGTTTTCGTCAAAAACGAAATATGGATGTGTCTACTTACTGGCAAGACTAGGTGAGCGGCGTGACCTTGACTGAACTCTTTTCGTGACTTTAGATTTATAAATTAGCAGTTTGCACCTTTTCATTAAGTAGCCTCCTTCCTTTTTTGTCTTATTTCTACAGAGACTAGTTGAATATCTAGTAAAATGACGCGCTGTATTACAATTACTAATAGTATTACAAATTGTACACAAACATCAAAGAATGAAATACATTAGACACGAGTTTTCTGAAAATTTCTTCTTTTTCAAACTTTATACAGACGAAAATCGTGAATGGTAGTGAGCTCGCCCTGTTGAATAGGATGGGATTTCTGAGTGGAATGTTCAATGCAGCATATTGATCAAGATACAACAACTGAATTACGGCGAAGTAGGTTAGAAACCCTGCGTGCTCAAGAGCAGCTTCGATAAGGCACCTGAATTGTCTAGAGCTGAACAAGGAAATGGGCGATCTTTATTTCCCAAGGCCATTCCGCAAAACTAATGCCACAAGAAGTTTCCTGTGTGGATTTGTGAGCATGAAATTGTAGGTTGATGATAGTACTACAAGACGTCAAGTGGATTTTTTCCTTCGTTATTTTATATCGCTTTGCTACCTATAGAGTTTGAATAACTAATTAATCATTTGATGAGCAGACAAACACAAAGTAGCCGATCCCGTGGCAAATTAATTAGCGTAATACAATGCGAAGTCTAAAGTCTGATTAGAACCTGGACTAGAAGATATTGTCTTTATACCACTTCCATCATCTATCGCATCCTTTATCATCGCGATTAACAGTGGTAGACGCGAAATAAAAATAGAACCTTTGCAAGGACGTCCGAAAGAGGGGCAAGGGGTGGACGACCCCCCTGGAAAATGAAAGTCAACCAAAAATTATATATATATATATATATATATATATATATATATATATATATATATATATATATATATATATATATATATATATATATATCACACATATAATGTCATTTCAGCTACAATAATATATGTTAATTATTGCATGAACATAACTTCAAATTAAAGTAATGTTTTTTTTTTAAAAGACAACATTTATGGTGTAGGACATGCACCTTGTTTCCCCCCCTGGAAAAAACTACCTTGCTTGCCCTTCCCTGAAAAAAAATGCGGGCGTCCATGAACCATTGGTATCTACTTCGGAGTATAAAGCGTTGTTTCTTCAATGTATAGCGCGGAAGTAGACCGCAACAGCCTCTTATTTGACAGGAACTAGCAACACGAGAATAGGGATTCCTCGTATTTTAGATTTTCTCAAACTAATTTCAAGTATGTGGTGGAAATTCCTTCTATATAGTATGCAAATCGAGGTTTGCAGTTTGAATGGGCGTATTCCTTTTCTCGGTTTTTCCTGGAGACGATATTTTCAATTACTTTGAAGCATTTTGTACCATTTTTTATTTTTATAAGCAATTTCATTAATTATACATATGATAGAATGATCTAAACATGAAACTCATTGTCTCTTCCAATGATTAACAGTTTTCCTTGCCTTTCATTACGCTAGGCCTCTCAGTCGCTATCTTTGTTGTGAACCTAGATTAAGTGTGGGGCTTATCCTCTATGCTTTCATCATACAGCATGGCTGTGGGCTACATGCTTGACATCTTAACACAACTCCTTTCAAATATTTCTCGGGAAACGTATTTCACCTATCGTCCTACGGGAATCAGACGAACGTAACTACAAAAATGCGGTTTTCAGTTTTGTTAAAAAAAAAATCCTCTGAAGGGTATTTGAAGTAAATCGACATTTTTCCACTTCTAATTCTTATCTGTAAGACTGAGTCACGTTTAAGAGTCAGACTTTATGCACAGTAAGGCTAATCGGAACTGAACCTACAGTTTATAAAATTGGATCCGAACCACTGTGTGCCTCCACCGGGTATCGAACCCGGGACCCCTGGAATACAAGGCGACGACGCTACCACTGCGACATCGGGGAAGCCGACCTTCACTTCAAGTATCGCTATCACTTTTTAGTAGTCAAGGAGTATTGCATTCATTTCAATTTGGAGTAAGAGTTCAGCATTCACGTAAATCAGCAAACTTTGAGTTTTAGATACCATGTTCAATAACAACTTATATCGTCACGGCCAACAAAATAATGGCCATGAAAAAATTAGTATCAAGACACCATACTAAAATTGCTGCTTGAAGAACACCGTAAAGACTAAAGTCGTTGCCTGCTCCGTGACTGATCAGCTAAGCTGCTATTTGAAACCCTGGCTAAGGTATGGACGTACCATTGAGTTTGTCCCAATATCTATTCAACCTCAACATAGTAAATAACTGAAGAGGTAGGAAAGCTACGTAAAATTGCCGAAATAGGAAATAAAATACTCCTCTACCCCCCACACATGCATATGCAGCCGAGTTTTGAAATGCCGAAGCAACTATTGCCCACGGTCAGACTATATCAGTTGCTTTCAAACGTTAACATGATGAAATGAACGTTTCTATATGCACCTCCATGCAAATAATTTCATAGAATCCCAAATAAAGTTAAATTAATTAATGTATTGAAACTAGGCATTTGAATTTTCCCAAGGCAAACCTGCAGACATGAAAAGATCTGCCCATAGTCTTCAAGCACCTTTAAATACGCTGGCTCATAGCAGAATGTGATGTGTGAGCAAGAGTGCACTCGTGCACAATCCTACGTGTAATTTACAAACGTTAATTATTTTCCATTTCCTTTCGCCTGCATCCTAACATTTTTTTAATCCACGACAATCAGAGCAAAAAGTTTAGTTAGTTTTTTATGATAAGATTGAATTCCTGCAGAAATGAACAGAAACTACTGTGGGACCACAAGGATATAAACCTGAGCAGACTCGCGGCTCGCGTGCACCGTACTCTCGCGTGGAGGAGAGGGGCACAGTAAAGCATGCTTTCTTATGGCCAGAGCTGAATGGAAGAAGGAAAATCTGTGCGTACACTTTTCGGCGTTTTTTTTCCCCTTGTGGTCGCTCTATACGACGTATAACCCCATTGCACTCTAAACTAAGGCTCTCCGACATTTAGACGAGCTGTTTTCAGTTTCCTTTTTCGAGACCACGTTCTCTACGTTGACCCTCACTGGCAGAACAATTGAGAGGAAGAATGTAACTTATAAGATAGAAAACACTTATGATGTTTAAATAGTAATAACACGATCAAGGTGGCTTCGGTCTAGGACGGCTATGAGATTCGACAAGTTAAGATAAGTCCCATCCTGAAATCCTAAATAACGGAATTTACGGCGAGAACTGAAACATTTCAACCTGCCCGAAGATTGCACTTACCGCAACTTTCTTTCCGCAGCCCGGAATAAGACAGTGAGATTCTCGTCGTATGTCATCAAAGGAGAAAAACATGCGAACGGGATTTTTTCTCTTTCTTCCCTTGGATAGCGAAGAACCTTCTCCTTCCATTGTAACCAATCGTAAAAGACCGAGATTCCCATTCACGCTAGTTTTAAGGATCCCAATTTCTTCATCTACCTCCGCTGTAAAATGTAGTTCTAACCTCCTACCCCTCCCTTAAATCGAACACTGCGAATCTGATTGGCTCCATGTAGAAGCAGCTTGTGGCGTATTTGTACACTGCTGAAAAATGCAGAAGCAGAAATAGTTATTTCCGTGGGTTAAAGCAAGATATATATATATATATATATATATCTTGCTTTAGTATATATATATACTAAAATGACAAAAAGGTAAGTAAAATAACCTAATTCAATTAATCATATACATATACACACCTGAACGATTATCGCCTGCACCATATTACTGAACAAATCCAAAATAAAACTTTATAATCACTCATTCCACTAAATGCCCTTGAGAACTGGAGATAGGTTGTCGTCGTCTTCTTTGTTTGGCACACACCGCCTATTAGCGATTTCTTGCCAGAGGTCCTATTTGGTAGTATTACACTTCTCTTAAGAAAAACACTTGAGGTGTTTTATCAAACTTTCTAGGGTGCACGCAGTGATTCTAATCCATTTCACCAAAAATATACTTTTGTCCCTATGGATTCATGTCTCACCATATGTACGCTTAGATTTATTTATTGATTTATTTATTTCAGATGTTACCCCTAATGAAGTTAAGGAGTTTTCATTTAATGCCCTTGCATTTTCTTTCTTGTGTCCCTCTGCTTTGATACCGAAATGCTCTTTTGTTGTAAAACACACCTACAAATACTTAAAAAAATAATAATTCTAAAACGTATTAGCTAAAAAATACATTTTTCTTGGACTTCTTTATTAGGCACAAATGTGTACACTAAATACATATTCAACAAATACAAAGTGAGATCACTTACCTTTAAGAAGCCGGGTTCGCATCCAGGATAAAACGTTCAATAAATGTTAGTATTAATATCTCCATTTCCTCTCTTCTTTTTCACTTAGAATTCCATCAAATAAACAGGCGTAATTCTGCAATTCCCCATCATTTGACATTTACAATCAGTGAATATGATAACAAAAGTGCTCACATGTCTACAAATGTCTTTATACTTCACTACCTTCGAGACGTTACGTTGTTCACGTCGCAAACAACAGAAAAACGCTTCGCTAAATAGGTAGACTCTCGAATATTTGGCCAGATAAGACGTTTTCATTTTAAGGCATGTCAGACACATTTTAAATGAAGGAACGTTAGAATTTTTTTAAAAAAAATATCTTCGGTATCGTAGATGTGTGATACAAAGTGGAACAATTTTGAAAAAATACAATTTAGTCAGATATTAAATTATGAACGTTGGACTTTACATAGCAGCAACATTAATATTCGGATACACTTAATAAAATAAGGAACAAAGGAAGTAGCTAAAAATGAGTACATAAAAAATATTACGTGGTAGAGTGGCACAGCACGCTACGACGCCAGGGGTTCCGGTTTCGAATCCCGACCTGTGCAGGAGTGTTCTTTGTGATTGTCCCTTCATCAGTTTCACCATTTCGTCGCTCATACTCATCGTTGCTTTCTTAACCGCCAGATTACCATTTCGGATGTACAGACGGGATCAAATGAAATGTACTTCCGTTTTCCTACCAACTCAGAAGCGAGTTGGAAACTCTTCATTGCTCCTGTATAGATAAGAAAGTGGGGGAGGGCAATAGCAGACAAGGCCAGCACGCAAACTTGTTTCCGGCAAAGCGTCTTGTTGGAGTCTTGGCAGTTTGTGGAAGGATTTTGTGTTCCTCCCCCACCCCAACCCCGCCTTTCTCTCTCTCCTTGAGTTTGTGTTTGTGTGTGTGTGTGCGCGCGCCGACACCTGTTTCATTTTAAGTTTGACGTATTTTTATTGCATCGACTAATTGCTGTCATGACTGGAAATGAAACAGGTTAGCAATGGAGACATAATGAGGGATCAAAAATACAAAAATTCCGGGCATGAGTACTTAGTAGTAGTAAAGGTAAGGTAAAGTTCGTCGTGCGTATAGAACCGTGCCATGAAGGCACATTTAAGGGTTTGTGGCAGTAGGGTGTCGCATATTCTCGAGTTCGGACATTTTGGAGGTCATATGACCAGCACCACGCTCCAGCCGTCTTTACTCCCCAAGGATGTAGAAGAAACGAGAAAATAAAAATGTTTTACATTCTGCGTATGTGACAAGTAATTTTTTGGATATTGTCTTTGAAGTATCTGTTAACATCCTAACCCGCAATTTTGTTTAAGGATAAAACTGGTTGAAGGCCGCGAGTGTTCCTGAGAAGTAATGAACATATCACAGAACGCGCAATAGTTTAGCTCGCGTTTTTCTGAAAAAAAGAAAGAATGATATACAAATCAATTCTACGAATGCTTACGTCATTGTGACCATGGAGTGCATTTTGCACACTAACGAGGATCTGGCGTCATGACATAAGGTCAGTATAATGGTCTGTGGGGTTTGGACTGTGTCCTATCCATTTACGTTTGTAGTTGTCCTTTCACAAATTTCATCTTAACACACCTTTCATACTTATCTTTGTGATTACCCAAAAGTGGAAGAAAAGCGAAATAAAATAAATAAACACATCGATTATTGTGTCCCTGCGTTTTTCAATCTTTCTTCATGACCGAAAATTTATGTTTCACTGATGTAATGCATCACTTTAATCATGTGAATTATTTTCCGTCATCGTTGTGTGCTTAATCATTCCTTAAAGCATAGACTCTAATGCTGTTGTCCTTAGTGTAATTGATCTTATTGTGTGGAAGTTTTGATGTGGACAAAATAATGGTGAAGAATAAATCTCAATTGATTGTTCGAAATTTAAAATATAATAACTCCGAGGTGACGCATATTAACTGTTCTTAGTTCGATGTCAAAGAACGATTTCTCCTATACATTAAGAAGGATTCCGGCCTCCGTGGTAGAGTGGTTAGCACAGCTTGCTTAAACACCGGCTTTGGCATTGTGTTCATTCGGTGTTCATTGTGAGTGTCCCTTCATTAATTTCATCATTTCATCGACCATCCTCATCGTCGCGTTTAGCCAAAAGTGGCACAAGAAGCGAATTAAAATAAAGCAAATCAATCAATCAATCGATCATAGGGTCTCCGGTTTCATAGAGCAGTATGCAAAGCACTTCGTCATGGATGCCCTCAAAATTCAAATAATAATTTGCAACAGAAAACCTGATATTAGAGTATTTTAATAGTTTAGGCATATTAACAATTCACGTCAACCAACAATAAACAATTTATTGATTGATTTTCTTTTATTATACTTCGCTTTTTGTGCCACTTTTGGCTAATTTGCAAAGATCAAACATTCATGGCCAGGCCAGGATTCGAACCCGGAACCCCTGGTTCTGAGATTTCGGCCTGTGTATGGGGTTGGTGGCCATCCACCGTCGTGAGGAAATTGAGGAGCTACAAATTAGTAGCGTGACGCGGCCATGGAAACCTGCAAAGACTGAAGACCACAGATTAGCTGAAGACTTGTCTTGTTAACCACGCGTCACCCCATAATTCCAACCTCGGCAGGTGGAAGTGAAGCCGGCAGTCGGTAGGTAGGACGTGGCCCTCACGGACCGTTGCGTCACGGGTTATTATTATTATTATTATTATTATTATCATCATCTTCAATCAAATAAAGCTTTATCGTTATATATTACCGTATTTCATCGCATAATCGTCGCACCCTGTTTTTCAATCCAAAGAGAGAGAGGAGGGGGGGAAGGCAGAACACAAAATCCTTCCACAAACTGCCAAGACTCCAACATAAAGCTTGCTGGAAACAAGTTTCCGTGGTGGCCTTGTCTGCTACTGCCCTCCCCCACTTTCTTATCTATACAGGAGCAATGAAGAGTTTCCAACTCGCTTCTGAGTTGGTAGGAAAACGGAAGTACATTTCATTTTATCCCGTCTGTAAAGCAGTCCCAATGTCTGCTCCAAGTTGCACAGCTGCTTTCAGAGCCCTTGGTTTGAGAAGGGGGTGGGGGTGAGGAAAGGGTCTTGATTTTTCATACCGAAGCTCCTTCATTTCTTTCTCCCATTTATCTTGGTTGAATTTTCTGAGATACGGAATTTACCTCATTTTGCTTTTCATTACGTTTTATTGCGTTACCCACGGTACGCTTACATGTACTTAACATTTTCAATTTCCTTGCACGTACCGACACCCTTTGGTTAGATACGGCAAATATAAATAGCTGTCGTTCGTCAAATGTTGTTTTTTTGTTTTGTTACCCATTTTTCTCGTACTTCAGTCAGGGATCAATGCAGTTACTCATAACAGATGTAGTCAGGAAGTAGCATGAATTGTTCTTTCCCCGCATTGTAGTTGACCGGTAAAAAACTATGTAACAGTAACAGAAGGCTTTCAAGATTTGTCTGAATATTAAAGTGATCTTTTTTTTCACACCCAAATATAAATAACTAATTTCAGATTTGAAAACGTAACAGGGGTGTAAGGGGTGACCTTCCACGCAGTACATACACCCGATCGTCAAAATCAGTTCCACGTAGTACACCCTGGGCTGCCTTTTGCTGACTAACAAGTCTCTGGCGACTGGCCAGTATAATTCTGTATGTTCTCCTGCTTTTTGTCATGTGTGCTGAGTGCCCCTTTACAGCCTCAGCTTTTAACCTAAGTCAGAATATTTTCATATTTCAGTTATGCGACCTTACAGTTATGTTATTTGTTGTGGTAAGGGGCTGGACCCAGTATAACGTGGCGGGTGCAAAATAGCCTAAGTGCTGAAACACCCAAAATTAAAAAAAAAAAGAAAAACGTAACAGGGAATATAGCTTTAATAAATGCGTATAAATATTTCACAATGGATTATATTTATGTACATGTTGTTAATTGTGAAATATTGTGAAGAAATGAAACAAAATGCTACGTTTCGGTTACTAATGTGAGCCACTGTATATGTAATGTTTTTATTTCATTAACAATGTACAATGGTCAAATACAACTTTGCAGACCTCCGTGGCGGAGCGGTTAGCACATCGCAATACGACGCCACAGGTCCCGAGTTCGTATCCCAGCCTATGCATCATTTTCATTTTTCTTTGTGATGTCCTTTCGTCAATTTTGTAATTTCATCACCCATCCTCGTCTTCGCGATTAGCCAAAAGTGGCAGAAAACCAAAGTTAAATATAACAAATCAAAATCAAACATTACTTGGCATGACAAGAATGGATAGGTTATTTTGAAGCTGCTGTTATTAAAAGCAAATTTTATGTAGCTTTCCTAGACAGAAGTTTCAAACACAGAAACTGATTGATTGGATAACGCCTGTGGATTCCTACTCGAGCAGAAAATGTATATGTTTCCATTTATTACTTACAACAATAGCAGACTGATTTCCCGCTAAATCAAAGAAAACTTGCATTCACAGTTACAAATTGACGTGTTGAATGATTTCTCTCACTCCAATTCTGCTTAATCGAACAGCACACCACAACGTGGGTCATTAAATATTTGCAACTTACTCTCGAGTTCCTCAACTAAAAATAAATTGACTGCGAAACAAGACCTCGTCTGCGATAACTATATACCACGTTATATGAAGAGTATACGCAAGTTGAAATTCCATCATAATAATTTGAATTCTTCTAGTAGCTACAAACATATTTTTTCATACATATTTTCTTAGCAAAATATGAAGTTCCTCACTTCAACAAGGACAACATATACACAGTATTCCACAAGAGTTTTTAGTTCGAGCTAGTCGTAATATGAATATACACGTCACTTCATTACTTAGTTTAAAAAAAGTGCCAGGCAATGTGAATTCGACGGCATGCCTGAAATTATTTGCAGTATCTCATGTATCAAGGGGGCTTTTTAAGTAAAATGAAGGACACATACCACATGCTTGGGTCAATTGAGAGTAGTAGAAACGTAATTATACTGCATGTTGCAACTGAAACAGTATCCTCGAAGCCGAAGTCGTTGAGTGATCCACTCATAAACTCTCTACCAAACATTTCAAGTTCGAGTAGACACCTGGGCATGAGCGTTTTCTTTGGTAACCATCCCTTCATAGATTTAATATGATCATCATTAATGTTCATAGTCGCGATTATCTACAAGTGGCAGAAAAGCGATACAAGAACAATACAAAAGTAGAAGAAACAAAAGAGGATAAAAGGATGAACTTAGTTAATGATAGGAAGTTTTATAAAATTACTGTTTCTTGAAGAATCTTGTCCTTTGTTCCGATTGTATTTCTCAGTCACACGTTGCTCAATGTCCATGTCGACTGTCGTTCTTACATTCTTGAAAATTACTTTAATGTCTGCCTATGCTCTTCTTTCAAACGTGGTAGGCGCTCTGTCTGTTTCTACACCAAAAAGTTTAATTCATCTCCTGTCCAAAAAGGCACGAATTACTGAAAGTAATTTTCAAAATTGTAAGCAGATGAGGGCCCTTGTAAAATACGTGTACTGTCCTTTTATTCGCTTAGTTTTGAGAATCACTCTCCATACAATTGTTGCCTACTTCAGAGTCCAAAGGCCCTGTCTAGCTACAGACCAGTTGCGCAAACGCGGTTTCATTTGTTTCGTACACAAATTCCATCCTTTATACGTATTTTCTACTTGCTAAAAGCAGCGGCGGCTCAAGGGGGAGAGCCGCCGTACCATGGCACTACCCTCAGAAGAAATGCATACCTAGCCCCTAGCCCAAGTATTGTTAAATTAATACATTGATAGTTTACAGACAATGAGATTCGAATCTTTCAATCGGTCAAGCTGACGTGACGACCGCCCCAACCACAGACTAGATATGAACCGCCCCAACCTCCTCACTGCATCGCCAGCTGTTTCGTATCCTCGGCGAGGCAGCGGTCGGCGCCACCCAAGAGCTGGCCTAACCAAGTTGAAACGCGTGCAGAGGGTTGGTGAAGTCTCAGCGAGTAACCTTTGCACCATAAGCCGGGAAGAAGGTGGCAGGGGGTGGTGTTAGCCAATGGGGTTAGCCCATAAGACACCAGCCGTGCCCGTTTAGCACAGCGAGGGAACTTTCTCAGTGTTGACACCGTTGCCATCTTCAGAGATAAGTCGCTAAATACGACGGATTTGTACGACCCGTTGGGGAAGTAATTCGTGAAAAAGGTACTATCTACTTTTCTGCCAACATTTGGAGAAACGAACCTAGTATTTTTCCGAAGTTAAATGAACATTTTGATAATAGATAGATGCGCCTAGAGGGCCATCCAGACTTTTTAAAAATATAAAAGTAAAAATTCCTTTGGCATTTCGACAATTTCTTTTTACATCAAATGTAGAATATTTTCAACATCCAGTTGGAATACGTGTGCATGGGGGAGGAGAAGGTGAGAAGATTTGCTTTCCCTTCCTCTTGTAATTGTGTTTTTAGTGAAGTGTCCTGTAGTGTTTAAAGATAGGTTAGTGAGTGAAGATGAATCGTATTAGTGTGTTATTACTTAAACACACTGTTTTCCACGTTACCAAACAAGGATATACATCTTGGCCAGTGGGGCAACCTCAAGGAGGGGGGCCAAGGCATTGCGGAGGTTTTTTTTCTTCGATTTCTTGATCACGTTGACAGTACCCGCCGGCCGCCACTGGCTAAAAGTGCCTTTCATATCGCCTCAGGGCGTTGTCTACTCGGATGCTTCGTGATCGAAGGTCACGTGTACAAAGTTTCAGATTTTCCGATTTGCGTGGTGCTGCTGCTATCAGTTCGGTTCGCCTTCTCAAGGTCGCGCAGCAAGCAATTATTTTTCGTCTTCCGATAGGAAAAAGCTTGCCTCTCGCTTATGTGGACGAACGCGTGGCACGGATGACTTTTTGGCTCGACCATGGTTGGTCCTTTATGTTTCGTCCTTCAGCATTTTAATCTAAGAACGAATCATTCTCATCGAAAAACATAATGTATTTTTTTTTAATTGATGTAACACATGTAAACCGAGAGCGAGAGATAGATAGATAGATAGAAACGTTTTCCTTCAACAAACGTTTGTTTTCCTATTGTATAAAGTGAACGCACATGTTAAAATTCATCTTGCATAGATATTCAAATTAGAACAAATTCACGTAAAGTGATTAAGTATGCAGAAAAGAAATATATTTGTGATAAATACATAGTTAGTCAGTAAATTCCGATAACCAGAATTCTGTCACGCCGAATGAAACGTTTTGTTTTACAATTTAATGTTTTCACTGACATCCAAAACGAAAATACGTATTATAACTTAATGACTTTCAAGGTGTCAAAATATTGTAATGTTACTATGCTGCCGATCACAATTATGAGAACGCTACGGGTCCCGGGTCCGAATCCCGGCCTGGGCGTGGATGTTTGTGAGTGTGCATTCATCAATTTCATATTGTTATCACCAATCTCCATCTTCGAGAATTAGCCAAAAGTGGCAAAAAAAAAGCGAAGTCAAATAAAGCATATCAAAATCAAACAATTATGAGACTTCTTCGAAAACGCCTTCGATAACGGTATTTGCTATTCGTAACGGATATGTGTATCACTTTTTCGAAACAGACTTTTGTGGAGGAAAAGAACTGTAACGTTACAAAAGTAACGAGCACAATTATACGAGAGACCTATGTTATTCTCTCCGGAACACGGCATCGGACACGGTATTGCACATCGGAACGTCTGTATGATACCAGCTATAAATAACGTTGTTGCTTTGAAAAAAGGAGTGTAACGTTTTTTCAGTAGTGACCTCAATTAAGTTACTGGTTAATTGTAACGTTACTATCACTTTCCACACACACTAAAGTTACTAGTCAATACGTGACGAACCTCTTTCTTACCCTGTAACGTTACTGGTTGCCGGCAATGGATGTAACGTTAAAGTGTCACGTGAAGACCTACTTCTTTAAAGATCAGTTATGGTTCGGTACCGTTATGCACACCTGTAACGTAATGTTCATATACCTGAGGTAACGTTTCTGTTCACGAAAAAAGTTATTCTGTTTCTGGTTGTAACGTAACGGAAACCGTAATTGAAAATACCGTTCCATTTCGTTACGTTACGACTCCCTGTTTAAAACACTTGTTAGCTTCTTAACACTTCACAAACACATGCAAACTGGACACCAGCTATCTGGATACTGAAGCACACGTGCATCTAGTGCCAAAGTCAGAATAAAGCTGTGGGTCTAAATGCCAGCAGATGTGCTGCTCCACAGGCGACTTGACAGTGAAAAGTACTGTAGAGCAAGCATGAGATTTTCGTAAGAACTTATACCGGGTGGTCCAAAAGTGCCGGAACGGTCACATACCGTGAGAAATACACATTGAATCGGAAAACGAAAAAATACATGTTTAATAAGTGAAAGAAAGCTATTCAATGATATCACACTTGTTTCCCCACCCCCGGCCCCTGGGGGTGGGGTGGGAAGCAACTGTGAAATTTTAAATGGAAACCCCCATTTTGTATTATAGTGTCGAAAAGAGGACTTCATTCCGAATCCAACGAGCTATCAGCCATCCTCCTAGCTCAATTAGGAACGGAGATATGGCGATTTTAAATTTTGGTGAAAGAAAGAAAGAAAAAAAAATTAAAATCGCTATATCTCCGTTCCTAATTGAGCTAGGAGGATGGTTGATAACTCGTTGGACTCGGAATGAAGTCCTCTTTACGATTCTACAATACAAAATGGGGGTTTACATTTAAAATTTCACAATTGCCCAGGGGCCGGGGTGGGGAATCAAATGTGATATCATTGAATAGCTTTCTTTTACTTATTAAACATATATTTTTTTTCGTTTTCCGATTCGATGTGCATTTCCCACGATATGTGACCGTTCTGGGACTTTTGGACCACCCAGTATGTAACACACATCTCAAACATGATCTGTTTTCATGTGTGAGTAAAAAATTGAAATGCTTTAATTTGTGAGTTCTGTTTGTATGGTGAGTATCTTTTTCTGTGAGCACGTGTGTGAAAGTGAGTGAGTGAGAGAGAGAGAGAGAGATAGATAGATAGGGGGAAGAGAAAGTTACATTGTGAGAGAAGTTAGAGGTAGGAAGAGATAATGAGACAGAGTGAGGAGATAAAAGAAGCATTTTCCTTGTGCTTGAAATTGCATTAGTTAAACTACAAATGCAAATCTCTCCTCCTCATCACATTTTTAAAATGCATGTTCAGGTACGGACACTTGTGGGTTGGAATCATCCCATTGAAAGTCAATGCGGTTGTTACAATCCTGAAGTGTATGTGACTGTACAATAGATGGCATAGGGGAGGACCCACTAACACTTTTCGTTTGCAGTTTCTTAGAAGTCTGTTTTCTTTTTACAGTACAAAAACCACAAGGAAATAAAAATAAACAATTACAAGGTGTGGCTAGAAAGAAACCGGACTGTTGCTACAAAATCTTTTATTGGTTATTTTGTACAATACAAACATTATCCCCTTCAAAGTACTCCCCTGTACTATCGATACACTGCTCCATTCGAATCTTCCTTTGCTGGAAGCAGTGCTGGAAATCATTTTCTGAAACCATGTTCATGGCCTCAGTCACTTTTCTTTTCACAGGTCCTATGGTCGTAAATCTGGTTCCTTTCAGTGCTGATTTGACCTTTGGAATAAAAAAAAGTCGCACTGAGCGAGAGCCTGTGAATAGGGTGGATTTTCAAACACTGGGATCCCATGCTTGGCCAAAAAAGCCTTGACTGGCAATGCCGTGTGGGCAGTAGCATTTTCCTGATGATGAATCCGTGACTTTCTTTTCCACAAATCAGCTCGTCATCTTCTTACTCGCTCACGAAGGGTCGTCAGCACCGTAATGAAATAATGTTGGTTGACAGTTTGACCTTTGGGTACCCAATTCGAATCAATTCACCGACATTTGCAATGTTTGATTCTGTTTTTGACGTGCAAGGCTTTTTTGACGTTTTTGATGGTTCACTTCATCCACAAGTTAGAGCGGAACTGAGCGCCGTGCACCCTGGACAATCACACAGTCGATAGGCAGGATATCACATTATACACTCATGCACCGCTTGAGCTTGACGCTCTTGCCGTTTGTCGACAGCAATATTAATCTGTTTTTTTTTCTAGCCACACCTCGTATGCCAATAGAAAATGTTTTATGTCATAGATATGAAAATGGAGGTTCAGACTGTACATAGTACTATACAGTGTTTATCTCGTTCCTTTTTTAAATAGCTATGCGTTGTTGGATTTTATTTTGAGGGAGAGGGCTGTAATTACTGTTATAACTATTTAAAACTCATCATAAAATATGCACGTTAAATTATTTTAATCGTGCCCAAATAATTATTTAATTACTGTAAAACCAAGTTACAGAATAACAAGACAATGTTCCTGCTGGATTTTGAATCTGATGTTAGGTACTCCTTATCAACTAAAATAGGACATAATAGTCCTTTTCTGTTAGTCTAGTTTGTTTCTTGAAACTGTCATAAGTCTTATGTTTTCTTGTTTTAAAAATAATAGTATTTTTATGGAGTAATTTCATTATTTCTTTATTAAAGCTGCATTTTGCCTCCACAGCTAACTCTGCACTTGCTACAGCAATTGCTGCAGGGTCAGAAGAATTGCGTAAGTTGATTAAATCTGGTGAAATTGAAGAGCTGCAGGATGTTGTACCACCTGACGAAGACGAAGGCTCCATCAATGGTGACAAAGACTGGAGTGAGCTAGAGCCGTGGTGCCATGACGATAACAGCATGGAGTCGAACGAAGTTACGGGCGTGGCCAGCGGGAATCCTGAAGAACTAAGCAACTTGGTGTCTGGTGACCAAGACATGCGGAGTCTCGGCGGAAGCATGTTTGAAGGGATTGGTGAAACTCAGGAACCCCAGCATGTATTTGGAGATAAAGACTTACGCGTCATGAGCGACCAGGATCTCCGAAAACCTCCTGCAATGTATGGGCAGGATCAAGATTTTCGGCAAAATCACCCCCCAATGTTAGGGCAGAATCCTCCTATGTTAGGGCCTGGTCCAATGATGCCTCCCTTATTTCAGGAAATGCGAGGACCGAGGCCTGAGTTTATGGATTCGGGGAATCATGGACAGTTTGGCAACATGGGCCGACAAGGTTCTCCAGCCGGAAGACGTATGGGGCCTCCTAACCATGAGATGGGAGCAGAAGGTCGCGATGTTGATCTACGTGGAAGTTTTAGTGATTTTGATCAGCGAAATGTGCAGTTTGGTTTCCCTACTTCAGGAGATATGGACGATCGAAGGCATCCTGGTGGTGGTTTACCTATGAGGGAACCTCCGTTCGATCGTGGACGTGGTGCCGGTCATCGCGGAGGAATTAATCAAGGAGATTGGCAGAGGGGAAATTTGTGGGGCAGCGGCCCAAATGGAAAGGGAGAAATGGACAATTTTTATGATGACAAGGATGAGAGAGGATGGAGGAAAGAAGATAGGAATTTCCAAGATGAGGAAGACAATATGTATGACGATGATGATGAGTATGCTGATGATGGTCCTAAGCAAGGTTTGCAGCGTGGATTTTCAGGATCAAGAGATGACATGCTTCGTCCACCTAATTCGCGAGGGTTTGACAGCGAGAGAGAATCCTTCGGAAATTTGCGGGGCGGTTTCGATAATTCAAGGAGTGGTTTTGATAACATGCGAGGAAATTTCGGTGGCATGAGAGCTGGTATGAGAGGAGGCGGAGACAATTCTAGAGGAGGTTTCAATGCACGGACTGGCCTTGATGCCCCAGGCGGCAGAAGTGGCTTCCAAAATTCAAGAAGTGGGTTTGACAATTTAAGGGGAGGCTTAAATAACCCAAGAGGAGGAAGGGGCTCATCCGGTCGTGGCTTCAGGGGTCGTGGAGGCAGGGGTGGACGTGGAAGGGGCCGATCATACTAGATAAATGTACGTGTTTGCGTGTATGCGAGAATGAGAATGAGTGTTATTTTGTGCAGTTGAGAGTTCCTGTGGGACATGCCCGGATATTTACTTCTTCCATATTTCGAATCGACTCCAGCCAAGGATACTAAAAGATATTCTCAAAGTGTTGTGTAATCAATTGATTGAAAAGTTGATTTGAGGTATAATTTTTATTGGTGGAACTTTTCTCCCCAAAGTTAATGCATTCGCCACCTAATAGGTTGGATGTGACACCACAGGTATAATTTGTGTTTATCATAAAAAAATGTATTGTTACCATTGGATCATTCCAATACTTGTGTAAGCAGATTACAGAACAAGAAAAGCAAAAACACCGGTTCCAATAAAGGTAAAGAATTTGTAATAAAATAAATTATCCCCAATACTTATCCCTATCGAAACATTATCAACATGAAAAGGAGAACCCTTTTTTTTCTCAGTTATATGTAACAGCATTTGAAGTATGATTAATGTAAGGTAAGTAAGTGTTTTCTTATCGTTGTATTAGTTTTAACATTAGATATACAAATATTAGCTGAATTGATATATTGATATGAGCTAATACAAATATGTACCACCTCTGGTATTCAGCTTAGGCTGGCTGGTACCAGCACCACAAGACAGAAAGTGACGCATTATTTCTTAACAATTAAGAATCCAGGGAGAACGTGGGGACAAATGACCAAAAATTAAAATTTTCGGGAAATACGCAAAATTTCTGAACGTGGTAATTTTAGTTTATTTTTCAAAATTGTGACACGAGCATCCTCAGATAATAGTCTTGTTTCATGCCTCTCTCCAAATTTGGTCCAACCACTATCCAAAGAGCCAACTCTATAAGTGAAATTCCGTAATTTTTCCATAAGCTGGCAACACTGCTGCTCTCGTACATTGTTATTATTTTTTTTAGCCAAGAAGTATCAGTCTGTTTTCAATGAAACTTTGCATGGTTGAAGGAATGTACAACTGCTACATACCTTATTTTTCATTCACTTCGGTCTATTGTGGGGGCCAGAGGAGCGTGCCACATGTCAATTTTTTTTAAAAAAAATTCAAATTTCCTTTCCTTTTTCTTTTAACACTAATTATTGGGAAGCTCAATGTACAAATTTTACCTCTGCTAAAAGCCCTGTTTTTAAGAAAGAAAACTAAACCAATTTCATCTTTACACAACAATTAGTTCTCAAGCTACAATTTACAGTATTTTTTGTACTTCGCAACATGTTTGAAAAGCACACTCTTTAAAAGATCCAGGCATGCAAGGCTCTGTCCGCTAAAGGTTAAATCAATCCTCACGCTCAATTTCTTGCATTGTGATTTTGCACACACAGGAAATGCGCTTTACAGAAGTATAAGTGAAAATTTCTGGACCAATCAGGATTTGACTTTAGTTTGAAAACTTGCATTTTTCACCCAAATTTCAATTTCTTGCCTTCAAAAGTTTCATAAAAGAGGACAAATTTATCGCATTTCTACAGTACACTGTGGGTTAAAAGTCATGATCGGATACTATTTATGGTGCAAGAACTTATTATTCACAAGCGAAATTGATGTAAAATTTTGTCATAGGTCCCCGCATACATTGTGTGGTAATAATTTGTCTGTTTTCCAATAGAGGCCAGTCAATCCCAATACTGTGGTTAGGAGTCAGGTTTTCCAATAAAGTCAGTCCAGATGCTAGTTAAAAGCCACGTTGTAGGGTGTTGAAGGTATTCTTGTCTTATTTCACCCTTTAATGTATCCTGTTCAATGAAATACAGTTTCTGCATTGATTACCACATTTTCTTTTACAATAATAATAATATATCAACATCCGATTGTGACTTTTGGCCCACCCTGTACAGTCTTATTCTTCTTTCATTCCACAGTGCCTTTAGTGTTTCAAGATTTTCCGCGATGTCCCAGTCAAAATGTAGCCCTATCTAATACTTGCAACGCTCAGTTAGTGTGCTTGCCTTAATTTTAAAAAAAGACACGTATTTCAAATTCAGAAACATTTATGTGCAAAAAGTACTGAATGAGCAAATGTTTGGAACACTCATTTAATTTCAGTGAAAATATTGGAACGTTTTGCGGTGCTCCTGTAAGCCAGCCACGGTGCTGCGGCTCCCACTTTTTGAACCACTGTTCTAATGTATTCAAATCTTGCATACATTATTCATTTCTCATAGAGAAAACTAATATGAATATTTAACAATACAAATGCTCCACAAAGAACCTTAGTGATTCATTTACCCAGGGTAAGGTGACCAGATGTCCTGTATTAGCTGGGACAGTCCCCTTTTTTGAGTCTGTCCTTTTTTTTTAACGTAAAATGGGACACCAAAATGTCCCTTTTTTTGTGACTGACTTATCGGCATAGAACTACTGTAACATTACATTACTATGAACTATGGCATAGTAATATTCAGTCTTTCAATTTTCCTTCATTTTACTTTGCCTTTTGTGCCACTTTTAGCTAATTTGCGAAGATGGGAATGAGTGTTGATATGATCGCTTTTTGATGAAATTGATGAATGGACACTCACAAACATCCATGCCCAGGCTGGGATTCAAACCCGGGACTCCTGGCATCGTAGCGCAATGTGCTAACCACTCTGCCACGGAGACTGGCAAAATATCAATGAATGGCTTCTAATTCTAATGGAGTGCAGTGCATATCACCATATTATGTAAGTTATTTACACAGTATTTATTTATTTATTTATGATGAAACAGTTTCGTGGAGCCTTGGGTTAGCATGGGGAATGTTTTGCAAGAATTTTGCTAGCTGAGTGGATGGTCCCACTGCATCCCCCCTCACTTCGAGCACTGTATATAATATGAAATCAGAATGTGTTAAATATGGACATCAAAATCAGTAAGTTTCACTTGCTCACAGGGTTCAATTATCCACATCTAGTAGTCAAAAATAGTTTAGGTTTATTTCATTTGTTGGAATTATGAGAGTCAAATTCTGTTTTTCTGATATTCCTATGATTCGTATATTAATAACTGTTGTTAAAAATTTACTGAACCACCAACTGAATTCTCAGCAAGAATTACACGATTTAAGCATATATATTACATTTCTACATGAACATATCTGTTAACGCTTTATTTCAACTTTTTAATGTAACTATAAAACACAACAATAAAGCATGCTAAATCACGATATACTACATGACATAACATAAATGCATGTAGATTCGAGTTTGAGTCCAAGATGATGCTATGAGCAGAAATTGTTTGTATAGCTTTCTGATATGGACCTAGCGGTAGCTGGCAATGGTTTTTCAGTATTAAATTTAGCCGTGATTGTATTTGCACTCAAGCTAGTGTGACATCTAGTGAGCATGCATGTTGTGACTTGCTATTCTTATTTTTAACATTTTGAAGTTTTTGTTAAAAATTGGTAGAAAACCAAAACATTGTACTCTGAAAAGAAAATCTTCCTGGGCACTCTCTGAGGATGTATGGTAACCCTGCTTATTCATACCTAACTGAACGTTCGTGAAGAGAGAGCGACATAATATTTTGAAATTTTGGTTATCAACTAAGTAAGTAGAAGCAAAAGAGAGAAAGCCATGAAACCGTAATAGATCCTCAACAAAGAGCATGTATTTAAAATGTAATTATATCTTTTTTTCAATAACTTGGCTGATCTGTGAGAAGTTTAAAATTGTGCTATTTTCATTCTCGTTTCACTGTAAACATTAAAAAGCTACCAAAATTTGCATGTCATCAAAAACAAAGTACATGCATGGATGTGTGTACAGTGTGTGGCAATGAATCGGGCAATTTGCAACACTGGATATAGCTAGTTGTTGCATCTTAGGTAACACGTGACTACCATCATCTTGCAGAACCTTCTCTTTACCATTATGAAGTCATGGAACGAGGCACAGGTCGCATTCGCTATAAAAGCATAAAAAACAACGGAGATATTCCTTGGTTGGGCAGATCACCGGATGTGTCCGTGTGTGATTATTTTGTGTGAGGGTAATTGAAAAAAAAAAATCTTCCAACCAACCATCGAGTACCCTTAATGCACTTATAAGATCGTTCCAGGAAGGTATGGCTCAAATTCCTACCTTGTAGTGTGTGTGCAACTATAATGGTGTCATCATAGTACTGTTATTTTCAAATAAATCACAATGTAAGGATTGTATTTTCTTATGGTATTTCTTCTTCAGTCAATAAATTAGTTTATTTTGTCTTAATTATGTATGTTTTGTATGTATTATACAATATTTTGTCTGAAGTGTGGGAGTATTTAAAATTGCCCGATTCATTGCAGCACCCCACTCACGACCGGATCAAGAAAGTTTGGGGCGTTACCCCCACACCCCCTATACACCTTCATGGCGTGGTGCTATGCACAGGGGAGCACTTTACTTTTTTACTTTTTTTACATTGCAGCACCCTTTATATAAACACACACTTCTTTGTTTTCTGGCCGTACATGTCGGTTTGCTATACTGGCATTTACTGAAAAAAGAACAATGCATAATGTTTTGCCTCTGGATTTTTTTACCATTATCTGGATTATCTTCTATTCAAATATAAATTTTTTGATTCATTTTAAGAATTCCAATGGAAAATTTCTCTCAACTGTGTAGGAAATAAGAAATGTTAATAACTGTTGGGCCAAGTTATTTCTAGTATTCTTTTTAACCGTATTTCAAGTTTGTTTTTTCCCCCTGTTGGTTTTGTATATCCTTTCAAAGCAATTTTTCTTCCATGTGAAGCCTTTCATCCCCTTAAACCCAAGCCATAGGTAACATGACATGGTAAAGAAATTATTTCCTGAAACTAAGAATGGTACTGAGATGAGAAAACTTGTCTTGGTCTTGTCTGATTCCAACCATTGTTTTTTTTTCTCATTCACTACACTACATATCTTCAAATAAAAATGTGTTTTGATATTTCGCATTGTTATTATGGATCCAAATAAGGAAGGTTTCCCATTATATTCAACATTATGACAGAGTAGGCCAGCCTGATTTGTGGACTGGCCATGACCAGTAGCGGCGATTGGGTACCAAACTTTGGGTGTAAGGGCAGTTTACTTTCTCTTGTAAACAAGGCTTAGCTTTAAGAGGCCATGGTGCTAGAGCCAACACCACTAGCTATGACCCACCTCTGCGCCACAGCAAAAATATTGTTGGACAGTAATTAAAGCAAAGGATACGTTTGGCCTTCTGTAGAATCTCAATTTTTTTTTCCTGTTAGACAGACAGCATTGCATTCTATCTTGTTTGGTTACAACTTAATTATGGGATATGGTAACAGGACTTTTTCGTACACTGTGTAAAATCAGAGTGCCAATGTCTTTGCTTGTTTGTAACCATAGCGTAGTGGTTATCAACAGCGTGCTAAGAAGCTAGGGGTCCCGGTTTCAAATCCTAGGCTGGATATTGTTTTTTCTGATTGTCCATCATATCGTCAATCATCCTCGTCGTCGCAATCCCACAAATCAAATCATCTTGTGTAAATGGCTCGTACTGGCGATACTTGCTCCGAAGAGGACAGCCGTCCAGCCGAGTATGGTCGAATGTCCAATGGAAACAACTTGGAGACAGTAGAGTAACGAGTGTAAATGTCTCCCAATCTGCATCATGAAGTTTGGGAGTCTAATAAAGGACATGTACGTGGTTGTGAATAGAAATATCAGGAGCTTCTGTTAATGTATCTGCTTATTTTCATTGAAAGGTTTACAGGTACGAGGGTCACTATTTATATTTTGCGCCTAACAATGAAAAAACAGGAATTTGGCATTGAAAACTGCTTTATTGTTTTTCGAAGTATTCTCCTTTATGGTCAATACACTTTTGCATTCGTTCGAACCATTTGTCAAAGCAGTTTTTCCAATCTTCTTGAGACACCTCCATAATATGGTTTTTGAATGCATCAACGGCGTCTTCCGCCGACGAAAATCGTCCACGCAATTTATTCTTGACATTCGGGAACAAGAAGTCGTCATTGGGTGCCAAATCAGGATTGTACGGCGGATGACCCATCAATTCGATTTTTTGACTGTTCATAAAGTCGGTTGTTAGACGCGATGTGTGACAGCTGGCATTGTCTTGATGAAGAATGATCCGACGGCGTTTGTTTGTTTTCCGTATTTGACCGAAGACCTCTGGCAAACAAATTGTTGTGTACCATTCAGAGTTGACCGTTCTACTTTCCTCTAAAGGCACAGTTGCCACATGACCAGTTTTCCCGAAAAAAACGGGCGACCATTTGTTTCGATGTGCTTCGAGCGCGAACAACTTTTGTTGGATTGGGTTCATCTTGAAACACCCATACAGTCGACTGCTGTTTACGTTCCGGCTCATATGCATATATCCATGATTCGTCACCTGTTACAATCTTATATACGTCTTTTGAAGCACCACGATTGTATTTATTGAGCATTTGTTTGCACCAATTGACGCGAGCGTCTTTTTGAGTTTTTGTCAAATTGTGTGGGATCCAACGAGAACATACCTTTCTCACAGCTAAATGTTCATGTAATATTTTATATATGCTGGTGGAACTAATGCCTATGGTAGCCTCAATCTCACAGTATGTCACATGACGATCTTGCAGTATTAGGTTTTGCACAGCATCACTGTTTTCTTGAACAACAACTGATTTTGGACGACCTTCGTGAATCTCGTCGGTGAGCGAATGGCGGCCACGATTAAATTCGTTATACCAGCGTTTCACAGTGGCAAAGGATGGGGCTTCATCGCCAAATGTGGAAGTAAGTTGATCGTTGCACTCTTGTCTTGATAATCCACGTCGAAAATCATAAAAAAATCATCGCACGAAAATGTTCACGAGTTAATTTCATTTTATTGTTGTCGCGCAATCTCCAAGGCAACATAAACAACACAAATCAAGGTATTGACAAAACATTTGAAGTACGTTATGGTCAATAATGCCAGACGATTCCGTGCAAACGTCAAATCGCGCCTAACTTCAATCAGTGTTGCCAAGGCTCAAAATATAAATAGTGGCCCTCGTATTGTAGAAGATAAAACTTGCTGTATTTCATTCAATTACATTAGAAAAAACTCAACCGTTCAATATAGACCTCACTGATCATAAAATAATTAATTTCATTGTCCTGTTTTCCTAGAACCACGTAAAATATGTGTAAACAGTCATTCGCCAATGAAAAGGCTAGTCCAATCCACTGACAAAATGTAAAGTAGTCTGTAGTTTCATCAGAGGTCTCATTTTGATGTATAGGAAATCCTATTCTAATTTGCTCACATCTAGAACAAGAGGAGATGGACACGTGTCAATTTTACAGTCCAGAGTTCAAAATCGATCCTTTATATTCAGTCATGTTGCATTTCTACGTTTTAGGACCGTACAACAAGGAATAAAATTAATCTGAATTTATGTAAATATTCCTTTATTTCTTGTGATATTTTTGATCAACATGATACCTATCACCATTGGCGTAGCAACATATCGCGGGGCCCTCAGCAAGATTAAAATGTGAGGCCCCAATCTTTTCTTTGTTTTGAATTTTCAAAGTGAATCGATACAAGATCATAGCTCCCAGCACAGTTTCCTCACAATGATGGGTGGCCACTGGTTCCATACACAGGCCGAAATATCTGCAGAAAATTTGATGTTTCCCCCAGGAGACTCGAACCTGCGCGCGTCCCATTGCTGCACGGGACTATACGTCATCAAATGTATTATGACATTTAAATGCCGCATTTCTTCGAATTCCAGGCGCACCTTTTCTCAGGTCTCTTATCTTAAAAATTTAGCTGCGCCTTGGATTTGATGGCGTATTGATCTGAATAGATGTGCATAAATATACGTACAATGGTATTAGTGTAATATAGAAGAAAGTATTTGCATACTTCAATAATCAAGTTTTCTTCTAGATGTTTTACCGAAGTACACCTATTGGTAAAAAAAATCGCCCCTAAGGATATTTTAAATTTGTTGTGTTAGAATAGGGTTTGCCAGATTTCTAAAATAATAAAACAGGTCATGTAAATTATATGTATAGACATGGATATAGTTAAATTTATTTTTATAACATTTTTAAACATTACAAAATCAATTGCTGTTTAAAGCATTGTTAATCCCTAATTTTTAACATTTTGACAAAATATATTAATATTTGAGTGAACTCTTTGCGTCCTTTAAGAGGATCTTTTTTTTTTTTCCAATGCATTACCATTCACTAGATTGCAATATGCTTTCCAGCCGATTGCGTTCTTTAGTCCCCTGAACAGTCATCATAGAAAGGTTAGTTATAAATTGTTATTAATTCATTGTATAAAATTATTTTGAAATTTTAATTCTTTATTTTCTTAGCTAAATACGGGACAAATGGTCGTCCCGAGAAGATTTATTTAAAAAAAGGGGACAATCCCGTATATAAGGGACGTCTGGCAACTTTATGTTAGAACAATCGAAATAACACAACAAAGAGTCAGTCTATTTTTAGCAGAGAAGCACGAAAGAGGGTTTATTCTTATGCTGTTTGCATTAAATAGGTGATCAGTGCAGGGGTGCCCCCCAAAAAGGTATAGAACATTCCCCCGCCCCCACCTTTATGCCGAATTATTTTGGTCAGACAACATTTGCGGAACAATATAATACAGACATATTTAATCAATATATATATTTACTTTAGATATTGTTTACAATATAGACATTTACATGCATATTGTTTGTTTACTTTGATTAAAATATCATTTTACATGAATGATTATAACTTCTGACGTTGGAAAGTTGTTTCAGCAAATGTATTGATAATTTTCTCATTTTGTGTTTCACTTACGTCACAAACTGTTGCATTGTGGGATCGAGCAGCCATGATTGAGGCCGGTTCTTGTAAACATACGGAATACAAGCGGGCGGGCGGGAGATTTCAACCTTGTTTACGATGGTACGTACTACTGTGCAGTATTCGGTTCTTTAACAGAAACTCACGTTTATCCTCGAATTTTTCGAGAAAGAACAGAAGGTGCGCTTCACGGCACGGGGGACTATAATTGTTGATCAGAAGATGCCGCGTCGTCTGGTTGGAGAAAGTAAATCATTACAGAGTGTGCAGTGAATATATCCTCTCAGGTAAGTTCATATGCCACCTTTCTCTGTGAAATTTAGTACAAATGGATCGAACTGGTGTGTATAATCATACTTGCAATAGTGTTTCCTTGTTTTTTGGTAGAAAGGTGCTGATACTTCTGATAAGTTTGACGATAAAAATGATAATATTCAAAGTTTACTTCATCTTGATAATTGTACGTTTGAACTTGATTATTTATTATATTTCGTTCGTTAACACAAACTGTTATTAATTATTATTCGATCCGTGAGAAAAGGTACCTGTAATAGGCTTTGCATACTGTCAAAAAAAAAAAAACTCAAAGTATTCCAAATTGATTGATTGGGTTTATTTTACCTCGCTTTTCTGCCAGTTTTGGCTAATCGTGAAGACGAGACAGAGCGATGATATGTTCAAATTGATAAAGCTAAACTCTAAGAGCACCCATGCTCAGGCTGGGATTCGAACCAGGGACCCCTGGCATCGTAGCGCGCTGTGTTAACTACTCTGCCACGGAGGCCGGTATGTCCCAAATTGTTAAAGCAAGGAGTGAAATTACTGTTTTCGAGCAGCTTAACCTTTTAAATTACACCGCTTGAACAAACCTTAAAAGGAAACAGACGATAATGGCGGAGCCTTGGAATTTATAGATAATCTGTACTGGATGTAAATATTTGAAGCAGAATCCTAACCACTAATAAATACGAAAACAAATTGATTCCAGGTAGCTGGGTCAAGTAAATAAACACACGTGAACTAGAGTTGGCTAAAGGTTTAGGCCCCTTTTCATTTCGCTATGGTCCAGTTCATGTGGATCTACACCGCAAAATTACGCTATTTCTCCATATCTTTCTCTGTCGACTGCGCACGTTTCCAGATGGAACGACATTGTCATTAATGTTATATGCAATATTACCGACATTTTACACAGTACTAACAAACGTACAGTTGGCGCAGGTGTAACGAACGTTACGTGGTGGGTATTTCCTTGCAGACGACAAGCAAGTTGGCCACGAAGATGGCGGCGGTGCGAATCCTGACGTCACATGAAACCCATCTATATCGGACTCGCATGATGGAATTAAGGTAGAAATTAACCACTCATCTGCCATACGCCCCCCCCCCCCACCTTATCCCGGTTCCAAACCGATTCTAAAAGGCATAAAAGATGGTGTTTCATTTCAACCCCATAACTAAAGATTAATAACAAGTCAATCAAACGAAACGATCCCCCTCCCCCAATTTTGTGTGAAGATACATAGAATTGGTATCAAAACTATAAAATTTTGTCCCCCCCCCAAAAAAAAATATCCCATGACGCAGGCACGTCATGGATGTACTCTGTGGGCACCCCTGGATCAGTGAGCCAGCTTTTGTAAAGTGTACATGAAACGGACGTTAAATGGAAAAACAGAATCGCCCAGTGACGTGCGGTGACGTCGACACTTGGGGTAGCAGTCAGTGGCGTGCTCAAGGAGGGGCGGGGTTGGTGTGGGTCACACCACTCCCCCCCTTTAGGGCCCAGTATTTCTAAAAAAAAAGAATGTCAATAACAGGAAAAGATTGCAAATTGATGAATGAGTACTAAAAAAGTACACGTAAACCCCACCCACATTCGAAAATAAGAAAACGATTTGATTTGACTACTAAGCCAGAGATCCTGGGTTCGAATCTCAGCTTGGCCATGGGTATTCTTTGCGTGTGTCCCTTCATCAATTTTATCGTATCATCTTCGCGATTAGCCAAAAGTGGCGGAAAAGCGAAGTAAAATAAACCAAATCAAGCAATCAATCAATGATTTCACTTCATTTTTGTTACTTAGCGTCGCTTTTTTGTCTCATTTGGTTAATTGCGAAGATAATACGATAAAATAACACAAAGAACACCTATGCCCAGGACGGGGTTCGAAGCCGGAAATCCTGGTGTCGTAACGCACTGTGATAACCACTCCCCCACAGTTGGTTGATTTGATGTTTTAAGCACACTTTATGCACAGAAACAAAACCGGTAACAAAACACACTTTTTTGTAGTTTCTTCAATAATATTCATTTGGCTTTTTGAGTTCTGAGGTACATTTTTCATTCCAAATTATTTCATTATTCACTGCAGAGCTAACTAACTCTATAGCCTTCTTAAACCCGAAGGTTCATGGCTGCAGCAACACAGGCCTTCCATCTGTCCCTATCTTGAGCAAGATCTATATACTCTTTTCCATCCCTACCGATTTCCCTTATGTCCATCTCAACGTTATCCCCCCATCTTCGTCTTGGTCTTCCTACAGTTTTCTTACCATCAGGTTTCCCAACAAGAATCCTGTGAACTCCTCTTTCCTCTCCCATTCGTGCCACATGGCCTGCCCACCTAAGTCTTCTTGATTTAATCATTCTAATAATATCTGGACATGAATACAAATTACTGCAGAGTACAACACACAGGACAAGAATGCGCACTCGTCACGGGTTCGAATCCTGGCCTGGATTGTTCATATGAGGTCCCTTCATCAATTTCATCATATCATCACTCATCCTCATTTTCGCGATAACCAAATGTGGCAGAAAAGCGAGGTAAAATAAACAAAACCAACAACAATATGAAGACGCGTTCTCCTGCCCAAATCAATACATCCGTACTTATGACTGTTAGAGGCCAAGAGTAGTATATTTAAATAATACGACACTACGAAAACAAGAGTGAGAGCCCGATCACATATTTGTAATTTAAACATTATATATGCCATATTTGAAAAAGAAAAAAGAAAGAAAGCATAACATTATTGTCTGCACATAACACGTTCCTATTTCATAAATAATAAAACTACATCCCATATTATACATACATATTGTACAACGTGTAAAATGTTGTGTAAATACAGAGAACATAAGTACTGCAGAAAATTTTACCCTGAGTTTTTTAGAGGATTTACAAAAAAAATCTATGAGAAACCAATCCCCTATCTGTCCTATAGGAGATAGACTGGGGGACCTGTAAGCACGGGCTTTCAACCATTGCAGCGGGGGGCGTGGGGGCAAGGGAAGTAGAGGTAGAAATCTTCCTTTTCCTTGGGCCGGCCGTTTCTACCTGGAAACTGGTCTGGCGGAAGAAGAGCGAGCTAGGGTATCCAGCCAGCTTTGCCCACGGAGAACACCGATGGACGAGAAGAGCGTGGGAAAAAAAAAAGGTGTTGCATATGAGCTGTGGTGGCTTTAACAAGACAATAAATATTGTGATTTGAATATAATTCGAGATGTGAGATTGATTGATCTATCTCTGCTAGACTAGCTACTCCTCAGTGCACGTCACTAGAATCGCCACTCACGTGATGCAGCTCTTACATAAAGGTATTTTGTGCGCTGGGGGATTTGGAAACCATGAATCTGGTCGGCGATTTACCACAAGTGAAGTGTCCATTCGTCGTTCGAGAGGTCAACGCCTGCCCTCAGTCGTCATCAGTAGAGTTCGGAAGTTGTTGACCTAAAAATAATTTTCGCTCTGAAAAAGAAAGCTTGATTTTTCATAAATTACAAGAGAGTAGTTGAATAATTCGATACATGCCGTTGTTTTGTGGTTTAAACTACTGAAGCAAAGCAATTAGCAATTAGTGCTAATGTAGTTTTCTTTATTTTTACTTGAAGGTTACAAATAATACACCGCAAGGTTTTTCTGTAAAAGTAATTCATCTTCTTTCAGAGTGCACCTTCCACGATACAGTAGTCGACCAGCATCTGAAAATACGGTTGTGTTTCGCATACATCAGATTATATTGTTTTAAAATATTGTGACTAATTTTACTTTAAAACCACAGATAAAAGCGATAATAGAGGCCACCAAGGGAACCTCAAAGTAGGCTTTACACAAAGTATTTTAAGTTTTCTGGAGGAAAAATAAATTTACCACAATAAATTATTTAATGCATTGCCAAACGTTTCAGTTAAAATAATATTGTGCTTTTCCATTGACCGTGTTTTCGATTAATGGCGAACTTGCTAATGTCAGGGAATTGAAATATGTAAGTTATGCTAGCAAATGCATTTAAAGTTCACGAAATCACAAAGGAAGAGGAAAAAAGCCTCAAAAATGAAAAATGCAATAAAAACTACAAAAGATACTGAAGAATGACCTAAAAGGCTGAAATAAGCAAAATAAAAATTAGGTTTTCTGGTTCTAAAAGGGAAACGGACTGATACCAAATTTAGCATTGTTTTCAAGGCTCACAGAAAAAGATGACTTGTCATCAACTCGGACCCTAGTCATCAGCCTCTCTTTTATAAATAAGAAGGAGTGGTACAGATTTCTGCCTTGGGGCTGTTAGTCCATTCTTCCTGCCACTCCTGGATGATCTGGTAGTTTACTTTTGCCATGGTAGGGGCATATCTGCCAATTACTTTGTAAACTCTCTCTTCTTGGCCTTCCTTGCACCAGTATTTGGCGGCTCGCTGTTTATTTTTTTATTTTTTTGTCGATAGGCCATAGGCCTGTAACTGTCGACGTTGTTCGAAATGCGCCTGTCATTATAATAATATCATTCATTTGCGCTGATCTTATTTTTGTTACATAGGTTGCACATTTTTGGAAGTCGACCCAGATTAGTGTGCCATAAGAAACAATCGCGTTCTACACGTAGATTGTTGATTTTTATAAGCGACATTGGGAGTCTCTAAGTGTTCGAACCTATTGTTGCCAATCGTTGTGATTGTTGCACATTTTCTTGCAATTTTACACCTAGATATTTAGCTTCCTTTACTATTTTAAGATTCTTTCCTCTGAGTTTTATTTGTTGGTGTCTATTAGCATTCAGCTTACTCGAGAATTGTAAAGTGGGTCTTCTGGGTGACAATGGTCAATCACGCAAGTCCTCGAGAGAGTTGATCGCAATACTGGACTATTCTTTTTACAGTTCTTGAATTACCTTCTATTACAATTATTACGTCATCTGCATAGTCTATTGTGCTTTCTATCTCCGAAATATTTTCTAATAGTTCGAGAGATGGCTCCAAGTTTAGATTCCACAATTCAGGACCTAGAATGGATCTCTGTGAACCTCCTTGTGTTGTTGATTTTGAGGCCGTGAAGTTAGGACTTCTGATATGCTTTCCTGTCGGCGCAATAACTCCATAAGTCTATCGATGGTTCCCTGGCAATCTAGATCTCTTAAGGTCCTGCAAAGATATGACCACATAGGGTTGGTACAGGTAGATGTCAGTGCAAAGCCTCACCACAACGTCTCTACCATCTGTGAGGGTCTCTTTTTTTCAGTTGGAAGAGGAACGCAAGGCCATTTGTACCTTACAGCCTTGAGCCGGAGAACCAACTGCAACTTACACAATATGTCAATTGCATCTGTGTATAACAATATCTCGCTTTCAGCGATCTCTTGTAATACAACGTGGAATATTTATTTCTTTTGGGTCTGCATATACTGACATATAAATCTAAGGTAATAAAAATTTCACTCAACCTTACCTACAAGCTTAGGGAATTACTTTGCAGACCCAAAAGGAAGAACCGTTAGTGGTCTTACATTACATACCTACATACTGCCTACCAAGACTTACTTCATTACATACCTACATTTGCCTAAAGTGACATGGGAAAATCTCAGGGATTACTGCAATTACTGTGATTGTACTGTGGCAAACTGGCAAGATTTGCAACAGCATAACAACTGTGGATGTTGAGCAAACGTGGAACCTTTCCGACAAGGTAGTTTTCCAGAGCTGACGAACTCGTACTAACTCGGAAAACGTCGTGTACTATCACACACTAGTATAGAGAGCCAATGCACAAGCAGGCTCAATCATTGTCCTAGGTGGAACTTCCACGACGTCTCCTACCAAAACAGGTAGGAAACAACCTTATCGGGAGCGGTCCTACAGTGTTATATGCCATACGAATAACAAGAATGCATAATATAGGGTTGCAACGTAACGTGTAAAGTGCTTTTAATTACATTTTAATAAAACTGCCTTTGCCAGCAACTGGAGTGGTATTTAATAGGGAAACAAGGCTTAATCATGTTACCGCGAGACTCCAAGTTACTTCACGCAAATCCTGTGTGTTATCGTCTTGTACACTATACAATAAGCTACTGTCAACGATGAAAATAGCAGATTAAGATATTAACTAGCATTCATCCTGTAATCTAGTAAGATAGACAGCAGCGGCGATGGAACTTTATAGTTCACTAGGCGCCATCTAGCTGAAATATGGTTGGCAGGCCTTGGCACTGAAGACCTGTTTGATACAGGTAAGAGTAGATCGGAAAGTTTCCTGCGGGATTTCCAAAGTTTTTTGTGAAGTTCGCACTGTGCCAGACAAATTGAAACGCATTTCCCTCACAATTTCCGTTTGTTGACTTCGCCCTTCGTATCCGCAACGCCTCATATATAGCATTAAAATGGTTCCCGGATTTGAATGCCGGCCCGGGAATGGGTGATATTGGTGAGTGCTCCGTCATCTTCATCTTTGCGAGAAGCCAAAAGTATAAGAAAAGCAACGCACAAAACAATATAGCATTAATAACATAAACATGCCGGCTCGGTGGGCCGGGTGTGTTAAGTGGTCGGCTTTCGATCTTGCCACAGGAGTTCCTGAGTTCGAATCTCGATCTGGGCATGGGTGTCCTTGTAAGTGTCCTTTCATTAATTTAATCACATCATCACTCATCCGCATGATAGCTATTAGCCAGAAATTGCAGAAAAGCGATTGGAAATAATAAAGTTCTAAAACTTACGTACTATCCTGCAGCTGCCAGCATCTCTCTACTTTTGAAAGGAAATCCGGTATTAAAATGTTTACGTTAAGTAAAAGTAGAATAGAATTCTTAAACGTGTCGGGCCGTCAGTTTTTGAATGTAGTTTCATAGCTACTGTAACGAGTTTCAACAATGAACAATTACTGTTGAATGTTAAACATTGTTGTGCTCCAAATATAAAAGTCATAGGTTACGTTTACGTACAAAATAATTTAGGATGTAAAGGAAGTTTCGAACTTAGAGAAAGTAAAGATTGAAACTGAACATTAACTTATTAATTTTACCTTTTTTAATGTAGCCATTTTGACTTTGTTGCTCATTACTTGTATCAGTTCATTTTGAATTTTAATATTGTGAATCATAATTGTGAACTTCATTTCATTGTATACGGCTATCATTCGGTTTATTTAAAATATCAAATATTTGACTTTTGATTCAAATTGTAAAGTTTAACTCTCTCGTTGACCGTCGAGCTAGCCGCCGCTCAGGAGCCACCTAGGCTAAGAAAAAGGCACTAGAATTTAAAGCATAGTAAAAAGAGAATGTTTTAGTTTTATTATCTATTTTCTCACTTCTTTTTATTACATTTTTAAGAAAATAAGCCCCATTGGACGCGGGATTCCGTGCTCGTAGCGAACACCGGAAGGAAAGGATTTGCAGATGCGTGCTGTTAGCGAACACACAAATTTGCCCCGTCTTGTTTGTCCTTGAAAGTGGTCAACATGCAAGTGTTGCCAGTGATACCTTATAATCTTTTGTGTTTGAGATTAGCTAAATGAAGGATCCTCAACATTTTAGGTTAACTACATGAAAGTATTTGTTAAAATATTGATATACGTAGTATTTCATCTTCCTTAAATTAAATTTTACATAGTAAATGTAAATGTTAATCAACCTAGGTTACTTTTTGTACAAATGACAACTTCCTAAGACATTTCTAAATGTTATTATCAATTTTCAGTTGTTCCAAAGCTGTTTTTATCCGGGTGTCGATGTTCATGTAAGTCTTCTTCCTTTTACCGCTAGAGACTCGAAGTTCTACCTGCCTAATTTGGAACATGGCATGTACGGCTTCCTGTAACCATCGTACACCAAACACAAATTCACGTATTTCGTTTTAATGAATTCTGTTTCACTCATCTTGCTGGTTTCACAGTCGATTGAAGAATGATCAGGGGTGAGTCAGGTCAGGTCAAGAGACAACAGCCAATGAGGTATTTCTCCACGCAAGTTCGCTTATCACTGACAACACTTGCATGCTGACCAGTTTCAAGGACAAATAAGACAGGACAAGTTTACGTGTTCGCTAACAACACGCACCTGCAAATCCTTCCGTAACTGTATTCGCTAAGAGCACGTGTTCGATATGAGCACGTTCGCTAACAGCACGACACCGGACGCGGAGACCCTTCAGGTGCGAGGCCCCTGGCGATCGCCCACTTCATTCGTACACTGTTTGCTACGCCGCTGCCTATTACAAAACCTAATGCATTGGGTTTCATTGTTTGACTATAAGCTGGATTCGAATTCAGGCTAGCAGTTGTTCCCAAAATGGGACTTGCAGAGGCGTCGCGAAATGTTCTAATATTTTCACTGAAATGACACTTACTTGTTAGTCTACACAGGGTTTTAGTACTTTTTACACATAAATAGTTACTGAACTTGAAATAGGCTATGTGTTTATTTTGTAACTTACGGCAAGCAACCTAACCACACTAACTGAGCGTTGCAAGTGTTAAGCCCTCATCACAAGGAACTGGATTTCCAGTAGGTATGCCCTAGTTGGCGCTGGACTGGCTACCAATTTGCTAGTTTTCGCCTCACACGATACTTATCAATGTACTTGTCGATAGACTTTTGCATACGAGGGAAGTTGTAATGGCGGCCGCGTGAGACGTAAACAATGTATCACTTCACATTTTTAAAAGCCGATAACTATTCAACCGAGAGGAATAACGTTTCGTATAAAAAAAAGTTATTAGGTACAAAACAATGGCGCTGCTTAAATACATACTTTACAACGTTTACTGTACACCTATGGAAGAATATTTAAGTTGTTTCAAATGTAAACACCGTGCACCCAGCATAGATGGTGTAACTCAACGCGCCTTTCATGCTGTATACGTTATACATTGCTGGAGTAACACTCGGAAACCACAGACAAAAACACTCCTTTGCACAATCTAGATTATCTTCACATGACGAAACTTTGCTCTGATTGGCTGTTCCACAGAATCCAGTCGACGAAAGCAAGTAGCAATTAGAACATGTCCTATTCCTCCAAACCAGTCAAGCAGTCAGCCAGGCGGCCATGATTCCTACCTAGAAAGTTAGTTCAGCGCCAACTAGGGCATTTCTACTAGAAATCCAGTTCCGTGTGATAAGGGCTTTAGATAAGCTAGCAGTGGTTCTTACTTGGACGCAGCAGAAAAATCTTGAAACACTAAGGGCGCCGTGAAATTAAGAAGTTTGGGAACCACTGAGCTAAGGAATTATTTGTTTTGTTCTCATTAATTTCATCCAGTACTCATTTGCATTCATATCAGGGTCACCCGCAAAGGGTCCACTTTCCCCCTCAAGACGACAGAAGTGGTCTCTGATATCTGTGCATCGTTAAAAAGTTCAAAAATACAAAGAACTTTTTATCAAGAAAGTAATAGATGTTTATGGAAAGGGAGCAAGTAGAATCATCAAGTCTGAACTGACAACAACGCCATGGTATTTTAAATTCAATTTTAATTTTATGTTTTGTAAAGAAAAATAGCAAAAGGTAAAATATGAATTTTTATGATCGGAGGCAAGATATGATACCTTACTTTGCTCCCAGTTCTCTGAGCGGAAATTCCTACCAAGAGGGGATGCTTTGCCCAGTTTGGGGAAAAGTTGGGGGATGCTTGTATAAATCAACATAGAGAAAATTCAATGGTGGGGATATGCTTCATAATAATTTTCTTAACAGGGGCCTCCCTCCTCTTCCCGGGTGGACAGGGATCTTGCGAGCAGCATGAAGTCAGCAAAGTATAAAACTGATTGGTCAAAGAAATCTAACTGGAATTACCCTTTGTCCAATGAGCTGAAAACATCGAATAGCTCATGCTCAGTGGCGTGCCCAGGATTTTCGAAAGGGGCGGGTTACGTACACTTTTGTTGGTAGTCAGCCCTCATTTTGCTATCTTTCCTATCTTTGACGTTCTTTTTTTTAGGAAAACCGGGCCAAAAGGGGATTATGACTAGGGATGGACGATGTAGGAAATTTGATATCGCGATATATCGTCAAGAAAATATCGTCACAGACAATATGATACGATATTTTTCCGGATATATCGACGATATATCGTCTCCGAGATGTACGTATATCGCGAAATATGGTGACGATATATCGCTGACACGATATATATCGCCAAATATCGTGCCGATATATCGCCGGCACGATATAGGATCGTCAAAATATCGTGACGATATATCGTCTAGTTGACATCGCCTGAACGATATTTTTTTCAATATCGTCTGAACAATATATTGCCCAACACTATTCTAGTTTTTTTGGACTTTTAACCACTGTTATTTAAAAGAGATTTACCAACGTTTCGGAGGCTGCATCTGCCTCCGTCTTCAGGGTAGCGTGTCTAAATGGTTGCCTTGGAGGATTGTTCTAGGTGGCCTAGGCTCCACCGCGTCCGTCGGTCACAAGGACCTCTAGTATATACAAAGTTGCCAGGTAGGATAATCAGTGGCCAGGCTCCACTTCTTAAAATGACCACGTCGAGGTCACGTTAAATAACAGTGGTTAAAAGTAAAAAAAACTAGAATGAATAAATCACCACTGATTATCTACAAAAAAGAATTGCCCAACACTAGTTATGACCCCCACCAATCCCCTCCCCCGCCGCTTGGGCACGCCACTGCTCGTGCTCCTACATTTCAAACTTGTCAAGATAACATTTTATTTGCCATCACGTTAGGATCGTTGCATAGTCACGAAAGTGGAAACCTGATAAATTCGATTAGGCGCGAAACTGTAAAATACAGCGTCTTGTGACCATCTCTATCTAAAACCAACAGGAGAGAGTTAAAGATTTTCAGTTGATGAAGCAAATTGTACCCCTATTTTTAACAACACGGTTCTTGTTGCGCTCGTGAAATGTTATTGCGTCAAAACACCTGCTCCTGGCAATTGGAGATTACGTGCGGGCGCTGTGAAATCGGGGTCCTGCCATTTGTCTCGTTGGCAACAAACCTCGACAACTCTATTCTCAAGTAAGTATTTTAATATTTACCCATCTCGTTGGAATCAATCAATGGCAGATGTGTAGTGTTTATTTCATGGATCATTGCCACCCGATGGGTAGGATGGAAGCAACTGCCGACAGAGTTACAAAGAAATAGAAAAAAACTCTTTGATTTGAAAAAAAGAAGAAACAAAAAGAACTTCAAACTATTTTAGAGGGGCGAGATTGGGTATGCATACAGAGAAATCTGTCTGTCTTACCCCTCCATAGGCTGTACGGCTATGTTGCTGAAAAACTAGCAGAATCTAAATGACTTCAAATGCCATTGATTGATTTAGTTTATTTACGTCGCACTTATTCCACTTTTCGCTAATCGCGACAATTCAGTGCCCCAGAGAAGTTGATGCGTGAGAATTCCATAATTAAGCATTTACACACATTTACGGTTTTACTTTAGTGGTGGCCATGGGTGTATATATAGTTCACGTATGGTTAGGGTTCAACTTTTGGTATGATTAGGGTTGCTATATTTCATAAGTGAAAATCCGGGACACTGATGACCGGAAGCTTGTTAGGGAGCATTGGCGGGGGGGGGGGGACGGTGCTGGACCCGACAAAGTTGTGTGTATGTACAGTGGTGGAAAAAAGTTCTTCCCCATAAGACTTTAATGGCAGTAAATAATGCCGGAAAGGTAGGCAACACACATTGCACCTTTAGGTGATCGGGTGATTCTGTCTGTCTCAAGGACCAACTCGTCTTTTATGCAATAGCCAACAGACACAGGAAATGTAGGAAAGTCACGTGACATCAGGTGGAATGTTGTTCGTCATAAAATCGCCTTTTCTCAAGCCAGGTCGCAGAACCGACAAGAGTTATAGCCTATGTCCGAAAATGATTCCCCTAAAACCGTTGAACGAAACGCTAAAATAATTCTTGCCTTAATTACAAAGGCTACTATACTATATGTGCCGCGGTAGCTCGGTCGTTTGGGAGTTTGATTACCATGCGAGAGATCTGAGTTCGATCTCCGACTGGGGAGAATTGAAATTTTGTCCACCTGTTCAAGTGGCTCCGGCGCCCACCCAGCGTCGTATAAAGTGGGTACCTCTAGGAAACTTGTGGGGGGAAGGGGTAAAGGCGGCCAGGGGTGTGGTGCTGATCACATTATCCCCACCTTCGGCCGTAACAAGAAAGTGTGGGACCCTAACTCCGCACCCCCTACACGCCTTCATGGCTTGGTGCAAAGCACAAGGTAGCACTTTGCTCTTTCATTTACTAAACGTCCCGATTTTGTCGGAACAGAACTTTCTAATTTCTATGTGGACTTCTTCCAAGTTCCGTAGGGATGTGAATAGGCTCCAGTTTTTCTTGACACAATTCATTCATGTTATATTTCGTTATAAAAACCACGGCCGATGTCCTGTGTGTGTGGGGGGGGGGGGGGCTATAATTCAAACATGTGAGGTGATACTTTTCTCACTACTCCATTCTCCAATTCTTCGTATCCGAAATAACTCTCAATTCCACACACTGAAAATGTAGCATTTCCTAGATCTTAGCATGCAAATATCTAGCAACAAAGTAATGTGTAGGCACATAGTGGTTCGGATACCACTTTAAACTGTAGGTGCATTCCCGATTAGTCTTACTGTGCATAAAGTGGACTTAAGACACCAAATCAACCAACCAACACAATCCCGTTATCGTCCAGATTATTGAAACCAGAAGCCCCGTCGCGAATAACATAAGCAGGAAGACAATGTGAAATTACCCAACAGAAACAGAACCTACAACGGCTAGATTGGATTAAATCGACGATACAGCACGCGTTCTGAAATTAAGAAGAATACGAAAGTTGAAGGACCTCGATACACACACACACTTTTCCTCCCCTTAATGGTAAGATTTCTTTCTTGCAGAGAAGCCTTTAGGTAGGGATTCAAGGCCACGACGAAAAAGTGTTTACATGCAATGACGGGACCAAAACAAGGGTCTAGTTTGATATGAAAGCTGTGTTCCTCCTTATTTCGTACGTCATTGATAACAGGAATGTCTGCTACCCCTAGTTTCGTAGAGCAGACGCTTGTTTGCCACCCTTTGGTTCCGTGACCTTCGCTCGTAGTTAGCAAGAGTGAATGACTCACCAGATACCTGTTGTCTGTAAGCTTATGCAAGAATAGATATTTCGTTAGCGTTTGGAAGTATTGTTTCATCTGCAGTTATATCAGTTAACGTTCGAATTGTTTCCTAATGGTTACGTTATTTATAAATTAGTTCTCGAGAGTGAGCTTTCTATCTATTTGTATGGGGGGGGGGTATACAGCCTGCATGTATTATTTTTTTTTCCTGAAACAAGAAAAAATTCCAAGACAAAAAAAGAGTCGTAGAAGAGTAGTTAACAAAAAAGAAAGAAGAAAACGAAAATGTAAATGTTTATATAAATTATTGTATAGATCGAGTAAATAATATTTTCTCACGGGGCCTCCTCGATGGCGTAATGATAACGTCGTCACCTTATAATCAAGGGATCCCAGGTTCGATACACGGTGGATGCACGTAGTAGTTCGTATGTCATTTTAAACTGAAGGTCCAGTCCAGATTAGCTTATCTGTGCAGAAAAAGTAAAAAAAAGAAATTGTCACAGTGTAAGAAAATTTCATGTTCAACCACATACAAAAGGAATAATTTATTTCATGTTGGAGTTCACATTTATAGCATCTAACCAACACAATTATGGATCGCAACGTATTTTCTCAGATCCATTTTAATTATACGTGCATGATAAAATAACAGAAGTTGAGGAAAGAGAAAGCCAAGCAAAACACAGATGCCTTCTCCAGAATTTCAAATCTCGTTACTTAAGGTTTTGGGTTGAAGTCCCGGGCACGCATGACTCTCTTGTTCTTGCCCTTTTATCTGCTTTAATGTATTTAATCATAAATCGTCGTTATGGTTTACCTCCAGGGGAGGAATAATGACAATAATTTCCAATACAAAGCCAATAACGAACAGAACAACAACTCAATTAGGGAGATGTCAAGAAAACAAGACTTTACAATGTCTCCGTCTCTCGGTTTCTCGAATTGAAAATTGCTCTCCCGTTCTCGGTCTCGGCTAGTTACATATAGAAATCGAAAAAGTATACATATATTTCATATATCCCGGTTTTATAGGAGATTTCGTGAGATATGAAATAAGTACTCTTCGATCATGTTTATTTTTATTAGTTTTGTTACGTAACATCACTTTTCTTCCCAGCCGTGGACGACTGACCATTACATGAAATTAATGACGAAATACTCAAACACCTGTGACAAGGACGGTACTCAAATCCGGGAACTTTGGTGACGAGATCGAAGGTTGACCACTTAATGAGCTTGCCCACCGAGTCTGCTTAATGTTGCTTGTGTCAGGTAATTCGAAATAACTGTCAATATCCCACATTCATTATCATTTGTTTCATAATTTATCTTATTGATGGTATTAACCCGAAGTCGAAGAAATAGTTGAAAGGCAATAATGCAAGATTGAATGTCTATGATGTTACTTCGTGCCGAATAATATGACGTGATATTATGATATGAATATATTAATAATATAATATGCCTAGTCATTCGATTGATTGATCCAATTGCGCACACAAAATATGGTATAATGTCCACTCCTAACCAACCTCCGTGGCGGAGTGGTTAGCACAGCGCGCTACGACAGCATGGGCTCCTGGTTCGAATCTCGGCTTGGCCATGGGTGTTCTTGGTGAGTGTCCGTTAATCAATGTCATCATATCATCACTCATTACTCATCTTCATCGTCGCTATTTGCCAAAAGTGAAAGAATAGCGACACTAAATAACAAAAATCTAATCAAATGGAACATCTTCACCGATTTAATTCTATACCGTACCAAATTCCCAGTTTATTACTGCTTCTTGCTTCATTTTACAGCATCTCAATTGTTTTCCGGTTCGAAAACAAATGGAATGTTATTTTGTGCAGTTGATTGTGCATTGTTTCGTTGTTTGGATTGTTTAATTAACGTCGCATTAATTAGTTTTAGACCAATCGTGACGGAGGGAATCGAGAGCACAAAGGAAGGGGAAAAGACAAGTTGGAGACCACGGCTCTCTTTAAAGGTAGGATTCCTTGAACACGACTGAAGTGACTGCAGAATATTATGGATAAAATTTGTTTCGCTTTTTCCTTTTATTTCTGTTTCAGTTATTTTACTTCGCTTTTCTTCTCCCACTGACGTTAATCGTGTCGGTGAGGAAGAATTATAAACTCGTGAAATGGACGATGGGACAAAATAATATATATGCCTCTCCCACGGTTCGAAACTGTAGCCACAAAATATTGTCTTATTTTTAAAATTTACGTCAAATATGGTTTCACTCGTCTCTTTCTCAAGGCGTTCCATTGCCTCTCCGATGGCGTAGTGGTAACGTCTTCGACATGTAATCAAAGGCTTCCGAATTCAATACCAGATAGAGGAACATTTGGTTCGGATCCCACTTTAATCTGTAGGTCCAGTGCATAAAGTGGACTTAAACCATTAGCGTGTGGCATGTGGCCTGTGATGAGAACAATCATTTCAGTGAACCTTCTTGACAATGACTAGTATCACTCGAAAAATATTTTCTTACGAGTAGATCTTGTTAAGAAACCAGTTGCTGAAATGTTCTTCTTGAGGCCACGTAGCACCCAGCTGTTGTTTGTTGTTGCTGGGGCATGAGTCATGTGACTCATGCTATCAATGCTCAATCCTTCCCGAGAACTCAGATCCACCAGACAAACTTAAGCGAATAATTTGTTATTTGGGTTGCATAAACAACAGGCTTTAAGACGTTACGAAATTCTAGGTACCGTGGCCCAGGTAATTCTTTCTCCGACTGTACATATCCATTATCATATTCTTTACACTTCTTAAAAAGGAACAGAAATCTATTTCGAAGTATATCATTAATCTTGCGATTTATTTTCGGTGCCATAATGAACTAAGCTGCTATCTCACAATGTCGAAACTTTATTTGAGGACTGCGGACTGAACAGTGTGGACACCCAAGCACTGACTGTTTACAGTAAACAGCTTACTATGCAATTTGAGAGATTTGTAACTGAAATTCAATGCTGCTAGCAGACGGCGGCGCTTTCGTTAAGTCAAATATATTTGCAGCAACTTCTTGTAACTCGATAACTTATATTATCGAGAGTGATCGGTTCAATGTATAGTTAGATTGTTTAGTAAAATGAGCATTTTAATATTACGCATTTAATTATAAATAAAGTTCCCACCCGATTCCAGGACATTGTGCATCCCGAAGAAACTATTCGGGACAGCAGGACAAATTATATCATTCCGGGATTGTCCCGGAAAATCCGGGACGTATAGCAGACCTAGGTATGATCAGGCTATCAAAATTCAATATATCAACCAGGCCATCCAACATTTTGACACACTGTTCCAATGAATGAGGGGTAGCCATTTCACATTTTTGGAAAAGTTGTTGCAATTTTGCAATGTGTTGACTGTGTTCAGAGAAACGTGAGTTCAATTCTACTGCAAAGTGGTCCAAAAATGGACAAACGAAGGTTTACCGTGTAATATTCTTTTGTGCTCTCAGCTGGTGCATTATTCCCTCAGATTTGACAGCTGGGTGTTCTAGGTCTCTTCGTTTCTTCATCATAGTTTCTAAGTACTCTATGTGATCAGAAGTATCCGGACACCCACCTGAAAATAAAGTACAAGTTTGGGCAACCCTCCATCGGGAACATTAGCAGTCAATACAGTGTTGGCCCACCCTTAGCCTTGATGACAGCGTTCACTCTCACAGGCATACTTTCAATCAGGTGCCGGAAGGTTTCCTGAGAAATGGCAGTCCATTCGTCGCAAAGCGCCAAAATGAGAAGAGGTATTGATGTGGATCGGTGTGGTCTAGCACGAAGTCGGCATTCCAAAACATGCCAGTGATGTTCTATGGGTTTAAAATCAGGACTCTGCGCAGGCCAGTCCATTAGTGGGACGTTGTTGTCGTCAAACCACTCCCCCACAAGCCCTGCAGTATGGACGGGTTCTCGGTCGTGTTGAAAGACACAATGGACATCCCCGAACTGGTCTTCGACGGTAGGCAGCATGAAAGCTGTTAAAATGTCAACGGAAGCTTGTGCCGTGACGTTGCCATGGAAAGCAACAAGGGGGCCAAGCCCCTCCAGGAGAAACATGATCACACTGTAACCCCGCCACCTCCGAATTTCACTGTCGGCACTATACAGGCTGGTAGATGTCGTTCACCAGGCATTCGCCACATCCACACCCTACCATCGGATCGCCACATTGTGTACCGTGATTCATCACTCCACACAACGGTTTTCTACTGTTCTATGGTCCAGTTTCGACGCTCCTTGCACCACACGGGGCGGCGTTTGGCATTTGTCTGTGTGATGTTTGACTTATGGGCAGCTGCTCGGCCATGGAAACCAAGTTGCCGCACCTTGCGAAAATCAGTAATGGTGCTTGGAGTAGATCCTGATGCAGTTCGGAATTCCTGTGCGATAGTGGCGATGGATGATTGACGATAATGCTGTACGGCCCTCTTCAACACTCGATGGTCTCTGGAGGTCAACATGGAAGGCTGGCCTGCACGCTTTTGGGTTGTACACATCCCTTCACTATAACATTGGAAACAGTGGAAAGAGGGATGTTTAGGAGGGTGGAAATCTCACACACAGACTTCCTACACAAGTGGCACCCAACCAACTGACCACGTAGAAAGTCTGTGAGTTCCTCAGACCATCCCATACTGCTGTCTCACACTGTCTGCAGACTACTGACTTCGCTGACTATGTGTTCCAGACGGTAGATGGCAGTACTGTGTCGCCCTCTTGATAAACAATCGTTTCGCGGTGTGTCCGGATACTTTTGATCACATAGAGTAGTTTCTATGCTTTGGATTAAATTTCATTAAAGTTCTCAGAACTCTCTCTGTTTTGTTTTTTTTAATATGTGTATTAGGTTATTTTTATGTTAACAATACTGAACAGCCCAACTTTGGAGGTGCCCAACATAATCTTGCACTGCATGAAAACAATTTGGTTAGAACAAGTGAAGATGTTTCAAACTCCCCACAGGTTACACAGTGAAGAAGCTGAAGAGCTTGCTGAAATATTTCTCTACATTTCCACCAGTCACGCTACTTAGTATTTACACTTTTCTGTTCATCTTTTGTCAAACAACTTGAGAATGTTACGGTGTTTCCCTGGTTTTTTTGCACTGCGTTTTTAAAAAACAAATTTATTTAAGAATACTGGAGGGAAAATAATAACTGATTTGACAGTCGCAATGAAGTTTCTTGTCACAGAAATTCCGAACCTATCAGAAAATTGCAGACATTTGGTCTGCAGTCCCATCTGGTGTGTGCAATTTCGTAATTTCCTTCCCATCCGTATCCCGTTCTATACGTCTCGAATTTAGAAGAAAAAAATAAGTCCGAAGAATTTTTTTATGAACAAGCGGATAGAATAGGTAATCTGGTAATTTTGTTGAACCCTAAGGGATGGGGGGTTGGACCCGTTGAACCCCCCCCTCTTAAATACGCCCATGGTGGTGGCTAAAGTTGAGCCATTTTTCGGTGCAAATTTACGCGAATCTTCCGGTCTGGAAACTTAAAATGTAATTTCAGTTTTACCTTAGGAGTGATAGTATGTATAGACTCTAAGTATATATTTTTCTCTGTACTAATATCAAGATGGAATTTTATTTTTGATGTAGTAATTATCAAATAATCGTCTAATTCACAGAAAACATGTTGCTTTACGATTCTATCTCTTATTCCGCACAAGAGTTTAGCTTGCCTCTCCACCAACAATTCAATCTTATTATTCTCAGAATGTTATAATCAATTACAAATTAAACAGAAAACAACATGTTTGAACATTTAATGGTTGAAAAAATAGTGCCACATAAAAAAGGTTGTTAACAATGGAAGCTATAGAATCACAGAAGCAAAAATTCGTACATCTCTGCATTCGTTGTGTAGTTTCCACTTTATGGTGATACTTGATTGATTGATATTATTTTATTATTATTGTCATTTCAGCATGGAGGTCATTTTTGTCCTCCACGCAATATGGGGATAAGCCCCTTAACTAGAGGGTGACCCAAAAGTCCCGCACCATAGGCGTATGACGATAATTGCGAAATGTTTGCGATTGTTCTTGCAGGTGAACCATGTTGACTACTGAAGAACGGGACTTGGTGGCCCACATCCTGCGAGTGATGGGTTGGGCTTACAGTTGTGTTTTGACAATGGTGGCCAACACATTCAACAAATATTGTAATACAGCCTGTGGTGCGGGACTTTTGAGGACGATAAAATAAAATATGTCTGTTAAAAACTTTCTAACTCAGTTTCTAAAACTATTCATTCATTTATTAAGTACCAAGAACTAAAACTATACTCTATCTGAGGACTGAAATATCCTTATCTAGTTAAAAGCTGAGGCTCTAAAGGGGCACTCAGAAGGACAACACGACCCCACAAAGCATTTTCCTCCCCACGGGTCCAGGCGCCAGAGACTCGTTGGCTTGCAATAAGCAGTTACCGGGGTGTACTACAGGGAAGGTCACCCCTTCGTGATAATACATACAAACATTTGGCACCAAATAAAAATTAAGATTTTGGCAAGCAGCTGATTGCATCACCAACGCTCGCTTACGGTTGTAAATTCGACGACAGTGCCAAAGGGTTTTTCTCTTTTTGGTTGAGTTGTAGGCTGTGGAAAGGTGGTATTTATAGAAATTTGATGTAAACTTTACAGCTTAACCAAGATAAGAATGACCCCGGGAAACTCGAGAAACTAAAATGCACAGTCATTTGTTTTCTCCTCTCGCGCATTATGAACCCTTCTACTACAGCACCACAGTGGCATTCTTATCTTGGTCAAGCTTCCTAGTATTCTTAGGCAAATTGTCCACGACCAATTTCATTAATTTTCCCCCGTGTTTCTAAGATTTTTTTTTTTTTTTTTTTTTTTTTTTTTGATGCTGGTATAGAGGTTGCCAGCAGCTTTAGCGTTTTGTTTCAATTCTTGAAGCTTACTCTGGGTGAAATAAAGAGAAGAAACACGGTGATGGACAATTTGCTTGGTAATACTTATGTATACCACTGTACATCGTGGATTTTCAAATGTGTCAGTATTGGTTTTTAATTTTGTAAGAATTTGAGTTGTATATACTTTTTAAAGGAAGCATGTTTGTTATAGTAGGATACCATGTATTCCTTGTTTCTATTTCAGTTCTTGTGCGGAAATGTTCTATTTCTTAAGACTCTGTTGGATTTCCCTACTCGTTTCACCTTTATGTAAGTATCTTACAAATTATTCATTTCTTTTTCGTTATTCAATGTCCCATTGTTGTTCACTCCAAGACAGATATGTTTTTTTGGGGGGGGGTTCATTTTACTTCCAACTGAGACAAATTAATATGAAATTGTAAAGATGGAATTAGAATGTATTTATGAATGTAATTGTATTTAATGTGTTGGGTTTTATTAGTAAATTCAAAAAACATTTAATTTACAATGCGTGCTTGCTAAACGCATTGCCATGAAATTAGGCGGGTTGCAGAACTTCGCGCTGTTGCCACGTCGGAGTACAACCTCGTGTGTTCGGAGGTTTAAGAGAATGAAAGATCTCGTTGTAGAGTTGGTCTTTGTAATCCATGTGCTACAAACTGACAGTACTTGTTCGAAAGGTCAGGGATGACACAAAAGTCCCCCGGAGAGAGGTCGAACTAGGCAACGCAGCGCTGTTGACGTTGCCACACAGTGCACTGGAACCAGCTACTTTTGTCCCGCTTTCGCTTTGCTTTTCCCATATGTGGCACCAGCGCAATTTTGTCCAGCCGCCTATTTTAATGGCCGTGCGTTTAGGCATAAATAGCCAAATGTAAAACTATATATATATCCAATAAATGTTTTAAGATATGACACATAGTCGGTCGGTGAAGACACCAGTGAGGAGATAAGTGGACAACGCCAACGGCCAGTCACTCCACTCAGTCCTAACCTCACTGAAATGAGAAAAAGTAGGTAAGTAAATGCTCTTCTATAAAAAAGGGCACTGCGAAATTCCTAATCTTCCAATTATAACGTTAGTGTTGTGCAGTACCTTATTAACAAATAAGGCGTAGCCTATATTTGCAGGATTTCTGCTGTCGCAAAACATCCAAGGCGTCACAAGACTACTCAGTCAACAAACAGAAAAGAAATAAACACGTCTTCCTTCACACGTTATTGTTGCAGTTTCCCACATTTTGTCAATCGTTTCCCTCTAAACTATAAAGATAAGACAAACTGGTTATTACAAAAAGTTTATTTGAAGGATTCTCTACAACTTGACCGGTGTGACTAAACGATACAAGAACTCTGGGGGCAGGGAGCATTCCCTTTCCACTGAGTGATGCGTGGTCAGCACGAGTCCCATCTCCGCTGCTACTGGATTTCTACACCGAAGCCTCCTACTATTTATTTCATGTCTCTCTCCAATTGTCCTCGCCATGCCAGGTCAACATAGAAATTTTGGAATTCTCGACAGTGATCGATTCCGAACCGCTCACACCAAAGGCGATAGTGCTTGTTAATCATTTAATTTTAAAAAATCTCTTAATATCTATCCTCAACATTTCATCCTGACAAACACGAGCATTACCCAAGGTTCGAACACCTAACCCCGGGTGTGACTTTACTGCCTGGTATACACAGGAAAAGACACGGATTGAACCACACACGACATATACACCAGTAACACAAAAATTATTAAGAATTATGAATAAAGTTATTATGCCAAATCCTAAGAAATGCAGTTTGGAGCAATGATCCAAATGTGGTAATTGACTGACATAAGTACTTGAATTTGGTTTGTGCTTTTGTTTTCGTAAATCTCTTGCATTCGTTTTGACAGTGTACCGTAGTTATCATAGGCGTCAGCTTTGAAAGACAAGGCCCCCTCACAGGAAACAATACCCGCCCATATTTTTTTAAAGAGGGGAAAGGTGCCTGCCTCCACCCGCATACATTCGAGGATATGCGCTTATGTTCTGGTACCTAAAAAGACCATAACGTCTTTTCCACTGAATATCGGTTTCCATGTTTTCTTATCCTCGTGACATTATTTGGTCCAAAAAATACATATAGATCCAGTCCTGCATGTTTCGCAGAATCTGGACCGGTGTTGTTCGGAAATCCAGAACAAATCCAGTTTACAAAATTTGTTAACATAATACTTGTTTTGTGGTCCGTTTTTGAGTATGTAACATGTATTTCAGTACGTATGTTTGGCTGAGATAGTGTAGGGGTTGAGTGGGTAATGTGACGCTGTGTGGACGGGTTCTCATGTTGTATTGTTGTTTGGTGAGTATATATATGTGTGTGTAGTTTTGTTTATGTGTTACTTGATTAGGTAATGAAGTCAGGGAGAAGTTAATCAAATAAGAGGGTTAAGAATTTGGATTGTGGCTTAAGTATGAAGTGTGATAATAGTGTCAGATATGAGGGATATAGTATGTTGTGTATTGAGGTGAGGAGAAGGGTATAATGAGACAGCATCAAAATTAGTGCTCAAAATAGCCGACCATATTAGTGAATTTTCTCGCATTTGCTTCCAGACACTGTGGCGCTGCCGTCGTTTCGGACAGTGTATTGCCAGATCACTCGAATGTACCTTCCAGTGTGTGGTTCGGATGGTTTCAGCTACATCAACCATTCTGCCTTGAAGTGCGCCAGCAGGGACCAGAGGAAGTTGGGTCTAGAAGGTTGGTTTCTCAACTTTAGAAAACGCCCAAACAATATCACAGTCTAGGAAACGTTATATTATTGTAAATAAAAAATATTTTGGAATTGTGCGTTGTGTTACGTGACATCTGAAACTAAACACACGGTCATGAAAATAGGCGGCTGGGTAGAATTGCGCTGATGCCACACGTGCGAAAAGCAAAGTGAGAGCGGGACAAAGGTCGCTGGTTCCCGCGCACTGTATGGCAACGTCAAGCGGGCTGCGTTGCCTAGTTCGAGCGTCCGACCGACCTCTCTCCGGGAGACTTTTGTGTCATCCTTGACCTTTCGAGCAAATACTGTCAGTTTGTATCAGATGGAATACAAAGACCAACTCTACAAGTCTACGACGAGAGCATTCATTCTCTTATAAATATCCGAACACACGGAGTTGTGCTCCGACGTGGCAACAGCGCGAACTTCTGCCACCCGCATAATTTCATGGCCGTGCATTTAGCAAGAGTCAATGGCCATCACCCCCCCCCCCCTCATACCCGCCCTTTCTGACATCTAAAGTGAAGTTAGATCCTTAGCATATTAAATAAACACCATGATTCTAATAATAAAATGTAATCAATATGATTAAATTACTGTCCTCCATTTCATGTCTTAAAAGGTGACCAAACTTTCTTTCACATCTCATATTAGGTAATCACATACTGAGTCATTTAAAGCTAGCCATAAACCTGGCATCTGCCGTCGCCCTGAGCAAGTATACGCAACCTTCTAAAAACATGCTTTTTTTAATATTATTTTTAATTTTAGCGTTCTTCTGCCACTTTTGGCTAATCGCGACTGTGAGCATGTGTGATTATATTATGAAGTTGATGAAGGGGCATTCAAAAAAAACACCCATGATCATGCCGGGATTTTTTATTATTATTTGTTTCTTTAAAGGAATACCCCTATACGGTAGTATTCCCCGACAAGCACAAATATCCATGTCCTAATCGGGATTCGAACCCGGGACCCCTGGCGTCGTAGCGCGCTGTGCTAACCACTTCGCCACGGAGAACGGCTTATAAGAACATGCGACGTCTTGATATACTTTTTTGGTTGTCGTGTTCTTATGTCAGTGTATTCTTTGGATTCCGCATTTCTACTATATAAGTATGTTAATAATGTGGCTTCTATTGAATATTAATTGCTATTTCTTTTCCAGAAATTTCTCTCCGACACTTCGGCTCATGCGTAGAAGGTGACGAAGATAACGACGATGACAAGGTTGAACAAACAACAAGCTAGATGCGCTGGAAAATGATATCCTATTATCTGGGTAACTTCCAAAATGGCTGCCATCTTTGATCACTCGATAATCGTACAGCAATATGTCGTTTCAACCCATCTTGGCTACTCTAGAAATATATATCTATGATAAAACAAGGCAAATTTATGACAAACTCAACATTTTTCCAAGGATTGCTGAATATTTTCTTCTGATAGAAAATTCTTTGAGTAATTTTCAGTTCTTTCAAATGGATACATGTAGACGAATTCCTGTCAGTAAAAGCCAACAGTGTCCGAGATCTTACAATCTGCGTCGGAACCTGTTGTTTTTGTATCTACCAAGGAGCTGCCTTACAATCAATAATATTATTTGTTTGCGCTTTTGATATGCATAATTCAATAGAAACGTGGAATTCAGATGCGAATGTTTATTACTTAAAAGTATAATTGCCACAGGTTCCACTGTTTAGGTGAAAGAGTCGTCGTGCTCGACCTCCATAATGAAATTCTCGAGCTCAAATGATATTATATACTGTATATTATATAGTACAGTGGGATCCATGAGTATTACCGTGCAAATTGTCCATCACCATGTTCGTGCACTTTATTTGACCCAATAAGAGCTTCAAGAATTAAAACAAAACTCAAAAGAAGCTATTGACAACTTCTGCACCAGCATACATAAAATCCATCGCTTAAAGATACATAGGATGTAAGAGATAAATTAATGATAATAGTCATGGACAATTTGCCGAGCAATACTAGTGGATCCCACTGTACATACTACATATTATATAGAATATACTATGTATATTCAGTATACTGAAAAGTATCTGAAGGAAGCCTATCACTTTTAGACGTTTCTGGGCACGCTATTAAGTGACATTGCCAGCATGGGCATATCCAATTGGTGCAAGGGAATAGTTGCCCATCTCCGGAAAATAAGTGGCGAAAATTTTTCATTCTGTTTATTGTGCTTTTTTACGTGTGAAAGTAAAATAAATGTTTTCTCACTTTTAAAACAATGCAAAATTTAGCATAGGTATGAGCATTTTAACAGAGGGTACGCTATAATTAGTAAGGTTAACGAAGAGGGTAGCGTAGACAGTGTATACATCGCAGTTTACACTCGACTACAGCCCTATCCAGAAGATGTGAAAGGGTTCTTGCTCCCCCCGTCCCACTTCTGGAAAAAGTCTGGGTGCCTCCATGGTTGCCAAAGAATTTCGTTCGGAAGGTTGAACGAAATATTTTTGGTGGAGCTATTTTCTATATCCCTCTTCTTCTACCTAAATTCCTCTTTCTGTCTTTGTTCCCTTTCTTATATCTCTTTCTTATTTCATTTATCTGTCTCTTTCTTTCTCTCTCGCTCGGTTTTTCTGTTTATATATTCGTTCATTTTCCTTCATTTTTCCTTCTTTCTCTCTTTCTTACTGAATTTCTTTATCTCTTTCTTTTGCCCTCTTACGGCAGGGACGGCCTTGACACTACTTCATGTAGAACAATAGGTGCCTATCATTTGTAATTAATTATTATTACTATTATTATTATTATTTATTTGTTCAGCACAGGATACAATTTCCGATTATGTTGAATATAATACACTGTGAATAAATAACAAGATAGAAGAGAGAAAAAAATACATGAAAGTATGAACGTCTATGTACACAATATTTACATCAATCTATGAACTTATTGTTGTGATTGTCTTTTTTTTCAGCACACTACGTGAGTCTGTGAACTGTGTCTACAGTTTTTAATAGTTCATTCACCGTGTCCTGCATGCGCACTGCAGGTGAAAACCTATACGTGTTGACCCTTGACCTCTCCGTGTAGAATAATTTTCGGTTTCTTGCACTGTGTCGTCCTACATTAAAGTTTATACTTTCTAACAGTGCAGAACACTCGCAGCCGTGCAGGCCCGTAGCCAGGAATTCTTTGTAGGGGGGGGGGGGCGAAGTCAATCCTAGATGGGGCAATTTCTTAATATATTGTGTCGCATTGGCAGATATAGCAGGGTACACAGAGGCACTTGTCCCCTCCCCCAAAAGAGATAAGTAACAGAAAAGGGATGATATCTTGAAACTGCAACGAACAATAAAACTTTGAGCAACATCAAATAGCAATATTTCGATAATTGATATTTCCAGATTGCCAAAGAATCAGTGGCGTGCCCAAAGGGGGACTGGTGGGGGTTATACCCCCCCCCTTTGGTCCAATATTTTAAAACAAAGAACGTCAAAGGCAGGAAAATATGGCAAAATGAGGACTGACTACTTAAAAATGTAGACATAACCCCTCCCTTTCGAAAATCCTGGGCACGCCACTGCAAAGAATATAAAGTTAACATAAATAAGCTAATAGGGACTGTATATACTTGATATTTACAGGTCGATAATATTAATAGATGATTAATATGTAATTTGCCTCTCTGCCAAACTGATTAAGGGAGACCTTTATAATTCATGCTTCATAATGATTCCCTCTAGTTTCCAGAATGCAAGATTTTTACGCACAAAGGAATCTAACGTGAATCCAACAACACCATCCATCGTGTTGTGTTACGCAAGAAAAATCGAATAAATTAAATAATAATGGTTACATATTATCTACACTTTGATGAATTGTGTAAAAATTTGTAATACATTTTTTTGTACTTCCTAAAACATTGAAACATGCAGTGGCGTCTCGTCCCTTGGGGCTTCCGGGGCTTATCCCCTAAAGAAAAACGGACGTATTCACGTAATTATCAATCACCATAACGCATAATTATCACACAGTCTTTTAAAAGGCGATTTTTACCCACGTAAATTCATCGTCTCTTGGAATGGATACGACAGCGCTCCTAGCGGCATTGATGTCAATTATCGTTTTCCGGGGCACGTCGCAAAGGAAGGCGTGGCCTACACCCACCTACGCTACAGTGAAGTTCACATGCTAGCAGGGAGAGGAGGGGAGAGTGCAATGGATTTGAGTGCTGATTCGGGGCTAATTCCGTTGCGTCGCGTTCGATCTCGCGTGATGTTCTGTAGTGTTTTGGTGGCTTTCATTCGCTATGTTTGAGTGAGTTTGGCAGGGTTAATGTTCGAACACAAATTGATGAAGGACATAGGCTGTCAATTACAAGACACAATGAATTTGTCCGGAAAAATAGGCATATATTAAATAGAACTATCGATTGCTTAAAATTCTGTGGTCGACATGAACTTGCTCTACGAGGACATAATGAAAGAGAACGATCTTTAAACAGAGACATCTTCCCAGATTTATTATCCCTTCATAGAAGAGGAAAAACTAAAGGGAACTTCGTGTTCTTTATTGTAGTGAAGAGTTGAAAAACATAAACTCTATCAGTAGATTGCATTCATTTTTTATTTAAAATTATTTAGAGGATACCTTTTCAGAAACAGTAAAAATGACAAACATAGTTTTAATAACTCCAGTGGCAACAGCTGAATCTGAACGATGTTTCAGCACATTGAAGCGTATTAAAACCTGCTTAAGAAATGCAATGGGACAAGACAGACCAAATGCCTTGGCACTTGCTTACAATAGAGATAGAATAATACATTTCAAACATAGAGGGCTTCAACGAAAAAGTAATAACAAAATTTGCTGAGCAGAAGAACAGGAATCAACGTTCGTAGAAAGGTATGTTTCACAACAATACCTGTTTCTTTTGTAATTATGTGAATTGTCATTATATTTTAAATTCTTTAAAAAAAATAAGTCCAGTTTTGTAGTTTAGAAGAAGATAAATACCCGTTTTTTTGTAATTCATGTAATTTGTCATTACATTTTAAATTCTTTCAAAAAAGTAAGTCCAGTTTTGTAGTCTAGAAGAAAAAAAATACCTATTTTTTGTAATTCATGTGAATTGTCATTATATTTTAAATTCTTTAAAAAATAAGCCCCGGCCAAATTTGAGGCCACGAGACGCCACTGGAAACATGGGTCCCTTAGTCCACCACGGATTCTATTTCCTTCAAAGGAGAGACTCTTGCATCACTACAGACAATGTTTGCCTACTGGTTAGGTTAAGCATTTTCCAAAATATTGTGTGAATTGTATTATAATTAGAAATACATGTTTTGACACCTGACAAACAAATAGGAATCCCTTGATTGATCCATGACTTCTTGGATTACAGTGTCATCATTAATATTTCGTATTAAGTTTCATAGAAATAAATTGTTTTAATAGGGCGCAAATAACTTAACGGGGCGCCATGGCATTCTCTTTAACATTTTTTTTTACTATAGATCGTTTGGCTCCCAGGGCCGACTCCCACCACCCCATAGCTATGGCTCTGAACTTGGACTATAAGAGTAGCAGATGTTGCGAGCAAAGCGAGCAAGAAAATTTTACGAAATGTATTTTTATTTGTAAAAAAATTGAAATGGAGGGGGGCAATTACCCCTCTGTGCCCCTTGCAAGTGTCCTTGGCCGTCTGGAAGTAAAATGCAAGGAACACGTAAAAACTAATTCCATCATGAGTATCCAATTGCCCTGCTATTCTTAGATTCTCCTAGTCTTGTTTTTTTACTTCAATGTTTACTTCCCCTAGAATCGACTTCCGTCCAAGGTTGGGGGGACAATGCCCCCTGCCTCCATGTGGTTGCGGCACTGTTTATGAGTGTCTCTTCATCAATTTCACGTCATCACTCATTGTTGCGATTAGCTAGAAGTGGCAGAAAAGCAACGATAAGTAACAAAAATCAAATATCCACTCCCTCTCTCTACCAAAAGGTAGACTTGGGAAACAAGAATTTAAGCAGTTTCAAGTTCATAGAAACACATCCAAGAAAAACATCCGACACCTTTAGGCACCTTTAATGCAAGACTACTCAAAATGTCACAACTGTTCTAGATACTGAAAATTGCGAAATAATTTTCCGAAGTCTGAATCTGGAAGGGAATTCACCCCTCCCCCCCAATCATGATACGACATTATACGGAATCCCATACACCCTAATAAATCACAAAATCAATAAGTGTCTTTGTTATGTTGCTAGAGTAACACATGATATAATTGTAAAGATCATTGAGAGAATTTCAGGTAGGAATGTGTTCTGTATTTTTCACAGGGGGGGCAAAGGAGGCTCTCAGGGGGGGGCAGTTGCCCCCCCTGCCCCCCTCTAGCTACCGGCCTGCAGCCGTGATTAATCAGTTTATGTAAAAAAATGACATCACTGACGACTCTTCTGTTGAACAAAGTTTCCAGACCGAAGTGCTTGCATAAAGATGTATAGTTCTTTTTGTGATATTCAATGTTCACCTTGAAGCACAGCCATTTCACAAACTGCCTTTGGACGCTCTCCACTTCCTCTTGCCAAGTTTTGTACTGTGGATTCCATATGGGACTGCAGTATTCCAGTACTGGACGAACGAGTGTGACGTATATTTTTATAACCTTAGGCACAGATGTTAAAAAGAAGAAGACGCACTTATATACAGGATTAAATATGCATACAACTGAGTGATTCAAGAACGTTAATTATTATCGAAATAAACAGAAAAGCATAATGAATACAGAACGCTTACGCGCACGGGCCTTTCCGTTCATTTACGCGTAATTTCTGCAATGGAGGGTAAGCTAGATAATACACTGTTCCACGCACACGGATAGGGAAGATGTGAGATGTATGTTCGAATGTGTGCTACGTTAGCTCACATGCCACTCGACAAAGTTGATGGTTGGCTGCTCCTTACCTGACAATGAAAAACTCATACGGTTATTTGATTATGCTGTGTTGATCAGTGACTTGATAAGTCCACTATACCTGTATGTGGATCTGCTAGGGAAGCAGCAAAGAATCAACAACATTGTTGAGGGTTGGAGTAGAATAGAAGACTAACTATTGCTGTCAATAGGTGGGTTTCATGTAACGTCAGAATGAACACAGCCGCCATGCTTGCGGCCAATTTTATTTGTCGTTTGCAAGGAAATATCCGTTACATCTGCACCACTGCACATTAGTTTTAAATCATGAATGTCTGTGAGTCTCCCGCCCGCCCGATTAAACTCCGTATGCTTACAAGAACTGGCCTCAATCATGGCTGCTCGATACCACAATGCAACAGTTTGTGACGTAGGTGAAACACACCTAAAGAGCACATCCCTACGTATATACTCTCATTAATGTACTGAAGGAAGATGCTGAATTCACGGATTTTTTCACGACAGAACAACACTAAACGTGAAAAGAAAGATACGAAAAATGAGCCCAATTAAGCCTAAGCTCATGACAGAATAAAATAAACTTTAGAAAAAAACCGGAAAAACAGAAATTGGAAGAAGTGTCTGAGGCATTTGGATTATATTAATTAATTTTAGTACACTTGGATGTTACCCTGCCCCCGAGTCAGGGCAACAGTGTTTTTTTCTCTTATTGAAATATTTATTAATATGTTAATTAATTGGGTAATCAAGTGTATAAACATATATATGTGTGATTAGTGTAAATCAATTTATTATGCATTTTTAGGTTCGTATTTTTCCATGTATAAACACCATGTAGCTCTCTGTTCTTGCTTCGTGTTTCGAACGTTCAAAAGAAAGGCGGGCAGTTTAGCTGTTAAAGATTAATTTTTTTTTTGAAAGAAGGGCCGTTGGCAACAGACGCCAACCAAACGTATATAAACTCCCAGATGAGAGTAGGGGAGGTCGGCTGTTGGAACTGAGACTTGGAAGGGAGAGGCTGTTTTTGCTTCGGTTAGCTAGGACCGGAGGACAGATCTCCCGAAACGGATGCTGTAAGAAATTGGATTGCCGGGCAAGCTAGTGCCTTGGTGTCCGATTTACAGGTAAAAAGGTAGTTTGTACTGGATGTTATTTTGAAGTAATTACGGTGCGCCGGGCAGCCTAGTGCCTTGTCACCGTGGAGGTTGAGAAATGTACACGTCGGGCGGCCTAGCGCCTGTTAAGACGTTTCTTGGAGAAACGCGAGTCTACCTTGTGACAAGCGTACTTCCGATGTAATTCATGAAATGTAAAGCATCCAGGTACAAACAATAGAGATTCCAACATCAAAAATTAGAGTTTTGGCCCGATAAATAATTAGAGAAATGAACGTTCGGAAACGACATGTATATACTTTAAATTTTACGTTAATTAAACTATAGAAATTATCCAAAATTTCCGTTTTTAATTTCACAAAAGCTGGACAAGGTAATTTATCCCCCTATAGCAATAAGGTTTCGCAAAGGTTATCCGTTGTCTCTTGTAGTGAATTATATAATTATGTTGACTTGTAGCAACCCACGTGCATTGTCGTACAAAGAAAGATACCCCTAGACAAATCAGAGCCGAGTACGAATTGCACCGAACCTCGAGTGCGGACGTAAAGTGTGGGGGGGCCAGGCGAGTAACATATTTATTTGGGGGCTCTGTCCGCGATTGAACTTAGTTATTTGAGGTCTTGTCGCAGGATATTGAACGAGATTTTTGCTTTGAAAGTTAAGGAGAGAAACGGACGAGGATCGAACCGATGATCTTGCGAAACAGAAAAGGGGAAGTTACAAGAATGTCGCTTGGTAACTCGAGCAGATCCAGCCCGACCGCGTCAGACCTTTCTGTTGTTGAGGAACAGAGGTGCGTTCCAAGAGTGACAATGGAGGAAATTCGTTTGCCGCTTCCGACATTTGAGGGAAATGTAGGGAAGGAAGATGCTTTTTCGTATCTGGATAGGATTCAAGAATACGCGAGAACGCTGAAAATTTCTGAAGATGATCTTCTGAAGGAGTTTATTCCTCTTTCGTTGCGAAATGAAGCGAGGGAGTGGTTTTTGTTCACGGAACCATTCGGTGATTTTTCACAATTCAGGCATAAATTCTTGCAGGCTTTTCACGGATTGGATTATCAGAGAGAAGCAGAGTTATTTTTGTCTCAGAGGTTTCAACTTGCTAACGAGGGATTGGCGGAATACGTTCGCAAAGTTGACAGGCATTTTAGTAGGATAAAGAATTCGGCTTCTGCGCAGGAGAGAATTGACTTTGTGAAGTCGCACTGCAATCCGGTATTTAGGGATTATTTGTACAACAAGACATTCACTTCTATGAGAGAATTGAGCGAGTACGCCCTAGAGCTACAAGCGGAGTTTTTGGAAAGGCAGAGATTCAAATCTTTCATTTCGGAAGACGAAATTTACAGCTGGTCTTTGAGAAAGTCATTTAACCAGGAATGCGAAGAGGAGAGGGGGAGAAAGAAATCTGATATTTTCTTGGACCCTGTGAGCATTGGTTTTGACCGCCCGAAAGTCGAGCGCCTGAGGGCTGAACATGTGGTTTCGCGCCCTCCACCCTCGCGGCTTGCGGTGAGGGATGAAAACAAACAGAACCGCTTTTCGAAGGAAGATTGCCAGAGAAATAAATTATGCTACACTTGTGGACAGAAAGGTTGCAGAGCTTCAAATCACAAATCAAAAGAAAACAAGATTAATGAACGTGGGAAGGACGTAACAAAAAACTCGTAGAGTCGCCACGAATTTGTCAAGTTCGTGGCGTGGAAACTGCAAATTTTACACAGAAGGAAAATTTTTCACCTCACAATGTAAATGTAAAAGATGTTAGGGAACCTATCGTTTTATGCAACGTGGCTAATGTAGAAGTACACGCATGTATTGATACGGCGTCGTCCAATAACTTTGTGTCTTTGGAGGTTTTCGAGAAGATGAAGACAAATGGAGTTAAATTGAAGGGTTGCAGAACTAAAGTAGGCTTCCCCGATGGCGTAGTGGTAGCGTCGCCGCCTTGTAATCAAGGGGTCCCGGGTTCGATACCCGGTGGAGGCACAAGTGGTTCGGATCCCACTTTAAACTGTAGGTCCAGTCCCGATTAGCCTTGCTGTGCATAAAGTGGACTTAAAACAGCAACTCAACAACAACAGAACTAATGTAATACTTGCGGAAGGAAATGTGGAATCTCTGGGGAGCGCTTACGTGAATATTAAGTTTCACGGACACAAGGCTCGGGATCAGATATTTGTGCTATCAAATGCTAATCATGAAATGTTAATGGGAAGGACATTAATGGCTAAGCTGGGACTTGTACCCATGATTCATCGTAACGGGTGGGCAATTGAGCCTGATCTTTCGAAAATCGTGCCTTTTGATTCGCCGCCGACACGTAACAGCGTTGATGCTGTTGGTTCAAGGGGACTGGGTTCGACCGCGGATGGAGTCGAAGGAGTCCGAGAGAACGTTTCTGCTTGCGGAGCGGAGACACTTAGCAGCGACATCAAAGGGGAGGGGATTGACGAAGAGAGAAGGATTGCCATGCTGATGGAGGGTACCGATATCTCAGAGGAAAACAAGCCGAAGTTGGTTGCCATACTGAGAAGGCATATTGATGTTTTTCAAGATAAACCGGGATTAGCAAAGGATTATGAGGTTCGTTTGGATGTGAATAACGAGAAGCCGTTCCGAGCGAAACCTAGGCCACTTTCTGAGCAAAAGAGGAAATTAATTAATCAGGCGATTGAGCAGATGCTTGAAGACGGGATCATTGAAAGGGGTGATACAGATTACCTTTCACCGCCTATCCTTCATGTGAAGAGAGATAACACATGTAAAGTGATAATCGACAACAAAGGCTTGAATAAGAGATTGGAGGCTAGACGTAGAGAAATACCTGATATTAGGTCGACAATATGTAAGCTTTCTGGGGGAACTATATTTACAGTTCTGGATATTCCGTTTGCATTTGCAAATATGCAGATTTCTGAAGATACAAGAAAATATGCAGGTTTCTTGACAGAAATGGGGACGTTTTGATACAAAAGGTTATTTTATGGCTGTCGTAGTGGACCTTTTCACCTTGCGGAACTGATGCAGAAGACGCTAGGAGAGCATTATCAAACAGATGCAATATGTTATTATGATGACGTTGTGATTGCTAACGCTACCGAGGAAGAACAACTGAGTGTGTTGGATTCTGTCCTGGGAAAGATGAAAGACAAAGGACTGACGATTAGTTATCGAAAGTCGCGTCTCTTCAGAAAGAAAATTGATTTTCTTGGGTTTACAATTTCAGAAAGTACGATTTCTTGTGCAGAAAGTAAGAGGAAACAAGCAGAGCAATTGCAGCGCCCGAGAAATATCAAGCAAGTTAGGAGACTAGTAGGTTTCTTAAATTTTCTGTCGGATTTCATAAAGGACCAAGCAAAGATATCCAAACCGATCACGGACTTGTTACAAGGAAATAGGAAATTTTCTTGGGGAAAAGAACAAGAAGAAAGTTTGCAGAAGATGAAGGATGCAATTGTAAATAGTCCTGATCTCAAGATTCCTGACGTTTCGAAACCGTTTCACTTGTTTGTAGACTGCTCTGACATAGCGCTTGGCTATATCGTCGCTCAGGAGGACGATAAAACCAGAAAATTGCAGACTGTTGCATTTGGGAGTAAGAAGCTGTCTGACACTCAGCGTTCTTATTCTGTCACAGCGAAAGAGTTATTTGCGTTGACCATGGGTCTGGAGAAATTTGAATATTACTTTCTGCAAGCACCGGAAGTGATAGCTTACACTGACCATTCTGCGCTCGTGGACATCTTGAAATCTTCTCAGATTCCGAGCCACATAAACAGAATGATAAACAGGGTGACCAGGTTTCCAGTTACAGTAAAATACATTGCCGGTAGAAATAACACAGCGGTTGACTACTTGTCGAGGATCGAAGCAGGATTCTCTGAGAGGGAGAATTACATTGGATCTTCGGATGCAGAAGAGAATTATCCGATAGAGGATATCAAGCCTGAAGGATATTTCAGATTAGAGATGCCTGATGGGACGATAATGGAACACCACGAGATTCCTAAAGTCGAAGGCAAAGTGTGTCAGAAATTCGACCGGAAGCAGAAAAGGAAAACGGAAGCGATGTTTACAGATGCAGCTGGCAACACTGTCAATGGAAGACAGACGGACGGACAGAACGAAACTTCGCCGCCCGTAGATCTTAATGATAAAGATATGTGGAAAGGAGAACAACAGAGTGATCCTTCCTTGTCGAAATTAATTGGATGTTTAAATGGAGAAGAAGTTGAAATAAAGGATGCTCGAGAGAAGAGAAAATTTGACTTTTATCTGCAGCATTCCTGTCTCGACGATGATGGACTGCTTTACCGTTTCGTTGACGAAAACACTGGACTTTATCCACCGTTTAGCTCCAGATTGAAGCTGTGGGTACCAGAGAAGTTAAAGAATGAAGTACTTAAATCTTCGCATGATGATTTATTATCTGCGCACTTAGGACATGGAAAGACATTGTTTAAGGTTCTAGAGAATTATACTTGGGACGGAGTAGTCAAAGATGTCAGTAACTATTGCAAAAGTTGTATCACTTGTCTTCAGTATAATCCTGACAACAGCAGAAAGATGGGATTTATGAACTCGAGGAAAGCTACTGCGCCTGGATACAAAGTGTTTCTGGACATTTTTGGACCACTGCCTACAAGTACGAAAGGGAGATACAAGTACTGTTTAGTCATTCAAGATGAGTTCTCAAGGCACATTAGTTTGACACCGCTTAGAACTACAACGGCGAGGACGATCTCGCAAGCATTCTTGAAGTACTGTTTTCAGTCAGGATTCTCGAAATACGTTGTCAGTGACAACCAGAGTGTATTTCGAAGCAAACTGTATTCGCAGACGTTGCGTTCTGTGAATTGCAAGCCTGTCTATATTACGCCGTACAGACCGAAGGGAAACAAATCAGAAGCAGCGATTAAGATAATCAAGCAAGCACTTGGGAAGTTCTGCAGAGAACACTCGTCGTGGGCTGAAAACTTGGACGCGATAAGTTTTGCCATTAATAATGCAACGAATTCGATGACTGGATTGAAGCCGTCATTCTTGTTCTTTGGACGTGATTTGTACACACCGCATGACACTCGGAAAATAGAGCTTCAGAGGGAAGATGGAACCGGGGAAGACGTCACGGCGGAGAGACAGATGGATTACGTCATACAGTTAAAGGAAAGAATGGGCGCGGCTTTCGAATCTGCAAGAGAAAAAGAGGAAAAGACGAGGCAAAAGGCGTCAAAGGCCTACAATAAGGGTAGAAGAAAGGTTAATCTTCGTGCAGGAGATCGAGTACTGCTTCAAGAGCACAGAATTTCGTCTGCTTTTAATAAGCAAACTGCGTGCTTTTTCCCGAAATTCAAAGGGATCTACAGAATTCTGAATTTCACTACTCCAAATAATGTTGTTTTGGAAAAGGAAGGTGAGGGGAAGAGAGTTCTAGCTAACGTTGACCAGCTGAAGGTCATTCCGAGAAGAAATTTGAGAAGTGTGAGGGAAAGCACTCGTCCCTAAATTCTACCCTGAGAATCCATCTCAAGGGGAGGGGGTAGAAGGGCTGTAAAAAATGATGGAAAGGAAGCCGAGTGACCGACTTCTAGTTTGTACAGTAGTAATTAAGTTCCTGATTTATTGTCGCTACACATTTGAGTCCTGGTAAATTCATTTTATGTGAATGTAAGATTTAAAATTATGGACTGTTGTATTTTATGTTATGTCAACCTTTTGCCGATAAAGGGTGTTGACAATTGTCAACATGAAGACATGAGAATTTCATCGGTAAGAGAATGCTGAAGGATGGCAGTTCGATGCCCGGAAAAGGAAGGGAAAGTTTCCTTATAAATGGAAAAATTAGAAAGCCATTTTAAAGTCGGGTCGTGTGATCGAACGATAGAACTTTTGAAAGCATTTGAAGCTGAAATTTGGCAGAAGTCGAACCGAGTACCGCGGATGTCCCAGACGCAAGGACTAGGGGACTAAGGAGCCGGAGGTTCTTCGGACGGACCGAGGAGAGGCTGAGTCGACCCTAGAGCGGGAGCCGGGCATGTTCTTTGGAAGGTAGAAGAGCTGAATCTGTCTGAACCTGGGAGCAGTCCAGATGACCAGATGACCCAGATGTCCAGGAGATTCCAGGATTCCGGAGGAAGAAACCGTGTGGAAATAGGACATTTAGTGCAGTGAAATCGAGACTTCTTTTTCAGAGAGACGTTTTGACGTGTAGTAAAAATAACTTTTTCAGTGAACTTCTTCTTTTCAGATACAGTGCTTAACTTTTCTCAGTGACTTTAAGACAATTCACACATACTGAAATTTAAATTTCAGATTGAATTGTAACGCTGGGGAGGGGGAATCTGTTACCCTGCCCCCGAGTCAGGGCAACAGTGTTTTTTTCTCTTATTGAAATATTTATTAATATGTTAATTAATTGGGTAATCAAGTGTATAAACATATATATGTGTGATTAGTGTAAATCAATTTATTATGCATTTTTAGGTTCGTATTTTTCCATGTATAAACACCATGTAGCTCTCTGTTCTTGCTTCGTGTTTCGAACGTTCAAAAGAAAGGCGGGCAGTTTAGCTGTTAAAGATTAATTTTTTTTTTGAAAGAAGGGCCGTTGGCAACAGACGCCAACCAAACGTATATAAACTCCCAGATGAGAGTAGGGGAGGTCGGCTGTTGGAACTGAGACTTGGAAGGGAGAGGCTGTTTTTGCTTCGGTTAGCTAGGACCGGAGGACAGATCTCCCGAAACGGATGCTGTAAGAAATTGGATTGCCGGGCAAGCTAGTGCCTTGGTGTCCGATTTACAGGTAAAAAGGTAGTTTGTACTGGATGTTATTTTGAAGTAATTACGGTGCGCTGGGCAGCCTAGTGCCTTGTCACCGTGGAGGTTGAGAAATGTACACGTCGGGCGGCCTAGCGCCTGTTAAGACGTTTCTTGGAGAAACGCGAGTCTACCTTGTGACAAGCGTACTTCCGATGTAATTCATGAAATGTAAAGCATCCAGGTACAAACAATAGAGATTCCAACATCAAAAATTAGAGTTTTGGCCCGATAAATAATTAGAGAAATGAACGTTCGGAAACGACATGTATATACTTTAAATTTTACGTTAATTAAACTATAGAAATTATCCAAAATTTCCGTTTTTAATTTCACAAAAGCTGGACAAGGTAATTTATCCCCCTATAGCAATAAGGTTTCGCAAAGGTTATCCGTTGTCTCTTGTAGTGAATTATATAATTATGTTGACTTGTAGCAACCCACGTGCATTGTCGTACAAAGAAAGATACCCCTAGACAAATCAGAGCCGAGTACGAATTGCACCGAACCTCGAGTGCGGAGGTAAAGTGTGGGGGGGCCAGGCGAGTAACATGGAATACTGACATTTTGATTTTGAAATGGACTCCCTGAGTCCCATCCCTGGGTGCGAGCGCGGAAATGTTCGACGCGGAACTGTCCCGAACCCTAAAATAATAAGCGATGTCTTGAAGAATTTCGACTGTAATGATTCAACTGTGGATTCAGCCCTCAGAAGTAATTTACATGATATTAATTGAAGATTTTACTGTTTCGTTACAAGGACGAGTGATTCCCATTAAATAGAAAGGTTAATGGTGTTTGTGTTAATTGAACCTCCAGTTTCTTAAGAAATTAAGAATTTAATAATATCCTGATTAATTTCTCTTCACCAACGATCCCACTGTTAGTCTCCGTGACGGATTGGTTAGCGTAGCGCAATACGAAGCCAGGGGTTCTAGGTTCGAATCCTGAATAAGACAAGGATGTGTAAGTGTGTTTGTTTCTTTCATAATCATTGTGATTAATCTGGGAAGCTAGAAAATACACAACAAAAACAAGATAAAAAGCATATCTAAGACTGAGGGCCGTACGTAGAACAACACCACTGACCCTTTATTACTCAGAATTGTGCCACCGTTTCGTTACAAGGGCACGGCATTCCTTCAGCACTATTCTCCTCCCTTCTGCAGTCGGTGACCGCTTAGTTCTTAACCTGGTCGCTGTGGCGCTAGCTTCTCACAAGAAAGGTGACAGGAAGAATCAACTGTTTGTGCAAGAAAAGTAAAGAGCGAAAATGTCGAATGTTGTAGCTTTGTGTGTGCTTGTTTTTTGGAGCGAAGCTTTTGCAGGTAAGTTTTGGATCTTGTCGTTCCATGTGAATGTAATGAATTTGGAATTTTAGCATGTGCCATGTAAACAACTTGTCTTGAATGCGGGAGGGAGTGAAAGTGGGCGTTGTAGTGAGAATTGACAACACGGAACCGTATTTCGCTTTCAGGTCAACGATGATGGCATGCGTTGACTCACTCCCGATTTCTACCGGTATGTTGGAGTGACTCGTCTTCTTTTTTTGTAATTGATGTCGGGAATATGCACTAAAATGTCTTCAAACGTTGAAAAGTAGCTTGTAACTAATACAGCAATGTGATACAAAGGTGACACAATTAAATAAATGTTGTAGAAAGACAACGCTTTAAAAGTAACTACACATTGAAAATCTACTTAAATAAACACACTTCCACTAGTGGATTTACATTTTGTGCACTGATTACCGTCATATAAACATTGTATTGTGTAAATCGAAATTTTAAATATCTACTGTTTGTATGATATTGTAGAAATAAAAGTGTTATTCGTTCATCGTGAACAATGATGAGCTCATATTATCTCTGATATTATAGCCTTAGATAAAAGATATAGCTTAGAACGACTTGTACATTTGTTCACCACTGGCTTTTAGCAATTACGTGAAAAAACTGGTGACAGCATTTAAATCACAACAAATGAAGCTTGTAATATGTATGTTAACTAGCGTTAACAAAATAATGTATTCATAATGGAAACTTGTCGGTTTATGAAAAATCTAAGTCTCTTGGGCACAGGCGCGGATCCACAGGGAGGGCGATAGGGACGATTGCCCCTCCCAACTGTTCCTTTTCAATCAATCAATCAATACTCATGATAGGCTAATTGTAACTGGACCTACAGTTTAAATTTGGACCCGAACCTCTTGTCATATGCCTCAAAATGGGATCGAACTCGAGACCCCTTGAGAGAATAGTTTTTGTTTTCTTTGTTTATTCAGTTTACCCCTCGTATCTGATCAATTAGTTTGCCGTGGCAATAGAGGTAATTATGACAACGACATTAAAATGATAACAATCCGGCTCTGGATCCCTATTTTTGCAAAACACTAATCTCTGGAAGTCAGCTTGGTATATAAAACAATATAACTGTAGGTCAGAATTTATTCTAGGTGAGGTAACGTACTCGCATTCCAAACTGTAACATCTGGATCAGCCACTACTGTAGACTCAGTCCTGATTAGCCTATCTGTTCCTAAAGTGGACTTAAAAACAAAACTCTAGATGAAGCAAGTGTAGGTTGGAATTGATTTGCCCCTCCCAACTGTAACTTCTGGATGCGCCACTGCTTGGGCACAGTAAAACTTGGTACTTCCTCATTGTGTAATCTTTGAAAAATAGGCGTCATATAACATTTGTTGATCACTTGCTCGTGATGCCGAAACCAGTATTTACAAATCATGACGGAACGAGACTAGTACCTCCAATTCTTGTCGAGGGGGAGACTGAGACAATTATTATTAGCCCCCTATACCTTATTTTGATGGCGAAGTTAAGATGTTATACAGGCTTTTCTTTCACTCAACCATATACAGTATTATATACGAGCATATATATGCTACAGAGCTACAAAGGCTGTCCTTGACCATGATAAATTTCCATATATTATAATCCCAAAATGTACGAGAGTCCATAGATTGTTAAAGATGCATGATAAAGCATGAGTTGAATTCCATTTCGACAAGGTGTTCGGATATAAGAGATTATATATAATATATGGGAATTTATCGTCGTCAAGTCAATCCTGCGAAATTGAAATCGTCTTATCTTGAGACGTATTCATGCCAAGAGGTAGGAGCAGTTTGATTTACGGGTGAGTTACATTTAAGCTGCATAAACTTATGTTTGTAGTTTATTTTAGATGTTCTAAAAGCTATATTATTTTCATTCGAGAAGAAATCCAGACTTGTATTAAGTCTATTTTAGGCTAATCGGGACTTTACCTACAGTTTAAAGTGGGATCCAAACCAGTGTCATATGTCCCCACACGGTATAGAACCAAGACCATCTTAGAGGCTCAGGCCGCAGCGCTCAGTCCTGACGTCATCATCTGGAGGCGATCATCTTAACGCTGTATAAGGAAGACAATATTTTATCGTAGAGAATTTAAGTTCGTTTTTCTTTTTTTGGAAGGACTGGAAGCTCAGAGGAAGTAACATTTTAACATTTACCTTCACCGTAAATATAGTTAGAAGAGATAGAAGAAAATATTAAATATTTACACCAACATTCTTCGTTCAAGAAGCAACTTTGGCCACCACACCACAAAAAAATCCCTAATATCACACAAATTCATGTTGAAAATCGTTACAAACTTCCTGGTGGAAAATTAAAAAAAAATATATGTGTATTTGTGAAATATTATCCGTAATATTTTTAAGTTTTACATAAAACTCGTTACAGTTTTTGTAAAAAAAAAAGTAGAAACAAATAGAATAAGTTAAACCCCGCATGTTACGTTCAGAGGAAATTCGCCGAGTTGCCTAACTAATTAATAAACTCACAGAAGCATCGCTAGCACTTTCATTATTATTATTATTATTTCATTGTCTTTCCGTTCATGAAAGGACGACGACAGATAGCACTTTGTAGTACCAACACTCAATTATTTTTTTAACAATTAAATAAGGCAAACAACAAAGTTTAGAATGTGGGGAGTTTACTTCTTTTGTGTCGGCCTTCAACAAAGTTGAAGTTGAGTCATTCTCCTTTTTTGTCCCTATACTGTCTGAAATTGCTCTTCTTAAAGCTTCTGCCTCCCTCATTTCTTTCTTCTTTTCTGGACATTCTCGCGCCTCTTCATTTTGCGTTCTAGAAGACAGCTATGATGGACATCCAGGGAAAATTGATGGGATTGCACCTGGACGGATCCGAGGCCTTGCCAAAGCAACTGTGAAGATTTTTCCTGTATGGTCATCCACATGCACAGTCTCCCATTCAATGTCTCCAGTCTTGAAATGTGCTTGGCACACCTGGAAATAGCATAATGAAAAATGGGATTATAACTAGGAACATAAAGGTAAAGTGGGAGCTTTAGAATGAAGTGGACTATTAGGTACTTGCTTTATACAAGCAGAACTTAAGTATAAGGGAATGGAAATCTTGCAGAAATTGTGACCGTTTTTTAAATATAGAAATACAAGTGTGTGGTTATCATGAAAATTTTCAGCAAATCATGACGTGAGGTTAAGAATGCCAGGAATTGGCAGTAAAAAGACCGTAGGAGGGTATGACATTCAATTTCACCAGCATAGAATGAACAAACTGGGAAAGCTCTTACAATTTATTAACAATACACATGTACAGTATTTAGTTACTTAACCTGTCCTCAAGTAGACATGTAATACTTTTGTTGAAAGGAAAATAATATTTTCTCCCGGAGTTTTAAAGAAAATGACTATGTTTGCTTATTCACATAGCTCGGTAAAAAGTATGCTTTTTGTGTGAAAACGTCTATTTGAAACATAAACAATATATTCTTGTATAATTATACAAGAAAATATTCCAACAAATTGCTTGTTGTTACACAATGTACTTTGTATTTTAATGCATAACCTAAATATCAACTTGCCTTCCATTATCTCCGATTAACTTAAAGAGGCAGAAAAGCGAGATAAAAGTAAGAATATAAATGTGCATATTTTTTTAATTTTGCTCAGTTCTATAGTTTTCTTTCCTTAAGCATACTTTGAAACTAAAAATTTGTATAAATTATATAGAATTCTCGATGACGAACATGTTATCGAAACAGTAGACTGCTTTGGTAGATGTAACAATATTTTATAACGTTAAACAATTCATTTTGCAACGATAAACAACTATGTAACGTTAACCAAATATAGTAATTCAAGTTACATTTGGCATTTCTAAAGAAATTAGCTTGGTTAGATTTACCAATTCGATACTGGTGATCAAAAATGATTTGCAAGAAACAAGTAAAACTTGACCAAATCTAAAAGTATGTTAGATGCCTATTTCGTGCACATTAAATCTTTACATTATGAAGTAAACTATTTCTCTCGTTTATTTATAAGTATAAAGTTTGTGTTACTTACCGTGGAGTTCATCGTAGGGTCAAACTTACGTGGAATTGCCCTAATCCATGTCTCTCTTTCAGTATCGTCTTGAGGAAATCTACTGTTCTCATCATAATTTCCTCTACAATTGGGAACACAACATTTATAGACTATATTCCTTGTACGCTCCCACTTCACTTATACTTTGTTGCAGTTCTTAAAATTGCATTGCAATTCCACATACGCTAAAAAAGATCCAACATTACTTCCACCAAATAATCAAACATGGCGGCTGTCTCGCCTACAGATGATGACGTCGCTCACGTGACTAGAATAAGCCATTCGGCTTTCTCCAGTTTGAGAAGGTGATGATAGAACGCAGGAGCCCTGCATTACAAACCAAATACTTCACTTGGTTATTTATCGTCGCTTTTCTGCCACTTTTGGCTAATCGCGACGATGAGGATGATTGATGATATGGTGAAATTGATGAAGACACTCTCACAAAGAACACCCATACTCAGGCTGGTATTCGAACCCGGAACCAGTGGCGTCGTAGCGGGCTGTGCTAACCACTCCGCCATGGAGGTTGGCACAAAGCAAAAACGTCATCGTGGAGGAAGCGCGAGACAGATATTTCATTCGCAAGTTGTAAGGAGGCAAGCTTTTTCATTCACGAGACTACTGTACTAAATCTCGACTTGGTAGCCTATACTTCTCTGCTCATAACTAGGGAGCGGAAGTTGATGAAATGTCATTTTTTTTAGGACATCTCGGACACGATGGCCGTTAAATATACACAATATTACACTTCGCCTAGATCCCAAAAAGGTAATTTCAAAGTGCAATGTTTTGCATTTTTTGCCAATTTTCGGGTTTTAGGTCATTTTCCCAGATTTTCGGCTTTTTCTCGTCATTTTTCGCTATATTCGGTGTATTGTTTCGTCATATTTTATCACTTCTTTCATTTTGGTAACATTCTTGAGTCTTTTGACCAAAGTGAACATAGGCCTATATAGATCTCGCAAGATTGCAGTTTACAAGCACAGATGCGGGAAATTAGTGCATTTTACACCAATTCATTCAATGTATACGACTTCTTCATTAAATTGTTTAAAAATTACTCGGTTGTTTCCTTTGGAAATCCTCGTTGCATATTTTGATTGAATGTGTATGTGGTATCATTTGGAGCCTTTTTTTTTAAAAAAAAAACAAGATTGTATTTTGTTTAATTTCCTTTTCATTTCAATTTTTAACCTGAAACTATAATAACAAATTTAATGGTCATTTTTTATGTCATTTTTTCCAATTTTTTATGACATTCTATAGGTCATATACCTATATTCTTTAGGTCATCAACAGAGCCCAGAAGTTTGGCAAAATGCCTCTTTTTATCTACTGCATATATTGATAAAATTTTTCCGGATGTATGTTTCTTATTTTGTTTCGAATGTTTTAGAAGCCTTTTCATTTTGCCTATTTGGGACCCCACTGCCTATTTTTAATTATAATGCCTTTTTTTGCCTTTTTCAATGAAATTTGACTATTTTTTTTAAAAAAATGTATATACAAATTATTTTTCTCCCAAAAAACGTTGTTGGCATTTATTTTTCTTCCGTTTATTATGTGAATAATTTTTGCCTTATTTAAGTAATATTGAACTCGTGCATGTTTCAACATTGCTGAAGGAGAAAAGTGTGAGAAAAATGTATTTCATGCTCAGTTAGGATATTGCCTTTCGGTTAACATTTCCTTGTGCATGATTGACTGCTGAAGTGGAGAGGTTGATTTCGAACACAAAGAAGATATTTCTCCCTCTCGAACCCAAAAATTTAAGGAAGTTGCATCTAAGCTAAGTTTACCTCCGCAACCAGTCTTGACCAGATGGGGAACTTGGATATCAGCAGCTATATATTATGCTAACAACCTTGAAAAAATCAGTGAGGTGATCGATGCTCTTCCAGAAAATGAAGCGGCTTCAATTCGTGAAGTGGAAAAACTCCTGTGCTATTCAAGTTTATTTTTGCACATTATAGTGCATTGCCAGAGCCAATTACAATTATAGCATCCATGAAAATCTTCGAGGAATCTATGCAGCAGATGATGGAAGTGCCAGGAGAAAAGGAGTCAGCTGTTGCGGAAAAGTGCAGACGGGTAGTAATTGCAAATGAGGACTTGAAACAATTGAAAACAATTTGTGATATTCTAAAAGGTGAAAATGCTGTTACCAAAATGAGTCCAGCTACATTAGCTTGTTTTATGTATGCTCCAATAACTTCTGTCGAAGTAGAAAGATCATTTTCTATTATGAATAACAGTCTCTCTCTGACAGACGACTATCAATGAATGTTGAGAACTTAAAAAAAACACCTTGTAGTTATGTGCAATCAAGACGGAGAAAATTGAAATGCTCTTCCCAATGTAGATTTTAACATGTTGCCAGAAATTATAGATAAAAGTAAGCGACTTCCAAATGTGCCTATTTTCGGTTTATTTTGCCTTTTTTCTCGGTTTATTTTGCCTTTTTTCTCATTTTTAGTGCCTATTTTTCACATTATAAATGCCTTTTTGCCTGCCTATTTTAACGAAAAAAATGCTTGAACTTCCGGGCTCTAGTCATCAATTTACACTCCCTACTCATAACTAACCGGTGTGCCCAATCATAGATATTCGGGTCTGCATATAACGGCCTCACCTATGCCGTATGCAGGAAACATTTCGGAGGGGGGGGGGATTCGCTAGAACTTTTTAGGAGGATCAGGCAATTGATAAAATTTGAATAATAACAATAATAATTAATACTATTATACAATAATAATTAAAATATCAGAGACTAATTATATTGCATTTATATTATTATTTATTTATTTCGAACACACAGGCACATGCCCAATTACAGTGTTCACAGATTACACAAGAAAGTAATACAAAAAAAATATTACATCAAGTGAGAAATATGACATTTGAATCTACAACATACTTATAAACATGACTGATTTCATGTATTGCTTGATTTGATAGAGTTTATGTAATATTTGTATACAAGTTATACAGAGGTAATCAGCTTATATACATGTAAATAGTAGTAGTGTAATAGAGATACTGAGTAATAAGTTGCACATATAAGAGACACAATGATAAACATACGACAGTGAAATTGAAACAGTATTTTATATTAAATAATGTTAAACAAAAAATAGATAATGTCTAATTTAGGGTGAGATTATGAACATATCAATCTTAATTGTGTCCTGTTTGTATAGGCTACAGTGTTCAGAAAATACAATGACTTTTAAATCTGAAAAGATCGATGCTAGGGTTATTACTAGACACTGAGTTGAACAACTTGCACATTCTCCTCAGGGGTTCCATTTCAACTATGTTATTATAGTGTTATTATATCCTTGAGGAGACATGAATGAATATCCAGCACAAGCTTTTTTCATTGTCTTTTTTTTTTTCATTTCATAGAGTTAGTGTACTGAAATGCATATATTCCTTGTTACATGGAAATTTTAGTCATAAAGTTTGTGATGTTGACCTCTCACATAAAACTTAAAGTTTGGAATTTTCAAAACTGTGGAACCATCCATTCTGCAATTAAAAGGAAATTTTCAGTCTCAACCAGGAACAACAGTAGTAACGCACCGGCGTTGACGAAGAAAACTTCGTATAAATTTCGTTTGAACCGGAAGTAGATAAGATAAGAGAGATAAGGAAGTAGATAAGAGGGGGTGGGGGTTTGTTAATTGGGCGGAAATGATAAGTGGATGGAGAGGAGAATAATTGTGTGTGAATTGTGATGAGTGTTGCCAAATGTGAATAAAAAGAGTAGTGTTTCCAACTGGTATGTATTTGCTCTAAATTTGAACATGCTCGAACATGCTTATGAATGGAGGACAGAAATGAACATGTTTGGGGCGTTGCCTTTTGGGTTTGTGTAGGAATGTGTTATAAGTTTCTGTTGTTAATGCTGAGGTGACGGTTTTCTGTGAATGTTGATATGGGTTGGGGTTTCCTGTTGTTAATGAGGAAGTGACTACGGTTGGTTTTCTGGGAATGATGATATGGGTTTCCGTTTCGGTTGGGGGGGCGTAAATGACTGTTGAAGTTGATAAGAGTGAACTGTTGAGAAGATAAAGGAGTTGGAAAGGAAATGTGTTGGGATGTTGAATCGATATGGAGAGATTGTGGAACACGTGTTGGGACATGTCCGGTGTTTCTTGGAATGGGCGTGTAGAAGTTTGTGGGAACGTTGATAAGGTATGACTGTGTGCAGGATACGTTAGTAGGCGGCGGAATGGAGAGCGGCCAAAAAGGAAAAGAGCGGATGTGTCTAATTGGTTTTAGGGGCGTTGGTTATCAGTTTAGTTGAGATAAATGCTATTTGTGTAGGAACATGTGCTGATTGCGGTTGGGACTGTAAATGCAAAGATAGAGAAAATGTGATACTGTTTTTTGCTGGATGGAGAACGGAAGGAAAGAAAAGAAAAAAGTACGTTTCTCCGAAGAGGTGGATGTGTATGCGATACCGGGGGAGGAGGATCGACGAGGTACGTGGGCACTCGACGCTCTGCGCGAGAGGATGCGCAAGGAACTTCAGGGAGAAGTTATCAGCGAGGAAGAGGAGGGGTAGGTAGGTATATAAAAAGTTCCGTTGTGTTTGAATTTCACTATTCACCAGACATCTTCAGCTGTGTACATGATTGGAGATAGTTGTTACCGGAGGAAGCGATAGAACCGTTATTCGAAGGTGAGTATGATGGGTTTGGTGTCCTGGGTGTTGACGTTTTTCGGTGGGGTGATTGGAAAATTATCCCCAGCTGAACCAGTTTCGGATTGTAGTAGTGACGTACCTGCTCCTGAAAGTATACCGGAATCATCGATACGTCCAGGTGGGAGTACGGAAGAGAAATGGTATGAGGGTAGTTGTATTAGCGAAGCAGAATTTCGACGTAGTTGGGGGGAAAAAAATGCCACCCATCATGTATACGAGAAACTAAAACGCTGTAGAGGTGGTAACGTCTTACATGTCTTTTTCGGAGAGTATCGAACCTGTAAATAAATAGAAATATTTGGTGAGAAAATGCATATAAATATATAGAACGAATTAGTAATGATTAAAATGTTTAAATTTAGAAGAACGTTTGTAAGTATAGGAAAATATGTTTCTATGTGTGAATCGGGAATTATCAGATACTTTAATCGAAAAATTGTAAATATGCGTGTATAAGAAATTATAATTTGAGAATTCCAGAAAAAATGTATTCCAATATAATAGACGTGTCAAAAATATTGTATTATAAAATATGGTATTTACCCTGTTTGGTGGGTACGGCACTCGTCCAGAATCTGGTTCTGCATATCATGAGTACCGAATCTCCGGTTCAGCTCCCCTTCCATCTGGTCCAACTGCCCCCTCATGGCGTCTATTTTTTTGCTTGAAGAAAGTTCTGTTTTGCTGATTTATGCTGTCATATTTCGCCGATATATTCCTTATCTTTCTGAGAAACGTCTCTTCCGTACCCGTCATCACACCGAATATCTGCTTTAATATGAACTGTGTTTTCATCATGTTGCCCATGGTGAAAAACTTTTCCTGAAAACAAAAAACATATGTCTTACTTTTTGTTTCTTATTTCCAGATGGCATCCCTACCGTTCGAATTTGACCTCCTACACGCGAATGTGAAAAATGAAGCTGAACGTGGAGGTGAGAGAAGGAATCTATGGAGCAAGACCCATGCGAAGCAGGCTGAGAAGCAGATTGCGTGCTTTGTAGATTTTTGCGAGGAGAATGGTTTAACTGGAGAGTTGTTGGAAAATCTGGAAGAGGTGTGCAAGGATATGGAGGTTAGGCTCGACAACCTCGTCAAGCTGTTCACGTACATATTCGAGAAGAAACAAACAAGTCAGATGTTCGAGGGGTTTATTGAAAATATAAAAAAAGCTACCTATGTACCATCCCACTTCAGCATGAAAGTGTGTTTTGAACTGATGGAAGTTTTCAAAGGTGTGCGGAAGCAGAGAGGTATAGATAAAATGGGGGGTACAGAAGGTGAAATGGAGAAGAGGATGCTAGAGATTTTGAAAAAACGAAAATTGGATAACTAAAAACTAACAATGCTAACACACTAATCATCTTATTCAATTTTCGTTATTTCAATATATGTAATGTATATAACTTGACATGTGTGCAGAGTAACACTGTTTTTTCTGATCCATATATGTATTTTGAATAAATGGAAATAATAAACATATATTGAATATATATAAAAAATGATTATGTTAATTATTTACTTGGAATACTTACAAAGTTCTCTCTCTCCATATTCTTGATGGCTTCTATAAGATGTCAGAACAAACACTGTCAGTGTATTCGACAAGTTTCATTTTCCATTCGCAATATCAAAAGGAAATGGGTGGATGTTGATATCTCTGTAAGGAAATGGGTGGATGTTGATATCTCTGTACGGAAGTGGGTGGATAGCGGTATCATATTCTGCTAACGAGAATGACAAACCATTCGCAGTATGTCACAGAACCAGCTAACACACATAACTCATGGTTAAAGTGTAAAACCGTATACCTTTGTAACCGTAAGTTAATGACCGCTAATAACAGTATATATATATATATATATGTATATATCACACACACACACATATGTCAGAGTATATATATATATTACATATACATATACACCTTGACCTTGACCTTGACCTTGAGATGACCTTGACCTTGACCTTGACCTTGACATGACCTTGACCTTGACCTTGACATGACCTTGACCTTGACCTTGAGATGACCTTGACCTTGACCTTGACCTTGAGATGACCTTGACCTTGACCTTGATGACCTTGACCTTGACCTTGAGATGACCTTGACCTTGACCTTGACCTTGACCTTGAGATGACCTTGACCTTGACCTTGACCTTGACCTTGAGATGACCTTGACCTTGAACTTGACCTTGAGATGACCTTGACCTTGACCTTGATGACCTTGAACTTGACCTTGACCTTGAGATGACCTTGAAACTTCAAACCCGGATATCTCGGTAACCGGAAGTGCTAGACCGGAAATGACACCATATTCGGATTCTACGCCTCGAGATCTATCGATTGGAAACTTGACCTTGAAATGACCTTCAAACTTCAAATCCTGATATCTCGGTAACCGAAAATGCTAGACCGCAAATGACACCATATTTGTATTCTACGCCTCAAGCACAATAAATAGATAGACTCAATTATTTCGAGGTAGTTCACAAATCGACCGGAAGAATGTGTGATTGTGTTATCGTGCCTAGTTAGAAGATTGCGAATTATCTCGAGGAAGTGCAAAACCAACCGGAAGCGAATGTGCTATCGTGTCTACATATAAAACCACATTGTCCCAGTCTCAGTGATACGATCGTGGTGGAACCATGTACTGGCAGTTATCCGGTGACGAGTTGCTTGCGCTATTTCGTGATGGGTATTTCAAAACACCCAAACAGCTCCAGGAAGTTTTGTTACATATTGCGCAAAAGATCATCTTGGGAGAGACGATCACCTTAGTGGAGGAGTATGATCGGATGCTGCAAACTGTGACAACGACCGTACCAGAGCTCTCCGGGGAAGAATGGACGTCTTCGAAGGGGACTGCATCTTCCGAATCGCATCAAGGCGCATCCGACCCTCTTTCACCACCAGAAATGGCAGGGGATGGTGCTCCCACACCGGGGATGGAGCCTCGACCAGGACCGTCTTGGAGACCCGATCCCGGACTTTTTGGAGAAGGAGGTGGTGTACCCCCAAATGCACCGGAACCTGTACCAGGACCTTCATGGAGGCCTGATCCAACGCCTTCGATCGAGAATGTGCCTGACCCTACATCTGAGTCTTCTGGAGGTAAGAAGAGTAGGAAAAGGAAGCATGTGCCTTGGGTGGACCAAGCTATTGGTAACATTATATTCCACAATATACAAGAACGTAGTTATCCAAAATTCCGTGCTAAAGGACAACGTGTAGAATTTAGTTTTTCCAAGCAACCCGAAAATGTAGACCCCCAGACCTGGATACGTGAGGGTGTGGAAAATTTACTGCTTTATGTGAAAAAAGGTGCCAAGGATAGTGATCAGATCGGTCTCACACTTTCTAATGTATCCGATGTGACAGTGAAAGATATTTATGTGGGATGGCATAGATGTGATCAGTTGAAACCTGATATGGTTTGGGATATTCTGTCTAAAATACTTCAGAGTGCTAAGACCTTTCACTTTACAGACCGTTTAATGTTAAAAGCTGACCACGTTAACATACCGGTTGGTGGTGGTGGTGGTAAACGTGTGTATTGTCTTTCGAATCACATGGCTTCAACAGTGAAAAGAAGTGTTGTACGTGTGCGAAATAGAGATAAGCCTTTGTGTTTGGTTGAAGCTCTGATTATAGGGAAGGCACATGCAGATCGAGATCCTGCCTATAATTCCTACAGAGCCGGTTTCAAACTGCAAAAACCTGTGTTTGACCTGATGATTAAAGCTGGTGTGAATCTGACAGCCGATGCATGTATCGGAAGTGGGATACCTGAACTCAGAAAATTCCAACAATACCTTAGCGATTATAAGATAATTGTGTACAACAGTCTTCGAGATCCTAAAGACATACTCTTTGAGGGGCAAGTACGAAATGTGTCTAAATGCATCTACCTCTTGTATGATGACGTTCAGCAACATTTTGATGTTATTGTTAATCGTGTTGGGGCATTTGCAGCAACGCAGGAATGTCGCGGGTGTAATGAGTTGATATTTGGTAAACCACACAGTCACGCTTGTAAACAGATATGCTCTATGTGCCGTGCCACACCACCATGTGTACCGCAATCTAACACCTCCATCACGTGTAAGGTGTGCCATAGAATATTCAAAGATCGTGGATGTTTCACTAGGCATATGTCTACATCGTTTCGAAATGGTACAGTGTGTAGTGAAATTCAGCAGTGTCCAAAATGTTACAGAATCGTATTCACAAGTAACAGACATGAAAAGAAACATGACTGCAATGCAAAGTACTGTAAAACGTGCAAAAAGGTAAAACCGATCAACCATCACTGTTACATACCAATTCCGAACCCCCAACAAAGGTCCAAATTTTTGTTGATATTTTACGATTTTGAATGTTACACTGATGTCCCTTATACAGAAAAAAACAATTCTTTTCTTCATGTTCCAAATCTGATCGTGATCCAAACAGCCTGTCATGCATGTTATTTACAAGAAGATTTATCAATACCTTGTCGAGTTTGCGGAATACGTCAATATGTATTTTGGGATGACCCAGTCGATACATTTTTATCGTACCTGGAACTGCAACACAAATTCAATAACGTCACTATTTGTGCACACAATGCACGTGGATATGACTCAACATTTCTGTTACGCAGAATGTTGGAAAGAGGAATGGCAGCTAGAATTGTTTTGAATGGAACGAAAATCATGAGCATGAAGTATCAGAATCTACATTTCATCGATAGTTTAAACTACGTTCAATCAAACCTTGCTGGATTTTCCAAACTCTTCGGCTTACCGATGCAGAAAGGATATTATCCACATTTGTGGAATACCTACGAACATCGAAATTACGTAGGAGAAATGCCACCGCCTTCAGCATACGGATATGATCACATGAAATCTGTGGAAGATCAAACTAAATTTATGCTATGGTACGAAAACGAACGCAAGAACAATGTTCCTTTCAACAACAAAGAACAGCTGTTGGAATATTGCATTAAGGACGTGACACTATTGAGGCAGGGTTGTTTAAAATTAAGACAGAATTTTATGGATATTAGCAAAATAGACATCTTCCAAAAGTGTATTACAATAGCATCCGTATGTTCATTAATCTACAGACAGCAGTTCATGCCTAGTGAGAGCATTGGTATAATCCCCCAAGGAGGTTACCACCATGCCGACATAATGTCGAAGGCTGCATTGAAATGGTTAACATATGTCGAGGAGCAAAACAATTTCGCAATCATCCACGGTGGGAGAACCCGTGAGAGATATGTGTTGGGTGCACGCTTCAAAGTAGACGGTTTCCGTGAAGAGACACAAACCTGTTACGAGTTTTTCGGGTGCTGGTTTCATGGCTGTCCACGATGTATATCCACAAACCGGTGTGTATATCCGGAGTTTGACAGAGAAGCGGGAGAAGAGGATGGTAGCAACCAGCAGGAGAAAACTCAAAACAACAATTATGTCGACCGTGTGAACACGGCAGCATTTCGATATGAAACAACATGTCGTAAAATCAGTGCTCTTCAGTCTGAAGGATATAATGTGGTAACTATGTGGGAGTGTGACTTTAAGAAAATATTGGACGCTGACCCACAACTTGATAAATACTTGTCATCACATCCAGTTGTCCAGTGTACACCTCTAAACCCTCGTGATGCATTATATGGTGGTAGAGTGGAGACTGTGAGAACTTATTATAAAATCAAGGAGGGTGAACAGCTGAAATACTATGATTTCACCAGTCTCTACCCCTATGTTAACAAATACTGTGTATACCCAATAGGACACCCTACCATATTCCTTGAAGATTCCATGCCTTCTGTACCGGAGATATTAGCCATGGAAGGTTTTATAAAATGTAAAGTCCTCCCACCTCAAACACTTCTTCACCCTGTATTACCCACAAAAATGAACAAGAAACTCATGTTTGTTTTGTGCAAGGAATGTGGATTACAATTAAAATGTGAAGGTACCTGTCAACATTCTGTAGAACAACGTGCACTTTCAGGAACGTGGGTGATAGCGGAAATGCGTAAAGCATGTTCTCTTGGTTATACCATACTGTCGGTATCTGAAGTATGGAAATATGAAACAGCTGTGTATGACCCTGCCACAAAAACGGGGGGGCTGTTTACGGGGTATGTGAACACCTTCCTGAAAATAAAACAGGAAGCAAGTGGATGGCCGATGTGGTGTAAGACGCAAAAGAATAAAGAAACCTATATTCAGCAATATTTTGAGAGGGAGGGGATTTTGCTGGATGAAAATAACATTGAGGTGAACCCCGGTAAACGCACTCTCGCAAAACTGTGCCTGAATTCTTTGTGGGGAAAGTTCAGCCAACGGGAAAACCTCTCACAAACTACAATCATCACTGAATCTAAGGATTTCCTTGATAAGATAACCGATCCGAACATTATTATTGGTGGAGTTATATTTATCAACCAGGACACGGTAGTGGTAAACTGGAAATATGTCACCGAGGCTGCTCCACAAAATGACAAGGTGAGTGTTCCCATCGGTGCATTCACAACCTGCCATGCACGTCTTAAATTATACGAACTTCTGGAAAAGTTAGGCGATAGAGTGTGCTACTGTGACACAGATTCTGTAATCTACATTGATAACCCTTCGATGGAATACCACCCACAATTAGGTGATGCGCTTGGTGAACTGACTGATGAACTAACGGAGTTTGGTTCGGATGCGGTGTGTGAAGAATTTGTCTCAACAGGGCCAAAATGTTACAGTTTGAAAATATGTAAACCTTTTTCTGAACCTGAATATATTTGCAAAGTAAAAGGTATCACGCTGAACGTGTCAAGTTTGACATTGGTGAATTTTCAAACAATGTGTGATATGGTTAAAGATGGAAAAGATGAAGTTGTTGTGGAGAATATTTTCCGAATTAGACGAACAAAAGAATTCCAGGTCATCAGTTCATTGGAAACACGTCTGTATCAACCTGTCTTGGTGAAACGATGTTTTGATGATAAATACCTCTCGTATCCTTTTGGATTCTGTATGAAGTAAATATATTTCTTGTACATACAATTATTGTAAATCTGATTCTGTATAAAATGCCTGTGTTCATTGTGTATAAAGTAAAGTCTTGAACATATATTATAAATGTGCTTATTTGATTCTGAATAAAATATATATTATGTTAACAGAATGAATACCTATCATTCTCCCACAGAACTCTCAGAGCACAAAACCCGTAAAGTAATTTGTGTAACATAATGTTTCCGAAACTCGTTCATCCTTTTACAATGATGGTCTGTGGAGCATCAGGAAGTGGTAAAACCACCTTCGTAACAAACCTTGTCGTTTCTATTGTTCATCTTGTTGAAGGGCCTATTAAAAAAATAGTATGGTGTTACGATCAGGAAAATAGTATTCCGAAAAAAATGTATGACGTAGATTTTCATAAGGGTATTGTTAATTGGGAATCGTGGAATGGTAAAACTCCGACTCTTATAATTCTGGATGATCTTATGATGGTTGCTCAAGGAGAAAAAGTTGCTGATCTTTTCACAAAGGGTAGTCACCACAAAAATATCTCGGTGGTCTTCATAACACAAAATCTTTTTCATCAGGGTAAAAATTGCAGGGATATTTCTCTCAACGTGAAACATTTTGTTATATTTAAAAATCCACGTGATATGAACCAATTTACTGTTTTTGCACGGCAACTCCACCCACATCGTATGAAGGAACTCGAAAAAGTATATATAGATGCAACAAAAAAACCTTTCAGTTATTTGTATATTGATCTCTCCCAGTCAACACCGGATCCTCTACGTTATCAGACAGATATTTTTAACGAGAATTACTCGACAGCATATCTTCCTCAGGAATGCTTGAAACATCGAGATGAAGAAAACGAGGAAGAGACGTACCAGTTCACATTCTAAACATAATATTTCCTTCAAGAAACATTCACCCTTTTTACACGTGCTGAAAAATTCTCCATCGAAAGTTCGTAAATCGTTATTGAAGACCGCACCTAAAAAGACAATTCGTTTCATCAGTGAATGCTGTCTCAATGTTTTAAAAGGTAACGTAAAACTTAAACCGTCTGCAAAACGCCGTCTGGCACCTTACAAGACAGTTTTACGTAATCTTGTAAAACCTAAAGTGAATATCGAAAAACGGAGAAACATTCTAGTTCAGAAAGGAGGATTTTTACCTTTGCTTCTGGGTTCATTGCTATCGGGTCTTCTAGGAACCCTTATTCCACATTAAAATGTCATCCGTTTATAAGAAAATGGTTGTTCTGTCGCCAGAACAGCTAGAACGCATTCGAAACACCGAATCGTCTGCGAGTCTGAAATTATCTATTCTGGATAAAAGAATGAACGATATTATGAAAATGAAGGATATATCTGACGATCAAAAATGGCGTCTGTACAGAAAGGAACTGGACGAGTATTTATGGTTGAGTAGAAAATCAAAGGAACCATTACGAATTCCCATCGTTCAAGATAACAACGATTCAACTGTTTCGCCAGATTCATCGTATTTTCCTCCAAACCTGGCAGAAACATTGCCGCACAATACGCGACAGGAATTACGGGATATCATCGACGAATATCAATCCACAGCGCAACGTCTAATAGACGGGCGTCGGGAAACAGAACTTCCGAAACCTAGGACGTTGACATATTCGACATCATCGTCAACGGAAATTCCTGGGCCCTCTCACAGCCAGCAGCAACCCAAGAAAAAGAAGAAGAAGAAGAAGGCGGGTGTTCGCGTTTCCAGAAAAACTAAACCCTTCCTGAGAACACCCGATGCATACAAACTCGTTCCTTTAAGGAGAAGTCGAAGACGCAGAGATCTATCATGGGAGTCCCTAAATTGAAGCACAATAAAATTCTCTCGAAAATATATTACGATCCTAAACATGGTGCGTCATTTTCATCCGTGGATCGTTTATGGAAAGCGGTAAGAGATAAAAATATATCACGTGATGAGGTGAAAAAATGGTTGATGCATCAGGAAACATATACACTCCACAAAGGTGCCCGAAAAAGGTTCCCGCGAAATCACTATAATGTGTGGAACATTGACATGCTCTGGGAAGCTGATCTTAACGATATGACATCAATACAGAAACACAACGACGGCTTCAAATACCTTCTGACGGTTATCGACGTATTTTCAAAGTATGCCTTTGCATTACCTCTGAAAAATAAAACTAGCAATTCGGTAACCGAAGCTTTCAAGAACATTTTCGAGCAGAGTAAAAGGAAGCCTGTCACGCTGCAAACTGATCAGGGAACAGAATTCACAAATTCCACATTTCAGACGTTTCTAAAGAAAGAACAGATACAATTCTCTACTGCCTCTAATCACCCCGTCAAAGCTAGTGTAGTGGAACGTTTTAACAGAACGTTAAAGGAGCGAATGTGGAAATATTTCACCTCGAAACAGACAAGACGTTACATAGATATTCTACCACAACTTCTCGATGGCTACAATAACACTATCCATAGTTCTATAGGAATGGCTCCTCGAGACGTAAACGAGACAAACGTATATGCAGTGTGGAAACATCTTAACAGATATAACGATCATATTTCACACCCAGCTTCAGATTTGAATGTGGGGGATATGGTACGAATTTCGGTTGTTAAAGGACATTTCGAAAAGGGTTACGAACAGTCGTGGTCTCGAGAAGTCTTCAAAATTCATGCCATCGTTCAACGTACACCTGTGCCAGTTTACGTATTGGACGATTTAAATGGTGAACCTGTAAAAGGAACATTCTACAAGGAGGAAGTTCAGAAAGTTTATTCAGATCCTAACGAAGAGTATAAAATCGATAAAATTTTGAAAACACGCGGTAAAGGTAGAAATTTGGAATATCTCGTTCGCTGGCTCGGTTACCCACCCAGTTTTGACTCATGGATCAAGGCATCTTCGGTAAAACAGCTATCGAACGGATAAATTACATATTTATATCAAAACATGCACCTTCCACGTTTCAGTGAGTTATTTTAACTCGGTGAGAATGGATGACGATTTCTACGTCTACCTCCCGTCATCTGCATCGGAAAAATATTTTCCAGACAACACGCTGACCCATTTCACAGTAAAACTTGCAAGACGTATCGATCTGATTCCCGAATTATGGGAAGTCGGATTAGCAGAATTACACCATTCAACTCTATACGATAATGTTCTGGAGACCGATTTCGGATCGGTGACTTTTCCTGTTCGAACATACGCAAATGCGAAAGATTTGATTACCACGATTGCAGATTCCCTTCCCGATGATCAAGAAATACGAAAAACCATTCTTAAGGAATTCTGGCATTTTCTAATCGAGCCGCAATGGGGTTCACCTGGATCATCCATTTCCACGGACAACACACTCTACATCAACGAACAGCCGTTCTATTTTCCTGCAGCAAATTATACGGTGGAGGATCTTATCTCTTTTTTAAAAACTAGTCCTGCCAATGTAGCTGTGCCTACTCATCTTCGATTCTACTTTAAAGAAGCATTGGTTAAATATCTGAATGAGATGGGTCTTTCGCACCCCGAATCGGACGGTCAAGTGGACAATACAGTGACACCAATCGACGTAACGGACGATTATGCTAAATTTCGGTACGATATATTGAAATCTATCTATTCTACACACATAACATCTAATAACACTGTGGATAAAAATCCTTATATATTTATATATTCGGATATTGTAAAACAGCAATTGGTTGGTGAAGAAATGTTACGACTTCTACGTCTTGCTCGAAAACCATGTTTTGAAATCGATACACCCTGTATAGTACCAGTAGCCCATCACACATTCGATCCAATTCATTACGTTCCTCTGGATAAAGGTTCTTTTGAAACGGTAGAAATCGCCTTGAATGATAGAAAAGGAAATTTTATACCTTTAAGAAGCAGCTCCGTTCCCACAATTGCTGTTCTACATTTTCGTAGAAAACGAAAACCTTTTTAAAAAACAACAGAACATCATTTATTTCAGTCTATGTCGAAAACCAGATGAATCATCATGTATTCACAAGTCGATTATTATACTCACCAAATACATGGAGGAATCGGACCCATTTTTCGTTCTAATAGAATCCAGAAAGGGAGAGGTCTGGGTTCTCTTTTTGCAGGACTTTTTAGAATGGTGAAACCTCTTCTCTGGAGTGGCGCAAAAGCAATCGGCAGAGAAGCTTTAAAAACTGGTGCTAATATCATCACCGATATGGCGACAACGCAGCAAACTCCGAAAACCATTGTACGTCAAAGAATACGCGAGGCAGGTCAAAATCTTAAAACTAAAACGCAACAGAAAATCGATTCTCTGGCAGGATCGGGTATAAGAATGAGATCAACAAGAAAAAATACTCATTCGGTGTTAAAACACTCGGCCACCCGTACCTCAACACTTCGAAAGAAAGGTGGTACATCTGCAAAACGTCGACAAACCCGCAAACGAGGAAATAAACAGAAAAACACCGTCAAAGATATTTTTGGGTAATAATGGAGAATAACGCTTGCATGATATCACAACTGGATCTGTTCCAGAAAAAACCTATCCAGCAGAATGTTGAAAAAACATACACCGTTACCTACAAACCGATTGTTTCCATCGATAATCAAAACGTAATTCTGTTTGTGATACCTGCAACGGGAACAGATTTCCTCGATCTCTCATCTTGCTATCTACGTATGGAACTTGAAATGGTCAATCAAGATGGGAGTCGCATGAGCGCTTCTCCAACCGACAATGCAACCACAAAAAACTGCGGAGTCATAAATTATCTTCAGAATACTATGTTTTCGCAATGTAACGTTATGATCAATGGCATATCTGTAACATCTGCTGATAACAATTATGCATATAAATCAATCCTCGAAGTGATCACCAATTACGGTTCCGATGCTGCCAACACACATCTCACGAACGCCTTGTATTACTTGGACACACCAGGACAGCAAAATAAAATTAATGCTGCAAACAAGGGTTTTACTACCAGAAAAGATTTTTTCCAATACATTCCGACAACCGGAAATCCTACAGAAGTAACATCCACAGTGGAAGTTATGGGAAGACTCCACATTGATTTCTTCAATCAACCTAAATACCTCGTCAACGGTGTCGAAGTACGTATCGAACTTATTAAGGCACGTGATTCCTTTTACATTTGGGGTGATCAAGATTCACCTACCGTAAAAGTAAAAATATTAAAGGCAGTTCTCGAAATAAATCATGTCATTCCTACTCCTACCACAAGTTTGGCTATAGATAAAGCACTTTCTTACGCTCCAGCTCACTACCCTTTCACGAGAAGCATCATTAAAGCTTACTCTTATGTTACCGGGACACAGCAGATTTCCATCGATAATGTTTTCCAAGGTCCTTTCCCGAACGTTGTACTACTTGCTATGGTGTCCACTTCCAGTTATCTCGGTAGTGCCAATACAAACCCGTTTGACTTTAGAAGTTTTAATCTATCTTCTTTCCATCTTGTTAAGAATGGAGAACTCATACCTCACGAACCTTTGAGGATAACAGCAGGAGGAAATGGTGGTTTGGTGACACGTGCCTATCAGACACTCTTTTCGGGTACAGGTATCCACCACGGTAATTTCGGTCATCAGATCACCAGGCAAATGTTCCAAAATGGATCATTTTTTCTGATTTTCGACATTACATCAGATTTTTCAGGGAACGATACACACACCAGTCTTCAGGAACAAGGTACCTTAGGAGTGGAGATGCAGTTTTCTCCTCAACTACCCGAAAATATAACCTGTCTTATTTATGCCGAATTCGACGCTGCAGTGGATATAACAAAAAATAGAGATATCATCGTTCACTAGTGTAGTGTTTATAAATTGCATGTACTCCTGTTATCAGCTCGCAGTGGGCTCGGTACAGTCGCGAAGGAAACATCGGAGCTGTGATGGAAAAAACTGACGACCCGTTTTTGAAGATTGAATATCGGAATAGCGACTTTTCGAAAACATTATTCCAGAAAACTCGTACACCTTGGTTTCACGCTTTGGACGACGGTCTCATCCAAGTGACTAAAAACAGGGATATTATCATCAACGATGAATACGTCGCAGATCAGACACGTCCTCACTCGCAACTGCGCCTCCAAAAAAATCTTTTGTGGTGTTTACCCCAGAGACCTTCTACCTAGAGCGTTCTGCACCCCTGCCTTGATAATTGCAAACACAGACACTTCCGATTCCCAGGGAACGCACTGGGTTGCATTCTATTTCGATAAGAACAATGTGGCCGAATATTTTGATTCATACGGTTTCCATCCGTATTACCAAGAATTTGTAACATTCTTGAATCGACATTCCTCTGTCTGGACTTACAACAATACCCCCTTACAAGGGATATCTGCCACAACATGCGGACATTACTGCTGCGTATATGCTTATTACAAAGCACGTAACATCACAACCAAGGATTTTATACAAACCTTTCCACCAGTCATCGATAAAGATGAATATATTCGACAACGTTTCCATGACATCTTCAAACGTTTACCGAACTGCAAGTGTCCTAGAGGAACCCAAGTGTGTCGTTCTATCCAAGCATTACGGGGTGTACGTAACACGCATGTATAAAACATCTGTGCATTGATGTATCTTGTTCAGTGTCTCCTGGGAAGTTCTAGTGACAACATCATGGAACCTGTTATGAACGTTCCTGTGAAGAAACACGAAAAGCTCGTGGAACGTATGACTCGCAAGACCCGCAAACGTCTCCTCCCACTCGAGATCGAGACAACTAATCTCAGCAACAAAAAATCACCCGACAAAGAAATGGATGTGGCAACGAAGAGCGATCAACAAAAAATACCTGACGCAATCAACTTGCCTCAAGACAGCAACGAATGTTCGAAACTACATAACGTGGATGCCTGCACGGATCTTTATCTTGCAAACATATACTTTCTGAACAGTGAAAAAACCAAGTATGTGGCAATAGGTTTCAAGAAAGACTCCCCTTACAACCTTGTGTGGGAATTTTCGCAGCAGGGAAGATCGCCCGTATATATGGATTTGGCACAAATTCGTGAACTGTATACTATACAATCTGATCTGCTAACTTACGTCGATACAGGTCGACGATTCAATTATTGGGTTACCGGAAATATTACCATCAATGGAGTAAACTTTTTTGGAAAACGTTGTATTTCTATGTATCGTCATTCTTCACCGGATGCATTCATTTTTACTCCCGATGAACTGCACATATTCCTATGTAAACTGCTGAAACCTTTGAAAAAATTAATGAGGGAATGTTATCAGAAAATACAACCCTACGTGGAGGGTTATGTACATAATATCATGAAGAACATGTATTCGGACAAAAAGGAACCACCCGAACATCTGCTGAATCCTTTCTACATTCTCTGGTACAATGAACTGATGACCGAAATATATCTCGTCAACGATCGGGGTCACACACTGGCATTGTAAATCAACTGTTACTTACCATGCATCCATATTGTATTGTTATTTGTATTGTACACTAGAAATTATAAACCTTTCTATAAATTTTGTAAACTAGAAATTGTTGTAAACCTTTCTCTATAAATAAAACATTTTAAATATTCAACTTTTTTTATTTGTTATATTATTACAATAAAAATCATACATTTTCCAGGTATTTTCAACTGCACAGGTTTTCCTCGGGTTTCTACATCGAGTATGGTCTCTGCATTTTTTCCCCATCACATGTATACTGTTCAATTTAGGACATTCAAGATCTTCCATGTTCTGTACAAATACATTCCTGAGTCCTTTTTCCCCGATGCACTTTTCCACAAGTACCACTTTTTCTGTACCTTTAACATACACTGTTCCTTGTGGAAGTACAGAATATAAAAGATAACCTAATTTCTCATAGGGGACCCAACCGTTTTCCCAGTCAAGTCCGTGTTTGAAGTCCCGCAGCCAGTAATTTGTACGGCGGTACTTTTCACTCACTAAATGTAGACCGTACGGGGGTTTCACCAAAAAGTCAAATGTACATTCAAAAGGATATTTCAATACCCCCACTTCTTTCCACACAAATTCACCATCTCTCCCTCGAAGACCCTGAACATCCAGAAAACACACACCCATAGTTCAACAGGTAAACACTGTGATTGTGTCTTCAATGCTGCCTCGGCATATGGCACACTTATCCAATTGAGAAGAACAAACTCCGCAGGATACAAAATGGCGGCACGGAAGAATTACAACACTGCAGGGTTTTTCAAAACATATCTTGCACATAAACACAGAATCCACACTTGGGGGGTCTTCCTTCACCGATTCTGGACAGTCACAGTATCTGCAACTTTTCGAATCACGATGTAACGCTGAAACACTTTGTATGTATTTGCAGCTTGGTATCGACTTGTAATGTTCTATAATCGGACAATCTTTACATGTCCATTCGCACACTGTGTACAAACAATGGAAACAGGTCACTCTATCACTAAATCCTGAATAATAAAAACCTGCAGTAACTAATTCTTCTGGAGTCTGCCGTATTCCTATCGGCCACCTTTTATAAGTTTGGTATCTATTATTCACTGACACATAATCGACAGTATATCGGCCGTTATGGAACACCCGAGACTGGTAACCGAACACTCTCATATGTCATCCAATGAAAAACAATCTGATACTGTGGGTGACGGTGTTGCAGGTTCTAGCGGTGATAGACATTTATCCAGGTCACAATCGAGATCGTCAGGAAACAACTGTCGACAGATATCTGGTGAACAACTCACTCGGAAACAGGGGTGTCCTGCTAATTTACTCAACAAAGTACGATTGCATGCAGAACACCATACAGAATTTTTCTTCTCCAGCAGAACAAGCCACTCTTTCACTCTACTCTTCAAAGCTTCATGGACACTATGCTCATCCTTCCTGTGGCTCAGTTCGCACATACATTTGTGGCTCGGGAATCCTGCTTCTTCGTCCACTCTTCTTTTCCTCTCGTCTATCTTCCTCAGCGTCTCGCAATATTGGTGAACGCCGTTTCCAGAATCGTCGAACGTGTAACAACCGCACCAGGGAGTTTCACGTACCCCTACGTACATGAACGGGAAATAACCCAACAGGCGGTTCAGGGCAGTGCTGTCACGGTCCAGGTCACCGCAAGAACGGACAATTTCCCAGAACTCTTCGTAACTGTATTCGTAAAAATTCAGTCCTCCACTCAACAATCCTGTACCGCACTCGTCCATTCTCTCACACACCGATCACGCCTCGACCCACTATTTATACCTTCTCCCATCTACGTCATTTCCTCCAAAAGGCAACGCCCCAAACATGTTCATTCCTGTCCTCCATTCATAAGCATGTTCCAGCATGTTCTGCTCGGAAAATTGTGCCAACCATCGAAATTACAAATAACCAACTCCCATCAATCACCTCAACACCCTATTCCAATAACAGTATATCGGAAATCAATACACATTTTCACATCTTTCACACAATTTCTCAATAAAAACATTCAAGAATTTAATCACGTGACACGTTTGTGAAATCTACTCCCAAACCCATGACGTCATCATCAATAAATCAATCATTGAATCACGTGACCTAATTCGGAAATCACCGATATTCTTCTGAGTTGGCAACACTGCTCTTCCCAATTGGCAACACTGTTCACACTCTATTCTACTCCTCTCAATCCATTTTTTTCGGAAATCAATATATACACATTCCATTTTCACATCTTCCACAAAAAATAACAACATATACCCCGAACTCGGAATCGAACCCATTCACTTTAACACTAACGCTCACCTATTCAAATCTATACAAATTTAGAGGAAATACATACCAGTTGGAAACACTACTCTTTTTATTCACATTTGGCAACACTGATCAATTCACACACAATTATTCTCCTCTCCATCTTTCACAAAAAATAACAACACCCCGAACTCGGAATCGAAACCATTCACTTTAAACACTAACGCTCACCTATTCAAATCTATACAAATTTACAGCAAATACATCCCAGTTGGAAACACTACTCTTTTTATTCACATTTGGCAACACTCATCACAATTCACACACAATTATTCTCCTCTCCATCCACTTATCATTTCCGCCCAATTAACAAACCCCCACCCCTCTTATCTACTTCCTTATCTCTCTTATCTTATCTACTTCCGGTTCAAACGAAATTTATACGAAGTTTTCTTCGTCAACGCCGGTGCGTTACTACTACAACACTGGAAAGAGCACAGCAGAAGTGAAAATGGAGGGGTCGCAGGTGGGCGGGGGTCTGCTATTTCGAGAATAAAACCTGTTTCGCATAAGTTTCAGGAATTGCAAATGTTTGGAAATTCTACCTCCATCTTCTCCATGCTGTGTTTTTGTAAAGCTTTAAATATTTTTTTTTCAATATGAGTTACTGATTTTGGTTTTTTAACTTGCATTAATCCAGCATGCCAGAAGTCTCGGGGAGGGGGGTGAACCCCCTCTAAATATGACCATGGACTCACCATGCAATTATTTGCTTTCAGAGTTGTGGGAGAAAGAAGTTGGTTCGGAGATGACCATAGGCCCAGCCACTTCAGGATACAAGCGCGTGGCTCTGAGGTGCGAGCCGGATGATATGGACATCGAGGTGGAAATGGACGAAGACTTCTCGGGAGTGATGTACACGCGAGGGAGCTTCCACCAGAGGGAACCACCGTGTTTCCTCGACGCGGAAGGCGGGACAACATTCTCCCTGCGACTGCCATTCAAGAAATGCAAAACTACAAACGTGAGTCTTGTTTATGAAGAATCATCCAGTTCGTGTGGATATGATATTAAACTAGTTTCTGCTACATATATGTATATTACACACATACATCTTCTTCCTCCCTTCCTTTTATTTGTAATTGTTGTTGTCTCTTTCCGTGAATCTTCTTTCAAGCTTTTGATATTTTCTCGGTTTTAGTTTATTCATGTTTACTTCCTACCTTCTTGGCCATTTCCTTTTCTATGTTTTCCTCTATCAGTTTCTTCCTTATTCTTTCTGTCTATCGATCTTCTGCTACTCCTCTTCCTTCTCTCTCTCCCTCTTTCTGCCTGTTTTCTTCTAAATTTTCTTTCCTTTTTCCCTCGCTTTTCTGTTTTCATTCTCTCTCTCTCTCTCTCTCTCTCTCTCTCTCTCTATCACTTATCACTTTTCTACTCTTTCTCTTTTTTCTTCTCTATATCTTTATCTCCCCCTTTCGCTTCACTACAGTATATATATATATATATATATATATATATATATATATATATATATATATATATATATATATATATATATCCCTCTACACATGCGCGTGTGTGTTCTCTCGCTTCTTCATTTATCTTTCTTTATCTGCCTCATTTATATTTTCCTTCTTTGTTTTCTTTCCCTCTCTCTGTGACTTTGATTCTCTTCCTTTCTCTCATTGTCTACCGCTTCTTTCATCTCTCCTTTTTATCTCCCATCAAGAACTTCTTTCTTTTGATGACGTAAACATGGATGGAAACTTGGAAAATTTTATGAGGGCACCTTGTAAGAACTACTCAAAATATTGCTGTATGTATGCTAATAAATGATCGTACATTCACATAGTTACACACACATTTCTTTTGTTAAAATAAAACATTCTTAGTATTTATTCTCACTTATAAAAAGGTGCCGAAAGGGGGTACCGTTGCGTACCCCCAGAAAAAAAATACTATGTATATATATGTGTGTGTGTATACATGTGCGGTTATATAACTTAATATGGCTCAGTATCAGGGCTGTAATCGAGGCTCAAGGGTATACGGTGGTACATACCTTTCTTCTACAATGTGTATACATTGCGTTTCGTTTATATTTATTTATGTAATTTGGCCACCACTCCAGTGAGTTTATTACAGTTAAATACTTCTGGTTTCACGTGGTAGGGAACATAATGTTGAGGAGGCCCGCCAGTTGATCAGTTTAAGCCTCAGAAATATGAGAAGATATGTCTGGAAAAATACCATGCTCCAATAACACGAATTCAAGCAAGGGCACCACAGAATTTTTTCTCTTGAAGCATTTAGATATTATATAAATTATAAATTATACGTATGTAGTCTCCCCGAACTGGCAAAAATTGGCAATCTGATGGGCACTTCAAGAGCAGTTACAGGAATTTCGACCCTACTGGAAATTTTTCAAATGTTATATTTATTCATTGCAGGAGAATGAAGTTTACAAGAACATCCTGGTTATTCAGCACGACGACGAGTTGATAATGCCTGGCGATGCTGCATTCAGTTTAGAATGCGACTTCAGGAACCGCAATGTCACCGTTGATTCATCCTTGCCTTTGAGCAGTACAAGGTAAGATCCTGCACATTTTTCCAGCTAAAAACTTGTTTAGCGTCGATTTTCTGCACTTTTGGCTAATCGCGACGACGAGATGAGTGATGATATGATGAAATTGCTAAGGAAGGCTCACAAACAACACCCATGTCTGGTCCGGGATTCGAATCCGGGAACCCTAGCGTAGTATAGTATGAGACCACTAAGCGGCAGTTTTCCCTGTCATTCCTTCTCTCCGTTTTCTTGAATTGATTCGATTTTTTATTTCGTATCACACTTAACTTAAACGTATTTGTTGCAGTACAAGATATCCTAACCGTAACTTGGTCCAGAAAATACGTTGTCGCTCTTGGCCTACAGAAAAATGTAGGACATACTGTTCCAATGTGTACAATACAACTACAGATAAGCGTATTATCTGTGGCACAACCATACCCAGTAAACGATAGCAAGTGTTAAATAATAATGTTACATGTGTCTTCAAACATACTGACACATTTTCAGTTCAAAATAATGCATTTTAAATATTAATTTCTCAGTACAGAATTCCCAAACGTATTACTAATAAAAACAGAGTTATATGTGTGTTCATACATACTACGAGGAACAAATTTGTCTATTTTTCCTCAGTTTTCGCTGTAATTTTCTGTTTCTCCGACTAAAAGACGTATGTGCTTAATTCAAAATATCTCTATACTCAAGATGTAATGTTCGATTTTTGCCAAGTTCTCACGGACGCTGGACATAAGACTAAGTAATATACATGTCATGGCCGGGAGAAAGCATCAGAATGAGAGTCCGAAGGCCCATGAGACATATTGTATGTAAGGAACTACAACCAACAATAGAGGTAACGATACGCTAGAATTCATCCCAGACATTACATAGACATTTTGGGTTCTAAGCCTAAAGTAGGAACGCATTTGTACCAACAACTAAAGAGTTGCATACCTATGTCTTGGAAGATAGTTGAAAATACATACATCCTTATTCTAGTAGGCAAACACTGCTACCGAAGTGCCCTCTTTCTTTACGTTTTGTTTTGTTTTGTTCAAATATATGTTGGTTTTATTTTCATTTTTACCGAGCTTTTTCTTTTATATTTATTTCAAGTTCTGTTAGTTTTCTGTGATTTTGATTACTTTTGTTTTATGTTGTGTGAAGTAGAATCTGATATATTAATTTTGTTGAACCCTGTAGCTCTGTGATATCCAGCATTGGTCTAGCAGATCCTGACCCAGCAGGGAAAGAACTTCCTAAGCATCGTCGTTCAACTGTTTCGAACCAAACGCGCATCGTGTCCTTCACACCAGACGACGTGAGGCCCCGACGAAAGAAAAGAGCAAGCAAAGACGAACTCTGACGATGAGTGCCCACCAAAGATATCCATTCAACAGTCAGGAATATTGAGATAAAACGATTTTGTTCTTCTCGCCTCGTAAGTCCTAGTCGAATAAACATGATTGTGCCAATCACGCCGAAGGAAGATGAAGCAATTGGTTAAATGGTTCAGGTGGCCACTGCTACGTCACAGGTTTTGGCGGGAAAGCATACTGGTGAAATAGGTCACAGCGTTAAGAACTGGAATAACAACTGATTAATTTCTTCGTGATGAGCATTATGTTCCGGTGATGGAAGAATTACCTGAGGTTTTGTTACAATTTCATAGGACTTGCATAGATTAGAATTCTGGAGAATTATAATTTTTGCAAGTCATATGAGAACCACTGTACGGTCACCAGCAATAAAAATGAGACACCCATATCCTGAAATGCTTGCTTCCCTGCAAGGCGTTATGTGTGTTGCCTAACTCTACGGCGATAAATGGATTTTAATAGCAAATTGCCGACGGCAACTTCTACATAACGCCGGTAGGAAAGCGAGCATTTTGGGATCTAGGTGTCCCAATTTTTCTGCCGGACTGTACACACAATTTTTTCTTGTACAGTGGAATGCACAAGTACTGCTCGGCAAATTCTCCATGACTATTTTAAATATTTTTTCTCTTGTATCCTGCGTGTTTTTAAGGACTGATTTTTTACGTATGCCGGTGCAGAGGTTGTCAACAGCTTGTTTGCAGTTTGGTTACAAATCTTGAAGCCCCCGTTGGTTAAACCAAAGATATTAAACGTGGTGATGGACAATTTGCTTCATAATACTTATGCATCCAACTCTGCATACATAGCTATTTATTTAAATTTTGAAATATCGTTTCTAATTCAGCCATAGAGCATCGCATTACTATGGATATTGTTGTGTATAGTAATAAAGAATCACACTCTATATGTTTGTACGCTTCTTATACATAACAGAAAAACTCACCATAATATTCCAGAATATTCTTAGCTCACTTAATAGACCCGATACACGTGTAACCCAATCTTCTCCCCCCCCCCTCAATACTGATAACTGAATCGCACACCGTCGTTAATCGGTATACTAGCTTGTTTCCATCAGGTTTCGCACAAGGAAGAAACTATCTTTCCCATATTTATTAGGTGTTGTGGTCAAGCCCGAGTCACACAATGGAATTTGTGAGTATACTCTTCTAATTCCCTAGCTCTGATAAAACAGCAGAGAAACAAATAATTTGAGTTTGAGTTTTAAGTCAACTTGATGCACAAATAGGCTAGTCGGTACTGGATCTACAGTTTATAGTGTGTTACAAACCATTATGTCCCTCCACCGATATCCCTTGATTACAAGGCGACAACGAGTGGCGTGCCCAGGATTTTGGAAAGGGAGGGGTTATGTATACATTTTTTGGTAGTCTGCCCTCATTTTGCCATCTTTTCCTACACAACGTTACCACTACGCCATCCGGGAGACCCAGACACCGATAGTGAATATAGAATACGATCTAATTGCTTGCCCAGTTCGAAAACAACTTACAAAACATTTACAATTTCAGACTCGTACGTGATCTCATAACTTTGCTACAATAGCATCGTCTAAATCAATATGTGACGGGTAAAATGATAGTATTGTTATACGTGGAAGCGGGAAACGACCTTAACATTCCCCAACATATGTTCAAATCTCATGACCATGACCGAACACTCGTGATAAAATACTGGCCTTCGTCAGTTTGATTATGACTTCAAGTTCAGCTAGCAAGGGTCAGTCTGTTCAGGAGACGACTCATCAAAATCTGTTTTCTGTCTATGAGAAGACCTTTTCTGTTGAGTACCTATGCTATTTGCGAAGACGTTCGGAATAGAAAATACACCAGGGACGTCGGAACCGGGGGGGGGGGCAGGGGGCCGACCTGCCCCCCAGTTATCATCGAGCGGGCAAGGTAGTATTTTTGCCCCACCCCCCCCCACCCCCGGTCGCGTCCTGAAAATGAGACACTATTTTTTTCCAACTTATGTTTCGTTTTAAAAAAAAATGGAAATAATTGTACATGTTAAATGAACGCGGACCCAAGTTTTAACCACCAGCAAAAAGTATGTGACAGAAAAATATACGTGCAGATAAGAATCACAGCGAAGTCTCCGCAAATCAAGCGTAAGGTGGAATTATCCCACTAGGAATTCGCAGCTTCGGTTTACAGTTTTCCTTTGTATCTACCAGGTTTTGTAAGTACAGGTACGGTTGGTGTGAAACAATAAACCCATCGTACACTGATGGGAAGGGAGGGGGAAGAGAACAGCTTAACTTGAAATTTATCCTTTCCATTTACAACTACATTGCATGGATGCAAGGACTCCGAACAGGGGGGGGGGGGGGGGGCAGATGAAACTTGACCCTTCTATCTTAAAAGTACAAGGTGGAAAAAAATCGAGACGAATGAGAGAGGACGTGAAGGTCTAGTCGGTAAGCGTCTGACTGTCACGCGGAGAGCCGGGTTCAATTCTCGGGGTGAATGATCTAAGGTTGAAATTTTTCCGGCCTTTTCCCAGCATAAAGCGGCTCCGGAGCCCACCCAGCCTCAAACGAATGGGTGCCTTGGAACAACCTTAGGGGGTAAAGACAGCTGGAGCGTGGTGATGTTCAAATCACATCCAAAATGTCAGAGATTGAGAATGTGTGGGCCTTACCCCCCCCCCCCCCCCCATTTCTAAATGTGTCTTCATGGCACGGTGCTATATGCACGGTTAAAAAAGTCACACGTGAACATAAGAATAAATGGTGTTACCTCTCTCTCAGGTCTAAAACTAAGCCATCAGCCCTGAACATGACGTTTAAAACAAACCGTAAACGTTTATTAAATCTATGTGGCCAAGAAACAAACATTCCTTCTTTGGTTGTTTCGCCTCTTCCTACAAATGCTTTCGTTATTGCCTGATGGGAAGAAACCACAGAGGAGGGGCAATATTGTATGTTTTGCTCCCCTTTCCACCATCCCCAGTCACTCCCTAAAAATGAGACTACATCTATTTCAACTTATCTTGGTTTTGAAGAATATTTGGGAAAATATTTTGGCACTAGATTTGTGAAAGGCAAGTGACATCGCAGTCAGGTCTCTGCAAATCAAGTATCCCCGTAGGAATTCTCTGCTTGTTTCCAGTTTTGCTTTGAAGCTCGCATATAACAATGCATCGGAGTAGAGGGACAGAGGACAGCTAAATTTTAAATCTTCCTGTGCACTTTTCGAACACGAGCTTGCTGTTCAAAAGGTCATCGACCATAGAAAACGTGAACCTTGTAAGTTCTTGGAAATTGAAGTCTACGCTAATATCCCCTAACTTTTCCAAATTTAGACTTGGTCAGACGACACAGGTATTGTTCAGAGTAGAACAACCGCAGAAAGCGTTTACTCTGGAAATTTTAGTGACGAGTATGGATTGTTTTCCGCACCAAGCGATATAACTGTGCATATACGTGTAAATCATTTACAGAAAATACACCGACTGCAAGGTCGCGTCGGAAGATCACTGCACTGCACTTAGTCGCCTGATATAGAATCAAATGACTGGTAAGTTTTACTTCTCTCCTTACGTTTTTTTACTACTTTATATTTAACTGTGTGAAAGGGCAGAAAAAGACGAGACTACAGACAGACAAGTATCGTCTCGATATACCATCTGCCCTTTCGGGTTTTAACGCTGCAAACTTTGGAGTGTATGAACCACCTCCTCTCGTGGGAAGAGAGGATATTTTATTCCTTGGAGATTTTTATTAAAAGTTTACTATTTGTTTTAAACGTCATGTTCAGGACTGGTGACTTAGTTTTAGACCTCAGAGAGAGGTAACACCATTTATTCTTATGTTAGCGGTTGATTTATTTTTACATTGGGAATAGTAATCGTTTAGTTTTGTGTGGCAAGGTCGAGGGATGATCGATATTTTAGACCCATATTTGATACCTCGGTCCTCTCCAACAATGCACAACATTTCAAAGTCCTCGTTGGAACACTTTAGACTAGCAAATGCTCTAAAATTACTGAGAGTTTCATTTTTTAATCTCAATCTCTGAATAGCAGTCTGAGATTTGCAAATATCAGTACAAGGTGAAAGAATAGTTTTTCCACCATCTTGCGCCATTTTTGTATGCCTTTTTAGAAGCAGAAATGTTTTATACGAGGATCATCCAGAAATAAAGACAGTTTGGTTATACAAAATGAAAAACACACTATTTATTGGAGAAAACAATTCTGTTACGTAACTGAAGCTTCCTTCACTTCTCTACATAATCACCTCCTACATTTAAACATTTGTCGTATCTGGGCACGAGCTTCAGAATTCCCATGTTTCACTTCTAATAAACTTGGGTTCGGGCGTGGAGATTGAAATAGTGGGGATTGTGAATTGTTATGTGCTGTTATTTATTTTGAATTACCTATGGATTTGAAGGGGTAAGGATATGAATATTTCAAAGACGTTCAACACCATGCTTCCGTAATGTTACTGAAAACGTGACTTCGTGTTTTATTAAATCTACAAAGGATCTGAGATGTGATTACCTGTACCATATTTGTGTTGGAATGAAATAATGTAAATGTCTCTCCTGTATCTTGGCAGCATGGGCGTCCGGAAGGGGGGGCAATGGGGGCCGTACCCCCCCTGGAAAATGAAAGTTACAAAAAATTATGTATTTCACACATATAATTTCATTTTAGCCACAATAATATGTGTTAATTATTGCATAAACACCATAAATTCAAATTTAAGCAATGTTTTTTTTAGGGAACAACACTATTTTTGGGGAAAATGTGCCTTGTTTGCCCCCCTAGAAAAAAATACCTTCCTTGCCCCTCCCTGAGAAAAATTCTGCGGACGTCCATGCTTGGCAGGGTAGCAATGATTTAGTAGTATCACGTTTGTCGAATTGAGAAGTAAGTTTGTAAAATGGTGCGTCTGTCAACTAAAAGTTGACATTTTGGTGCCTTCCGAAAATGTTACTCTTAGATCTCAATGTTGATATCAAGTTGCTACAATAAATGTACAATTTATGACGTGTACTCAATGGTTTCCTTTTGATTATTTTTTTCACGTTCGATGATCAGAATGCGAAGCAAAGACACAAAATGAGAAAACTAATTCCCACACATGAAAAGAGTGTACATTACGAGGATTTCTGTTGATGTACCAATATGAAACGTTATCGTGAAGTGCGGATCAAACTAGTACAGGCAGCAGGCACCGAACTCACTGTAATTCCTTATAATAAAATAAAATTTTAATTTCATCCTACAACTTATTTAATAGAGCATTCAAGGTGAACCAGCTTGAGTGGAGAGAAAGAGAGAGAGAGTTTTTAATTCGCATGTTCCTAGTATTGCAAATAATCGTTGGAATTTTCTTGAAACCCACTTTTAAAACACACAATTTTTCTTACATGGATATCAGTTGTCGCTAAAATTTATATGTTGCCACTGTTTTCTAAAATAAGCCAGGGGTCTTGGGTTCGAATCCCAGCTTGGGCATGGATGTTTGTGAGTGTCCATTCATCAATTTCATCATATCATCACTCATCCCCATCTTCGCAAGTAAGCCAAAAGTGGCACAAGAAGCGAAGTAAAATAAAGCAAATCAATGAATCAATCAATCATTAAATTAAATGAGCCTTGCAATTATTTCCTTATGAGGCGAACACGATTAGCAATAACACTAGCACACATAGGAATAATTTTCAAATTAATTGTAATAACATTACAGTCTGCGTGTTCGAAACGAGGCAGCAAACACATCATGTTTATATTGGTTCGTTCGTAGATTTCCCCTATCTCACGTGTCCCTTGCAATTGTTGATTTTGCATGATACACGAAACACTCCGTGGTGATGTGGTTAGCACAGCTCGCTACGGCGCCAGGTGTCTCGGGTTTAAATCCTGGCCTAGACATTGGTGTCATCTGTTATTTCATCATATCATCCTCATCTTCACGATTAACCAAAGGTGCCAGAAAAGCGAATTAAAATAAACGAAATCAATCAGTCAATCAATTATGTAGATATTTTAGAATGAGCAATCTTTAATTTCAGTCTGCCCATTATTTGTGTGGTCAGTTTATATATACTGTCAATGCTTCTTACAACATCGTAAGTATCATTAATGTTTTGGATTTTGCTCAGGCAAGACTCCCAAGTTGTTGTTTTCAAGCCGCCCCTCTTAACGAGGAACGCTAGTGGCAACCCTGCCACGCGGCCCTGGTAGTTATGTCAGAGCAAACGTTTGCTGTGTTGGGTTGCATACGTACAGGATAGATTTTAAGCGCTTATAGCGCAGAAACTAAGCGCTTTCGAGGTGAACTTTACAGAGAAAAGTTACTAGCTTTTATATCTACAAGCACCCAAGCGTTGTTGAAAGAGTTTTGCGACACCCTGTATATTGATGATGTATAATGAGTAAAGATAGAGAAGAGGCTCGTTTAACGATCTCTTTACACTGTTCATTGACCTGACGTCTCCGTCGACTGCCTCTCGTTGTCCCACGTATGCACAGTATTTCCTAATATCTCTGTGGTGAGGTTATACGGAAGGTCACGAAAGTACAGCTCACCACTCACGAGAAGATCCCCAAACGAGGGGGACGGGGAGCGGGTGTGAAGGAAAGGACCGATTCATTTGCAGATTTTAGGGGTAGCAGAAAGCCTTCCGCTACGGCTTTTCGAAGTGCGTGGGAGTTGATTTGCGTCAAACACGCAGGCGTGTGTCCTCAGTAGTGTTGCCCACGAGACGAGACGGGACAGGCTTTTAAAAATTCGAGACGAGACGAGATTGATCATGTGTCACGAGACAAACGAATATTTTCGAGACGAGACAGCATTTCACAGCATTTCTACGAGACGATACAGGCCAAAGTCTCGTCTCGTGGGCAACACTAGTCCTCAGCAATAGTTTGCTGCTTTTCTTTCAGTGGCCAGAATACTTTTGCATTGCTTATCTTGTGCATTATTTAGACTGTATTTCAAAGAATTTTAAAAAGAATATACGACAACGACTTTAGGGTTACCAAATGACAAACTTTAAGAAAGAAGGCATTTTTAGATTGCAAAATGTTGTTAACTTTAGACGAAGACACACGTTTTGTGCTTACTGGTGTTTTGGTGGGCTTATAGATCACACACCCCTGTAAAATAATTTTCCACCGTTTCCGTATAACTAATAATAGGCCTCGTTGTAGGCAAATATCTGAATATTATAATATTTATTCACTATGCTCCAAATATTATACGGTTGTCTAGCTTGGTCTCTTACTTTAAAAAAATAACATAAATTGACATTCTGCCTCGGAGTTTTCTCTTCCAGGCCTAAAGTCAGGAAACAGTTTTTGTACGTCGTCACTAACAACGCATTTGCATTATGGCATGGTTCAGGTCGCTGATCGTCAGAACTTTACTTCTCCGCTGCCATGTAACAACTAAGGGTACGGCAGTTAAAAAATACTGTTTAATTCGGAATTCTGTCATGAAACTCAAATCAAAGTAAACCGCTGTTAATTGCATATTCTTACCAATTGTCAGAAACTTGCTGCTCACAAATGCTTTCAAATCAAAACCTGGTGACAACAGAAGAGACGCAAACGTCCAACATTTTTTATTTGTTGCAAGAAAAGTTTATTTTCATTGCGCTTGCAACTGAGAGTCTTGTATTTCTTTACTTTGAAATTGAAAACGGAAATAACATTTTGTTACTAATCTTGAAATTAAGCAGTTGTCTACACCCCAAATAATAGGATATTTCCAAATTTTCCTAAAAACCTACCCGGAGCATTTTTAGTACCCGAAAAACAGGATTTATCCGGGTAAAGGAGAACTTCTGTTAACCCTAAACGACGTGCGTCGCTGCACCGGTTACTGCGAACCCACTTCTGTTTTTCACTCAGGGTGCACACCCCCGACCCTAATAGTGGAATCGCCTGCCGCTACGTCACTTCACTTCCGTCAGGGATCTTCTCCTGAGCGGTCAGCTGTACACCTCACCGATAGAGGACATGAGGAGTAATCCGAGAGCAGTATAAAACATGAAATCCGAAAGGACAGCTCTCTCAGCTGGCTGGCAAATTCGATCAATACACTCAGTGCGGGATAACGGAAGGAGCGTGACTTATAGTCGATGTACGAACTCTGACAATAGCCATGGACTCGGCCTGTTAGATACGTCTAGGACAGTGCTCAGCCAGAACATCAGACAGGTATGATAAGTGTGGAGAGAGCATTTCACTCAGTTATATCTCATCTTTCCTTTCATTGGCCTTTACAGTCATTATGAACTTTAAACCTCTCGTTTTGTTATTTGCTACATCCCAGTGACTCTTCGATCTCTGGTGTTATATATATATATATATATATATATATATATATATATATATATATATATATATATATATATGTATGTGTGTGTGTGTGTGTATAATATTAGGTTTCTATATATATAGTATTTATATACAGGGTGTAATTTTAATGGTGCCCACAAACAAATTTTCTGAGTAACATTTTTCTCGGAGCGTCGTTTCGGCGCTACAGTCGTTCAAAAAAGTCCGTTTTGCCGCCTGAATGCTGGCAACCCAACACAACCTTTGATAGCATTTGTGACGTCATATCCAGTCATTTTACGTCTTCAGTTCGCGAACACAGCAAAAGGGGTCTCACACGATCCTTAAAGTCACATCTTTAAATTTGGCGACTGCACATACGCGGTATACTACTTCGCAAGTTTAGATACTAATAACTGCTGAAGATAGAGGAAAATAATATTTTCTCTTAAAGGAATAAGAGAATAACATTGGTACTGTTGAAAAATACAGCGCATGCAACCCGTGGCAGTGAATGTGAGTATTAGCATATGCTATTTCAAGTTCATATAGGGGACCACATATTTGAATTATAAAATGAAATTGTATGTGATATGATTTTTATCACCACAAAAAGTTTTATTGGTTCTTTGTTAATGTAAAAAAATGTGAAAACTGAAAAGACACGCTTAATATTTGGAATATATTGTGATTTTTGAAAGAAAGGGGAAAAAGAAGCTTTTGCCCCACATGCCTTATCTGTTTCCTCTACATAATACTTCATTGTAACATTATTAAGTTAGAATAATATCATGAAACACAGTGGACGTTTAAACTGTAGAATTGTGTAAACTTACTCAAACAATTAGGTTTCACACAAACCACAAACAAGAACAGAGTTTTCGTCTTCGCTTGACACACGTGTACAGAAATTATGCGCCCGTCGTGCACAAACACACCACCTGATCCAAGCTTCATCAGAAAAATCCTAATAGTAGAGGCACTGATCATCCTCTTCAACACTTTCTCTGTCACTGGACTCTTTTATGTTGCGCAGAGGAAGAGGAAGAAGGGATATTGGACGTTTTCTTTCCTGAATATGGGGACTGTGCCTTCTGCCTTGTTTGTGTTTCTTCGCTTTGAAAAGGCAAACTTGCGCTTGGGTGATGCTTTCATTCAGTGGCGTAGCGGCCGCCCCCGCAACCCCCGTAATGCAGGGGGTAGGGGCCGAGGTGTAGGGGCCCCGTAATGTTAGCTTCTGAAATTCTATGCGAGAATCTCAAAAATTCAACAGATAGTGTCGCTAAAAAAAGAAAGAAAGATTTACGAAACCGAAATCTGGTTCCCAGTAACATGATATGACGACGTCTGCAATAATAAGCAGTGGCGTATTGTCTCAGCCAAAGGGGCCCGGGTAACTTGTCATACGGGCCCCCTACGAAATGCAGAATCAACTTATTTTCTCCGGAGATAGGAAAATATCCCTCTTCTCATACCTTTATAGCTTCGCAGTTTGTCGTAAACGTAGCATAGTGTGTCAATTGTCTATAGTTAGGATGCAGTAGGAAGATTCAGTTGCTCAACCAGTCGATGCCTTATTGCTACACAGTAAACATTAAACTTGGTAATTCATGACCTTATGCCGCTAATATTAGTTTTACATGTGATATTTAAAATGTAACTTTACACTAAATATTTTCAAGGGAGCCTCAAGACTTTTCATATTGAAATAAGAGCTGAAATGAATTTCCCACATTGTCTACGTTTCTTCAAATGGGTCTCAAAAGCCAGTTGGAGGTGGAGTCCAGGCAGGCACGTATCCAGAGGGGGGGCTTAGGGGGCTCGAGCCCCCCCCTGAAAGTTTTAGGTTTACACTAGATAAAATGAGGTTTTTGGTTTCTTGTGGTGTGAAATAAAATAATGTGACAATATTTTAAGGAGAGAAATAATTATCGAGGCAAGACGGAGAATGTTCCGTAACCCTGTTATTGATAATAGCACGTATCCAAGATGGGGCACAGGGCCCTCGACACTCTCCCCAGGAATTTTTTTAGTTTACGTTAGATAAAATTAGGTTTTTGGCTTCTTGAATAATGTGAAAAAAATTTAAGGAGAGAAATAATTATCGAGGCAAGACGGAGCATGTTTTATACCCCTATTATTGTCAATAGCACGTATCCAAGGTGGGAATCAGGAGGCTCGAGCCCCCTTCAGGAAATGTTTCTTTTTACACTAGATAAAATTAGGATTTTTGTTTCTTGAATAATGTGATGATAATTTGGGAGAAATAATTATCGAGACAAGACGGAGAATGTTCTATAACCCTGTTATTGTTAATAGCACGTATTCAAGGTGAGGTTGAGGTGGCTCGAGGCCCCCCCAGGAAATTTTTCATTTTTCACTAGATAAAATTAGGTTTTTGGCTTTTTGAATAATGTGACGATGATCGAGGCAAGACGGAGAATGTTCTATAACCCTGTTGTTGATAATATTGCACGTAAACTTTTCTTGCGCTTTCGGTGTTGTCGCAGCGCACTTGAGCACTATATAGAAACTTGTCAGCATTTGGAAGCTTCACAATAAAGGTAGCGCCACCCGTAGGGCGATTCGTTGTAATTTCTAATCTCTTGAAGGCGGGAGAGGGTACTTTCTTGAATGGGAGAAGGAGTCAACTACTGGCAATATTAACGAATAGTTTTATCTGTGGAACGTTCTAGAATATAATGAGAGTATAAATACGCGGATTCAATTTTTCGGTTCATCTCTACAAAGAATCGGTTAATGAGATTTCAGAGGTAAGTGTGACAATTCCAATATCAGTCAGCGTCCTCTGGTTGCTTTATAAGATATAGTGATTCGAAAATGAAAACATTGACGACAGTAAAACTTCCGGGGTAGTGCTAGTTCGGTTCGAGGGCCGAAGAGATCAAGCCCCCCCCCCCTCTCTCTCTCTAAAGTGAATATTTCAGCAGTACCGGATATTGTAGTGGTTTATTAAAACAGAAATAAGCTGCATAGATCAACTGAAAATCAAAGTTTTGAGTGATGATTTAGTTTTGCCAGAACTAAATTTCGTATATGCAGTCCGAGAATTTCATGGTATAAAAAAATACTTTTGTTTAAGCCTACTGGGTTCAAAATACATTCTAACACTTAACTACCATAAAGAGACAGCCAAAAATTTTATGAATGTCTAGAAGAGAAAGCAAGAAGATGTTCCATATGTAGAAAATTTAGGCGGAAATTGCAGGCTCTACCAGGACTCGAATCAGGGTTCTACCAACTGAGCCAGCTAGCCATCCTTGACTTCAACCGACTTTTCGTTAAAATGTCTACATAGTACATGTCCTGCGTACATCAAATCGTAAGGTGTTGCCTGTATAGTGAACAAGCACAGAAAATATAGGAGAGAGAAGAAAACTGAGGAGCATTCCTCCGATTGAGGAGAATTTTTTTCTTCTGTGGTCAACAAGAGCTACTACTTCGAGCTGACAATGACAGTGACCTAATAAGGGAGATTTCACACCGTGTCGCCTGAGGATTTCACAAGTCGAAATTAGGTTTGTGCGGCCTTATGTGTCGCTACGGTGTGAAACGTTGCTGTTGATTGGTCCATTCCAATCGACATGTATCGCGTGTCCCTTCGGTCTGAAACCTTCCTAAGTCTTGAAAATTCAAGTCACAAGGATGGAAAATTAGGGCCTTGTTAAGATTAGGTGTGAAGGCAGGCAGACGACAGCACCCTAAAGGATCATATCCAAACCTGCAGGAAGAACGCATCTTACTTCAATCTCCAATACGGAATGATAAAAACTTCTGGTGAGTTGATTTAAAGAAATGTGTGTCCGAGATAAAGAGTGGCGTGCCCAGGATTTTCGGAAGGGAGGGGGGTTACGCATACTATTTTTGGTGGTCAGTCTTGATTTTGCCATTTTTATCCTGTCTTTGACGTTCTTCTTTTTTAAATAACAAAAGGAATACTGGGTCAAATGAGGTTATGACCTCACCAACCCTCCCTTGGACACGTCACTGGAGATAAATGAATAAGCATTTGATCATACTGGGAGACGAAACATTAGATGTGTTGGGAACGGAAGGGTTTTCATTGTGCATTAATTGTTTCGTGATCCAGCTATATTCGAGAAGTCTTCCTTTGTTTCGTGCCGATATATGACAAGACTCCGGAAGCTGTTACCGGCATTTTTGAACACTTGTGAGTGCTAAGGCCTGAATCTGAACAATTTGGTGGGTTTCGGCTTTTATAAGAGCTGCAAATATGGGAGGACAAGACACGTTAGTGGTGTTCAGGCTCGAATCAGAGATACATATTCGAGAGCTGTCTGCGTCCAGTTGGCAGCCCACAATTTGAATCTCGTGTTGTCGAGTGGATTGTTCATCCCGTGCATGTGTAACAGCTTCGCAAAACAAAGATGTTTTGATGCCTGATGAGAAGAAATGGACAAACACACATATTGAGATGGTTCCGGCACACAATGTTAATGCATGGAAACAGTGGAGTCGAGTGGTAAAAAATGTTCCGATTTCACGTTCTGATTAAAATGACAGCCTTACGATTTAAGGGATAGTTGCTCACCATTTTTTTGCCTCAACATTATGGCCTCTTAATGTTAAGCCTTGTCTACCAAGAGAAAGTAAACTTTCCTTGCACCGCACTCCGCCCCCCCCCCACCTGTTTTGGAACCCAATTGCCACCACTGATCTTAAACATACAATTGTGAGGTTCTTACTATACCCCTTAAAAATTGTGTTGACCCCCCCGAAAGGAATGGATATCTACGTGCCTGAGTCTAGGGACAATTATCCCTTTGCCCTAAGGGCCATTATTTCCTCCTCTGCCACGCAGGGTAAACAGCGTATGAGTTAAATGTGACCATTATTTTGTGTAATTTTGTGAAGTTCATTTTTCTTACATATTGAAATTTTGTGGACATTTCTGTCGAACTAGTTCTTCTTTTCCAATGTGTTACGTTTTTGTGATCTGCAGTATTTGAAGTGAAAATTTCTAGCTGCGAATTTCCTTGTTCGAGTTTGAGGATAGACGAAAGGATTCTAGTATGGATCAATTTGAAGACGATGTAGTAGGTGGAGCAGGATGCTTACGCAAATTCGAGCACTGATGATCTATTAATAAAACTGTTCTTGTTTCATGAAAAAGTCTGTAAGAAATACAGTAAAAACTGCATATCCCGGAACTTCTATAAGAAGGAAACCTTTAAATACGAAAAAAAAGTCCCCAGAACCGACCGATTTTATACCTGAAAATGACCTGCTTAAGGCGGAAACCTCCTTAACGCGGAAACGGAACACCATTTTAAGACCAACGAGATGTTTTTACTCTCAGTAAGACAGAAATTTCTTCCTTTATTGTTTTCGCTCGCAAGAAAACAATGCAATACTGTAAGTGGAACACGCCTCTGTTGCCACTCGCTTATCGCTTATCGGTAACATTGTCGATATGAAAGAATGCGCTACAATACTCATAGCTGTTACGATTCCGTTTCTTTCTTTCATCTCTTACCCCCTTTCTCCACCCATTTCTCTGTTCTTTCGTCATCTCTCTATTTTTCTTGTTATCTCTCTTTGTTTCTTTCTTTTTCTTCACTTTTATTTCAAATCTTTCTTCACCTCTCTTATTCCATCTTTCTCTTTCCCTCGATGCACATCGCGCTACGACGACAGGGGTCCCGGGTTCGAAAAGATACATAAGTACAACTGTACGTTCTTACTACTGTAAAAAGTGTACCAACATGTTGTCTAGTTACATAATTGTAATCTCTGCTATGCTTATTGCGACTGTATCGCATTTTTATTCATGTAAGTACATGCATTAGTACTCTACATTATAAGTAATGCGAAATGTAAATCTGTCTTTCAATTATTTCCTGCAGCGCTCTATACTGTATTTAAAGTCAACCCTGTATAAGAAGGAAAACTGTTAAGCCGGAAAATTTTGCTCGGAACCTTCATGTTCCGGGATAGACAGGTTTTACTGTATATGATCAATGGTCTATCGAAAATAAATGACAGCGTTAAAATTATTAATAATAATATTGAGGTCCACCAACACCAAAATTAAACACCGTGTCCGGGTGGCAACAACATTTTGGGAGCTCTAGTCCTTCCAATCGGCATTTCATTGAGTAACAATTTTTTTAGTGAATAGAGTCCAATCGCCGCTTTATTATCTCTCTCTAAACACTGGAGTCCGCTGTTATTTCTTCGTAGCAGATTGCAATTGACCTTGTGATGTTAGGTCACCGCCGAGAGTATAAAGATCCAGTTCAACCCTCATAACTGAAGTGATAAATTTCCTTGAGTATATTACCCACTATTAGTATTAGAATGTTAATGTGAGCGACTCTTACGTTGAATCTTGGGGTGGGGGTGGGGGGTGACTAGCTAAGTATTGCACGTCCGTCCCACTCTGGCACAATTATTTTTTTTTGTCACTAAGAGGGCCTCAAATATTTTATTTGCAAGGGGGCCCCAGAGAACTGCGCTACGCCACTGCTTTCATTATTTGATGAGTTTGTTCTGCTCTCAGTTCTGCTCTGTACGGTGATTCTGTTAAGATAGCTGTTCTAAGTTCTTTTGATCTACGTTTGGAATAGGCTCAATTAATTGAGGACTTGCAACTTTAAAGGAGGATGGCGCTGGTTCCTCAGCAGGTGTGGGCGCGTGAAATGTCGAAGGCTGAGGGTTGTGGCAGCATCGGGAGAGAGCTCAATGTTGAATGTCGGTTGCTGCAGAAGGCAAGAAGTCTGCTCCACTAAACACACTACTGTCAACTGGGGTAGTGCTCCGTTATGCCCCACTTCATGCCCCAACGTCACATTATCAGGTTTCACGATCGTAACACGAAATGTGTGAATTGAAAATAACTACATAACCTGTTTTATGATCATGCTGGACACGGACAGATAATACAAAATGCGTTCACTATAATAACTCCATTCTAACTTACAGCAGCAAATCGTTTGCCGAATTATTGCAACAGAAGGTGAAAAATGTACGTCCATTCCGTTCTTCCTGGAATACCGTCTCGAACTGAGACCAGAGGCTGTTAAGACAAAGAGTACTATGTGCTGATGAATTTCCAAGAACATCAGATGAATAATGCTCAATGAAGTTCAATTGCAACAACCAGGGGGTGGGCTCATTACTTATCAGCAGCCGAAATCTAAAGTCGAAAGTGGGGGAGTATAAACCCTGAAGATTTCTTAGGATACTGCAACTTATTATACAAGATGTTTAATCCTACTAAGGAAGTAAAATTAATTAACACTATACACTATTTAAATTAGATATTTCAAAGATTTCAGAGGGGCTTCAGTACCCCGAATCTCCACCACCCCCTCCTTGCTACGTGCCTGAACCAGAATATAGTTTATGGTTCAGAAACATTTGTTTAAATAGGCTACAAGTAAGTGATTGTTCACCAGAACTAAATTATTTTAGTAATCGTGCAAATTTGTTTAGTGTTACGAAATAATTTTGTCAAAATTAATACATTTTGCAAAGACTACCAAATCAGTCTTAGTTTGTATTTATTAATGCAGTTTTTTTCTAATGTGCTGGCGTGCCGTTACGGGGGAAGCGGATTGGTCGACCGGCATTCGTCACCTTAACCCCCTCTTGCTGATAAGCACCGTTTGAAAGAACAACACGGGAAAACAACACGGTTATTGTGCTGTGTATGTAAAAGGTATGCCCAAATAAAAAGGAGACCTTTGCTGTAGCGGCGTTGTACCTATAGTGGAACCACGAGCGAGACAACCTGCGCAGACCCGCGACTCCTGTGCACCGTACTCCCGCGAGTAGGGGAGGGGGAGAGTGGACCATGCTTCCTTATGGCCCGAGGTGGAGGGAAGAAGGAAAAGCTGCGCGGGAACTTTTCGTCCCAAGGTTTTTTTCCTTGTGGTCGATCTATAATCGAAGAAGGTAAATATGTTTGCCGATAGATGGCACGGTGTTTGTCCCAGTTTGCAGGTGTAGCGAACGGCTTCGTCTGCTGTTTCCTCAGTTGGCGAGAGTTGTCTTGCGCGGATGGGTGCATTATGAATTCCTCCAGATCAGCGCAGAGCTGTGATCCAATTTCTTCGCGCAGAAGGCGAGCATGCTTCAGAAATTTATCGCAGGGATTGGGAAGTCCTCACACATCCTCCGTCTCCCATATCTTCGGCCCCTTAAAACAATCACTGAAAGGAAGGTTAACGGTTCACCTGTGACAAGGAAGTGCAGAACACTGAGGAAAACTGGATCCGTAAGCAACCCAGGACACTGAAGCCATCCATTCACTTCCTATGCGCTGGGATCAGTGCATTAATATCAATGGCAATTATGTGTAGGTATCATGTTACACATTAACTGTAATTCACATATTATGTCATGCAAAAATTCTGTCATATAATATTCTTTAGATATAACCGTAGTCTCATTTTCATTTGGGCATACCTTATAAAACCTTGTGTTTGTTGCTTACAGTGATGTTCGTGTGACGCTTCGATTCATTAACCTTACAAAGCGTTTAGTTTTCTTGGCATAGTATAGCTAGAATACGTGTAATCCCTATTACTTTTTCCCATTCTTCCCTTTATCTATCTACCTCTCGCTTTTATTTCAGTCATCTTTCATGTTTCTCTTCCAACTCTTTCTTTCTTTCAGCATTTTATCTTCTTTTCTCTCCTTACGCCTCATTGTCAATTGCTTTCCTTACGTTTTGACCTTTTACTTTACTTCCCTTTTCGCTTTCTTGTACTGCTTTAATTGTTCGTTTCCACTGTCTTAGCATTTTTCTCTTCTTTCTTACTCACTCACATGTTGTGTTTACAACCAATGTGTTTTTCATAAACACAGTGACGTTATCAGTCTGTGTATGCGTAATATAGACGAAATATTGTCTCTCTCTTTTCTTTCATTTTCTTTTGTCAACTGCTTATCTATGTTTTGCTCTCTCTGTTTCTCAAACTTTCTTTCCTTGCAGCTTTCTTTCCCTCTTTCTCATACATCCCTTCTTTCCTTTCTCAGTTCCCTCTTTTCCCTCACTATTTTATCCAAGGTTTCTAATCTAATCTACCCATCTCTTTCAATTTTCCTCTACTTCTAGTTCTTACTTTTGCTACTTTTCTTTTTCTTCCTGTTGTCACTCACTCCGTCTGTTTCTCTGACACTGATTGCGTTTTTCTTTCGTTCTTTCTCCCGTCTAAATATAATGATCAAGGCAATAAAGGACAAAGCTTGGTCTCAATGGTTGATATTCAACTTGACGTCATTACTCAGTGCACTTTGGTAAGAAACAGCATGAAGTCGGGCAAACAGGAAAGCGTATTAGAAGCCTCCTTACAGCAAGAAATTTGCTGTTTTATACGTACACATTCCCCATGTGATCATGATGATCATACGTTGAATCACTTCGCCAAATATCATACGCAAAATGCATGTTTTCAACGCAGAATCTGATGTGTTTCCTCGAAATATGGCGGCGGAGCATGACTTCGCGCAATGAATTGTGGGGGGAGTTGTTCGCTGAATATCGTCCATTGTAACGATGTTATTGAGAACGTTGGCTGTCCCGAAATTCAATGAAGATTCGTATGCGTACAGACCAAATAAATCTACATTGAATGTGATAGGAATAGAATTAGCTCGTCCATAGAGGATTTTGAAAATTTCTCATGTGACCAAAGTTAATTTACGCTGGTCCTCTGATTTTACATAAGCTTTACTGTCTTGTGATGAGTATTCTACGTATCAGGAATAAACGAGAAAGTATATGCAGTTGCTCAATGGTTGCACAAGTGAAGATAGTTACAGCTGGCTGAATCTAGATCTGTAGGCAAGCCGTACGATTTGGGTTCACAAGATTATACTTGGCAGACATCCAAAGAATATCATATTTTGCCCTTGCACCTTTTCGTCGAAGCTACGCTTATTAAAGCGATTTCCCAGCCTCGGGAAATTGGTTTCTCTGAGAAACTGAAGCAGACGGTAAGGTTTAAGCTGTTAGTAAGTTATTTCATTCAGATTGAACTACTACATTATAAGAAAAGTGTCGATATTAATGTGCTCAAACAAATTTTTCGTCTTTCCGATCCATTGTCATTAATGATGACAGTGTTTTAAGTAATATTTTTAGCTTTTAGAGAAGCAAGGGCCTTTAACACTGTCTCTCAGGAAGTTGTTAATGTTTCCTTACATTTCTGATGCGTCCTGTGCAGGTTTCTTTACCACCTTGCAACCTTTCTCAAGGGACTTGTTACACCCCTTTTTAGATATGGGGATTTTTCCTCATATACTTTGAAAAGTGTAAAATGGCCGACATGCCCAAAAGTTTTCATTCATTCATTGACCCTCAAGGTCATAAAAATTAAGTTAGTTTGCTAACTATGAGATTCTCTGTACATTCCAGATTGTTTTTTTTTTTTAAATTAGTAAGTCAATTACTATTTTCAAGTAACTAGTAACGAAACTTAGATTTAATTTAAGTCACTTTTCATTACGTTTTTGCAAGGAATGAAGATTCCTTCAGCAAGATATTTGCATAGTGTCTTGAAGCAAATGTTCACCTGGAAAATGGGCCACTTGATGATCATTAGCACTGCGAGGAAAATGTTACACTTTTATCGCCAAAAGCACTTCTGCACTTGCCTCAGATTGTTCATTTCCCTTCGATAAATCAGTCTGGACATGTCACAATTTCTTGGTTAAACTTTGTATGGCTTGCTAAAATTATACATATTTATTTTCAAATATAGAGAATTAATTTTGTTTTTGTTGCGTCTATATTTTTATATTTACAAATATGAGATTAGTTATAATTTAATGACATTTAATGGTAATTTTTTGTATCATCATCAAAAGAACAGGCCTCTAGCATCGTCGCCTTGTAATCAAGGGGTCCGGGTTCGATACCCTGTGGAGGCACACAGTGGTTCGGATCCTACTTTAAACTGTAGGTCCAGTCCCGATTAGCCTTACTGTGCATAAAGTGGACTTAAAGCACCAAAATCGAAAAGATCGGCTCGATTGCAATTCATGTATGAAATATATTATGTAAGGGTTATGTATTCTTATCTAGAATTATTTGCTTTCCAAACTAACGGTAGCAATGAACTGAGTTACTTTTCGGATGGAAGTAACTGTATCTCAATTACTTTCAAAGTAACTCTCAAAGCACTGATATTTTGCGTATAAAAAAGGTAAAGTGTTCCCCTGTGCATAGCACCACGCCATGAAGGCGTATAGGGGGTGTGGGGGTAACGCCCCACACTTTCTTGATCCGGTCGTGAGTGGGGGTGATGTGTACAAATAATATATTTTGCGTATATTATTTGTAATTTTTTTGTTAATTAGCGTCACTTTTCTGCCACTTTTGTCTAACTGATGACAAAGAACACCAATAGCAAGGCCGGGATTCGACCCCGGGCTCCCTCGTGTCGTAGCGCGCTGTGAAAACCTCTCTGCCACGGAGGTTGGCCAATGGACTTTGGGAATAGTACAGTAACGAAACACTTGCTTGATTTCAAGACCTTTTCCCTTCGGATGAAGCCCAAAATAACACTCGGGTAAAACCGCGCGCTGAACAAGAGACCTCGATTCAGCCATTCTCGCCGCTGTATAGCACCATTATTAATCAATCACAATAAACATAGGGTTAAAATAGTGGGATGTGCAACACTGATATCACGGATTCCACGCGCTCTGCAACGTATTTAGTCTTGCGCGACTCGCTCTTGATCTTCAGCGTAATACAAACTCCAGGTGGCGAATTTGCGGATCCTAGTTCGTCTGCACAGTGATTGCAACCGATCAAGTACATACCTGCTAATGGATATATTATTTTGTCTGTATTTTACAAATTAAATAACTGTTTTCTTGCAAGTATGCAGTTGTGTTGGAATAGAACCCGTCTCAGTGGAACTATATTCTGCGCGCACGTTTGGATCTACATATGCGAAAACCTGCTGCAAAGTTGACTTGACGCTTGGCTTAGTATAGTTTCTTAGAAACTAATAAAGAAAGTAGAGATAGTAGGAACCACTTTGTCGCTCGAATATTATGTTCAAATTATTCCAAACTATAATTTATTTATTTATTTTATTTATTTATTAACCAGTCGCCTATAAGAGAGCGAATGCTCCAATTACAATAGGCATTACAATTTGCTATATACAATATAATTTACATAAATATGTAATACATGATACAAACACATAGTAATTATTACACAAAACCTTAGATAAATACGAATACAAAAAGTTATACAAATACAAAAGCTACACAAATACAAAAAATTACATACATATACGAGGGGCGATCAGGTTGCTCTGACCCTAACATAGAAAGAGCGGCAATAGGGTTTCAATTATTTTTTTATTTTTCAACATACTCCCCTGCAACTCCAATGCGCTTTTCCCATCGGTGCTTCAACGCCTCGATACCTTGCAAAAAAATTCTTCCGACTGTCCTCCAACCATGAGTCCACAGCCCTTATCACCTCAGAATCATCAGAAATTTTTTGCCCACGAATGTCATTCTTCAAATGTTTGAAAAAATGGAAATCACTGGGGGCCAAATCTGGGGAATAGGGTGGGTGGGGGAGCAATTCGAAAGATGCATCTGCGATAGCGGCCCTCGCAATGCGTGAGGTGTGGACAGGTGCATTGTCCTGGTGAAGGAGCACACCACGGGTCAACATCCCATGCCTCTTTTTCTTGATGGAATCACGTAATTTCTTGATTAGGTCACTGTAGTATGTGCCAGTGATGGTTTGGCCTCTTTGTAGATAGTCCACAAGAAGGACACCCTTGCAGTCCCAGAAAATTGAGGCCATGACCTTCTTGGCTGTCGTTTGCACCTTGACCTTCTTTGTTGGTGGAGAATGCGGGCGTTTCCGCTCCATGCTTCGTGATTTTGTTTCTGGGTCGAAGTGATGGACCCATGTTTCATCCATAGTTACAAATCGGGCAAGGAAATCGTCTATATCAACACGAAACTTGTCAAGAAGTTCTTGACTGATGAGCACTCGGGTGCGCTTCTGATCTGGGGTGAGGTTTCGAGGGACCCATCTTGCAGCAATTTTTTTCATTTGCAATTCCTGGGTAATTATGTTTTGCACCGTGCCATATGACAGGCCACACATCTCAGCAACATGACGGATAGTGACTCGACGATCCTTCAGCACGATATCGTGGACTTTGTTAATGTTTTCGGTCGTCATGACAGTTTTTGGTGCTCCACCTGCATGTTCATCCTCACACGACTCTCTCCCACAATGAAACTCACGACACCATCTCTTCACCATACTGTATGAAGGAGCACTGTTCCCTAATGTATCCACCAAGTCCTCATGAATTTTGGATACCGTCCACTTCTTCTTCACATAATATTTGATCACCGCTCTCACCTCAGTTTTCTCCACTCTGGAACATTGACACAACTTCACTCAGTTAAACCCATGTAAAAAGAAAAATGTACGCTACTTAGACTTGCAATTCAGATTGAAAGCATATAAAGGATCACTAAACAATAACAAAATAAAAAATCAATCATAACGTCATTCCTTCTATGTTAGGGTCGGAGCAACCTGATCGCCCCTCGTACATATTACAAATTTTGAACAGAGGAGAAAACTAAAGGACAGAAGAAACAAAACATAAACAAACAGTCTAGTATACATTTATAACGTCTATATCGGTGTTTATGTCGATGGCAGAAAATGTAATTGAAAGATTTTTCTTTCTCATTTCAGCACTGTCCAAATAACCCATTTTCTGCAGCAGCTGCAAAGTATTCTTTTGAACCCTTTGCATCATGGCCACAGTTAAGTTCAAAGGAGCTTCACCATATGACCGCCAGGAGCCGCAACTGCCGCACGATAGCGACTTTAAGTATATTAGGTGAGTGTTTGTGAAATGTGTATATCAACACTGATTGAAAGTCAACAAGGTAACTTTTCAATTCATTTAAGTTATTACATTATTGTTTTCACTTAAGAATCGCATTCTACTTTCAGTAGTTGGGTATAACTGTAAGAAGCTTTTCGGACAATTATCACACAATGTTTGTTTGTAGCACATTTTGAAATAGAGTGATTTCTAACATTAAGACTGGTGGCATAGGCTTTGCTAAAAGGGAATGCAAATAAACTTCAATAATACTGTGCAGTTCTAGGTAATAGGTCTGTCAAATGGAGTGTTTGACACAATTAAATTATCTTTTTTTTTTTTAAGAAACCATGCTGTGATAGTTGGTTATCTGGTTACCTATTACAAGAATTTCTAAGCTTTAGAAAATGATCTACAGCCACCACTGATAACTATGTTAATAAAAATTTTCAGGCTTTGATAACATAAGGTAAACGGAGGGGCTATGCATATTTCTTCGCTTTATTTTTTTCTAAATTTTATTACAGGTATTCGAAAGGACTAAATCTATCAGGGAAGAAACAAACCACGGACAAAATTGGAATTGCCCTGTTTGGCACCGGGAGAGCTGGTAAGTATTATGATCTTTAGGGAACTTTCAGACAAAGCCATGAACAGGCGGTAGGCCCAGCTGTAGGTGGTGCGGGGCCTGAGGCATACAATATACCCTAGCCCTGAAACTAAAATTTTTCAGGGGTATGAAAAAAAAATCAGGGATTTGAATTTCTTAGTCTGAAGTGCAGGTGTTCTATATCACGACAATTAGAACAGCATTACAATAAATGTATAATTAATTTGTATATATTTCGTATTAATAGCAAAGACAAATAAGCAGGACAAGTTGAAGGTAAAAACCAACAATTATGCGAAGCTCAATCTTTTCTAAATTAGGTTTTCTTTTCATTTCCGATGTTCATTTATTGATGACTTTATTTATAAGACTTTGCTTTTCTGCAACTGTTGGCTCATCGCGGAGATGACGATGAATGGTCACAAGATGAGATGGATGAAAGGACAATCATAGACACTAATGGACAACGCACAATATGAGCCCCACAGAGGAATATAATGGCTGTGAGACTGGACCAGTGTTTCTCAACCGCCAAGCCGCAGCCCAGTCTCGGGTCCTGGCGTCAATTATACCGGGTCGCGAGAGGTTCTCCTGAAGTTTACGACTTGCAGCCCGAACTGGCAACCACTTGCAACGATAGCCTTTCGTTCGGGTTTCGACTGCGATAACTGCTTTCGGAACAGTGGCGGTGAGAAATCAAACAATCTAACCAGGGGGTCCGTTCCTTCCCGCCTCCAAATTTGGAGGTTGACGGACGGGCACCGCGGTTACTTGTGCAGCAATTTTCATTAAAAAATATATTGAAATAGAGGAATTCTGAATAATTGGAATTTCTCGATGTCCGGAATGGAAAATCAACATCAAAACTAATTTATTAACATTAAATTTTAAGAGTACATATAAATTTACATATACAGCTTAAATAAATACAAAGTCATTTAGATATCGGAACATCGACTTTTAAAAAATGAATTTAGCGGGGCGCGGTGCTCACGAAAGTTGAGAACCACTGGTTTAGACGACAGAACCCCACTTCTGTCGTCTAGACCTCACTTGTTTCCAAAATGCGTCCAGGGTTTAGGAAATGAGGTTGACATTTGGATGGTTTCAGAAAGGGTCGCTCTTTCTGAAGAGGCACATTCCGTTTTGCCACTGGCATGGTGCCTTCAATATCAAATCATTATTTTATCTACCAAAGTGACAATTTTTAATCATAACCAACAACATTCTCTATCATAACTCTCTCTCTCTCTCTCTCACCTTTTATTTTATTTTCTTTGAAAATGTTTCGTGTAAAATAGTGCATAATAAATATTTTTGATTTAAATATTTGAACACGATTATTATGACGTACTTTCTTTAGATTATAATTTCAGTAATTTTGGATGTCTTTAAATATGTCAAAAAAAATGCATGAAGTTAGGAAAAATCAGCTTAGTTGTTTACTTGTAAGCACCAGCGTCCTACAAACTCGTAATAAACCGTACACAAACTGATTTTTATCTGGCACTAGACATCCTGAAGTGCGGGATCTAGGTCGAATTTCCGAGTAGCTCCTTCCCTGTCATTTTAAATACAAATTGTAAAATAGTTGATGTACCAATAAAACTTTACACAAAACAAGAAAATTTTGGGGATGGAATTACATTATCTATTCAAATGTAGCGACAAATAGTGTTCGAAGTAATGGAGGACGCGGGGGGATTATACCTACCCTATCCCTCCTCCCCAGCTGTGAAGAAAATCTTAAAGCCTCCCCCCGGCTTTCTCATTGCCAAGTCTCCAACATTTTCCACCTGGAGCGCTGAATACAGTTATGAATAGGAAACGGGAGAATTATATTGTTTTCTACTTACAATACAATTTAAATTGCTTCAATTAGCTAACAAAGCTTAATGTCTAAATGTTACAATGTTAGAAAATAAATTTCTGGTAAACTTTGCACATTGTGTTAAAATCGAACATGCATGTATGTTTATGTTTGTTCTTTCTCATGTAGGGACTATTCATTTGGAAAACATTTTACGCAGCACCCGTGTCCAGCTTCTGTACGTGGTCGAGGAGGTGGAGTCAAAATGGCCTGGCTTGATTGAAACATGGAATCTGCAAAATGTCCGTTTTCTCAAGATGGCGGACGCCAACATAGTATGTGAAGATCCGAGGTATGTATTGCACAATTCTCTTAAAAATGACTCGTAGAGTTGTTGTTGTTGAGTTGGTGTTTTAAGTCCACTTTATGCACAGTATGGCTAATCGGGACTGGACCTACAGTTTAAAGTGGAATCCGAACCACTTGTGCCTCCACCGGGTATCGAACCCGGGACCCCTTGATTACAAGGCAATGACGCTACCACTGCGCCATGGGGGAGGCCAAATGACTCGTAGAAAGATTTGTAAAATGTTGAACTATTCTGATGAAGAAATTTAGTATTTTGTCTGTTCTGTTTACATTGTTAGGTTACAAACCATGAACCAAATACAGGATCCATACTCATTTCATCTCATCGATCATACTCTGTATCGGATATCTCTGGAGGAAGCGAACGAAAACAAGTCTCCGTGCAAGTAGTGACGTGAGACGGCTCCACCAATGAACACGTGAGAGATAATGGGATGGCGTGGAGGGACGTAAAGCGACTGCAATTACCAGCTTTCTCAGCAGCGTGTACTGCATCGCTCTGCCCACTCGATTTCCCCCCTCTCTTTGCCGCTATGCACGGCCTTGCTCCAGGGATATCTGCGGCCTTGCTCCAGAGATTTACGGGATAGAGTATAATAGGTGGGAGAAAATGTAAATGAACCAAAATATAACCACAACTGCTAAACATAGTTTCCGAATTTGCCACTAGAGTCGCATATACCTGCTGATCAACACTAGCGTCTCCAGTGGCCGATTACTGAAGTTCTTGCCTTAGTTGTAGGGGTGTGCAGAACAGACATTTTCTGGTCGTGACGGAATTTTTTTAAATCCCTACGTTCAGGACGAAAAGAATTCAGGAAGTCTAAGGCCAAGTCGGGAAACATTCGGTACAGGAAATGTTCGACATTTCCCGACACTGTGGAAATCTCGAATTCTACACTCCATTTTCCCTCACGTGATTATTTTTTGCATTTCTGAAATAAAACCTAATAATTTACGAAATGTTTCCTAGAATGCAGAAAACATCGAGAATTATCCACTTTTAAACAGGACCTTTTGGAATTTCTCGACTGTTCGAGATCGCGGGATTTTTTGTTTTCCCGACCCCGGTACCGACTTTTTGGGATCCCGCACACCCCTACTTAATTCTATAAAAGTGGATGGCATGAGAAAATTCTATGTTGTTACATTTTGTTAACGAAACAAAAGATTCATATTGCAATATTCTTGTGACAAGTAATGTAAATTATTATTCAAAGAAGAAGGAATAGGTTTAAGATAACTTTTGGTACAAATTTCATGACATTCTAATGATAAATGCAGGAGTTATAAATCTATATTTGTTTACTTTAATTCCTTTTTTAAATTCGTTATCGTATTTCTCTCCAGAATCCAGGCAGTTGTTGTCGCCACGCCCACTTTAACACACGAGCAAGTTATCATATCTGCTCTAAAGAATGGGAAGGACGTTTTGTGCGAGAAGCCGATCGCCGAAAACATTGAGGATGCCAGACGATGCTATGACCTCGCAGAGAAGAAGGGAAAGACTCTTATATCCGCCTTCAACAGGTACGTTTCCTCTTCAATTTCTACCATTGATGATAATCTAAAATTCAAATTAATCTTCAAAAAATGATAATTAACATTGTATGTATGTATGTATGTATGCATCTATATATATATATATATATATATATATATATATATATATATATATATATATATATATATATATATAACAAATACAGTGCGCTCTCTTTAATTCGAACTTGGATAATTCGAAGTCAGGTTCCAAGAAAGACCAAAGTGGTTGCTACATAAGAAATTCCAACAAATGACTCGTCCCCCTGTTCTTCTTGAAAAGGTTTGTTTTTGTGGTTAACAGATGTGCCGACAGCACATAAGAGAGGGCAGCGGGAATCCCCAGAGCTTTTGTTTGTAGGAATGTGACCTTCATCCTCTCAGAAACAAGTTGCCAGGGGAGCGGACAGCCGGACAGAAGGAGGCATTTGTCTGTGTTTTAGTGGAGCCACAATGTCGAAACGTGGTGCGTACAGTAGCTTAACATTAGATAAGAAAGTTGAATTGCTTAGAGAGGTAGAAAGAGGAAAGAGGAATATGGGATATTGCCCAACACATTATCGACGTACAGTGTAGTGTACTGTTCCTGGATGGAGATAAGGATAAAACATAGCAGTTGTAAGGTAAGGTGTACTGTTTGCGTATTAATGCAGTTTTATGTTTAATACAGTGTGTTATTTCATTGGTGTGTTTTTTTATTATATTCTGGTTAATTCGAATTTTGGATAATTCGATTTTTTTCGTAGTCCCTTGGAGTTCGAATTAAAAAGAGTCCACTGTAATTCGAAACCCTTATATGTATACTTTGAAAAATTACACACACACATATTTATGTATGTGGGGGGGGGGGTCTGAACCAAGTGTCTCACAAATAATAATAATTGTAGTATAAATATTTATAATTAATAGATCTATTCATAATAGCTATTAATGAAGTAAAGTAATATTATATTGTTATTGTCATTATTACATGAATAGGTAAAAAGGCTGTAGAAGAATAGGGATAACAGCAAGGATGACTTACTTTTAGTTAAAATTTATGTAATAACAACTATCCTGGTAAGGAAACTAACGTTAATAAAATCGAATATTTATTGAATACAGCAAATGCTAAACAAGTACATTTGATTATTTAATTTTAGTGCTTGGTAAGTGTTTCAGGGCAGGTGGAGTTAATTGATGTTTGACAAATCGTGTAAAAATCCAGATTTCATACAGAAACGATAGATAATTTAACGAAGTAATGAATAGAATAGAATTATTTGTTTGCAAGTTTAATAAACACAGTTATATGTGACGAAGTCACAATTATATGACGAACCCTCAAAGGTACACTTATCGTTGTATTTTAACTTCGCAGGCGATTTGATCCAGCTTTCCGTCAGCTACACGACAGGGTACGAACTGGTGAAATAGGCCATATACAGACACTGAAGACTTGCAGCCGAGATTGTCCCCTACCTTCCATCAACTACTTAAAGATATCAGGTAAACACAATAATACATGGTGATGAAAAATTCGCGACACTTTCTTTGAATTCCGGCCAGATATTCTTTGTGAATATCTCTTCATCAAATCAATTTCATCATAAGATCACTCATCCTCATCGTCGCGATTAGCCAAACGTTGCAAAAAATCGGCGCCAAATAACAAAATCAATCAATCTACCTTCTTCAAATGCCTGTAGTTAGTTCCTTTATATTTATCTCAACAGGTGACAATGATGCTGTAGCTCCGATGAATAAACCAGTAAACGATTTGTTAATCATGATGTGATTTACAATTTACCAAGTAATTGCTGATGCTAGTGCAGAGACGTTTTACAAATCGGAAATAAGGACATGTTCGGTGTTTTTGATCAAATGCATATTACTTGTAGCAGATTTTTTTTTTACATTTGTATTTTTAATAGTTTTTGTTCTTTCACATTCATATTATTTTATGACTAATATTACTGTAATGAGTATATTCACAAGGGGGAAGCCTATAGAAAAGAGACAACTGTAGAAGGGAGAGTCTTTCACTACTCCATGTTGCAGCTTGGTCGTGCGGGTACTTGAAGATTAAATTGATTGATTTGAAATTCGGCTTTAATTTTACCATTTATTTTCTATTTGCATATGCAATTTAAAGATCAATTCCAAACAAGCTAAGATCCGTATAATATTTATTATAATTTTATTAATAATGCGTTTTTTTTGTTGTTTTTTTGCAAAAGAAAAATATTAGATTCTAGTTTGAGCGAGTGTATGATGGCTTGGTATTCAAGACACATATAATATCTGTTTTGTAGAGGTGCTGAGATAATTTATTCGATGCCGAGTAATGGCAAGGAAGAAGTTGAACACAAGCAAAAGATTACTTTCAGAAGTCATAGTTCAGACAGAGGAGTAGTATTGAAAAAAATTTGAAATATATTATGCTATTAGATGATTAGTTTTTCTCGGTAAACCTGTACAGAAGACCAAACTGACGCTTGGCTCCTCTACTAGAATCTGTAAAGTTTCGTTTCTCATCGATGATAACATCAAGATCTTTTTTAGAGGAAGCTTTTAGACGGATTGTTTTCAAGAGAACAAGCGGAATGCACTTTGTTCATAATAGAATATCACTTAATTAGAATTTTCCTCTTTTTCTAGGCGGGTTGTTCCACGATTGCGCCGTCCACGACATCGACGTCATGTGCTGGATTCTAGGGGAGTATCCCACCCATGCCTTCGCGTCCGCCCACTCGCACATCCCGGAGATAGCGGCCATTAACGACGTAGACACGGTGGCCATAGTTCTCAAGTTCCCGAGCGGCACCCTTGGCATCATAGACCTCAGTCGGTGCGCCTTCTATGGGTACGATCAGAGAATCGAGGTAAGTTATAGTTGAAGTCCCGATTCGAACGCCAGTTTACTTCAAAGATAGTTCCGAAAGATCAGTTCCTTCTGTTCCAGGAGTAAACAACAATCCGTCACGCACGCGCGGAGACTAGTATATCCTCCCCTCAAACCTTTCCCATCAATTGCGTGAGTTTTAGGAACTGACACATGGACTAAATGATATGTTGCCAACAGTGGCGTGCGGTGACATTTTCCGTTGGGGAAGCAGATCCCGAAAAATTAAGAAAACCAAAAATTCATTGCTTCTACATGGTACGTTGTAATGAAAAAAATTACCACCTTACCAGATACTGTTTCCATAACGTCTCTAAGGGAAAGATGAATGTCCTGGCGAAGTTGGTCTGTTGTCAAACGTATTTAATGCAACAGACGATCGGTGATGATTGAAACAATTTTCAAGATTCTCACACATTGCAATATTCAGAACTCTACAATGGCACCGGGTAGTTCTTTCCGTAGTAAATAGTAAACAATGCCAACACTGAAGTATTTGAAGCCAATAGAAATTCACCCACCTGAAAAACCGTAACTTTTCACCTCGCAAAGCGCTTGAAAAAGTGTGACCGCGGCCAGCGAGTTTTACCAACTCTATTTGGCGGATGTGTCCATGGACATGTCAGCTGCCTTAATAGACCGAACGCTCGGAAACGTTTAGCTTCACATAGAATATGTCATCCGTATGTCATGTGTTTGTTTTGTGTTTTGAAACTTTATAGTTTATTTATGATTTTTTAACTAGCTTGGTGGATATGCTACATCGCTGACAGTATACAGTACACTTGTACACTTAATCGTGCAGTTCGCAACACTGAGGACATCAGCAAATACGCGTCTGGTCAGCTTCCTCTTGAGCTGTGTCAAAGGTACCGAACTGGCATTCGAATCAAGACTTCAACTTTAGTTCATTTCTTGTCCCCCTACTCCGGAAATATCCTACGATCCATTGACATTGCAACATGGGTAGCTGAACTTGTATAGAACAAATGACATCCTGTAATATTGCACCATCTCTTTCTAGGTGTTTGGCAGCAATGGCATGCTGACGGCAACCAACGAGAGGCCTGTAGGCATTGTGGCCTGCCAGGAAGGCCACGAGAGCATAGTCCCAACGTATCACTCCTTCCCGTCCCGCTACAGCGAGGCCTATGCGAGTGAGTTGGATCACTTCCTGGATGTTGTGCAAGGTAATGTGTGGTTGTATATTTATACTCGCGTACTTTCGATGTGGCCTTTGGCCACGTCTTGTACGCTCGCATGCTTGACCTTCGGCCACGTTGTGAATGCAATTACGTTATAGATGGAGTTCCTCAATGATCTTAATGACTTTGAAAATGTCTGCATGTTGTATTGGATGATGGGGAACATATAACTTTGAAAGGTTTAGAAAGTAACTTTATGTGTGTATGGGCTCTAATAAGGTACAAATATTCAAACTATTATTGTCTATTTTCTTCATAATGAACTGAGTAAGTAATAACCGTTTCAAGATAATTAGTTGGATGTTTTGCATTTACGAATTAAATTGCGACACTAAATTGAAAATGTTATATTTACTTCTTTTGTCATTTTCACATTTTTGAACGTAATTGGACAATAACTGTTTTCCGTCATTCCCCTCAAATGCCTACCTTGCCTCTGTAATAAATTCTGATGCTCGCATTTTGAAATTCGAAGAGTCTAGCATAATTCCCTTATAGTAGTTTTCGGGGTGAAAATAAACATTCTTTAAGTTCCCTAGCAACGTCCGTTTCCATGGACAACAACAGGCACGGCAAACTCTAAGGAATTGCATGTCATTATACCCCCTAAACATTTAGTTAAAACAAGCACGATGTAGATATTTACGCATTGAGTATAACAATATATACGTAATTGTGTCTGGGCTGAAACTCCTTATTATGTAGCTGTCACCCTTGTTTCAGGCACCTTTTCAAAGTCATGAGTTCATTCATCTGTGTGCTATTGATCTGTGAGAAATGTAATGTAGCTATATATCAAATCACAAACCCTGACACCTTCTGTAAACAAAACCACCTGCATGCAGAAAGCATTGCAAACTCATAGAAGTAAAATAATCCACACGAAAATCCAGCGTTGTTACAGGATTCATTACGTAAGGTAAAACAATGGCAATTTTGTAGTATGGGATACGTTGCCGCAAATGACGTCCCACTTTAAACCCAATGCTCTTTCTTTTTTTACTTATTGCTTCACCTTTATGGTTAACTCTTTGCACCAATTTCCCATACATTTGGCTTCTTTTTTTTAATATATTTTACTTGCATTTTTTAGACAAAATGATATAACATGGTAATGTATATTTCTAAGGATGATATAAATAGGAGTGTATTTGAAATTTGTTTGTACATTTTATGTAAATTGTATCTTATGTAAATAAAATATATAATGGGCATAAACAGCCATATGCATTGCTATAAGTCCAATAAATATATTGATGATGATCAAAACAAGACAAAAAGTTCGTAAATTTATTGCGGTTGGAAACTTTGACAAGCATCCTATAACGATTTTTGTTCCGCCAAATATAGTGCACTTCGTAAAATAACTTGGTGATATGGCAAGGCAAATTAAGTGTGAACATTTTGTAGTAATATAACTTTCAATGAGCTTAGAGATTTGTGTACATAATGATATTTTATAACATTCGTTATTTTCTAAAAATAATCATGTGAACAGCAAGGAAGTAGTGCAACTTAGTAATATTTCCTGACTTATCCTTAGAAAATAACATGCAGAGTTCTATGCGTGAGGGAAAGTCTCCGTGTTCTCCGAGCTTGTTTTCGAAACACCAGCAAGGACAGCCTTTGAAAAGGGGTGAGAAACAGATTCTACTCAATATTTATGCAACGTTCCGTCAGTAGTATCCTGAGAAACCAGTAAATGAAGTGGTTAAGTTGGTATCCCAGTGCAGTGGTGTGTCAGTGTCTGCAGTTTTAAGGGTTATGAAAGAGAGAATGACCGGGAAGTAACAATGTATGCGGCTGCATATTCGTCTGATGTTTTGAGAACGGGTTCTCACATTCAGAGGCTCTTATATAAAATGAATAGGTGCGGCGAACTATGAGTGTAACAGCAGATGATTGCGGTCATGGATCAGCTGACGCGGAGTGATACATCGAATCGGTGAGACCGTTTGTTTACAGAAGGTCTCAGGGATGGTGATTTAGACCTTAGACAATTAAGAATTGAAGGAAACAATGTGTGCTTCAAAAAATGTCCGTGGCAACGATTGCTAAGGACGTGAAAAAAGGGCATTTTCACCCTTAAGGAAGGGCCGATTGAGCGATTTTTGAATTTTCTCGGCCTTTTGGGACAATTTCATGGGGGGTCGTAATCGGACATTTTTCGCCTCCGGGGCTTCCTTCATGGAGAACATTTATGTCAGTGAGTCAGTGGGATAGGGGCTATATATATATTGGATGAACACTTTTCCCAGTACAGCACTTGACCGTTTCGCAATAGAATGTAGTTTGTTCATTGTTCTTCTCAGTAGCGTACGCAGGATTTCATCAAGGGGGGTGTTATTTCGAAAACTTTCTACAAATTCACATTACCATTGTTTTATTATACTTTAATTAATAATAATAATAATAAATTAATTAATAATTCTTATAATTAATTTATTTAATTACTAATAATAATTACTACTAATGCAGCTGCTATTTATAAAAGAAATAGAACAAAATTACATTTCTTTTGTTTCTTTGTTACAAAATAATTCTCTAGTCAACGGTTATTTGTATATGATAAGTGAGACATTTTAAGTGTGAAGAAAATCCATAAAAACAAGCAAATATATTAAATTTATTGAAATAATCGAAATATGAAACTAATTCAAGGAGCCGCGCTGTTCTAGTCTGACAACTTCGTGGGAGATCCGGGTTCGATTCCCGGAATTGGTTGGAATTTATCCAGCCTTGTCTCCGTACCCAGCCTCATAGCAATGGGTACCTGAGAGCAAACCTGGGGGATGAAGGCTGCCGGAGCATGGTGCTGATCACATCACCTGCAAAATAGTTCGAGATCGAGAATCTTTGGGGCCCACCACACCACTACGTGTGCCTTCATGGCACGGGGCTATATGCACGGGGGGATTTACATTACCTTTACCTATGGAACTCGCCCAGGATGATGATGAAGCGCGAGAATACATGTTGCTAAATTCCACTGAGTCTATGTTTTCGTTGAAAAGTAAGTTTATAGGCATTCCAACACATTTATCACTTCTAGGTGATTCACAAAACACTTCTTCAACATTATTTAATGATGTGGATGTAGACTCAGCATCACTTGAGAGTTCACAAGGGGATGTGAAATCAGTACCGGGAAGAACGTTTGCAATAAGGACGAAGCAAGGAGTTTTCACAATTCTCGCGAGAGTCACTGAGCGACTTTTTGCAAAAAAAATTGCAAAATTGAACTTTGCGGCCGCTTGGATTGTGTTTGGAATGTTGTGTTTTTCTTCATGCTGCATGGGAATAATAATTCAAATTATTATTATTATTATTATTATTACTGTCGCAGGTCTTTGACTGTGATAAACTAGCCATTTTAAATTTTTTTCTACAGCATTTTCCATAATATTTCAAAAGCTCAAGGGGGGGGGGGTTAAACCCGGTAACCCCCCCTTGCGTACGCCACTGGTTCTTCTCAACATACAGATTTTCCACTGCAACTTTCAGGTTTTCTGATCTAGTTTAGACTAAAGCACTCTCCTTAACAGTTCTGCTACGATCGAATTATACCGTGCAAAGTAGAGAAATCTTATAGCATTCTGATGCCATAGCATATTACATAGAATATTTCACAGTTAGATCGGTCCAAATTTTCTTAGCATATCGCGTAACATAACCAATTAGAAGCGAACTCTACGCCACATGAGCAGATGTAATGGCGGCCGATATACACCATGTGTCACTTCAGATTTTTAAAAGCCGATAGCTATTCAACCGAGAGGAATTACGTTTTCAATAAAAAGGCGTCAGGTACAAATCAATGGCACTGTTTAAATAGGCTACATACTTTGTAGTGCATACAGCACACAAATGGAAGAATAAGTTAGATGTTTCCAATTGTAAGCACCAGCACTGGCTTATGTGCAAGGGTGAGATTGATGGTTACCTAACGTTACAAGAACGTGTGAAAAGTTTCAGCTTGTTCACACGGTATCTCGTCAATTAAATAACCATTTTCTCTTTTAAATTACGCCTCTTCCTCTTGAAATTTATTAGTTATTAAATTAAAACAGCGTAACTTTTATACCTTTTCTGCTATTGTTCTCTGCACGCTTCGCATCGCAATTGCAAAGGCTTACCGGGATGTTACGTGAAATACTGCTGTCTGCTATGAAAATACTATATAAGATTTTTGTAAGTATTTACTTAGCATTTATGCTAGATAAGATATTATAGGAAATGCCTCTTCTATCCCAGATCATTTCCCCATTAACTATTTCTTCTGGTTCATCTTGCAGCTGTTCCTTCTTAGTGTCTCAATTAATTTCATTTTTTCTTCCTGATCACTACCAGTATTGCTTTCTGTTCTCAAACTCTTTCTACTTTGTCAGTCCATTTAAGATAATCCTTTTTCGTCCTCTAGCACCCTGTGGCGTGCTCAGGGTTTTCGTGATGGAGGGGTTAAACTGCGGCTGCTGCGTTAAAGGGAGTTCCCACACAACTCCTTAGACACGACACTGGTTGCTTTGTCACGTTCATAGATACGTACATTGTGATCCGATGCAGATCAAGTATAATTATATGAAAACTTTTCATAGTTATTAGGTTTCGCGTTTTGAATTTACATTCATAAATATGTACACAAACATGATATTTAACGCTTTCGACGAAGATTCAGAGGACATTGAGGATTATCTCTTACGTTTCGAAAAGTTGTGTATCATTCAAAAGTTCAGCGATGATCAGCGAGTTCCTATACTCATCGCCTTTATAGGTGCAAAGGCATTTAAAGTCTTGAGAAATATAGTCGCACGAGACCTTGTACAGAATCTGTCGTATTTTCGTCTAAAGGATAGTCTTTTGGCACACTATAAACCTGTAACTAATAAGTTTATTGAACGATATAAGTTTCGACGTTGTGTACAAGAGGAAGGCGAAACAGTTTCGGATTATTTCATTAGACTAAACAACAAGCCATAAAAAGTAACTACGACAATTATCTGGACGAAGCTTTGGTTGAACAGATAGTATTAGGCATAAGATCTGAAGTTACTAGAAGAAAGTTGCTTTCAGTAGAATCACTGAACTTTTAGCGATGTAAACTGACATTACAAAACGAAGTGTTAGAGAAAGAAACCAGATTGTTAATACAGTCAGAAAATGTAAAGCAAGAGTCAGCATTTTCAAGTACCTCAACCCAATTTCCAAGAACAGTGCAAGGGGACAAACATACAAAACAATATACTTATAGTTCTTCTACTCCAACGATTCACGGAATGAAATATACAGATTACAACTGTCCTAACTGTACATACAGACATGATTCTAAAGATAACTGTCCAGCCAAGGATTCTGTTTGTTCATTCTGTAGGAAACGTAGTCACTGGCAGAAACGGTGTAGGAAGAGAGAGAAGTTTAAACAGAAATCCAATAGTAATAATAACGTAGGACAAGCTACTAAACACACAAATTTACAGATGTCAACTTCTCAAACTTCACTTCACGAGCAAACAGCATGGTTACCTAGTGTCGTCTCATACAGTTGTGACTCACACATCATCGGGCCACCTACATCCAATTATCCTTTATCAAAGAATCCAATGTTAAAGGAATTACTTATTAACTGCAAGTTTATTCAATGTGAGCTCGATACAAGATCTGCCGTAACTCTGTTCCAAGCAGATTCATTCAGGAATTGGTTTCCAACGACCAATATTAATCGCTCCTCTATAAAAATATATGGCGTAGGGAAACATGCTCTTTCAGTGCAAGGACAGGCTGAACTGGAACTTACACACTCTGGATCGATTTACTCACTTCCTGTTATTTTGTGCAAGGAACATCTAAATTATCCACTCATAGGTCGTACCTGGTTAGATATCATTACTCCGGATTGGAGAACGCTACTGTTACGCTCAGAGTCGGCAAGTTCTATGGTAGTGATAACTACAGAGATTGGGCAACTTCAACGCTTGCAGTCGAATTCTGATCAAGTCTTTACTTCTAGCACTAGAGTAGGCGTATCGAAGCCGATGTCGAACACAATACACGTGCCGTTAAGTGAAGATGCTGCACCTACATCGGATACACTTAGCGGATTGTCTTTTAACAAGGAAAGATCAGTTGATGAGGAAATTTGTCGATCCTCAAGCCCGAAGGTCAAAAAAGGTCCAGGTAATAAGTGGCCGGAAGCTAGATCTGTAGGACAAAGACTCCTCGTGAACAATTTCTTCTCGACTGGGAGGAAGTTCCTATTACTTGTGGATGCTTACAGTTACTAGATAGATGTCTGGCCAGTATCGTCGTTAGATACACCGGAGACCATACACTGGCTTCTTCAGTCATGCTCGACTCTCGGAATTCCACAGACAATAGTTTCCGACAATGGTCCAACTTTCAGCAGCTTCACGTTCCGTTCCTTTTGCCAGCAGTTCGGGATCGAACATATCACAATACCGCCGTGCCACAGCCCTGGCAACGAGCTTGCAGAGAGGTACGTACTCACAGTGAAGACTGGTATGTTGAAGGTGTTGCATGAACATCCACATCTGACTTCATTACAGTTCGATGCAAAGTTAGCAGAGTACCTGCTGTTTTTGAGGAATTCCCGGTTGAGAGAGAGGAACGTAGTCTTCCTGCTGCCTCAGTCCTCACCTTCAGTCCAAGAACATGGTGGAACTATATACGTGGTGATCATAATAGAGATGCCGAGAGGACAGAAGCTCCTCCTTTCTTCAACCTTAAGAGCAACCACAACAAACCATACAGGACATTTTCACCTACCGAAACCGTATGGGTAGAATCACCGAAACACTTGTCATCTACGTAACTTCAAGGAGGCAGATATTGTAGAAAGGTTGGGTGGAACTCACCTTTACAAAGTGCGCTTTGCCGATGGAACTCAAAGAGTGGTACATTCACATTGAATTCGTCACAGGACATAAAGACAACAAAACAGTCCTGAAACCTCGGATGAGGATAGTCCACCCGGACCAGAAGGTGCGGCGGATAATCGAAATTTAGATTCCAAAACTACCTCACCCCAACCAGACGTTGATGACCATCAACCCCGAGACGCTGACGCTGCTCCACGACCAAGATCCACTCCTCATGTGCCTAGAAGATCGACCAGGGTTAAGATATCCCCTTACAGATACGGTTACCATTGTTAATTATTTTCTTTGTAACTCTGGGAGGAATGTTGTACTACTCTGTTTATATATGTACTGTAGTGCTGCCTCCTAGAGGAAGAAGAAGCAAGCTACTGTTGCTAGAGAAGAGTCTGAGCAAACAGAACCTGGAATGGAGAACGGAGTTTCGATATAATGTAAAGTGTTACGTTGTTTGTGAATTTCTTAATAATCTTGTTAATATATGTGTTTTCCATCGCACAACATGTACTTTTAAACAATTTGTTTACAGTAGAGTAGAGTGGACGGGGCCGAGACTACCTCGAAATACAAAAACTCCGAATACACGGAATGATCTAGGGAAAATCGGAAGAGACAAATAAATTACTGTGCACTGTAAAGGGACAGGCGTTTGTTGTGCGTTGCATACTAATATTAATAACTAAGATTGTGCCAATACCAATGCAGACATATTGAAATTGGAATGTATCAGTTGAATTTCATTTACCGATATCTGCCAATACCGTTCCAGCGTTTATATAATTTACGGGTTGGGCAAAAATGCCATGTGACACTTTCGCAGGGAGCAATATCCTGGACGTTGTGCAAAAATTCATGTTTCCAATGATTTTGCATCAACATTAGGTGAAAAACTTTAATTTATGAATACATGTAATTTTTGAACTTTTTACATCCAAAGTATGGTAAATGGATAATCTACTTATAATTGGGGTGGAATACTCATTCACTAATATTAATCACTATTTTGAACAATTTTTAATTGTTACAATTTTCAAGCATTGGTATCGTTATCTGTGGGAATCGGTAAGAATATCGGTATCGATTCAGAGTGGTATCAACTCAGCCCAAATGATATTAAATATATAATAATACATTAGTTTCTTGTCTGGTTATGAAGTTGTTTCGGCGGTAAAGAAACTTATCTTCTTTCCATTTATGTTGCAGGACAAGCGAAACCTGTCGTCACCGGAAAGGAAACGATGGCCGTGACTCGTATTGCATCTGCCTGCGAAGCGAGCCTAGCTTCCGGCCGCTTTGTGGAGATCAACTGGACCCCAGGGGAGTTGCCACCACAGGAAGAGTGATCAATGGGCTGCAACAATGTATTTGGATGTTTACTGATAATACTATAAAAACCTAATCCAAATGTATCGCATTTTTATTTGACTTCATACCTTGCGTATGTTGGCTCATGGGTAACCAATCCTAAATGTGCTGACCTTCGTGGCGGAGTGGTTTTCTCATCGCGCTACGACGCCAGGGGGGCCGGGTTCGAATCCCGCCCTGAGCATGGTGTTCTTTGTGTTCAGATCCATTGTATCATACCTCACCCTTATCTTCGCGATTAGACAAAAGTGGCGAAAACCGAAGTAAAATAAGCCCAATCAATCAACAAACTTAAATGTGCAAAACATTTTTTTTTTGATAGACAGGGCAGACGTAAGGAGTGTGCGATGCAGTAGCGACTCGTGGCTTTTTTGGGGTGTAGGAAGCAGATATGGTAAACCGAGGAACCTTCTACCGGTTTCCTGCCATAAAATTTCCTCACGAAGAAAATCTGGGAAGATAAGGAGAAGATAGAGGATGGATCGTGGCATGGTTGTAAAAAGCTTGTCGCTGTATACGTCTGCAGATTAAGGTATATTTTACCATTATGGGACACAATTCCTTATGTGGGCGAGTGAACAAACATGCAAAAATAAAAACTTGCTCAATAACATGCTGGTGACACACTATACGTGGTAAACATATATGATATATATATATATATATATATATATATATATATATATATATATATATATATATATATATATATATATATTGAGATATGGTGATTAAAAATGCGAGAAAACCTCGTCAAGAGATTATTTTATACTTGTTTATTCACTGGAATTGTCCGACCGGCGAGCAATCTCAAGAATGCGCAAACTTCGTAACTTCCTCGAAGCATTGACTGAGAGGCAAATACGTGGATCTAACTTGATCCAGCGTGTTCGAAAGGTGTAGTAACCTTTCGAAGCAAAATATTATAAAAGCAAACTCGCCCTGGAGCTCGCTCGCATTTCTCTTATTTTACTCACGCACTTTACAACGAACAAACTACAACGACGGTGTACGAAGTTTACGGCTGCATAAGCCTGCAGCCATTCGTGCGGAATTGCTCGAAATAATGAGTCAAGGGTCACAGTATCGAACCTTGGCATCAGTCACAATTCAGTCTGCAAGAAGCATCTGGACAAGAACATCATTCGCCTACCAGGTATGAACAAGCGTGAATAACCTTAAATTCAATTCTCCATATCTCCTTTCTCCTAGTCGGAGCAGGTTCAACTCACAAGTAAATTTAACCTCTACCTAAATGTGTTATTGAAGCATTCCTGTGACCTCAGATCCCTGGTAAGATGTGAATACAACATGGTGGAGGTTCTTCAGGCTCTTTTGCAATTGAGTACCCTTCTGTACAAATTGCTTTAAATTTAATTAGTCCCCCTCCCACTTTGGGACCATCTCACAAATTAGCCAACATAAATTTGATCCCTCCTTGCTCAAAGTTAACCCTGAAATTCCCCCAGGAGAAAGAGAAAAAATCCTAAAGCTCGCATACACGTATGCAGATATTTTTCTCTGGCCAGGGGATAAATTAATTAAAGTAACGTTTTGGAATATGTCATCAAACTTACAGATACCACCCCAGTGTATGCCAAAACCTACCCTACACCCTTTCATTACAGAGAACCCATGATACAGGAAATTCAGAAGTTATTAGACCAAGGTGTTATAGAACGCTGTGAAGGGAGTCCCTATCGACACCCAGTCTTATTAATCAAGAAACCCAATGGGACTTATCGTTTTATTTCCGATTTGAGGGCTCTAAACCTATTAATAGCTCCGATTTCTCTTCAAATTCCCCATATCTCCAATATTATAGCAGAAATGGCTGGTAAGAAATTCTACTCCATCTTGGATTTTTCCAGTGCATTTTTTCAGGTCCCATTAACAGAGCGTTCTAAGGACATAACCACCTTCTCCATTAACAATCTTGGTAGTTTTAGATAGGCTCTTTTATGCCAGGGATTGAAAACATCCCCCGGTGTAATGAACCGCGTAAGCGAGATCGCCCTTAGTGGAATAGACAGTTCAGAACTTTCTATCTACACGGAAGATGTAATAATTTATAGTTCAAATCTCCCAGACATGATAACATACTGGACAGAGTCTTCCAAAAGTTAAGAAAAGCATCCCTTAAATTATCACCTTCTAAGTGTAGGCTAGCCTTTACTGAAGTAAAAGTCCTTGGTAATCTGGTATCTCAAAAGGGAATTAAAATTTCTGAACATATTCTTAAAGCCATTTTGGCATATCCCACCCCTAACACCAAAGGCAAGCTTCGTAGTTTTTTTAGGACTTGTAAATTTAATTCGGCGATTTGTGAAAGGATTTGCAGGACCGACAGAATGTTTATTCAAGCTTCTCAAAGAGAATGTCTAGTTTGAATCGACTGATGAACACCAGAAAAGTTTCGAAACACTAAAACAAATGATAACTTCAGATCCTATCCTCCGAACTTATGACCCTAAGCGCTCCTCATCTGTGTTTATTGATTCATGCGCAGAAGGCATTGGCGGAGAGCTGTTACAGTCTGACGAAGAAGGAAATTTACATCCTTGCGCTTACTGCTCGAGATCGTTAAGACCAACAGAGAAAAAAGCTGACACATTTTAACTTGAAATTGTACGTGCTTATTATGTTCTGAAAACTTTTAATTTTTTTCTTATGAATCAACGATTTGTGGTTCTCACAGACAACAAAATATTATCCTATCTTAGTTCAACTAAACACCCTAGTTCAATTTTGGGAAATACAGCACTTTATTTTCAAAATTTTGACTTCGAAATCAGGCATATCAGAGCCAGTAAAAATGAACTTGCGGATGCACTTTCACGTGCAAGCTTGCCCCTTGAAAAGACTAATCTTGACAAGAAGGACGAGGATGATGATGATGATTTGTTATCTGATCAAGTATTCCATACACAATCAGAATATTTTGATATTAGCACAGAACAACGTAAAGACCTATATTTAAAAGACATCATTGATATTTTAGAAAACAAAGATCAAGCTAGCAATCCTACGTTAGAAAAACTCTCCTATTCTTATGTACTAAAAAATGACGTTTTGTACAGAACAACCAGAATCAAACAAGATGTCGAGATAGGCTTTGCGTCCCCCACGCATTAAGAAATAAAGTGTTCGATCTTATTCATACACATAAAATGAATGGAAGTCATCAAGGCGCACAAAAATCATATAATTTAATGCTTATGCGCTACTTTTTTCCCTAACATGAAGAAATTTGTCTATGATAAGGTTCGACATTGCATCCCTTGCCAGATCTCAAAGAAACCACAAGGTTCTACCCCCCATACCCTCCAGACATTCCCCCCTGCCCCATTCCTTTCCAACAAATTCATCTTGACGTCTGCGGACCGTTAGTTTCTTCTAATACACACAAATACAAATATTTCTATCAATAGTCGATAGTTGTTCTAGATACGTCATCACAGCTCTTTTGGCTAATCATGATGCACAAAACATAGCAACAGCTCTAGTTGAGAAAGTTTTTCTAGTCCATGGTCTCCCGACCACTATTTATTTAGATCGCTCAACGCCCAATTCAAACTTACTTTTACGGGAGTTAGTCAATATTACCGGCGTACAGCTCAAATTTATAGACACTTGTGCACATCTCACGAACGGGTTAGTTGAGAGCTCATTCAGCTATTTAAAGTGAGTCATGCGAGTTTTTGTATTGGAGAAAAGCGATGCATGGTGTGAATACCTGGCTAGCGCCACGTTTCTGGATAACGTCAGAGTCCATATTTTACTTTGTTTGGCTATAACCCAAGGATCCTAGCAGATGCAGTCCTCCCTTCGAACCCTGACAATATTTCCCAGACAAACTCACAACGACTTGAACTCCTGACATCCATACGTACGACCGCTCATGAGAATTTACAAAAGCGTTTCGAACAACAGAAACAGTACACAGATCGCACTTTAGACAAATTCAGTATTCACCAGGCCAACATTTGTGGCTCCGACTCCCCGAGTTTCTAAAGCCTTTGCGTCCTCCTATAAGTACAAAGGAACTATTATTCGAAAAGTTAACGAGAATTCCTATGAAGTTGCTTTCATTGATGGCAGAAACAAACAGAAAACTGATACAATCACGGTTTTTAGGTTGAAAGCCCGCAGCGACTAGTGCCATGAAACCCCGCTCACATATGCATTAACATTTATTAACACACTCCACTCCCGTTTCTCTCTTTAGCCTCCTCGCTATGTACATTGCACATGCTAACATCCCACGCTACAGCATTTTCCCACGCCTACCCCCCCCCTCTTCACTTCCCGTGAACGCAATGCACTTCTGCATCAGAACGAACTCATTTTTGTTATAAAAGCCCAGGATTACAGAACGCCCTCCTAATCACCGGAACATTTATAATAATAATTTAAAAAACTACTAAAGAACCAACAAAAGAAGAAATTAAAAAAGCATTGAGAGAACAAAAGAGTGGTAAAGCACCTGGAATTGATAACATTCCACCAGAAATTCTTAAGGAAGACAAGGAGATGACAATAGAAATATTACGACCACTTTTTGCAAAAATATGGAAAACAAAATCAATACCAGAAGATTGGAAAAGAGGTTTACTAGTAAAAATACCTAAGAAGGGAGATATTACTAACTGCAATAACTGGAGAGGCATAACACTACTTTCAGTTCCTAGTAAAGTTCTAAGTAGAATTATTTTAACCCGAATAAAAGGATGTGTTGAGAAAAAGAGCCGGAAAGAAGAAGCAGGCTTTCGAAGCAACCATTCCTGTATAGATCAGATAAATACACTGCGTATTATTATAGAACCGAGTATGGAATACTTCTCTAATATGTACCTTATATTTGTGGACTTCCAGAAAGCATTTGACTCTGTAAATAGAATGAAAATGTGGACAATTGTAAAAGAATATGGCATTCCAGCACATATGATTGATCTTATTAAAAACTCCTATGATGGTTCCACATGCCAAGTTGTGCATGAGGGAATACTTACGGATCCAATACCAGTTATTTCAGGAGTAAGGCAAGGATGTATTTTGTTACCAACAATATTTCTGATGGTAATTGATAAAGTAATGAAGAGGGTAACGGAAGAAAAAGGAGAGGTATAAATTGGAGTCTCACCCAACAGCTAGAAGACTTGTGTTTTGCAGATGATGTTTGTCTGCTGTCTCACACATACCGTAATATGGAAAACAAATTAGGAGATTTGGATAAGGAAGGGAAAAGAGTTGGTTTAAAGATAAATAGTACAAAGACGAAATCATTAAGAACAAATGTAAAAAAGGATGGAAAATTTCCACGTGAATGAGGAAAATATTGAAGAGGTTAAGGAGTTTACATGTCTGGGGAGTTTGGTGACAAATACAGGGGTAACAGAAGATGATGTTAGATCAAAAATTAGGAAAGCAAATGTGGCATTTATTCAGCTATATAAAGTTTGGAAAGCCAGAGAAATTTCAATAAGAACTAAGCTGCGAATTTTTAGAACTAATGTGAAGTCAGTTCTCCTTTATGGATGTGAAACTTGGAAAGTAACAAAGAAAATTACTAAAGACCTACAGACATTCATAAACAAATGCCTAAGGAAACTTCTGGGAATATATTGGCCAGATATTATCTCAAATGAAGATCTATGGAAACGTACGAAGAGGAACCGGTGGCAATACAGATGAAAAGAAGAAAGTGGAAGTGGATTGGCCACACACTGAGGAAAGATCCATCGGCAATAGAGAGACAAGCATTGAGCTGGAACCCACAAGGACAACGTAGGAGAGGAAGGCCAAGAATGAGTTGGAGAAGGACAATAGAGCAAGAAATATAGGAAGCAGGAAAGACCTGGAATGAGATAAGGAAGATGGCTGGAAACAGAGTCCGTTGGCGATGCTTCGTTGAGGCCTTATGCTCCGTAGCGGAGTAACAGGAAATAAGTCAAGTAAGTCAAGTCCTTGCCTCAAAATTAATTTCCTTTGTATTTAATGTTATTTTTATAATTTGCGATTATACGCATAGTAATAGTCTGAACTTATCACTTAGCTGATTTGACTCATAAGTACTTAGCGCGTTTATGGTTCTAACTAGCAAACATTTTTTCCCCATTTGCTGGTACATATACGCTCAAATGAAAAAAACATAAGAAAGAACGAAAGAAAGACCATGATGAACGACTTAAAGAACAAATGAACTGCGTAGACCTTGCTGAACTTTATACTTTTGGCCTTAGCAAATTTTTATTTACGCTCAGGTGTAACGCGAACTGCTTCTTTGTAAGCTGCAATGCACTAAATATGTTAACAAACATATAATAAATATAGGCAAATGTTCCCACTCTCTCCTTTGATTTTATAATTCAACTATTCATAGCACATATCCAATCAAATTAAATACCTACTCTCTCTTTCCATGAACTTTTATAAATCTATTAGTTATTATTTCTCAATCATTTTGTTTTTTGGTTAGCAGCGAATCGAAGGCGCTTAATCCTTTTCACACATTATATGTAAAATTCTTGCATTTTTCTATACGACATTTACACATATTACAGACGGAAATGTCTCGTAATCACATAGTAATCATTGAACTCCCCTTTCTTTTCTCATTTCAGACTCCCACCACAAGATGCCTCCCGCTCATTATGCCGTTAAAGCGACCATCGTGATAGCTCTTATCGGCATTCTTATTTTATTGATTTTATTAATTACATCTTGGTGTTGTTCCCCCAAATCACGTGTTATAATATCCCCAAAACGACTAAAGAAACCTTCTATAAGTTCCCCAATTGCTTTACAATCAATTTCACATGCCCCGGAGACAACAGCTATTCCACCACCTCCCCTCTTTCCCCTCCCCTTTCTCCTCTGGTACAAAACAACAAGCAACTATTCCAAACCGATGTACCACAACTTTTCCGAAAGGACATAGACTTCCGGTACCTCCAGTGGGGCCTCCTCCCCCTCCCCCTCTCCTGGCATGTCCGGCTATTCCCCCAGCTCCCCCGTTGCCCCCCTGCGAAATTTCCCCCTGTAAACCTGTCATTCATAAACAGGTCCTTTTAAAAACTCTGCCTAATATAACTAACCCCGGCCCTTCGCCGTCACTTCGATCAGATACAGCCTCCCCTCTTCGAAATTCTTCCCCAGTTTCTTTTGAAAGTCCTTTTTCTGTTCAGTTTATTACTCGCCACCATTTATTATAACTCTGCTCCGCTCCCTTTTCATTTTCCATAAATTTTCCTTTTCGCATGTTTCATCATCATTGCCACGACTTCTGTTGGATCATTCACCATGTCAATCTCCTGCCTGTGCTTACGAGAGAGAGATCTTGGCTCTTTGAAGTGAACGGATGACAATTTTGTGGAGTTCCATTGCTGAAGGACCCTTTCCCGTCTGGAACGTTCGGCTGTCTTTCTCATCATCCCGGCCGCGCAGTACCGCAACGTTTTACAACCATCCAACTCAGAATGTCGTCCCTTAAGCTGCATCTCCCGCTCCAGCGCACAGCGACATCATACGCTCGAGATTCACCTTCGTCTGAATGCCATTCCTATGACGTCACGCAGAACTTCCTCGGCAAAGTCCCTCCCACCAAGTGCTTGTTGACATCGCCTGCATCACGTGTTGCGCTCAGTTACTTTCTTTGGCCGCAAGTGTGTTTCAGTGCTTTTGCCTCGCTCAAATGACGTCGCGCTCACGTGTCTCGTCTGTGAACATTTCGTGTACATCACCAGGTTTGTGCTCACGGATGCTGTTGTATATTTTAGTGCATTTACATTTTCAAGCCCTGTGTGAGGTACGCTGCTACGATTCGTCGGTATGATATGGCATTACTTTGTCTGCTATAGTTACCCCCGCCTCTGGTGACATACTGTCTGTGTCGTTGCCATAGTGACCATCGCTCGATGCTCCGGCCCGTAATGTGCTTGGCTGTTTTCCGGCTGTTATAGTGTCTTCATGTTTTATTCAACACTAGTTTATACTTCAGTACTACACGATTCATTTATATGCCTCAGGACTTCGCTCCTTAGTGCTCCAACTTTTGAGTACACAAGAGGCTTTACACTACAGTTTAAATTTTTCAACATGTTTTGTTCAACGGTGCTTGGTGATATGAATATTTTGGTGATATGAATATTTTGGTGAATAGTTTTGGCGTTTTGGTGTTCTACGGTTTTGGAATTTTAATAAATGATAATTTAAAATCGAACCTTCTCTGACATGGTTGATCGACCATCGCAGAATGGATCGATTGACTTAACAAGGGGAATGTAGAGATATGGTGATTAAAAATACGAGAAAACCTCGTCAAGAGATTATTTTATGCTTGTTTATTCACTGGAATTGTCCGACCTGCGAGCAATCTCAAGAATGCGGAAACTTCGTAACTTCCTCGAAGCATTGACTGAGAGGCAAATACGTGGATCTAACTTGATCCAGCGTGTTCGAAAGGTGTAGTAACCTTTCGAAGCAAAATATTATAAAAGCAAGCTCGCCCTGGAGCTCGCTCGCATTTCTCTTATTTTACTCACGCACTTTACAACGAACAAACTACAACGACGGTGTACGAAGTTTACGGCTGCATAAGCCTGTAGCCATTCGTGCAGGATTGCTCGGAATAGTGAGTCAAGGGTCACAGTATCGAACCTTGGCATCAGTCACAATTCAGTCTGGACAAGAACATAATTTGCCTACCAGGTATGAACAAGCGTGAATAACCTTAAATTCAATCTTCAATATCTCCTTTCTCCTAGTCGGAGCAGGTTCAACTCACAAGTAAATTTAACCTCTACCTAAATGTGTTATTGAAGCATCCCTGTGACCTCAGGTCCCTGGTAACATGGGATTACAACAATATATATATATATATGTGTGTGTGTGTGTGTGTGTGTGTGTGTGTGTGTGATTCCTGTGATTGCTTTGAATTTGTACCTATTGGTAATAAATAGGGTAAGATATATGTGTTTGCTTTTTCTTTCACTTATCGACTCTAAAAAAAACACATGCTTGATATTTTTACTAGTGAGAATCAGTGTTAATAACAACATTAATATTTAACTATATAATAAAACAAAAAAGGTGTGTATTGTGGACTTGTCGGAGATAAAGCATGATAGCTTTACTACTTGGCGCTGGACATGCAAAGGCAAGTATCTTTAATTTTATTCTATTTCTAGCAGTGATTCTCTATTTTTCTTGTCACTATAAACATAGACATAGAATGTTGCCTCCATTGGGGGAGTCAATTCTCTCTCTCCCTCTCTCTCTCTCTCTCTCTCTCTCTCTCTCTCTTTCTATTATCTAAGTTCCGGGTTCGACAGTCGTAGCACGTATTTGTGTTTGTTATGGAGACAGAGAGAGAATTTGTCTCGCTCGACCGCATAGCAACCACACATACGTGCTACCTGTGGCGACCTTTTGGAGTGCACCCACACTAGTTACATTTCATCGACATATTGTCGGTAGTAGACTTATTCATTTTATTCCCAACAACTAAATATTACACATATAAAATTCTGAGTCGTTCGGAATAACCTTAAATTCAATATTCAATATCTCCTCGGTCACACATATTTCCTCTATAATATTGATTCCGCAGATTGACATCTCAATATAAAATAACTATAGTGCGACTCGAATCACTAATCAATGTGCCTCCACTTAGAATCGAACCCTGTACGCTTAGCGCAAAGCATTTAGCATTTCTAGATACATTTACAAATCATCGTTAACATTTCTCTTACATTTCTACGCTAATCTCTTTTGCATCATCAACAATTACACCATATAGAACCTACGAAACATAATTAGTAGAGGGAGATTATTTCCATAACATCTTTGGCTGTTATGCATTTGAAGCTTCGGAACGAGTCTCAACTCTCAAAGCAGCCAATTAACGGAGCGAGCCGCTGACGTCATCTCAGCCCAGAACCTATCGCTAAGCCCCCTGCTCAGACTCTACACGCCCACTAGGCTCGCTAGACAGACTCGCGTAGTCCGCTGGAGATGTTCCGAAAGTAATTCGACTTCTATCTGTACTTTTGTGAGAGAGCAAAACAAACACCTGCAGTTCTCGGAATCCGTGGGAAAAATTTCAAGTCGTACGTGCTTTAACATGGGAAACAACAATCGCTAACCACGCACATTGTCACATTTGACATCTGCGATGGACACCTGCTCCGCACTCCTTGTGTTCTATTTGATACCGCGATGCGGTCGCACATGCATTCTTATTGGTTCATACAGTGAGAGCAAATTATCAGAAACGAGCAGAAGCACAATTGAAGACTAAAATTGGTAAACGCTGTAAGTTCCACAATAATTCAAACACCGTTTTCCACGTTAAACTGTGAAATGTGCCATGCTTTATAATGTGGTAAACGTGAAAGGTGGCTGGTAGCCCTCTAAGGAGTTCAAAGGGCGTGTAAAGAGTCACTATTGTGAACGTCCTTACGGGCTGATGTGGTGAACGAAGCGATTTCGCAACACTTTCGCTTTTGGCACTTACAACGTTTACCACTTTTAGTCCTCAATTGCTTCTTAAGTTCCTTATATGTTTTGTAATTTCATCTGGAAAATTCACCTTCATCTAGATATTTTTCTTCAATGGTTGATCAGTTTTTATTAACGATTTGCTGTAGGTATAACATTGCAAAGGATCTTCAGTATTGAAAATCATGAACTTTCTACCGATATTTGTCACGGCAGGTTCAAGGATCAGTGAGAAGAGGGGATTATAAAAATGATTTATTAAAAAAAAGTTGTGTTTTTGTGCCTTCCTTCCCTAACGATAAAATTCCTGTTTCAAAAAGCGAACATGTCACACAAGCACTGGATGGTTTAAAAAAAATCGGAGCAAATTGTATTCTGGAATCTTTAAATTGTATATGCTGCATTACCTAGAAAATAAATTTAATTCATGTAAAAGACCGACGTTGTGTATGTAAGTATTGGCGTTTCCACAGTATTCCAAAATGGAATTGAAAAATCGTTTCTCGCCCCACCCCCACAGAGAGAGAAAGTCATCGATAAACAATACCTAACACCAATCCTTTCATCACCTGTCACTCCATCGATGACCGTTGTTTACCTGACGCCGCCGCAGCCAACAACATATAATCACTCGATGACGTAATACCTAATACCTGACCACTCCCTTTCGTCACCTGTCAATCAATCGATAACCGTTGTTTACCTGACACCGCCACAACCAAAAACAAATAATCACTCGATGACGTAATACCTAGCCACTCCTTTCATAACAACCAATCAATAACCATATAAGAAACTCCATTGTTTACCTGTCGCAGTCCCAACCAACACATAAACAAACATATAAACAATACCTGACCAAGCCCTTTCATAACAATTAATACCGCAACCGGCAACATATAATCAATCGATGACGTCATAGCGTGGGACAATAGCATGGGAAAATAGCGTGGGAAAAACTTCATTATTTTCCCACGGTGTACTCAGAAGCGTTGGAAAAATATTCGATGACGTCATAGAGTGGGAAAAAACCTTATTATTTTCCCACGGTTTTATAGCTATGTCTAGACTACTAAAGAATCAGAGAAGAATTAAATCAGAAGCCAATAGAAGAAAAACTGACACAAGGACAATTAAAATGGACGCCTCCCCGATGGCGCAGTGGTAGCGTCGTCGCGTTCAAATCAATGGGTCCCAGGTTCGATACCCGGTGGAGGCACATAGTGGTTGGGATCGCACTTTAAACTGCAGGCCTCGTCCCGATTAACCTTACTGTGCATAAAGTGGACTTAAAACACCAACTCAATCAACAATTAAAATGGTTTGGACATGTAGTAAGAATGGACGAAGATAGAAAAGCAATACAATTTATGGAAGCTAGAACAGAGGGAAGGATAACAAGAGGTAGACCCGGGAAGACATTCGAAAAAGGAATAGAAGAAATAGGACAAAAGAAAAGAAAAGGAAATAAGAGAATTGACGAGGATTGCAAACGAACGGGAGAGATGTAAGGAGTGAAGAAGAAGAGCGTTTATCGCAGTTGTTAAACAATATTCCACATAAAAAAACCGAAGTATTTTCTAACCGATGAAATTTCCAATCAACGAGGGTGTCTGTTTGTGTGTGGGGTAATATTGCTTGACGTAATTGGATGGATCCGTGACCAAGAGGAGGAGTTTATAACTCTTATGGCCGTGTGCACGAACGAAGATCAAATTTTAAACTCGGATCGGGAAAGGATCACTGGAAAATTCCATTGCACGAAGACGGTTCAACACTTGATCGCGATCTAGGAACATCAAAACGAGTTTATTTTCTGATCGGCCATTCGCGACCGTTTTGGTGTCTGATCCTGGTTCACGATACTGACGCTTCGCCTGCAGGCAGTTGTTTTTTTTAATATAAAAAGAGCGGAAAGTGATATCGAGGGTGTGCAAACGTTAGATATGTTGGATGTACAATGCTGATAATTCGAGAACTATGTAAACTAAAAACTGCCAAAATAATAATAATAATTTGTGGTTCTGTGGTGCAAAGTCGTAATGTTTATAAATACTGTACTTTCTATCCCAGAACACAAAACATATATAAATGTCATATATTATGTGCAAGGTAAATTAGAACACAGCAATGTTTACGATATTGCTACATGCTGTTGGAAATATGATTGTATAAATTTACGAAAATACATGTTACTGGCTATTTACACCAGTTTACACTACACGACAATATAAATACATAAGAATTAAGAAATGAAAAATTCAAATATTTACCACAGTACAGTAATAATAGAACTAATAATGACATATCTTTATTTGAGCTTGCGAGGTTCAGCATACGCTGTTCTCTCAAAATCGAATGCATTTGGTATGGCATTAAAGTCCCGTAGAAGAAGGTTCCATGCTTTCTCCTTCTCATTTTGTGTTGAAAGTCAGTTCTTTTTTAATAATATTATATTTTACACTCCACTACATCCTTGTAAATATTGACAAGGTTGATTAGTACATCTCTCAAATTCATAGAAGTTTGCAGCCCGAATTATTTTCTTCTCCTACATGTTGATACTTTAACACATCACATTACTCTATTGGGTTCTTGATTGTCATTTGTTTTAGCCAACCAATCAGGTATAGCCTTACAAATTAATCTCGGATCAGTTGAACGGAATCTCCTGAACGTCGTTTTTCGTTGGTGCAATGCAAATCTTTAAACCAAGTTCATTTAGAGTGGATTACAATTGATCTCGTTCATCTGAACTTCGAAATAATCGGCGTTGGTGCACGCGGCCATAAGTGTATACTACAGCGCCTTGAATAACGTAGTGTGGTAAACGACCGAAGAAACTGGTTCCCCAGACGGATGAGAAACATAGATTGCAGTGCGATCAATGTCGGTGCTAATTTTCTTATGAAAGTAATGTGGCTTTGTTAGTTTTTGGAATATATTATGCAGATTTGTTTGTCTTGAAAGTCGGTACGTGAATTGATGGAAACAGTTATATTTGTGGAGTGATTTGCAGTCACGAAATGACATTAATTTGCAAAGAAAAGTAAAATAAAATTAATTAATAAATAGCATGAGTAACACAAGAAGAAACATCGCAAAGTGATTCCGGACGTCAGGGGTTGGATTGTGTACTAGAGTTTTATTTTTCTATGTTATTATAATATAAAGTATCCTGAGAGATATTTCATACCGAGGCGACAAACCACAAGTGTCGCTTGGAATTAAGCAGTCCGTAATCAATGCAGCCTTTCGAACCGTAGGGACACAAGCTCTGACTGCAACGTATCCTAAAGGAGATTTTACACCAAAGCGACACGCGAGATACGATACGAGGATTTCACACCAAAGCGACACGGGTCCTTCGGTTCAAGGCAACTTTCACACCGAAGCGACACATGTTGCTTGGAAACGAGCCAATCAAGAACAACATTTCACATCGTAGCGGCATGACGGGAAGCACAGGCCAGCGTTCGGTTGGTGAAATCCTCAAGCGACAAGTGTCGCGTGCCCCTTGTCGCTTTGATGCGCAATCTACCTAAAGCAAGACACTCATTGCATCGCGCATGCGCGAACAACAAACCACGGCAACATGTTGGAAGATATTGAGGAAATGGCCCAGTTTGAGCGACGCACAAGCGACAAATGACACGTGTGACTTATCGTGTCGCCTAGATCTGTTGTTGTAATGTGCTGTTTTTCGTGTCGCCTATCTGTTGTTCGCACAATTAGCAGGGAACGCTTGCCAATAGACTGAAGGCACCATGTCGCTTGTCACTTAGTTGGGAACTCCCCCTGTAGCGCGTCGCTTCGGTCTGAGCACCCTTCCTTTAAGGAGCTTTCCGACCGAAGTAACAAGTAGCACGCGAATACGCCATATGAACGTGTCGTTTGCTGTTTGGACCCTCATGTGCAATCAGGGGCGCCGACTTGTCAAAATTATTGGGGGGGGCCTCTGTTCACTGAAATAAATTAATGAATGACTCACTCGCTTCCTTTTTTAAGTTTTGGCCTCAGTGTTCGGAATCTCATAAAAGCCCATGAATTCCTCAAAAATATCAAAATTTTTATTCACAGTTCGAATGCAGAATATTAATTGTCCATGGATGGATATGTCACAAGTTTTGTCAACCATAATAGCAAAATATTCCCGACTTTTAATATCTGCTACCACGAGCGCAAAACAGATCTCCCTAATATATCAATTATCTCGTTCTGAATGTCATTTGAGAGCCATTTATAGCCCGAACGTCCCATCCAGTACCCTAGTTCATGCACATCGTCTTTTGAAACTTTTTTTTAGTAAACATTTTAACAGTACTCATAATTACATACTTGGTATATAGTAATAAGTCATGTGTTTTGCTGTCGCTGGTCATAGCCCCCTAAAGTTGATGGTTTAAGCGGTCTCAGCCCCCAAAGTTGATGGTCTAGAACATTTCAAATGTATATTTAAAGTTATGTTCATGTGGCACAATTCAGAGTAAACTTTACAAGAGAAGCAAAATAATACATTAGATCCTCTTAAGCAAAATTATTTGCGGGGCTCTGCCCCCACATCATTAACATTGGGGGGGGGGGGCTCGAGGCCCCCCAAGCCCCATGGAGTCGGCGCCTATGTGTGCAATGAATGCTATTTTACAGTCTGGAAGTGTGTGTCACTAGTGTGACAGTATGAATATCCCGTGTCGCTTGTCCCATTGGTTTGAAAGTTTCCTTGCACTCATGTCGATGGCACTAAGAAAGTTTTGTGGGGTTCCCCTTGTCGTTTCATGGAATCATCATCGCCGCGATTAGTTTAAAGCGGAAGAAAAGAGACAGTAAATATCAAAAATACAAATGCTTCAGTGTGTATATCTTTAAAAGAAATTATGATGATAATAATAATAATGAACCTAATTCATACACAAAAATTTAGTTGCCAAGAGCATTCCACGCGTATTTTTTCTCCTGTATTATTAACGAAAGTATGACGATAACAGGACGTGGTCGACTGTCTAGGATGTTCGTTAATATCTTCGCGACCACTGTACCAAATACCATAGCAATTATCACATTCATAGAAATGCTTCATGTAAAAGAATCAGACGTTGCAGCGAAAACTCCATTTACTTCCATTATAAGCAGACGAATACCAATCACCGGGTTCAACACCAGCGCCTCTAGCGGATCATTTTCGAGTGGAACCAGCCAAAGCGCGCAGAACTGTGTCGTTTTCCACACTACGTTATTCAAGGCGCTGTAGTGTATACCAATTTACCGCCGTAGATTAACATTGTAGGATAGAATATTTGTAAATATATGTAAATTCAATTCGCTAACATGCGTATAGTGAAACTTTTAGTTTAAGATGAATCGTGAATTTTGCTTTGATTTGTACATAGCAACATGTAAAATTACACTAAATGTACATGGTATCATTACAAGCGAGAACTGTCCGTGACTGTACACAAGAATGGGATTTTTCAGAGTTTTGTAAAACAGTGAGTTGGATAAATGACGTATTTTAGGGGGATCCAGGGGGTCCGAAACCTCCCGAAAGACTTGCTAAGTACTAAAATTAAATAATGAAATAATAATATGTCTAAAATTAAATAATTCAATAATAATATAACTAAAATTAAAGAATGAAATAATAATATAACTAAAATTGAAGAATGAATAATAATATAACTAAAATTAAAGAATGAATTTATACTTGTTGTTTAATCGAAGGTTATTTATATCTGGATTATATTGGAATCATACGACTTTGAATGACAACCAAAGAAGATTTATGCAAGATTTATTACTACTTATAATAATATGCATAAAATATTACCTGTAACTTTACTATTCATCAATTGAATTTAAAATATTTTTTTATATTCATTAAATATTCAATTCTTTACCTATTTGACATTAATTTCCTTGCCGACCTTAACTACACGTAAACTAGATAATGAATACGTGCTGTTATATCACTATCCTTGTACCGTTTTCTTACCTATTCATGTAATAAAAATATAATATTAATTAATTTGAATATTTTAATTAATTTAATATAATTACAATTATTATAATTCAACCATTATTATTAATATTTTTATATTGAGATACTTGTTTCGGACCCCTCTCGAAATATATTTCTAGATAGGTGCACGAGATGGAACGTAGTTTTCCTTTCCTCAGGTCTTTTGCCCTCCCCCCCCAATAATCAAAGAGTATGCGCACACCCACTTGGGATCATTGCAAAAAGAGACTTGGACGTAGTAGAAAGTTTGGCCGAGAGATGGCTCTCCATGCTATTTTAGTTTCAAAGACGTATTTTGCTGAACTGCAAGAATGACGAATGACGTCAATTAGCTATCTGTGGTTGTGGTTGAAGCTTGGATGGTAATGGCGTTAGGAATTATGGAGAAGTGTGTTTGTTTGTGCCTTTTAATTGTGATTAATTTTGGAGTATTTTCGTCATCTTTGAAGAGACCAGGTAAGTTAAATATAAAATTTTAACATGAAAGTTTTCCCAGTGCAAAATGATAACGCAGCGAAGAAGACCCCCAAGTGCGACCAACTCTATTATTCTGAGCAACAAGTACAAGTGTTGCATGATGTTACGAGATAGAAGTTTTGTGCGTGTGTAACTGCACTTAGCTTGTTATAGCCAATATTGGCATGTTTTCCAGATTTGATAATATGACTTATTATCCCTTCAAGTGAAAGTGAACCCAGAATTTCACTCTAAACTTTAAACTGCAGTTGTTTATTTTTGGTTGAAAGTTGTCTGTTGTCGTTTGAGAGGGTGGGCAGTGACTTTTTTTTTGTGGATCATGCATCTTAGGAGTTTCGTTGTTTTGTGTTTAAAATGCGTTGAAGCATTTTTGCATCTATCTAAGTACATAATGACGTTGTTTAGTTCGATTCCTCCAATTTAGTTCCAAGTTTATGATGACTACAATTTTGAAAAATAATTTATTTCTAATTACACATTTTCTTGAAAGGCGCAGAGATGACGTATATATACACACCATACTTGAGATTTCAGGGACATTTTTCTGTTATTTTGTTTCTAATATAGGTGGATCTAGTTATTTGCTAGTACCCACCTCGAACCTGGTTTAATTCCCCTCAATGACAAGTGAAGCAAGCAAAAGTTTTAAATACTGCGACGTTTCAATTTTTTTTTCGCCTTATTTGTTCCACAGAGAAGGCCAGACGTATACTTCCACTCAATTATACACATGCATTCCTAACATACGTTAATGTATGAAACACAGATTACATAATATTACACACACAAGACATTCATCAACATAGATAACCTTACAACGTACAACATATAAATTAACTTGTCTGTGATCTTGCTGCTCAGTAAATTTAAGAAAGCAATTTTTTTTAGACTAGCCTATTTGGATAGTATGTTCACACACTAGGCATTCTATATGTTTTTTCAGGAATTTGCTAATGTAAATGAGAGAGAATCTACCCATTTTAAGAAGTTTTGTACAGTTCATTCACTTCAGAATCAGGCATTCTGTTTATTACAAGCCATTCTTTACCAAATCCTAATACTTTACTTTAAAATTTGTCTTATGTCATTGTCCATCAATAACTTTTAATAACCTTCAGATATTGCCATTTCAGAGCTCCCCCTCCTAGTAGATGTTAATACTTCCTAAGTAGTATACAGAGTTTTAGTCCCAGTTAACCTATCATGAATACCGTGAATTAAAGAAACTGTGCCAAACTTTATCATATTGCAAACTGCATTGCACAACCATCCTTTAAGAGCCAAGGCCCGCTGAGAAGCTTGTCAATGGGCGACCTTTGGTCAGTGCAACAGTCCCATCACCACCGTTACCTTACTTTCTAGATCAGAGTCCGTATGGTAGCCCTTGACTTGCATAATATACCGGTAATTACAAATTTTGATCCGATTTGGACCCATTAGAAAAAATAAATGAGTGAAGGAGTGATTTGGAGAGAAATTCTAACACAATACTTGTAGTAGTAAGTCTTCTAGTTTTCTTCTGCAGAATTGTTGCACACTAATCTTCTGAAAAAAGAATATAAAGCAGTGCTTCATAACATTGGGGAGTATGCAGGGTATGGTATCCTCCCAGCTAGCAAAATGTTTGGAAAGTATCCCCCATGTTAAACCATAGGAGCATGCCCTCAGCTAACATTTTCCACTTCAGGCACTGGTTATGAGTTATGACAAGTTCCCTTTTGAGACGAATAGTGATCGGTTTTTGTAGTTTGAGGAAATTAATTATTCTCAATTCCCTGCCATCAGTGGCCAGCGTAGGGTACAGCAAAACTAGGCATATTGGGATTAGATGCAAATAATGCAAGAATATGTTACTTCATTAGTCCAAAGTTGCATTCCGCAAGCTTTTTGTATTTCAGTTTGTCTTATTTTGGTCTTTTCTTTATTTTTTGGTTAATTGTGATGTTGAGAATGAATGATGATTAAATTAAAGTGATAGAGAAATGCCTGTGCCTGGGAACCAAGCTGGAATGTATGATGTGAAGATCGTGAGTTGTGCCGAGGTGGTATGCCATGAGGTTCTTGAAGTTCATTCTTTCACATGAGGTTTGTTCCATGAGAATCATCTGGAACTGATGCAACTGGGTGTAACATAGCAGCACAAGTTTGCTTGACAAGCTTTAATTTTATTTTGTTAGATTTAGAGCTGATAGCAATATCTGACGTGATCTTTCACTATTTTAGTGTGCATACAATCAGTTTTTACTAATAAAAGCAGCAAAAGTGCTTCGAGATGGCAGGTTTTTACTTACGCGGGCCATACTTTGTCGGAGGCTAGATAAAGGCAGACTCATGGTCACCAAAGAAATTCTGCTTCTTTGGCCTTTTCCTTCAAATGTTCCTTGTATGATGGAATTTAGTTCATCAACAGTATCTGGTATCAGCATACAATGTTAATTTGACATTATTTGCTGACTAGTTCTTTTAACCATACTTAATCTAATAAGTATAGTTAAAATCACTAGAGAATTATTAGTTACTGATGTGTTTCTCTGTACAAAACATTAGCAAGCATTTTGAAAATTCACATTTTCACAATTTTGGTTTGATCTCCATGATTTGATTCAGTTTTTGATTGGTTGGAAGATGCCAGAGATAGCATTTTTGACATTAATACGTGATAGTGTACAAAAGACGAGGAATAAACTTGTAAAATTTGAAATACAACCACCTAGATTAGATAACAAGTAAATTCCTTAAAGATCCTTTTACAATCAGACAGTCAGGCCAAACATGTGCTGCTGATAAGATGTATTTTTGTCATGAAGAAGTGCAGACAGTACTTGAAATTTGTAAATATGCTTATCGTAAAACAAGCATTGCATTGACCGGCTGTCCCCTTATGATAATGGAGAAGTGATCAGTGTCCCAGTTTGTTAACATGCTATACAATGAACGGTACCTATTCGATCTCAGCAGAACACCTCTCACGCGTTTATTTAGTCATTTTTTACATTCGTACTTACCTATTCTGCATTGCGAAAGATTTTTTAAAGGTGTAATTTTGCTTTTTTGACTAAAGTAACTTCAATTTTCACATTAAGAGTAATTATTGTTCTTCCTTTTTTCGTTTGCTTAACACACAATATGGCGGTCACAGCTTGAGTTGTGTGGTGGATCATGAGGGTATGCAGTTTTTCCAACCTTCGTAACCAAAGAAATACCTGATTAGCCCCACAAACCATTTCCAGCAAGGTTAGGTTAGGTTCTGTTAGGTTAGGCAAGCATACTTAAAATTTTGTTCGTAAAACAATGCGAAACAGCTTTTTTTTTTTTTAAAAAAAAAATTCAACTTGCATCACCATCACTTCTTGCAAAACAACGGCATGGTTGGAAACACTGACAGGGAATTGCATCATGTAATGTACGGAACATCCAGTTCACGTAAAGCAACGGTAATTGTACGTCGGAGAGATATTTTTGTTAAAAAATACATGAATTCTCGGTCAAATAGATTACATGATGGAAGAAAATACATCCACGAACTTTCAGAATGCTACAGAAACTCATTTCTGTAAGTAGTTTCTTCTGTATAAATGAGGAAATCCGTTTTGCGGAGATTGAGTAGTTACCCAATGAACAGTATAGCTTTCTTTTGTGCACCATTGAGTAAAATATCATTTGCACAATGCTGATGTACTTGCATCACCACTTTATGAAGCAAGGTCATTGGCTTTGTCCCATACCGTCAGAGCTAGGATTATATTAACTACTGGTTAGGACACAAAAATATAAAATTGCATGGAATACAGTTTTGTATTGTATTTTTATGAAGATGACTTTGTTGGGCATACTCTGTGAGAGACTCACAATAGCCTGTGAGCTTTGAAGCAGGTTGGACAAACTGTGGGACCTAGAATGATAAATTTTCATTATTATCTTGTTTGTTTTCACACCCTCCAACATACATGTCTTCTGTCATGGCAAAAAGTGGATTTAGTTATCCCTACAATGGTTATAATATCTTTGGTAACAGTTTGTTATATTGGAGACACATTTCTTCATTTTTACAAAAGAAACTACTTAGCGGAAATGAGTTTCTCTAAGGTTTCCAACGTTCGTCGAGGTATTTTCTTTGATCGTGGAATCTATTTGACCTGGAAATCATATATTTTTCAAGAGAAATATCTCACCGAAGCTCAAGTGCCATTGCTTTCGCTATGTGAACCAGATGCTTCATACGTTTGATGATGTAACCCTCTGTCAGTAGTGTTTCCTACCCCCCTTTTCTTTTAACTATGCTTGCCTAACCGAACCTTATCGGAAATGGTTCGTGGGGCTATCTGTCAGCTACCCGTGCATAATGTACAATTTGCACACGTGACGAACATGATAGTACGTATTTTTCGGTGAAGAAGGTTGGAAACACTGCATACTTACAACGGTAGTCAACCTGTGCCCACCATATTGTGTGTTACGGAAGCAAAAAAAGGAATAAGAAAAACTACTCTATGTGAAAAATTGTGTTTTGTTTTCGTGTAAAAAGCATAATGGCACCTTGAACTATGTTCCGCGATACACAATTGGTAAGTACGAACCATGCGAAACACAAAATATCCGATTTTAATGTGTCACCGATATAACGAACTGTTACCCATATCTTTACCTTATACAGGAACGTTTGTGCTAGCTGTATGCATTTACATTAATTTGTGCAAGACATGAACATTCCCAAGGTACCTTTATGTTTGTTATGGCCGACCCTAATGGCAGAGTGGTTAGCCCAGCATGCTATGGCACCAGGGATCCTGGGTTTGAATCCGGGCCTGGACATGTGTGTTTTTTGTGAGTGTCCATCAGTTTCATCACATCCTCGTCTTCACGATTAACCAAATGTGGCAGAAAAACAACGTAATATAAGCAATGAATCAAATGATTCTTACTAACAGATAAAATGCATTTTAAATCTAAGTTAAATAATCTTTGAGGACCAATTCCTACCAAGCAGCCTTTTTGTTGGGTGTTGCATTGTCATTGACATCTAGTTGTGTCACTATACTTACTCTGTTTCGAATTAGTTCCCAGTTGTCATGATGGGGAGTAAAACTTATAAAAAGATTGGGGTTCTTATCTTGAATCAAACCAGGCATATTTCCACTAACCATTGTTTTTAGATATTGAACAAACCTGGATGGCAGTAAACCATGTTGACTTTCTGGACTCAGAAAAGTACAGGATAACTCTGAATTGAACTTATATTCCTTCTGCAAGTTAACAGATTGCAGACTTCTACCTCACCACAGTGAGTGAGTGTTCAGAACTCTTAATCTTGCCAACAGAGTTGAGATGAGTTGGAATTCATGTAGTTAACGCAACTTAACAATGTTTTGAGTCCTTTTTTTTTTTTAGTAACTATTAGTGTGGTTATAATGCAATTTTTTTCCTGATGACTTACCAAGTGTGTTGTGGTAAACAGTATAGGCTTAGTTTACATGAGGCATGAAACTTGTTTGTCTTACATTAGTTGATGTGAGATTAGTTTTATGAATTGATTGTTGGGTAGGCGTTTGTTCTGGAAAGGGACTCCGGTACAGAACCTGGGTTGGATGAGGATAGGGAGTGAAGTGGGGAAGGAATATGTAGTACTGGTTTAACCTAAGTAGAGTAATCCTTGAAACTTCAGGGAACAGGGGGTTGCCTGGGATGCGTCAGGACGGCTTGAGAGAAAAGAGGGTTCAGATTGCGTATTGTAAGGTTTGTGTAATTTCTTTTAGGTATTTCGATGTCGGTTGTTCTGGTGACGATGCCGTCTGGTTCTGCAGCCTTACTGATCTACTTGGCTCAATTCCAAGTCTCTGTGAAGTGTGAGGTTGAAGTAATGGAAGTTGGTCTCGTAATGAGTTGTATTTTCCCAACTTACCAGCTGATACCGCATCTGCCAGATCATTTAAGGTGTTGTAGTGCTCTGACCGAAGGAGGTGGTATGTTTCATAGTTTGGAAACTCCATTTCTGGGGTGTGTTATCTCCGTGTCAGGTGTGGGGCACTGGTAGAGCCTATGTTCCATTGAATCTACCATGTCGGAGAGTACTCTCCTTGCCTTTTGGTTAAATCTAGCCCAATGTTGGCTGTAGGGCCCGTGGCCAGTTAGAAAGTGAATAAGGTTGTACATGTGACATCGCCAATCTTTCTTGTTAGTTCAAGAAGAAGTTGTCAAGTCTTCTCCCCACTGTAGCTTGTCCATTCTTCCTGAGTATACAGTATATCCAACAGTTGGTTATCTGTGTGAAGTCCAAGACATGATTGTTTGAAATAGCGCAATGTGCAGCCACCATTTAAATCAGTGAAATTATAATTAATTCAGTTTTAATTGTGGCAACCAAGGCAAAGAAGAGAAAGTGATGTCAGGGTAAGAGGAAAGCAGTTAATTTTTGTCAGTACTAAGGAAAGTATTTTGATGGTAGATTTGTAAAGAACAATAGCAAGGAGCCACTTCTTCTTTTTGCATATCTTGACAGGCTGTTGCCTTTGTTTATGATTGCCTTTTATCTGCTTCCCATACTTCCATTTCAGTAATGTAATTTTTGCTATTTCTTTCAACAATACAAACCTCTTTTTCATTTTCACCCAAAGATGAACTCTGGAACTCTACAGCTCTTTGTGCGCTAGGTCATTGATAATTCTTGAACAGTAGAAATAACAAAAAAAGATGATGATTATCATTATTATACAATAATAACTATTATATGCTAATATAATTACTTTTTTTTTCTTCCAAAAATTCATTCCTCTTATTATATCCTTGAGGAGACTTTTCTGAATGAGTGAACGGATATCCAGCACAACTGTTTTCATTGTCTTTAAATTTCATCCAGGTAGTGCATTGGAATGTATATTTATTCTATTTTGTTATTAATTCATACATACTCCGTTGAAGAAAAAATCTCTACAAGTTAGGGATAAATTTTAGCCTTAAAGTTCGTTGTGTGACCTCTCACATGAAAACTCTTAATTTTTGGAATTTTGCAAGAGCTGTAGAATTATTCTTTCTTTTCTAAAATTGTAGAATATAACAGCATAACCTGGTTTCTGTATTTTACACATTTCTTTAGATCTAACACATTTTTTAGTTTGGTTATTCATTTTGAGCACTCACTGAACTTCATATTGATATTATTAACAATAAAAATAAGGTGTTTTTTTGCAACGTGATATGAAGGATGCCAATTTCTAAAGGGGATTGAAAGACCTGTTCGAACCCCTTCCTCAACGAAAATCCGAATATAATATCAAACAAACTTTTCAAACTATTCGACTTTCTGTCCTAACAAAATAGCTCTTACATGCATTTCTTTTCATATGCCACTAGAGTGTGCTTCTTCAAGGGAACACTACTTACTGTCATCCCCTTCAAGAGCAAGCAACCACCCTTTATAATTCTCACTTTTCATCCATTCTGAGCAAAATTTTTGTGAATATTGAGTTGTAGGCATTTTCTCTTGGACGCATGTTCACGATATTACAGAAAACACAACACAAAAACGGAATACAAGGATCTTCAAAAGACAACCGCAAAATACAGAAAGAGGCAAGGCTATGTTTCAGTCAAGTGTCCTGGCGATGGAACTTTATTACAGGGGGAAGAGTTGCATCACATTGTGACAGGGGGCTTTTCCTCCAAACTTGGGACACTGCTTTCAGTCAATTCGTTAATTTTGTTATCTTTTTAATTGTAATCTGACTTACCTGTCAGTTAAGTGTATGAACTAAAACTAAGCATTGTTGAACTTTTAATGATATCGTTCTTTACTTATGTTATTAGTGATGGTAAACAACTATAGTTTTACTTGTGCTTACCGAAACGTGATTGTTGTGCGGAGTGGGAAAAGGGAATTTGGCTAGAGTTATGAGACATCTGGTTTTTCACGGACATGTCCTACATTTTGAGCGTCGCATAATATTAATTAAATTAGAAAAATACGTGTTTCAGTTGAACAAAGACAAATCATGCAAGTTACAAGCCTATGGACTACACTCCCAAACTCAAAAGTGAAATTTATTTTGGTTCTGTCATTGCCCAAAAAGAGAAAATAAAAGTTTGTCCTGCTAGAACAAAAATGGAGCAATTAATGAACAAAGTTTTGGGGCCACCTTCTGATGATGTCACAGTCCAGTGCCTGAGCGGAATTTCTTGCCTTGGGAGTTTATACTGATGGAAGGTGTGTCCCATTCTTATTCAATACTTGGATTGTAATGCAGGGGATATAGAGAACAAAGTTATTGAACTAATACTACCCCAGATGAAACTTCTGGAACCATTTCAAGTTACGGTAATTGCCGAACATGTACATGTTGGGAGAGTTCTTTCATTACCATCAGCACGAGAGAAATATTTTTCTTGTAAAGGTATGTAGAAAGATGGGTACTGGTGCAGTACAATTCCAAAGAGTTTGACTGTTCAGTCTCTCATAAATTTTGAGATAAAATGGCTCCTGTGACAAGTACCAGTTAAAGCATGTAGTATGATGTGCATTATTTATTATTGATTACAAGAAGTTTTGTCTTCAGTAATTCGTTAAGAAATCATATATTTTTTTTTAAAAAAACTGAAAAGTACCTATTTAAAATTACTTTCTAACGTGTTCTAGAAATGTCTATTATTTATTGGGAATGTCTTGTGTCTTACATTTTGGAACATTATGTCCTACTTTTCCCTAATAGCGATCTGGTTAACCTAAATTTGGCTTGGAAAATTACTTTATGAAAAGGGCTAGATTTGGAGCTAAATTTACCCTTGTGAAGCTAAAAAGCTTTCGGCTCCAAAAGATCTAAATTGGCAACAGTGCATGCAATGTGTGGCCTTTAGCCAGGCAGGGGGCTGAGCCCCTGATATTAAGTAAAACTATCTTGTATTATTTGTTTGCAGTGAACAGTAAAATGTAGGCAGGAGATGATATTTTGCCCACAACTTGGTGAAGGATAAATAACTTAATGACACCCTCCCCCACAATTTATCTTCATTTAATGCTGTTAAACTTTTGAAAAATTTACATGTTTTACAAAGCCCCCCCCCCCCGGATAATCAGTGAGCCCCCTCTGGAAATCAATTGTAGCTAAGGGCCTCTGCTTCATGTTAACTGTGGCTCTCATTGTTGGTTGTTTCCAAACTGAAATTTCAGCCTAAATAATGAAATTAAGTGCTTCAAGAGCAGCACTGAATTATAAACGTATTTAGAAATTTGACAACATTTCTGCAGGGGCCGCGATCCGGCGAACACCTCCGTGGGTACGCCAATGGTAGTAACTAAACTTGGATCAGCTGATGCTTTGTTCTGCATGAGGAAGCGTAGCGTGGCCTTCACTTTATGCAAATGGGGCGAATTTGAGCCTTGCAGTTTCCCCAATCCGGAAAGTAAACACTGTGGAAGCATTGACCAACCTCCATGACGTAGGTATACGAGGACCCTTGAAATGCGTGAGGCGGCCATTAACTTGGCTCAAGAAAGGAAGAAACTACTTACAGAGGAATTGTTTGTTCCCTTGACCGTGGTTTATGCCGTCTCAACAGGGTTCCTTCGTGTGTAACGGCAGGATTTGCATTGCAAAGCGCAATAGGGTAGTCACCTGCGAACTGTCCAGCCTTTTTGTATGCTATTTCTGATGGCTTGGACATCCCTGATAATCATTGTTAGCCATCAGAAATATGCACAAGGCTTTTGTGCATTATGGCCAGAAATATTGACATTGATAAAAGGGTTTTCATGTAACTGTGAATAATATAGTGGTCGTAGAATGAAATGTCAAGCTGTGTGCTCATAGGGCGGAAATGAGATCACAACATTGACAGCATGGCTAAAAATATATCCTCTCATAAAGAAGGTATGATGCATCAAAAGTAACTTCGTTCGCACAGTTTTATTTGAATATTTATTATAACACTAAGATAAATCCGCTCAACCAGAGCATTTATAGTTTGAGGTCTGGTAACACTGGTGGTGTGCCCAGAAATTTCGTAAGCGAGAAGGGGGGCCGTCTGGTTTCTTTTTTGCTTAGTGAAAGGTGTGCTTTATAATTTTTATTTGGTGGGGAAGGTTCCCCACTAACTCTCCTGGACGCGCCAATTTAATGTTGCCGCTTCTTGCCCAAGCGGTAAGCCTAATTGATTGTTTGATCGCAAGTTCCTTCGTAGGTAAACGCGCCAACAGAGGGTCACTGCCATAAAGGCAGTTCCCGCGCCAGCTGAAACAGCGTCTTCACTATAGTACCCACCATTGGCGCACTCAGGACTTCTAACTGCTGTGGGACATTTTGATTACTGTTGTGAACAGTAAAGTTGATAGATGTGTTGCCCCATTTTCTTCTGGACAATTATGTACACTCCTGTTCCGATAAAGTGGCACATTCTTCAACAGGTCAACCCTATAAAGTTGCCTCTCGATGTGAACAGTAGTGTAGAAAGGTGTTTGGGGGATTCGGACCTCCCATGACACTCGTAAACCTTCTGGGCTGGGCACACCGCTGGATTCGTATATTCGCCAAAGGTTTAACCAGAATCTTTCATCTGGTTGGGCGTAAGTTGGTGTTTAGGGGGATGTAAGTGAAATTTAGAGCCCAAATGACCATAAATTGAGCCTTTGTGAAAACGTTTAGGGAATGTTGATGAAATTTTGTTGTGTGTGTGTAGAGATATCGCCGATGTGCGCAGAGGGGATTTGCCACTAGGCTATCCGTGAAGGGGCAGGAGTGACAAAAGATCATCAACGATTCCTTAACCTTTTACTTGCTTATATCATGAAGGAAGGAGTTTTTAGTCTTTAAAAACTTTTTACATCATGACCCTATTTTCAGTACTGTATTATAACCAGAGTGCAAGCTGAATATTTTAAAGCTTACAAGTGTTATTAATACAGAGCATGCAATTAGTGGAGGTGAAGCACCATGATAACAAAAGTTTATTGATTGATTTGGTTTATTTTACTTCGCTTTTCTGCCACTTTTGGCTAATCGTGATATGATGAAATTGATGAAGGAGGACAAAGAAGCCCATGCTCAGGCTGAGATTCGAACCCTGGACCTCTGGCATCGTAGCACGCTGCACCACTTTGCCTCAGAGGCCGACTTAACAACAAAACTGTTAATAATAATGTCAGCAGGGCTCAAAACATAGGATAGCTTGGGGGCCCGTTTATTTTAAAATCCCCCGTGCGCAATTGTGTGACTTCCGAGTTGGCCGTCCTGTTGGAAACGTCCGTATGTGGTCGCACACAAGTGCAATGAAAGTAATGGTGAACGTTGCAATCACAGTGCCCTCAGTGATAGTTATGGAGTTAGAATACAAGGCAGAAAGGTCAAACAATATGATTTAGTTAAGCACAATATGCGGGTTTGTGTGCTGGCCTCTTTATCCTTGCCAAGTTGTGTGGGAAACTTCTTAAAAGTTCCAAACAAAGGCCACGGAAGAATGTATAAATTAACGAACTTCCGCCACAAGGTGCAAGGCCGTACCTACTCTCGGGATAATTATCCTTTGCGAGAGGTAACAAGAGGAAGCCTCATTATGTGGGCCTTTGGGGTCGCTGAAAATTTGCAGCTATGTGTTTTACCTTCGTAATGGTAGGGTTTCTGTATTTTCTCCATCCTAAGGTGTAATCAACGGGCGTTATATATTGCAGACCCATTGAGTTTGTGCTGAAATAGGAAGACAGGCGGCGGAACGCTTTGAGGCGAGCGTCATTGAAGTGCTGGCACCACCCAAGGTTATGGGTTTGAGTCGGGCCGTGGACGTTTCTCTGTGTGACCCTTCTTTATTCTCATCGTTGCAACCAGACTAAATAGACAGAAAAGAAGTGAACGAATTAGGTTATTTGACGTCGCTTTTCTGCCAAGTTTTGCTAATCGCGGCGATGGGGATGAGTGGAGATAGATGACATTGATGAAAGGACAATCGCAAACATACATCTTCGACAAAACACATACTCTCACAGAGGATTATACTGGTCGTGAGTACAGCGATACATTGTTTATATCTCACTCGGCCGCCATCCGCACTCCTGACCTAAACTCACGGCCATGAAATTAGGCGGGTGGCTGAAGTTTGCGCAGTTGCCACGTCGAAGCACAACCCCGTGGTTTAGTAGAATGAAAGATATCGTTGTAGAGTTGTTTTTTTTGTAATCCATGTGATAGAAACGAACTTTCAATTCACACGATCACTAGCTCTGTATCGAATGGGACTCGAAAATGCCCTGGAGAGTGGTCGGTCTGATGCTCGAACTAGGCAACGCAGCCCTGTTGACGTTGCCACACGGTGCGCGGGAACCAGATACTTTTGTTCAGTTTTCGCTTTGGTCTTTCGATGTGTGGCACCCGCGCAATTTTGCCCAACCGCCTATTTTCATGGCCATGCGTTTACGGATCGGCGGTTTTGATTGGTTATGCTATGGAAATATGCCATAAGATTTTTCACTTCACAGTATCATTTTTGGCCATAGCCTAAGCTTTCGTCTTAAAGCGAGTGTTGTTTTTAAACCTTTAAACCTTATGCAAAATACAATAAAAATCCACAATTCTTCCCATCGTCGCGATTAACTGGGGGAATTGAAATGCGACCACGATACATATACCATTAAAAGAGTCCCCAGCAGCTTCAGCCCCGAACAAGCCACATTGGATGGCGGTCAGTCGCTGCAGAGCTAAATACTTATTTCCGGGCAATTGTGTTGAGATCCCCCCCTTTGGAAGCGCCAGAAGAGAAGAAGGGTTCTCTCGTTTTTCGCTCTGCGTGTGAAGTGACCCAATTGGCTATCGGTCCAAATAGCGAGCAGTTCACTCGGCTGTGGAGTTGGTTTTTTGTCTGCCCACGGACGGAGAAAGCTGCTAACAAACGGATTATTCACGCCGATACGTGGAGAGGTGACGTTTGCGGTTTTGCTGTTCGGCGCTTGTTGACGGGCTGAGTGATTTTACAAACCCTGGCACCGATGTACGGAAGTCGGCTTATCTACCGTGTCTGGCATCTGAACCTCTAGGGCTGATAATGGGTGACATTGAGTATTACCAATGTCGGTTGCATTTTGTCTTGCGGATATTGCGATAAGCCTTCAATTCATGACACACAAACATATGAGAGATATGTAATCACGGGTTAATATGGGGGAGGGGGAGACAAAACTAGAGAGTCACGGTGGCAAAGTTTCTCTCATCTCTTCTCTTTCCTTCTCTCGAAGGAAAGAAAGAGCAAGAAGGAAAGGGGAGAGTGAGAGGAAGAAAGAGAATAGAGAGAGAAAGACATAGTAAGGGTGGATTGATTGATTTAATTTTTTTTTGGATGCGTCGGCACGTATGCTCCCTTCGGTACAGTGTGTCCGAGAAGTCCCCTAGGTTTGAGTATCACAGAGAGCAATGTCAGTGTAATTTTAGTTTATTTTGTACACCTATAGTTCAGTCCTTATATATACGAACTATGCATCAAGTGGATCTGTATGTGCTCCATCGTGCTGTACACACAGGTGTGTGTGTCTGCATGTCCTGTTTGACATGTTGCGGACCATCTGAGGAGTTATCTTTCGAAAGGCTTCCTCCACACTTTCGCGCAATTCTTCATATCTCCGACGATGAGAGGCATGTTACTTGATTGTTCCCCACAATGAGTTGTCCGGGCTTGGTGGGGTCCATTTCAATGTAGATGGAGATGTTGGAGAACCACGCCCAATCCAGCGGCCTGGAAATTGTTAATTAAGAAAATCACGCACCTGAAGAGCAAAATGGGCTGGAGCCCCGTCCTGCTGTACCCACACACGTTCCATGATTCCCTTCTCTTGCAGCCGAGGTAAAAACCACGTTTGCAACATGTGTAAATAAGAATGTCCATTCACATAGTCGTCAAAAAAATGTGGTCCGAACAAGTATCGTGATGTCATCCCGGCCCATGTCTGTGACCATGAAAGCAGTGTTACCAATACCACAACTACCGGACCTCGTGGCTGAGTGGGTAGCACATCGCGCTGCGACGCCAGGGGTCCCGGGTTTGAATCCCGCTCGGGCATGGTTGTTTGTAAATGTCCATTCTTTAATTTCATCACTCATCCCCATCTTCGCAAATTAGTCAAGAGGCACAAACCGCGAAGTAAAATAAAACAAATCAATCAATCTAAACCAATACAACAACTAAAATTACACTGACATTGTTCTCTGTGATACTCAAACCTAGGAGTACGGGGACTTTTCGGACACCCTGTACAGACGGAATCAAATGAAATGTACTTCCCTTTTCCTACCAACTCAGAAGCGAGTTGGAAACTCTTCATTGCTCCTGTATAGATAAGAAAGTGGGGGAGGGCAGTAGCAGACAAGGCCAGCACGCAAACTTGTTTCCTGCAAGCTTTCTGTTGGAGTCTTGGCAGTTTGTGGAAGGATTTTGTGTTCCTAGCCACACCCCCCCCCCAGCCTCTCTCTCTCTTTGGATTGAGAAACAGGGTGCGACGATTATGCGATGAAATACGGTAATATATAACGATGAAGCTTTATTTGAAGATGATAATAATAATAATATCCCGTGGCGCAACAGTCCGTGAGGTCCAGGTCCTACCTACCGACTGCCGGCCTCACTTCCACCTGCCGAGGTGGGAATTATGGGGTGACGTGTGGTCAGCAAGACAAGTCTTCAGTCGTTGTAGGTTTCCATGACCGCGTCACGCTACTCATTTGTAGCTCCCCAATTTCCTCACGACGGTGGATGGCCACCGGTCCCATACACAAGACCAGGTGTCCCAGGTTTGAATCCCGGCCTGGGCATGGATGTTTCTGAGTGTCCATTCATCAATTTCATTATATCATCACTCTTCCCCATCTTCGCAAATTACCCAAAAGTGGCACAAAAAGCGAAGTGAAATAAAAGCAAATCAATCAATCAATTGTTAGGGCAGAACCATATATCACACAATACAGGTGAAATTGTTGTTGGTTGACGTAAATTTTTAATATGCCTAAACTCTTAAAATACTCTAATATCAGGTTTTCTGTTGCAATTATTATTTCAATTTTGAGGGCCTTCATGACCGAGTGCATTGCATACTGCTCTATGAAACCGGAAACCCTATGTTCTATTCATTGATTGATTTCCTTTATTTTAATTCTCTTCTGGTGCCACTTTTGGTTAAACGCGACGATGAGGATGGTCGATGAAATGATGAAATTAATGAAGCGACACTCGCAACGAACACAATGACAAGGCCGGTCATTAAGCAAGCTGTGCTAACCACTCTACCACGGAGGCCGGAATCCTTTTTAATGTATAGGAAAAATCGTTCTTTGACATGGAACTAAGAACAGTTAATATGCGTCACCTCGGAGTTATTATATTTTAAATTTCGAACAATCAATTGAGATTTATTCCTAACCATTCTTTTGCCTACATCAAAACTTCCACACAATAAGATCAATTACACTAAGGACAACAGCGTTAGAGTCTATGCAAACGATGATGACGGAAAAAAATTCACATGATTATAGTGGGGTGTAAGGGGTGTTTCTTCCACGTAGTGCACCCAATAGTCAACCTCACTTCCACGTAGTACACCCTGGACTGCGGACTAACGAGGCTCTGGCGACTGGCCCAATAGCCAGTATAATTTTGTTTGTGTTGTCCTGTGCTTTGTCCTTACTTGTGCTGAGTGCTCCTTTACAGCCTCAGCTTTAAACGAAAGTCAGAAGATTTTAATATTTTATGATTTTAGTTATGCAACGTTAGAGCTGTTATGTGTAACGATAAGGGGCTGGACCCCGTATAATGTGACGGGTGCAAAATAGCCTTGGTGCTTACGCACCCAAAATTTGAAATTCAAATCAAATCAGACATGATTATAGTGATGCATTACATCAGTGAAACATTAATTTTCGGTCATGATGGTGATAAATTGAAAAAAGCAGGGACACAATGACCGATTTATTCATTTATTTTATTTCGCTTTTCTTCCACTTTTGGGTAATGAAAGGTGTGTTAAGATGAAAGTTGTGAAAGGACAACTACAAACGTAGATGGATAGGACACAGTCTAAACCCCCACAGACCATTATGCTGACCTTATATCTAGACGCCAGATCCTCGTTAGTGTGCAAAATGCACTCCATGGTCACAATGACGTAAGCATTCGTAAAATTGATTTGTATATTTTGTTTTTATTATTATTATTATTATTATTATTATTATTATTTTCGAAAAACGCAAGCCAAACTATTGGGCATTGTGTGATATGCTCATTACTTCTCAGGAACACTCGCAGCCTTCAGCCAGTTTTATCCTTAAACAAAATTAGGATGTTAACAGACACCTCCAAGACAATATCCAAAGAATACTGTCACATACGCGAAATGTAAAAGATTTTTATTTTCTCGTTTCTACTACATCCCTGGGGAGTAAAAACGGCTGGAGCGTGATGCTGATCATTGACCTCCAAAATGGCCGAACTCGAGAATTTGCGGCGCCGTACTGACACATCCCCTAAATGTGCCTTCATGGCACGGTTCTATACGGACGAGGAACTTTACCTTACCTTTACTACTACTACTAACTACTCATGCCATGAATTTTTGTATTTTTGATCCTTCATTATGTCTCCATTGCTAACCTGGTTAATACCCAGTCACAACAGCGATTAGTCAATGCAATAAAATACGTCAAACTTTAATGAAACAGGTGTCGGCGCGCCCACACACACACGCATACACACACAAACACAAGGAGAAAGAGAGACAGAGAGAGAGGGGCGGGGGAATAGGAACATAAAATCCTTCCACAAACTGCCAAGACTCCAACAGAAATCTTGCTGGAAACAAGTTTGCGTGCTGGCCTTGTCTGCTATTGCCCTCCCCCACTTTCTTATCTATACAGGAGCAATGAAGAGTTTCCAACTCGCTTCTGAGTTGGTAGGAAAAGGGAAGTACATTTCATTTGATCCCGTCTGTACATACGGACAAATAGCCCATTATCAAAAATTCTTACCTAAAAATCTAAAAACGTTTGTTAAAACATTGTTGTTTAACAACGGGGATGACAAACAGTTCGGTAGATTACAAGTCTGCCCAAGGAAAGCATAATCGGCACATTCAATAAGAATATGCCGAACACTTAAAGTGACTTTACAAACGACACATTGGAGGGTCCAGCCCTTGCAGCAAGTGAACATGTGTGAGACGGTTGTGTCCAATTCGAAGCCGAGTTAAGATTATGAGGAATGGTACGAGGAATGCCAAGCACCAGCGGTAGTATTGATAGCGCGAACATTGTTCCCCCTTACTTCCTGCCACGTCTCAAGAACGGAACAGTGAAAACAATCTGAAGTCCCCAGCTGGTAAGAAGGTGGACGAGAATTTGCAGCAGCATCGACTGCTTCGTTCCCCTTCATGCTCACGCGACTAGGGACCCAGCAGAAGCGAACTTCAGCTCTGGCAGACAAGGATAAAAACCGTCGAAATATACGCTGCATTACATGATGTCTGGAATTCGGCGATTCTAGACTCTGGAGACTGGTGGAACCTGTGCACAAAGGGACTTTCTCCAGGGCGATCAGCAATATCCAATGCCTTGAGGACCGCATACAGTTCTGCCGTTCAGATGGAACGGGCAGGGTGTATGGCGAAACTGCAGCTTTGGAAGTCCACAACAACGGGACATCCCACTGATTCTACAGATTTGAACCCATCCGTATAAAACACATTAAAATTGTGCTACTGAGATCGTAGCTATACAGAAGGAGAGGAAGAGAAGAAGAAGAAAGCTCATTGGCGATATCCTATTGCTGTCGACCTTCATGGCGGACTGGAGGTTCGACACCTCTGGTCCCGGGTTCGAATCCTGGCCTGGGTATGGGCATTCTTTGCGAATGTACTTTCACTTAATGAATTTCAGCATATGTTCCTCATCGTCCGGATTAGCCAAAAGTGGATGAAAAGCGACGCTAAACAACAAAAACCAAGGAATGCGTTTTCAAGGAACGCAATTATGCATAAGCTGTGTCTCCTGCTGCTTTGGGGCTCCAGCTACGGGACGCGCACATGTTCGAATCTCCTGGGGGAATCTAACAACATTCTCATGAGATTTCGGCCTGTGTATGGGGCCGGTGGCCATCCACGATCGCGAGGAAATTGGAAAGCTAGGAATGAGCAGCGTAACCCGGGGTGGGAGTTCGTCGTGCTGACAACATGGCACTCCGCAGGTGGGAGTGAGACCGGCAGTCGGTAGGTAGGCCCAGATTCTCACGGTTCGTTGGCCAGGAGTTATTGTTATTATTTATTATTATTATGCATAGGCCAGTTCTCTTCTTAATGAGCTTTCTTCTTCTTCTCTTCCTCTCCTTCTGTATAGCTACGATCTCAGTTCTCTTCTTTTTCACGGTTTTATTTCAATTCTTCAACTCACGTTTAAGAAACAGATTCAATACAGTGATGGCCAATTTGTCTACTAATATCTTTGCCACCGACTGTACATAGTAGGAGGAAGATTTAAATAAGATCATGTATATCTCAACTGCATGTCTTCTATGGCGATAAGGACCTTTGTCTAGAGGTGCTTGTTTCCTTAGGTTGGGCGTAGCTAACCCTTTATTTGCGAAGTAAGCTGCCTACTGTGTAAAGTTAGTTATATAAGAGGCCGTCATAAATAACCAGCACAGATAACCTTGAGTTGAACTTTTAATTTTTTTTCTGTTCTTCTTACTCAAGTTTGAAGTGAAAAAGGTGGTGGCATGATTACAAAGCTAATAATTATGCACAGAATTTATTTTATTGTTATTTGGCGTATACTGGCTTGTACTTATTATGTGCTCAACTTCAGGCCCGCTCTGGTTAATGCACTTCATGTGTATTCAAGAGTTTTCAGGGGAAGGCAACTTGTTGCATTGGACTTAGGCCCCCTATTTAGGGGGCTGTAGTTCTGGACCTCCAGCGGAGAAAATTACTTTTAAAAAAGGCCACAGATTTTTTTTAATGAGATCTTTGAAGTTAAATGTTACAGATAATCATATGGCATTACTGCAACTTGGCCCAAAATTATAACTGGAATCATATATGGGAAGGAAGGAGGGCATGATGTTAACTCCAGCCCCAGTTCAGTGGCTAAAAGGGGCCTGTCATGCCATTGTTTATAGAAGATATGTTTGTTAGGATAATTGTATTATGGTGTCCAGTTTTTACCCTGAACAGGACTTGGTATGAGGAAGCAGAGCAGAGGGGGGGGGGGGGAGGATAAGGTATAAATTACCATCATGATGGATGGGCCTCTTTTAGGCTGTACATCCTTGCCTGATTGGACTAATTTGCTTGAAACTCGAAAGTTTATTCCCACGATGGCGTATAGTGGTAACGACGCATTGTAATCAAGTAGGAATAATCCCGGGTTCTATTCCCTGTGCAGGTACATAGTGGCTCGAATCCCACTTTAATTTGTAGGTCCAGTATCGATTAGGCTTTTCGTGCATAAAGTGGACTTGAAAACGAGCTCTAAAACCTATCTTAGCGTAATATTGTTGTCCGTGTGTGTACGTTTTCGTGAGCCAGAATAAACCGGAAAGATGCAGACCACTGTCAAGTGGTGTGATTTATGAACAACAATAAAATAAAATATTTGTGCAAAAATCTAGTAGTGTATTCAAAATCCTCATACTTCAGCCTTCAATCAGATCTCCTGCAAAGTCAGCGTAGATCGACATACGACAAAATAATATTCACCCGACGATATCACGACTCATCGTAGCGATTAGCCTAAAAGGGCAGAAAAACGATGTAAAATAACCAAATCATGCTGGGACCTACAGTTTCGTAGCGCGTTACGCTGAGGACTATACTACAAAGGGTGGCAAACTTAGGTTGTCAGCTGTTGACATTGCATTTTTGTGACATCACTGACCGTTATGCATTTGCAGCTTGGAAGCGAGTCATAACTCCCGATTCCACCAATCAGCAAGCGAGTCGCTGACGTCATCTTAACGCACCACCTATCGCAGCCTCTCCCGCTCACGATCTACACCGTTGGTAGGCTCGCCGGTTAGGTTCGCGCCAAGTGGCGTTATTCCCAGACTAATAACGGCCCTCGGAAATGTTCACCAAATTGTTATTTATTAGAAGCTATCTCCAAAATCAAAGGAATTGGAAACACATTGAAGATTCAGCCATACAGTTCGTTGCAGCAGTCCTGCGTTCCGGTTGTGATTACCTGCATTTGACTTTCAATGAGGTTTTGCACCCATATGCAACAGACTGGAAAGCTTACATGCTTTGGCAATGATTTCTTTCTCTGAACAACACGGCAGGTAGCGTGTTACGACTTTATGAGGGCATCGATCTATGTCACGTATAAGGGGTTAATCAAACACGGAAGTGGAAATTGTACCTATATTATTCCCTGTTTTTATGTACTCCAGTCTGCATTGGACAAACTTTTGACTCGTAACGTAGTTCGTTTCAGAAGTGTCTCAAGCCTTACAACACGAAATTTGTTGTTTTTTTATTCAGTTCGGCACATGTTTTTATCTTACAACAAAATTATCGTCTAATATTGTTGCCAACCTAGGTTATACGTCACTTTTTCTCTTCGCTCAGGAAATGGTTATTCCCAAACCCGTCAAGTTACACGTGACCGCCATTGGTCTAAAAACAACAGATTAACATGGCGCCAGCCATAGAACTTCAAATAGTTTCATTTCTTATCCAATTTTCTCCCGTGAAATTAGCTGGAAAACAATCACTCATGACTTGAGCCATTTATTGATTACTGGTATTCAATACAGGGTGTCCGGCCTTCAGGTAAACAAAAAGAACAGGCTATAACTGTCTAATGAATTGATAGAAATGTGCAAGCAAATACTCATTCGATAGGAAATATCTTCCAAGATTTTATATCCAACATGGCAACACTGCAACTGCCACGCTGCGCGCTGCATGATGGGAAATCGCAAAATTGATGGGCCTCACCGATGCCGTAGTGGTAACGTCGTCGCCTTGTTAATCAAGGGATCCTGGGTTCGATACCCGGTGGAGTCACATGGTACAGTGGTTCGGATCCTACTTTAAACTGTAGATCCAGTCCCTATTAACCTTACTGTGCATAAAATAGACTTCAAACAACAATTCGATTCAATAATATTGAAAAATATGTCAATGGACGAGGCTTCAAAATTAGAAAACCCCCTCGACGGTTTTCATGTTATAGGTGTGTTTCACCTACGTCACAAACTGTTGCATTGTGGGATCGAGCAGCCATGATTGTGGCGAGTTCTTGTGAACATTCGGAATTCAAGCGGGCCGGAAAGGGGGGGGGGGGGGATTTGAACCTTGTTTACGATGGTATACGTTGTGCAATATTAGGTTTAGGTCTAACACGTTTATCCTAGAATTTTCCGAAAAAGAACAGAAGGTGTAATTCACGGCACAGAATTTTCCGATTGTTGATTAGAATACGCCGTCATGGCGAGAATAAATCGTGCCAACATTAATGAACAAAACAAACAGTACAGAGCGGTGGGGTGAACATTTCTTTTCAGTTAAGTTCATATATCGCATTTCTCTGTGACTTTTAGTACAAATGGATTTAACTGGTGTTTTTTTTATCACACTTGCAAGTAGCGTTTCCTTGTTATTGTTTTATTTGGTAGAAAGGTGTTGATAAGTTTGACGATAAAAATGATGACATTCAAAGTTAAATTCATCTTGATAATTGCACGCTTGTACTTGATTATTTATATTTCATTCATTAACACAAACTGTTATTAATTGTTATCCTATTCATGAGAAAAGGTGCTGGTAGTATGTTTTGCGTACTGTCAGAAAAAAGCACTGCTTGGTTAAAACATGTTGATGATATATCAAAGTATCTCAAATTGATTGATTTATTTGGTTTATTTTACTTTGTTTTTCTTCTATATTTGTCTAGTCGTTAAGGTCAGTCATGCCCAGGCCGAGATTCGAATCCGGGACCCCTACGTAGTGCGTTGTGCTAACCACTCCGTCACTGAGGCCTGCATATCCGAAATTGTTAAAGCAAGGAGTGAAAATATATTCACGGTTAGCCAGTGAAGCCAACCCCAGCATAATGGTGCTTAATCTCGCACAAGTTTAAAATGTCGTTTGTATTTGTAAGTTGGGGATATAAATTAAACAAGAGCGCCGCTGTTCGTGGTAGTTGAATTTTCTCAGACTTTTGACGTGACGTGTTAACGTCGAACCTACCCCGTTGGTTGGACGGTATTTATGTTTTTGTTATAAATTAATATTAATAATATCCCAGAACAATTTAGTAGTATGTAGCATAATTTCGGAGTTCAAATGACACATGGATGTCCAGAAGGGGCAAGGGGAGGAGGCCCTTTCTGGAAAATGAATGTCAACCATGAAATAATATATTTCACATATATTATTTCATTTCAGTAACACCAAATTATGTAAGGGCGTTGCAGAAAAATGCTAACTTCAAATGGAATTAGTATCTGTTGACGAGGCAACTCTATTGTGGGGGAAATATACCTAGTTTACCCCCACCCCTGGAAAAAATAATTTGCTTCATTTTCCCTGGTGGAAAAAATACTACGGGCATCCATGAACAACACTTTTTCTAAACAGGAGGTTTGCAACGCTGCTGTTAGCCTCTGACCGAAGGTTTACACACGTAGGGTTTTGGCCCACTCTTCTCCACCCAAATAGGTTAGGCACTGCTCGCTTGCGGTCAGCAATTTGTAAGGCAAAAATCAGAAGGGTTACAACTTTTCACAAGCAAAAGCCGGGAGTTCCCATGCGCTATGCCGTCTGGTGCTGAAGTGTAGTAATCTAACAAACAGGATCTCGAACACTGGTGTCGACCCGAGTTGAACTTTATTGTTTACGAATTTTGCATATAATTATATTTTACTAGAACTAATACCCCGCCCCCCATTTCGATTGGGTTGTACGCCACTGCCCCGTTCCCGTTTCCATAAACCCTGCGTACGCCACTGTTCGCTGGGTATTGTGCCGTCACCACCCACGCTCTACTGATATCCCTTTCATCGATGAGAGCGACGCGCAGTTGGAGTCGCCAGCACCTGCAGCGAATACCAAATGCATGTCGAGAACTATTACGGTCGAATTACCTCATGGAGGCAACTGGCGGTTCTAAATATGCATAGGACTCTGCTCCCTAACAACCCTGTCAGGCGGAGGGACTACAGCCACAAAGGAAACCGTGTAACGTGTTGGAGGCACGTGGCGTGTCCTTGCCCTTGATTATAATGGGCCCCTTTTCTTCACGGCAGTGTTGCAATCTCGTGCAGGTCGATGGTCATATGTTACTACTAACAAATATCTTGTGAGTAAAATAAAATAGATCAGTGATGGTTTACAATATTTGGAACCAATGAGGTAGATGTTCTAGAATCGCCGAAACTGTTTCCCGCCTAAAGCAAGTTGAATGCGAAGTTGACTTGCATCACCCATGTACTACTGCTATCAGCGGGTAAAGCCATCACCTGTTTTAGACGAAAGCATTTTCCTTAACATTTTACGCCATGACCAAAAAGCTACCGTGTAAAGTGAGAAATTTTATGGCATTTCAGATGCCACGGCATATTTCATGGCATTTCTCAAGGGTAGGATCGATCCTGTTTCCGTAGCATTTTTCGTAGCATAACCAATCAGAAGCGACCTCTAGATCACGAGTGCAGCTGTAATGGCGGCCGCACGAGATGTATCACTTCACATTTTTAAAAGCCGATAACTATTGAACCGAGAGGAATAACGTTTCGTGTAAAACGTTATTAGGTACAAAACAATGGCGCTGCTTAAATACAGTATTTACAACGTTTACTGTACACGTATAGACGAATATTTTAGTTGTTTCAAATGTAAACACCGTGCACTCATCATAGATGGTGTAACTCGACGTGCCTTTCGTGCTGTATATGTTATACATTGTAATCGCAAAAGCTAGCCGAGAAGTTACATGTGTGTAAAGTGCTGTCTGCTATAAGCATTTTGGAAGCTTTTACATAGCATGTATTGCTTTCGTCTAAAGAGGACTTACGAATGTACATATCCAGGAATTTCCATTTGGACCGTGTAAGTTCGTTGTTAGGTGTGTATGGATAAAATTTAGAGCCAAATGACCATAAATTAGGTATTTGTGAAAAAATTTAGGGGCGGGTGGTGGGGGCAGGGGTAGAAAAATTCAGAGCTCCCGGCCGCAATGGCGCCTGAATTTTTAAATTCAATGCTAAAAAAATATTTTTCGAATATTTCGAGTTCTTATGAAAATTTTCATTACCTTTCTTTAAAATAACGAGTACGGTATGTGTTCTTAATGTTCGTGTGTTTTCTGTGTCACTTGAAACATTAAATGATGATAACAAACATACCATTATAACTTATTTTACTGTTCCCAGCCGAATTTTCAAATCTGCGGCGATATTGTAAAATCTGCCACATATTGCATAGTTATTCATGCTGTTACTAGTTGAGCCTTCTTTCGGAAGACCACAATACATTATTTTAATCCAATCTTTTAAATGTTTTAAGATCATATTTAAAAACGTGTAGCTTTATATTTAGTTGGAATCCTCTATTTATTATTTGAAAAAAAAGAAAGAAAAGCTGGGTCCTGAGAAAAGGGGCTTTAGCCTGAATTAGTGAAAGAGGAGTTTACAGGATTCTTGTTGGGGAACCTGATGGTAAGAGACCTGTAGGAAGGCCAAGACGAAGATGGAGGGATAACGTTGAGATGGACCTAAAGGAAATCGGTAGGGATGGAAAAGAGTATATAGATCTTGCTCAGGATAGGGACAGATGGAAAGCCTGTGTTGCTGCAGCCATGAACCTTCGGGTTTAAGAAGGCTAGAGAGTTAGTTAGCCTGAATTAGTTTGATTTTCTATCCCTGGTTAGGGGTGTATGTCAATAAATTACTGCCGGGAAGAAACCACGTGATCTGCTTACGCACCTGCAAGGGAAAATTGCCATTCTCAAAAGATGTTAACTCGGTGATATAGAAGAGGTAACTTCCTTGTAGTACGCCCCGGTAACTGCAATATGGCAGTCTAACGAGGCTGTGGCATCAGGACCTGAAGTTAATATAATCCTCTGTGAGGTCGTGATGTCATGTGTTGTGTCATAATGTGTGCTGATAGCGTCTTTACAGCGTCAGCTTTTAACCTAGGTAAGGAGATTTTTTTTAGCTCAGGCACATTGGATTTTAGTTATGGTAAGGGGCTGGACCCTGTATAATGTGACGGTTACAAATATCCTAAGTGCTGACACACCCAAGAAGCCTTAGAACACTCGCTGGAGCAACGGAAATTTAAGGAACCTTTCGTGTTTTGTTCAAGCGAATTCGAGTATAGTAGCCCCGTCTAGTTGGCTGCACTTTTTGACTCGCTTTGACTCTCTTTGCACCGAAGCGTCTAGTTCGTTGATTTCGAATCAAGTAGTGTATTTGGTGTCTGCACTACCTTTCGGACCGGTGTATGTTTGGTGTATGGTCACGTGGTGCGTGCTAACTAATGAAATGACCGTTTAAAGCAGCAGACAGGCATTTGTTGAATCTTCTGAACTTGAACACCGCTTCCCGTCTAGTTGGTTGACCGTAATTTCCTTGCACCACTCCGACACTGGATACACCTGCACTGCACCGAGTGTCACAAAGTGCAGCCAACTATACGCGGCTAATGTTTCGTTCCCAAATTTCACTGCGGCAGGCGGTGAAACTGATGAGATTGGGTGAAGCGACGGAGAAAGTTCGAATGTCACCTCAAGTCTGGAAGCATCCAGCAAGTGGGGCAGTGTTTCTCAACCGCCGGGTCGCGAGAGGTTCTCCTGAAGTTTGCAACGTGCAGCCCGAGTTAGCAACACTTGTCCAACAATGTCCTTTTGTTGGGGTCGACTGCGATAACAGGAAATACTTTCTCGATAGTGATGGTGAGCAATCAAACGATCTAACAGGGGGACGCGTTGCTTCCCGCCTCAACATATTGGACGTTGATTTAGTCAATTTAGTTCATTAACAAATATGCTGAAGTGGAAATATTCTGATCAATTCGAATATTTCGGTGAAATGGAAGATGCCAATGAAAATCAGCTAATTAATTTAATGATATTGGCCAGAGGAAACTAAAGATTCCATTATATCAGGGGGGACGCGAAGGGGTACTTGCGCACCCCTTAATTTTCTTCCGCACCCCCTCTTCAAATCCTATGTTCAATCGAAAATACTATCTCTTACAATTCTTCTTTGTAGCTAATCAGTGGTGATTTATTCATTCTAGTTTTTTGGACTTTTAACCACTGTTATTTTTTAAAGAGAGATTTACCTGCGTTTCGGAGGCTGAATCTGCCTCCGTCTTCAGGGTAGCGTGTAGTCGTTAGGTCACATAAATGGTTGCCTAGGAGGATCATTCTTGGTGGCCTAGGCTTCACGGCGTCTGTCGGTCACAAATGTACAAATAATTGCCAGGTAAGATTATGAGTGACCCAGGCTCCGCTTTGTCAGATGACCACGTCGAGGTCTCTTTTTAAAAAATAACAGTTGTTAAAATTCCAAAAAACTAGAATGAGTATCTCTTACAATGTATTGCAAAGATTTAAAAAAATGTGTTGTTACAGTCAAGAAGAATTTTATTTTGTATTTCTATTTCACTACGTAGTTCAATAAGGCTGTAACATGTGTCTGAAAGTTTACATTCTATGACCACTTTCTTGGGGGTATAAGACGCAGTACAAATGTCACAATGGACGTCCAGAAAGGGGCCAAGTGGGGCTACGGCCTCTACTGGAAAATGATTGTCGATAACATATGTTTCACACACATAATTTCATTTCACAGTAATTTATGTTAATTCAGAGCGTTGCATGAATGTGATAACTTCACATTGAAGAAGTGTTTCTTTATCCTAGAGAGCAACGCTATCAGGGAGAAAAATATGCCTCGCTTGCCTTGCCCCCTTCCCCATCCCAGTGCAAGAAAGAACTCGCTTATCTCTCCGTGGGAAAAATCCTTCGGTCGTCCATGTATATCATCGGTTTTAAAGAACCACTCATAAATTTATCCCTTGCGTCTTTCTTGAACAAGCTGTTCCTTTCAAATTTCCAAACATGTTGTTGTTGTGTTAAAATCAAGCAAAAATTAAGCAAGTCGCAAGTATTCTTCAGTTTCATTGGCATATTATCATAAATGCTTGACAGCTGATTTGTATTTGATTTAGTGGCTAAAGCATGATGTTTTCTTTATTTTCAACATCGCAACCTCTATAAATGTCTTTCCGCACTTCTAAATGATTAATCCGGCGCCGCCGTTGCATTAGATCAAGTCGTCAACTAATTTAAACCAAATTTTATATTTGTCAAAAAAGTCTAGACAATATGGAACTAATACTCTATTTAAAGCTATTTACGAGTAAAGTTGTTGCGATCGGGGCATCTATTTTTTTAATAAAAATGAATTTACCGGGCCGCGGACTATTCCCCGTCCGGCCAAAGAACAAACTTGAGATTCTATTTTTGTCTTTGAAAGGCAGGGATGGTCACTTGAACCCTTGAACCAATCGGCTTGGTCTAGTCGCCATGGGAAGGGGAAATTCTTGAGGTAATTCTGCTTGACAGCAAAACGGCGAAGGCATTCCCAACAACCCCAAGTGGGGTAACGGTCGCCGCCTGGTAGGAAACAAATGGATCTCCAATTCTCTCCACCTGACCTGGGAGCGAAGGTGTTTGTTGACAGCAGAAGGTGTTATTTACGACAGCAAATTTCAGGAGTTTGGCAACGGCGCTTTTTGGAGACGAAAAGTCTCCGTTTGTCCAAGTTGGATCTTGGCTGGACAGTCTGTAGGCAGGGGTGTTTAGGTCCGGGGATTTTAAATAAATTCAATTCAGGTCCAGAAGAGAAAATAAGCAAGCGTAAATCGGTTCTGGACCGTAGAGATTTTTTTTTTTATCTGTAAAGTATTTCAATTCCGTCCAGGAACCTTTTTTTCCCCCGCTGAATTTAAATTCGATCCAGGAACCTTTTTTCCGGATCAACTTATATATATGATCCTGGAACCTTTTACCCGGCTGAATTAAAATCCGGTCCAGGAACTTTTTTTTCCAGATCAGTTGAAATAGGGTCCCAAGTTCCGTATTGAAATGAAACAATACGCTACTTGGTCCGAATTGAAATTGTGCGAGAAAAAATGTTCCGGTTGTGCAGCGGAACCCATTAGAATTTATGGTTTCCTGGACCTTTAGCAACCCTGCAAGTTGGCAACACTGGAATATCACAGTCTTCATGGAGTAGCACCGACGCAATTTTGTGTTTTTTGCCAGCAGATCCTCGGACCAAGTGTGAAGACGAAGCTGCATGTCATTTGCGCACTGCATTTGGCGAGCAGCCGCCTCCTTTACTGGCAATTAAGTGCAGTGATGTAACTCCGTAAACAAAAAAGAGTGGATGACTTGTTAACTGCTTTCGGCATGCAAACCGAAACAGCTGAGTTGCCATGCGGTGGTGCGTTACAGCGTCCGAAAGGCCTTGCTTTTCCTGCGGCCCTTTTCTGCGAATTTCGTTTCCTGGGATGGATGAAAGATCCGAAGTGATCTTCTCGACTGGGGGAGGCGGTGTCGGCAAAGAGGGCAGCGGGCATCCAATCAGATGTGTTGACGGCAAGGGCGTAGTTCCAGCGCTACTGTTCGTCTTTCCTCTCTAAACGTTGAAGGTCTCTGCTAAAATGCTGCTGCTTAACGAATCTGCTTTCATTATTCAGTCACCATGGGCATAGCATCAACCGGTCCGTCGAACCCTCGACCCCTCCCCCTGGAAATTAGCATTGTTCTTTTCAAGTTTAATCAGGAAAATTATTATTTTTATTGCAATATTGATTGATCGAATTAAAATTGTTGAGTACGTCGACTATATGGCCATTTTGCACCCTTCAATGTATGCGGGGGAATATTCCCTTACCTAAAATTCGTCCTTAAAGGTTAAAAGAGGGGTTATACGAAGCCCCTTGAGTGCAAGTTTGTAAAAGGACTTGCACAAGACAAACACAACACATTAAAATGTAAGAATAAACTAAAAGCTTCCTCACAGGCAGTAGAAGAGTCCATCTCTCACAAAAAACTGAAAACATTTGATAAAACACTGTCGATGACAAACAGTTGGGAAGATTAAAAGTCTGTCTGAGGAAAGCAAAATTGGCACATTAAATAAGAATATGCCGAATACCTAAAACGACATTGCATATGCGACAAATAGGGTCCAGCCCTTGCGCCAAGTGAGCATGGGTTAGACGTCTGGACATACGCAGTCGAGTGAGAACAACAACATAAATAGTCCAGTTAGTGTTGGAACATGAGTTTTGCCCAACCCTGTATAATCGAACAATCTTTTAACCTTTTTTACGAAGGTAAATCGGTAACTAAACGCACGACCATGATAATAGGCGGCTGAGCAGAATTGCGCCGGTGCCACATATGGGAAAGCAAAGCTAGAGCGGGACAAAGTCACTGGTTCCCTCCCGCCCACTGTGTGGCAACGTCAACCAGGCTGCGTTGCCTAGTTCGAGCGTCATACCGACCTCTCTCCGGGGCACTTTTGTGTCATCCCTGACCTTTCGAGGAAATACTGTCAGTTTGTATCGCATGGAATACAAGGACGAACTCTATAACGAGATCTTTCATTCTCTTAAACCTCCAAACACACGGAGTTGTGCTCTGACGTGGCAACAGCGCGAACTTCTGCAACCCGCCTAATTTCATGTCCGTGCGTTTAGGTCGCAAACTCTTATTAGAAAACTACTAAGTGAGATACTAACTTGAATCCCGTTTTTATTTTTCAACATAATCTCCACCAACATTGATACACTTATCCCATCGCTTTATCAGTCCCCCAAAACCCTCGTTATAAAAGTCTTTGGGTTGCTCTCGCAGCCACAGTCGCACCTCACGTTTAACATCATCATCCGCAAAGGGTTTGACGCCATGGTGATTTTTTAGCGGCCCAAACAGGTGAAAGTTGTTTGGGGATAAGTCGGAGCTGTAAGGCGGATGTTCACGAAATAAACACCATAATTTAGCAATTATCTCCTGTCAGCTCGAATCATCTCCTCCACCAGCAGTGCTGTGGGGCCTGTCGCAATCTGAACAGAACGACAAGGTCGGTCTTCGTCAACAACGTTTGATCGTCCCAGTTGTGCACCGCTTTAAGCGACAAGCACTTCTCACTATAAAGAGGAAACATTTCCTTATGAATATCCTTTGCAGGAAGTCATTTTGTTCACGAAAAAAGCACAACAGCATGCTGCTCTTCTAACGTACATTCCCGAGCACAGTCGTCATTTTAAAACAGCGTGCTTCTGGTATTTAGCGACTGTTGTTAACTATCACCTAATTGAACTGTGCTGCCACCAAATTACACCTTTAGAAACTACCTACTACAAATCAGTTTGTGACTTACTAACTTCCCCTCGTAAAAGAAAAAGATGCAGAATCGTCAAATGCTTTGCCCTACTAGTTTTTTCTACAGTAGCAGATTAACAATCTTATATCGTAGGAACCTGAAGGAAATTGATAAGGATAGGGATATATGGAAACTTACGTTGCTTCGGTAACAATCCTTCGGGTTTAGGGATTCCAGGGAGTTATTTTTGTCTCAAGGATGAAGGGTTGATTTTTTTTAGTTCTATCCCCCAGGTTCGTTCATGTTTCCTCGTAGCCTATTTTGAATGTCTATTTATTGTTAGCTCTTGACGTCACCTCGCCCCTCCCTCAATTAATCCGCCCATGATTTCGAACGTGACAGAACCTGCTAGAAAGTTTCTCGGCGCCAAATTACTTTTCCTGAAATGCGCTTCAAAATAACATGCTTCGCCACACTGGTTCGAAATGAACATCTTGCAGTGCCTGCCTTTATTGCTTTTTTGTTAGTTTCCCCATTTATCATTTAAAACCGGATGCGCTGTATCATTGTTCTTTAAGGTTTAGCAAACAACTGATAGTACTAGATCATTCGTTGCAAAATGTCACTCGTTCCTGTAGTATCTGCAGTAAGTGTGCATGTGAAGTCAGCTCTAACGGATATTCGGGAAGCACCGTTATGCTAGTTATCACTGTAGCAAGACCAACGAACTTGTTAAGATCGTTACAGTAGCTTAGGAAGTGAGTTGTACACCCAACGGCAAAAGAAAGAGTAGGCGAAATGTCCATTACCATTTTCATTCGGTCTGAAATTACATAATGTGATGATAATAATTGAGATAAAGACGTCAATAAGCAGAGGGCATTATGCGCTTCGAACCTACATAATTTCATTCCTTAAAACAAAACAGGATGTAGAATAAAAATGCAATGAAAATAGCGATGGAAAATTTGCCTACAGTTATCTTTGCTTGACGGATCCAGAAGTTAGTTTGTTAGTAGATTGATTGAATTAAATTTTTGGTTGCGTCGTCACAGTAGGCCATTTTACACCCTTCAATGTATGCGGGAAAGATCCTTTTATCTCAAACCCTTACCAAAAATTTAAAAAAGGGCGTAAGAAGCCCCTTGAGAAAGGTTTAAAATGCAGGTTGTAAAATGGACCTGCATAGGACAAACACAAAACACTAAAAAAGGTAAGGATAGTTTAAAACGACCTCACCTAACTGAGAATCAATTCGCTCTTGCACTGTTTTGTATAAACATTTTACCGTACTGAGACCAAGTTGATTTCCTTTGTCTAGAGATTAGAGATTTGCAAAAATAGGTGTCGCAAGGCTGTGATAGGTGCTATTACTGTACGTCGTTATCGTAATTCCTCTCATTGGCACGATAAACTGAACGATCAGACATGAGAGTAAAGATAATAAGAGGGGGGGGGGTCTCTGGTTCGATTCTCTCTTGAGGCACATTACACAGTGGTTCGGATCCAAACTGAAACTGTCTGTTCAGCTTGGTGATAAAGCCAAGAACGTTTGAATCTTCGAAAATATTAAGCATAATAATATGTCCAAAAACATGGCAGTTGGTTAGGGGCTATCGCCCTCCTCATGGAGGAGCACCTGCTTACCTTCCTCTCTGCTGAAGCGATTATCGTATTGCCCTACAAAACCAAGGGTTTCAGGTTTGATATCAGTATAAGACGTGGATTCGTCGAATCTAAGACAATTACGATCACTTGCCTCTTTAATAATAGTTTGACAATTGTGACGAGATTGACTGACCTTGGTCGGAAACAAATTGGAATTCCGACTTATTCTATTCAGAAAGCATAAATCTAACTCAGCGTACCCTCATTAGTATCTATGGCAAGAAGTTTCCAAGACACAAAAAAGTAAAGGTTTGTTTAGATATGCTGGAATGAAATGCTCCTGCGTCTATCATAGACCCCACTGAGAAGTTCGATAGATAGAAGCTAATATACATTTATAGCCCCGGACTGAACCCTTTACGAGACCTCACAAGGCGCGTAACAATGGGGTAGAACACAAAGGCTTTTGTTAACTAGTAATTAATTATCAATTAACAAAGAATTGAATGATTTCGAAAGATGTAAACAAATCCAACGTTTATTTGACTTCAGCCCCCCGTGGAGTGATTACAGCTGTCCGTGGGAAAATTAATTTCAAACTGGTTTGTTTGGAATATGGTCGCAGATGTCCAGATGCGTCATTGTGTTTGCTGTATCTGTCAACAATTCGTCATTCATTCATGTCGGTGGAGGAGGGCCTTATTTGGTCTATTTTTGATCTCTCCACCGAAGTTCCCGAGTTCGAGTTCGGTATATACAAGGTGCGGCAGAATTCATTAGACAGTTTGAAATTAGCGCCATTCACGTCTGCCGATAGATAAGTGAGCTGTTTCACTCGTTATTTAGTGAAGCAGCTCAAAGCCTTCAGTAGACATGGAGGTCTGGTCAAGTGAGCACTGCGCGTATGCTGTGGTGCGGTTTTTCAAGAACAATGACTCAGCTACTGCAATGCAACATGACTTCAGACATGAGTTTAATATCGGAAGAAATGGGAAGGTTCCAACACGCCAGACAATTTTAACTTGGGTGGAAAACCTTCAGAACCACCGCATCTGAAGGAATCCATAAGAGTTGAAATTCAGAACATTATGCTGCGCAAGACGATTTAATCTGTTATGCAGCGTGGAGAGAGATGTTTGCAGAACAATGGAGCTCATCTCATTGACATTATTTTCAAATCGTAAGCCCCAAATGAAATGCTTTTGTATGTACTTTGCAGCAATATAAGTGCTTGATCATTAGTTTATATTACAATACATAGTTTTGGAATTTCAAACTGTCTAATGAATTCTGCCGCACCTTGTATTTACATATCTAACCATTTTTAATACATATTAATCCGTTCATGGTTATGAACCTATCAACTCATCCCTCTTATTTTTTCTGTGCTCGCCCCTGATTTTATGTATCAATCTTTATAGAAAAATACATTGGAAACAATAAATCCAGCCATTTATATCATAATTACTACTGTAATGTCGAAAAGAGATACGAGTACACAAACATGCAAGCTTTTTCCTTAAAAGCATTTCCTTTACCATATCTGAAAGTTGTGTCCTGTACTAGGAATAGACACACAGTCACCGTATGCGTAACGCTTCCTAAGTTACCCATTTCTTTCTTTTGTTTTTTATTGCCGTCACTTCCTATGAACATTTGTTCTGGAAATCGACGACAGTTGCAATGCATTCAGTAACCTTGGCAAAGTAATGGTTGTCGTAAATTGCACGTGCAGGTTTCAGGAAGATGTATTTGGTATTCTTAAGGAGCAGTTTAGCCTTTCATGTCACAAGATATCCCAACAAGTGGACACTGGGAATGGAATTAAATAGCCATTTCATTGTCTCCTATCTGTCGCAACAGATGGTCCATAAAACATTCATTTAGTGCTGCAATGTGCTTCCGAGTGAGTTTTACACAAACATATACAGAGACAGGCAGGCGGACAGGGAACGATGTTTCATGACTAGAACTCGAATTGTCACCCTTTTCTGATGCGTCAACAATGAGAAACCAATCATAATTAGGGCCTGAAGGTTTCAAATTTATACCACAAACTTTGGACATTTTTGATGGTTTGCATTTTATTTTTTACTTGTAAGGGTATGCGGGATTCCGAAAAGTCGGCACCGGTATCAGGAAAAGCAAATCCCGTCCCGATACCGAACAGTCTGGAAGTCATTTTAAAGTGGTTAATTCTCGGTGTTTTCTGCATTTTTAATGTATGAAACCTCTCGGAAAGTTAGTTTTTATTCCAAAAAATGTAAAAACAGTCACTTAAGGGTAAAATGGCGTGTGGAATTTGAGATTTTTACAGTATCTGGAAATTTCGAACATTGGCCTATTTGTAATTATTCCTTATGATGTAATGTAATTTGGGCCTATGGACGTCAGATGGGCGCGTGGTTGTGTGGTAACAAAATATCTGTGAACTAGAGGAGAAAAATCTCACAGCTACAATGAAATGCGGTGGGGGATCAATAATGGTGTGGAGGCTGTATGAGTGCCAATGGTGTTGGGGATTTGGGTTTTATTGATGGTACAGTGAACCACGCACGTGACATCAACATTTTGAAGGTGCAGCTATCCAATTCAGTTAATATCATGGGGCTTACTGGTGACTACATCTTCACCCAGGACAATGACTCTGGTTATTGTACAACGCCCCATGTTGGATGTAAACACATCCGCAATCCTGAACATATCCTATCGAGAATGTGTGGCATGTTCCCGAAGAAAGTATCCAAAAACACCACATTTCCAACAAAATGACCTCAAGCGCGTTTTGGGTAGTCAGTCCCATAACGGTTGAAGGAAATCATCAAGAGGAAAGAGGGCCCCAACAGGTATTAAGGATATTACACACACCTATCATTGTATGCCGCAAGTATTATCGTTGAATACTTTTTTGACCTCAAATTACACATCTTGTCTTTTGTTTTTCTGTATTCCTTCTGTTCAACTACCAAAGGTGTTCCTTTCCTGTGTAATTTGTACCTCAATAGTCTGCACTAAACTTCTGTGCACATGTACTTCCGTCTTCGTTCCATTTCTGCTTGTTAGGCATGCTTCTGTGTGAGACCTGTGCTTAGTGGAATACGTTTTTGAGTCACTGTACGAGGGTGGTTCAATAATTATTGTCCCTGACATATAAGCAGTATTATTTTTCCACAAAGTCCCCCTTCACAGTAATGCACTTCTTCCACCTATGCTGTAAAGCCACTATGCCAGCTTCAAAGAATGTCTGTGGCTGAGCCATTCTTCCGCAGCGTCCATAACAGCAGCATTTGAGGGAAAATGCGTCCCCTTGAGGTGCTCCTTCAACTTCGGGAACAAATGAAAGTCACTAGGGCGAGGTCGGGTGAGTAGGGAGGGTGTTCCAACACATGGAAACCAGCAGCATGGATTGCGGCACCAGTAACATGGCTTCTGTGTGCTGGAGCATTATCGTGGTGAAACAGCACTTTTCGCCGCAACATCCCACGCCGTTTCTCCTTGATTGCTTCGCGTAACTTAGGGATTAGGGCTGCATAATAGTCCCCAGTAACAGTGTGTCCCACCAGGTAGTCAATAAGGAGCACACCCTTCGCATCCCAAAACATTGTGGCCATAACCTTGCGTGCTGATGCTTGCACCCTGAATTTGCGGGGGGGAGGTGAATTGCTGTGCCGCCACTCCATACTCTGTCGTTTGGACTCGGGATCATAGTGGTGGAGCCATGTCTCATCCACTGTCACAAATCTATCACAGAACTGCTTCAGGTCTGCCCCCATCAGCTCCAAACCAGCCCTTGAACATTGAACTCTGTCTTTCTGTTGTTCACGGGATAACATTTTGGGGACTCGTCGCGCTGACACCTTTCTGAATCCCAAGTGTTCATGCACAATGGTTTCCACTGAGCCTACAGAGATGTGCATGATGTCTGCTAACTGTTGCACCGTGATTCTTCTGTCAGCCATAATCATGTCATGCACAGCATCAATGTTTTCTGGGGTGGATGCTATTGCTGGAGGACCAGCACCAGGAGCCTGTTGACAGCTTTCCCTGCCGCAACGGAAATCGTGGCACCAGTTTTTTACCACCTGGTAGGTAGGAGCCCCATCACCCAACACACTGACCATGTCCTCATGAATCTCCTTTGGGCTTAGCCCCTTTTTCTGGAGGTACTTGATGACAGCTCGTTGTTCGGTTTTCTCCATTTTTCAAACTAAGTGCCACCTCTCACACCTAAAACGAGAAAAACAAATTTACTATAGCACCTACGGTTCTGAAATTTTGCATATAGGCATCTAAGACATTAGGCTATAATATCCCCATCATTCATTGCAATTCATATACTTTAAGTATGCCGGGGACAATAATTATTGAATCGCCCTCGTATGTATTCTGTATATCTTATTTGGAGCTTTTGCATTAACCACGGGTGTAAGGTGTGACCCTTCCACGTAAGTACACCCAAATGTCAACCTCACTTCCACGTAGTACACCCTGAACTGCATTTTGCAGTCTGGCGTCTGGACTTACATCCAGTGTGGGGCTCGTGTTGTGTTCTGTTCATTTGAGTTTGTGATTGCCTTTTCATTAATTTCATCTTTATCACCATTCGTCCTCGACTTCGCGATTAGCCAAAATCCTCACAAAAGCGACGTAAAATAAGCTAAACCAGTGAATTTTGTATTCAATAAAACTTCATAAGTTGTCCAGAAGTGATGGTCCACATGTGCTACCATATTATTGATAAATTTTCCCGTAAAAATCTTGAGCTTTTTTGCATTTTTCTCTCGTTTTGATCAGATTAAACAACGTCATTGTTCATTTTTCAGCAACAGTGTCATCTTTTCTGCAATTGTTACACTCATTTCGATCTGATTTCTAACCTCTTTCATACAATTTCCCGTTATATCTGAGCTAAATATTTTGCCATTTTTCAGACAAGAAATACATTTCACTATCCTCCAACCACGGCAATCATTTAAGAATTAACAAATAAGCAAGCAATCACTTCACACAAGTCACGTGTTCTCTTACAGGGGAGTTAGTAAGTAACCATGAATCTTGTCCCGTAGTTGTGTATACACAGCCTTTTCGAGGATGTAGTATCGTAACGAGTCCACAGGGAAGAAATATTTGTTTTTAAGGAAAGTTATTCGGACGGATGTCCTGTGCGCGCTGTGAGACAGTGTCCGTGTTGTGTGGCTGCAGCAGGACAGGACGAGGTTGAACCAAATCTCTTCAACAGGCAAGAATTGTTTGCACCAACGGTTCTTAATCTTCCATTTACCACGGACCCCCAGGACTTATATTTAAAGCCTTCACATTTCTTATTTGGAGTCTTTTGTTACAAGTATCCAAATGCGACATTTACGTCGAGTATCTCTCGTCCACATGCGTGAAACGTCGCTTCATCACTTAACACAATTTTGTTCATTCAGAGATATTGACTTGAAATGGAAAATTTAAGAATTACACAAATTCCATCAATTACCGTTTTGTAAATACACAGATTTCCACTAAAGATTCATATCTTTATGACGTCATTGCATTTTTTTTTAAAAAAAACTAGTTTTTGACACCCTGCATATATGCATTTCTTATTGAAAACTAGAGAAATTGCGCAAATTCCTCATTTTATGTAAAGTCGCGTACTCTAAAGTGAAAGCATGTGATGTACAGTCATGTACACTTGTGGGTTGTAATGATACAACTGAAACTCAACATCCCGAAGTGTCTGTGGCTACCTCACAAGATGTAAAAATATCTAACGTTATATTCATATATACGTATCTTTCTAAAAAAGTTCGCTGCGAGTGATATGTTTTGCTTACTTTATTCATAAAAATCTAGACCCGAATAAGGATACCAGAAAAATAATTACACACACACAGGTGTGCCATCACGAATGGCATCAGTACTTTCAAAGTTCCCTCCTGATAGTTCAAGAGAATCTTTTTGTAAGTAGGGACGGTACTTCTGCCTTTACCGCTAGTAAGCTGTGGATAATGTAAATCTATTTGTAAATAATTCACTTTATTTCATTACATGTATTGAGCATTGATTGCGTATAATTTGTTTGAAAGAAAATTTCCAGCAGAAAGTTACCGTAAAAGGCTACTTAAGCCCCGCGACAAGTTAAGTTTGCAGCAAGTTTCATGTATAATCCACGCGAGAACGCTGCTCAGCATCTCCCGTGCGAGTCTTGCCTTAAGAGCCCGTATCAGCGTCACTCGAAAAAAGCACCGGACAGGTGTCAAATTTTCTTCCTAGTCTTACCAATATTGATTCCATTTCCCCCTTCGAACGCAAATCCATTGCATGGTAGACCGTTTGAAAGTTTACTGGTGGGAGGGTTGCTTTGTCAAAAGAAACAGAAGACAAGGTTCCCTGTCCGTTACTCACCCCACCCCCCCCGGCCTGGAAGGTCAGGCTCTGGCCATAAAAGACCTTTCTTTTGAGCCCGCACGTTTATAACTCCAAGCCGAGAGAGTTTCAGTGACAGGACAACACTTTTTCCGAGTGTCTGAAAGAAGAAAAATACACATTGACGAACATCGCAATACAACTTACATGTAATAGAGCCAAGGACTATTTAGGGGAGGCCGAATCTTCTGTGAGAGACTTACGAAGTACTAAAATTAAATAATGTAAATATGCTTGTTTTGTTTAGCATCTGTCGTATAATCGAGAGAGGTGTATTTCCGTCAAACTTATTGTAAGGGAAGGATTACATTGGGGTCATACAACTTTGGATGACTGTATCAAAGAAGATTTATACACACCACTACCTAAGTAATATGCTTAAATATTATATTAAGAGCTTTACTTTTCGTCAAATGGATCTAACATCCTTTTTAGTTATTCAATAAATATTCAATTCCTTATCTGTTTCACGTGGCCGCGGTGGCTCAGTCGGTAACGCGTCTGATCCCGGGTTCGATCCCCGGCCGGTTCAAATCCGGGAACTTTTCTAACGTTGGAAGCGGCCCCGGCGCCCACCCAGCGTCGAATAACATGGGTACCTGGGGAAACCTGGGGGGTAAAGGCGGTCAGGGGCGTGATGCTGATCACATCACCCCCACTCACGACCGGATCAAGAAAGTGTGGGGCGTTACCCCCACACCCCCTATACGCCTTCATGGCGTGGTGCTAAGCACAGGGGAACACTTTACTTTACTTTATCTGTTTCACAATCACCTTGCCAGGTCAGTTGTTTTTATACAAATTGAAGCGATCTTAACTATTCATGAGCTAGATAATGAATACGTGCTGTTATGTTCCTATTCTTATGCCATCTTTTCCCATTCATGCGATAACAATTAATTAATATTTTAATATTATTAATTTAATATTACTGTTATTTTAACTTGTTTTTATTATTAGAAGAAGGTACCAACATCATAGGCGTGCGCAGACACTCTGATAAGGGGGGGGCAAAAACCTTGAAAATTAAGTCAGATCGGCAAAGAAAAACCTCATTTTATCTCACTGTTTAGGTTTTTTGCATTGATGTGATATATATATATATATGTGTGTGTTCGCGCGCGCGCGCGCGAATGTGTATATTATATATATATATATACCTAGGTATTTAAATTTATTTAAATACATTACGTAATCTATTCATCCGCCCCTTAACAAACCAACAGCAAAAATTATACAGATTGTCTCTGAAATGTGAGCGCTCGTTTTCCTCCAAACCAAACTGTTATAGCAGCAACTGTCTGAATTACTTATTCGTTCTTACTTTCTTTCTGGTAATTTACAATGTATTGGAGAAAAGAAACTGCGAGCGAACCGAGCAAGAAAATTTTTCGATCCAAATTTTTGAAAGTTGAAAACAGTATTGATTTAATAGGGCGCAAAAAAATTCATGGGACGGCATGGCATTCTCTTTTACAATTTTTCTCAATCAGATTGTTCGGCGCCCAGGGCCAACTTCCGCTACTTCCTAGCTACGGCTCGGAAGCTGACAAGACTGCAAAAAAAGCAGGTACCCCGAGCGAAGCGAGAAAGAAAATTTTACGAAATGTATTTTTATTTGTATAAAATTTAAAGTCGAGGGGACAATTGTCCCTCTGCAACCCCCTGCAAGTGACCTGACCGTCTGGAAGAAATAATGCAAGATGGACGTGAAAACTAATTCCGTCTTGAGTATCCTTTTGTCCTGCTACTAGGAGATTCTGCTAGTCTTGCTTTCTTTTAATTCAATGATTTCCGTCCAAGGTTGGAAAAAGGCATAAGGCAATGCCCCCCTGTCCCATTGTGGTTGCACCATTTCCTTTTAGAGTATAATATTGTTTAATAACAGCGACAATATTGCTCTCCACTAAATTTCTGGGTGAAAGTATAATAATATAGGGGCATGGAACGTCTGGAAGGGGGGCAAGGATGACCACACCTTGAAAACGAAGGTCAACCTAAAAGTATATATTTCACAAGTATAATTAGATTTCAGTCATAGTAATTTACATTAATTATTATGTAATGGGGACGCAGGAATGCGATAATTTCAAATTCAAGTGGTGTTTTTTGAGGGGACAGCACTAGTATCGGGGTAATATGCCCCATGAAAAAAATACCTTTCTTGTCCCTTTCTGGAAAAATCTGCGAACGTCCGTGATTAGGGGGCAATCCCCCCCCGCCCGTGCGCACGCCTCTGACCAACATATATGGAATAGTTCATAACATCGAGTAGCAGGATATCTCTCCTGTATAGTGCTGTAAACTAGGGAAATAATGACGGATGTTTTGTAGTAGTGCATAGCTATTCACCCTGTTGCGACACATGTGCAGAACAGGCGGAAGACATTCTTTTGTGTTTTCTGCAGTTGGTGGATTATCCTAAGTGAGATGATTTTGATGTTCTTTCTTTTCTTAACGTAATAAAAACGTGTCTTACAACCTAAGGCGTCATGCTTTGTGCTCCGCCTGAGGATGAATTGTATGATGAAACTGATGAACGGACACTCACAAAGAGCATCCATGTCTGGATTCGAACTCCCGGATGTGCTAACCACTTCATCACGGAGGCCAGTGCTAATGCACATGAACATCAATCCAAGTTAGCCATTTGGAATCATTGGGAAAGTCGTGTAGTTAGTAAAATGTGTACTTTTAGCATTTTTGATACAATTAAAACTATTTACAGCCAATGCATATTACTCGTATAGAACCGGAACGACGAATTTGTGAATTTACTACAGGACTTTTCAAACATCCGCAGATAAGGCTAATACAGTTTCTTGTTCATATCTATCATAGTTATCCTGAAATACACGTATGTCAGTTTTCACGCAACTTACTAGTTTCCAGATATGCTTGATTCTGTTAACTGTACACTCCTCTTATTCATAGTTGCGAACTATCTCTCCGGATCCGAGCATGCATGTGAAAAAGAACTGAATCACTCCGCCACGGGGGGCAGCTTTTCTGATTGTAGTTTCTCATTCGAGTATTTGCAATGAACGTAATTGTCAGCGATGTTTCCTTTCATCGTTACATCTATTTTTGTTATTGAAAACATCCGAGAGGCAAAAATACGACATTAAGGAATTAAAAGACTAAAGAAACTAACTAACTCTTAAATGTTAATAATTAGAAAGATTATAAGTGAACCTTCCCGCCTCGGTTAGCGGTAATAATGATGCTTTGTAATCGACGGGTCACGAGTTCGATCCACGGTTAGGGACATTTAATTAAGTGGCTCGGATTCCACTATAGGCTGTAGGTTTTGTCCCGATTAGCCTTTGTGCAACTAAACATTGCAATTTAGTGCAAAAATTAGCAAGCTTGGGCAGTTTTATTCCTTGTAAGCCTAGGTCTTCATGTTAATAAATTATTATTTATGAAATTGGAAAATAATTTATGCCGAGCGGCCAATTTCTATTCCATGGAGAAGAATCAGATGTGAAACATATATAAAACTATTGGTAGTTATTTTCACTACTAATCAAATCTGCCCAGTGCGAGAGCTGCAACTGTATCGATTGATTTATGTCAATGATATTGATAGTCAATGCTTTTGTCTCCTAGTGTAGGTGAATTTGCACTGAAAATATGTTTGTTCTCTCAGTGTTACCTTCACAATACAATTGGTAACATCCTCCAACTTATAAAAATTAATTTTTAACACTCGTTCCAAAAATAGTGACATGATTTACATAGGATAATAATTGTTATCATTTAACTTCGTAGGCATCGTATTATCATCGTTTGACCCTCCAACAACCAAACAGCAATCCCACAGCCTCTGAACACATCCACCTACCAGATAGGCAGCAGAGTATCTGTAATTTTTTTTTGGCAAGTTTGGAGACTTTTGATTACTTAGTATTACTTAGTACGTATTAAATAATCAATGTCCGTTGTTGATACATGCAGATCTGCAGCTGCCACCTCCAACCACGATTTTACGTACAGCACGTTGTAATAATCTTGCGATCTTATAAAAGCAGGAAATGTACTTGAACATAGCAATGGCCTTGCCCTAAGGGAAGTTTTATAATGGAAAATATTACGTAAGATAACTTCTACTTCTTTAATTTTCGATCGAAAGGCGTCTACCGTACTATAAAAATATGGGGGCTACAGGAAGCTTAGATATGTTGTTGGGGTTTCATCCCCCCTAACCTCCTTGTAGCTCCGTCCCTGGCGGTATGTATTTCGTCCAATGAGTACAAGCTAGCAAAACTGTGAATTTCAACAAGTTTGTAGATAATTCTGCAACTGTTCATAAAAACAGACGTATTTTATTAGTTTCTTGCTGTGGTTCATTTTCCCATTTCAGCAAAAAAGTATTCACACTCTTTGCATACGGTGAGTAAATGGGGGGGGGGGAGGGAGAAGTTGCCCCTTAATAGCCTCACTTAGAAATTTAGTGCAGAAGTATCTAATAACAGTTCTTAAACAACATTATGCTTTTATAGAAATAAAAGTAAATACTATTTTCAAACCTACGAAAGTTCCAAGTAACTACGTAAGGGAAGGGTAGTGTATTACTTCCTATGTAATTGGACTCTCCCACTAGCAAATTTCTTATTAACACCTCCACATATTTTATTCTTTAGTTGTATTATCTGTATGTGTCTGCAGAATAAATTGCCCATATATTGCACATGAATAAATTATGTGTAGTTCTTTTGAATTTGCGGTACTAAACCACGTTTATACGTACAGTAGTCTTTGAACGGCAGAGATGGAAAATAAGCGCCAGCAGAGAACAATGGTGCCACTGAAGTTGAAATTCATCTAATAAAGTGATTTTAGGTGCGTCGGGACACACACGACTCTGTTTTGTTCCCATCAATGTAATAAGAACAGTGAGATGGAATGAAGGCTTTATTTCGTCAGCTGAACTCTTTATCAAGGCCCTTGCTCCCCATAATCGGAGGATCTGAGCACGCCTAAAATTCCTTATACAGAAATAGTGTTATTTGTCGTATATCCAGAAAGTTGATTGATTTGCTTTATTTTACTTCGCTTTTTGTGCCACTTTTGGCCAATTTGCGAAGAAGGGAATAAGTGATGATATGATGAAATTGAAGAATGGACACTCACAAACATCCGCGGCCAAGCCGGAATTCGAACCCGGGTCCCCTGGCGTCGTAGCGCGATGTGCTAACCACTCCCCCACGGTAACCGGCCCCAGAAAGTTGAAAGTGAATTAAATTTCTATGGTGTGTTTTGTATGGTCATTATCAATAGTAAGTCTGTCATATTATTCAACTAAATAATGTCCTTGGAAAAGAAAAAACAACATATAATTAATGTATTTTATTTTACATAAGACCTATGCCTAAAAGTATTTTTGTATATGATGACACAGAACTATCTTATGTTGTGACTTCTTTGGGTCTGACTGTAATATATATATATATATATATGTGTGTGTGTGTGTGTGTGTGTGTGTGTGTGTGTGTGTGTAATTGGTGATAAAATAAATCAGTAAAGTATTAAGTAAATATATTTTATCCCCCTACTTACAAATCATGAAAGGAGCCAAATTCGAAATTAAGTTGAACGGACGTTCAAAATGTTTAAAAATAGCACTATTTCCATAACAGATCATCAAGTATTTTTTACCATTGACCCTCAGAAATATCTCAAACTGACAATGAACGTTCATTGAACTTATTTATGATCGACAGCTAAAAAGTCATTCATTTGCGTGGCTGGTTGATAATCCACCACCAGATAGAATTTACACAATATTTACCTAAAAACTTTGAGTAAAGTCACCTTCCCCCTAAAAAAAAATCCCTTGGTAATAGACTTTCGTGTTCTCACACACAAAAAAAGTTATAATTTGGCACAATTTTTCTTTTGCAGGCAAACCTTTTGTAAAGGTGTACTTGAGTCTGTGCAACCAGCCCTTCCCATTTGTGAACAATATACTGGGGAAATCCCCCGTTCTTCACTGTTGTCATTGCACTACAACCCCATCGTGATTTAGTATTAGGATATAGCGTAGTGAAGAACTGTTTACAAGCATCGCCCAAACCATTGATTCTCCCCCAAAATCTTTCCCTGCATTCTTTTTTCTTTTCCTAGCTCTCAGCATGCGGTTTTCTTGGAAGACCGGCCGATTGTGAAAGAAAAAAGGGCCGTGGAGGAGTGGGGGGGGGGGGTTGAGCTCGAGCGGTACAGAGGGGGAAACGGCTAGCGCGACCAGCTTAGAAAAGTCGAAGTTAACATTTACATACATTGCTCTGTACGTCGACAAACTACAGACATTCTAAAGAAAATTATGTAAAATCAGTTTCATTTCTTTGCTGTAGAAGAACAGTTGAAGCTTTCTTGCGCTTTAAAATGTTGATTTAAGTTATTACATACAATTGGCGAGCAAGTGAATTTTACGAAATTGAGATCAGGAAAACTACGTAATAAATAATATATTTTAAAAAAGGCTGCGCGACATAACTAACTTCATATTTGATCTTTAACTCAGTAAAATTTAAATGCCACATACTTGACTGTTCGAGCACAGAAGGTCGACGCAAGAACCTATTTTTTAGGTATCGTCACCAGCGGTGATACGGGCTCTTAACCGCCGAGCTACTCGTATTCCAGACAGTGAGAAAATCAGCAATGTTGCAGCGGAACTATTTTCTGCGCGCACGTTGGGTCTGCATATGCGAAAGGTTGCTGCAAGCTTAACCTTTCGCGGGGCTTAGTTACTTTTTTAAATACCAGTAACTGTAATTAATTTTCTTTTAAGAAGTAACTTTCCGAACACTGGATCTGCATGAATGAGCAATTTAACATCCGAGCGTTTATACCCAGAGTAGCATCTGAGTAAAATGTTAACCCTTTCTCATTGTCGGATTTAGCGGAGGGGCACCGTGCCCCTCCAAAAAAGTTAACTAAGTATTACACAAAAGTATAGAAATCATTATATTACAACGAGCAGGGAATATGCGAGCAATTCTTTTCCAGATAATCAAAGAACAAAACAAAATTTAGCACATTCATCAATTGCCACTAGATTCACTAGGCAATTAAGTCGACACCGGAAATCGAATCCGGGGTTTCTTAGTTACAAGACAATAACATTAACTGGCTAACTGAAGACGAGCGAAATCATTCTAGGTAAACTATTTCCGATATTTCTCCGGACAAAATGAATTCTGAAGCTTATCCATTTTTTTCTGTAACCACTGTAAATACAAATAACATAGAAGTAATTTCTATATCACAGAAATCTACCAATACTATCATATTTTGATCAAAGGGTTCTAAGTTCGTTTGCTGGTCGATGTGCACCGTGGTTCGGAGTCGATTTTGATGGTCCAGTCGGGATTAGTTTATCTGGACACAAATCGGGCCGAAATGAACCATGAAATTGTGTTGATGTGAAATATATGTTTGATATATATATATATATATATATATATATATCCGTGCTTTTATGGTGATTTTTTTAAAAGTGGCAGCACACTTCAAAATAAGCACGTTAAAGAAATTTGTAAGTCGCTTATTGCAGAGTTACCGAAGACACTTCGAGGTAACCAGAGCATACACGGAAACGGCCATACTTATTGCATCATGGAGAGGGCCTGCAAAACGTTTACATGGCAGATTGCATCGGACATTTTTTGTACTGTGCAGGAACTGTTTGGCTGCACGACCTTCCTGCTTACCATGCCTGAGAAGCGGGTCCCCCTGTGCACAGCCTCAAGGTCGTGGAGATAATGACTCACTGGAATATCCTTGGCGCAATATTCCAGTTTCTCTGCCACCCGCGTCCTCGACATTGGAAGATCTAGTCCCAAGGAAATGCGCCAAGGCTTTGCTGTAATGTGTGTGCTTTTACAGTTACTCACAATGTTGTTCGTACAGGGCAAGCGGATTTGCTAAATAATATTTACATAAGGATCAGGAATTTTGGGACAACGTGATCTTGTCCGATTAAACCAAAATAAACCTGGACGGATCAGGTGGTGCGACCAGAGTATGGAGGGAGGCAAATACGCAAGACAACGCTGGCAATACAACGAGCATGGTGGAGGTTCCCATGGGAGGTTCCATTATGATCTAGGCCTGTATGTCGACTAATTGAGTTGGGAAAATGCAAGTCATTGTTGGAATCATGGACAAACATGTCTGTAATAATATCCTGAAGAATAACGTGGGGGAAAAAAGGTGCCCAGCAAATGGGGTTGCCACGTGTGTTCACATTCCAGCAGGATAACGAGAGCAAACTCGACAGGGACTGGTTGATGTTGAATGTACCAAAGCAGTTGAAAACAGATGTTGAATGTACCAAAGCAGTTGAAAACACTAGTTCAAAGTTCAGATCTGAATCTGATTGAGCATTTATGGACATTTTTGAAGAAACGTGTCCATAAACATGATTGCAAGTCAAAAGATGATCTGAAGAGGGCCGTCGCTTTAAGAGTGGGAAGGAATCAGCCCAGATATCTGCAAGACCTTGGTCGCCTCTATGCACAGTTATAAGGCCAGAGGTTATGCATCTGGCTATTAACCTGTCTCATTTTGTAACATTTTTATGTGTTTCTGTTGTCATTGCAACTGTACGAACAGAAATGTGACATCAAAGTAGCATGTTTGTGTTAAAATGTAGGTTTTTCGTTAATAATAACGTTTATGGGGGAACGAACGGTTGAACTACATGTAGCAGAATATCTAATGTACTAAGGCTTATTGCGATTTTTGCTTTCGTTTACTTCACACACTTCATCTGTACGAGCAACATTGTGAGTGATTGTATTTGCGTTGGTTCAGGTTAAGGAATTCTGAAAGGTCATTTTTTTTGTCCCCTGTAAGACTCCTGGGTTCGTAATCTTAGAAGGGAATCTTAACGTCCTTATATAGGGTGGTCAGAATTAAAGTTGGCCTACTCAGAACACTCTGGAGCCCGTTCGAAGAAACGATTGCGGTGAATCTTAGCAGGCTATGGAGACCATGGGGAAATGACTGATGGTGAAAATGTGGCTATGAAATAACCACCAGAAATCGGACATGCAAATCCTTATATTTAGTTTGTCAGTACAGAAGTGTTCAATATCGTGAATGGCCATTTGGAAGTGTAAGACAGCTTGATCAATGATTCAGTGGCAGGATGTTGTTCACTGTACACCAGATTACAGCGCCACATTCCCACCTGGTGGTGAAAATTTGAACTATTTTTTTTTCATCTGGCGGAGAATGTGTGGACCCCTATCTCAACACCCTCTACATGCCTTTCACTAGTCGTTAATCTCGTCGCTGTAGTAGTCAGAGATAAAACAGCCGGCCCCCGTGGCAGAGTGGTTAGCACATCGCGCTACGACGCCAGGGGTTCCGGGTTCGAATCCTGGCCTGGGCATGGTTGTTTGCGAGTGTCCATTCAACAATTTCACCACGCAAATTAGCCAAAAGTGGTACAAGAAGCTAAGTAAAATAAAGCAATTGCAATAAAAGTATTCCACCGGCGAGGGAGTGCCCCCCCCCCCCCGAAAGCCCTCAAATGTCAACCTCACTTCCACGTAGTACAGCCAACGGCAAAGATTGATTGTAGGCAAATTATAATTTGCCATAATAATTATCCATCACTATCTCCATTCTTTTTAAAATTATGGAATGGGGACTTCTCTGATGGCGGGAAAACGACGTCGCCTGGTAATCAGAGTGCCCCGGGTTCGATACCCGGTGGAGGAACAATAATTGCTCGGATCCCACTTTAAACTGTAGGTTCAGTCCCGATTAGTCTGTCTATGCATAAAGTGCACTTAAAATATCAATTCACGATCATCACGTGGTGGAAATATACTGAATGAAAATGGCGATAGGCAATTCGCCTACTATTTCTTTACCGTTGAGCGTACACTCTGGACTTCCAACTAACGAGGCTGTCACGTCTGGATTCACAGCCATTATGATCCTCTGTGGCGCTTGTGCTTTGGCCTGTTCTTGTGTTTTTGTGATTGTCCTTTAATGAATATCATCTTGTTACCATTCATCCCATCGTCGCGATTAGTCAAAAGTGGCAGAAAAGCGTAGTAAAATAATCAAGCAAGGATGCAATGCACAGTAGGATCGCTCTACCTTTTAAAGCTAGTTTTCTTATTCTACGTCGCTTTTCTGTAATCACAGCGGTGAGATGAAATTTACGAAGGAACACTAGGATCACCCGTGGCTAGACTCAAACCCGTAGCCTTCTGTAGCGAGATTGCCACTCGACCGCTGAGCAATCTCGGACATTCAAGCGGCTCGATATTACAAGAAGGATGGATAAGTGCGAGCAGGCCAGTATTGGCAGGACAAATTGGCCTATCTGCAGATCGTTGACTTGACTGTGATACTGATTCGTGTTGCGAAGCATGGCCTACTAATGATGACGTTGCATGAAACAAAGCGAGTGTGCACAGGCCTCGTTTATAACTCGACTGGCCTAACGCTTTGAGTTGTTGACTACGGAAGGTTGTGGGTTAGATTCCCAGTCAGAGGGCCGAACGAATCATTCATCCATCTTTGTAGATGTAGAAAAAAAAAAAGAGCTGAAATAAAAACATATTTTTATTCCATGATTTTATTGGAAATAGAATACAAGAACACGCCATTTGTTTTTTCCAGACTATTTGGTCTGGACATAGCAGTCATTATGTAGCCTTTACTTTCTATTTTCACTTCCTGCACAGAGGTGCAATGAAAGATCTTTGTCATGTAAGAGCAGTTGCGAGTGCGAGATCAATCGCCAAAACCGGTAAATCCAGTGCGCCAGAGTACGTAGTGTGTTATGACTAGGGGTCGGAAGTTGAGGAAAAATCCTTTTTTTTCCCCTAGTGTCCGAAGACGAGGCCCAACATAATATATGTTCATTTTGGGTCATTGTAGGCCAGAAAAAGGTGGGTTTGATTTGTCCTTTTTCGGCGTTTTTTGGTCCTTTTTTAGCCTTTTTTAGGTCTTGACTGCTTTTTTTTGCAACTTCACCTTCTTTCTACTACGCCTTTACTGCCCATTCTCAATTCGAATCATCATCACTTCATCACCTCTTAAACATTCTTTCTGTAGTAAATTCTGGACACTTTTAGTAAAATATTATTTTTTTAGAAATTTCGAATGTAAAAATTATATTCTGTATAGAAATATTAAACAAGTTTAAATGACATCGTTCAGTAACTTCAATAATTGCATCTGTGTGCAGCATTGTAGTCTGATTATTATTGTTATTTTCAATCAACAGAACGCTTGTGTGCGATTGTTGTATAGGAGGTCAACTGTGAGCATCATTCAGTAACTTCAAGAATTGCATCTTACTGTACGTACGTATAGCACCTAAAAGATGTTCACTTCACAAAAGTCAGTTACCAACTGCTGTAAACAATGAAGCTCACACTTGGCCCACAGTACAGTACAGAAAATACCAATAAATCAGACAACAATGCTGCAGTCAGATGCAATTATTGAAGTTGATGCTCACACTTGACCTCCTATACAACAATCGCACACAAGCGTTCTGTTGGTTGAAAATAACAATAATAATCAGACTACAATGCTGCACACAGATGCAATTATTGAGTTACTGAACGATGTCATTTAAACTCGTTTAATATTTCTATACAGAATATAGTTTTTACATTCGAGATTTTTTTAAAAAAATAAAATTTTACTAAAAGTGTCCAGAATTAATGCCACTACTGTATATTTGAACCGTCCCTGAAACGAGAGAGAAACATTTTTGAACTGAAAGAAGATGCATTTCATTCATATAGTTTTTTCGCACTGTGTGTTCCATACCACTAGATTTTTTAATTTTTTTATTCATTAAATATGTAATTAAAACTAAAGTTACTAATTAATTTGGATCACATTTAGACGTCCTTTTTTTCGATTTTGGGTCCTTTCTTTGATATTTTTAGGTCTTTTTATAGGTCTTTTTTGGCAATTTATAGGTCTTCAACTTCCAAGCCCTAGTGATGATGCTGTTCTGTTACAATGTGAAAGACATTCCGTCAAGTGCAGAAACTCCTCCAACGTTAATAAGTCGTCTTATTCACGCTCATGAGCGTCGGAAGTGGGTTCGACCCATCCTTGAAAATTGTTACCGTTAATTTCAAGTTACAAGAGAGGAGAAAGTTTGTTATTTTTATAGTTATGACAGAATAACGAAAATCAAGAACCAACACAGAACCTACCATTTAATCCAAATAAATCGTTCCCAGTTCACAATATTACATTGAAGTGACAAGCGACCCAAAGCCCTTCAGGCCTCCCGATGGCGTAGTGGCTACGTCGTCGCCTTGTAATCAAGGGTTCGATAGCCGCTGAAAGCACAAAGTGGTTCGGATCCCACTTTAAACTGTAGACCCAGTACCGATTAGCCTCGAACTTCTTCAGCAAACATTAGCCGCGCATGCGCTAGAAACAGACCGAGGCTGCACGATATTAAGAAAACTTCCCAGTCCGTGCTACACGCAAGCCTTCGGTTCGGAAGGTTGCATTTATTACTGAGGGTTCGTTTCCAATGTCGCTTATCGCCTGTGACCAGTCACTTTGGTGTGAAAGCTACCTTTATGACAGAAAGGATGCTTGTCGCATGTCGTTTCGGTGTGGGAGCTCCCAAGGAAAGCATTCATCGAACATGGAGCTTTCAGATCGAATCAACACGACGCGCGAATGGTGGTGTTCACGCCGAAGTGAATGGATGAATGAATTTTAAAATAATTGGGTGCATCGACACATATGACTATTTGGCACCTCATAGTTAAAAAAGGGGTGTAAAATGTTCCTTGAGAAAGGTTAAAAGTGCAATGTTGTAATGGGATCTGCACAGGTCAAACACAATACATTAAAAAGGTAAGGCTACACTAAAGACTTCCTCAGAGAAAGAGACCCGCTCTTCTCAAAAAGCTAAAAACATTAGTTAAAACAATGTCGTCATCTCTCAACAGGGATGATAAACACTTGGGGAAAATTGAAGGTCTGTCTGAGGAAAGTAAAAGTCACAAGCGACCCAGTCAGTCCATAAGCAAGCATTCACCGCACAGACCGAGGTGACACGATGCACGTCATTGAGAACACTGTCCAGTCTGAGCGCCCGCCACTCAAGCGACAGTTTCATTGTGCACGTTCGTTCCTTTCAATTCACCTTACAACTTCATCGTAGCGATTATCCCACGGAGATGGAAAAGCGATGTAAACAAAATAAAAGTACTCGCCATGGTGAGAACAGCTAAAATGCTTACATTGCTATAAACCTTGAGGTTAATTTATATAGGCGAACATTAACAACTACTACGCCATCTACACGGATATTTCTCACGTTACGTAATCTGCAATGTTTTACGCACTCGAATACCTTCTGAATCATACGAAATCTGTGACCTCATTCAGTCTAACAGACGGTTACGGGTGCCATAATTGATCATGAACAGCCGAAGACAACATATGAATTCAGTGCCCCAGTTCTTGCTAGATGATTTGGTGACGTAATTAAGGTGAAATTGGGAAGGAGCTGTACTGCTTTTGAGACAGAATTTTGCTGGAAGTTGTACAAGGACTCCATATTATGCAGGGAAGTTGCTTTCGTAAGGTTGACATATTGTGTTGATTTATTGCCTTGGAAATCTTTTTGTTCAATCTACATCTAATGCCAAGGTCTAGGTGATACTTTAATTGAGTATTCATTCATTTGCGTATGCAGATGAGTGCGTTAATGGGGCTTGGGTATTGTAGCGAGACGAACCGTAAGAGAAATTTCACTATCAGGTCTCAAGTTTCACTTTTTAGCCCCATCTGCTCCCCAGTCTCCAAAACACTTTCTAGCATATGGCATCTGCAGTCTGTTGGTCGAGGCCAACAAGTGCCACTGTGTCAATGTATCATTTCCTTTTAATTTTAAAACTGCGACTGCTGATAAAGTCCTTTAATTTGTTACAAGTTCAATCGTTTGAGAATACCCCTTTACCTGGGGCACCGTATCGGCGCCATCGTTTGCACTTAGGTCTCCCCAATGACGTAGTCTTAACGTCGTCGCCTTATAGTCAAGGAGTCTCTGGTTTGATACCCGGAGGAGGAACACAGGAGTTCGGATCTCACTTTAAACTGTAGGTCCAGCTCAATGTTTACAGGCAAGTTGAAGGATAACTGGTCGCATGTCTTCCCCCTTCAAACACGGGCTAATATTGAACTAGCTGTTTTAGATAGGGTAAAACTAGAGATTTTATTTTTTAAATAAAGAATTTGGAGGAAGAGACACGGAAGGGCCAGTGCCCCCGGGCCCTCTTAACGGCGCCGGTGGCTTTTACTCTTGCCTGTGATAGAAATGAAATGTACAATGCCCCGAAACCATTATGGGGAAGCAGAGGAGGACGGAGGGGGGTCATATTAATTTGCCAGTAAACTGCCATACAAAAATGCATATTTGGGGGAAAAAGAGCATTTAATCATCTAGTATTTCTTGTTTGCACGGGGGTAACAGGCGCTTGGCCTTGTCACCTTCTGGTAGTGCGACTGCTGCACCCCTGTTTTTTTTCATTCCAATCTTCCCTAAAACGAAAATGAACGTCATGTAGCCAGCCCTGAGTTTCTCTCAACTGCGGGACCCCGGACCTCGTGTAGTTCTCCAGAAATTTGTCATTCTACTTTGCGCAGCAATTTTCAATTTTCATTAACAAATATTTTGCTGTGGAAATATTCTGATTCTGAACAACTGTAATTTTTCGGTGTTCAACATGCCAATGAAACTTCAAGATTTCATCAGATCTAGTGGTTGAGAACTAATTTAACACAAACTATTAGTCTTCATGTATCTATTAATGTTTAGCTAATTATAAGGGTACGCATAAGTTAAAGAAATAGCTATTTACGAGTAAAATTGTTGGGATCTAGGCATCGACTTTTAAAAATAACATTTACCGGGCCGCGGTCCCACGAAGGTTGAGAACCACTGATATAGGCTACATCAAAAGATGGTAGAACATGTTCCCCTATTAAGGTCATGAGGAACAGTTCCCATGTCCAACCAGACGCGAGGATTCGAAACTGCTCACCCCCACCGACCTTTCCCCGCGGCGAGCTGTGGAGAAAGAGGTCTGTGCGCTGGATGTTTGTACGAGAGGGAGAAAACTTAGCACTTCGTGGGGATATCAAACTTCCGATGGTGTAGAAAAACACATGAACGGAAAGAGGACTGGTTGAATATTTTGTTTGTGTTGGGAAAAGTCGACATGGGATTCTGTAAATACTTATTGTTCATATTGTTTACAGATCGTATATAGCTTAATAATCAATTTTTAAAAAACGCATCCACTTGCAACATGGAGAGAAATTCACTCTCTCTCGCACTGTTTTTTTTTCTCTTCAGTAACAGTACCCATTCGGACGATATTGAAATAAATGCATACCTGGTGCGAAGCTGTAACTCTTCGCCTTAAATAAACATCCCTATACTCCATCAGAATCGATGCCCCAACTTTTGCTTTTGGTATTGAGTGAACGTGCATGCAGTAGCTAAGCGGTTTTGTGGCGAAATCGGCTTTCCTAGAAAGCGTGAGCGATACACAGGAAGCTGGCGCCTCCGTGACGTATACTAACTAAGCATGAATACAAATGCACTGAGGTTCTTCGCTCACGTGCGAATCCACGCTACATTGTGTTCGGTTGTGAACCTTGGATAAAAAACGTCACCACGTATTTAAAAAAATGCCATTCTGTCAGTGGTTATCGCGTGTGTAAAGCAATAGTGGTAGATCGTTATGGGGACAGTTGTGGTGCACTGATTGCTACTGCCTTTGTTTTTAGTCTCCCGAAATGAAGAGAAACTCATTATTTGGAAGTTACTTTTTTCAAGTAACTGATAACAAAAGTTTGAGTTTCGTATGCGATTTCTAAAGTCAGGATTTTTTTTATTCGATTTTTATTCACTTTCTTACAAAAGGAAATCATCTGCAGTCAAGAGTTGCTTGTGTTTATACGGTTTCATATCGAAGGAAATCTTCTGCAGTGAAGATTTTCTTGTCTTAAACGGTTCTTGTAGATGGAAACCATCTGAAGTTAAGAGTTTCTTGTCTTTGTACGGGTTCATATTGAAGAAAATCTTCTACAGTGAAGAGTCTGTAGTCTAGAGTTTCTCGTCTGTATACGGTTTCATATCTAAGGAAATCTTCTACAGTGAAAATTTTCTTGTCTTTATACGGTTTCTTGTGGATGGAAACCATCTGCAGTCAAGAGTTTCTTGTCTTCATACGGTTTCGTATGGAAGGAAATCTCCTGTAGTCTATAGTTTCTCGTCTTTATTTGGTTTCATATCGGAGGAAATCTTCTACAGTGAAGATTTTCTTGTCTTTATACGGTTTCGTATGGCAGGAAATCATCTGCAGTCAAGAGTTTCTTGTATTTGTACGGTTTCATATCGAAGGAAACCATCTGCAGTCAAGAGTTTCTTGTCTTTATATGGTTACATGTGGGAAAAAATATGCAGTCACAGATTTGCAATATCTTGATTCAAAAATTCACATGAAAGAATCGCCTTTATTGATGAATTTTAGAATTGTTAGAGCAATGCTGCCGGCTCGGTGGCTGAGAGCGTTAAATGATCGACTTTCGATCTCGCCACCAAAGTTTCCGGGTTCGACTCCCGGCCTGAGCATGGGTGTCCCTTGTGAGTGTCCCTGCATCAATTTAATCTAATCATCACTCAATTCTCATTGTCGCGACTAGCCAAAATTGGCAGAAAATATACGGTAAATAAGAAAAACACAAATACATAACAGTGATTTACTTTTATCGCCAAAACCGTCATTGCATGTGCCCCAACTCTATTAATTTTAGAACAGCAAGAACGCGGAATAATCATCGTGGACATACCATGTCAATCTTTATCATCAAGTGTATTGGCTTACTTGGAATTGTACTATTATTATATATTTTTTTTATATTTAAGTAAATTAGTGTTCATTTATTGGTAGTCATTAATGAAAAAAAAGCCCAATTAGTTTATGAAACACGTTATGTTGAGTAAAGAAACAGTAGAACTAAATCCGTACTTGTAAAAAGTAGCTTTCCAAACATCGGCAAACATTCGTTCTTCAAGAATAATTGAAAAAGGAGGGTGTCTTTTACATGGAACTTAAAACTCAACCCTCAAAAATGTACCATGATGACCTTCTCCTTAAAGAAAACCACATTTAATACTAAATATTTCATAAGAAATAATTGTGTTCAAAGAGTTGCCGCACAAAAGGACCTGGGCGTCATATTTGACGAGAAACTTTCCTTTTCTGAGCACATCTCTACAGTCACAAGGGGTTCAATGCGTATGCTGGGTCTTCTCTATCGTTTCACGGAAATAAACAACTTGACTGCCCTCAGCACCTTTTACAAATCTTTTGTGTCACCTAAAATTGAATACTGTTCTCCGATCTGGTCTATGGCATGCCCCTCAAATTCAGATAGACTTAATTCCGTCCTAAATTTCTTCCTGGCCATTGTTCGACACCGAATTCCGTCCACAAAACACTTGCAAAAGTCCATCCTCCTGCAAATGTTAAATATCCAAACTCCACAAGAGAGACATAGACAGGCTGACCAAATATTTCTACATAAAATAGTGAATGGCAGCCTCAGAAGTGACCGCCTTCTTCAGGAAATTCACTTTCGTGTGCCTGCCCGTTCAACAAGAAGCACTCAACTTTTTGCCTCTCAGAAGCCGAGATTGTGTCTCATCCAGCGCTCTCTGTTCCATAGACTGCCCAGTGAATATAATAATCTAGGAAGCCAAATAGACATTTTTGAAAATCTGAACAGTTTTAGAAGAAAGTTAGCAAAAAATATGTAAGTCTTTTAACCACATGTAATTTTTTTTTATGTTATTATTTTTGATGTATTATATTATGTTATTATTTTTTTTGTCCTTATGTTCTATAAAAACGTTCCAATGTAAAATGGCTAACGCTGTATTTGGAATCTTCTATTAAATAAAATAAATAAATAAATAAATAAATATAGGTCGCGAGTTCCGTAATGCTACGTTGTTATCGAACCATTCATTGCACTTGATTTAGCGTTTGCAACCAGGGTGCAGATTTTAAGTTAATCTCGCCTTTCACATATACAAAATGATGTACTGAGTGAGCTAGTGGGGGTCACAGCCCCCTTTTTGTCCGATGAGGGTGAATGGTGATAAGATGTAATGGATGCAGGGACGATGATACAACACAAGGCCCCACAGCGGATTATACTGTCCGCGAGCTCAGGCGCCGGAGTCTTTTTAGCCTGCAACAGTATAATAGGCAGCCAAATAGGAAACCAAAATGATGATGGTAGCACTTGAGACACGAAAATAGGCTGTAAGCATGAATAGGTTATTAATTTTCTTAATCATTTACATACACCCTTATTGATTTTATTTTTTGAATTCCATTGTGATTTTCTTATTTTCCGTCGCTTTTCTGTTACTTATGGCTAATCGCGAGGATGATGCGGAACGATGGTTAGATGAAATTGGTGACGAAACACAAAACAAGATATTACCTTCTACTATGGACTGTTGAGAGAAGAAAACGAAGGAAAGCGAGTGTAATAAAGAAAATACCTAAAGAGCCATTCCAGGTTAGATCCTGCAAATAGGCACACCACCTCAAAATAGGCAATAGGCGATGTATCGGTATCGGGACGTATCGTTTGAAATTTATTTACCGATACCAGCCGATATTTTCCCGCCATTTTGGTCTCGCAGAGTTCGCAAGAATGCCGCACGACACTTTCGCGGAGTCTAATTATGCTGAAAATTCTGCAAAATTACAACTTTCTTTTTATTTTGCGTGAAGAACTGGATTTTGTGATTACATAAAATGCATTACAATATTCTGACGTAATCCTTGAATATTTTAAAGTAAAATTCTTGGTAAATTGTTGCACACCGGTATTGATCAATATTTTGAACAACTTTTAATTGTTACAATTTTCAAGTATGGGTATCGGTGGGAAACGGTAAGAGTATCTATCGGTATCGGTTTAAAGTGGTATCTGCTCACCCTTAAAAAATCTGCATAAGGAATAGAATTGCGGCACCGATCGAGGCGAATGTACTGCCAGCAGGGTTGCTACGATCGTATACGGGTACAGGAAAGCGTGAAAGATTAAGTTGGTCGTTAACCTTATTGGTGCTATTCTGGCCATCCTGATAAAGCTAAATTGTCAACCTTGAGAGTAAAGTGGCTGGTCTTGGCTACCAATGCAAAGAGAACTGTGTCGCTTGTGCAGTGTGGCCTTGCTTGCAAGTTCGCGTGCCGGCCACAGTGGGCGGCGGATTTTGTGTGTCCACCCCCGCCAGGTACGAATTCTGGCGTCAAACCCATAGCTATATATTTTGGCACCCTAGGCAGGATTGTGTCCCCCCCTCCCACCTACTCTTCACGCACTACCATGCATCGACATTTTATACGAGCCCTTTGTTATTTTCTTCTTATGCCTTGATTTGTGATGCATCCTACAAATTTTGAAATCGGAAAACGAAAAAAACGCATTAAAAATAATAAGGTTAAAACTTCGTAAAAGTCGACGGATGGCAACAATTTTGTAATCAGGATTTTATGTAATACACACATACTCATACAAGGTAAGCCTGGAGCTTCATATCGGCTTCTTGAATCGAAAAGAATTCATGATGGAAATCTTTTCTTGGTCGAACAGGGAACAGCATGTACTGAGTGACACCTATTTTCACGTGGTGATCCCCCAAAGGAAGCAGGGTTGTTAAAGTTCCAGGAATTTTAATTAAATTTAATTCCGGTCCAGGAGAGAAAATCAGCAAGCGTAAATAGGTTCTGGATCGTAAAGAACCTTTTATCTGTAAAGTAATTCAATTCGGTCCACGAACCTTTTTTCCAGATCAATTTAAATACGGTCCAGGAACCTTTTTTTTTCCCAGAAGAATTGAAATACGGTATGGGAACCTTTTTTCAGAACCAATTTAAATTTGGTCCAGGATCAATTTAAATACGGTCCAGGAACTTTTTTTTTTTCGAATCAGTTTATAGGGTCCAAGTTCCGTATTGAAATGAAACAATACGCAACTTGTATCGAATACGGACCTGACAATAAACAATTATCCACTTGTGATGATGAAAGACTAATAAAGGTGCTGGCTGTCTCAAGAATCTAATGTACAAACTAGAAATGGGCGAAACACAAACGATACAGTCACGTTTTCCTTCTCCATGTAGCCCCATTCTCTCGCGTGTGTTCCTTCACTTGGTTGTAGTAGCAGCACTGCCCGTACCTGTTGTGATATCTGCTGGGAACACAGCAGCCTCACGTTACCTCATCAACTGCTCCTATTGGCTGCGGTTCCTGGATCAGATGCCAGAACAACACGTGGCGGGTTTGTTTGAACTCAATGTGATGCCACACTAATATAGTCCATTGCGTTAAGTACAGTAACTCTTCGACAAGGGAGTTTTTGAACCTGGCCCACGAGAGAACAACAGCGTTTTGATTTATTCCCTGCGCTACATTTTCTACAACCGCAGTGTGACATTCTAATGTAAAACGTACTCGCGGACATTTTTAGAATGCAACTTTTGATCGGTCAACCCTGGTCTAGGAATTGTAAATAAATTCAATCCCGGACTGGGAGAGGAAATCAGCAAACGTAAATGAGTTCCAGACAGTGTATAACCTTTTCATATTTAAAGCATTTCAATTGGGTCTAGGAACCTTTTATCCGGATCGATTTAAATACAGTCCAGGAACCTTTTATCCGGATGAATTAAAATTCAGTCCAGGAACATTTTTTCCAGAATGAATTTCAATTCGGTTCAGGAACCTTTTTTTCCCGTATCAATTTAAATACGGTCCAGGAACCTTTTTTCAGGAACAATTAAAATATGGTCCAGGAACCTTTTTTTAATGTAACAATACGCAACTTGGACCGAATTTAAATTGTGCGAGAAAAGGTTCCGGTCCTGCAGCGGAACCCAATAGAACCCATTGGAATGTATGGGTTCCTGAACCTTTAACAACCCTGAAAGGAATTATCTAGGGGTCACTTCACTTCAGTAGGAACAAGGGTCCAGTATAGTCCACGCGTTTACTTCGTTAACGTTGAAGAACTGAAGAAAGCTGCCACCACGAACGTGGGTGGGGATAAATAGCGGGCAAGTTGCTTTCGTCCAGTCACACTCAACCTTCAGCCAATGTGTGCAGCTGTCATTCTGCTCGCGTACTCCACATGGAGTCACATGACTGCGGATATTCTGTTGCCGTACTTTGCAACTTCAATGTGGAGACCGTGGGAAGGTGTTTGTGCGCGGAGGGACAAGGTGGCGTAGAGTAGATGTGTGGCAACACTGTGCATTGAATGTGATTGTTGCAGCTGGTGGGAGGGCTCCGTTGACTTCAAAGCCGGCCGGTCTTTAACGTAGCAAGTACGTGGACTATAACACCTTTGCTTCTCACTTTACATCTGCCATGTGTAAATTTCTCCATAGCATATTCTGACTTTATCCTAAAAATAGGCCAAAAAAAAGGAAGAAAGTTTGAATGCCGCTTTAGGCTTATGCCCCCCCCCCTTCAGCCTACCCATCGCTATGGACCTGCCTGGCGTGGTCATGGAGCTGCTTTATGTGTGTCCTTCATAAGTTTCATCTAATCATCATCATTCATCCTGGGACTTCCTGATGACATAGTATGACCTTGTAATCAAGGTCATAGCAGTTCAGATGCTCCCTTGTAGACTGTAGGTCTAGTCATGGCTAGCCTGTCTGTGCATAAAGTGAACTAAAAATAATCTTTGGCATCATTCATCCTCATCATAGTGAATATCCTAAAGAGACAGATTGCGTGATTCAAAGGACCAAAGTGGTATCCACTAGCCATATTGAATATTTTATCTGCTCCATCAGAGCGGCACGGTAGTCTAGTTGGTAGGCATTTGACTGCCATGCAGGAGACCCGAGTTCGATTCTCAGGGTGAGTGATCGAAGGTCGGAATTTTTCCGGCTTTGTTCCCGCATAAAGTGACCCAGCCCTATCTTCACATCCCCTAAATGTGCCTTCATTGTACGGTGCTATATGCACTGTAACTAACTAAGTTACATTTCAAAAAGGGTGATCTAGTTACATTTTAATTGAAATAACTCACTTTTAACAATTGACTTTCCAATACTGGAATGAGAATTAGCGTAAGCGGAATTTTCTTTCAGAGGGAGCTGGAATCGAAAAGAGTGAATATTACATAGCTGTGTTTGCAGAGTGGGGGGGGGGGGGGGGGAGATTTACAATGAAACTACCATTTTAACCTTTGTTTTATAAGTTGTTCAAAAACAAATATGAAAATTGTACATTTACTACCGTAGTTTTTCCCCGAGATCTTTACTTGCTTTCATTTGAAAATTTTGATTTTCTCAAAATTCCGGAAGGGGCTTTGGGCTTTTAGCCCGACAGCTCCTCCTTACACTAGTGGTTGAGAAATAAATATTGGAAAGTGTGTGTGTGTGGAGAAGGAAAGTTTGAGAGTGTGAGTGAGTGAGTACATAGAGTTAAAACATATAAAAAGTCCATGCCTGGTTTCACCGAATAATCATCACACCCTGTTTTTTCAGTCCAAAATTTACTTTATGTCCTGAAACTTTGGATACAGATGATTAAATTTTTTTCAAGTGTGACATTTATAATAGACGAAAATAATGAAAATTAAAAATATTTGCAAGTAATGTGCTCATTCTCTTTTTCAGACTGGACAAATGTTCACTAAATTCTCACGAAGAAATGATGGGCATCGATTTAAACTATTCAGTTTTAATGTATATTTGCAAGTATTCCATACATCTTAATTCTGCACCAAGACAGCAGACATAGTAATACATTATTTTTAAGTACGGGGAATACTGCCACAATTTTGTTTTTAAAAAAGCCGTGCATAGTGGTGGCACCTACTTTTTGCAAAAAGAAATTTGGCTTAAAATCTGTTATGATTATGCGGTGAATACAGTATTTATACCTACCAAACCCAATTTATCAGTATGTGTGCCGACCTCCATGAGGGAGTAATTATCACAGCATGCTATGAACTTAGGTGTCCCATGTTTGAATCCTGGCGGGGGCATCGGCATTCTTTGTGAGTAACACTTCATCACATGATCACTCATTGTCGTGATTAGTCAAAAGTGGCAGAAAAGTGACACTAAATAGGAAAATTAAAATCAGTATATCCCATCTGCCCACACACTAAAAGATTTCTTACACCGTGTTCCAGTCTGTAATATACTTTAGACAAGGAAACGGATATGTGTTATTTTTATAATGTTGAATCTTGTAAAAAAAACTCAATATGCTGACCAAGGCAGAAATTTATTTTATTATAAAACATAAACTAAACATAACGTTTCAACCTTGAAGAAGACCTTGCTAGAAGGTTGAAACGTTATGTTTAGTTTATGTTTTATAATAAAATAAATTTCTGCCTTGGTCAGCATATTGAGTTTTTCATATCATGGAACAAGGCTTAATGGTGTTATAATTGAATCTTGTGTATTGTCTTGCTGTTACTTCACTAATGCTCTCTCTCCATTTCCTTTGCAGAGTCATATAGTTACCATGTAGGATCGCCATCATCATTATCAAGCAGCCATGTAAATGAATTTGTAGGACTTGAAGGTGGTGAGGAAAGTGTTCACCTATTGAGCAGGAGAGACACAGTGAGCGGTGACTCCAGTGAAAATGATAAGGACCAAAGTACTAAGAAACCGATGCACACAATTGTGAAAAATCCATCAGAAAGTGAAAATGCGAGTGTTAAGACTACAGTGAAAGGGGGTGTTGATGTTAGCAGTACAGTTTCCTACACCACAGACAGTAATGTAACCAATTCAGAGGGTGCTGCGAATAAGACTCAAGTAGATGATTTGGATAAAAATCGAACATCTTCAAACAGTACAAGTAACAGCACAACCACCAGCAAACCAGTGTTACCAACACCTGAAACTTCAACTCCAAGCGAGGAGTCCAAAGAAGATGATCTGCCAGGCTTCCCAGAAAAGCTGACCAATGTCACATTACATGAACACAATATCACTACTGAACAAGTGGTAAGAGAAGTATTTTTAAGTATACTAAAGTGATAGCAAAATGAACAGGATTGTCTATATTTGGGAGCTATTATTAAGTACCTAGAATATTGAGTTTGAGAAAACTATACTAATTCTGAATCAATGAAAAAGATACTGCCATTGACATATGCATTAAGTTTTCCAGGAAGGGTCAAGCAAGGCACCCCCCTGCTATATTAGTCTTGTCCCTTTAAAAAAAAATACTTCATTTAGGAATTATCATGTTCTTGCAACACCCTTGGATTAATTAACACATGAAATTATATGTGTGAAATATGTAATTTTTGGTGGACTTAATCTTTCCAGGGTGAGCCCCCCTCTTCCCCCCCTTGCCCCCCTCTTTTCTGCTCAATGTGTTTATTTTATAAGGGGGGATCAACTGAAACCCGTTCAGTGGTCATAATTCGTCTAGAGGCGTCTATGGTTAGCGCTCAGTAAAAATATTGTTCAGAAGAAGTCACCATGAGCGTTGAGACACTTGTCCCACTGTGTCACTAACTTACAAATGCCGTCCATGTAAAATTGCGAAGGCTGAATCTCAAACCAATCACGCACAGCGCGCTGAACTTCAACGTCAGACTGAAATCTCTGACCTTTCAAAGCCTTCTTTAGAGGCCCAAAGATGTGAAAGTCATAAGGTGAAAGGTCAGGGCTGTAGGGCGGGTGTCGCAACATTTCCCACGTGAATCGTTGAAACAAATCCTTCACTTTGTTTGCAATGTGTGGACGTGCGTTGTCATGCAACACAATGACTCCAGCTGTCAATAAACCAGGCCTTTTGTTTTTGATGGCTCTCCGTAACTGTGTCAAGGTCTCACAGTAGCATGCGGCGTTGATGGACTGTCCTGGTTCCTTGAAGTTGAGGAATTGAGCAATAATGGTCCATGGCAATCAAAGAACACAGATGCCATAACTTTCCCCGCAGACGGTTGCGTCTTGAACTTTTTGGGACGTGGAGATGAGGGGTGTTTCCACTGCATAGTGGAAGACTTTGAACTCGGTTCAAAATGATGGCACCAAGTTTCATCCTCAGCAACAATGCGCAGCAAGAAGTCGTTACCTTCCAAATGGTAACGTGACAAATGTTCAATGGAGCATCCCATACGCTCCAACTTTTGGTCCTCCGTCAATACCCTGGGTATCCACTGCGCGCACACTTTATGATAACCCAGAGCTTTCACAATTTTGTGAGCAGTACCATAACCCATGTTTAACTCGTTCGCTATGGATCGAATACTCATGCGTCTATCTGCAGATATTGCCGCATTCACCTTTTCACACATGTCTTCTGTGGCAACAACATGGGCTTGACCAGGACGGGGATAATCAGTGGTTTGTTCACACCCCTTCCGAAACATTCTTGCCCAGTCCACCACTGTTGTTTTGGACATGCATGCATCACCATACACGTCTTTCATATGCCGGTACACTTCAGCTGGTTGACAACCTTCGGCATTCAGAAACTGGATGACAGCATGCTGCTTCTGTTTGGATGGATTGGGGATGTTGAACGCCATCTTTCACTCATTATACCTGCAAAACGTAAACACGTATAAACAACATTCCTACACCCAACACACAGGGACATTAGCCATTACACACTATTGGACAAACAATATCCTCCTACACACTATACCAATAATACATGGAACAAACGGGTTTCAGTTGATCACCCCTTGTATTTAATAAAACTTTTCTTGTTGTGTTCATTTAAAATGTAACTAAAACAATTCACACAGTTATGCACCTAACAGTTTTTGTTAATTTTAAATTGTGCAATATTTGATTTCCTATAAGAATTTTTGGCCCTTTCTAAAAAAAATTATAGGTTATGTCTTGCCCCAATGACATAGCTATATAATACCCAAGTAAAGAAAAGGTTCAAGTACATTACAGCATAATTTAAAGAAAATGTAAGATACATTTTATGAAAATCATAAATTTAGAAGGTTTCAAATGTTCCTTGCGCATGAAAGTGTCACAAAAATATATTAATATTTTGTAGTGTAATCTTCTTGCACTTATTTTTATTGCATGGATATAAAATAATGAAAAGCATAAAAAATATAGAGCCGTGGTAGCTGTCATTAGGGCATCTGACTACCATGCGAGAGACCCGGATTCATTCTCTGGCAGGGGAGAACCGTGATTTTTACCACCTGTTCAAGCATTTCCGGCACCCACCCAGGAGGGAACTCTGGGCAGTAAAGGCATCCAGGGGTTTGGTGCTGATGACATCACCCCCACTTTCGGCCATGATCAAGAAAGTGTGTGGCCCTAACTCCATGGCCGTATTTGCCGGCATGGTGCAAAACAAAGGGGAACACTTTACTTTTTTAAAAATAAAAAAATATAGAATATATAAGTAAAAATTTTATTGAAGAGGTTTTCTTGGGCAATCAGTCAGGTGATTTCTGGAAGGTTTTCGAGAGCTAACGTCACTCTCATCTTCAGAGATTGAAGTAATTGAAGGTGACATTAGCTCTCGAAAGCTTCTAAGCCTTTCCGGAAATCACCTGGCTGATTGCCCGAGAAAACCTCTTCAATATTCGCCGCCAGGAAAGCTTCAAGAATTATTTTTAAAATGTCATGTCTGCAACTATACTAAGCAGCTAGTGTTCACCAATAGTTTCTGCACAATGACATTTTATACTGGGCACCTCAACAAGGCTTTCAGAGGTTGCATTTAGAGTAAGATTTAATTTCAGGGTTTGCAAAGTACACAATAGATATTGTGAAATGCAATAGAATACTAGGAAGCAATTATATATATACACAGGGTGTCATTTTAATGGGACCCACATACCACAGAAATGTATAGAGGACATCAAAACAAACAACTTTTCTCAGTAACATATTTCTCGTTGGTGCGTTGTTTCAGCGCTATAGTCGTTCAAAAAAGCTCCTGAATGATCGCAACCCAACACAACATTTGATTGGATCTGTGACGACATTTCCTGTGGTGAAACTGTGCACGGCAGTGTTGCAAGGAACGCATAAATTTTGTGAAAATTGACTGACTACTAACCACATTATTAACTGCAAAACAAAGGGAGGAACGTGTCCAGTAGACCAAACATCCAGGTTATCATGATCTACCAGCGCCAGAAGCCCAGCAGTCATCTCAGGGGAAGGAGGAAGCAAACCAACCATTTCATTTTTCATTATTTCTTTCCTATTACCTTCAAAGTTAGTCCTTTTTCGATGTGGGACCATCCCAAAGTCTGTCGAATTGTAGTCCTCTCCCTGCCTTCAAGCGTGTTGAGGGAAAGTGGCTATCCACACCCTCTTGTGGCATGTTGGCAAAACATGCGACCCATCACGCTGCCAAGGGAATGGAAGCAGTGCTCGGTTCTGGAAACAGGCGACCTTGAAACCACCAATGAGAGGGTACTTTACATGGAGGGGAACTTTGTTTTCCAATCGCTAAGGCCTGAAAGAAAGCCAGAGTGCCATCGGAGCAGTGGGTTGATGTCTTCAGTGTTGCGAACTGCACGATTAAATGTCCACATATAAAGTATACTTCCAGCATTGTAGCATATCAACCAAGTGAGTTAAATTTTAATACTGTAAAGTTTCAAAAGCACAAGCGAAACACAAACATACAGGGGATGGACAAAAATATGAAAACACCTGCAGAAATGCACTTTACCTTTATTAATATCGAGTAGGACCACCTTTGGCATGCAGAAAGGCCTGCAGTCGATGTGGAATGGACAAATACAGGTTGCATATGGTTGTCAAAGGGATGTTGTACCATTCTTCCTCCAAATCAGCTGCAAGTTGTAGAGACGATGGTGGTGGGTAGCAGGCTCGCACCTTGGTCTCCAAAACCGACCACAGGGGCTCAATAATATTGAGGTCTGGCGATTGTGGAGGCCATGGCAGATGTGACGCTTCATCTTCGTGCTCATCAAACCAGTCCTGGACTATGTGAGCTGTATGAACAGGGACTCTGTCATCTTGAAACACGACATCACCATCTGGGAACTAAGTTTGCACCATGGGATGCAGCTGGTCACTCAAAATGGTTACGTAGTCCCTGGCAGTGACATGTCCATGCAGGCTGATGATGGGTCCGGCAGAATACCATGAGATGGCTGCCCAAATCATCACTGAACCACCACCGTGGTGATCTTCTGCTTGGTCACAATCCTACCCAATGTGCGTCTGTCTCTGTCACGCAACACACACTTGCGTCCATGCTGGTGCTTCGCTGATGCGGTTTTTCCGGAAGTCTCGTAGGCAGTCATGATCTTCGAGACTGTGCCTCTTGATACACCAAACATTTCTGCTACTTTCGTCACGGAATCTCCCACCATATGCGCACCCACAATTTGCCCTCTTTGAAACTCTGTCAGCTCAGACATGATTCACGATAAACTGCACGGACCGGTCCCTGAACTGTAACTGGTCCATCTGTCAGGTTGGCCAGGGTGTATACCTTGCAGGAAGTGCCAGTGACCACAGCGCCACCTACCATTCAGATGCAAATCATGTTTGAAATGGCTACCTGTTTTATACCAGGTGTTTCCATATTTTTGTCCATCCCCAGTACTTTGCTTACATACGTATGACATATTATATCTGAAGATGAACGTTTCAGAGCGTTCACTCTATTAAGACATCTACCACATCCATAGACACATCCGCCAAATACAGTTGGTAGCACTCACTGGCCGTGATCATATTTTTTACGAGTGCTTTGCGAGGTTTTTCGGACCTGTGAATTTCTATTTGATTTGTTTGTTTTTTGCACATATATATCTCTCTCTTCCCCCTCTCTCTCTATGTGCCAGTGTGTGTGTTGTGAAATCAGAAGTGCAAAGTTGACGTCCAACTCCAGATATTCCTGAATTGTGTTGGCAGAGAAAGGCTTCAAATGTAACTGCCTTTCAACTACGGGAAGTTTGAATGGTTATGTGGAACTGGAAACCGAAAGTTTCAAAAACTTTAGTGTTGGCAATGGCAGCAATTGGGTTCCAAAACTAAGGATTGGGAGGAGGGAGGAAGGAAAGTTTACTTTCCCTTGGTAGATAAGGTTTATCATAGTGCAAGGGTAAAAGTGGCAAAAAGTGTGTGGGGGGGGGGCAACTTGTTGGCATTATTTACTATTTTCTGCGGAAAGAACTACGTAGCGCCGAAGTGGATTTGTGAATATTGTAAAATGTGAAAACCGTGCAAATTTTTTCAATCATCCACGATTGTCTGTTGCATTAAATACGTTTCACAACAGACCAGTTGAAGATTGAATAACTGTGCCAGGACATTCATCTTTCTCCTTAGAGACATTAAGGAAACAATATCAGGTAGAGTGCTAATTTTTTCAGTATAATGTACCAAGTAGAAGGAATTAATTCTTGGTTTTCTTAATTTTTCGGGATCTGCTTCCCCAACGCAAAATGTCACTGCACGCCACTGGAACCAACGATACGAGAAATGGTAGAAAACGTATTCAAAATGAAGTGGTAATATTGGATTTTGTCTCAGCCTACATGTCAAATATCATCAACAACAAATTTTATTGAACTTACAACTTACATCTGGCTGTTTACGCCCAGGTAACATGTCAAATATTTGCAAATCTCATTGCAAGGTTGATAAATAAAGGGTTGTATCCTGATACATGCCTTAAGGTATTGTGCTGCTGATAACGGAAGTATTTTAGGTTCACGTTGTACATTACGGCAAAAGCATGTACAACCATAGTAACAACCTAATGATGAATCAGTAGCGAATATACTGCCATGTTCACAGTTGCAAACTACAGTATTGTGGTGCAAAGTTAAGCACAGTCGTCAGAGAGCTTGTTTTACTACTACTTATATCCCTGTATTTTCAACCATTTTTGCCACTTGCCTCATAATGCCCTGAATATATATTATATCAGCACTTGAAGTGGAAGATGTTAACTGAGGGGATGTTTGGTCGACACTTGGAGTTAGCTCGGTTGTTGATCCTATAGTTTAACATGGTGACAATGAGACAGTTGGAGGGATGCTGTGCTAAAATTATGCTAGCTGGGGGAATACCATCCCTCCACATTCTCCCTCCCCTCACTTATATCTTACTTACCTTTGGAATTTTGAGTTCTTTCATTTTTATGTTGTCAACTGTTCAGTGTGTCACAGACAACTAGTATCAGAAGGACCAAGTGAATAGACTAAATTGTAGATGCCAACTTGGCAACGAGATTTGCAGATAGTTGACATTTAGACGGAGACAAAATCCAATATTACCACTTCCTTTTGAATACGTTATTTTTCTGTCATCTTTCGTATCGTTAATTCACTTCCCCTTGGGTTATTGAACATGTTTTTCTTGCTTTGTTTTACCGTACATAATGTGGCTCATTGTAGCTATGTCATTTTTCAAAGAATGTGTGTGTTCCTGGCAACCGTGGCATGCACTGCTTCAAAACAGGAAATGACATCACAAATGCCATCAAATGTTGTGTTTCGTTGCCAGCATTCAGGTGCCAAAACGGGCTCTTTTGAACGACTGTATAGTCTAAGTGATGCATCAACTAAAAAAATGTTACTGAGAAAAGTTGTTTTGTTTTGATGTCCTGTTTATACAGTTCTGTGGTCCGTGGGTGCCATTAAAATGACACCCTGTATACAAATAGTTCAGATTGTATAGCATTTTGCAAAATACTTTGTAAAGAGTAATAGAGGTTATTTTATTATTTTTAATATTGTCTAATAATAATTTCATATTTTCTCACTGGTGATGCAGGTGTGGTGAGGTAAAGTTCTGAGTAAAGGATGTAATCCATAGTGTGTTATTGACAGTGGTCAGAAGTAGCGAGCTACTTGTAGCGTCGCTACTGTAGCTAGCTACAAAATTTGTAGCTGTAGCTGTAGCGACGCTACATTTTGAAAATTGTAGTTGTAGCGGTAGCGAAGCTACAAAATTCCTGTAGTTGTAGCGAAAATTTCGCTACAGCTACATTTTTTCTTGGCATTTTGAGGTGAATTTTGAATGTGGCAACAGTGTCAGAAAAAAATCGACAATAACCCTTAATGTTGCAGGAGGTTCATAAAGACAGTCTATTACATGGAGATACAGATTATCTAGATTGTAGATTATAGATATCTGCGTAATTTATTTAATTAGTATCTGAAGAATTCAGATATCCAGATAACTAAGTGACATATATGAATATATTCCTGCTAACAGCTATGTTTTTTTGGCTGTATCGCTATTTTGGGGAGAAACATGCCTCGTTTGATGCACCACTGGAAAAAAGTGCCTCGTTTGCGTCACCCCCGGAACAAATCCTGTGGATATTCATGGTGTAAGAGACACCAAAATGTCATTAATTGCTGTGTAAGACACAACTTGCAGTGCAAAAACGAGCGATGGAATTTCCACTGCACTGACAAGAGAATAGTGCCAGCAATAAATGGCTCAGTACGTTAACAGCATTGATCATCGTCAGTATATAAGATCTCACCAGCAAGAAATTATTGTTACAAGAATGATAGAGTTTCTGGAATTACAGTTATTTTCGAGATAGTATTTGTTCACAAATTTTAAAATTACAATACGTTTAGAACACTCAGGTTTACACGACAGTTTCCTCAATAATTTTATGATATTGCAAAAAGTATGTACGAGTTATTGACTTTCCTGCAGAAACGACAATTTTCTTTAGTTAATATACATAGTTTTCAAATTTATGTATTTCTCCTACTTTTGCGTCACTTTTCTGTAACTTTTGCTAATCATGACATCATCATCATCCTTCGCTGTTTCCTGCCTCTGGCTGGGTCTGCATAGAAGTCAAGCCTCTCCATTTTTTCCTGGTCTTTCACAACTCCTCTCTTTCCAAGGTGTTCCAATCTTGTCTCCTAACACTCTCCACTATCTGCTCTTTCCACCGACATCTCAGTCTCCCCCTTGGCCTTATTCCCACTCCTTGTGCATTGTAAGCTCTTACCGGTAGTCTTTCTGCATTCATCCTCTTCATGTGTCCGAACCATCTCATCTGTGTCTGATCTATTCTGTCCTGAAGCTTCACTACACCCACTGTCTGTCGGATCTCCTCATTTCTTATTCTATCTCTTCTAGTCTTCCTCAAAAGACTCCTTAAAAATTTAATCTCCACTGCCTGCATATTTTCTTTGTCTCTCTATGTCATTGTCCAAGTCTCTGCTCCATACGTAATTATTGGCACATAGTATGTGTTACATATTACCTTCTTGCATTTCATAGGTACATCCCGCTTTGATATAGTCCACCACCATTCATTTGTCCTCCTTTGTTTACCTCCTCATCTATTCTTCCACTTCTCTCAATCATGACAATGAGGATAAATGGTTTATTTAATTATTCTCTTATCTATAGTTGCTTTCTACCACTTTCGGCTAATTGTGAGAACGAGGAAGAATGATAATGAAATATTTATTCTCAAGAAAAATATGTTGATGTGAACATAAATACTTAATTCTACCAAATTTTATTTGTGTATAATTGTAATAATTATGTAATTTGGGTAACACCCTAATTGCAATTTTCATATATCAAATTTGAATTGATATGCCACTTGCATAGGTATGGTATTCTCAAAAACTGTAGTAAAAATAAGTAACTGAAGTAACATTGCTATCAATATTATCAAATGACTGGAATCATTATAATGAATAACAGAATCTATTTACCAGTAGTAGGGGATTTTTTTAATAGCCATATCGTTGTTTTTAAGTTTTTTATGCAGAAGTAGCGCAAAAAGTAGCGATGTAGCGAGTAGCGAACAGGAGTAGCGTAGCGAGCTACTTTTTGGTAAATGTAGCTGTAGCTGTAGCGAAGCTACATTTTGGAAGAGTAGCTGTAGTTGTAGCGAAGCTACTTTTAAAATGTAGCGTTCTGATCACTGGTTATTGATTGAAATGCAAAAGGTTGTGTGTTTGATCCCAGTTGTTAGATGCCTTTTCCTTTCGTGTTTTGCACCGTTTGCATGTTTTGGAACCCACCAGTGCCTTGTGTAAGTTGGTTTTCCTGGTATAAAATGTTGTTATCCAGAAACTATTAGTGAAAGCTGTACAAAGAAATTCATATTCCTGTGTCTTTTGTGGCTGGCAATAATTTGACATTATCCCCAAGTGAATCAAATTGTAATATCTTTCTTTTTTCAATTAATGTTTAATTCTGGTTGCATTACAGGATCATCATGAGTACTATAATAGTTCCTTCATTGTGAACCCTGCAGTTGGACGATCCTTTTGGATGAATTTAACAGCAGAGAATTCAACAATGCATGACATGCTGTCACAGTCACACCGTAGAGCAGCGGTAAGTGTAAAGGAGAAAAGGTTTTTTTTTTCCAGTGCAGTAGAATTTACGTTAAATAATTGAGTGGCACACAGACAAAGTTTGAGAATGAAAATCACCAGACAATAGACTGGGAATGTTCTTAGCTTGAGAAATTCCTTTAATCTTTAAACAGCCAAGCCGGTTTTCGAAAGTAACGCCTCTCCCGCCGCGCCCTTTGCATGCTATTTTTAAATTTTTACACTTATTTCAGAAAAACGTTATATATCTGAGACTGTTTGAGCAATCTACTTCGGATAACTTTTGTTTGAAAGCAAAAACATCGGAACATGCAACTGTGTACAATTCAGAAAGCCCAAGTGAGAAAAATGGGGTTGGGAGGGACCAAGCCCCCAATTTTCAATGAAAAAAAAATCTGGCGTTCGCCCCCTCTTCACCTGTTATTTTGGAAAAAAGGCGCAAACTTTTGAATTGTTTTCAAAGAATAGACCTTTTGCAACAAAGTGAAACTTCTTGCAAGTCTCTAGTCCTCATACAGGCTGAAATATGATGCAATATGTACAATCCTGCATTTTGGCAAAAAATGGCTAATTTGCATATTAGAGAATAAATTAGTATATCTCTGAGACTATTTGAGCAGTCTACTTCCGAAAACTTTTGTTTGAAAGCAATAACATCGGAGCACCCGACCGTGTACAATTCAAAAAGCCCAATTGAGAAAAACTGTGTTGGGAGGGCCCAAGTCCCCAAATTTCAATGAAAAAAATGTGGCGTTCGCCCCCTCTTCTCCCGTTATTTTGGAAAAAGGGCGCAAACTTTTGCATTGTTTTCAAAGAATAGACCTTTTGCAACAAAGTGAAACTTGTTTCAAATCCCTAGTTCTCATACAGGCTGAAATATGATGCAATATGTACAATACTGCATCTTGGCTAAAAAATAGCTAACATATTAGAGAAAGGGGGAGGGGGTGAGTTTTCTTCCACATGACATTTCAAAGTCTTATCTCAACATCTGTCAGCATTTACAACCTCACATACAAGTATGAAGGTCCTAAAAGCACGTGAATGTTGTAATCGGCACCATGGGTCATATATGACCCATTGGCGGTTTTCGCCTATACTTTCTATGGGTCAGATATGACCCATTGGCTGTTTAAAGGTTAATCTGCTCCTAACAAATAATAAACTCTCAAAATGTTTCTTGCCAAGGTTTATTGTTTGACAGGATATTAGAGGAACTGCATGTGCAAAGGAAATGAAAGAGAGAGAGAAAGAAACAAGGAACAAAAGTAGAAGAAGGAAGAAATAAAGAGAAGAATCAACACAAACATGTGACCATTCTATCATCCATGTTATCTCACCTGATAAGGTTGTTCCAAAGAGTTGGAATATTATCTTCAAAAAACAAATGTGCCAAAGATGCCATTAAAATGATTTGGAAAAATCACTTATTTTCTTTGAAAATATTTGTTATGCTTTTGATTTATCAACACAAAAATGTAACATTTTTCTTAATATAAATGTAAATTTTACACTAAATTTGTGATACAAATAATCAAAGTATGACGCAAATACAAAATGAGACAAAACACATCCAAAAAACATTAGAAGTGCAAGTGGTTTGTCCTAAGGCCTTGTTATCCAATGTTTCAAAACTGTTTCTGGCTCAAAATGGTTAAAATGGTTTTAGGGTCAAGTGCCCATATTTCGGATGCTTAATTTCAAATTAGATTTTCAGTACCTAAACGTAAACAAAATAAGCCATAAATGTGTTGATAAACATTGAACCTATATGTATTCATGTTTCTGAAAGTTATATTAACATTTATAAGAAATACTTGGTATATTTTATGAAACAAAGAATTGTATGCATATTTTTAGTCTGACAAAAAGGTTGCCTAATGTCGGATAGGGTATTTCCTAATTTCGGATAAGGTTACTAATGAGTATTTGGAAAGGGTGCACAATTTCGGATAGTCGAAATTAGGTACCTGTGTAGCATCCGAAATTAGGAAACCCAGTCGCATATTCAATATGGCGATTCTGTGCGTTCCCCCTCTGAAATAATGTGACTGAAACTACGTAATAATGTTTGCTGAATCTCTCAAGATTATATAAAATTTAGACAGAAGTGAGTAAATACTAAACTTCCAGTTGTAGGCCTTAAGTTTGGATGGTGAAATATTACATCAAAACTCCGGAAAAGTCAGAAATATCAACCACACACTAAAGAAACATTGCTCAAGGTCACGCACAAGGGTGGAACTTTGGGACGAAGTAGCGTGTTAGTTGGCACTATCTGCACTTCGGCGCTGCTGTTCTAAGGTGGAAATTTCTTGGTATCCGAAATTAGGAACCTATCGAAATATGGGCACTTGACCCCATTAAGACCTTCGCTCATGAGTCAGACATTCATCTCCAATGGTCTAGTTGTAATGCTGTTGCCTTGCAATCAATGGATTTTGGGTTCGATCTCTGGTGGAAGCACATTCTGCAGTGGTTTGGGTCCTACTTTAAACTGTAGCTTCAGTCCTGATGAGCCTGTGTGATCATGTAGTAGAAAGCAGAAACCTTGATGTTCATCAACATGATCCTTCCTTCTCATTTTAACCTTTTATTAATGTTTTTGTCAGTGTTGTTAAAGGTCCAGGAATTTTAAATAAATTCAATTCCGGTTCAGGAGAGAAACTGTCCAGGAACCTTTTTTCCGCATCAATTTAAATATGGTCCGGGAACCTTTCTTCTGGATCAATTTAAATATGGTCCAGGAACTTTTTTTTTATTGCAAGTTCCATATTGAAATGAAACAATACGTATCTTGGACGAAATTTAAATTGTCCAATAAAAAAGGTTCCGGTCCTGTTACGAACCCAATAGAACTCATTAGAATTTGAGTTCCTGGACTTTTAACAACCCTGGTTTTCATTCCTTGTATTCACTGATGAACAACCAGAAATGGTACCTGAAGACCAACCAACACCTTTTTGCACTTTTTTTTTTAATTGTGTGTTCTATCAAATTTGCATAGAAAGTTGTATTATTTTCACGTTAAACTGTATATAATATGTTATTTGGGGTTGAAGTACAAAAATGGTCAGCAGTAATCATGTTTTTGTATTACATTAAAATAATGACTTGCCTTGCTATATTTACAGACTGTGAAGCTGACGTTTGACTTCCCATTTTATGGCCATATAGTAAGGAATATTACTATTGCCACAGGCGGTTTCTTGTACACAGGAGATTACGTTCATTCATGGTTAGCAGCTACTCAGTATATTGCACCGCTGATGGCCAACTTTGATACGAGCCTACACAATGATTCACACATCAAATATTTAGACAACGGTAGGTTATACGAGTGAAGTTCATCTGTTTATGTAGTATTAGAATAACGAATAATAAGAGATGTGAATGTTGCTGGGAAAGTGCAGATGTGCATCATATAATACTGGAATGTCCAAAAAATAATAGGGAAAGAAATACATTATGCAAAACTTTATATAATTTAAAATTTCAATTTCCAATATACTTGATGAGTTTGGTGACCAATCCAGATGTTCAAGTTGGATATAGTTTGTTAACATTCTTAAGAAAATGTAACATGAAATTGTAAAGGGAAGTTATTTTTGTTCTAAATAGTCTTAACACAACTTCTGTGGAATAATGGGGGGGGGGGGGAGATATGAATTTAAATGTAATGTAATTATGGATGTTCCAAAAAGAAATCATGGACAAAAAATATGCTTACAAAGCGGTTTGTTCCAAAATAGAAGATTGATCAATTGATTTGTGAATCCCAGATAAGTAAAATAATAAAGAAGTAAAGTGCTCCCCTGTGCTTTGCACCATGCCATGAAGGTGTATAGGGAGGTGTGGAGTTAGGGCCCCACACTTTCTTGATCACGGACGAAGGTTGGGATGATGCGGTCAGCACCATGCCCCTGGCCACCTTTACCCCACAGAGTTTCCTTCAGGTACCCACTTTGTACGATGCTGGGTAGGCGCCGGATCCATAGATCAAACCTGGGTCTCTCGCATGGTAAGCAGGTACCCAACGACAAAGCTACCGTGGCTATGAATCCCAGATAAGTACCACTCTTTCCAAGATGGCTGAGATTCTCCAAGATGGCTGAGATCCTCCCAGATGGCACAGTGGTAGCGTCATTGCCTTGTATTCAAGGGGTCCTCGGTTCAATACTCGGTGGAGCCACATAGTGGTTCGGATCTCACTTTAAATTGTAGGTCCAGCCCCATAGCCTTACTGTGCATAAAGTGGACTTAAATCAGCAAATCAATCAATCAATCAGTCAAGATGGCTGAGATGTGGCCTAAGATATATTACACTACATTTTTGCTCTTGTAAATTTTAATTGAGTATGCACATCTGATTTATCCTTTTTTTATATTTCTCCAGGTACTGCCTTCATAGTGCAGTGGGATACAGTAATTGTGCAGGAAAAGCCGGAGGCGGGAAATTTTACGTTTCAGGTTACACTGCACAACAATGGTGACATTGTGTTTGTGTATCAAAACGTGCCTTTTGTGATTAGAGAAATGACTGATGAGGTGCATCCAGTTAAAGTAGGCCTCTCCGATGCATACATAGTGGACAGGACGATTTTCTGTAAGTATAACCATAAAAGTAGTTACACGCTTCATTGTATTAATATTTAACGTGCTCGTTTCTGCATGTGAAGCAGAGAAACAGTGAATATTGCGAATTACATGTGTACAGTCCAGCTGACGTATGTGGGGAAGTTGTTAGCACAGCATGCAACGATGCTAGGAATCTCAGGTTTGAATCCCTTCCTGGGCGTTGGTGTTCTTTGTAAATGTCCTGTCATCAATTTCATCATATCATCACTTATCACAAACCAAATCAATCACTCCTGTACAGTCAGCTCTTGATTCCATGTCCTTTCATGGTTCCCGGGTAAAGGTTGTATTTCGAAGGGGTTGTTATTGAAATAAGAACCAATTTTGGTCCACGACCCATATATGTAAAAATTGCATTAAAATTGTACTTTTGGCTATTGTTGAATGGTTCTCATGGGAAAACTACACTTTAAATTATGTAATTAAATAAATATTTATTTTAATAGGCAAACTTTTTGTGCTTCAAATGATACCCCACGGGTGCAGATACAACAAAAGATGGCTTCTGCATTTTTGAAAAACGAGAACACGAAACTGTGCATAATAACCTGTTGTGGAACAGCTTGTGATGGGCAGGGCCTACCTATTGACTGCCGGCCTCGCTCCCACGTGCCTCAGCAGAGGTGGAACCAACCAGTTACGGGCTGATGTGTGGTCAACAGGACGAACCCACAATCATCGTAGGTTTCCATGACCGGATTACGCTACTCTTTCGTAGCTACGCAATTTCCTCACAACGGTGGGTGGCCTCCAGTCCCATACAAACCGAAACTGTGCATAGATTGGCTAATATAACAGTTGCATGTTGGAAAATTATAAGATCTTCATAAATAAACGTTTATTGTTTTAACTGTACATCCTCCCATTGCAATGATGCCACACTAGTACTCCTTACCATTTTAATGTGTTGTGATTGCCCTGTTCAGGTCCCTCTTTAAACTTTCTCAAGGTTTTTTTACACCCCTTTTTTTAACTCTCAGGGAAGGATTTTAGATAAGGGGAATTTTCCTCATTGTACTTTGAAGAGTGCAAAATAGCCATATGTGCCAACACACACAAAAAATTTAATTCATTCCAAAAATTACACCATACAAAGATTAAAAATAAAGAAGAGGAGCAGGTTTCTGAACTGACACAGTGGAATCATAAGAACCAAATCCAGAAGGGAAAATGAACTTCTTGTTCATCTTGCAGGAATCATTCTTTTCTTGACCCCTAAAAATAGCAAAGATTTGCAAAATTCCCTGCAATTTTTGTTTTTCCAAATGTGTAGTCATCCTGAGAATGGCATTGGAGTGATGGATAGTGTAAAGTTCAGTGGTGTAAAATCCTTTACTGTACTCCATATATATTTTTTTTATTTTCAGTTGTTAGAAGAAAGACCATTTATGAATATCACAGAGTGGACTTCAAGAAAGAGGATATTAAGAACTGGACAGTTATATACCTAAAAGCATTGCCCACATGTTTGGATATGAAAGATTGTTCATCTTGTGTTTCTGGTTCCATAGGATTTGAGGTATGTTTAGATACATTTTTTAGAAATGAATTTCAAAAGGTACATAGTCTAACTGCTGATAAATAAAATGTTTAGTTTGTTTTCTTGCTCATTTGTTCCAGCTCTGTTTTACAAGGAGGTGTTTCATGTAGCATGTAGGTTAGTATTTTTGATATGATGGGGCAGATATGACAGGATTAAGTGCAGGACATGAAGTAAAAGATGAGGTGAGAAATAAAATGTAATGGAGGGCCTCCCTCATGATGGCACAATGGTATTGTCGTTACCGTGTAATCGAGGGATCCTGGATTCGATACCCAGTGGATGCACATAGTGGTTCAGATCCAAATTGAAAACTGTAGATTGAGTCCCGGTTAGCCTGTTTGCACATAAAGTGGAGTTGAAAACGAACTTGAACAAAGTGGATGTCTCCTTAAAATGCTGTTGTTAAGAGAATGAAAATTATTCACTTTCCATAAGTGCACTAATTATGTATCATATTGTAGATTGGTGTGTATTACTCACTATTAAATTAAATAAACAACGTTAAATTGTATAAAGTTAAATTTAACACTACTTACGTGAGCGAGTATGAAGCCTTTTTGAAACAATGTTTCATGGTCCTACTGCCCCCTTCATCAGGTTCGTAAATATTTTCCTAAGCACTGAACATAGTGCCGCGTTAAAAAGTGTTAAAAGAGGATTAGGTTGAGTGTAGGGTTGGCCCTCTTTTAACACTTTTTAACGTGGCACTATGTTCAGTGCTTAGGAAAATATTTACGAACCTGATGAAGGGGGCAGTAGGACCCTGAAACATTGTTTCAAAAAGTCTTCATACTCGGTCATGTAAGTAGTGTTAAATTTAACTTTATACAATTTAACGTTGTTTATTTCACTAATTACGTATTGTGGGTATAAACTTTATTATACTTACAGGACAGTAAAAGTTCCTGAAAGTGTTATAAAAGTTGTTTTATTGCTATTGTGAACGTAGAATGTGTAAAAATGTGTATTGTAAGATAAGCATTTCACTGTATACTCTAGCAGGAATTAAGTGCAATAATGGTCAATCGTTAAATTTTTCAGTGCGTGTGGTGTCCAGGGGTTGATAGATGCTCAAACGGAATGGATCGACACAGGCAAGATTGGTTGCTCAACGGTTGTGACAGGAAGAGAGTGAAAAACAACCAGCAGTGTGAAGACTTGAACCCAAAAGCTTCCCCGTCACTGCCGACTGGGGAACCATTCGCTGACGATGCCAACCATTCAGCTTCGACACAGAGTAAGTTGAATCATGTTGCTTTTCCATGTATACATGTGTCAAGGGATTTTTTTTTCTCTTAATTGCCCATGTTTCTTTTTGGGGGGAAATTTTGTATTTTCAACAATATTGAAAACATGCATTTCTTTAACATACAAAATTGAAGACATAACACTTACTTATTATAGAATGGTGGGGAAAGTTATTTTTCAAGTACGTGGAAAAAGTCGAATTTGGTATTGCAATATGAATGGAAATCCTGTATGGAGATTTTAGACTGTTTGATTTTAGATATTTGCGTTAAGTTTAGTTTGGATTTCACAAGATCTACCCTAATTTGTTTCTGTATTAGGTGGCAGGTACAAATAGCCAAAGGGCCGATGTGCCATAATTATAATTTTTATCATTCAATTAATGAATTATTCTCTATGGTCATCCTGGCATTCATTCGTAATTTTTTTATTAATCCTCATTGTCACAATCATTGCAAAGATGGAGCAATGTAAATGAAAATAATTCAACCAGTTTACTTTTCTCTTGGGAAGAGACAGTAAATACCAAATGAGACAGGATAGTCAAAATAAAGTAGATAAAATTCCTTAACTCCCTTTAAATATTTATTTATTTATTTATTATTAACCAGTCGCCTATAACAGAGCGAATATGGAGAGGATAACATTATATCTCAAACCACAGGTTCAAATAATCATAAATAGATATAATTGGAAACTTGTAACAACGAATAATCTCTTCTTAAAATTGTTAATGCTAGAATAATGTGTATTTTTTTTAGAGAATACTATGTAATTTGTCTTTTGCAATATCTTGGTAGTGGTAAGTTGAAGGCGTAAGTAAATGTCATTTCACTGATCAAAGAGTTGATATAAATATTTCTATGTTGACAGCTGACTAACTCCTAGACCTGTTCTGTGTCTGTCAGGTGGTGGTATAACATTTTCTCCTTCTTGTTATACTCAGCAGCATATAGTATTAAGAATTAACGTTACATTGGAACCTTGATTCAGGGAAACTTTGTAACACTGCTGCATTGTAATCACAAAAATTAAAATTGGGAAAATGTGAAATTCAAAACCATAAAAATCAGGGTTCCACTGTATTGTAGTTTTTGTTGTAATTTTCAAAAATGCCTTCAGCTTTACTTTCATAGTGAAATTAAAAGTGTTTAGCTTACATAGTGTGCTGGTCTGATAAGGTTTTTCATATGTATTGCTTACTAGTTGAAGTAACTTTTAAAATTCAGTAAAGTATATGTATGTGTTAGTGAAGAATTAATATTATTGCTAGTTCATGGTTAAGAATATGACGAAGTTGAGGTGTCACATGTTTATATCTTTGCATGCATCAGAAACACCAGAGAGATGTCAAAAAACACAGCACACTAAATTAATGTTCTATGAAATAAGTTGATGCTTCATCAGATTTGCCATTACCGGAAGTTAATAGATGCTAGTTAAAATCAAAGTAGGAAGTTTTCAAATACCCGTGCATTGATTTGAAAGCAGTTTGAATTTAATGTTGATGCATATATATATAAAATTTGTGAATGCATAATTTACAGGATATTTAGTACATTGAGAATGTCACACCACAGTATCGTTGCATTTGTATCATCAGTTTCATCTGTTCATCATTTACCTTCATCATCATCTTGCCCAACCCAAGAGATAAGAAAGCTTATACAAAATAACTGAAATACGAAGAGCATTGAAGGGTAATCTCGCATATTGTGCTTGCATCCAAAATTGCTGTATTCAAATTTAAATTGCTATGGTATTCCAAAATCTATAAAATTTCATATGCTTCGAATTCCTTCTAGTGCATTTGGTTTGCTTTTATTGCATTTTGTTTGTCTATACATTCACGATAGTTCAATAGGGTTATTAGCTACAAAACAATTGTGAATGTCTAGACAACAATAGGCAACAATGAAAGCAAACCACATCAAGCTTCACAGGAATGTTCTAGAAGGAATTCTAAGCGCACGTAAGTTTTCAGATTTTGGAATACCATTTGTGTGAAAGGGGAAGAAAATTCAGAAACGGGTTCGTTTCCATCAGCCAAAGATACAGCCAGGCCTTAAAAGATTATAGTTGTTCCCTAGCTGGTTGGATGACCACCCCCACCTCTGCTGAGGCATGTGGGATTGAGGTCCGCAGTCTGTTGACAGGCCCTGGCCCTCGTGGGCTGTGCTGCTATGGGTTGTTGTTATTAAGGATTGTTCACTGATGAAGCATTAGTTTATTTGGTAGTATTGGTTTATCTTGCTGCACTTTCAGCATGTTATGCTACCTTTAATAAATCCATGAATTTACCAGTACTTGCATCATTTTTTTTTATGACAATCTATGATTATACATTTTGAGTTCAAGTTTCTGAATGCATTTTTTTAATTTATTTTTTCATTTCATCTTCTGCCTATGTGAACCTTTACTATTTATTGTTTTTTCAGGTGACACCAAACATTCTTTTGTTCCAAAACTTCCAAGTTCTTGCCCTCTCCCTCCACCACCCCTGTAGCCTACAATGTTAATGATCAGTGCCCCTCAGGTAGTGCCTGTTCTGTTCAAGGTAAAGCTTCTTCGACTTTTCTATTCCATTTTGATTTTTTAGGATTTTATGTGTAGAACCTTTCCTTGTGGCTTCGGTTGAGTCCGCTTTTCTTCTCGCTGATTGCTAGTTCACGAGAACAGTTTCCATAAAACATCAGCAACATGTACGTGTCAAATAGTTTTGAATGCTACTTATGTGTGCAGAGTGGTAATCTGCTAGCTGCCTGCTTTGATAAACCTTACGATTTCTATCTCTAGTCTTAATTATAGAGATTATTTTTCATTTGAATCTTATTCAATGAGAGTAGGGTTTGAATGCTGGCATGTATTCAACCTGTTAAAGTTAGCCAAATCGAGGTTATATATATATATATATATATATATATATATATATATATATATATATATATATATATATATATATATATATATATAATATAGGGAACGGAAGTTGTTTACCAAAAAAATATAGGTATATGACCTATAGAATGTCCTAAAAAATGGGAAAAATGACATAACAAATGCAAAAAATGACCATTAGTTTCAGGTTAAAAATTGAAATGAAAAGGAAATTAAACAAAATGCAATCTTGCTTTTAAAAAAAAGGCACCAAATGATACCACATGCACATTCAGTTAAAATATGCAACGAGGATTTCCAATGGGAACAACCGAATAATTTTAAAACATTTAATGAAAAAGTCGTATACACAATGAATTGGTGTAAAATGCATTAATTTCCCACATCTTTGCTTGTAAATTGCAATCCTGCGAGATATATATAGGCCTATGTTCACCTTGGTGAAAAGACTCAAGAATATTACCAAAATGAAAGAAGTTACAAAATATGACGAAACAATACACCGAATATTGTGAAAAATGCCAAAAATCAGGGAAAATGACCTAAAGCCTGAAAATTGGCAAAAAAATGCAAAAAACAAAATGCTCTTTAAAATCACATTTTTGGGGTTCTAGACGAAGTGTAATACTGTGTATATTTAATAGGCATCGTGTCCGTGATGTCAGAAAAAGATGACATTTCATCAACTACCGCTCCCTATATATATATATATATTAGGGTGCCAAGGAAAAACGAAGTTTAAAAATTTTAAAGTCTTACCCCTCAAAAATGTTCCTTTTGGCATAGTAATTATCTACCAAAAATATTAGGACATAAAAATTATATTTACCACTTCCTCAAAGCATTTGAAATTTATTACATTAACTAATTTTAGGGAAATTTATTTACATGACAAAAACGTGTGAAAACTAGTTATTAATAGCCATAAATGTAGTATTTCTGAAGCAAAAAGTACTGTAAAGAGTCAGTAAGTGAATTACAAAACTTTTTGTAGCCATCAACTCAATGTTCAATGGAACTTGTTGCAGTTACACTTTCTACGAGTTTCGACTTCTTAGGTTCGGGAAATTCACGCCGGTGCTTTTCCACAACCTGCAGTAGAAATTGTTTCTGTTCCTCCTGATTTGTTAGTATAGGATTGAATTCCTGAATTAGTGAAATTCCACGCTCTGCAGCGTCATTCACCACCTTAAGTGATTTAACTCTGACTTGAGCAACCAAATAGCTATTAAGTGATGTCCACTTGGATGGATGCTCTCGAAGAAAGTCCTGTGATATATCAAGTGCAACAAAAATATGTCTTGTGTTCACAGTAACGAAATCAGATAATCGCTTTGAAGAAATGTCACAATTGTCAATGTCAAGGTTGATTCTCTTAGCAGGTTCGTTTTTTTCATCTCGTGAAAGAGCACTGACCATCAGAATTTTGTTCTCCACTGACACATTATCATCAAAGAATGCCAAACCTACTAGGTGTTCGCTTAAATACCAAAGTTGATGCAGGAAACTTTTCAGTGCTGCATTAGCTACAGCTTTATTTGTAATCCGGTATTCAACTAATTTTTGCAACAGTTCCAGATCTTGTTGTGGAGCAGAAGCTGCACAAGGACAAGTAAACCACACCTTCAAATATATGGACACAACGAACAGATTAAACTGCCGAAGTTGGGAAAGTTCACGGGTTGTAAGGTGAAATTGTGAGCGAAACAGGTAGATCTTTAAACAATAGATGAGTTTTGCCATCCATCTTGCACGATGGTAGGCACCTGGCGCATTAATATTAGCAGCACTAGATAGGTCGCCTAGGAAAAGAATTGCTAAATTCAACAATTCTTTGTAATCGTCTCTGGGTTGATGTATGTGCAACTGGTTTTTCAAAAAAGTCAAAATGTCATCTTTAATCGGATTCAATTTTACAGTTAGCTCTATATCACTAATACTGCTTTCATAGGCCTCTACATTGATAATGTTCCACACCGATGAAAATCTCTGAAACAGTTTTATTTGCGGACCTCCACCGGTCTCAAATAATGTTTCAAATACTCTTGCAATGATAAGTTCATGAATATGATGTCTGCATGCCAAAGATAACAATTTTTTATTCATCTTCTGCTCAAGCAATACACATGCGCCACTTTTGCTCCCTGTATTACTTGCAGTAGTATCGAATGACATACTACAAACAGAATCAGTCAAGTTCCAATCTCTTAGTGCGTTATACACTGCGAATGCCTGCGCTTCACCAGTACCATTTTGTAATGATGGGACAGCTAGCAATTTCATTAAACCACATCCAGAGACAAGCACTGCAATTCTGTCTACAGATTTAGCAGAACCCCCACACTGAGGAATTTCCAAAGAGGGTAATAGCTTGGTATCCCAGTGAACAGTCAATAGTGTGTCTGGTGAGAAAGTCTTTTTGATTTGAGTAGCAATGTTCTCTCTGTTTCGTCTTCGAAACTGTCTACAGGATTCTTTATTTAAAGTTAGTTAAGCAGGATTGTGACCTAGAGATTTTGCATCAGCAGCCAAAATATAGGTAGCATTTCTGTCGCTTACCTTTGTACGATCCAGAGCAGCGCCCAGCTCTGGAGTAAAGAAATTAGTCACGCGTTGCTTTTTAGAATGTGAGACATCTTCAGCTGAAGCACTAAAAACTGGTACCATATCATCTGATGAACTATCGTTTTCAGTCTCACTGCTGCCACTAAGCACTTCAACGTCAGTTGTCACCAACTCCTTCTTTCTCTGCTCTTCTTTGCGCTTTCTTAAATCTTGTAAAGATTCTTGCTTACGACGCCGTTCTTCCTGTCTGGCTAACTTTACGTCAACCGGCCCCATACTTCCCCTCCTTCCTTTTTCTCGCTGTGCTTCCAAGAACATTTTGTCTTCCTTGATCTTTACGAGACTCATGGCATCAGCATGGGCAACATCAAACAAATCATCCAAAGCTTCCGTAAATGCTTCTTCTTTATGTTTCCGTGTATCACTTTTTCGACTGGCATTTTTCTGTAATGTTTGCCATTGTCCATATAAATTTTTAATTTTCACAATGATATCGTATTCTTGACGAGTAGGTATTCTCGCCTTTTCCCACAATTCTAGAAGCTCCATCGTTGTCCTCCTAGCACTTTCTTGAACGGTCTGCTTTTCATTTGTGCGAGAATGAAAGAATCTTGCTAAAATTTGTCTATTTGATGGCAATTTGCATCCTGTAATTAAATCTATAGTGCCACCAATCAACCAAATTCCACGGTCTTTTCCAATTTGTGAAGTCGTGGCAGCTATCTACCTGAAAGCAAAAACGCACCTAATTATTGCATTTATAATTTGTAACAGCGTATAAATATGTTAAAAATATAGATCCTGATTATAAATTCAAAACGTGTTCAAAAATTTTAAATATTCTCTCATTCACTAAATAAGTGATATTTTTTTAGGGTTAGTTTTCTTTCATAATTCATTTCAAAAGTAACTTATCCAAATATACATATTGCGTAGTTAATTAGTTATGATCGAACATAAAACAAAGGTAATTTTATCAATATCCTTTACAAATATTGTTTAAATAAAACAAAAAATTGTGTAAGATTTGTTCATTTCTATTGTCTTTACCTTCTAAAATGTCCTTATCTTCTAAAAAGTCTTTATACTCTTTATCTTCTAAAATGTCCTCATCTTCAAAAAAGTCTTCATACTCTTTATCTTTTAAAATGTTTATCTTCTAAAATGTCTTGGTGCTTTATCTTCTAAAATTATCAAATCATTGGAAATAAAACCTAAAACAAAAACGTGATTGTGGACGGTAGCCATTTTGAAAGCACTGTGCTGCCATTTCAGAGAAGAGAAACTTTGATAATTTATTAAAAACATAAAATTGGATATTTTAATTATTGAACTGTATCATATAGAAACTTTTGAACTATATTTAAAAAATCACAAGCAGTTCCCTCTTTTCGTCAAATTTCATTTACAGCACTTTTTCTGGTAATAATTATAAAGTTCAATGCTTTTGAGGGACCTGTAAATATTAAAAAATTTTGAAGAAAAAGGCATTTATCTTATTTTTAGGTCAAAAGGAAAAAATTTAGGGGGTAAGACTCACAAAAAATATATATTTATTTTTTACCATGCATTTCCTTGGCACCCTAATATATATATATATTTTTTGTGGCAAACTAGGCATGCTTCCCCCTGACAAACACTCATTCAGTTATACATATTCTAAGAGTGTATCTTTTTATTCAGTGCTCGGCTCAAAAACTTTCAGTTCAACTTGTGTCATTGTTCACCCACATCATTTTCATAAATCTATTTTTTCCCATATAAGCAACACTATCTGTTGAATTTCTGGAAATATGCAAAATTCCATGATCAATTAGAGAACATAGTGGGACCCTTTACCTTGCCGTCCCTCCGCACTGGCCAATCATACTCCGCCTGGCCAAACATATTCCTAATGATGTTGAACAAAGACAAATTGAATAATATGTAGTATTCTCATATCATGAAGTATAGATTGGATGACTTGTAATAAAATTGTGGAAATTCCATGAAGATATAGGAATTTATTGCAGCTTGCATTCCAGGAAGAACTGTTCACAATTGTCCGTGTTATCAATTTACTCTGATAAGCTTACTTTTCATTACTTCGCGCAAATTTTATTTGCGATCGATTTTGCGACCCGTCTGTACACACCTGACGAAGCCACCAGACGGGTGGCGAAATATTGTGAAGAAAATTTGCGCAGAAAAATGAAAAGTATGCTTATCAGAGTAAATTACCTATCTCTGCATAACCGCCAAACAGATGCATTATCTTTAGGTACAACATGTTATCATGGTTTTTAACTTAGTGAACTTTTGTTTGTACATAAAAACAAGTGTTCTTTTGGTGGTATAACTTATCTATATCCTTGATGTTTCCAAACATATTTTATGTTTTGTGGATCGAGGCAATGAATAACTCTTTTCTTTTTAAGTTCCATTTTTGTTCGCATGTTACAACACTGTGTCTGTCATTTGCCTTCGTAATTGTTAGCAAGATGGAAGTTGCATTAAGAAAGGAAATTAAAAGCTTTTATCATTTGCATGTTTCATAAAGTATGTGTGTGTATGTCTTGCACAGGAATATGATGAAAGCACAAAAGTAAAGCATTCGTAGGAAAGAGTTTGGATGTGGAATTTGTTTCATTTAAGACCCCAGAAGTAATGCAGCCCTAACTGCTTCTGCTGTAGAGCTTCATGATACTGCTGTGGTGTACTGTACTAGTACATGTGAATGCTCTAAAGTAGAAGTGAGTTGTTTTGGTATGGATTGATAGTATCAGAATGCAGGAATTTCAGTTTAGCTGTCTAAAATGTCTGCTTAATGTAAAGAAAGCACGCACTTCAACTATTGGAGAGGGCATAATGTATAACAATACATGTCATGTGCATACAGCTTTATTATTTTTTTTAAATTTATTTAGGGAGTTTCTCTGATTTGACACCCACCGTTGAATTACACATATTCACAACCAGAAAAGAACATAAAATATAGTGTAGAATCAAGATTGTGTATTGTCAATCTATGGCATTGTGTATTGTCAATCTATGGCAGCTGAGAACAACTCATATCACACCAAGTTTAATGTTAGTAATGCATAAATGCATGTTATTTAGCCCATTCAAGTTGCACTTTAATACAGTGGAACCCGATTTTACATTTTCCTGCATGATACATTCAATCTTCATAGTCCCAATAGAACAGAATGCTATAAAATTTTCCTCAATTTTACATTTTCCAGCATTTTAAGTGGCTTGGTCCCTGAAAAACATAAAATCGAGGTTCCGCTCTACTTGGCTTCACAAGAATGTCATTTTCAGAAGCTTATGACTTGCGAAATTAACTGAAAGTGTACAAAACACATTTTTTATTATTGATTTAGACAATAAACTCTTCACTTTGGTAAATAGCACACTGCATTGTTCTCCAGTGTAAATATTGTGCTCCAAAAAAAAAAAAAATGTAGAGTGGAGCTGCCATCAGAAAAGTTTGACAGTGAACATCTCCATTGAGAAGCTACTTGTAAAGGAGGAGGAGTAGATTCGATGTAAAGGAAATACTTCTTGACAGGCCTTTGCTCTCTATAGAGGAAACTGTACTGTGGAATTCGGTTCTCTCTCTCTCTGTCACACACACACACATATATTAAGTGTTTTTCATGAACCTGTCAGTAAAGAACTTGTAATGCAGGAAATTTAAAATTTGGGAATTTTTTCAAGTTGTTTTTTTTGGGACCAGCAAGGACATGTGTATAATGTGGAAAAATATAAAATCTATGACACGCAAAGAAGTATTGTACCGCATCTCCACCACGTGTCACAACCCTAATGGCTTGGCACTTGCTCACGCATGTGACTCCAAAGGACTGCATTTGAGGTACAAACCTTACCAGATTAAATATCAAAACGAAAAATTTTAATTCATTCATTAATTTATTCAAAACATAATAAACAGCTTTTTAATAGGTTTCCTCTGCAATATTTGCCCCTATGAAGCTTAAGATGCCAAGTTCTGTTTGTCGGGAATATGATGTGTATGTGTGTGTGTGAGAGAGAATGTGTGTTAGTTCCAGGAGTCAGGATATATTCCTCATCAAGAAGTAGGAACAAACAAACAACAATAATATTACTTTATGATTTGTCACACACAGTAGATGTACTGTCTAAAAATTTGATCAAAGAAACTGAGGCCTTGGTTTGAGTCCTGTCCGTGCCTATATTTTGCACTGAAATTTCTACAAAGAACAATATTGTGGTGCCAACGTGGTTGCTTCGTTTTGTTTTATAAATATCAGTGCTTCTGAAAGCACAGTTGACGAACTAATATAATCTCTCCGATACCATCCATGAGATACTTGTACTGGTGAACTAGCAATTAGCGATGAGGGAAAGTTCTATGTTGTTAATAACTTTCGCATATCACACTCTGCTTTTATTTGCATGAGTTTTGCATTTCTTCTCTTCTATTTCATGCCACTTTACTAACACCATATGTACAAATATGAGTTATATGTCCTTACAGAAACTAAAGTGAAGGCACCGATGGCGATGTAGTGGTTGAGTGCGTTTCAACCCTTTATACTCGTCTCCACTTTAGTTTCTACAACTATGTTAAATCTAACAAGGCACTGCAAAGCACCTTTTATATTTTTCAATGCCCTTTTTTTGTGTGAAAATGTTTTTCTAATACTGAAGGCTTCGATAAATTATTGAACACTGGTTTGGCTTTGTGTTTTTGTTTGGGATATTCTCTGTGTATTGTGAAAACTAAATAGTTTGTAAGACTTGTTTAAAAAGTTGTCTTCTCTGGTATGAAAATATTTAAGAAATTGTATAATTATCTGGTATACACAAGCATTACCTGGTGAGGTTCACAGAACCATATACTCCCAATTGTAAAAGGAGAAATTTTAAATAATGTTTTGTTTTGTTTGTACAGTTAGGGGTCGATTGTCATTGTCAGGGACTTGTTAAAAAACATTTTTATTTTTACCATTACCAGGTTTGTCAACCAACAAGAATGCCTAAGGTTCCATAACAGCTGCAAGTTTTTTCTGACAGCACCTTTCACAGTTCTTCAAATGTTCCAAATTTTTGCTTGAAAAGTGTACAGCACTGGATGAGAATTATGTCACTGGATGAGAATTATGTAGGAGTGCCATGGACTATGTAGATCTTTTGGTTTAGCATCGCATAAGTTGTCAGATGTTGTCGCCAAAAAATACTGCTATGGACTGTGAAATTTTTCTTGGTTAGAAACTCTCAACAGATGTCACCACTAGAATTGTTCCTCCAGTGTTTTCTATTTTCAACTTCAGTGGAGTCTGTGGAGGAGTAAAGGGAGAAAGCGAGTGAATGGGCGGTGCAAAGCAGTGCATGCTGCTGCAAATGTCTGGTAGCTGCCTGCAGTCATGTTGCCCTTTCCATGCAATCACTTCCCCTCTTACGCATTCATTGATCAAGCCCTCTTGAGTCATTGCCTGCACAGAGAACTTGTTTACATTTGCTTGCACCGCAGACTCCAGGGACAGTGTACGTTTTTGTAATTTGTGTGGGGAAAGTAAGTAGTGAGAGTTGGTAGATATCTGTGACTATACAAGTGAAATATGAGCTCTCACTAAAACGTCACACTAGTATGTACGAGGTTTGGCTAGAAAAAACCGGACTGTTGCTACAAAATCTTTTATTGGTTATTTTGCACAATATGAACATTATCCCCTTCAAAGTACCCCCCCTGCACTATTGATACACCGCTCCATACGAATCTTCCATTGCTGGAGACAGTGCTGGAAATAATTTTCCGAAACCATGTTCATGACCTCCATCGCTTTTGTTTTCACAGATTCTACGGTCTTAAATCTGGTTCCTTTCAGTGCTGATTTGATCTTTGGGAATAAAAAAAAGTCGCATGGAGAGAGACCCGGTGAATATGATGGATGTTCTAACACTGGGATCTCATACTTAGCCAATAAAGCCTTGACTGACAATGCCGTGTGGGCAGAAACATTGCCCTGATGAAGAATCCATGACTTGCTTTTCCACAAATCAGGTTGTCGTCTTCTTACTCGCCCACGAAGGGCGTCAGCATCGTAATGAAATATTGTTGGTTGACAGTTTGACCTTCAGGTACACAATTCAAATCAATTCACTGACATTTGCAATGTTTGATTCCGTTTTTGACATGCAAGACCGTCCAGGATGCTTGTCGATCGCAATCACTTCTCGTCCCTCTCTAAACCTTTGAAACCACTCAACGACATGAGTGTGTGATAAACACACATCTCCGTACACTTCCTTCAACAAACCATAAGTTTCTGTGGCGGATTTTCCAAGTTTGATGGGAAACTTCAGATTGATACGCTGTTCCACTTTCACACTTCATTTTTTTCCGACAGAGCACAAATGTATGGTTCACTTCGTCCACAAGCTACGGAAGAACTGAGTGCCGTGCACCCTAGGCAATCACACAGCTGATAGGCAAGATATCACATTATACACCCATGCAACGTTTATCCTTGACGTGCTTGCCGTTTGTCGATAGCAACATCAATCCGGTTTTTTTCTAGCCACACCTCGTATGTTTTGAAGGGTGTTTCAAATGTCAGTGACTGCCTATGGATCTTACGAATATCACATCTATCAAGTCTTATCATGCACTGTCAAATCATATTAAAAATGAATGAAAGTCTGATTCAATAGCAATATGAACTCCCAAGTTTTTTCAGTGTTAGTGCAGAATATGAGAAAATACTATTGGATAGAAAGCTATGCATTTTATTTTTATGCAACTGAACATACTTGTGATGCATAATAGGTCTGCAATTTCAATGGGCTATCCCATAAGTTCTCCCATGCTATGGTGGTTTGGTTATCAGTGTCATGAATGCACGTAAGGGTGATGGGGGGGAGAGTAGGGCTCCACACATTCTTAATCTCAGCCAAAAGGAAGGTGATGTGATCATCACCATGCTCCATCACCTTCATAGCAGGGTTGCCCCAATATACCCATTGATTCAAGCCTGGGTGAACTACATCCTCACCCTAGATAACCCACCCTGGGAAGTGCACCTAGCTTACCCATGTGGCAGTCAGACACCCCACCGACTGGACTTATAATTCTCATGCTAAATCTTGAATAAAAAACCTAAATATGTGGAATGCTGCATATCTTGAGCTTGCTTTTTAAAAGGTAATGAAAAAACTCAAACTATCAAATCTAAAATACACCAGTCTTGTCACTGTGTTTCAGAATCATCGGGGAAGGAAAGGAGTTTAGGTACATAAATGGAGGAAAGAACATCACATGTTTGCTGTGGCTTGTGGATAGACTAATGTGATAAATGCTTGTTGGTACTCAAAACCCATAAATTAAACAACATGGAACAGAGATTCCCCTCAGACTTCCTGTTGGCATAGTTGGGGAAGGATTTGTATGAAGGTGTGATAATAGCAACCAATCAGATATTTAGGAAAATGAGCTTCGATTCAGTTCCGGGCATCAGACAAAGACACATCTGATTTGCATGAATGGTATAATTTGACATTCTCCTCCCTTTCCCTAAAAATAGCTTCACACAAATTAATTTCAGTAGCGTGGATTGTGACAGGTAAATAAATAGATGTGTTTATATCACAAAGACGATGCTTCGGTTCACTATAACATGAATATATCAGATAATTGTACAATTTTATGTATATCCATACCAAGAGACTTGAGGAAAAAAAGTTTCTTGTAACCTACATGTCCATATTTTGTATATATGATATGGTGTAGTGTTGGTACTTGTACTGTTTTGTCTTACAGTGTGTTTTTGTTAATACTGCTTGTGGTGTATTTTGGTTTATGTGAAACACAATTTTCACTCACCCAGGATCTTGCTACTCTCAAAGCAGAAGGAATGTACTCATTCACAGGTGTTTGTGTAATCTTTTTTGGTGTAACAATAATCGCAACTGGTTTTAATAGTTTTATGTACATATGTAACATTATAAAGCTCGGCTGGACTTTTTGCCAATGTCAGGGCAGCTGTTTTTCCAAAATCTTAAAATTGATATCTGGTTAGAATTCCTTCTCGAGCATTCACATGAATCAGTGTGTGACTTGCTTTTACTGTTGCCTAGTTATCAGTAGTTTCGAGGTTACATAAGTCTATAATGGTTTATTGAAAGGAGGCAAAAATTTGATTGGCGTCTGCCATAGTCCAGCCGAGTCTTAATAGCTGTTCTTCGCACCTTCCTGCTTTTTGTTAAAATGTACACATCTAGCTCGAGTGGATACATTCAAGTGCAGAAGGAGCAAGTAGGTTGAAGTATGCGTGAAACACTTGTTGTTGGTTGCAGATTGATATATATTTGGTTCTTTGTTATAGGCCACTGTTTGTGTAGCAAAGACAACTTTCAGTGAATTACCACTTGCAGCCGTCACCCCAATTGGACATGTTCACTTAACACACGTGCACTTACATCAGTATTTGCAAATATTGCAGACAGACTATGGCATGGATATTCCAACATATGTGTTTATTTTCTGGGAAAAAAAAACTAATACAAGGGTCGGTCAAGGTTGGTCAAGACTTTTGTGCGTAAAATATTAATGAATCAATGTAGCGCTGCATTACTTCGGCAGGTCAGATCATGATTCCTTGCGAGTAACCATAATCCTTTGCGATGCATTTGGCATATGCGCAGTAGTGTAAACAAAGATGGCGGCAAGTAGTGTATCTGTTGCTGTGGAACAGCGGTGTATAATGAAATTTCTCGTGAAGGAGAAGGTGAAACCTGCTGAAATTTGGCGTAGACTGCAAGCACAGTATGGTGAACAAACACTGTCACGGGCAAGAGTGTACGAATGGTGTCAACAGTTCAGTGAAGGGCGGGAATTGGTAGCAAATGAACCGCACAGACACGTTCACCCAACTGCAGTCACTCCGGTGAATATCACATGTATTGAGCAAGTTATCCTTGAAGACTGGCGAGTAACAATGCGTGACATTGCGCATACAGTCAATATCAGTGTTGTACGTGGGGCTGTTCGGAAGAAAAGACCTGGAATGTTGTCGAAACATGTCATTCTTTTCCATGACAATGCCAGGCCACATGGCCCATTTGACTCAAACAACACTGGCCAACTTGCACTGGGAGGTTTTACCACGCAGTCCTTACAATCCAGATTAAGCCCCCAGTGATTTCCACTTGTTTGGGACTCTTAAAGACCATTTGGGCAGGATGCACTTCCAGACAGATGAGGAACTCAATAACGCTGTCCTGCAGTGGTTAGACACCAACCTACTTCTTTCTATGCCAGAGGCATCAAGGAACTTCCACAAGGATGGCAACGGTGTCTGGATGTTCAGGGGGAATACTTTGAAAAACTGAGATAGTTTGGTGCTTCTATGTATGTATATTTCCTGTCTAGAAATAAGTGTCTTGGTCAACCTTGGACGAACCTTGTATTTTGACATTAAAATCTGAACATGTACCAAAATTGTAATTTGCTTTGTTGGCTTGAAACATGTGGTGGTGCCACTTCAATCATTTGAAAGATGGGTGGGTTCATACCTCTGTGTGTTATGACTGTCAAGAAATAGTAGCACCTTTATCGTACAGTCGTCATAGTTTTGTATCTGTGCATCGTAATATTCCTCACTGGATTGAACATATCAGATTCCTTAGCCAAGAATCCCCCACCCAAATAAGGGTCCTTATGAGGGGTGGGGGCAAGCCAGAAGGGCAGATATCAAAATGGAAGGAATAGGAGCAGACAAAAAAGACCTGGCTGGATGAAAAGTGACGTTTCAATGATTTTTAACGATTGCAGTGATTGAAATATGCTGCATATGCATGCTCTGGGCTAAGTTCCATATGAGAAAGAGCATCATACTGTACAAGCATTTCAGTGACGAAGCCTTGTATGATCGTTGCAAAAACAATTCTGCTTTCTTATGTTCATATCCTTACATGGATTAAATTTGAATTGTTGTTTTAAGTCCACTTTATGCACATAAAGCCTAATCGGGAATGGACCTGCAGTTTAATATTGGATACGATCCACTGGGTTTTGAACCCGGTACCCCTTGATTATGAGGTGATGTCATTACTACTTCGCCATTGGGGACGCTTTATCATTACATGGAGTTAGCAGACTAATGGGAGATTAATGCCTTTGATCCCCTTGTATTGAACCAGAGTTGTACAATTTAACTGACAAAACCTTTTCAGTAACCCAGGCAGAGTGGGAAAGCAAATGAACAAAGCTGCCTCATACACAGAGAACTATTTTCCTCCTTGTAATGTGTGACTTGGAAATCAAACAAGGTGTCATGTCCCCTGCAATGCAGCAAAAAGGTCGTAGCTTTATAACCCATGACCTCATGATACTCCTGACAGAACCAAGGATATATATATATATAAAAAAAGTAAACAGTGTGTCCGTAAAGTCATGGTGGGTTTGAAAACTATTTACTGAAAGAATCCTAACACCAGTGGCATGTTTTCCCATGGTGGTAAACCAACTTTTTGTCATACATAGAAACTGATGCAAAATTTGAAGTTGTCCGACTTCTATTTTTGTTTTACTTGCATGCCTTCCACTGATGTTTTATTTCTATTATATGTAATTAATATATACAAGAAATATGAATTGTTGCAGTAAACACGTCAAATTTTCAGAATATGCTACTGCCATACACAGTAAATGTTTCAAATGCATGCAAAATGAAAACCAACTCCGTTCGTTGCCCTACACACATGGAATCAATACTTCTCTTCTTGCAACGCAGAACTAAGCACACCAGGTGGTACAGATTGAACAGGTTCTCCAATTTTTGCTTTCAAGTGCTCAAAACCATTGACTCAAACACGACACGTTTTGCTTGATGTAGCCCCAGAAATGTTTTTGTTGTTTTTGTGAAACCATCCCAAAAAACAAAGAAAACAGAAAAGGAAAGATACATTTCTTTAACAACAAATTGTCTTTATTTGTGATAGTTCTGATAGTGATACCAGACACTACCAGGAACATACAGCAATATTTATGAAAAGCAAAAAAAAAACATTATTATGGCACACAGAGTTGCCAGTTACAGTTCTTGTTTGAATGATTTCAAACTATTTTTGTTGACAGGAACTAATATAATTCATAATTTTCAGGTGCTCAGTCCGTGTCAATGGGAATGTCTGGAATACTCACTATCCTCTTTGTTGTTGCTCTGATTGGAGGCCTTGGTGTGTGGCTTTTCTATGCTTACAGAAATCCTCACACAGCTTCTGGACAGTTTCTTATAAAGGTAAGTATAAAAAAAAATACTTTTTATAGTGATCCACATAAACCTTCAATGTTGTTACATAGTAAATATTGTTTCGACACGCACCTTCTCATTTGTTCCAACATTTCCAAACCCATGTGGAAGTGAATGTATAGGGTGTACATAATGAACCTCCATGGTTTAACAATGATACGAGGGTTTTTAAAAAATGCAAAAGTACAAAAGCAGAAAGAAACAAATAGAAAGTCATAGCAACTACAATACATGTTGTGGACGCTCTGGGGGACTACTATTGAGAGTTCATAGTTGTAAACCAAACCAGTTTGTGCATTTTCTTGAAGTGGCTCCATGTTTACAAAAGTGCTGCCTAACAAGACTTGTGTGAACTAGGGAAAGAAACAAAACTTGACGAGTATAGAAAAGCAAAGAACCATGTACATAGGCCACCTGGTTACCCAGGAGGTTCGTCGTGTACACTCTGTATTTTATTATTTATGATGCTAAAGGCAGATAGCATGAAGTTTTTCCGTATGTTGTTATACACTATCACTCTTGAAGCTATACTTACAATTCAGTGCTCGAACTGGAAATTCACTTGTTGGGAGGATATTTGGTTGGGTTTATTCTGGTAAGAATGGTGTCTGGAATTAAGGATATAATTACGAAATAAAGGATCGAGACACCGAACTGAGAATGCTATATTCTAAACTGTATCTCTTGTACATTTATTTCTTACGACAGAAAACTTTGTTCATTTATACTGAACTTAGTAGTGTGTAGATCTTTTAAGGCAAAAAAGTTTAAAAAAAATGTGGAGAATCCGTGAAACTGATAAACAGACAGATTGGATGAAGAAGGATTTATAGAGAATCTGTACAGTAGAAATACGAACATGGTGAATGAAAGAATGTGGTAAGCCAGTAAAACTCATAATGATAATGCATAGATTTTGGGTATTTTGGATATCCAACACTTTGGATAATCCAAATATCTGGATATTGGATTATCTGGATATCCATGTATTTGAAATCGAGATAGAAAATTATTTGATATCTTGGCCAACGCAAGTAGACTCCTTCACTTTGACCAGTGTTGTAACTTGCAAAACTGGAAAAAACAATATAGCACAAGACAGCAACATGGTGTTCTTGATATTTGTTTGTTTAGTTTTGTATTTTTCATATCTGACATCACTTTCGTTTCTCTTTAGGCTGTTTGCAACAGCAATGATGATGAACTTTGACAGGGCTTGAATCTGAAATGATGGTTATTGAATCACTCAAAATGCTTAGCCACCAGGAAGAGGCTTGTTTAATTGCAGTTTGTAAATAAACATGCAGTACACCCTTGCCCATTTTTTCATACTACAAATTCCATGAATGCTACCAAAAGACTTTCGCACTTGGTTGGTGTACTCTAACTGAACCAATAGGGAACTTTCCACTACTTTTTTAATTTAGTTCCCAACCAGGGAAAGATTTTTCCTATTTATTTATTTTCTATTATTGTTGTTTTTGAAGTAATGATTTGTCTTTTAATTTCAAGCTAATTTTACACAATAAGTCAGTCTAATTTGTCACTTTTGGATACTAAATTTTAAGTTAATTTGATGGTTTTGCAAAGAAATTTAGTAAAATGTTCTTGCTTGTTCTGCTCACAATAGAAATATTTCTGTAAGAGTCACAAGTTTATAGTTGAAAGTATTAATGCTCTATTAAAATTGATATGCAATATATATAATTAGAAAAAAAAATACTGCCATCTGTGTCTTCCTCTAAAAAAAATTGACAGAAATAAGTGTTCTCTGAAATGAACCCTATTCTCACCCCAGGCATAAAAATCTGTAACAACTGCTCTGTGTATGCATAAATACGATTTAGTGTTTGTGTAACTATTGAAACTGAAAGTAATGTGTTTTATGAATTTAAATACAGTGGAACCCTGATTTTATATTTTCCTGCATTACACATTCAATGTTGATGGTCTCAACATAGCAAAATGTTATAAAATTTGTTCTCTCTTTGCATTGAGCCTATTTCTTGTGCAACATTTTAAAAATTTTTACCTCATGGATTCTTTGAAGTAATCATATGTATACACACATTTTACACGGTTTGTAGTTTTTATGTTTATGAAAGTTATACTGTTATGAACATCACTCAGAAAACACACCTTCACTTAATAACTGTCAAATTTCTCTGAGATATAATTCTATCATGCAAGCAGTGCGTACATACAAGAAAAACTATTCTCTGAGATAACACACAGATATTCAAACAATAATAACAGATAAAGCTTTTGTAAACTGGACAGTAAAAATAATTCTATTCTTATTTCAAAATTATATTAAAATTGAAATGTAATGGATGCAACTTTTCTACTGACAACGTAACATCATTGAGTAAAAATTATGCAAATACATAGCAGACAGTTTTATACAAACAATATGACTGACTTGAATATAGCTGAGAATTTAACATTTTAGTTTCACCCTCCATGTAGTACTAAGATAGCTTCTGTACACAAAGATTCACCCTCCATGTAGTACTAAAATAGCTTCTGTACACAAAGATTTGCCCTCCATGTAGTACTAAGATAGCTTCTGTACACAAAGATTCACCCTCCATGTAGTACTAAGATAGCTTCTGTACACAAAGATTCGCCCTCCATGTAGTACTAAGATAGCTTCTGTACACAAAGATTCACCCTCCATGTAGTACTAAAATAGCTTCTGTACACAAAGATTTGCCCTCCATGTAGTACTAAGATAGCTTCTGTACACAAAGATTCACCCTCCATGTAGTACTAAGATAGCTTCTGTACACAAAGATTCGCCCTCCATGTAGTACTAAGATAGCTTCTGTACACAAAGATTCACCCTCCATGTAGTACTAAGATAGCTTCTGTACACAAAGATTTGCCCTCCATGTAGTACTAAGATAGCTTCTGTACACAAAGATTCACCCTCCATGTAGTACTAAGATAGCTTCTGTACACAAAGATTCGCCTTCCGTCTAGTACTAAGATAGCTTCTGTACACAAAGATTTGCCTTCCGTGTAGTACTAAGATAGCTTCTCTACACAAAGATTCGCCCTCCATGTTGTACTAAGATAGCTTCTGTACACAAAGATTCACTCTCCATGTAGTACTAAGATAGCTTCTGTACACAAAGATTCACCCTCCATGTAGTACTAAGATAGCTTCTGTACACAAAGATTCGCCCTCCATGTAGTACTAAGATAGCTTCTGTACACAAAGATTCGCCCTCCATGTAGTACGAGGGTCACTATTTATATTTTGAGCCTTGGCAACACTGATTGAAGTTAGGCGCGATTTGACATTTGCACGGAATCGTCTGGCATTATTGACCATAACGTACTTCAAATGTTTTGTCAATAGCTTCATTTGTGTTGTTTATGTTGCCTTGGAGATTTCGCGACAACAATAAAATGGAATTAACTCGTGAACATTTTCGTGCGATGATTTTTTACGATTTTCGACGTGGATTATCAAGACAAGAGTGCATCGATCAACTTACTTCCACATTTGGCGATGAAGCCCCATCCTTTGCCACTGTGAAACACTGGTATAACGAATTTATTCGTGGCCGCCATTCGCTCACCGACGAGATTCGCGAAGGTCGTCCAAAATCAGTTGTTGTTCAAGAAAACATTGATGCTGTGCAAAACCTAATACTGCAAGATCGTCATGTGACATACTGTGAGATTGAGGCAACCATAGGCATTAGTTCCACCAGCATATATAAAATATTACATTATCATTTAGCTGTGAGAAAGGTATGTTCTCATTGGATCCCACACAATTTGACAAAAAACTCAAAAAGACGCTCGCGTCAATTGGTGCAAACAAATGCTCAATAAATACAATTGTGGTGCTTCAAAAGACGTATACAAGATTGTAACAGGTGACGAATCATGGATATATGCATATGAGCCGGAACGTAAACAGCAGTCGACTGTATGGGTGTTTCAAGATGAACCCAACCCAACAAAAGTTGTTCGCGCTCGAAGCACATCGAAACAAATGTTCGCCTGTTTTTTCGGGAAAACTGGTCATGTTGCAACTGTGTCTTTAGAGGAACGGAGAACGGTCAACTCTGAATGGTACACAACAATTTGTTTGCCAGAGGTCTTCGGTCAAATACGGAAAACAAACAAACGCCGTCGGATCATTCTTCATCAAGACAATGCCAGCTGTCACACATCTCGTCTAACAACCGACTTTATGAACAGTCAAAAAATCGAATTGATGGGTCATCCACTGTACAGTCCTGATTTGGCACCCAATGACTTCTTCTTGTTCCCGAATGTCAAGAATAAATTGCGTGGACAACGATTTTCGTCGGTGGAAGATGCCGTTGATGCGTTCAAAAACCATATTATGGAGGTGTCTCAAGAAGATTGGAAAAACTGCTTAGACAAATGGTTCGAACGAATGCAAAAGTGTATTGACCATAAAGGAGAATACTTCGAGAAACAATAAAGCAGTTTTCATTGCCAAATTCCTGTTTTTTCATTGTTAGGCTCAAAATATAAATAGTGACCCTCGTACTAAGATAGGTTCTGTACACAAGATTCTCCCTCCATGTAGTACTAAGATAGCTTCTGTACACAAAGATTCACCCTCCATGTAGTACTAAGATAGCTTCTGTACACAAAGATTCGCCCTCCACGTAGTACTAAGATAGCTTCTGTACACAAAGATTGTTGAGGAATTAATGAGCATTGCTTACCTTTCAGTATCGACCAAGCCAATGGGCTTGGAAACGTGGTGAGGCCAGATACACAGCTGCCACGATCCACATGTGACGGACGAAGATGATTAACGTGAATTGGAAACCAGTTTGCAGTCTCTTGCCACCACTTTGTGATTCTGGTTGAGGAAAAAGAATTCTGGATCCATATTCTGCCTTTATAAAATGCCTTGAAATGCCGCTGCGGGATTTCTACAAATTCTTGTGCCTTCAGTAAAGTGTTAAGTCAGTTCAAATAGGTGACGAATAATCATCACTTTTTCATGCATCTGGTTGGTTGTTATTGAGATCTTTTTTGTACATCTGATTTTTTCTATATCTGCATTGTTGTTATGGTGAAAACATTACGAAGTTTTGTGTGTTATAATATTCAGCTGTATATATTGTGCAAAGTTAATGTAAAGTTGTACAGTTTTTCCCCCATCCCATTTTCTATGTTCATGCCATTTGCTTTCAGCGGAGGAGGGTCTGCATAGAATTATACATAGAAATGAGTTTATTATGATAAAGTTTTAGTCTTGTCCAAACAGGAACAAAGTACTGCAAAATATTTCAGTTTTCTTTGTGTGAGTGACAATTTTTTTTTTTTTTAGAATTAGTTTGATATGATCAACTTACTTTACCTTCTCCAAATGTTTCTTTACATACCAGGGTTGTTCCAAAAGTTCATGGATTGAGATCACTATCCGGAGTGCGAGTCAGTACGAGGGTTAATATGAGTTTCCTTTTCGAAATAGCACCCTTCACACTCTATACACCTATTCCAGCGATGCACTAGCTTCTCAAACACATGTTGCAGACCATTTTCTGAGAGTCGGTGTAAGGTAGTGGATGTGACAGCTTTCACTTCCTGGTCCGTGCTAAACTTCCTTCCGCGTAACTCTTTCTTAAGTGTTGGAAACGCCCAGAAATCGCAGGGTGTGAGGTCTGGGATGTATGGAGGATGATCTAGAGACTGCCCACCAATTTTCTCCAAAGCTGCCATAGCTTGCCATACCACATGTGGCTTAGCGTTATCCTGCAGGAGAAACCATTCTTCTTGAAGCAGTTCATTGACCGTGGCACCCATCTTGCACAAACACACTACATTTTCAGGTGTTCCGTGAGATCTTGCTGCACCAACATTCAGTTTAACTGCCAATTCACGAATCGATAAACGTCTATCTTCTTTCAACAATGTCTCTGCTTTCACAGTTCTCATCGTTCACTGATGTTGATTGACGCCCACTTCTCGCCTTATCCTGCATATTGCGTTTACCTTCCTTAAAATGCTTCCACCACTTGAATACGGCCGATCTGCCCATTGCTTCGTCACCGTAAGCTTCTTTGATCATCTCAAACGTTTCCTCGCCACTTTTGCGTAACTTCACACAAATTCATTAGCGATCCTTTGTCCGGTAATTATCGGTATATAATTCTCATCCACCATTGTAATACACTGCAGTTCGACTTTTATAGCAAGCAAACAAACAACAGCTGCACGTTGGTTCACTCGTACATTAACAAAGCACACCACAGGCTATCTTCACATGCAACAATCACAGACTCTGTGCAGTGTTGCCAATCCACAAACTTTCGGAACCTCCCTCGTATATGTACATGAACTTTGTCTCTTTACTTACCTCTTAAATTTGATGTTTTAGGGGAAATGTATTTTAGTCAAATTTTGGTGCCTTTTTTAATTAACTTTTTTTTTCAATGTCAAAGTTGTTTGTTAAAATGAAATATGCACCAACAAAACACTTTGTAAATCTCAATTTTCAGATAGTGAACAAAAACAATTTTCTTTACATGCAAACCTACATCAACAATTTCATTAGAAAATGTCGTTGATAGTCATAATGACACTTTTGTACAGATAATCAAAGTACAAAGTCTATATCATTTGATGCTCATTTTTTTTTAAAATCTCCTTTCCACAAAGTTTCATATCACATTATTCTGCAGTAATGCAATGATTTTGGTACTTCTCATGTCAGAAATATCTAGCAAATTTAAATACACATATTTGTATGTTTTATATTTTCCAATGTTTAAACGTCAAGGCTTTACAAGATTTCCCAGTTTATTATGTATTAGTCAATTTTTAGACAAGCTTTTCTTAACAAAATGTCAAGTTATCACTTTTATACACATACATGTACACACTGTATTTATAAATATGTTGATTTCAGATGTAATGGTTCTAATGCGTGCGAGTGCCTTAAATGCATATGGATAAACCCGACATTATTTTCTAGGTCAAGAATTTCAGTGGACCAAAAGCTTGTTCTTTCCAACCCTGCTGTGAAAAGCATGAGCTTTCTCTTAGTATAAAAAGTTTTGCAACTCTGATACAAAAATTATCAGCCAATGTAGCTAATTCATTATATGTTTTGCCATTTCATATTGATTTTGGACTATCTTAAAAACCACAGTAGAATTACTGATGAAATATATACAATAATTGGGTGATAACTGGTTATATTTTTGAGAGTTAGTACATATCAGTGAGATGTAGCATTCTGTAGGGGGATACTGTTATGGTTGTTGAGACTATTTTCATACAAAATTATTTATGAGTCTTTCTACTAGTATTATTTAGCAAGTATTTGTCATTTGTGATGTGTACGTTGAAAAAAAAATGGAATTATTTTTTTTTCATTTAATGAAATTTGAACATGCTGATGCTTTGTTATAAAATCGTTTTTATCCTATTTTGCTATAGTCACAAAATTTATAATGTACATAAGAAGTAAGTTTCTCCAAGGTATGTATATTTTTATTATGAGAATACTATTAGTATTAGTATGCTTAGTTGTATATATGATCATCTAATGCCAGCTATTTTTCTTTTGTTTTTATACCTTGAAATTGTTCCAAGTTGAAAATGTAAATAAAATTGATTAATTCATGTGTTGAAATACTGGGAAATTATTTGTACAAATTATACCTTATGTACAGTTTATAATTAACAATAACAGAAGGTGCTTACTCGAATTTTTATCCATTTTTTTAAAGTATATCGTGAGTTCCATTCCTAAAATGTGTTGTGCTTAGAATTAGGTGATTAGAAGATTCATTATCTGTAAAATGTACATTGTTACGTGGAACTTGTTACCACTATTCAGCTCCTGGTAATAAAGATTTTTAATTAAAACATAATTTTTTATTAACACTTATTGGAAGAAATTTCTCAAGTTGTACAGAGCGATCCATTGAAGTGTAGACTGCCACGTCTAGGTTTGCGCGATCGGCAAGCGAGGTGCATGTGTCCATATGTCGCTACTGTAGACTGTCCCTGAATCAAGTGTGCAAGTGTTCGTAACTAGTTTAAAGAGTGATTTATTTACTTACCAATTTATGAAAGAAGGTGCTGAAACTGGCCACTTTCGTTGTCCTCACATTTTTGACACCTCTTGATGAAGTTGCCCATAACTCGCTGAAGTTCCCGTCAATTAATGTTGGTAATTTCTTTGTGGATGTTACGTTTCAGTTCTTCCAGGGTGTGTGGATTTGATGTGAACACAGTCTGGGGACTGTGAAGTGATAGGGTGCTTGTTACGTATTGTGTTTTTTTCTAGTGTATTCAACCACAAAGTTTATGGCTCAGCAAATGTTTTCTACTGTACAACGTGTATTTATGATTCATACGTGTTATCTCAGTGGACACACGACATTCAAAGGCAATTTGAAACAAGGTTCCTGGGTGTAAAAATTCCATGTCTTCAAACAATCTACTCTCTGTATACTAAATTTCAGGAGGTGCGGAGTGTTTAATGCTGTATACAAGTCAAATCCACACACCCTGGAAGAACTGAAACGTAACACCTGCCAAGAAATTACCAACATTAATCAACAGGACCTGCAGCAAGTTATGGGTAACTTCATCAAGAGGTGTCAAAAATGTGTGTCCAACGAAGGTGGCCAGTTTCAGCACCTTCTTTCATAAATTGGTAAGTAAATAAATAAATCACTCTTTAAGGTACCGGAAACTTGCGCACTTGATTCACAGACAGTCTACACTTCAATGGATCGCTCTGTACAATGTAATGAGATTAGCAAAAAATTAAGATACTTACGGAGGTTATTTTCTTGACCAAGCCTGACGTTAGGCACACAGACAGTGTATCATAACTGAAAAATGTGACCCAACCTATACTGGTTTGCAACTTAATCTGACAGTGATGTACGAGCAGAGTTGCCAACTGTGAACTTTGGATTTGTTCACAATTTGCACTGAAAACTTTTCTAGTAACGTTGCTTTAAAGTACTTAATGATATATAGTCCACGCAATCTAAAGCAATTTTCCCTCAAACCTGGGAAAAATTGATTCAGAAGCTTTTTAAACTATTTCTAGTTCAGGAATCATTACTGAATAACTTATTCAAAATCGGACCACAGGAAAACCCCCAAAAACAGATTTCAAAATGGCAGACTGGCTATTGTAAATTTCCTAACATTTTATGTTTATTTGTGAATATTTTTTTCATATTTTGTGTATTCTTACTTATAATTTGTTTTTTATTGTAACGTCAAATTATATTTTGCCTTTTTGAGAATGAAATCTCTAAATCATGCATTATTATTGAGAAAAAATTGGACAATGGACAAGAGGTAGTTAAAATATGATCTGATCACCACAAATGACCAGCATTGCATGTAACTTGATAAATGCTGATAGAACCGGTTTGTGGACGATTTGCAGGTGCAAGCTATGCTGAAGATTGTCTCCATCATTGCAGCAACCAGACATCACAATTACGTCCAATACCTGTACAAGCAGAAAACGTTGTTTATCGTCTGAAAATCCAGTCGTGCAGAAAATGTTCTTGAGAGATAAATTTGTGACGAGATGAAGTGACAGATTGTGGGCCGGACTCTGATTGAGTTTTTTTGTTTTAAGATCACTTGTATGCACAGAAAGGCTAATTGGGCTGGACCTACAATTTAAAGTGAGATTTGAACCACTTTATTCCTCCACAAGGTATCAAATCCGAGACTCTGGGTCGGAATCGGATCAGACCTCGTAATAGAAAAATTCATTTTTCTCAAAATTTTGGGAGGGATCGTAGTACCATCTGAACCCCCCCATGTGCACGCCAGTGTTTACAGTGATGAAGATGGTCAATTAAACTTTGTCGATCCTTAGAAGTTGACTTTATAAATAAGAAAACTTAAAAAATAATTTTATTTCAGTTGTTATTTTCTCCATTTCTAACTTCCATAAATAACTTTAAATATCAAAATTACATAAGAAATGGTATATGTTGAAAGATAGTTTTAGTTTAATTATTATTAAATGTAAATAAAAGCATTATCTCTCTTTAAGGAGCGTAAATTACTTTATTTTAGCCTTTAGTAGAAAAGAGCGAGTCCGCCATTTTGAAATTGTTTTTGGGGTTTTCCTGTGGCCCAATTTTGGATATGTTATTTAGCAATGATTTCTGAGCTAGAAACTCTCTAAAAACCTTCCGAAGCAATTTTGCCCAGGTCAAAGTGTAAATTGGCTGGACTAATATTTTTTATGTATATAATCTTAGTGTGAAGAGTTTATAGGACACAACAAACATTCTTTATAATTATGGTAAAATGTGACCCGAAAATCTATTGATATCGCAACTCACCTTTGAATGGCATACACCACCACCTTTGCTCGAAAATCTAGTTATGTTTCAAAGTTGTTTGCTAGCAATATATGTACTTTCTATACGCCTGTTAACTGAAATGCTGTACATGTTCATTTTTAACTAGACACAGACATTTTATTATGAACAAAGGTGGCCACTAAACCTGCAGGAGCTCAATTAATGCTGGTGAATACATTGATGCCAAGAGGAAGCCTGTATTATTACACTGCGAGAGTCAATTAAAGGCCAAACATTCCGTCCCTTTAACTCCCTGTCAGAAGTTCAATCCAAATAGAAGTTATGTACATATGGGTTTGTATTCTCAATAAAACCAACCCTGTTTTGTGTGCTTTCATGGAAGATGGAACCATAAATGTGTCCATGTACACTAATTGGTGGCCGCGGTGGCTCAGTCGGTAACGCGTCTGACTACCATGCTCAAGGTCCCGGGTTCGATCCCCGGCCGGTTCAAATCCGGGAACTTTTCTAACGGTGGAAGCGGCCCCGGCGCCTACCCAGCGTCGAATAACATGGGTACCTGGGGGAAACCCTGGGGGGTAAAGGCGGTCAGGGGCGTGATGCTGATCACATCACCCCCACTCACGACCGGATCAAGAAAGTGTGGGGCGTTACCCCCACACCCCCCTATACGCCTTCATGGCGTGCTGCTATGCACAGGGGAACACTTTACCTTCTTCTTTGTACACTAATTGCTACTGTCAGTTTCACATGACAGTGAATCAGTAAGTGCCTATGTCATGTCACTGCCAGGATATAATGAAAAGTAGTTTAGGTGTGGCATTCTGTGCCAACTGCTTGACTACCAACTTCTAGCCTCTCACACAATTTCTGCAACTTGGGCCTTGAAGTAAGTTTGTTCCACCAGTTACTTTCAGTAAGATATGCCATTAGAAAGGTCCATAAAGTACAGGGTGGTTATACATTATTGAGCACATTTCAAGGATGAATTAAAAAAGAAAGTAATGTACCAATATTTTGTTTTTGTCTTGAATAGATAATGTTCAACATGACAAGTCAATTTACCTGGGCTTCTTGTAAAAGCATCTTACCATGTCTTCAGAGACCGGTGCTCTGACAGCATCTTTCCTATGTTCGACACTTTCTGTATTATTAATTTACTGATACCAACACTTTATGGGGTCCTTACTACGAGGATTTAGTTTGTTCTCCACACTGTTATTACAGATTTGGCTCTTGACACCAAAGAACGCACATAGCTTGCATGGTAGCCATCTTGTTACTAAAGTTCCCTACCTTGCCACCATGTACATTTGGTCGATGTTGACACAAGCTCAAAAGTAAATAAGAAGGTTGCTTCAATAGTTCTTTTTTTTAAATTCATATTTCAATTGCACTCAATAATTTACAACTACCCTGTATTTCAGAGAGCTAATTCATTGCAGGGGATGTGTGTGTTCACATATCCAATCGCAAGAAGAAATTCCAGTACCTGAAATGTACTTAGATGATAATATTGAGAGTTGTGGAAACTGTGGGGAGACCGAGGTTGGCAGTGACATAAGACTGCCTATGCTTGGTTTAGCCACAATCTTTGAAAAAATAGGAATTCTAGCTTTCCCGGCGACGTGATTCAAACAAATGTTCTCGGGTTATCAGAAAGGTTAAATTGGCATTAGCTTCCAACGTTTTGAGCAATTTTGACCATTGCTGTCATCAGGAAATGTAAAAATTAAAAATGGAGACCAGCGTATGGCTAAATATATGACTTGGGGCAGAACTTGGATGCTGACTTCCTATTGGCTCGCTCTGGATCTTGGTGTTCTCATTGGCTGGTGTTGTGTTCTTATGGAGTAGTGGGTTCCAGGCGTGACTCAGCTGGAGTCCCACATCCCATTTGAGATTGGTGCTTTCCCGTGATATGGATATGGCTTCATTTACTCATTGGTCCCAGTAACGGCACATTTGGCTATTATTTGTTCCACAATTTTTCAGTTTCTTTCATATGTTGGTGAAAACACAGTAATACCTTTGGGCCACTCCATGTGAAATCAAACAATGAAAAGGTACTTTTCAACCTCTCATATTTTGGTTCATTTGAAATTTGCATACTGAAAGGCCCACCTGAGGTAGGAAAATAATGTGAATTTGCAGATTCATATCTTTTGCATTTCCGAAACTACAGGGTGCTAAATGTGCAATTTTGACCATTTTTTTTAACACCTTGCGAACTTTAAATTGCAATATTTCAGCACTCACGACATCTATAAAAGTGATTCAGACAACATTGGAAAGATATTTAAGGGTTCTTTCACACAAGATATAGCATGTCTACACCAGGGCACAAAAAAAATTAAGAAGGTGTTGAAAAAATTTAGCAGCCATTTTCTCAAAAATGGGTCTTTCAATCTTTAAAAAAATATGTCGTACATACACTATTACTAAATAAGTGAACAACATTTAATAATAGAATCCGGAGTTACGTTAGATTTAGGTTAGGTAATGCATGATTACATATTTTGATAGAAAAATTACTATAATTCAAAGGTAAGATTATATAACAGAAATTTAACACAATACTATTTGAATTAACATACCTCAAGCTGATATTTGCATTCCTTACAAATACAGGGTGATTCAAAAGTCCAGTAGTACACATAGAGAAAAGTGGAAAGATGTTGTTGGAGATAGGTGCATTTCAATCTAAAGTGGTTGAATTTTTAACGTAGCATACATCGTTCAGACTGTGCACTGGTACAAGCTTGGCCCAGAATACTGTATCTCGACACATTAACACAGTACTCGGTAAATTAGGAATTGACGATAATTACATACAAAGTAAATTAGGAAAAATCGTGAATGTGACACACTCAGTGGCACAGTGTGAAGTACATTATGTATGTGTGTATTCTTTTCTAGTGGTCTGGAGAGGATACATTCTCATCACATGTTCTTTTTTTTTATTGTTTACTTTGAATATTTTCCTATCTCAAGTAGCCTCTTCAGTGTGCCAAATTTCAAATGAAGCGAAAAATATAAAGACAGTCTCACATGGCAGTTAGGTACGTCCTCACTTCGCCATAGACTACTAGCTTCGTTACTTAATGATTGTGTGAGAGCTTTCAGTTGTTCAGCTCCCGACAGAATTAGAAAGAGTTTCTAAATCTATCGTTAATACCATAGAACTACCAATCAGAATTTAGAGCCCACTGGCCAGCTGAAATAGGAAGTAGAAGAAGAAAGGTAATAGATGTGAGACTGTCTATTCAAGGCAGCTTAAAGAAGAAAAAGATTTGACCAATACAGATATATACGAGGGTCACTATTTATATTTTGAGCCTTGGCAACACTGATTGAAGTTAGGCGCGATTTGACGTTTGCAGGGAATCGTCTGGCATTATTGACCATAACGTACTTAAAATGTTTTGTCAATAGCTTCATTTGTGTTGTTTATGTTGCCTTGGAGATTGCGCGACAACAATAAAATGGAATTAACTCGTGAACATTTTCGTGCGATGATTTTTTACGATTTTCGACGTGGATTATCAAGACAAGAGTGCATCGATCAACTTACTTCCACATTTGGCGATGAAGCCCCATCCTTTGCCACTGTGAAACGCTGGTATAACGAATTTAATCGTGGCCGCCATTCGCTCACCGACGAGATTCGCGAAGGTCGTCCAAAATTAGTTGTTGTTCAAGAAAACATTGTTGCTGTGCAAAACCTAATACTGCAAGATCGTCATGTGACATACTGTGAGATTGAGGCAACCATAGGCATTAGTTCCACCAGCATATATAAAATATTACATGATCATTTAGCTGTGAGAAAGGTATGTTCTCGTTGGATCCCACACAATTTGATAAAAACTCAAAAAGACGCTCGCGTCAATTGGTGCAAACAAATGCTCAATAAATACAATCGTGGTGCTTCAAAAGACGTATATAAGATTGTAACAGGTGACGAATCATGGATATATGCATATGAGCCGGAACGTAAACAGCAGTCGACTGTATGGGTGTTTCAAGATGAACCCAATCCAACAAAAGTTGTTCGCGCTCGAAGCACATCGAAACAAATGGTCGCCTGTTTTTTCGGGAAAACTGGTCATGTGGCAACTGTGCCTTTAGAGGAACGTAGAACGGTCAACTCTGAATGGTACACAACAATTTGTTTGCCAGAGGTCTTCGGTCAAATACGGAAAACAAACAAACGCCGTTGGATCATTCTTCATCAAGACAATGCCAGCTGTCACACATCTCGTCTAACAACCGACTTTATAAACAGTCAAAAAATCGAATTGATGGGTCATCCGCCGTACAGTCCTGATTTGGCACCCAATGACTTCTTCTTGTTCCCGAATGTCAAGAATAAATTGCGTGGACAACGATTTTCGTCGGCGGAAGACGCCGTTGATGCGTTCAAAAACCATATTATGGAGGTGTCTCAAGAAGATTGAAAAAACTGCTTTGACAAATGGTTCGAACGAATGCAAAAGTGCATTGACCATAAAGGAGAATACTTCGAAAAACAATAAAGCAGTTTTCAATGCCAAATTCCTGTTTTTTCATTGTTAGGCTCAAAATATAAATAGTGACCCTCGTATACTGGTCAAAAAAAGTTTTGCATATTACAAAATTTTTATTTTCTGCATCCCCGAAGCCACACATGTCGATACCTCCGACTAGGGCAATGAAAGTACAAAACACAAAAGATAGTTAAAAAAAAATTTGAAAGATATAACCAAAGAAACAAAATAAACAAAGTGTTTTTTCCTAACCAAAGTAAGATGCAACCAAAAGGTCACCAATTACCAAGGTGAGTAAACCTATCAGAAACCCCTCACCGTCTATTCAGTAACGTGTGTGGCCTCCACAAACACGTAGACATTCTCGAACACGACGGGTCATGCTGAAAACCAGGTTATCCAATGCATGTTGTGGAAGATTGTCCCATTCCTGAATGGCAGCGTGTATCAGATCATGTAGGGTTTGTGGTGGGTGAGGTGCGGTTTGCAATGGCACGTTTCAGAAGGTTCCAGGCATGTTCAATACAATTCATATCGGGGGAGACTGCTGGCCAGTCCATTCGACTGATTGCATACCTTCGAAGGAAAAGGTCCATTGAACGGACACGGCGAAGACTGGCATTATCGTCCACCAACGTGAATCCTGCACCAACATCCTGCGCAAATGCCCTAACAACGGGTCGAAGAACACTGTCCTCGTATGTCTGTGCATCCATAGTACCCTGTGTGAACTAATGGCATCCAACGACCCAACATGATTCCTGCCCAGAACAGTGCCGAACCACCCTGTTGCTGGAAGTGTTCCACCATGAACGATTAATTGAAACGCTGCTCATTTGCTCTCCAGACATGTATAGTGTTGTCATTGGGGTGCAGACTAACCCGTACTTCATCTGTAAACAGTGTTTGTGACCACTGTTCCCGGGTCCAGTTTTCATGTTGTCTAGCCCATCTTACGCGTAGTGCCCTATGTCGTGCAGTGAGTTGGGGTGCACCGTTTGGGTGGACACCATGATCCCTGAGGCCTCAAGGAGCTCCTTCTGGAGTTGGATTGCTGTGGACGCAGAACGTCTGTGCGCAGAAATACGGATATGCCTGTCTTGTGCAGCCGTTGTTTTTGAGTGGTCTTCTCTGGGCCTATCTGCTTTGAATGGATCTCCTGGAATTTCTTCCACACTCTAGAAACGTCACTTTGATTACAGCCTACCCGATTTGCTACGTCCAGTTGCTTCATACCTTCCTGTAGTAGAGTCACTATTCTGATTCTATCCACTGCCGAAAGTGTGGTTCGTGGCATTTCTAAAATGTAAACTCACACCATGACAACCATTACAACCTTCCTTGAGGCATCCAGTGCTTTATACTCCCCCTTCTCACGAACTGCGAGACAATCAGTGGGTGAATTATGAGGTTAAAACGTGAAACATGCTTCAAAACCCAGCCACAGACATGTACCTGCTCTTTTGTGTTGAATTGGCCTTCGGTTGATGTGCGCGCTTCAAAGGTATGGAGATTTGTGGCATCAGTGATGCAGGATATGAAAAACTTGCAATATGCAAAACTTTTTTTGACCAGTATAAATGATTTGTCTACTAATTATTTTTGTTTGAAATAAATAGTTTGAATGTCTAAATTACCTACCGTGATACTGTTATTTTACTTTCACAACTGACGCGAATACTATTTTGAAGTAAACAGTGAAAACTGAAGAGCCACATACATATGTATGTATTGTACTCTCTGGTTTGTTGCTGTAACAAATTAAGACTGTGCTCTGTGTAGCACCCCAGTAAATTAATCTGCTAGTGTTATAATGATATACATACAAGTTATGAACTGTAATTAGTTCTTCATGGACTTCAAAGTAAATTTCACAATAAGTATTTTAGGAGCAAAGAAGTGTCAATGAAATATAAATATAATATGGTAACTTAATGTAAACACCACAATTTTCGCACTTTGAATGTTGTGAAATTTATGTAATTTAATTGACTAGTTTGTATTGGGGGATATATTTCAAAACTGTACGAGAAGGGTTTCATTAGAATATACAACTTCTATTGTACTATGCGGGTAATGCAACTTGATGCTATTGTGTCCGTATCGTAGGAGACCCCTTTTGCTGCCTTCGTGAAATGAAGACATGAAAAATCTTATGGCAGTTTAGAGTCTGAGGTGGGTAGGGAAGTGGGGACCTACTTAACCACTGTGTAAGACTGGCTTTAGACACAGCTTTGTTGATTTTACATAGTGCAAACAAGTACTCATATTATTATTACACATATCATTTAGCTTCCTTCAGTGTTTGTTTGGTCTTCTGCAATGTGAATAAATATATATTGTCCATTTATCATTCTTGTGCAATGCAAGTTTTTAGAATTGAGACATACTGCCAAGAAAGCAGGCTCCGAGCCGATATCTTACACCCTCGATTTCACAAACATTTTCGTCAAATAAATAAGCTTCTTGTAACCAAGGGTGTTTCTATATAGCGCAGAAAATATTTTTTTTTACACCTACAGCTACGAAACTTATGTTTTTTTGATATTGAAGTTCCTTGTACGTAGCATCTATATGGCTTTTCAGGGCTTCCATAATGGATTCATGTCACACGTGCACATCTACACATTTTCTTTTTCTTGTTATGATTGAGTTGTGCAATGGGATAATTTGCGATCTGGATGAGTTTATGTGGTTTGACAGGCATGTAAAACAGCGAAGGAGATGCGATGAGAAATATAATTCAACACAATTGTTGAACAGTATCCTCAGCGTGTGTAAATACGTTATCTTGTGGAACATGGTGCACATTTCTCTTCGCAACTGCAGGCCAGAAAAGGGGAGGGTTGCATTTTCTGAATGACTTGCGGGATGGGATAATTTGCAACTTCTTATTTGTATGATGGTACGGAAAGGAGTGGAAAAGGACAACAAAGACTTTTGACATACGACTTCCTTCTCTTTTGGACTTGCAAATTAAATTCGACCTGCAATTCAGCCTGCACTTGGGATAAAGAGGTTACCTCTTGCGGTTTAATTTCAGCCTTATTTATTTGGTACCTAAATGTGTTAGTGTGAAAAATAGTATTGGGGGCAGGTGGCCCCGGCCAGTTTCATACCTTCAAAAGGGACTCTATATAGAAAGGGAGGTACCCACAGCACAGCAGAGGAGGGGCCGCGGTAGGTTAATTACCCCAGGGGCAAAAGGTAAAAGGTAAAGTGTTCCCCTGTGCATAGCACCACGCCATGAAGGCGTATAGGGGGTGTGGGGGTAACGCCCCACACTTTCTTGATCTGGTAGTGAGTGGGGGTGATGTGATCAGCATCACGCCTCTGACCACCTTTACCCCCCAGGGTTTCCCCCAGGTACCCATGTTATTCGACGCTGGGTGGGCGCTGGGGCCGCTTCCACAGTTAGAAAAGTTCCCGGATTTGAACCGGCCGGGGATTGAACCCGGTACCTTTAGCTTGGTAGTCAGACGCGTTACCGACTGAGCCACCGCGGCCACCCCAGGGGCGGAGCCCGAAATCAGTGGGAAATTTGAACACAGCAACGAGCTCGCAACTTCAAACGGCTGTACAGTCGTAAATACTTATTTACACACTCCAGAATTTTATTATTCACAATTAGCAGCACATAATCTTCATAAAAAAATTCACCTGCAAAATCGAGGGTGTAATATTTCAACACGGACCCAGAAAGCAGTTGGCAATCTCCATATCAAGATAATTTGAAGTAATGGAAACCTACGAGGACGACACTTGTTGTGCTGACCTCACGTCATCCAATATCTTGTTGGATGATCTACCTCGAGAAGTGGGGGTGAGGCCGTCAGTCTGTAACTACACCCTGGCCCTCACAGGCTGTTGCACCACGGGTTGTTATTATGTAATGGACAATTTCATAGATACAGTGAAACCTAGATTTTACAATTCCCCACATTATTATTTTTTTCAGCTTGGTCCCCTGAGAAACTTAAAATCTAGGTTCCACTGTATACATGCATTCTAACGTTCTCGCTATAATTTGATGTACTATGGCAAAACTTACATTTGGCCAAAAAAGTGGCATAAGTGGTGATAAATAAATACTATGCTGATGAATGACAAGAAATGAAAAAACAGAACAAATTTGTAAGAAAAATATGGAAAGCTAATCATAAGACAGATGTATGTATACCACCAACACTGTGTGCATGGTGTCCTTGAGAACTTACCCCTTATTAAATACATTATTTGCACATGTTAACCAGAAAGAATCTCATTGAATATACAAACTTTGGTTTCTTTTTCTTTCCTTAAAAAGAAGCTTTCCATACCAATAAAAAGTGTAATAGCCTTAACTTTGCATGTCACTCAAATAAACTTTTATCAGAACTTCTGAAAATAACCGCTAAAAAATAGAGTAGTATTTATTAAAGAAACACTAAAAAGGAACAAGTTTGGAAGAAAAAGTGAAGTGGTTTCGCCTTCCATTCCTGGCAAAAAAAAAAAAAAATACTCCCACCAAAATGTTAATACAAGCACACATTAAAGTAATTTGTTTTGAGTGTCTCATAATTTGCCTACTTTTTTTATAACTAAATATGCATCTGTTGCATATTTAAACAAACATTTGGTTACCAGAAATATTTTTTTCCTTGTGTATGTATTGCTTGCATTGTAGAATTATTTCTTAAAAAACATTTTAAGTATTAAAATGTTTGGTATAAATGTACAATACCGGAAGTATCTCCAATTGCTTTCAATTTCGGCATACTCACTAATTTTGGCCTCGTAATCACAAATCTGCAGTTAAAAATTGTCGGTCACGTCTAGAAATTGCAAAATAACCTTGTCAATTACCGCTATGAGTCTCCATACTGTAATATGAAGACGTCTTCCTTTCTGCACAACGGTCTTCCTACCAACGTTGCTTAAGTATTGTGCAATAAGTGAGGCCCGTTGCATGAGAAAATGGCATCTTGCATAAAGGTGGAAAACATCTTTGCCCCACCAACCATTCACAGTAAGGTTAGGTTAGGTTAGGCAAGCATAGTTAAAATTAAGGGTCATCAAACAGTTTCGAAATGCTAATCATTGCAAAAAATTATTGTTTTCTTCATAAATCAAGGGTGTTTACTCCGTTCACGGACCCACTTTTTTCAACTTATTTTGCAATTTCGGTAAAAATTTACTATCCTTTGGACACCTCTAATTTTTTCGTTTCGTCAATTTTTGACATTCGTACTTACGTATCTGCTTCGCGGAACATTCCTGAAGGTGTACCAACGTTGTTTTGATGAAATTTGAACTATGTTTCCTAACCTAACCACGTGCCAATGGTTCGTGGGGCTAGCGCCAATGGTTCGCAATTATTTCCAATTTCTAGATCCTGATACTGACACGACACCAAATTTTAACTATGTTTCCTAACATAACAGAACTAACCTATCCACACGCCAATGGTTCGTGGGGCTAGCTATTCTCCGTCGGAGAATTAATTTTCAACGAACAACATGAATTTCAGCTATGAAACATTCCCACATCACACAAAACACTTTCCCGATGTTCGACAATGCTACAGGAACTTATTACGATAAGTAGTTTCTTCTGTAAAAATAAATAAATGGATAGTAAACTAGTACCAAAAAAAAATCGCGAAAATAGACAGTTTCCATTCCGAAAACTAACAACTTATTTTCGCTTATTTTGCAATTTCTAGAAGTTTCCGACAACTTTTAACTTCAGATTCGTGATCAGGAGGCCTCAATTAGTGAGTATGCCAAATATGAAGAAAATCGAAGAGGGATCTGATCATCTTAAGTCGTTCCAATTTCCTTGACAATTCCATTTCACGAATTGAACATTTTGTTGAATTTTCCATGATTTTGAACATTTTTGCAAAATTCATCAACCTCACACCTAGGCTAACAACCAAAACTTTTAGAGGACAGTAGAAAAACCCCTCCATCTTCATTTTTTTAATCAAATACTAACATATACTGATATTCAATATTCTGTATTTTATAAATTGATGTGTATTAGAAAACAGTTTACATATTTTCGAATATTAAACATACAGTTTGGAGAATTTTTCAAGTATCCAGTTTTCTGCCCATTCACTGCAAGAATTATATAAAAACAATACTAGGATACTGTTTCAAAGAAAACTCGCTACACTTACACAAACTCAAAATTTACTAGTTATATTAATATAATTGATTGTGCTCATGGCTATTGACCACTCTTTCTAGCACATGCACAACTTATTAAAAAGTGTAATTAATACAAAAAAACATGACAACTGTGCAACTTTCTGCACGACCCTGCAAGAAAGTTCTCTAACAATCTATACCATTGTAGGTGTCAATACGAATGCCATGAGCAAATGTTCAAACTATATATGCACAAAAACGAAAACTTTTCCACAAGATCTCAGTGTTTATATTGGAATGTTGAATTCAGTAGATGAAATCAAATTAAACCACGTGCACTGATTCACAAACGTTCTGTACATGTTCGATCAGAATGGAATTTCATTCCTTCGTTTCGCCTTCTTCGTCCTCTTCCTCGACGCCACGCAGGTACAAAACATTGTTGCATCTAATGAGAACTTCTCCCAAGCTTCCCGTACAATTACCGTCTACAAATTCTTCCGTATTAGCCAATTGCAGATTCATGTAGCCATCTACGGACACCAAGAAGCCTTTGTACTCGTGACCCCACTTCAGTTTCACCATTACTGGCTTTCCTGTTAAGCTATTCAGGAATGGTTTGGGATTAATTGGCATAGCAGCTGCCATGATGATATTTGGAATATAAAATTGTCCAACAAGACGAAAAATACACAATACAACGTGCTTAACCGACACAACCACCAAGGTAAAAGGTAAAGCCGGTCTCCAGAAACAGCACCACAGAATATTCTGCTTACGCCGTGCTTACGCTTCAGTTCAGTGGCGGGTAACTTTTATAATCTGTGTGTGAGGCAAACCATCGAAAACAACAATTTTTCAGTTTCAAGCTGTAAAACGTGTTTTAACACGATGTTTGGAGACATTAATTTTTCAAATATTTAATATAAAAATGAACAGTTTTAACAATAATGCAATCAAATTGTTTGTTTCCAAACCAAAATGATGCATGAACGCCCTGCACGCCACTGCTTGAAACACATTAAACCCCAAAATTGCAATTTTGATACGCTTGAATAATGTTAATAATGAAAATGTCCTAATAATACTGCATGGTAATTAACTCATTCGTGACTGTATGTTGTAGCAGCGACACTTCTCGAAAAACTTGTTTGAAAAGAAGGTTAAAAAATTATATGTTCATGAAGGCCATCTAGTGTTTCATGTTTGTACTATTTATATGCGCATCTCAAACCGAAAAAGTGTTACGGCCGAAATATATACTGTGCACACGAATAGCTGATTGCTGAGTGTTGTAATTCGCGTTAAGTTTGTCGTGTTATAATGTGTTTGTGCAGCAGTAGAGAACAATAATTATTCTGAACCCAAAGGTAAGGCCCATCATATTTGTTTCTGTCGTAAAATCTTTTTATTGAAATATACTATCCAAAATGAGATATTTATCATGACTTGAAAAATTGACCTTACACATGATTTGGTTAGTATTCTCTTCATAGTCTGCAATTACAAAACTGGTTTGCTAGTCAATATTTATATATGAAAGAGTGGCCTTTTAATTGTATAGAATATTAAGTTTGGACGAAAATTGAATGACATCAGCTTCGTTCTGTTAACTTGCCTTCAATGTGCAGACTCATAGTTCGGAGAATATCTTGTAATACAATGACATTAGGCATATTGAAGAATTTCAGTTGTTTATAAGTTACATAATAACATAACTCGCTCTCCCGATTTCATTGAGGGGCAGTGAGTGAGAGAACATTTATACCTGTCAATTGAAGGGAAGTACAAGTTCTGTATACAGAATGGTGGCCCAAGTTCCTTTTGTTTTATTGCGATTTCATCATGCTACAAATGCAATGTTTACATTGATCGATTTCGATTTACGTCTGTTAACACATGCTGCGGAGTTTTAGCGATTGCTTAAGAATTTTGTTCAATATATGCTTTCGTGGTTAGATTAGGCAGGTCAGGTTTGGTTTCGTGGTTAGATTAGGCAGGTCAGGTTTGGGGTAAATTTCTCGTATCGGACAAACGGATGAAATTTGCTAGTTCATTTAATTTGAATATTCGTACTTACGTATTCTGCATTGAGAAACACTGCTGAAAGTGGCATTTCGCTTATTTCACGGAAATAAGCTCTATTTGCGACATATCGAGTAAGTTTTCTTCGTTTCTTTATGCCTTCGGTAACACGCAAAATGGCGGTCACAGTTTCACTACCATACCCGGCATGCAGTGTTTGCACCCCACTGCACTCAAAAATACCTATGTAGCGCCACAAACCATTGACGCATAGCCCCACGAACCATTCATACATAGCCCCACGAACCATTTCCGGTAAGGTTAGGTTAGGTAGGGTCACTATAGGTTACTATAGTTAAAAATTGGTTTCGAAAAAAATATGCGTAGCCCCACACACCATTCTCGCATAGCCCCACGAACCATTGACACATAGCCCCACAAACCATTTGTGGAAACGTACCTTCTTCAGTTACAAAAACACGTGTTTGGAAACACTGACCGGGATTACGTCATCAGACACAGGCTACATTCACCTAGAAGTAAATGCATGCAAGAGCTTAGTGCATCGGTCACACATTTATATAAAAAAATAGATGATTTACCGGCAAAATTCAATGAACGATGCGAGAAAACACTTCCCCGAACTTCCACAAGTCCAAAGAAACTGCATTCGGTAAGTAATTTCTCCTGTAAATTTGAAGAAATCCGTTTGTCCGATACGAGAAATTTACCCTTCCCGCTAGTCTACGATACTGTCGCTTGTCAACAGAGAATACCTTGTCCATGGGAAGTGCACAGGCTTGCGTAAGGTAATTTTTAACTTTATGTTTTCAAAATAAATGACTTTTTTTTCTTCTTTTTTTTAAAATCCAAACAATGCTCAATACTTTAAGGAAGGTTCAAATTTCGTGCGACAATGATTTCCAAAATTCTACGATAATTATTCTTTCGGCCCAAGTTTCTTTTGTTTTATTGCGATTTCTTCATGCTACGAATGCAATTTTTTACATGGTTCGATTTCGATGTACGTCTGTTATCACATACTGTGGAGTGTTAGTGATTACTTTAGGTTTTGTTCAATATATGCTTTTGTGGTTAGGTAGGTTAGGTTTGGTTCCCTTAGCATTAAAATAAAGTCCCTAAATGCATTGTGAACGAGTTTACAATACCGGACCACTCTCCAATTTCTATGAAATTTCGCCTACTCACTAATTGTGAACTCCTAATCACGAATTTGCATGTAATAATTGGCAGCCGAGTATGGAAATCGAGAAAAAAATGAACTAAACTATGTTTTCTTAACATAAAGTAACCCTACCATAAGAACAGTAGCTCCACGGAACATGCCATTTTCCCTGAATGGGTGTCACTTATCGCACAACACTTTAGCAACACAGTGTTCTGACGTCACGGGAGAAAGTTTTTTCATGTTAGGCAAGACAAGGTATAGTTCTCTTAGCCAAAATATTAATTTTTCGTTGTATTAATGTTAATGGAGCCTAACCTCGTAGGCATTCCTCGTCTGACGTTAATATTCAAGGTAGCAAGATTGTTGTGCGTAAAGGAAGACCATTAACGAATTGCGAAAGAAAGATGGTTCCGAATTGCTGTGTACGGACAATGACTGTGGTAAATCGCAAGGTTATTTTACAAGTTCTACACGTAAATGTACAATTTTAACAAGTGACCGCCAAATATGAACTACAGATACATCATCAGGACACCGAAATTAGTAAGTAGGAGAAATTTTATAGAAATTGAAGAGTGGTCCGGTATTGTAAACTCATGCCATGCATTCTACTAAGGTTCTGATTTACTTCTACATTCATTCCAACGTTTTATACGATATTTACTGTCACTTATCGACGGAGAATATCTTGTCCATGAGAAGTGCGTAAGGTAATTTTCAAGTTGTTTTATTCAACATAAACAACTTTTTTCGAGTCCAAACAGTGCTTCTTACTTTAAGGAAGGTTCAAATTTCGTGTGACAATGATTTCCAAAATTCTACGATAATTAGTCTTTGTGCTGGGAGAAATCATAAAACAATCGGAACCAGAACCAGTGGTTTGTCGTGCTGACCACATGTCACACCATAACCGGTTGGATGATCTTCCACCTTGGCCCACCGGCTCAATCATTAAGACTCTAAATTATGTGTTAGCTGACATATTTAGAAATCGAAGTATGTAAAAAAAATGCCTGTGCACCATGATATATTTGGAATTAAACTATTGGAACCAGATTTGTAAATTGAGCAGATTAATGTGTACATATACTAGGGTCAATCAAAAAGTAAGTTACACCCAACCTATGTTGCTGTACTAAGAGAGATAAAATAATCACTCTTGGTGGCAACACTGTCTGAAATGTTTTCTTCACACACCAGAAGCAGCCGTGCTTCAGCTGTTTTAGTATGCGAGTAGTCACAGTGTGAGTATTTCTCGTCGTATTGAGGTGCGTTTCGTCGTCCGATTTTTGTGGGCACAAAGGCATAATCGGAGTGAAATCCATCTCCAAATTGTCGAGGTGTAGAATGAGAATGCAATGTCACGCCCCATGATCGCAAAATGGTGCCAGATTTTCGAAGAGGGAAGATCGAACGTGAATGACGAACCGCATGTTGGGCAGCCTGCTACTGTGAACAATATCGACGACGGGGAGCGTGTGAATGCAATCATTGTTGCTAACTGCCGCGTGAAAATTAAAGAGGTTGCAAGTGAACTGAAGATATCCTATGGTAGTGTGTCTATGCTGATTCATGATCAGATGGGTTATCGTAAACCGCGCTTGTTAACTGACGGACGTAAAAAATCAATGTTTTGTTGCTGCGCTGTCATTTCTTCGGCGTTATTCCACGGATGGTCTGCAGTTTGTGAGCAAAATCATCACAGGAGATGAGTCCTGGGTGCACCAATAAACTCCCGAGACAAAGAGGGCATCCATGGAATGGAGACACAAGGATTTGCCACCACCAAGAAAAGCCAAAACCTGTCCAATGGTTCGAAGGCGTTGTTTGCAGTGAGTTTGTGCCCCGAGGAACAACAACAATGCCGCAACATACTGTGAGACTTTAAAGAAGCTGAGAAAAGCCATTAAGGATTGAAGGCCCGGAAGATTGAGTAGTGATGGGGGCTTGTTCTTCACGACAACGCTATCGCCCATACAGCTGGTGTCACGCAGGATTTAGTGCAGAAATTCAAGTGGGATGTGTGGTCTCAACCTCCCTATTGCCCCGATTTGGCACCCTGTGCCTACCACCTTTTTGGTCCTCTGAAACAAGACCTAGGGGGTCAGCATTTCGCATCAGATGAGGAAATGCAGGATGCAGTCTCAAAGTGTTTCAAAGAAATTGGACGGAATTTTTACACACAAGGAATCGAAAAACTGGTCACACGATACGAAAAATGCTTGGAACAGCTTGGTGACTATGTCAAAAAGAGTTAAATGTTCATGCGTTTTCGTCCAATACATTTTTTGTTTCTAATGTATTTTGTTTATTTTTTACAGGGGTGTAACTTACTTTTTGATTCACCCACGTATTTGATATTTCCCTTGGAATTTGGCTTTAAGCATACCTTCTTGGATCTTGATCTTTTTTTTCCTGCTTATCAAAATAATATGCATTTATTTATGGCATTACTATGTATGTGTGGTTGGATGGACTTACGTGATCCTCCTCCTAAAAATTTAATAACATTTCAACATTTTTTCTCCTAATTGGCAATTTTTCAATGCCCTGCAATTCAATCAACTTTGTACTATGTTCAAAGTATTTCTGAAACCTACTTCTAAACACCTGTTCTTTAAACAATATATATTACACAGTGCCGAAAAATCAAAGGTGCATCATTGAACTATGGAATATCATAATCCAACGCTTTTTTAGCATGCGGAGATGTGTTATTGTGAGGTAAAGTATGTCTTGTTACCTTAGCGTGTTACCTTACCGAGAAGCAGAACAGCCCGAATGCTTCATCAAGTTAGTAGCCCCATCCAGTTCACTCTTCACTTTTTGACTCTCTTTGCACCAAAGCGTCTAGTTCGTTGATGTGGTGTCTGCACCATTTTCACTACCTTTCGGACTTTTGTATGTGTGGTGTATGATCACGTGGTGAGTACTAAGTAATCAAATGACAGTTTAAAGCAGCAGACAGGCATTTGTTGAATCCTCTGAACTTGAACAACGCTTTCAGTCTGGTTGGTTGCACATCATTTCCTAGCACCACCCTGACACTGGATACACCTGCACTGCTACAGAGTGTCAAAAAGTGCTGCGAACTAGATGGGGCTAATGTAGCACCCAACATTACATTCCACATAAAGCCGCTACAATTTTACGTCCTTGGGTTTGGAGCTCATAGCAATTTCCGATGTGTTTTTTCACTATTTTAGTGTGCATGCAAACGGTTTTTACTATAGTCAAACCCAGATATTTCTGCCGCGATCGGCGCAGTAGAACGGGAGAACCAGTGTTGCTAATCTGCTCGATAGAAAAATCGCTACAGTGCACCAAGGCACAGCTGTTCGTAGAACTAGGAAATTAGAGAACTCTGCTCTATCTAACGTTGAGTTTTATATGTGCTAACAAGTGGCTAAAACCGCTAAATGTGGACTAATCCTTGTGTAAAATTACCCAAAATGATGTAAAGAAGACTTCTTCATAGTGATTTCAAATAAAATTAAACACTTTATTATTTTGCCATTGCATTAATGAACCTGGGGCATTTTAACTGTTCACTCCCAATAAGCCCGTCCACACTGGTACTGGAACTGCAACGACTTGTGATGCACGACTGACACTACCACTGGTTTCATAACTAATAACACTTTTCTACACACGTTTTGTTACAAAAATGAGAGTACTAATATGAGGGTGCTGAATACGGAAGTGTTTAAAGTGGACGAAACAGAGTTATGCTTTCCCCCAGTTAAGATAATTATTATAAATAGTCTTACCATATTTTTTTGGGTCCAACCCAGGACATATTCGCGATCAACTCGTTACTGCTGAATTTCAGTTTTTTTTACGCAACACACTATAGAAAATAAATGGCAAAATAACATTAACAATTATTTTCTCTGTTTTGGTTCTAGCAGGTGAAAATTTTGGGTCATGTAACTTTGTAACCAGTTTAGAAGTGCAGTCTGATCTCCGATGTGTTGAAACTGAGTTCGTGTCTAGCAGTGTGGTATGAAAATGTAGCTTCTTTAGCAGCACACACTAGATCACTGTTATTCCCATCTTTGGCTTTAAAACAGTAGCATTAATAGCACTCCTATGTTTAACTGTTTTCACGTGGTGAAAACCTCTTCAAACCAAACATCACCTCTTCTTTATGTGCAAAAGAAAATACTCCCATTACAGAGTGTACATTGCACACGTTCATTATTAAGTTGTGCCCACATTGATTATGATTAATTGTTATGTAACATGAATCATGCTATCTTGAAAGTAAGAGCCAACTCATTGCTTATGAGTAACATGAATTATGCCGTAACTCAAATTAAGAGCCAATCTTAGAAAATGAAATTCGTATTCGTGTTCAGCAGGTAAATTTCAGTAAGAAAGAGCTACTTTCTTTCTGTAACAGAAAAAAGTGAAAATTTGTAGAACAGTGTAACTTGCGAACGTGTTACAAAAGCGACAGTTGGACCACAAACACTCCTCCTTAAGCAGTATTATTGCCTCTCTGTGATGGCCGACAGCCTGCTGCCTTTGTTGTACATTTACATATGATGCCAGCTTCCGCAACAAGAATAAGAAGTACATATATTGCCACCAGACGATAAGCTGCGCGGCTTTTTCTTTTGTTATGAACTTGTAACCCATCAAAACATTACAATTTTAACACACAAACAATGCATTGCATTAAGCAGCAAAAATAACAGTTTCCATCATACAATTCCTACAAGAACACGTGCCGGTGCTGAAGTCAAGGGTTGAAATGGTCGTGCATCTACATAATTTATTTCTTTCGAGTAATTCTAAAGTGATGAAATATGAACAATAATACTGGAGGCATTATGGAATTTAACGTTCACTAACCAAACACATGCACTTTCACTTACACACACGCAATAAACGCACACAATGTCAACCATTCAAATACTTAAAATAAGGTGTTTACACTTTACAATCCAACAAAACTGACCGTCATTTTGCCTTTCTCCCGTAACAGAAATAGTGCTTCATATTTACATTTGGCAACACTAGTCACTAGCTAGTGTGAACTGCAAGCTGAACCGCTATTCAGTTGTTTTGAATGATGTTTGCGTGACAATATGGAAACATTGGTGAAGGTTGGCGAGCAGTTTAGAACACGTGACACTAAGAGAGAGGGAGACGAAAAGAAAATTGGTATCTGCGCAACGGCAGAGATAGCTGCGTTGGGCTCTAATAAAATGTGGCAAAAATACTCCGAGATGGCAGGTTTGTTTTTTTCTTAAGTGTGCCATACTTTGTAATCAAATATCTCTGTTATTTGTGATTTTCACATGATGGGACTATTACGTAAACTATCAAAATCTGCAGATTAAAAAAATCAACGTAATTCTCAAGGCGGTACAGAGGGTGAACTGCCTAATAGAAAGTTTGCAGTTCGAGATAATAATTTGTGCATTTGAACAATGCAGGAAGTGTGACAGTGTTCATACATTACCACTGTGTGAAGCATGCTTTTCCATGGATAATGTTCTTTACTTACGCATGAGGCGAAGAAAAGTGTCAAAATGCGAGGTAATCATATCTAACAATTCTATTCAAATTAAATGGTATAAATAGAAATACGTATTGATGATTAGGCACACACAGGAGAATTACTATGTAGAAATTTTCAGTGAAATATGCATACTCGATTAGGACTCGAACCCGGGTCTGTGGCCATGGGCGTCCGGAAGGGGGGGCAAGGGGGGCCACGGCCCCCCCCCCCCTGGAAAATGAATGTGTATCTAAAAGTTATATAATTCACACATAATTTCATTTCAATCACAGTAATTTATGTTAATTATTATAAATTCGTTGAAGGAACATGATAATTTGACTGAAACAGTGTTTTTTGAGGGGGCATCACTATTTTGGAGGAAAATATATGTCCTTTGCCCCCCCCCTGGAAAAAAATTACCTTGCTCGCCCCTCCCTGGAAAAAATTCTGCGGACGTCCATGTCTGTGGCATACTTTGCCAAGCCAGCGTAGCCTCGCCTGATTTTTCACTATCGCTGTTTTACCTGCGTGGAATCGTCTCTGCCAGTGCTACCACAACGGGATCTAACACACACACACAGGGTGGGCACAAAGTCGTTTTCCCCAATAAATGAAGAAATCAAATACTAGGGGAAAGCTACTTTGTGCCCACCCTGTATATATAGGCTATATGAATATCCACAGTGGCTCATAAGAGATAAGAGGAGGCCGATCGGCCTCTATTACGGATTATTTTATTACTTATAATTCCATTAAACGGTGCTTAATGCAAGAAAACTGAAATATTATGTCTTACGATAATTACCACAAATTTCCATCCCTGCCTGATACTCGATATTCGCATGCAGTTAGACATGATGGTATTGAGGCATTTCTTTAATGATTACTAATATAATTGAAAACGCGCTACTTTTAAAAGTTGATGAAGTTCACGTGCAAACGTATTGAGAAAATCCATGTTCCTGAAACTTTCTGATCGATGTGTTGCAAAGAAAGTTGCCCGTGTTCTCATTTACCATTTTATAATAATAATTAGAATAATTTAACAAAAAAGTCTCATACTAAATATGAATTATAAATGAAAGAGAAGTTAATTGATTTAGTTTATTTTACTTCACTTTCCTGCCATTTTTGGCTAATCGCGAAGGCAGTCGATGAGATTGAGGCAATATGGTATATTTTATTTTGTAGGCGCTACATTTTTAAAATTTTAACATATAAAACATTTCTGCTTCTGAAAAGGCGTAAAAAAATGGCGCAAAAAAAATTCTTTCACCTTTTACTGATATTTGCAAATCTCAGACTCTCATTCAGAGATTGAGATTAAAAAATGAAACTCTCAGTAATTTTAGAACATTTGCTAGGCTGAAGTGTTCCAACGAAGACTTTCAAATGTAGTGCATGGTTGGAGGGCCGAGGTATCAAGTATGGATCAAGTCGCCACGCCAACCCAACAGCTTTAACCTTTTCAGTCCCAAGTATCTCGATCGAGATACCCTGTGTCAAGGTCGTAGTTTTTACGTTAAAACTTTTCTATTTTTGGCTAGAATTTCGTTTTTTTAATATTGTTCCTAACACATATATTTAACAGAAATGTTTTTTTTACATTTTGTTTTGTCTTCATGAAAATGGAGGGGAAAAGGTGGGAAAAGGGACTTCTCTTTTGCGTCTCTTTTCAAGGTCAAATTTTTGCCGACAAAGGAAGACGGGCTTTGTTGTTGTAAAGCAATGCTTTTCACTCCCTCCTGTTAACTGCATTCGAAGGAAGCTTGTTTGTCTGTATCCGATGTCAAAAAGTTTTCCGTGAGGGCGCAAGCAGGGGGAGGGGGAAGACTGGCTGTTGAATCTGCCTTGTGAGAATGGAATTTCGAAGCACGCTGAAGGAAACCTTTTTTTTTTTTAGCACAAGTGTTCCACAAGATTGAACATAGGTTACCCTGCATTGTCTAAAAATAGAATGTCAAGCAGCTGCAAGAATCGGCGTTTATTTTTCACTGCGTTCTAGCTTTTCGTCCTTGAATGTTGTGCGTAGGTGTCGTTTTGTGCCCAAGTGCGAGAACATTTTTTTGGGTGAAGTGACAATTTTTTAAAATAATTTTTGGGGGTTTTCTCCCCCCCCCTCCATATATACGCCAAATTTGCATAAATTTTGCATTTTGTGCATTTTGACATTTTTTTCGGGGGGCGGGGGGAAACCATTTTTTTTAAGAAAAGTATTTATGAGTGGATTTCCCCCCTTTCCCCCTCCATATGTACGCCGAATGTGCATAAATTATATACGGTCTGAATCTGTGATTCATTCTGCGTACAACGGTATATCTTTCATATCTCTAGGGCATTTTCTTTCTGAGCTATAGTCATTTCGAGGTACCCGTGCATTTTGAAGCTTCAATCAGTGGCGTGCCGACCATTCTTTTTGGGGGTACAACTCAAGTTACATTGGTCATACGACAATGATGCACATATTTTTCTGTTTCTTACATGCCAGCGATAATTTCTATGTGCATTTTGAACTTTTCATATCCTTTTTTTCGGGAGGCGGGGGGGGGGGGGAACCTCATTTTTTTAAAAAAAAAGTATTTTCAGGGGATTTACCCCCTTTCCCCCTCCATATGTACGCCAAATGTGCATAAATTATATATCGTCTGAATCTGTGATTCATTCTGCGTACAACGGTATATCGTTCAAATCTCCAGGGCAAATAGTCTCTGAGCTAAAGTCATTTCAAGGTACTGCTGCATTTTGAAGCTTGAATCAGTGGCGTGCCGACCATTCCTTTTGGGGGTACAACTCAAGTTACATTGGTCATATGATAATATTGCAAATATTTTTGTGTTCCTTACATGTCAGCGATCATTTCCATGTGCATGTCGACACTGTAGTCTCCGATCTACACTAATTTAATTGAAACTCTGCATTTTGCTCAAAATCGGCTCGGGACCGAGAGGCTTACATGTGAAAATGGCCTTGGGACTCAAAAGGTTAAAATTAGATATTTTGATCTGTAATCATCAAAGCAGCTAATTACCTGGTATTGCATGAAATCAGTCTGAACTTTACAAGACTGAAAACATGGGGGAAGATCGTCCCCCTGTCACCCCCGAGAGGTCTAAAATATCGATCATGCCTCGACCTTGCCACCTAAAACTAAACAATTACTATTCCCAACGTAAAAATAATCACTTGCTAACATAAGAATAAATGGTGTTACCATTCTCTGAGGTCTAAAACTAAGTCATCAGTCCTGAACATGACGTTTAAAACAAACAGTAAACTTTTAATAAAAATGTCCAAGGAATAAAAGATCCTCCCTTCCCACGAAAGGAGGCGGTTCATACACTCCAAAGTGTGCAGCTTTAAATCCCGAAAGGGCAGATGGTATATCGAGACGATACTTGTCTGTTTTTAGTCTCGTCTTTTTCTGCCCTTTCACACAGACAATATAAATTATATAGGAAACGTAAGGAGAGAAGTAAAACTTATCAGTCATTTGATTCTATATCAGGCGACTAAGTGCAGTGATCTTCCAACGCGACCTTGCAGTCGGTGTATTTTCTGTAAATGATTTACACGTATATGCACAGTTATATCGCTTTGTGCGGAAAACAATCCATACTCGTCACTAAAATTTCCAGAGTAAACGCTTTCTGCGGTTGTTCTACTCTGAACAATACCTGTGTCGTCTGACCAAGTCTAAATTTGGAAAGAGAAGGGGATATTAGCGTAGACTTGAATTTCCAAGAACTTGCAAGGTTCACGTTTTCTATGGTCGATGACCTTTTGAACAGCAAGCTCGTGTTCGAAAAGTGCACAGGAAGATTTAAAATTAAGCTGTCCTCTGTCCCTCTACTCCGATGCATTGTTATATGCGAGCTTCAAAGCAAAACTGGAAACAAGCAGAGAATTCCTACGGGCATACTTGATTTGCAGAGACCTGACTGCGATGTCACTTGCTTCTTGCTGTTAACGGAAACTTGAGTGCACGTTCACAAATCTAGTGCCAAAATATTTTCCCAAATATTCCTTAAAACCAAGATAAGTTGAAATAGATGTAGTCTCATTTTTAGGGAGTGACTGGGGGTGGTGGGTGTGGTGGAAAGGAGAGCAAAACATACAATATTGCCCCTCCTCTGTGGTTTCTTCCCATCAGGCAATAAAGCATTTGTAGGTAGAGGCGAAACAACCAAAGAAGGAACGTTTGTTTCTTGGCCACATAGATTTAATAAAAGTTTACGGTTTGTTTTAAACGTCATGTTCAGAGCTGATGGCTTAGTTTTAGACCTGAGAGAGAGGTAACACCATTTATTCTTATGTTCACGTGTGACTTTTTTTAACCGTGCATATAGCACCGTGCCATGAAGACACATTTAGAAATGTGGGGGTAAGGCCCACACATTCTCGATCTCTGACATTTTGGACATGATTTGATCATCACCACGCTCCAGCTGTCTTTACCCCCTAAGGTTGCTCCCAGGTACCCATTCATTGGAGGCAGGGTGCGCCCTGGAGCCACTTTATGCTGGAAAAAGGCCGGAAAAATTCCGACCTTAGATCACCCACCCCGGGAATTGAACTCGGCTCTCCGCGTGACAGTCAGGAGCTCTACCGACTAGATCTTCGCGTCCTCTCCCATTCGTCTCGAATTGTATTCCACCTTGAACTTTAAGCTAGAAGGCTCAAGCTTCACCTGCCCCCCGTCCCCCTTTTTCTGTTCGGAGTCCTTGCATCCAGATGTAGTTGTCCCTTCCCATCGGGGTACGCTGGGTTTATTGTTTCACACCGACCGTACCTGTACTTACAAAACCTGGTGGATACGAGGGCCACTATTTATATTTTGAGCCTTGGCAACACTGATTGAAGTTGGGCGCGATTTGACCTTTGCACGGAATCGTCTGGCATTATTGACCATAACGTACTTCAAATGTTTTGTCAATAGCTTGATTTGTGTTGTTTATGTTGCCTTGGAGATTCCGCGACAACAATGAAATGGAATTAACTCGTGAACATTTTCGTGCGATGATTTTTTACGATTTTCGACGTGGATTATCAAGACAAGAGTGCATCGATCAACTTACTTCCACATTTGGCGATGAAGCCCCATCCTTTGCCACTGTGAAACGCTGGTATAACGAATTTAATCGTGGCCGCCATTCGCTCACCGACGAGATTCGCGAAGGTCGTCCAAAATCAGTTGTTGTTCAAGAAAACATTGATGCTGTGCAAAACCTAATACTGCAAGATCGTCATGTGACATACTGTGAGATTGAGGCAACCATAGGCATTAGTTCCACCAGCATATATAAAATATTACATGATCATTTAGCTGTGAGAGAGGTATGTTCTCGTTGGATCCCACACAATTTGACAAAAACTCAAAAAGACGCTCGCGTCAATTGGTGCAAACAAATGCTCAATAAATACAATCGTGGTGCTTCAAGAGACGTATATAAGATTGTAACAGGTGACGAATCATGGATATATGCATATGAGCCGGAACGTAAAGAGCAGTCGACTGTATGGGTGTTTCAAGATGAACCCAATCCAACAAAAGTTGTTCGCGCTCGAAGCACATCGAAACAAATGGTGGCCTGTTTTTTCGGGAAAACTGGTCATGCGGCAACTGTGCTTTTAGAGGAACGTAGAACGGTCAACTCTGAATGGTACACAACAATTTGTTTGCCAGAGGTCTTCGGTCAAATACGGAAAACAAACAAACGCCGTCGGATCATTCTTCATCAAGACAATGCCAGCTGTCACACATCTCGTCTAACAACCGACTTTATGAACAGTCAAAAAATCGAATTGATGGGTCATCCACCGTACAGTCCTGATTTGGCACCCAATGACTTCTTCTTGTTCCCGAATGTCGAGAATAAATTGCGTGGACAACGATTTTCGTCGGCGAAAGACGCCGTTGATGCGTTCAAAAACCATATTATGGAGGTGTCTCAAGAAGATTGGAAAACTGCTTTGATAAATGGTTCGAACGAATGAAAAAGTGTATTGACTTTAAAGGAGAATACTTCGAAAAACAATAAAGCAGTTTTCAATGCCAAATTCCTGTTTTTTCATTGTTAGGCTCAAAATATAAATAGTGACCCTCGTACAAAGGAAAACTGGAAACCGAAGCTGCGAATTCCTAGGGGGATAATTCCATCTTACGTTTGATTTGCGGTGACGTGGCTGTGATTATGATATGCACCTAGATTTTTCTGCCACGCACTTCTTGCTGGTAACTAAAACGTCAGTCCGCGTTAATTTAATATGTGCAAAAATATTTTTTCAAAACGAAACATAAGTTGGAAAAAATAGCGTCTCATTTTTAGCACACGACCGGGGGGCAAAAATACTATCTTGCTCCCTCAATGATAAGTGGGGCACGTCGCCCCCCTGTCACTTGAAGGTTACCTTCGCCACGCTTAAGGCTGTAGTGGTAACGTTGTCGCCTTGTGATCAAAGGGTTCCGCGTTCTATCCCCGGTGGAAGCACTGTGGTTTGGATCCTGCTTCAAACTGTATGCCAAATCCCGGGTAACCTATCTCTGCATAAAGTGAACTTAGAAAGCAAAACTCAGTTTTAGAAAGCAAAACTCAGTTAAGCCGTTGCTCTCTTTTTTGCACTTAAGTTCAAGTAAAAAATGAATTTTTCATTGAAAGATTCTGGGAGTTGTAACTTAAATACATAAAGCTTTTGTACTTGATCACCCGCCCCCCCCCCAAAAAAAAGGTCAGGATATACTTTTTAAATAGGCTTTCCATCAACTTCAGAGTCCTGCTAACATGGGCGTCGGGAGAGGGGTCGAACAGATCCGTCACCCCCCCTTCAAATTTTTATTGTTCACTTCATGTCTCCCTGAAAACAACAGTTTAGATATTATCCGAACAGACCAACAAAGTAAAAAAAAATCATATAAAAGAAATGAATACAAAATACAGACATCAATTTATGCTTTCGTCCTCTGACCAGTTTTCAAGAAATTAAGAGTTTTGTGTGAGGAGCACACACTATAACCAGTATGGCTAAAAATTTCCTCTAACTTTTAAAGTTTATTTTTAACGAGGTGTGTAAAAGTTAATAACAATATATAATAAGTATACATTTCAGTACACTGACTGTGTGAAATGGTTTAAAATATAGGGATAATAGTTGTGCTGAATATTAACTTTTTACTGGATCTAGTAGAAAAGTCTCCCCAAGGAAATAATAATAATAAATAAATAATGGAATAGAAGTTGTTTTTCATTAGTTTGTAATAGTAAAAATAAAGTAATTATTGTTATTTTTCTCTTTAAGTTTTATCTATTGCTTGAAGCCCCTTCAAAAATTTCTGGCGATGCCAATGGCTGCTATTCAGCTAAACCGAAAAGTACTATGTTAAAGCAACGCTCTAAGAGTTCCACGTGTACTTGCAATCGAAATTGTCATGTAAGGTTAGGACCTCTTGCGGCACAGATAATGGATGCAGCCGAGACCTTTGTGAGCTCATTTGTGCCTTGTTGCTAGTCTGCCGTGGAGTGGTTGCGCTACCATTGAGCATATCTTGGCGTATAATAGCGCTTAATGGATCAAGAAAGATAATTCCTCGACTGTGAACCTTGTATAGGACTTTTGTCGAGTCTTAGCCCAATACCATAGTGAGCGTACGTATCTCGGTGATTTTTTTTCAGTGGTGATTTCGTAGAAATGGTGATTTGTTTGAATCGCGATGTGCGTTACACGTGAGTTTGACATCACTTATGTTTATATTTAGTAGTTTTTTTTTATGCACTGTGTGGTTGCCTCTGGAGGCAGTACGGAACGTGCTCTTGGGTACTACGGGGTAATGTGGTTTGGTAAACTCTCATGTCATCTCAGGTTATATACAGGGCCATTCACGGAATTTAACTCGAAGTGAAGCAAGATATTGGTGTTTTTTTCTTAAGAGCGACAGAAATGTATCCAACAGAGAACAACCACCAGACCAGCAGCGTTTCGAGTTCGGTACAAAGCTGTGTTTTTAAAAAGCGACATGCATGTATGATTATATTACACATTCGAAACTGGTAAAAATGGCGCCAATTTGCATCAGGCGCTGCGAGCATCCAAATGTTCTATCCTTATATGGGCAGAGTGCACTTTTACTGCTCAGCTTTTAACCTGCTAAGGAGATTTTAGTTCTCAGAGGCAGTGTTGGTTTTAGCTATGGTGCAAATAACATAGTGTGAATTAATCTCCAACAAGTGTACACATGAACGGTTTCTGTTTCTTGAACTAATCTCAAAGAAGTGTAGAATTTATTCCATTTACATAATATGCTCTAGTGAAACGTGTTCGATTTATTTCTGCTATTTTAAAACTGTCAGCTAATTATGCTCATCTCTGTACAGTGGTTCAGGCCAAAGAACGGACTTGGAAATTCTATTTTTGTCTCTTCTGTCGAAAGCCATGGAGGGTGACATGAACCACTGAACCAATCGGCTTTGTCCAGTTGCCGTGTTGAGGGGGAATTCTCGTGGTATTCTGCGTTGCCAAATGTTTCGTTTTGGGTCGTTTTCGAAACGGGTGGCACCCTCATGAAAGCCAAGCACGGCGAAGCCTAATGGTTGCCGCCACGTAGCAAGCGGATGGGACTCAGATTCCCTGCCTCTCCCTGATATGCGAGCTTTTCCCCTCTTGAACTGGAGGCGGAAAGTCTGGGTTTCATCAAGTCCATTCTTTGGCCGGGCGGACTTTAGTTGTTCAGATTCCACTTTATGCAGATAGACTAATCGGGCATAAAGTGGACTTAAAATTTAAGCCTTGAACGGGTGAAATGTTTAATACAACTGTAACCTACATGCTTCTTTCAGGTAAAATAAAAGAGAAGTGTTTCGAGGTAGCAACACGTCTGTCCCTCATTTCGTTACAGAACATAGGTTAAAAATTGTGTTCATTTTTAGTAACATTTCAGTGTCAAATTTTGGAGTGTAAGGGGTGAACCTTCCACGTAGTATAGATCCACCAAGCTTTCTGAAACCTCGGAAAATATGTGAACTACAAGCTTCTCCGTAACTTGAACTAGCGACACTTATAGTCATTGCTCCCGCGTCAGGGTTTCAGATGGGTTGGTGGATCTATACACCCCAGACTGCATTTTGCAGACTAACGAGGGCCAGTATAATTCTGTGTGCTGTGCTGTTTTTGCTTGTGTGTGCTGAGTGCCCCTTTATAGCCTCAGCTTTTAACCGAAGTCAGAGTATTTTAAGATTTTAATTATGCGACATTACAGCTATGTTATTTGTTATGGTAAGCGGCTGGACCCGTATAGCGTGACGGGTGCAAAATAGCCTAAGTGCTGACCCACCAAACATTTTATATTGAAATTCAAATGTGTCAAATGTTTGGTTAACCACCCTATATAAACGCACACATATAAAATAGCAATGTTCGCTTTGCCTCTTCTACTTTGCACATAAAATTATTCCACAACAAGCTCCCGTTTCCGAAACAATTTTCTGCACAAGAGGTCGCTATTTTGAATATGCCAAAGGTTGTTTGAAGTGGACTTTTGTAAGTGATCAGTCGTTGTTGACTCATGCTGAGTTGGACTTTTACTGTCTGTCTCCGTCGTCAAGGATGTTAGTTGGTAGTCATCTGTGGCATGTACGGATGTGCATTTCTATTAGATCGCTTAGGGAGTCAAGACAATTATGAACGGGGAACAGCTTTATATGTAAATATACAAGTATGTTCATATGATGTTAAAAACAATTCTTTTGTATTATCTTTGCGAATCATGGTATTTGTAAGCACGAATAATGCTCTTATTTTATTTTCCGTATTTTTAGCACATGTTTTAGTTATTTTTACATATAATTCCCATATTTTCAAAAATTTTCCTACATATATTCATTCCATTTTCATGCTGTTACTACATTTTTCCTTTTGTGTTAAATACCAAAGGTTTTCCATTCATCTGTATTCTGTTCGTTCTGTACTCTCTGTTTATTTAAAATCTTTATAATATAGAATGCACTCTGAAGCTTTCGTGTTGAAATAAACTGCATATTTTTAATATACTCCCATTACTATGCAATATTGAACGTAGTTTGTCAATATAAACCTGTCTTTAGGGACATCAGGAGATGCACATTTCGGCACTTGAAAAAGATACCTTGGTAATCAATTGTTTCGGTAACAGAAATTAAACCAAATTTTGTATTTGAATTTTGCATGACAATGTCGTGTGTGAGCCTAATACATTTTATTTAGCTAGGTGAGCCACTTGCTTAATGAAAATTGCTACTGTCCCTATCTTGGGCAAGATCAATCCAATCTTTTCCATCCTTACAGATTTCCAGTGGCGTATCCTGGATTTTCATAAAGGGCATGCTGTACACATTTTTTTAAAAACATATACATATAATGGAATGGGGGATAGCATTATACGTATTCAATAGTTGACGATTTGCACATTAACATTACTAAATATTGCATACCGTATAAAGTAATGAAATATGGATAATACAGTTTAAAACTCACCAGGTTTGATGTCTGATGTGGAAGTCTTCATAAAGTTATAAAATCACTTGATATTTATAAACAGTTTATATTTACATTGGAGATTCGCAATTTAGTTTTGTTTGGCTTATGCAAATGACATTATAGTAGAGGCCCAAATTACAATCAGAAATTCAGGAACAAAAGACCAGACTTAATTAAAATAATTTAAATGTAAATTCTGCTCTTCTGTTTTGAGTGGTAAATTCCCTTATAACATCTTCGTAAAATGAGGGCAATGCTTTAATTTTCAGAAGCAGCTCTTTTTCAATTTATAATATACCAAGCGCACTTAATCTTCCTTGCGATTGGATTGCTCTAATATATTTATTAATTCTTCTTAATGCTGAAAAAGATCGTTACACTGATGCAGTTGAAGCTGGTATTGACAAAATGAGTGTAGCCAACTTGTAAGTTTCACTTTAATGTTATGAATATTGTTCGTGTTCATATATGGTACTAGTGCATGTAGAGGTTTATTTTCAAACTCTGGGGAAGAATAGAGAGTAATCAACTCATTCTTTAGCTTTACAAAGTCAAATAATAATAATAATCCTGTATCACACCCTCTGTTTCATTTTCAGTCATTTTTTAAAAATATTTCGGGAAAATACTGCACTAAGCCATGTGGAACTTTGAAAGAGGCCCAGAAATAAAAATAAACCAAACTTTAAACTAAATGTGCATTGCATTGTACCTCCAAGGAAAAAAAATCAATCGCTGCCACCTTTTTGTTCAACGAAACAAGCATGCTCTTCTCTGTAGCTGTCACCTCACAGCATGCAGTCAACGTGATATTCACCCATTGTGAGGGGGGAAAAAGCGGAGAGGGGAGGGAAGAAGAACGTGAGGAGCTCTTGTCCACCTTAAGAGGGAGGTGGAGTTTGGCGAAGGTCGCCGTGGAAAGCGCCAAAATTTAACATGGGCTTTTTTGCATTTTGTTGAATATAACGTTTTAGGACAAAAATTTGCCGGAAAACACTCAGTGGATGTGAACTTAGTTTATGAAACTTTGAGTACATGACACATTCATGCAATTTCAGTTCGTTAAATGTGCACAAATTCCATTATTTTTTTTCAATTTCCCATAAGGAAATACGTAAATAAGCACAGAATGGTTATAGGATTTGTGGGTAGCACCAATGAAAATGGCCATTATGATGCATACTAACGTAATGGTCAATCCTTTTATGACTAAGCTAGGGAGGGCTTTTCTTTCAAAAGTCACTTGCACAGCCCAAAATGATTGTTTAAAAATGTCATGTATTATCGACAGCGAAAGATACGGCCGCTTCAGCCGAATTTCATTCGTAATAGTTCGCCACTTGGCCACTAGATGTCTCTGTTTGAAAATTGCCCCAGGGAGACGGGGAGGGCTAGACGCGCGGGTGTTTGAATCCTCTGCACAGGTGGGTTCCGTCCCCTCGTCAGAAGGTCCCGTAGCTGTCACAGCTTGATTTATTGCCTCTTTCCCAGGCAAGAAACCAAGAAAGCAGGAAGGTCACGAGTTTGTGTATGTTTGAGTGTAGAGAAGCAGAGCATATTTACCGTGAATTGGAACCAGTGACACAGTAACTTTATCTCGATCCCTACCGCGAAGGACGTATTCAGGGGGGTCCAGGAGTCCCAACCTCCCCCCGAAAGACTTACCAAGTACAAAAATTAAATAATGAGATCATAAAATAACTTCAATTAAGTAATGAAAATAAGGTTGTTGTCTAATCGCAATTTGTTTATTTCCGCAAAAATATTGGAAAGCAATACGACTTTGAATGACAGTACCAAAGAAGATTTATGCAAGAATTATTACTACTTATAATAACATGCAAAATATTACCAGGAATTTTACTTTCGTCAACTGGATCTAACATCATTTTTTCATACTCAATAAATATTATATTCTTTATCTATTTGGCATTAATTTCCTTGCCAGGGCAGTTTCTATTTATTTACAAATTTTGCCGACCTTAACTACACGTAAGCTAGATAATGAATACGTGATGTTATACTGTATCACTGTTGTTATATCGCCTTCTTATCTATTAATGTAATAAAAATATATTAATTAATTTAATATAATTATACTTATTTTAATTTAACATTATTAATATTATTATTTTGAGACATTACGTTAGGACGCCCCTCCGAAATATATATCTCGATACCTGCCTGGTGTTCGATTTGAATAAAATGTAGAAAAGGCGGGGAGGGTGGTAGTGCTTCCTCTTTTTACATTTCGATAGTTTTACCTCACATGTAGTACTTTGTGAGTCAACGGTGCAGATAGGAAATACGTGTACACACACACACATAATTGATGATTAATTCGCAAAGGAACTTCGTTAAATTCCCATGCTTGTTCCGCTCACAAATCATATCCTCTCCAAATTACAATAGCCTACTATCGTTGTTGCTTACATATATGTGTGTGTGGTTCCTAGAACTTCACTATTTCCAAGCATAAACTTGATGTGACTCTTACAAAACATTTGTTTTTGGAGTGGAAGGATAATGAAAAGGTCTACTGTTTCTTTGCAAATCTTCAATTAATCTAAAATTTAGTATAAAAACATAATTTTGGCTGACTTGCTAACTTGAGATTTAAAGACAAATTATTAATTTGAATTCTCCATAACAATAACAAAAGTGACATAAAATGTAGAAGGACAAGACTAGTGTTGCCCACGGGACGAGACGGGACAGGCTTTTAAAAATTCGAGACGAGACGAGATTGATCATGTGTCCCGAGACAAACGAATATTTTCGAGACGAGACAGCATTTCACAGCATTTCCACGAGACGAGACAGGCCAAAGTCTCGTCTCGTGGGCAACACTAGACAAGACTCTTGGCTTGGTTGAGAATTACGTTAGACATGTACAGGAAAGGGGAGGGAGAATTCCGTCTTCTTCCTCTTCAGCGCGAACCCTGCCTCCTACATTCTACATGTCCATTCAAAATGTCTTCTTAGTTTCAGATATTTTTGCCTCCCCTATAGCGTAATGGTAAAGATGACCCTCGTAATGTCAAAAGGTCCCGAGTTTGGTACCTGGTGGACGCCCAATAGTTCAATCCCACTACAAATGTAGGTCCAGTCCCGATTAGCCTATCTATACATAAAGAAGACTTACAGAAACTCAAACTCAAGATACTCAAACGACCGGCATAGGGTTGACGGCGCTTGGTGCAGTGAGATAGCTCCCCTTTGCCAAATGAAAATTAGGAAACAAAAACTCATCTTCAGGGGTTCCCTCACTTTCTCGCCCTTAGATGGCAGCTGCTGATAAGGGATGAGCATCCCCCCCCCCAAAAAAAAAAAAATTCTGCCTACGAGCCTGCTGTCCTGCATCGTGACCGTCCGGTCTAAGGCGTTATGCTTTGGGCTCTCCAGCTACGGGACGCGCGCAGGTTCGAGTCTCCTGGAAGAAGCGTAACAACTTTTCTCCTGATATTTCGGCCAGTCAAACTCGCGGCCCGCGGGCCGCATGTAGGCCCCAGCATCCGTTAATGCCTTGGCCCCACTTAACACTTCATGCTTGAAATTATCTATACGTTTGTAGTTATCCCGTTTTCTCTTTTCTCGTGATACAAGACCAGACTCATCCAAACTTCAACACATTGACCAATTTTCCCTACACAGGTATACATTCCATTATAGAGTAGGTGTTGTGTCAACTAAGCAAGCTGATGGACATGTTACATCTGAAGTACGAAAATATCTTGCCAGGTGGGGGAGGGCAGCGTGCATACTTTCTGTCGCCTATGAGTTTGTTTCTTGATTTTCAAGGATTTACCTGGAAGAAAATTCAGTTTCTGTAAAAGTTTCAAAGAACCATATGGCTGCCCAAACTTCGTGGGAGTAAGAAAAGGACTATAGAAGAGGAATGCAGATTTTTCAAGTGAAATGCTTACTTTTGTTGTGAAGTGAATACTGAAAAGCGTAGAAATTTTGTACCCTGATAAAGTAAATTCATTCAGAAATATTTCTTTATCACGAAATAAATTTGCCATAATCTGTGGCGGAGTGGTTAGCACAACCCGTCGCGACACCAGAGGTTGCGGGTTCGAATCCTGGCCTGAGCATGGGTTTTCTTTGTATGTGTCCCTTCAGCAATTTCATCATATCATTACTCATCCTCATCGTCGCCATTAGCCAAACGTTGCAGAAAAGGAACGCTAATAAAAAAATCAGAGGAGAGGATTTATTACTTAGTCAACGAACAATTGAAAGCGAAAATTGTTCGTGTTGTTGCCTTTTCGCTCACAATATGCGAAATTACGGACGTCTGTGAGCTAGCTCGGTTTGCTCCCTTCACTCGTGGATGCGATTCTTATCTCGATATGACAGTAAAACTACTTGAATGATTCCTCCCCGTGACACAAGAGCTGATATTTTGAAGGAAGTGGAGGCCATTTTGCAAAGTTACAGTCTTCCGTTATATTAAAACTTTTTAATAAAGTTATAATTTGTCCAAAGTAAAAATACTACGTGATGAAGTTGGAAACAGGTTTCAAGACTTCATAGGGTGCGAAAGGCAATAATCTTGTTCTGCTCTGCTCCCTTTTCTTTAAGATGGTGCGTGTGAAAGTCCTGACTTCGAATGGAACTTATTTAATTGCAGTGCAACTCGTATTGAAAAATAAATATCGCGAGGTGGGCTATCCTTGATTTTTCTTATATCTCCAATAGCAGTACCCTCGAATAAGCTATTTTGCTGTAGAAATTTTATTAATTTTGGTTGCACTTGCCTTGGTGAAAAGTTGTTTTCCATAATGAAGATTAATGAAACAGCCGAATGATCAAGAATGACTGACAAAACATTTGTTGTCTGCATTAAGAGTTTCATGCTAACAAAAAACTTATTGCAGACTTATGAGAAGCTTGTTAAAAAAAAAAAAAAAACAGTGAAATCTGTGCGAAACGAAACTATAATTGCACACAAACAGTTACAATTGTAACCAATTTATACTCGAAAGTAACATGTAAAATACTATAACCATGAAAAAATATGGGGGGAGGTCTATATAATTTACATATCGATGCTGCAATAATAATCACTGGAATCCCCCCCTCCCCGACCCCATTGGGTCGAACCACTTAGTTCTGGATTTTAAGGTGTTGGGGTTCTAGATATGTGGCCCGGATAGTTTTGACATTATCGTTATGCGGCCCTACTCACGAATTGAGTTTGACATTGCTGGTCTATAGTACCTGTTGAGGAGATATATGCGTGTGTGTGTGTGTGTCATAGAACATCACTACTTCCAAACAAACTTGATGTGGCTCTTACAGAAACATCTGTTTTGGAGTGGAACGATGACGAAAAGTTTACACTGGCCTCCCCGATGGTGCAGTGGTAGCGTCGTAGCCTTGTTATCAAGGGGTTCCAGGTTCGATACCCGGTGGAGGCACGTAGTGGTTCGGATTCAACTTTAAACTGTAGGTCCAGTCCCGCTTAGCCTTACTGTGCATAAAGTGGGCTTAAAACACTAAATCAATCAACCAACAAAACGGTTTACCGTTTCTTTGCAAATCTTCAATTAATGTAAAATTTAGTATAAAAACATAATTTTTGCTGACTTTCTAACTTGAGATTTAAATACAAATTATTACTTCGAATTCTTCATTAAAAATAACAAAAGTGATATAAAATATTGGATAAAATTCTTGCCTTCGCTGAGAATCAGATTAGAGATGTACAGGTTAGGAAAGTGGAGGGAGGATTTCCTGGCGTCTTCCCCTTCGCCTCCTTCGTTCTACATTGCATTCAAAATTTCTTCTTAGTTTCAGATATATTTTGCATCCCCTATAGCATAATGGTAAAGGTGACCCTTGTAATTTAAAATATCCTGAGTTTGGTATGCGGTGGACGCCTAATAGTTAGTTCAATCCCACTATAAATATAGATCCAGTCCCGATTAGTCTATCTGTATATAAAGTAGACTTAAAACAGAAACTCAAGATACTCAAACGATTATCATAGGGTTGGCGGCGATTGGTGCAGTTAGAGAGCCCCCTCTGCTCAATCAAAATTATGAAACATAAACTTTTCAGTCAGTAAAACCATCGTGGTACGAACATTAAAATTTTTGTTTCAATTACATATTCGACGTTGATCTTGTCCAGCAGATTACCAATTGTGATAACTTTTCTCTTCTTTAAAAACTACACAAGGAAACAAGTTGAAAACGTAAATTGGACAAGGTTTCTTCTCTAGAACTGATTTTTAAAAGACCATGTCTTAGAGAAGCTCTGAAGGATATTCTATTCTTAAAACGCCAATCAGAATAAGGGATCAGCACTTATGTATATTTTCTCCCGCAGGCACGTGACCGGGGGGGGGGGGGGAGGGTGAAGCTGAAGACCGTTCCGAAATCCTACAAATATGTAATTAAAATAGGGTATAGCGGTGATTAATTTTACTTACATTAAACATCCTGTACAATAACTTGTAATATACTGAGAAATTCATTTTCAGGGGTTCTATTCCCCACTTTTTCGCCCTTAGATGGCAGCTGCTGATAAGGGATGAGCCTTCCCCCCGAAATAAAATTCTGGCTACGGCCCTGCTGTTCTGCATCGTGACTGTATGGTCCGATGCATCATGGTTTGAGCTCCGTCTACGGGACGCGCGCAGGTTCGAGTCTCTTAGGGGAAACGTATCAACTTTTCTCCTGAGATTTCGGCCTGTGTATAGGGCTGGTTGCCACCCACCATCGTGAGGAGATTGGGAAGCTATGAATGAGTCACGGAAACCTACAACAAAGATTAGGGGTTCGTCGTGCTGACCGCACATAACTGGTTGGACTGGAAGTGACGCCTACAGTCGGTAGGTGGGCTCTGGCCCTCAGGGGCTGTAGCACCACGGGTTTACTTACGTATATTGGCGTAACCAAGTGTGGGTCCACAGAGGCTCGGCCTCTCCTCGAAATTATGTCACTTTATTTTGGCCAATTCACTGGGATTTTTTTAAGAGTACTTTGTAACACGTATAGTGCTGATCTTGAAGATCATACTATAATTAGTTGGACTAAATTTCACTTGGCAAGCAATCAATTAACATTGGGAAAAATCACAATAGGAGAGAGCAACTAATGTGATGCAGGAACTGGTCATATGTTTCCACAGGGGATTCCCATCATCACTGAGAGTTTGTCCCCACCCTTGGCCGATTAGCCGGCCCCGTGGCGGAGTATTTATCTCATTTCGCTACGACGCCAGTGGTCCCGGGTTCGAATCCGGTCTGGGCATACGTGTCCTTCGTTAGCGTCTCTTCATCGATTACATCATATCATCATTAGCCAAGAGTGGCAGAAAGGCGAAGTAAAATAAACAAAATCAATCAATCTTGGCCGATTAAAGCTGCTGTGAACTCCAACGATGAGAACTGTGCAAAGGGACTTAATTCAGATCATAACAAAGAAAACTACTTCATCAAAGTGTATGTTCAATATTATACTATTGTTTCCTGACATCTTTGTTACTACTGTACATTTTGTTACTTTGTTTTGTCCGTCTTTCTCCTTTTCAGTTTTTCCATATGTTATTACGCATGTCCACGTTTCCCCTTTTTAAATTCCAGGTAGTTTCGCTCCTGCCCATCTCTAATAGGGACTCGATTCGTTAATAGTTGAAATAATAATTGTTACTAATTCTTGCCTTATTATTATTATTATTATTATATTGATTTTGTATAAAAAAACACCCCCTTCAAAGGAAAATACTTTCTTTCAACAGATATTCTCTACCGCCTTCTTTACTCTCAATTGATAAAATTCCAACCTCAACAAGAAAATTCAACATAATTATAGTAGCCACTGTAATCAACCAAATTTATTCAATCAAAACTTTAGTCATGAATGTTCTGTCTCTGGAGCCTGCCACTCGTCTCGCTCCATGCAAGAATCAGCCAGCAAGCAGAGAAATGCGAATTGCTTTGCCAGTGGAGAAATTTTAGCCTCCGAAACCAGAATTAAAAGAAACAGGTGGGTGTCCTTTTCCTGGAAACCTCCCTGCGGGAGTCACGCGGAGGGGAGGGGGTGGTGAAGGAAGGAAGGTTCTCTGGCCTCAGGCTTAGGACAGCCGAAAAGAATTCCTAGTCCTCTGATATGTCGCTAGGTGTCTCTGTATCGCATCGGGCCAGGAAACTACTTTCATGCCAACCTCCAGCCCACTCTTAAAATCTACCTTCGCTGATGCGGTCCATCCGACATCTTGCTCTGCGACGACATTAATGAGCATTTCTACATTCTAATTTCCGACATTCATGAGCATTTCTACATTCTAATTTCTTATATAGGAGAAGTATTTATTTTACACAAGAGCGCTCAACTAAGCTTATATTACATTTCTTGGATCTGAAGTGAAAGAAAGTAATAATTATTTTCCCACAATTGACGGATACGCCGCACGCATCGCATGCGCCCAGAATACGCCTCTGATCTCAACGTTATCTCTCCATCTTCGTCCTGGCCTTCCTACAGGTCTCTCACCATCAGGTTTACCAACAAGAATCCTGTAAACTCTTTTTTCCTTCCATTCGTGCCACATGCCCTGCTCACCTAAGTATTCTTGATTTAATTATTCTAATAACTGGACGTAAATACAAATTGTGCAATTCTATATTATGTAACCTTCTCCACTCATGCCTTTTAGGTCCAAATATTTTCGCAAGGATTTTGTTTTCAAATACTCTTAATTTATGTTCCTCTTTTAATGTAAGGGACCAAGTTTCACATTCATATAGTACTGCAAGCAAAATTACTGTTTTGTATATTTAATTCAACATTTTGATTGAGACTACAACATATCTCACGTTTCTGAGTGCGTATGAATCCGTTCACTGCTTATGACCTTTCGTTGAACGGAAATATCAAATTATAACAAGCATGACCTCTCATAGGACATAAAAAAAACAATCAAACAAAACTCGACCTAATAATTACAAGGGGCACTAGGATATTCGCTTGTGAAACACCGCAGGTATTTCTTATACCCTGAGGCTTCTTTACTACATTTCTTAATGGCGGAACAGTTATAGGCATTAAACGAAACCAGAATGTCTCATTTCGGCTTATCAGTCAGTCGTCACTTCCTTTATGCAGAACAGGAAGGAAGAAGTTTATGAAAAATTCAAATTTTGCTTGCCTAATTGTTGCCACATGTTGTCATAGGCCGATTATTACGTTGTATACCAGGCGTGACACAAATTAACGACACCGGGTTTGTAACTCTGCGAGGAAACAGACCTGAACGTACATCTATCTGATTTGAATATGTAATTTGATTACGAGAATCACTATGGGTGCGTCAGGATTTAGACCCTTCTGCAGGGTGTCCAAAAAGTCGCAACCGAGATGTTGAACGTACCTAACTTTTTTTATTCAAAAAGCGATAGAGACATAAATCTCGCGATGGGTTTTAACTTTGTGTATGTGGATGTTTTTTTTTAAACATTAAACAATAAAAGTTTTCTCCCATGAACGTTCAGTATGAGGGGGGAAAAGTTTCTGTACGAAGTTAAACATGAATAAAAGCCAACTATGGAGTAGCTTGCAATAATTTTCGATATGTATCAATGGGTATTTATCGAAATGATGAAATTACGATAATTTTTTTACACATTTTGTTCATTACAGAACGATCTAAGGGGTTAATTATGACATTCTTAAAAAGCGTGTTTATATATATATTACGAGGTGGACTGGCAACATCGGTCGTGTCAGAGAACGTAACCAGGTGTGCCAGACATCTGGCTGTGTTATTCAATCAATGCCCTGATGAAATAAAATATTTGAAATTTATCATATATGAGACTAACCTACCTACCTTTGTGTGCGATACAATTCAAATCCTTTCATTTGGACCCAAGCCCCCATGGTGCAAGTGTCTTTTAGAGACAAAGAAATAGAATTACAGAGTTCTTGATCAGGACCAATGATTGATTGAGTTGGAGTTTTTTTAAATTCCACTTATGCAAAGTAAGGCTAATCGGGACTGGACTTACCGTTTGAAGTGGGATCCGAACCACTATGTTCCTCCACTGGGTATTGAACCCGGGACCCTTTGATTGCAAGGTGACGATGGTACCACTGCGCCATCGGGGAGGCAGTGATCAGGACCAATGAAAGACACATATAGAAAATAAAAGTATTACCACACCGTTATTAAATGCTCGGACCAAATGACGTCATTCACTCATCGAACGGGCATGGAGAAGACGGGAGTCTCCGCGATTTGGTATGGTAAACGCCGCCTTGTAATCGAGGAGTCCCGAGTTCAACACCCAGCGAAGACACATAGTGGTTCTTCAAATATCACCTTAAACTGTAGGCATGGCCATACATCGACAGAAATAATGGTAATGGTTCTACTTTTAATAGCCACAGGATAGTACAAGGGGTATACTGAAAGTAATGAGCAACATTTTTTAAAAAAAAAATCGTATCCGTCAATACACGCAAAGTAAATCATGGCAAAATATAGACTTTACTGAACGCGTCGAGGTAGTGTGATGTCATTAGCTACGATCGCGTGAGCGCAGTCAGTTGTTTAAAAATGGCTGACTGTGCTGGTTTATGATTGAATTCCTTGTTAAAGAGGTAATTCCTGCTGGTGGAATTCAGAATAGACTTCAGCGTGCGTATGGAGATATATGCATGGATGCTAGCAGTGTTAGAAGACCAGTAAAACATTTTAAAGAAAGAAACACGTGCATCAAAGATCAGCCTCGGAGCAGTCACCTCCTGCCTCCACGGAATGCAACATGGAAAGCAGAGGCGTGCATTCAGGTTGAATTTCTTGAACCTGGAGTAACCATAAATGCTCGCCGTTATATCCAAACACTTCACAAGCTCACAACATGATAATGCACGCCCGCACTCTGCTCAGTTCACAAGGGAGGAACATTGCACCCTCCGACTGTCGTCTGTTTGGTTTTGTGAAGGAACAGTTACGAGACCAATACTGCCAGACGACGGAGGACATGCAGAAAGCAGTGCGTCAGTGTCTGCGAGCAGCTGGAAGGGAGTTCTACCATTTCATTCATTCATTCATTGTTTTCTGCCTAATTGGCAGGTTTTTCACTGCAATCTCCAGCTTTCCCTGTTCTCTGCCTTACGCTTCGTAATAGCATACGACCCAGTTAATTTAATATCATCCATAAGCTGATATCACTTTCTTCCACGGACTTTTCTTCCTTCAACCATTCCCTCCAAGGCATCTCTTAGCAGGCAGTTTCTTCTTAGACAGTGTCCTAACCAGTTTCTTTTCCTCTTCTTGATGGTCTCCAGTATAGATCTTTTTTCACCAACTCTTTTCAGTACGGCTTCGTTTCTTACCTTGTCTGTCCATTTTACACGCTCCATTTTTCGCCATGTCCACATTTCAAAAGCTTCGAGTAGTTTCTCTTCATTTCTTCTCAACGTCCAGGTTTCTGCACCATATAGTGCTACACTCCACACAAAACATTTCACTAATCTCTTCCTTAGACCTATGTCCATGGGTCCACAAAAAACATTTTTTCTTCTATTGAAAGCTTCTTTTGCTATTGCGATTCTCATTTTCACTTCTTGGTTGCAGCTCATGTCACTGCTTATAGTGCATCCGAGGTACTTGAAGCTATCCACTTGCTGGATTCTTTCACTGTTTGCTCTCACATTAATATTCCTTGGTTTCCGTCCTATAACCATTGCCTTTGTCTTCTTTACATTAATCTTCATTCCATACTGCTCACAGCTGCTGTTTAACTCTTCTAACATACTATTTATGGTTATTTCATCCTCAGTGAATAATGCCATGTCATCAGCAAATCTTATGCAGTTTATTCTTCTTCCTCCCAATTTGACACCTCCTGTGCCCTGGAAACAAGTTTTCACTATATCTTCTAAATAGATATTAAACAAAGTAGGCGATAGGCAGCATCCTTGTCGTACTCCTCTTCCAATTTCACAGCCTTCTGTCATTTCGTCTCCTGTTCTCACTTTAACTCGTTGATTCATGTATAAGTTGCTTAGAAGTCTTCTCTCTTTCCAATCTACACCAATTTTCTTCAGAATTTCTAAAAGTTTAACCCAATTCACTCTATCAAAGGCTTTCTCCAGGTCTACAAATACTACAAACACATCCTTTCCTTTCTCTAAATATCTTTCCCCAATGGTCCTCAGTAAACCAATTGCATCCCTTGTACCTCTTCCTTTCCTGAAACCAAACTGTTCTTCCTCTAACTCGCCACTGACCTTCGAGTATAGGCGTCTGTTCAGAATTCTTAGAAGAATTTTTGCCGAGTGAGATATCAAGCTGATTGTCCTGTACTCAGAACATTTTCTGGCATTGCTTTTCTTCTGCAGAGGTACCAAAACAGTCTCCGTGAAATCTTGTGGCCAATCCCCTTTCTCATAGATTTCATTGCATAAATGCAGTATTTCTCTTTTTCCATCTCCCAGGCATTTGATAAGTTCAACAGGAATTTCATCAGTGCCCGTTGCTTTCCCATTCCTCATTTCTTTGAGTGCTTGCTCAAATTCTTCATTCAGGATATAGTATCCTTTCTCATCATCAGGCACGTCGTCTTCATTTTCTACATTCAGACTGTCTGGGCGATTCTCTTTCTGGTAGAGCTCTTCAACGTACTTTCCCCACACATTCGATATTCCTTTTTTGTCTGTGATTTCACATCCTTCCTCGTCTTCTATCATCCACATTGTTTTCCATTTCTTCTTTTGGAAGCCCAAGCAGTTTACTTCACGATACATCAAGTCATACCTTCCTCTTTTTTCCAGTTCTTCAATTTCTTCACATTTTTGTTTCATCCATTGTTCTTTTGCCCTGTCAGTTTCTCTTCTTAGCTGGTTATTCAGTATCTTGTAATTATGTCTTCCCTCTTCTGTATTTATATTCTTCCATTTTCTCCGTTCCTCCATTTTTTCCAGCATACTTTCAGTAATCCATGGTTTCTTTGCACTTTTCCTTTCCCTGTAGCCTATTGTTTCATCCACTGCCTTCTGTAAGCAGCTTTTTATTCCATCCCACATCTCATCCTTATTGTTACAACTAGCTTTAAACTTATTATAGTTTCCTTGGAAATGTTCTGCAAATTTTTGTCTTTCGTCTTCTTCCCTTAGCTTCTCTAAGTGGGGTTTCTTGCTCACCTGGTTTTGGGTTATCTTCTTCAATGTAAGATTGATTTCTCCTATTAGCAATATGTGGTCTGAATTAATGTCAGCTCCTGGCAATGTCTTCGCATTTTTCAAACAATTTCGAAATCTTTCTTGTACCAGTATGTAATCTATCTGGTATCTTTTACAATCTCTTGGACATATCCAGGTGTACCTCCTTCTCTTATGTTGCTGGAACAGTGTGTTGCCAACAATTAGGGAGTTTCTTTTACAGAAATTTACCAGGCTTTCCGCTCTCTCATTTCTCTCGCCTAATCCATATCTTCCTACTGTACTTCCATCCTGCCTTTCTCCTACTACAGCATTCCAATCACCCATTACGATAATGCACGATCCCTTTCTCTCTTTTTCCATCAATTCCTCTATCTTCTCATAGTTTTCCTCCACTTCTTCTTCTGACAACCCACTATGTGGCATATACACTTGAATTAACACTAAGTCTTTCTTCTTGCCTTGAAGTTTCACCATTATAATCCTGTCATCCACATAACGCACTGCTATAACTTTATGTTTCACACGTGGTCCTAGCACTATTCCCACACCACGATTTCCTTGTTGATCACCTCCAGAATAAAACATCTTGAACTCATCACTCACTATTTCACCATTCTGTTCCCACCTCACTTCTGATATTCCCATAACATCTACTTTGTTTCTTCTCATTTCTGCCTTTAAGTTTTCTAGCTTTCCCGACTGTAACAGGGTTCTGACATTCCACGTTCCAATCCTTAATCTTACCTTCTGTTTGCTTCTCTTTTCCCCATCAGTGTCCTTTGTCATAACGTGTCCTTCCCAGACATCCCCCTCCCGGACATCCGAATGGGGGGCTATGTTAATCATAATATCAACAACTATTGCTTGATGTTTATTATTACGTATATTTGTAAAAGGTTTCTAATTTTTATTATTATTGAACAATTTACAATTAATAAATAAAATATTTGCTTTTAAACAGTCTCTTTGTTTGTATGAGGGATGGTCGGGAAAGTAGCTTCCCTAGTCCGCCATCTGCAGAGAGTTTTATTCTGGAGAAAGAATATCGACGTTCAGGCACTTGTCGTACCGCTTCACAAGTTTGAAGAAAACCTCGCCGTAACACTCCATGTCCTGTTTACGGATGAAGTTTCGTGCGGCAGCTTCCACTTCTGCTATTGTAGTGAAACGCTTCCCTCCCAGTGCCTTCTTCAGAACAGAACAGAACAGAAACAGTTGAAGTCAATTCACTTCGCACTTCATCCTTTGTCCACAATTGCAACACACCTGTGTTCTCCATGCTGGTCTGGCACACACTTGTCAACGCTTCCTGTCTTCAGCACAACAGTACGCTGGCGACCTTTGCAAGGAAAGGTCGTGTGTCGGACAACAAGAGAAGGGTGATGCCCGTATAACCATAACATATTACCAACCCAAAATGTCCACACTTTCTGGAAATACACAGACGGGAAACTTTTTCCGACTCTCCCTCATATAAACATATTAACAATTAATCCGAGTCTTTAGATAAAAACCTCCCTCTCAGAAGGCCTACTTTTGTTGAGCTTTTGTGCACAATTAGGTCTGGACCTACAATTTAAAGTAGTATGCGAACCAATATGCCCGGCCACCGGGTATCGAACCCGGAACCCAGGTACGTATCCAAGGCTGAAGAAGTCCCCCGAAATCCTACAAATATCTAATTTAAATAGTGTATAGTGGTATTATTTTACTTCCTTAGCAAGATTAAACATTAGAGCGAAAAAAGTTTAGTGTATAATAGTGCAACCAGCTTATATTTTGATATTCTACAATGTAATCCAAGTAATAAATGGACAACTCCCAAAATTTATATATTTTTTTTTTTTGTGAAAGGTCACACAATATAAACTTTATGAGTAAAATTTGCCCCTCACTTTTAAAGTCTTTTTTTTAAACGAAATGTGTTAAAGTTAATAACAAAATACAATAACCATGAACTTCAGTACATTAACTGTACAAACTGTAAGAAAAATAATGTCACTCATACGGTGGATCGAGTAGCCCTCCATTTATATAATTATAACAATAATAGCAATAAATTCGGATTAAAATTTGTTTATTTTTAATAACTTATAATAGTTATTTCTGTAAAATGACAATTAATACCGTTGTAATAATTGTCATTATTATTTCTACTAATCAAGTTTTATTAATGGCCTGCCCCCTTACAAATATTTGTGGCGACGCCTCTGCTGATAAGGGATGAGCGCCCCCCAAATTAAATTTTTGCTACGGGCCTGCCGGAACCCCTTGATTACAAGACAACGACGTTACCACTACGCCATCAGGGAGGCCTTCTAGTTTTGTGCCACATCCCATACGCTTTAAAACAACGAACTAGAAACAACTCGTGAAAAGTCTACTTGACGCATGAGAGGCGTCGTGCAAAATTCCAATAAACTTTTCCACAATCCTGCCGAAACCTTTAAAACTGAATTTCTTGAGGATCAACTGCCATTGACGTTTAAGTATTACTGTAATGCCTTCGGCACTCCTGTATTTCTAGGTACTCTCCCTATACTTTGTATACAAATAAGGTAACGATAATGTATTTCGCCATCGTCCAACCCATTGGCAAAGAACTTCTACTCGTGCAACGGTAGTAATTATGGAGTCAAGGTTGTGCTGATTTAGACATCGTCATTGCTTGCGTCTGTTCCCATGCTTGAAAGTCCTTGGTTGCCTTTCATACTACAGCAGAAAACCCAAACAGATTGGTCCTGACGTATTATCAGTACAGGGCCCTCAACCTGTGTTATCATCAGTTTGTAGTTCTTTGTTATCTTGGCGTGGTTGTCGAAATGAACTTCTGTTCTTGATGAGCCACTGCGTCCATAGGTCATGCTTGACAACTGAGAAAGAAGGTTGGCTGCCCTTTTAACCAACGTCTGTCACCTTTATCGTCTGCAATTTACGCGCCAAATCATAGTTCTTTATACTCATATGTTGACCAAGGCATTTGCTACCTCTCCAGTGTGGATGTGGTAATGCCGTCGTTTTGTTTCAGGGCGTCTGCTAATCTAGAAATCCTGGAAATGGCGGGGAAATTTACCGTGTTTCTGGAAAATCAACATTTTTTGTAGTATTGCACTCAAAGTAGTTTTTTGAACGAAGAGAAAGAGGACAAAGAAGACATTTTTAATTTGTTGTGGACAAAGCATACTTCGGTTTGATATATTGAGTATTTCCGGTCGTTACAGTAGAAATTTTATATTAAATACTCTAGGAAAATGTCATGTTTTGAGCTATTTTCATGTAGAAATCTACTCTAGTCCAAGAATCAGTGGCGTGCCAGAATTGTCGTAAGAAGGAAAGGGAGGTGTTTTATGACTTTTTCCTTTCTTCTTCTTTTTAGTAATCAATCCAGTAGCGTTGGAAGGGAGGTCGATCCGGGGTCCGTCGACCCTTTCCCCCCGTGAAGATTGGCTTCGTTTTAGTATTTAATTGAAATAATAAATGGTTACACAGTTTTCAAACTACCAAAACTTAGAGCTTTGTGTGCACTGTCATACAACATGAACGTATGACAAATTTCCCCGTAACTTTTGTGTAAGAGTTAGTAACGGAATAGCAATGCTTTTCAGTACACTGCCTCCAGCAAATGTAAGAAGATAATGATGTTGGAATTACCAGAAGAGCTTCCCCAAGGATATTACGATATAATTTGGAATAAAATTTGTTTAGTTGTATGAGTTTACAAGAGTTATTATTGAATAATAACAACCATAACCACGATAACAATCTGGTAGTTACTAGGTCTGAGCCGATACCGATGCATTGGTATTTACCGATACCGGCCGATACTTTCGCGGGGTCTTATCCCAGAAGTCAAGATTCAAAATAAGAGCCGCTCACATTACACTTATATACTAATAGTGAGTAATATACTCAAGCAAACTTATCATTTTAGTTACGGGGGTTAAACTGGACATCTAGATTGTGGGTGGTGACCTAACATTATAAGGTCCATTGCATTCTGTTAGGACGAAATAGCAGCAGCAGAGAGAGAGATAATAAAACGGCGATGGGACTCTATTTACTGAAAATGTGTCCAATGAAATGCCAATTACATGGACTGGACCCCCAAAAGGTTGTTGCCACATGTGCACGGTGTTTAATTTTGGTGTTAGTGAACCTCAATATTATTATTCATATTTTTAACGATGACATTTCTTATTAATAGATCGTCAGTGCTTGAAGTTGTGTGTGGGGGGATGCTATCCCCCGCAGCTAAGAAAAAATACATAAACATCCCCCAGCTAGGATAATTTGCAAAGCATCCTCCTCCACCTACTGCATTGCCCTCAAGTAGATCCATATAAGGATCCCAGTTCCTTCTATCCCCAAACTTGAACAAGCAAATTCGAAGCTGGGAATTTTCACTTCGGACACTAGATCACAAAATCGTAACACACTGGAAAAGTAGAACTGATTCGACGGAAATGTCCACAAAATTTCAATATGTAAGAAAAATTAACTTCACAAAAATCCTCCAAAAATAATGGTGACATTTAACTCATACGCTGTATACACTGCGTGGCAGAAATGGGAGTACTGGCCGTAAGGACAAAAGGATAATTGCCCCTGGGCTCCACCTCCTGAGTTTTTGGGCCTCTTTGAAGTAAAATGTAACGGGTGTGGAAAATGTGGGAAATTTTATCTAGTATCTTATATCAATTTCACATTGAGGCTTGGGACCCCCTTAAAAATATTTGGTGGGAAGTTACATTTTAAATATCACGCGTAAAAGTAATATTATTTGTAAAATGTCATGAATTATCAAATTTGATTGTTGATTGTGTAGCAATAAGGAAGGCATGGACTGCTTGAGCAACTGAATCTTTCTACTGAATTCATAACTATACTACAGTACACTCACCACGTTTACGACAAACTGAGTAGCTATGAAGGTATGAAGTGAGGAATATTTTCCTATCGATGGCCAACTGCGAACAAGTAAGTTAATTCTGTATTTCGAAAGAGACCCATATGTCGAAGTTGCCTAGGCCCCTCTGGCTGAGACAATACACTGGTGTTTATTATCGCAGACGTCATATGATGTGTTAATGGGAACCAGATTTCTGAGTGTTAATGAGAACCAGATTTCTGTTTCGCAAAATCCATTTTCGTTTAATAAGCGAAATTCTCTGTTGAATTTCTTGGATTATGTAAAATATCAGGAGCACAGAGAGATAGCATTGCGGGGATCCCACACCTCGGGGGCGGCTGCTACGCCACTGACTTCCATTGATTATGTGAAAGAATGTTTTATGACATATCTTTATCTTCTGATCTATTTTTAAAAATATTTTCAAACAAAAAAACTGGCAAGTCGATGCTTGTAATTGGAGTGGAATAGTCACCCATTAATATTAATATTTTGAACGACTGTTAATTGTTACAATTTACAAGCATCGGAATCGGTAAGGGTATCAGTTCAAAGTGGTATCGTCTCAGCTCTGGTAGTAACCCATTTTAATTGATCTCTTATCGTTACTTTTACATGTCTCCTCCCCATTAACTACCCTCCATAAGCGGAGCATGTGTGTAGTGACGCACATGAGACTTTCCGTTAAGTGTGTGCAGTTGGTAATCTTCCTGCAACGGCTGTAGACGTTTGCTCCTCTCTTTCCAGCATGGATATGAGGTAGGCAGCGGGGAGTGGAATGGCGGTGCAGAGTTCGCGCCACCTAGGTCGCGGACAGAGCATCCCCGAGCGTGTGGCACAACTCTACTACTCCCATGGCCTCTTCTGCTCCAGTCGACCAGCCGGCGTCCTCGCTTTCACAGCTGTCATTGTCCTCCTCTGCTGGTGAGTACTAACATTTCATTTTTATTCTTTATTTTTATTAATCAGACGGCGGCACCTCCCCTGGGGCCTCCTTGAGTAGATCGAAATCCTTGATTACTAGTGTTCGGAAGTTGATGATTTAAAAAATCTCAAAAAATGATCTTTAGAATGACCTTAAAATTATTGTAAAATGACGTAAAAGTTATTTTCGCTCTTAAAATGAAAACTTTATTTTTTCATGAATTAAAGGAGAGTAGTTGAATAATTCGATAAAACCTGTGATGGTTTAAAATACAGAAGCAAAGATAAAAAAGCAGTTGTGCTAATGTAGAGCATTCCCTGACATTCGCTACGAGACTCGGCGGCAAGCGGCCCGGCATCAGAGCTTGTCTTTCCCGGTGAACGGGTCCGCGACAGTCGCTTATATTAAACCTCGTAAAAAAATTTAGAGTAACAGGGTCAGTTCTGAATAAAAGTGGAAAGAAAAATGGGGAAATAAAGTATACAAAGACAATCCGCACACCATCCGTGAGTTAAAAGAGATTATTGTACGAAAAATCGGGAGAATTACAGTAGACGAACTTGCACGTGTAAATGCCAATTTCCTTCGGAGAAGCCAGGAATGTGTTGCAGCAGAGGGACATCATTTTCAACACCTTCTGTAATCAAGGTTAGTACACACAATATGAAAACTGTAATTTTAATAGCAGACTCTAGCTACTGTCGCGGAACCCGTTCACCGAGAAAGACAAGCGCTGTTTGCCGGGCCGCTTGCCGCCGAGTCTCGTAGCGAATGTCAGGGAATGCTCTGTAGTTTGTAAAATACGTAAGTTATTCTAATTAACTCTCTAGCTCCCTTAAACCCGAAGGTTTATGGCTGTAGCAACGTAAGCTTTCCATCTGTCCCTCTCCTGGGCAAGATCAATCCAATCTTTTGCATCCTTACCAGTTTCCTTTAGGTCCATCTCAACGTTATCCCTCCATCTTCATCATGGCCTTCCTACAGTTCACTTATTCACGGAACAACACGGAAAGAGCAAAAATAAACATCAAAAATGATTTTAAGATGCAACAAAGACGGCATAAAATAATGAAAAATGACCTAAAAGTCAAAGGCCAGAAAATGCAAAATACAAGCAATGTTTTATGATTCTAACTGAAGGGAAACGAAGTACAGCATTGTCTTCAAGACCCAGAAAAAAAATATGATTTTCCAGCAACTTGCGAGGTCTACTGATTAAGTAAATGTGGCTATTTCTTTTAAAAAGTAGTTGGATTTGTGTAGTCAAGAATTAATTGAAGTTATGTAGCAATTTAAGCCAAGAGATTACTGTTATTTTGATTCCATTATGTATCTATCTACAATAAACATGTTCTTTAACGGTAATACTTTAGAGTATTTCAATTAAATTCAATATTATTTCTTTAAAAAAGTAAGGCTATTATTTTTCGTCATTCAAATCGTAAATATATAGCATGGTCATGTTTTTTTTTTTTTATTGGAGGGACGTAGAAAGCGGGGAGACCAGCTTAGAAATTTGGGAGGGGGTCACTAGCATATGCATGAGTACTTTTCAGAGGGGCTGGAATTGTAAACGGATATTGCGTAGCTGCGTTTTAGAGGGCAGAATTGCAGAATAAAATATTTCGTAATTAACATTTTTATCCTTCTTTTTAAAAGTTGTTCAAAGACAAAAATGGTTTGTTTTTTTCAAACGCTTTGGTTTTCCCCCAAGATTTTTACTGATTGCATTTGAACATTTTGATATATTCAAAATTTCGGAGGGGGCTGTAGCTCCACCAGTCCCCCCCCCCCCTACGTACGCCAGTGAGGGCCAGTGTGGAAGTAGGGGGATGCGCCAAAACTTCACCTCTCGCGATAAATTTATCTCGAGCCGTCCTTGGTTGTAGGTCATGGATCGTAACACAATATTAGCATTGCAGTCGTAAACTGTGCACGAAGTGGAGATGGATTGCTTGAGGAATATCATTCTTCCGCACTCTTCAACTTGGAGCACTGCTCGTGATTCTGTTTTACATGTTTTACATTTTCTCCACACACACACACACTATATAAATACTGTTTTCAGACTAATTCATATTTCACCAGTTCAGCACCCATTTGCTATTGTAATGCTGATAGTGCGTTTGAATCCATGACCTACCACTGATGACGTTGCATATAAACAGCTTGTTTCTGCGGCCTTGCACATAAGGTGCTGGCTGTGCTCTCTTAAGACAGAATTGGCTCTTTCCCCTCAACCTTTCTCCCTTCTCCCTCTTCATGAAGTAGCAAAGAAATGGTTCTGATCAATTTTTACTTACAAATAAATTATTGCCGTTCTGTTGTGGAAGAATGTTGTGTATGGCGTGGAGAGCTGTTGTAAAGATCTTGAGACACCTAAAATATTTTGATAAGAGTCTGTTTTGTGAGTATTACAAGTCTCCTCGATGACTGAGCTCCTTGAGTGGTTTGGCCACGGTCTGATCACAGAAGGTTCCGATTTAGAGTTCCGTCCTTCGTGGGAGTTTGTGAGCGTGCATTAAGTTTGTTTTCATGAATCATCCTCATCGTCGCGATTACAGTAGCTAAGAGCGGCTGACGGTATGGATTTAAGAAGCTGTGAAGATAGACCCTCACTTGTAGATTTAACTGCGTCTAGATTTTAACAAGAGGGCAGAAACTAAGTCAACGTTCGAACGTTTATGGCTGGCGTGCAACCCTGATTTAAATCCCTGCAATGTTCAAGAACTGAAACAGAAATTGCAACATTGTAAAAGCCAGCTCCTTCAATGTCAATACAATACATTCCGTTAAAAATAATTAGGTTGACGGGCGACTACCCTGTGCTTTTACTCCAGTAGTAATGGTGTGTAGGTGTAATAGCAGTAGTGTTCACTCAACTTTCCTGTTGGGAACTTGACATGGAAAAGTAGATAAGGAATTCGTTACGTGCAAAGCAGGGAACTCATTATGAACGAGCGACACAGCACAGACGAGCATTTTCAAATGAATTTGAAGGAAAACAAACTAGAAGAAACACATGAGCGCCAGGATCACATTTCTTTCGCTCTCACGGCCGGAGTGCCTACTCGAGTATTAAAGCCTGTCCTGAACCTTCATCCCAAACACTCGTGTCTCGGGAATCTGTGGAGCAAGGCCGCGCATAACGGTAAGATAAGGGGAGAAATCGAGTGGGCGGAACAAAGCAGTGCGCGCTGCAGCTGCGTTTTCCTCTCCCACCTGCGCAGAGACCTGCTTTCGTTGATCTGGACAAGAGTGGAGCACTGGTTCTCAACCTTCGTGAGACTGCGACCCGGTATTTTTTTTTTAATAGACGATGCTCTCCATTATTCTAAACTTTATGTATTTATTAATATGTACTTGAAATTAAATTTTAAAAACTATGGTATAATCATAAATGGCAATAGTTACATTACATTGAGGCTTGTTGAATATAAAATTTGGTTTAAGTTAGTTGTCAAACATTGGGTCTGAAATCATGAAGTTCCCTCAGGCTGACGTTTTTAAATTAATTTGGTAAGTGCAACTTTCATTGGCATGTTGCATTTTGAACACCGAAAATTTACAATTAATGGTGATTGGGAAACCATTTACTGTAATATTATATTCGGAAAACTGAAACACCTACCAATGGTGGCAAGTGGGTGGCAGAGCTGGGGGGAGGGCCAACGGAAGTATAGTTTATCTTGGTAGACAAGGCTTAGCGTTAAGAAGCCAGGGGGGGGGCAAAAGTGGGAAACAACTGCCCCCCCCCGTGCCCCTGCCACTAATCGCCACCACTGATAACTTAGTTATTCATTTTATTTTAATGATATTGGCTGGAGAGAAATGTTCCAAGAGAACCTTTAGACACTGATCTAAACCACATCGGAGCAGATTTTGTGTTTACTGTAGACAAGCTTGTCATGAGAAAATGGGGAGGAACTTTTCATTCTCCTAGAGATGCCTCCGATCCAATTTAATCAAATTCTCACTTCTTCACGTTTCTGATCCTCTTGTTCCCGCCCTACACATACAAACATTGAACTTCCTCAATTTTTCTTTATCAGCAGCCTCGTTATTTTGTGAATGCCCCTCGTATATATGTTACAAGTGTGCAAACGCGTATTTAAACATAGTCGTTTCCAATTTTTCGAACCGAGAGCAGACTAGGATGCTATACTGTCAAAGGGTCGCAGATGTATATCTACAAGGTGGTTAGGAGACATTCAAGAATAAACAGGTCATTCCGTCACGAGAGGAAATAACGAAAGGAAACTACGTATTTTGAATTGTGCAGGATATTATCGGGGTCCTATCTCGGAAAGTAATATTAACGATTTCTGTAGTGGCTTCAATTGGGATTGAGACTATGCTTGTTAGTGGATCGATCGCGTCTCGAATTGTAAATGCCTCGCTCGTTTCCGGTCTCGTCCCGATTTGTAAGCATCCCTCTCGGCCTTGGTTTAATATTTGTTATTTAACGTCGCTTTTCTTCCACTTTGGCAAATCGCGAAGATGAGGACGAGTGATGATGTAATACAATTGATCAAGGTAAGATCATAAAGTACACTCTTGCCCAGGCCAGGATTCGAAACCGGGACTCCCCTCGAAAATTGATTTTTTTTATTTTTATTCTGAGTGCATATGCAACTGCGTAGCACAGGTTTACAATTGGTACCAATGGGTTGATCGTCGTGTGAGAACCAGAGGAACGTGACTCGAATATATTGAACTTACAGGAGAGAGGAAATAATGTTGGGAATACGTCTAATTCCTAAAGAGTCAGTTAATTGGAGATACGTGATTGCACCTTACTACCAAGGATTAGAAGTGGAGATATGTCGATCTTCTGAGGAGATTATTTAAACAAAACCGAAAGCAGCATTTTTGGAGTTACGTTCTTCTGGTTCTCATGCGACGAAATGTCATTACTTTGGGGGCCCATTCTGTACCAACTACGTTTTGGAGGAGAGGGAGGTCCCTGGCTGAGAATGATGTCCAGTCTACCCAATCAAATCTGGTGAAGGCTACTACTGTGCAGGCTTTACGCTGAAAGTCAAGTGCACAGTGCCACCCACACAACCTGGGACAAGATTACGAAGCTCGTTCAGGTAAGTGCACGAACGTCACCGAAGACGTCACCGCTGTGCATCTTATGCATGCATTTTGCAATAATGTGCAAAACTAAAACTAGTTTTGTTTCAAAATCAATTTTTACGAGCCAAAGATATCTGTAGTTTTATTTATGTTCCAATTAGAATAAATACGAGCCTTGGTGGGGTATGATATGACCTTGTACCGACAACCTGGCAATAGGCTGCAAAGAGATAAAGACTCAAGATTCAAATATTGGCGTATCTGTTGGAGTTTTGGTCGTTTGAGCATAAGTGCCCATGTGACTTGTGCACATAACTTAATATGGTGTGTGTATCAACATCGTAAAACAAGTGTTCCAACATGAGCTGGTAATTGACTCCATACACTAAGAAATGTAAGTCATTACGTGATAAGCCGTAGAAATCATTACATAGAAAGTAGCGATGGTCAAAAGAATCCAAATAACGGATATCAGATTTCAAATTATCCGATATCCGTATAGGATGCAACGGAATATCCGGATATATGATGGATTTGTAGAGAATCCGTACAGTGAAATACGAAAATTACGAATAAAAGGATTTGTGTATAGCCCGCAAAACGGATAATGCAAACATTCGGATATACGGACATTTAGGATAATCCGATATCCAGGCAATATTTGAATTCCGAGTAGAAATTTGAATTATTTTAAGTCATTGAAATCCGGATTTGGTCATCTCTATTAGAAAGCGAATTGTCCATCACCATACTTTTGCCCTTTGTTTTATCCAATGAGAGCTTCAAGAATTGAAACAACCTCTGCACCAAGAGCCCATTGCTTCAAAACACGTAGGATGCAAAGGAAAAATTAACGAAAATAGTCGTGGACAAATTGCCGAGCAATACTTGTGCATCCCACTGTACTCTATTTCATGATAGGTTGTGGTCACCGAAGGTTCCAAGTTCCGAGACCCCGAGCTAGTCATGGGTGTTTTCTTTGTATCTCAGCATCAGGCTCATATCATCGTTCTGTAACGTTGCATTTAGCAAATGCAGCAAAGAGATATGGAAGATAGGAAAGTGCAAGTTTCTTTCCGTTCCTGTTTTCGTGTGCAGCATTTCGCAAATGGAGCAAAAAGCGATGTAAAATAGAAAAAAAAATACGAGCTGTTTCCCGTTCCGGTTTTCGTGGGCAACTTAACTTTTAAGGTGGCTCTACACCAAGGCATCCGGGAGCAAATAATCGCATACGACTGGAAACTTTCTAATGCGTTTAGATTGATTTGCTTTATTTTACTTTTGGCTTCTCTGCCGCTTTTACCACATCGCGAAGAATGTAATGCGTCCTACCGTAGAGAACTGTTGAATTTCATCGCATAGGATAAACCTTATATACGAAAGCATATATTTGGTGCTTGTTCATTAATATTTCCAAAGAATGCTTAGTTTGTTACTGGCGTGATCCGGTTTCTCTAGGGAAACTATCAATTAATTTCAACAGGTTTTGGCAACTTTTCTTAGACGGGGCTATTGCATCATGAAACTACAACACGGCAAGCACCGGCCCTCCTCCTCCACGTCGGTGAGGTCATCTTTCCTTAGGTGCACAATTGATAGCGATTGTGTAACTCCATGGGAATAAGCTTCAGTATTAAAACAATCGCTGCACAATTGGTGAAGAGCTGTATTCAGGGTAATATCCCCCCCCCCACCATTGTTTCTTCCCCGAAGCAGGTCTTTTGTTTTCGTGTTACTGCAGCGTGGTGACGTAGGGTTGTGGATCAGTCACAAAAAACGAGAAGGAAAGACCGCACAGATATGAGGAGGAGGTAACCTTGAATATATGACGCATGCGAAAACCGTGGCCTACAGTTCGCAATAACCTATGAATGCAGTGATTTTGAGCCTGCTGTTTGTCGTTTACCTCTGCCGACCGGCAGACAATGCATTCCCCCCCCCCCCCCGATTCAACACCATCGCTCATGCAACAGACAGGGCAAGACGCTAATCTGTTGCAGTTTAATTACGTACGTCATTTTGTTTTATCTGTAGTGCACCTTAATACGAATGATTGTCTTGCCGTCATAACTTAGTAGCACACAAAACCTTTCGTAGGATTCTGAAGACGAATGTGTAGGATTTTGAGGATGACGCAACATTTCAAATCGAAGACATCCGAGACGCGGACTACTTTATTCCCTTGTCCAGTTTGATACATCTGATAAGAGGCCACATATATTGCGTCAAAGGAGTGGGAGAGGGCATCAAAGTCCTTCCTTAATTCGCAGCGATTACTGCTAATAAAAATATCGTGACGTGTATGTGTCTTTGACGTTACGAGAGGATTGAACCTAGTTACGCATTTCATTTGCGGTTATTCAAGTGCATGTGCGTACACGGGTTGAGTTAGTAACAACGAAATACTTTAGAACTTTAAAAAAAGTTCCTGGTGCAAATTGATATCGGATTTTTTTTTCTGGTAGGGGCACAACATGGGGGGGGGGGGGCATGTATTCGGGATGTCGCTGTACATTGCCGATAAACTTTCAGGAGGACGTAGAGGCTTTTGCTTATTGTGGATCTTCCCATTGGCGTCCAAGATTAAATCCCCTATGAAGGCCCAATACACAGTTGTATAAATAACTTTTGAAACTGCATGTCCAGTCCCGATTAGCCTATCTGAGCGCAACGTGAACTTGAAACGAACTTTGACTTTTGACAAACAAATTTTGGCTTTCTATTTTGGTCGTTCCGAGGTTAGGGATCCTATATAAAAAGTCACTTTCTATCCTAGATGTAAGACTAGGTAGGCATCCTGTGGAGTGTTGCGAATTCTTTATATTACTGAAATACATCAAATACAATAAGCAACCATAGTGTACTTTCGTCTCATCAGACAGAAAAAAATCAATGTCAATGGCATAGCAACCACGAAGCAATCCATGGGATTGCAAATACATTCATGATAGAATCGAAACTTGTCCTCAGCGAGCAAACTGTTACTAAGATAAATTGTTCGCCTTGTCGTCTACACAATCCCGGGTTCGATACCTGGTGGAGGCACAAGTAGTTCGGATCGCACTTTAAACTGTATGTCCAGTTCCGATTAGCCTTACTGTGCATAAAGTGGACTTAAAACAACAAATCAATCAATGGTCGTCTACACACAGTGTTGTACGGCAACGTCTTGTGCATTTATATTCAAGACAAAGTAACAAAAATTCCGATTGGCAGAATATCTTGATTTATATCTCTACCTATTTCCTTATGTTCATATTATTGTGTACAATCCTAACAACGCACACAATATTTTGCAAAATGATCCACGTAACCAGTACAATGTCTATAGTGGTGCAAAACTGTCCCTTTGTAACAAATAAGTCCGAGGTAGACTCTGAGAGCCAAGGTTGAAAAAAATTCTACCTTACCTAGGTAAAATGTTAAAATATTATTCTTTCATTTATTTGATTTTCCGTATGTATCAATAATGTTTTGTGGACTGGAAAATATAGGAAAAGTTATGAACTTCAATTTACAGAGCCCACTCTTTATTTCTACGGGGTGGGGGGAAACTAGTATCCGTGCCACATAGTAGGGGCGATTGGGTACCAAAACGAACGGGGGACAAAGACAGTTTTCTTTCTCTTTACTTTTTACCACATTTGCCCCACACTATGACCCCTTAGTGCTAAACCTTGTCAACCAAGGGGCCATAGTGTGTGGAAAAAAGTGGAAGGGGGCAACTGATACCTTACGTCTCTCCCAAATCGCCGCCATTGGTGCCACAGATTTTTTTAGCTGGTGTGTATTAATGTTAGTCATATATTAAGATCACCAACCAGTCCCGGATTCGGTTCTCAGTGGCGAAGACTTGCAATGTCCGATAGGTTCAGTAGTGATTAGTGCTGATCTTTTTATTTCTATTCTTTGCAAATTTGGAAAGGATATTATGAAGGATTTTATTTTATGTTGCTCGAACTTTTTTTTTGTTCTTTGGAATATAACAATGTCATCCCTTTTCGTAATACTTAGGTATGGCTTTAGGGGGGGGGGACGTGCCCCACTATTGATCTAAATTTCTCTTACCCAATTTTCTTCAACTAGCCCTTCATCTAATTCAGAGCCACCAGATGCCGCTGTAAATCTGTAGTGGAATTATGGACAAATTGAATAAGTTCCCTATAAGACTTATCACATGAGGTTTCATTCAACTCCCTTTTCTGTTTTAAATTGTATTACCCCCTCTCCTAAAGGGGGCAAAGTGCAAAATACCACCCATAAACTCGAATCATGTGCTTCTGTGCGATGACTTTGCAGTTTCTATAAATTGTTTCTTTGTTTCTATAAATTGACCTTTAAGAACTAAGGTTCACTGCTTATTATTATTATAAAAATTTCCCAAACCAGTAGGAATTTGTGACATGTATGGACTACAGATTAGCCACCATACCTTGGAAAGTTAGTATCAAAGGATCAATGACTTGCATTATCAATTGTGATAAGTAATATCCTGTGCAAGTCATGATGATTCGTTGACTTAGTTTCCATTTCCTTGTTTTTCTTTCTTTTTCTGCCCCCCCCCCTCCCCATAACACTGTTTTTATACACATTGGTGCATGGGAAATCAATAAATGAAGGAATGAAACCATGCTAGAAAGAGTTTGGAACTGGAGATAAAACCTGGAGGTTGCAGAAGACAATGAATGAAGTTTTGCTGAAATGATAAAGTACAGTATGTTTCAAAAGTATCTCAACCCAAACTTCAATCTCTTATAACCTGAAAACCATAACAGATATTTACATAGGGTTTTCTGCATTATAAAGCCTCATCCATTGAGAGATTTATCAATGCTTAGCATTAGCAATTTACCCCATACAGGAAATTCTGTAAATTAATCAGGAGCCGAAGTCAGGGTTATTTTTTTTTTTTTTTTTACCAGAATGCCACTTTTTGGTGAGAAAAATATAATAACTATCAAAGGGTCATAATTAGATGTCCGATGCCATGTTAATGTGTCATTTGCAACCAATATGGGCAATTTCAGCATTTGGTGGGCTTGGAAATGTTGATTATATTGCTTAAGTGAAAAAGGTGCCATTTTAGGGGCATATTACCTTAGCTGGCAACACTAGCTGGTCGAAATTTTATCAACAGACATTGTGGCTAAGCATTAGCCATACATTTATATGAAAAGTTTTCTGTATTATAGAAGGAAATAATGTAGGTCACACTCAAACAATTGAGTTTGACATGATACATTGTGGGTGAACTTATGTATAACTGGAAATTCATTGTGGGTGAACTTATGTATAACTGGAAATTCATGGTTGTGTCAAAATATACTTTTATGAAATCTCATCTTTTGTAATAATGTGTTTGTTTATGAAAGTGTGGAGGACATGTCAGTCTTCTGTACTTTTCCCTGTCTATGTAATAGCATCATAGTTTGCCAATGTATCTTAGTGGCAACATTGTCTTGTTAGCCTGACCTTAGGCATGACCGTGAATGATAACAGCGTATGACCATGAGGAGCTGTTGTTCAAGACTTTTCAGAGGAATATATGTGGAATAATACAAACTTATTAGATGCATTTTCAATTTGCATGCATTTCTTATTTTAAGTAAAAAAAAACTATAGTTGTGTGGAGAAATCTGGTTGTGTTTTCACCATGGAAAGTTGCTTTGATCAGTGCTGAACAGTAGGGATCATAAAAAGGTTATGCCCACCTAGATTCTTTATCCAGACCAGAAACGTCTTTCTGACAAGTCTGTTCATCTTTGGTGAAGAATCTGTATAGGCTCTGAAAAAAAATTGTATAAAGTTCATGCTATTTCAGCAGATATTATGATTATTGCTAGACATGACAACTTGTTTTCTAGTTCCAGCCTGGGCATGGATATTGTTGATTAGTGTCCCTTCATCAAATTATTCTAATATAATCACTCATCCTTATCGTAATTAGCCAAAAATGGTAGAAAAGTGACGTAAATTAATAATACAAATGCAACAGACATGCGGCTGGAAAGTGGCTGCAATTTGCTACCAGATGGCTTGTAGCGCAACCTTGACTTTTAAAATTCTTTTCGTCCTTTGTATTCTAATGCAAATATCAGCATTACATGATGTTACTTAATAAGGTTCATTGTCTCTTCTTGATGTGCTCATTTTGCAATCTTGTCTGAGTCGGAGGCAGACTAATGACCTTGTCTTTACCAGAATAAGCTAATGTGGTGTAAACATTGAACAGCAATATGACTTCTATGTATTCATTACATTATTAATTGTTGTGCAATTAAAATTCTTTTCATTGGTTCATGCTGAATTAAATTGAATCTGTAGCAGTAAAATTGTGCAGTACACTTACAGTTCCTGGTAGTCTCTGCACCTAGTTTTATTAACCAAATAACATCCTGCTTGAAACATTCATGCATTTTGTTATAATACCAGCATAGGTATGCATATATTCTGTTGCATTTATGGGGTTTATTTTTGGGGGTGCAGATTGAACAAATACATAAAAGTTGTAACTGTTCAAGGTAGTTTAGAATACGTTTTCTGTTGGAACTAAATCACATCAATCTACCACAGTTTTGTTTTAAAATATTCATAATTTCATGAGGTATTAATTTAATCACAAAATCCATTTCTGCTCACACTGTTTTGCAAAAATTATGTATTTTGCATAATTTACAGGATATTTAGACTACACAAAAGTGTGACAAGACATTTTTGGAGACTACGTGAAACACCCACACTCCAAAAAAATATCTACTAGTATCGGTGATAAGAAATTCCGACTGATACACCACTGGTATCAGGGCAGCTCTAATAAATTGTAATATTGTATTGCTTTAGTAGAGTTTATGGTGAAACTTAATTACGTAAGTGTGGAATTGGTTTTATTTTGAAAACTAAAAAAATGGGATATTTTTTCTCCGTGTGTGAAAATATAATTGATAAGCTTTAATTGAATCTGCTGTAATGGTAAGGAGGTGTGGACCTTGACCCACTTATCTCTCAAAGCATTATCGACTGTGTCTCTGTGTTCGCTGAATCTCCACAGTGCCTGTGCCAGAACATTATCAGCAAATAAAAGCCCATATTGGCCAAAGAATGATAGAATTTGATTGTAGAACAGTAAAAATATGGTTAAAAACCTTGGAAATTCATTTTAAAAATGGAACCAATTTTATTTCGCTAGTTGACTTGATTTACATCACTTACTTGTACACAAGAAATTTATTATTGTTATGTAGTTGTTGAAAGACACTAGCATTTGTGCATTTTATACTTAATATTAAAAATCATCCTAGTTTGATATATTAACTGTTGATCACTTTACCATTGTTTGAGTTATTTACCAGTAATTAACATTAATCATTTGAATTTTGCATTTCTTTCGTATTACAATTCCACAAATTTCTAAATTTCAAAAAGCTAGGATAATGAAACAATTTTACCATCTCAGCATTTGCTTACAGTGACTGAGGAATACCAAGTAGCGTTTAACTTCCTTCAGTTCTTATTGAAGGTCCTACCATCCAAGAAGGAACTTATTTCAGTACAAGTGTCAAAAATAATAGCTCCAGAACTCTGTTTCAACATACATTTTTTAAGCTCGAGACACTCCATAATGAGACTATTTGCTTCATTCCTTTTTCATTAGCTGTGGGTGTAAGTGATGTCATGTGGGATAGTGTAAATACATAAATGAAATTAAACTTTTAGAATTTGTAAAAAGCCTGTACAGGAATTAAGCTCTAACACTTAATTATGCATTATTTCTTATGCTGTATTAATCTCTGTATATAAGGTTCAGTTGAAAGATAATGTAGTTGAAGACTATTCTTCACAAGTCTTTTCAGCAGCTGAAACCTTTACACCAAGACACTGCAATCCACATGCAGACAGTGCAAGTCAGATAAAGTGTTGCCAACTTTCACCTTGACAAATTTACAAGTAAATTAATGTTCTTAAAAGTCTGCATGCATACTGCAAAATTATTGTAGTAAAACAGTACACACTTTTACATGGTTATTTGCTTTAAATTTTTTTTTGTACTTTATGGCTTTTCTGCCTCTTGAGGTTAAACATAGTGAATATGATTTGATTTTTGCTATTTACAGTCTCTTATATGCTACTTTTGTCTAATTACGACAAATACGATGAGTGATGATTAGATTAAATTGATGAAGGGACACTCGAAAAGAATGCCCATTCCCAGACTAGGATTCTAATCCAGGACCCCTGGCATCGTACCCCTGTGGTACCCACTTTGCCATGATTATGAAGATGAATGATGATTAAATGAAATGGATGAAGGGACATTCACAAGGAACATTCATTTCCAGATAGGGACTCAAACCTACAACCTTCGGTGGCAATATCTGAAGTTGATGACTCAACTCCCCTGCCCATCAGTGCTGCACAATGTTTCATTTTAATTCTCTTGAAGTTACGAAATCACCATGGTAGATTCATGCCACTTCAGGGGGCAAAAACTTAACTTACATTCTGGGTTCAAATCACATTCCACGTATGGGCTTTCAGTCCTGTTAGTTTGCCTTTGTTGTCACAATTAGGGCTATGCTGGACAATTGACCTGCACAAACAGTCATTTTTGAAAATCATGTATGTGTGCTCCTTTCGGAAAACCGCTGTGAACCAAATTCCGAAACATAGTTAATCTTCATGTTTCCTTTGCTTTCGTTTAGGTATTTATGATGGTCAGTATCACCTATTTTTTACCACAAGCGTTGAGACAACAGTGGAAACAAATAAAAAGATTACTTGAATGCTTTAGAAGAAATTCTCTACAGATTTTTTTCAGCATTAGTAATGTCGTAGTGGTGGTTTGAAAGTAGACACATTTTTTAAATTTACTTTGCCGGCACAGACCAAAAGTCAGCATGTCCTAACCTAATTGGGTAAAAGAGAACTAAAACAATTCCTTCCCCCTTAAATATACGCAGTCCAGTGAGCATGTGCTTCAAAATTACAATCCAGTCTGACTTTATGAATAAAATCCTAATCCCCTCTGCCAGTTTTTGGAGTGCTGTTGGGTACCGTGTCAACTTGAAACCATGTTTGTAGAGGTACATATGTGTGTCTTTTTCCTTGTATATCGTGTTGACATTGCTTTTGTTTTATCAGCTTCTTGGTTACTTTTATACTAGGAAAATAGGTACAGTGCTTCATAAAAAAAAATGCCTTCCCAAGGCCACAATCAGATAATACCTAAAGCAATCATAGATAAAGTTTCATAACTTTTTAATCTCTTGTGTTTTCCCTTTCGGTAATAAAAATTTTTCCTTTACCTTGTACAATCACCATGCTGCTAGATAAAAAAGTACTTGACGGCATGGTGACTTTATACTACTGGGTTAAAATATTGCGAGACTCAACAAACTGTTACGGAAGCTGTTATCTCTATCAGATCATTATCTGATGGGAGGGATCAGGTTAAAAAGAACCTTTAGGTAATACTATGTAATAAAGGAAAAGTGTATGGATATTGTTTTATGTGATAAGCTACAGAAATAATTTCCTTATCTGTATACCTCTACAGACTTTTTTTTTACCTACAGATGTTTTCAGTTCTTTACTTTAATCACTGCACTTTCCCTGTCATTATTATGTAATAATTGTCAGAATATTTTCATTTGTCTGTATCAAAATATTAACCTCAAGGATAAAATTAATAGAGTTGGAAGTGGTCGAAAAAAACCCAGCTTTTTGGGAAAAACCAAAGTTCTTCCCCCCCTGGCTTTTTTGGTTGGGCTTTTTTCGGCTTTTTTTCACAAAAGTGTCTGAAATCAATGGAAATACAGGAGTTGGCAGTATTTTTCCTGTTCCATGGTTTTCGTTTATCTCCCTACTATAAAATAGACACACATTTCTAAATATAAAATACAATTTACAATATAAAATTCGTAGCCAGATATCAATAGTGTTTTCAAGAAAGCTGCCTTTTTTGAATGGACGGTTCTTCAGAGTGTTATCTTCATATTTCAGTAGGCTTATTAAATATATCGATGTAGTATAAACATATTTACATAACTAGAGTAGTTTTGTGTGTGTTTTTAATACAACCTAATAGTATGATATGATTTTCAAAGTTTGAATTTGTTATACGAACACGTACATGAAGCAGAAAAGAATATACTGCTTTACCTTTTGAAAATCTAGTATCAAATATCTTTACATTAAATTTTGTGATCAATAAAATATATTTGTATTCTGGATTTCCAGTACATTATGTAAAATTTGGTTAAATGACCGCTAAACCTGGTCACGGAGCAACTAGTAATGTATTTTGGGTCAACCTGTGTGAGACCACTGCCCAGTAAATTTATTTGTTACAAGTCAGTGTCCTGATCCCAACAATTTCACTCATAAATACATCTCTGATCTTTAGGGGCCTCCCCTATGGCACAGTGGTAGCGTCCTCTCCTTGTAATCAAGGGGTCCCAGGTTCGATACCTGGTGGAGGCACATAGTGGTTCAGATCCCACTTTAAACTGTAGGTGCAGTCCAGATTAGCCTTTCTGTGCATAAAGTGGACTTAAAACAACAATTCAATCAATCAATCAAACATCTCTGATCTTTAAAGTTTATATGGAAATTAATATGTGCCCTTAACTAATATTAATATATCAACTATGGTATAATTAGTTCAATTATGTATAGACTTGCTGTCAAATATAAAATTAGATTTAAATTAGTCGTCAACCCCTGGGTGCAACAGACCTTTTGCAAACCGGAGGTTGAAAAACACTGGCACTAAAATGGAAGCAGACATAAACAAGACTGGCCGCAAATGGCAAAAGGAAAATCTCTTTAAGAAATCTGGACTGAACCTACAGTTTGAAATGAAATCTGAAGCATTCTGCCTCCACTGAGGGTTGAACCTCATATCCCTTTCTTATTAAAAGGCAACAGCATTACTTTATGCCACTCCAGAGGCCATTCATGATTATGAAAGGAACCTTCTATCGAAATGCCAGATTTTTTCCAACTGTACTTGCAGTTTGTTTTCTGTAATTTACAGGCTAAATTAAATCTTACTCTTTGATGAAGTAACTAACAATCTTGTTAAGTATAGAGAACGTTCAGACTGAAGCAACACATACAGTGGAGGTGTAACATTGAAGTGACGAGCAACATGGACCCCTTCAGTCTATAAACAAGCATTCATCACACATGCAGAAACATGACCGAGACGACACGATGTGTGGCACTGGAGCTTTCATACAAGTCACATATGACAAGGGACAGTCTCCTTCAGTATAAAGCATGGCATTCACCGTGCATGCAAGAACAAGAGACTGAAGCGGCACGATGCACACCATTGAGATAACAGTATAGTCCGAGCAACATGCAAGTAACATGTTTAGCTTGTTGTCGCACTTCGGTTCAAAAGGTTGAATGGATTACTGAGGGTCTGCTTCCAAGTGACACATGTCACTTGTTGCTTCCCTGAGAAAACTGTACAGATCAAGTGACAAGAGACACTTGCAGCTTATGTTGCTTCGGTTCTAAATATCGCATTTACTTCAAAGGGTTGGTTTCCAAGAGCCGCGTGTCGCTTCCATCTGAAAGCTCCGTTAAACAGGATATATACACATTCACGTAATACATATACTTCTGCATATGTGTTGTGAACAATAAAGATTTTTAATTGTCCCGAAACATCGAATATTTTGATATTAACATTTGTTTCATATTTTTTGACATCCAACATTTAAATTGAGACACAAACATGTAAAATTGTTTTAAGTCCATTGCATTGTCAGAATTGCTCACCAGGACTCAGGCCCGTAGCTAGAATTGATCTCCAGGGGGGACTCACAGATTATCAGGGGGGGCTTTGTAAACAAAAGTTTAACAGTGTTAAATGAAGGTAAATTGTGTGAGTGGGGGGGGGGGTCATTACGTTACATAAAATTTAGAAATATACAAAAACATCGCTTTAAGTGTTAATTAACTACTATTGAAATCATCCCTTACTACACAATCCATACTACTTTTGATGATACAGATATTTATAATCACACAAGAAAAATTCAATCATATTGCCTACTGTACATTCCACCCCTGGCCGAAGCAATGAAACTACCCTTCGCTCCCAAAACTTGGGATCTGTTGACCTTTGTAGAATACAATTTATTTTCACGTATGAGTCTTTACAGCTGTGCATACTATACGAGGATGAAAAATTTTAGTTCAATTTTCCTGCACCCTTCCTACTCTCAACTTCCACATTCACACTGCTTGGGAGTTCACAAACACAGTCTTTCATTTCCATTCTTTCACTACACTTGCACTGTTACCCGAGTCATTCCTAAATTTTCTCAGATTTATTTATTTAGTAGGCACCCCTTTCACACATTTTCGCTTTCCTCACTGAGCTTCTTTGCTCTCTTTGCCCAGACATAGTGTAGGAAAGTTCCCAGATTCCTTATTTGCGTCTCCCTCCCTTTCGGTCTCTCCCTCCGAATAACGGTTGTCATTATATTCTCAATTTAAGCTTCATTTATTTCCCTGATATATTTTGTCTTTCCTCCCCTGTTTCTTTGCACTGGAGGAGAATGTGAAATTTCGTCTCGTATTCACCGCATAGCGGGCATTCTACGCTCCCGTCCTCCCGTTTAAGTTTAACTTGTGTACATCCCCCAGTCTGAACCAGGCCAATCCTGACTTTTCTTTTGCCCCACACAAATCCACGTAGTTCCTCCTTCCCCATTCTCGATCCGTATCCACTATTTTCGCTGATGTTAACGATATTTTTTCACCTAAATCTGCCAAAATTTTCTGTTTCTTAATGTCTTCCAGTCTGGCACGTATGGCCCCTAGGATCTGCATATCAATTCTCCCCTCTACTCCCTCTTCCCACACCCATCCCAGCCCTATACCATATAATTCCTTCTTTATCTTTGCTTCCCATTGCCTCCCATTACCCCCACTTAACAGTGTTGCCTTAATGTAGCCTCTTAGACCGCCTCCAGAGTTTTGATTGGTATATTTGGTACATTGTATTTTATTTTTCTTGTTTTTTCCAACGCAAACATTGCTTTACATTTATTCCTGTTAACGTGCCTTGCCCACCTGCCCGTCATTGTCATCACCATGCCTAAATAATCGTACTGTTTCACCCTATTGACACTTATCCCTCCTTACCAAATACATACCCATTCTTAAATACCATTATTTTGGTCTTCTTGATATTTACTCGCAAGGCCCACTTCTCGCAATATCCATGTAATACGTCTAGACCTGTTGTGTACGAAATCAGTACCAGGTCGTCTGCGTACAACAGAAAACAGAAGTGGTAGCTTTATGTTGGATATTGTTGGTGGGTCCGTTGACGTAGATGCAGAGGGAATTTACATGATGACATCAAAGTCACAGATTTTGTGTAAAAGGGAGGTTGCAACAGGGGGAACGAAGGTACAGATGAATAATGTAATACACTGCTGTTCATGTTATGTGAATTTATACTTCACCAAAGTTGTGATCAAAATAATATGCGCTGTCTACATTTTCACAAATTATACAAAATAGTTTTACCTAATGTCAAGGGTGCTGACGGCAATGCCAGGTGGGGGAGCCCCCCCTGGCCCCTGCCTGGCTACGGGCCTGTCAGGACTACATGTTTTTCATTTTTATCCCTAGCTTACCCGTGCCGTACGAGAAACGTACATACCGGAGGGCGACTCACAGGCCCACACTTTTTTATCACTAAAATTCAAGAAACCATTTTATTATTGAATCACTGCTTCTTTTGCTGATTACATAAGCAGTTATTTATTAATTATAATACATAATTACAAAAATTACTATCATTAATAAAAAATAATAACCAATTAGTACATATGCTATATTTTATCATTCGCTAAAACTCACAAAATTCATAAAATTTATTAATGCTTTTTTAGTTTGCAAAAGTGTATTTGTTTATTAAATATAATAATTAAAATCATTGCCAACCAATTATACACTGTCACTGGCGTGAGTGTCTCAAATGAGATACATTCAAATATGGCGCTTGATATGCCAACCAAGTGCATTTTACCTCCTAATTACATTACATTTATGTTTTTATGAGCAAAAGTAAGAAATATTGGGAACATCCTAGGAAACAATGTAATTTATTATTTTCAAACAGTTGAAAATCTAAAAGATAGAGGTGGTGAGTCTGTGAAGCCCTCCCCCCCCCCCAACTCCCTGGTTTGCTACGGTTAAAATTGTATCTTAACCAGTATGCAATATGTGTCAACTGGGATTGGCCAGTAATTGTCTTTTGGCTGCTACATGATGTAATTTTGTTTTAGCTAGTTGTAAAATATATCACTACAAACTTGTAAACTCATAACAATAACTTCAAGTGAAATAGGTTAGCTGTAACTGGTAAAAAGCCAAAATTTCAGTTTTTTTTATCTGAAAAAACCCATTCATTCAAGAACGCTGGCATTTTTGCAACTCTATTAATAGTAGCTTACTCTGATTTGGACCAAAACTTGCTGCCAAGCAAATGATCTTCACTCCCAGATCCAGTGTCAATATTTTTACATTTCTTGTCTTAATGTATATTATCATTTATTTTCATGTCCTAATTAACAATAAGTAAATTTTAAAACCTTCATATGTACAGACTGATTAGAATTTAATAATAAATTCAGTTAAATTATGAAAACTGAAATACTCTAAATTTTTTTATGCTTTATATATCTATTATACCAGGGGCGTTCCATATTGATTTACACTTTTTTGTTGTTGTTGCACTCTCACAGAATAGTTACACCTCGGTAAATATGTCTACCTTTGCAATGTAGTGTCCCTTCAGCTCTATGCACTTGCTCCAGCTTTGTGGCAACATCTCCAGGCTCTCCTGGAACCACTTTGTTAGAGTGTGTTGCACTCACGTCCGGACAGCTGCTTGCAGGTCCTCGACGTCTGCGAAATGATGTCCACACAGAGGTTTCTTTAAAGCACTGAACAGGTGATAATCAGAAGGGCTAAGTCAGGAGAATACGGTGGGTGGGCTAAGTCAGGAGAATACGGTGGGTGTGATAACTCCTGGAAGCTCATAGTAGCGAAGACGGCAGTCATCTCAAGACTCGTGTGAGGTCGTGCATTGTCATGCTCCAGGAGCGCACTTTGCACCCATATCCCTGCCCTCTTCCTTTGAATTTGGCTGGTACAAGTGCCGAAGGGTGCTCACATATGCCATGCTGTTCACCGTAGTCCCTCGTTACAGCCAGTCAATCAGGAGGATGCCATCCTTGTCCCAAAACACCGTAGCAATAAGTTTGCCTGCCGAGGGTGCTATCTGCAACTCCTCGGCGGGGGCTCCCTTTATGCTGCCACTGCATGGATTGGGGTTTGGACTCCGGTTCATGGTAATGGAGCTAAGTCTCGTTGCTGGTCACAAATTTGGACGCGTAGCCTTCTGGATCCTGGTTGTGGCATTGCAGGAGATCGTGACTCACGTCCTCACACTGCCTTCAGAGCTTTTGGAGCCCACTGTCGGACACCGTCCCCAGTTTAAGAAGTTCGTGCACGATGCGATGCAGGGTGACTCTGGTGAGTCCCTTGGCCACTTTTATTTCAGAGAACGTTCTCCTGAGTAAGCTATTTCACTCGCAAGAGGGTGACTGGCAAAATCACTGTCACTTTCCTTTCGGAACTGGTTCCCTTTTCTGGTGTGCTGCTCTATTTTGAGCAATCCACCCAGTTATACACTGTTTTTCACGACGGTGCATGATCTTCACACACTGCTACCAATTGCCTGTAAATCTCTGCTGTGGTTTACACCCTCCTTCCAGAGAAACCACATCGTCCAGCACTGTTTATGTTGATCGCTAGGGACATTGAATTTTCGCGATGCGCGAAATCGCGAAATGTGAAAAAAAGATGCAATTTTGAACATTCTGCACGTAACTACACCCCCAATGATGAAATATGCATGAGTTTTATTCGCGAAGTAATGCGAAATGTGTGCTTTTCCACGAAATGAACGCTTTTTTGCAAAATAACCGTGAAATATCATCAAATTAAGTAGAAAACACGGAAAAACCGGCAATCGAGGTTTTGCGCGCAAACTGTTGATTTGTAACGAAAGGATTGCCTAAAGTTTCCTACCACTTGCAGCTGAAGAACGTTTTATCTTCGATCGCATCAGGAAGACGCTGCAGATTGGGATTTCCCATGCACATAATCTCAGTTCGAAAACTTCACTCCCTGTCAAGCTGCATTCCTTTCTTCCCCCGAATGTCTACTCAACTTCCAGTTTCATTGAACTTGCTAGCTGTAGCAGCGATAAGATTAGTCTGTTCCCGCACATCAAGGGAAATAATGGTGTCATTGGTGTTCAGTCATGAATGAATTTTGTTTATCATCATGTGATTTTTAACATGTGTTTGTGTATGTGCAGTAGTGATTATTTTATTTGTTGGACAGCAAGGATATCCTTTAAATACATACAATGAATAAATCACTTGAGATATGCAATTTAGAAATGAAGTGATTTTGTGTTGATGTTTTATTTTTGGTTGGACAGCTAAGTACTTGTGCATGTGTACAGTATATAAAAATGAAGTAGTTTATCAATTTATAGCTCTTTGTATGTTGTTTCCTCTCATAATGAAAAAGTGTGTGCAATTTTTTTTTTTTTCACCGCTGGTATATACCGCTGATCTAACATTTTATTTACCGCTCTCCTCAGTTTTTATTTACCATAAATTTGTGTCCCTATTGATCGCTCTCCATGCTGTCTGCACATATGCTGACAGCTGTTGGCAAAGTGCACTGTGGTTCACAGGTATTACACCCCTCTGTCCTGTGCAAGAACCTGGCAGCAGACCTATGCACTACCTATCAGCGACCGTTACAAGCCAAATGGCGGAAACTACTTATTGCATTAGGCTACTGAGGCAACTTCAGTGCACTGGAGAAAATGTAAATTAGTAAATACAGTTTGAATTTGTTTTAGTATCTGAAGATTCAGTCACATACTTGGGCTGTTTGTACTACATAGAGTTGAATAAACTTCCCATTTTATTTTGAAAAAAAAAGTAAAATGATGCATACATCAAACCATATATTGAAGGCTACTGGCAAAGACTTCATTTGAAAACTTTAGAAAGTGGTATGTTATTCACATAAAGTAGAAAATTGTTTGTATTTAGTACATTATTTAGTTGGCTACCCTCTCTGATTAATTCTATTTTGTTTTGTTCCAGCTATCCTCTGCTGAATCTTCCCTTGCCAGGCAATGTCCCTCAGGGATTTTCAACCCCGGTAACCAATTTCACCGTTCCAGTCAATGGGTCGTGGGAGGGTGGATCGTCACAGACCAACACGGATGGTCTTCCTCCTCGCTGGTACAGAGGGCATCCAGCATGCTACATTCAGCAGGTAAAGTCAAGTATTAAGAAGCAACTCTGTTCTAATTTTTATTTTTGAGACTAGAAAGTTCTGTAGTTGTGGACAACACAAACTAACAAATCAATCACTTTTAAACAAATTTCTAGTAAAATATTGCTTTAAGCATATGAGGAGGTAACATTCTTTATAACTAGGTCTCTGAAGTTGATGACCTAAAAAAGCTATAAAAAAAATTATCTAAAATTAACTAAAAATAATTTTCACTTTGAAAATGAAAGGTTGATTTTCCATAAATTGTCAGAGTAGTTGAATAATTTGATAAAACCCGTTGTTTGGTGGATTAAACTATTGAAGCAAAGGGAAAAAGCAGTTAAGTGCTAATGTAGTTTTCTTCCATTTTTTATTTCAAGGTTAGCCTATAGCTATAAAATACACCACAAAGTTTTTCTGCATAAGTCATTCACCTCCTTTCAGAGTGGGCCTTGCACAATAGTTGGCCAGCATCTGAAAATATAGTTGTGTCTTGTGTACATCAGTTTTGTTTTTTTTTGTTTTTTTTTATACTCATTTTACTTTAAAATCACAGATTAAGGCAATAATAGTGTCCAACAAGGGAACCTCAAACCTCATACAAAGTGTTTTAATCTATTGCCAAACATTTCAGTTAAGAATGATATTGTGCTAAAAGTAAATATATATATATATATATATATATACAGGGTGTTGCAAAATACCTGTTACAACGCTTGGGAGGTGATTCGACAAGTAAAAACAAGGAAAAAATGCCATGTGAAAAAATGTCGAAATCGGCACCGTTTTCGAGTGACAGGCGTGCGAAAATCGCCTCACACCATGTTTATGGCACAATAACTCAAGAAGGAAGAAAGATATCAATGTCGGAATAAAATAATACAAACAAAATCGTACCTGGCGAATACAATGGTGCATCAATTGAGGCCCAGTGTAAATTGCGCAAGGGTACTCTCAAAGAAAGTGGAGAATCCCCTGATGGAAAATACAAGAAATTTACTACTATCTTCAACATAATGTTGAGATCGGAATGTAGCCAGTAAAAAATGGCGACGTATGTCCACATGTCCCACTACTGCTGGGACACCGTCCCACACCCGGGAAATAGGAAAATAACTGCAAATCTCCTGTTGTACACGGTCCACATTGCGGTACGAAGGAGAAAAGAAACCAATTTGTCGCATGTCTCACTACTGCTGGGACACCATCCCAAATGGAAAAAAATACGGGAAAATCATAAAAAAACGTTTTCAATCCCTTAATGTTGACACACTACTTTGCAGTACGAAAAACAAAAGCAGGCTGTACATACGTATACTACAAGAGAGCTCCCCAAAGAAAGTGGGAAATCCTCGAAGGAATGAAGACGGAGAATGGCGAGAAAACGCACACAATGGCATGTAACATTTCCAGGCACAGCATCTGGAAGGGATTCCACTGAGAAGCGCACAACCTCCGCACATGCAGATCAACGGTATGATGTACAGCGATATCCAGCATCTTCACTCGCACGTTTCACTAAAGGACACTATGCGGTGCTGATAGGGGCTCACAAACACCGGTATACTCAGAGACTTTGTTGAAAATGTCCGCCATTGACTTCAAGACAAAGATGACATCGGCGAAGCACTGATTGTCTGGTACGCGCAAATTCCTCTTTCATGTCAACAATTGTCCCAGCAGCGGCACTAACACGAGCAACGAGATCCTCAGCACTTTCCAAGGGGGTTTCATACACGAGCCTTTTCATTTCTCCCCACACTAAGAAATCCAGTGGTGTGGGGTCGGGGGAACGAGGTGGCCACTGTAAAGGTCCACCCCTGCCAATCCAACGATCGCCGAAAATATCGTTGAGTAAGGCCCTGGCTCTCCGGTCGAAATGTGCGGGGGCGCCGTCGTGTTGAAACCAGTTATGTTGTCTACCTGCCAGTGGCACGTTTTCCAAAAGTTCAGGCAATACGTCATGTAGAAACACCCGATAATTCCCACCACACAAAGTAAAGGGCAAAATGTACGGGCCTATCAAGTGGTCACCTACTATGCCACACCACACATTCACTGCGAACCTATGTTGATGATGGCGCACAATGATTGCATGCGGATTGTCCATATCCCAGACGTGGCTGTTGTGGCTATTGAACATGCCGTCCCTGGTGAATATTGCCTCATCGGTCCACAAAACTCTTGTTGGGAAATCTGGAATGGCAAGAGTTTGTTGCACGTACCATTGGCAGAAATCCAAGCGATGGGGAAAGTCCGTGGGCAGTATGTGGTGCACCTTATGCAATTTGTATGGGTGCAATCCCTCCTCCTGAAGAACGCGGAACACGTTGCTATGGTGGGTTTGTTGAGTACGAGCAATGACACGTGTGCTGGTGTCAGGACGGTCTCGTATCGCGTCCAACACGTCCTCTTCAAATTGCACAGTGTGGGGTCTTCCACAATCCCACCTACGGGGTACAGTTTCACGCAGTCGAGCATCAAGTCTTTGAAAGAGTGCATGTGCTGGTAACCGCCTATTGGAAAAACGTTCGTGATACGAACGCCGTTCTTCACGGCTGTTTCGGTTTGCCTCTTCATAAACGAGATGCATATCAGCAAGCTCGTGGGTAGAGTACTCCACCATTGTCCTGTTCGAGAACTGCCCAGCAACAGGGGCACTTTCCCTCCGAGTGACGGATCACAACTACCGTGATTAGCACCCACGTAATGTCACACAGGTATCCACGCAGTTGTTGCAAACCGACAAAGAACACGGGAATACGTACTCTACGTACAATATTCCTTGGCGCAATTCAACCATACACACACGCCAGACTAAACTCCACGATGCGAGACGCAGAACAAGACAGGAAAAACAACGGTCGACTACACTCTCTACGTAGTATCCACCAACACTAATACATAACAGGTGACCTACACTCACAGCGCCTCTAGTGGGGCTTTCTGTATCAATTAGCTGAAATCAATCTGAGCGTAATATGATGGCATAGCGTCATTTTCGAGTGAATTTCCTATTTCCCGAGTGTGGGACGGTGTCCCAGCAGTAGTGGGACATGTGGACATACGTCGGCATTTTTTACTGTCTACATTCCGATCTCAACATTATGTAGAAAATAATAGTAAATTTCTTGTATTTCCATCAGGGGATTCCCCACTTTCTTTGAGAGTCCCCTTGCGCAATTTACACTGGGCCTCAATTGATGCACCATTGTATTCGTCAGGCACGACTTTCTTTTTATTCTTTTAATCCGACATTGATATATTTCTTCCTTCTTGAGTTATTGTACTTTACACATGGTGTGAGGCGATTTTCGCACGCCTGTCACTCGCAAACGGTGCGGATTTCGACATTTTTTCACATGGCATTTTTTCCTTGTTTTTACTTGTCGAATCACCTCCCAAGCGTTGTAACAGGTATTTTGCAACACCCTGTATATATATATATATATATATATATATACAGGGTGTCATTTTAATGGCGCCCACGGACCACAGATTCGTGTAGAGGACATCAAAACAAACAACTTTTCTCAGTAACATTTTTCACGTTGGTGCGTCAATTCGACGCTACAGCCGTTCAAAAAAGACCGTTTTGCCGCCTGGATGCTGGCAACCCAACACAACATTTGATCGTATCTGTGACGTAATTTCCTGCGGCGAAACAGCGCACGGTAGGGTTGCAAGGAACACACAAATTTTGCGAAAAATGACAAACTACCAACCACATTATTAGCTGTAAAACGAAGCGAGAAACGCGTCCAGTAAACCGAACATCATAGCCTACCAGCCAGAAGATCAGCAGTCATCTCAGGGGAAGGGGAAGTGAACCAACGATATGAGAAATGGTAAAAACGTATTCAAAATGAAGAGTCAATATCAGATTTTGTCTCAGCCTACATGTCAAATATCAACAACAATAACTTTTATTGTACTTACAACTTACATGTGGCTGTTTACGTCCAGCTACATGTCAATTTTGTGTCCAGATACCTTGTGGTACTTTGTGCTGATAACGGAAGTACCTGAGGTTCACGTTGTTACATTACGGCTAAAACACGTACAGGGTGGCGACAGACCTGGAAAACCTGGAAAACCGGGAAAAGTCAGGGAATTTGAGGTGTCAAAAAAAGTCAGGGAAATGTCAGGGAATTTCCTCTTCATTGACTTTTTTTTTATTATTTATTTTGACACCTCAAATTCGAACACTCTTTGGAGGAAAATTGTTATAACTCGGGTACTATGGGAGCAATCTACTTCGGATAACTTTTGTTTTGCAGCTAAAACATTAGCGCATGTAACCATGTACAATTCAGAACGACGGACCAAGGAAGGGGGCTTGGGCACGACCCCCGAATTTCAATGGAAGAAAACATAAAAATCTGGAGTTTGCCCCCTCTTCTCCCGCTATTTTGGGGAGAAGGTGCAAACTTTAGTATTCCTTTCAAAGAATGTACATTTCTCAAGAGAATGAAACATGTTTCATGTTCTTGGGTGCCATACAAGTTGAATAATAAGCCAAAATGTGATATCTTATTTTTTTTACGAAGAAAAATATGTAATTTGCATTTTTTGAGGAAAATTGTTATAACTCTGGCACTATGCGAGCAATCTACTTCGGATAAGTTTTGTTTTGCAGCTAAAACATCGTAGCATGCAACCGTGTACAATTCAGAATGCCGAACCGAGGAAGGGGGTTTTGGGGCGTGACCCCCGAATTTCAATGAAAAAACCATAAAAATCTGGAGTTTGCCCCCTCTTCTCCCGCTATTTGGGAAGAATTCACCAATTTTAGTATTCTTTTCAAAGAATGGACATTTCTCAAGAGAACGTAACATTTTTCATGTTCTTGGGTGCCATACAAGTTGAATAATAAGGCAGAATGTTTTTTTTTTTTTTTTTTTTTTTTTTTTTTTTTTTTTTTTTTTTTAGGAATAGTATAGGTAATTTGCATTTTTGGAGGTAAATTGTTATTACTGTGGCACTATGGGAGCAATCTACTTCGGATAAGTTTTGTTTTGCAGCTAAAACATCATAGCATGCAACCGTGTACAATTCAGAACGCCGAACCGAGGAAGGGAGTTTGGGGGCGTGACCCCCGAATTTCAATGAAAAAACCATAAAACTCTGGAGTTTGCCCCCTCTTCTCCCGCTATTTGGGAAGAAGGCACCAATTTTAGTATTCTTTTCAAAGAATGGACATTTCTCAAGAGAACGTAACATTTTTCATGTTCTTGGGTGCCATACAAGTTGAATAATAAGGCAGAATGTGATTTTTTTTTTTAGGAATAGTATAGGTAATTTGCATTTTTGGAGGTAAATTGTTATTACTGTGGCACTATGGGAGCAATCTACTTCAGATAAGTTTTGTTTTGCAGCTAAAACATCATACCATGCAACCGTGTACAATTCAGAATGCCGAACCGAGGAAGGGGGTTTTGGGGGCGTGACCACCGAATTTCAATGAAAAAAACAAAAAAAAATTGGAGTTTGCCCCCTCTTCTCCCACTATTTTGGGGAGAAGGCGCAATTCTTAGTATTCTCTTCAAAGAATGGACGTTTCCAAAGAGATTGAAACATGTTTCATGTTCCTGGGTGCCATACAAGTTTAATAATGCGCCAAAATGTGAAACTCTGTTCGGAAATGTGGCATGGATATGTTGCAGAGAGGGGGAGAGGGGGGGAGGTTGGTTATCAATATGAATTTCCCAGGCTTGCTCCAGACCTGTGTCAGAGTTTCCACCCAAACATAAGAGTACGAAGGTCCAAAAGGACATTCATTTCGTAATCAGCACGATGATACCATATGGTATGATCGGGGGAGTAAAGGTTTAGTTTAGTCTCTAAATATTACGTGGAAAATGCATTGAATTATCATTTTTTCTTGTCCGTATGGGAGTAGTAAGGGGACTTGTCAACAGATGGAGGGGACAAGAGCGGGTGGTGCCATCCGATAGTTGTCGGATGTCGTAGTAAGGCATTTTGTTGGGCAAACTGAAGGAACATGGAAACAAATAGGTTCCATTGATACATACAATTTTTGTCGAATATCTCCACCCGACAAAGTATCTCACTACAACATGCGACAGAAATTGCATGGACTGCAACACCCAACAAAAATTGAATGCATAAACAAGAAGAGCTTTCGACTGCAAATATGCTGCCGAAATTTTATTACTCTACTGGCTCACTTCACCTTATTTAATGTAGCAGTGTTTACGAAGGTTTTCTTTCATCATCCTGACGTATTACTGGTTTCGCACAAGTTAACATACGTTTTCAATGACATTTCAATTGACATTCTTAGATGTCAAGAAGAATCCAACAAAATGGGATATATATTGAATACTATCACGAAAAAGTGAAACATAAATCTGCACTGGTGAACGTTATAAAAATTTGGCAAGTGCATGCTCCCAACCTCAAATTTACAGCAACACTAGTATTGCAATGAAATTGACACCACTCTCTGTCCTGTCTGTGTTAAACTCATTAGAGATGGTCATTAATCTCTCACTGAGTAATGCTAATGTCCAATATTATGAAATAAAATACTAATAATAAATACGTCAATATTTTAATATCATATTTACTCGAATCATTCAATCATAAAAGCAAATCACTTTCTTCAAGAATTGACTTTTCTCTGCCAGCTCTGCTAAATTTTCACTTTCCATCTACTGATTTATATGAGGGTTGGCCAGAAAGTAATTTCCAATTAGTAGGGACATTGATTTTTCGCAAATGCCAAAACCGTGAAAAATGGTAATTGCTGCGAAGTTATGTTTAGGAATGTGCAGTGATGTCTGGGCACATTTTTCACCCGTTTGAAATATCGAAATAATGCGAATTTGGCATAAAATGCGAATTGTTGGAGTTTTTAGTGATTTTTTTTAAAAAAATGTCCTAAAACAAGGAAATATTCCATGAAATCCAACATTCTTGTCTTTTCTAGGCCATGTTTGTGTACATAGAACATGCAAGGTTTCCAACATTTTACTCAAGAGTAAACTATAGCATTATACGTACATGGAATAATTCCGACAGCCACATTAAATCATGTATTTCCCACGATTTTTTCAGCTCTATCAAAACCATTTGCATCACAGAGCAAAGTGGCAGGATTCTAACAGGAGATCGAGTGCGTATCTACCGTCACACGGGAGTCACATCTTCGTATTTGTCGCATGAGAAATGTTTGGAATTACCAAGCTAATTGTGCACATTTGGCATTTGTCAAGCGAGTAATAATGGAGCTCAGTCGATAGGGCATCTGACTACTATGCGAGAGACCCAGGGTCGATCCCCTGCAGGGGAGAACCGGGATGTTTTCCACCTACTCAAACTCCTCCGGAGCCCACCCAGCATCATATGAACCTGGTACCTTGAGGAAACTTTGAGGTATAAAGGTAGCCAGGAGCATGGTGCTGATCACATCACCCCTACCTTTAGCCGTGATCAAGAAAGTGTTGGGCCCTAACTCCACACCCCTACTATACACCTTCATGGAAAAGTGCAGGGGAACACTTTACTTCCTCAAAAATCTGTTCCAACATATCAAACTGTCACGAAAATACATAGATCATGTGACCTACAATTTAAAATAATAGTTTAAAAGCACAATGTAGTATTACGTTTCAGTATATTTGGCAGATAAATGTTCTAAAACAAAATCGCGAATTTTGGGAAACGTAACACTAACAAGTCAAAAAGATAATCCCAATTTTTGGTGCCATAATATATCGGTATCTGTCACGCGAGAATGATTGATTTTAATTTTTTGGGTGCATCGCCACTTATGGTCATTATGCACCCTTCAGTATATATGGGGAAAATTCCATTATCTAAAATCCTTACCTTAAAATTAAAAAAGGGGTATGGAAATAACTTTCCCAAAATAACTTTCAAGATATCAAACTCTCATGAAGAGGCGTAAGACATGCAACTTACAATTTGAAACAGTAGTTTAAAAACACCATGAAGGTATAATTTCAGATATTTGCCAGAAAATGCGCTAAAATGAAAATGTGAATTTTGGGAAAAATAACACCGTATAGTAAAAAAATAAAAATAAGAAAATACACCAATTTAAAAAAAATAACAAAATATCAAGGTCCCTACCGATTAGGCATAAATAAAACAAGAATATCAGTTGTAATTTATTGCATTAGTAACAATGAGTCCTATCCTAATTTTCAGCATAATCACCACCATTGTTCTGGCATTTGTCATAGCATTTCACTAAATGTTGTATGCCCATGGTACATGTGTCTGACAGCAAAGAATGGAACTATCTCTACCGCAGTGTAGCTGTCAAATCCTTGCCCTGCCAGAAACCTCTTCAGTTAAATAAAGAGATGAAAGTCGGTAGATTCAAGTCCAGAGCTGTACAGGGATTGGTCCAAGATCTCCTCACCTGAAGTGATGCAAAGGGTTTGCGTGTACTCACCTATATGGGGTTGTGCACATTCGATTGGCCTTCCGTGAATTGTGTGCACCATCGTCTGACCATACTATCACTCACGACGTCTGGTCTGCACACCTCACACGATTGCTGGTGGCTCTGTGCCAAATTTTGAGAGTGCAATGTAGACTACATCACAGTCTGTGGTAGACTGTATGAGAGCTGCAATCTTTAACCTAGAACTGTCCTAAAATGGCTGCATTGCAACTACCAGATTACAGCTACATGCCACTTCTTCCTGCCTGCATGTGTGTGTTTCGTTCTTCGACCACTAGTGCTGCATATAGGCACCATTGGAGCTTTTTTCAGGATGCCCCTCGTATATGAACTTTCAGAAGGTTTTATTATTAGAGTGTTCCTGTTTTAATGTGTGGTTAGCTAAATCAGGTACCTATACAATGCAATTCTATAAATTCCTGCATATAACTGCACGTTGTCAGTTTCATGGTACTTCACTTGGATATACTGTACTAAGCAGAAATCCCATTGATAATGTAAGGAAATATGACACTTTATTTTCTTTGATTCAATTGTTTCACTTATATGCAAGAGTTAAGTTGTTTGCTTTACAGAGAAAAGAGAACTAGCTTTATGCATCGAAAAATGAGTCCGCACTCATGGTTCTTGCAAGCAGAGGGTTCCAAACCTCAGTGGAAATATCAACATGTAATACCGAGAATTTATGAGACTGATAAATTACAAGTTGTATTTCTTAATCAATCACTCATCACTCTTATCTCATTTAGTCGTAACTTTAAAAATAATCAAGTATTTTATTTTAAACTTACTGCATATGACAAAATTCCATAATCTTTCCCTAGCTTGTGAATTGTAATAATTTTCCAAATTCACTATTTTGTAGTTTGAATTCAAATCATAGAGAATAGAGAAATTGAGTCAATTTCATAAAGATAATATTGGTACTTAACAAATCCATACCTGGATATGTATGAGTTTGTTATTTCCATTTTGCAAAAACATCGATTTAGTTTAGTTTGTAATTGTCAGGGAAAAATGTAAATTTTGTCCTGGAAAACCTGGAAAAGTCAGGGAATTTCATTTCTGCTTGTTTGTAGCCACCCTGCACGTACAACCACAGTAACAATCTAATGATGAATCAGTAGCGAATATTCTGCCCTGTTCAGAGTTGCAAACTATTACATGTGTATCCGGTGCGTAGATAAACACAGTCGTCGGAGAGTTTGTTTTACTACTATTTATATCCCTGTATTTTCAACCATTTTTGTCCCTTGCCTCATAATACCCTGAATATACATTATATTATGTGTTGCTTACCTTTGGAATTTTGAGTTCTTTCATTTCTATTTTGTCATCTGTTCAGTGTGTCACAGACAACTAGTATCAGAAGGACGAAGTAGATAGACTAAATTGTAGATACCAACTTGGTAACTAGATTTGCAAATATTTGACATGCAAGCTGATACAAAATTCGATATGACCACTTCCACTTGAATTCTATTTTCTTTCTACTATTTTTCGTATCGTTTGTTTACTTCCTGTTAGGTTACAGAACGTGTTTTCTCGTTTTGTTTTACGGTACATAATGTGGCTGATTGTAGCTATGTCATTTTTCACAGAATATATGTGTTCCTGGCAACCCTGTAACGCATCGCTTCACGACGGGATATGACGTCACAAATGCAATCAAATGTTGTGTGTGGTTGCCAGCATTCAGGTGGCAAAACGGGCTTTTTTGAACAACTGTAGCGCTGAAACGACGCTCCAACGAGAAAAATGTTACTGAAAAAAGTTGTTTGTTTTGATGTCCTCTATACGTTTCTGTGGTCCGTGGGCGCCATTAAAATGACACCCTGTATATATATATATATATATATATATTAAGCAAAATAAAAACAATATTTTCTGGTTCTAACTGAAAGGAAACTTACTGATATCAGGTTTAGCATTGTTTTCAAGGCTCAGAAAAAAAAAGTAATTTTTCATCATCTTCAGAGCCCTATTTATAACATATTTTGTTTAGTCTTTAAAATTGATGAACTAGCCCTTTTGAATTTCTTCTGCATTATTTTCAGATTTTAAAATTTTTCAGGTGGTGGTGAAAGCAGCTGTGTCCCCATGGACAGAAGATCTGATACTAACAGATGCGTTCCGTGGTCCTCTGTCTGAGGTTTTCAAGCTTGTTGAAATTATCCGCAACTACCAGCTTGAATCCAAGTAAGTTGTTTTTCTTATCTTCCATTTAGTAGAAAGAGAAATATGCATAGCTGAATGTCTTTTTAAAAAGGCTAGATGAGTAGTTAGCATTGATGGAATATCTATCCAACCTTTCTCCATGGTATCCACATAAGGGCAGTTAGTATTGACATGTATTTTATCAATTGTCGAATTTTTGCCTGTAATTGCGTATATTGCATAAATGTCCCCCAAAAGTATTTAACACCATGCTATGAAGGCACATTTTAGGGGTTATGGGGATAGGGCACCACATATTATCGATCTCTACCATTTTGGGAGGTGATGTGATCAGCACCATGCTGAGGCGGCCTTTATCCTCCCTTGATTTGAGGCTGGGTGAGCCCCAGAATCACTTTATGCAGGGACAAGGCCAGAAAATTCCTACCTTAGATCACCCACCTCAGGAATTGATCCCAGGTCTCCTGCGTGGCAGTCAGATGTCAGTCGAAGTTTGTTTCAAGTCCAAGTTATGCACAGATAGGCTAATTGGGACTGTAACTAAAGTTTAGTGAGATCCATATCTGGGCCTAAAGTTTAATGTGATCCATACAGCTGTGGAACAAACCAGGGAACCCTTGATTACAAGGTGATAGAATTGCCATTATACTATGAAGAATGCCCAGTTATGAGTCTTAACTTGGAAGACACAAGAAAATACATCTCTACTTGACTGTCATTTGAAATGAATTACAGTACAATTAAAATAACAGCCGCAGTGATCCATTTGGTAAGCCGTTTAGCTACCATTTGGAAGACCTGGGTTCGATTCCTGTGGCAGGTGATTTTAGCTATGATTTTTCACACCAAAGTCCCAGCAGATAGTAGCTCTGGTATTCAGACGACCACTAGTAAAATGGGGTATCTTGGGGAGTGCTAAAGGCAATAGGAGAATGGTGTTAATTACAACACTTCCACACTGTCGCATATGTCTTCGTGGCATATTTCAATGTTCCAGGGGCAGTTTTACCTTAGTGCATGGACATAACAGTTTTATGTTACAGGTGTACCTTTTCTGGTGCTATCAAAGAAATGAGATAGTGCCGCACAAACGTTATATTGTAAGTGATGAATTAAATATATTCAAGAATGTTACATTTTGTTTTCACTTTTCATGGAATTGCCCATAAATTACTTCTTACACATGTGTTGAACAGAACATGTTTGTCTTCCCTGCATGAAACCAAGAGCATAAAATGACAGCACACGTGCCAACCTCCGTGGCAGGGTGAGAGTGCTTAGCACAGTGTACTGCAACACCAGGGGTCTTGGGTTCGAATCCCAGCCTGGGCATCTGTGTTCTTTCTAAGTGTCCCTTCATCAGTTTCATCATATCACTCATCCTCATCATCAGGATTAGCTAAAAGTTGCAAAAAAAGTGCTGTAAAATAGACTAATTCAATCAATCAAGACAGCCCAAATATAGTTTTAAAAAGTGAATATTTCATCAACTTCCTGTCTGCATTATCAAGGTGAAAAAAGAATATATAGAGAGGTTAAAACTGGTAAGTTGATTATTTCTCTTGTAGTTTTGCTAAGCACTCTCACTAAAAATAAATGTCTGATGAAGGGAGCGTGTGTTCTCCTGAAACGTCGCAACGAAAAACTGTGTTGTTATGCTTGTAATAACTGTAGACTACAAGAGAAATAATTCTATAATGCAAGCAATGCGTACACACAAGTAAAATTGGTAAGTTAATGTCACTGCTTCCAGTCATCAGCTACAAGGTTTGGTTCCTTATTTCACTCCACCTACAATTTTACTTGTTTTATACCTTTTTTTTCCTTAAGGCTCAGCTGGACATCTGCCCTACATCAGGGCAGCAGATTTTGAATTTTACTCTTGTATCGAAAATCTACTATGGTAGTCCAAAATCTGAAAAATGACATATACTTAAATAGAGCATTCACTTGGATCTCCATATAGTTTGCTTTTGTCTAGATATTATCAATAGTTTAATAGACTTATGTAGCCATGGAACTATTAAGATTTGCATGAATGCTCTAGAAGGAAATCTAAGCATGTGTATTTTTTTCAGATTTTTGGAATATTGTAGTGTTTTTTTAAAGGAGATGAAATTTTCATATGAAAACAGCTTCCATGGTGTCTGCCAAAGGTCCAACTGAGCCTTAAGAATGCCAGTGGGAAATTGACAGAGCGTCAGTATTTTTAACTATGTGTATGCTGTCATATTCTCTGTAGTGTAAGAGATTGAAGTGTTTATCTGTTATTCTGAATGACATTAAGTACGCCACAAACGCTTATTGAAAAACTACTAAGTGAGATATTAACTTGAAACTCATTTTTATTTTTCAACATCATCTCCACCAACATTGATACACTTATCCCATCGCTTTATCAGTCCCCCAAAGCCTGCCTGCTGCATAAAAGTATTTGGGCTGCCCTCTCAGCCACAGTCGCACCTCATGTTGAACATCTTCATCCCTTGCGAAACGTTTGCGGCCCAGGTGATTTTTTCAGTGACCCATTTGTGCAAAGTTTGTATGTGACAAACGCTTCTCACTGTAAACAGGAAACATTTCCTTGTGAATATCCTTTGCAAAAAGTCCTTTTGCCCACAAAAAATGCACAACAGCATGCTGCTTTGTAACGTACACTCCTCCAGTTCAGTCACAATTTTTAAACTGAGCTGCCCATGAATGCGTTTTCTATCTAGAGTCGTTTTCACGTTCAGAAGACACAACGGCGCTTATGGAGAAACCGCACAGTGTTGCCAATACAGCGCTAGCTCATGTCGCCGGGAAATGATGACCTTCCTTCACAATGAAGGTGTTACATATTTTGTATATATAATGATAATTATATGTAATTATTAATATTAATATTATACTGTGAACGTTACAGTTACCCTTTTTACTATGATCCATTGCGATCACTACACACGCGAGTGTAATGCACGAATATGACACTTCAGAAATCACTTAAAAAAGTAAAAATCACTGAGAGCTCACACAACTGAAAACACTTTTTCGGGAGAGGGAAAACGTCTAAACAGACCAAAGTAGATCTCTCACTCAAGTAAGGGGAACCTAGCACATGGGTTAAATTCAAGTTGCAACCCAAACAAACAAATGATTTATGGCCCACGTGAACTGATAAGACCTGAATGACTCAAGCAAGGCATGTCATATTTCTATCTTGAAGCCCCATATTTTGTCACGTGTGCTAGATTGTGCTCCCACCTAATGACACCTTTAAAATCTACTCACCTATTTACAGACTTCCCTTCTTATATACATATTTGTTTTTGCAGTTCCAAGACAATGAGCCACGTTTGCATGCATGTGGAATCTTCAAAGGTTAATATGATGTCTATGAATTTATGTGTAAGTTGGAAACTGAAAGGTGATCTTCATTTCAGTATTAATGTCGACAGTAATGTAAACGAAAACAACGTGTATTTGCGACAGCACTAATGTTGCTCACAACAGCAGCATTGGAAATAATTGTCAATTATTAAATTTAAGTAATTTCAATTCTATTATAACAAACTGCATGAAGTTCATATTTTTACTGAATGGAAATAAAATAACTCGAAAACTTGGTGGTGATAGCCGGAATGCTGCGGTGAGTCGGCTCAAGATGGCCAGACAACGTCTCCTTACTTCGCGCGCAGTTCGGGTTAAAAAGAAACTCCAAATGCATGGAAGTAATATTTCTGGGAACCTTTGAGTGGTTATAAAAAATAATTTCATTATTTTCTCCACAACTTTGTCGCTGGAAGTTTTTACTTGGAATTACAGAACAAAAAATGGCCAGCGACGACATTTTCTACTGCACGAATATAAAAAATCTCCACATACTTTATTTGAATATTTTTTTAATGTGAATATGCTTTAAAGTATTGATAAATTCTGAGTACCACCATCACCTATGACAATTAAAAAACAGTGTCAATTTTTTTAATAATGAATGCTTCAATTTTACGGCATGTTTCAACGTTAGGAATGAAAACAATGTAAAAATTGTGTTTTCACGGAAAATTTGCGTTTTTAATTTATCTAAAATTGTGTAAGCAAGTTACCAGTTTTTTGTGTTCACCATCGTATTCTCTACAAAATTTCCTGCAAAACCGCAGGTACCGATTTTACTTAAGCTAAATTTATAAATCCAGAAATTTCACAACAGCGCGCTCGTATTTCTCATAAGAAAAGCATTGCCCATAAGAGCCCATTGTGTCTTCTGAACGGGAAAACGACTCTAGCAACTACTAACTATCAAGCTAGATTGTGCTCCCACCTAATGACACCTTTAAAATCTACTCGCCTATTTACAGACTTCCCTTCTTATATACATATTTGTTTTTGCAGTTCCAAGACAATGAGCCACGTTTGCATGCATGTGGAATCTTCCATGGTGAAGCCTTCGAAGAAGCTGGTGCTGCCAGAGTTCAACTGTCTCATCCTCTCGCCAGCCAACCTTTGGCAGCAGAACAAGGAGAGCTTCCAGGACGATGCCAACTTGCTCAGCACCATAATTGGTTATCAGGTAAGCAAGAAAGTGGATTTCACTCTGCTCTATATTTTCATGACAGTCACGTGTTAAATTCAGTTGGTTAAGATTCAATTGAACCGGTGAGACCAAGAAGGAAAAGTACTCTAAACAACATGCTAGATTTTACTTCTATGGTAATGATGAATAAGTTTGTAATTGTAAGTTTCTTCATCCGGCTTTTAGTTTTGGTTGCCATGAGGTTTTGTTTTGATTTCCCGAAAGTAAGGTCGAGTGGACTCTTTCCTTTCTTGATCTCACTGATTCAATTGATCGCCAGGTGCCAAGTGTCCGGTAATGTGGGTAAAGTGCATAGTTTTCACTAATTTCATGCTAAATTGTGTGCACTGAAATTAATTTTTCAACATAAGCATTAGCTTTATTTTAATATTTGACAATTGCACAAATGTTTGACTAAATTTTTGTGCAGTGGAACTTTGATTATACGTTTGTAGGAAGACTGTCTAGTGAACTGATGGTGCAGAAAAATTTTACAATATTTTGCTTCATTGGACCCAGAAATATAAAGTGTATAAAGCAGGGAAATGGCACATCGAGGTTCTACTCTACAGATAATTAATATTGCAAAGCTTTCTATGTAATTTTATCCCAGAGATTTGTAACTATTTATAATAATTAAGCATTAACAGATAATGTATTAGGTACCTTCAGTTGAAGTAGTTAAATGATTAGACTAGTGGGAATATGGAACTTTGGAAGACAGTCAAAATGAACGGGAAACAAGAGTCTAATGTCAGTTTATCCAATCATATTCCCCATTCTCCTGAGAAATGTTCAAGTACTTCGCTTTTAGCTATTGTAATTATGTGCTTATCCAATTGTGATTTTATTCTTGTCTTTTAATTATAATAATAAATAAAATCTCGTTACATCAACACATGCAGTTATGAGGATTTTTAAAGCAAAAATTGAAGTACATCAGAAATATTGCACTCCTCAAACAACATATATTTCATATTGTTTGCTATTTAGTAAAATATGTAGTACTTACTTTTGTTAAAACCACACTCACAACAAATAAAGAGCGCAATGAAAGAGACTTTGTCTTTGATCGTGCTGTTTATTCATGTTGTGTGTTTAACAAAAACGTTGCTGACATGCGACAAGAAGTTTGTTATTGCCATGTAGTACTATTGTTGTGATGCAAATTTACTGAACAAGATTACTTATTAATTTGTACTCATTGTCAAGGAATTGTGTAAAATTAAGAGGAAATATGCTGGGAATTTAGGTTTTTAAGTTTGGAAATGCCCCCTTTCAGCTTATGCGATTATTTTCTCAAGTATTGATGAAAAGAATGTGATTGATTGCAAGGAAATTGCTGTGTGTTCTGCTCTGAATAATGAATTTATATTTTTCAAGGTGTCTTAATGGCTACAGTATATTATCATAAAATTCAAATGTGCCAAAATTGCTTTGTTAGTTTTTCTTGTATGTACGCATTGCTTGCATTGTAGAATTATTTTCCTGTAGTTTACGGTTATTACAAGCATAAGAAAACAGTTTTTCTTTTTGACGTTTCAGGAGAACACACGCTCCCTTCATCAGACATTTATTTTCATTTTGACTAAAGATATAGTTGTAACAATGGTTAGCAAATAATTGCAATTATTATTATTATTATCATTATTTGCTAACCATTGTTATAACTGTATCTTTAGTCAAAATGAAAATAAATGTCTGATGAAGGGAGCGTGTGTTCTCCTGAAATGTCGCAACGAAAAACTGTTTTCTTATGCTTGTAATAACTGTAAACTACAGGAAAATAATTGCTTTGTTAGGTACTCGTGAACATTATCTAATGGCAAATGCCACAGTGTGTGTGTCTTTAAGACATTAACCTTCCTCTAATTGGCTTTCAGAATATTCAGAAGGGGAAGATAAGCGTGGCAGAAATTCTCTTTGGAATGACAATGAAGGACACTGGCATCAAGAGATACCCCCTGAGGACGAGGCAAAGGGTCCTGCATTATGCAATTACCATTGCTCTTCAGCAGTACGATGTGGAGTAAGCAGCTTCTGTCATTTTGTTCCTTAGTTCAATGAGAGGGAATCAATCGACTGACATCTTTGAAATTGTATTTGTTTCTGTATTTTAAGATGCTAACAAGAAAACTAAATATATGCTTACAGTCCAAAATCAAGTGTTAGGCAATAATCAAAATTTTATTATTGATAACAACTCGTTTGAATCAGTTTCCAAATTCAAGTACTTAAGAGTGATATTAACAAATGAAAATAATATTAAAGAGAAAATAAAAAGCAGACTTTAATTCAGGAAATGTGTGTTACTTTTCTCTTCATAAACTTTTATCTTCTCATCTAATATCTAAGAAACTAAAAGTTAAAATATACAGAATAATTTTGCCTGTAGTATTAGATGTATGCGAAACTTGGTCCCTTACACTGAAAGAGGAACATAAATTAAGAGTATTTGAAAATAAAATCCTTAGAAAAATATTTGGACCTAAAAGGTGAGTGGAGAAGGTTACATAATTTAGAACTGCATAATTTGTATTCATCTCCCATATATTATTAGAATGATTAAATTAAGAAGACTTAGGTGGGCAGGCCATGTTGCAAGAATGGGAGAGGAAAGAAGAGTTTGCAGGATTCTTTTTGGGAAACCTGATGGTAAGATAACTGTAGGAAGGTCAAGACGAACATGGAGGGAAAACGTTGAGATGCACCTGAGTGAAATCGTTAAGGGTGGAAAAGATTGGATTGATCTTGGCCAGGATAGGTACAGATGGAAGGCTTGTGTTGCTGCAGCCATAAACCTTTGGGTTTAAGAACGCTAGAATGTTAGTAGTTAGTTAATCCCCCTGTTTTAAGATGGTAAGAGATGTTCATTCTTTTCAAGGCCATATTGTGCAAACTGACAAGTCCTGTACTCTATGTATCAATATATGTGTGTGTGTATCAGATTGATACCCTATTGGCATTGGTTGATAGACATATTTGTTTATTGGTTTATTAGTAAAACTGTCGGTAATATCTATAAATAGCATATCACTTGGTGCAAACACTGTTATTTTGTAAATGTAAAGGTATGGAAGCAACAAAACATGTATGTTGCTATGATTGTTTAATTATGCTATATGAGGGGTTCAGAGCACAAGTGGCGTAACTCCATTCAAGACAGTTTTTAGAAAAAGGCATATTTTAATAACTTTTTTATAGTTTGTTTGTTTGATTTGTTGTTTTAAGTCCACTTTATGCACAGAAAGGTTAATCGGGACTGGACCTATAGTTTAAAGTGGCATCCGAACCCGGGACCCCTTGATTACACGGCGACGACATTACCATTACGCCATCTGGAAGGCCCAACTTTTTTGTAGTATTGCTATAAGTGACATGCATAGTTCTCTCCAGAAAATTATTTTTCGTTTTCCTTTCTAGGTTTATCGAAGGCTTGCAGAAGAAACTAGTTTCCATGTACCCTCTTCACACCCACAATGAGACTCTGGATTCCAAAGAAATCTTTCATATTTATTTCCCAGCCCATTGGAACTGGCGTGAATTCCTCCCATTAATCATTGCATATTTTATACTATTTTTGTACATATATTTTTCTGTGAGGAAGATTGAATTAGTGAAATCAAAATTTGGGATGGCGTTCAGTGCCGTTGTCACTGTCGCGGCATCCCTGTGTATGTCTGTGGGGTTGTGCTTCTTTTTCGGCCTGACTCTGTCCATGAACGGGAAGGAAATCTTCCCTTACCTGGTCGTAGTGGTGGGTTTGGAGAACGTTATAGTGATCACAAAGTCGGTTGTGTCCACTCCGACGCACCTGGATGTGAAAATACGAATTGCTCAAGGGCTCAGCCGTGAAGGGTGGAGCATCACGAAGAACCTGCTGACGGAAGTGACTATTTTGACCGTCGGTTTCTTCACCTTCGTACCTGCCATTCAGGAATTTTGTATATTTGCCGTAGTTGGACTGCTGTCGGACTTCTTCCTGCAGATGCTCTTTTTCACCACAGTATTAGCGATCGACATACGGAGAATGGAGCTTGCCGAGTCTCCGCGACAACAGGAAGTCTCCGGGAGCAAGAACAATGCCCTTTTCCGGTCGCCCGTTTCGGGACCGGGATCGAGGATCGTCCGATCAAAATCGCAGCCAAGACTTTACGAGATTTCTCCGAATTATCCTGCAAACGTTGTGGCTCCGTTGTGTAATACTCCAGTGTTAGTGAAACTGCCCAAAAGGCTCAGATTAGTACATTTCTGGGCCAGGACTAGAATATTTCAAAGGGCATTCATGGTGTCTATGGTCGTGTGGATAGTGATCATCATATACAATTCGGGAATTGTACAGAGGTTATCTTACGTGAGTGAAGACAGTGATATCGTGAACGATACGTCATTTGACAATGTGGAGCTTAAGTCGTACATCTCATCATTGAACTTAACGGAGAGTGTTGCCAGTGGGAAGTTAGATCTAAAAGCTTTAACGTCGATAATCAGTGACAGTGATTCGTCCGTCAAGCCATCGGTGCAAGAGGATGTGAAGTATGACTTCGAAGACGTTGCAAAACTCAAGCATGGTGATTACGAACCATGGAGGCGAATATCTTATTATCACTGGCCGACAATCTTCGGCATGTATAACATATCCATCGCTGGCAACTACATCAGCATTCTGCCACCCATTTCTCTATCCATAGCCGTTAAGCCAGAAGTGGCAATTAGTATAAGAAACCCAAATGAGAGAGGAACAATAGCACAGTTCCAGTGGCAAGCATTAGCTGTGGCTTTAGATCCTCTTGATTTCTCAGGTAAGCATAGACTTTGTGTTACTCAAAATGTTTATTATCCGTTGTGGTCATTCTAGTGGAGTATGAAATGATTATAACAAGGCTAGAATTTTTTATGGCCTAAAATTCACCAAAATATGCAAACTAAAAAAATGCTCTTATGACCTAAAATTTAAAAAAAAAATATGTACACTATAATTTGAAAAATATGCCCTACAACTGAACTGTTTGAAACATTAATCACTGGCCAATACACATTTTGGTGCCTCAAACATTAGACCTGTTTCTGGGTATATTTGACCTGCTGATTCCAAAAATGGCACCAATTTTCCCCTATCAGCTCTAGTTTTTGAGATATACTACGTATACCATTCTTCATTCTAATTGCCCGTAATAAATATATAAAAATCAAGATATTTTAATGTGGTGTTCAAATTAATATATTTTAAGCATGAAGAGAACACATTAGAATGTACTACCTGAAAATCTACTTATTTCATACCAAAAGCACAGATTTATGACAAACTTTCCAGGCATTTGACACACAAGAAGTTCCTTTTGTAAGACTTTCAAGTGGTATCTGCTGCATAAGATTCCAACAATAGTCTTCCATCATGTGTGCATACCATTATCCTTGGTATCTGGCTTCCATTGTTTTTATGTCCTGGTGAAATCTTTCACCCTGCTCTTTGCTTAAGTCACCAAGGTTCTCTGCAAAGCGATCTAAGTGTCTGTGTAAATTATGGATTTTAACACTCGAGTTCCAGCCAAACCTGTTGAAATGAAAGAGCATATCCTCTACTAATTGTGTGTAGTCGTCTGCCTCCTTGTTGCCAAGAAAGTTTTTCACAAGAACAAATGAAGGGCAGGCACATGGTTAGAATTCATTCATTGCTGATATGAAATGTGGGTCATTTTTAACCATCTTCAAGTCTACACAAGTCACCCATTGATTTTCTCGGTACTTTATGTTTTCTAAGACTAAAGAGATGGTCTTGTACACTTCCTTCATCCTGATGTAGTGGCCGATTGAAATAGAACCATGTTTGTTGCCGTTATTTAAAAAAAAGCACATTTCACACTACATTTTGAATTGTCAATGAAAAGTTGCCAATCACTTGGCTTGTATTCTGAAAGACCAATTTTCTTCAGAAGGCTTCCGATGTCATTGCATAATACTAAGTTGTTGTCTTCGGTAAAGAAAGCCAGCAAATTCTTTTCTCCCATTCGATGAAATGTAATTTTCATTCCAGGCTGAAGTACTTTCTTTTCCGTTAGTCTGGAGGCAAGCAATTCCGAAGACTCTTAAGTCCATGATCAATAACTCAATTCATGCTGGTCAAAATGTTCACTATGTGAAGTTGTTTGGGAAATCACTGTCACCACCCCCACTTTCTTTACCTTGTATGATATCAGACATGCGAGACTCATCCCCTGAGAGCTGTAGTAGTTCACGGAAAGGTGGAACGGGAACAAGATCCAAGTGCGAAACAGGTCTCCTGACCGATGGCAAATCAGGGTAAGACCACTTGTTGCGAGATTGTTGCCTGTGATATTAACAATACAAAAATAACAGCCATCAAAATGTTTTTTCTGTTCCCTCCACACCATTGGTACTCCAAATTTCAGGCAGCTTCTCTTTCCATTTGTCCACTGGCGCAAACGCTCTATACAAGTTTTGCATACAATATGAGGCGCCCATGGCTTATCCTGATCCCCAAGCTTGACACCAAAATAACCTACATATGTTCTTTTTACAAACTCTGAAATACGTTTCCTACTTGCTTTTATTGTGTACCATCGACCAGTATAGCAAATTACGTTTGGATGATTCAAGCAGCTCCATCTTAAGTAACCATTGCAACTACGGTGTTCGATCCGCAAAAATGAAATGATATGAATGGGAATAGTTGTGAAACAAAGGTCAATTACATATAAAAATTGTTGGTAATTTAAACACATTAATTGCTAAGTCAAATAACAAAGCTTGTCATGACGTCCTGATTCTGCAGAGGAGATATTTTAAAGAGGAGACTAAAATTGTCTACATTCATATCAAGAAACAGGCCTAAAAGCCAATGCACCAAATGCTTTTGGGGATAGGGGAGGGGGCCATATGCTGAGATTTTTTCACATAGTATTTATAGTTATGAGTCCTGAGTTACAATGTGCAATGAATACTTTCTGTAAATTTTCAAATAAAAATGATTGCCTATTGTCAGCCAGCAAAGTCTTGTACTGAGATAAGCTTCTTTCTACTTGGGCTGACACAAGAGGAGCATATTTAAAACAAACAATGTCACTCAGCTTTAGTTCTGTAGTATCGAGAGAAAATTTTTCTCCCAATAAAATTTTCGTAATAAGAGCAGAATGTATGATACTCTATCCCCCCCCCCAAACTTTCCTCATTTTCGAACTTTACCACAAGCTGAGGGACAGTTTATTTTCCCTTGGTACATAAAGTTTAGCATAATGCGGGGGCAAAAGCAGCAAAAAGGGGGGGGGGGGCAACTGCCTCCCTTCACCCCCCACATTTGCCGTCACTGTCTACTAGTGTTACTCCTAATTGCTCCAAAGCAGCTATAGCAGCAGGAAGATATCAAAAATCTTTTCACCATTTTCCATGAAATGAACTGAACATGAACATGAAATTATAAAATAATCAACTTGAGTGAACATGGTGGTAAGAACGAAAATGGCTCTATATTGCTTGCAAAATCGAAACTGTGCTGAATATGACCGAAAATCAATCAAAATATGGTCTATCACATAGAAATGGCCAAATATATCCATAAAAAGCACTTTAATTTAATAGTTTCTTCATTATATGAATTTCTATGTATTTAGAAAACACACCATTACCAAAAGAAATATGCTGTCATGAAATTCCTAGCCCTAATTATAACCCATGTATACTTTTAAAATGAGGTTAAACACTTCACCTTGTCAGCAGGCTCAGTTGCTCAGTGCTTCAGTAACAGGGTTCTCACTGACTTGGAATTCCTGTTAAAAAACAGGGAAGTCAACTTAGGAATGAAGGAAAAGCCAGGAAAATTGGGCCATTTTAGTGCATGCCAGGATTAGACACATTTCATATTCTTCTCCAAACTGCTAAATTTGAAATATTTCATGTATTTTTTGTAATTTTATTGTTCTCAGTGTACCATCAAAAGACTTGATTTTTTTAGTCAACTTCATGCACAGCTAGGCTAATCAGGACTGGGCCTACGGTTTAATGAGGGATCCAAATCGCTGTGTGCCTCCACTGGATATCAAACTCGTTACTCTTGATCACAAGGTGAAGATGTTACCATTATGCCATTGGATTCTTTCATTTGTATGACATTTATATATTATATATTTAAACATTGTAAAATAGTCTGTAAACTTGGAAAATTCAGTGGAACCCCAATTTTACTTTTCCTTGCATCTTAAATCTTGTAGTCTCAATGTTATATAATTTTCCCGGATTTTACATTTTCCCTCATTCAAGTTTTTTCACTTGGTCTCCTGAAAAATGTTAAGTCTAGGTTCAACTGTACCTGGAAAGGTCAATTTGGTTTGGCAAAATTAGTCTGCACTGAGTGTGTTCAAGAGTCCAGGTTTGCTACTTTTTTCACCCAAGTTCTGTAATTAACATTGGTTTATGTTCAGCTGATAATTTTTGTTTCCCGTGGCATTTCAGATGTGGAGTTGAAAGGCTCCACCACTCCATCCACTCGCAACAAGAATCTTGGCTCTGAGGTCCCCTTTGTCCCATCGTCCCCCATGGAGCTGTTCCTGACGGCCGTCCTCTGCATCATCAGTGTGGTTTTTCTAGCGTACATGATGGTTGTGTTCTATCGCTGCATGTGCACCAAGAACTATGCCGAGTGGAGAGCTAGCTGGGCTGGGGAGCCCAGTGGGCAGAACGAAGATGGATCGACTCAGGTTAGAAATTCACTCTTGTAATTTTGTTCGAGATTCAACTTGCCAATCTCCCCCCACCCCCTGGTTAAAAAAAAAGGCACTTTGAAAGTATGCAATTTTTTTCACTTTGACGTAACCGTATATCTGTTCATTAACTCTTTGCCAACTTCACTGTGACTCAAGGGCTGGACCTTCCAGTGTGTCGTATAGGGGTGTGCAGGATCCCGAAAAGTCTGGACCAGGATCGGGAAATAACTTCCCGACATTCCGGGATCCTGACCAGTCAGGTAATACCGAATGCTCATTTTAAAAAGTCGTTAATTCTCTATGTTTTCTGCATTGTAAGTGTCTGAAACTTATAGGAAATTGTTAGTTTTTATTCCAGAAATGCAAAAACAATCACTTAAGGCCAAAATGACGTGTAGAATTCGAGATTTTCAGAGCTTCGGGAAATTTCGAACATTTCCCGTCCCGACCAAAAAAATTCTGTCCCGCACACCCCTAATGTCGTGTCTGTAATGTAATTTTAAGTGTTCAGGACAATCTTATTGAATGTGACAATTTTACTTTCCTAAGACAGTTTATCATCCATGTTGAGAAATGACGACAGTGTTTGAAGTAATGTTTTTAACTTTTTGAGAAGACCAGGTCTCTTGTCTCTGGGAAAGTTTTTGTATATCCTTACCTTTCTAACTTGTGTAAATCCTGTGCAGGTTCCTTCACAACCTCCCTTTCTCGAAGGGATTTTTACAATACGTGGATATTTCCTGTATATATATGACCATATGTGCAGACGCATCCAAAAGTTTTATTTATTTAATTCATTCATTCAACCAAGATACATGAAGCAAGGGTTTCCAGATCATTATATGCAAAAAAAGTAGGAGGTACTATCCCAAAATGTACAGTGTGTTCGAAAAGTAACTATACACCTGTCATGCACTAGTACAACAATACATAACATCCACTTACCTTACAGTAGTTGTTGGAAATGGTTCCCATGAACATAAAGACATGTCTGCACATGTTTGTTCTTGTTCTCGAAGATTCTCACAAGTTGTTCATGTGGAATGTTCTTGGTGAAATCACGAATAGCAGTTTTAAGTTCCTGGAGACTGTGGGGCTTTCCTCCATAAACATTACTTTTTGCATAACCCCTAAAAGTAAATATCTGGTAGGCTTAAGTCTGTAGAACGAGGTGGCCACAAGCCCTTAGAAATGATTTCATTTCCAATAACCTCTTGCAGTAACTTCATGGACTGCCTGGCTGCATGTGCAGTCTTGTTGAATCCAAGTATTATTAATTTTATCCTCGGTTAGCTCTCCTATGAACGGGTGAATGATTTCACAATAACAAGCTGAATTTATTGTTTCTTCGAAGACTTATTTTCCTGTAGTTTACGGTTATTACAAACATAAGAAAAGAGTTTTTCTTTGTGACGTTTCAGGAGAACACACGCTCCTTTCATCAGACATTTATTTTCATTTTGACTAAAGATAACAATGGTTAGTAAAAAAAAATACCCACCATTGTTATAACTGTATCTTTAGTGAAAATGAAAATAAATGTCTGATGAAAGAAGTGTGTGTTCTCCTGAAACGTCACAAAGAAAAACTCTTTTCTTATGTTTGTAATAAATGTAAACTACAGGAAAATAATTCTGCAATGCAAGCAATGCGTACATACAAGAAAAACTATTCTTCGAAGACTATTGGGCCAACTATTCTTCTCCTGGATATTGCAATCCACATCCCAATCTTCTGGTCATGTAGAGGAATTTCATGTAAGGATGTGGGTTGTTGGCAGACCATAAACATGAGTTCTGTGCATGCACATACCCTGATAAATGGAACCATGCCTCATCAGCATAGAAAACATAGTCCAAAATATCGTCAGAATTGTCCACTAGAAACTGTTGAAACCATTGACAGTATTGAATTCGCTTTCCACAGTCTGTGGCCAATAACTTTTGAACCGCTTTCACTTTATATGAGATGAGACTGAGCTTCTTACGAACTACCTTGTGTGCAGTTGCAACACCGATGTTTTTCTGTTGTTTTTTTAAAAAAAAAAAGTATTTTCAGGGGATTTCCCCCCTTTCCCCCTCCATATGTATGCCAAATGTGCATAAATTATATATCGTCTGAATCTGTGATTCATTCTGTGTACAATGGTATATCGTTCATATCTCCAGGGCAAATAGTCTCTGAGCTAAAGTCATTTCAAGGTACTGCTGCATTTTGAAGCTTGAATCAGTGGCATGCCGACCATTCCTTTTGGGGGTACAACTCAAGTTACATTGGTCATATGATGATAATGCAAATATTTTTGTGTTCCTTACATGTCAGCGATCATTTCCATGTGCATGTCGACACTGTCATGTACTTTTTCTTGGGGGGAGGGTGGGGGAACCAAATTTTTTTTCCCGAAATTTTCGAATTTTGAGAGTTAGCCCCCTCCCCCTTCACATATACGCCGAATTTGCATAAATTTCATATAGTCTGAATCTCTGGTTCATTCCGCGTACAACGGTATATCACCCATCTCTCTAGGGCAATTAGTCTCCGATCTACACTCATTTAATTGAAACTCTGCATTTTGCTCAAAATCGGCTCGGGACAGAGAGGCTTACATGTGAAAATGGCCTTGGGACTCAAAAGGTTAAATTCCAACCCATGATGTGCCTCCACCAAGTATTGATCCTGGGATCCTTTGATTTCAAGAATAGAATATAGTTGTTCTAGCAGGCATGTTTCGGCCTTGTGACCCGTACTTACAACCAGCCCTTGTCAGAGATACAATGAATCAATAAGAACTTTAAAAAAAAGATACAGAGGAAAAACATAATGAATCATGATAATACAAAAAAGATAATATGGAGATTATACAATGGTAGAATAATAGATTGAAGTGATTAGTATGTGCACTGTGAAGTAAAGATGTGTAATAGGTCATTAGTAGTGCATTGTATGTGTGTGTGTGCAGGTTGGAATGGGGTGATAGGTCTTGGCATCTGCATTTTTTACTTGGTTCATATATATTTAAAATTCTTTTTATCAATGCATCCGATTAATTAGACGTAAGCGAGTTACTAACTCTGCCACCATCTAGTGATGGATTGAACAACCACCGAAATGAAGTAAGTTTCGCTGAAAAGTTAGTAATTCTCTTATGTCTAATTATTCTCCAAACATGAATGAATGAAGAGGGTTAATGAGTCTTTCATACAAGTATTAACATTTTTGTATCCTTCAGGTTGTCATGGAAACAGTTCCATTGGTTCTCGATGGCCATTCCCAAGATGTTGAATGCTTGGTGAGTGATGGCACCATAATTGTAAGCTCCTGCCTTGGTGGACAGATTCGAGTGTGGGATGGAAGTTCTGGAGAACTCTGTGCCAAAATAGACAGGAAAAGGTGAGTTGTAGTCAACTGCAGATTGGGGCAGACTACTCAATGCTTTATTGGTATCAGATGAAGGCATATAGGTTTATTGGTACAAATTCTGATAACTTTACAAATCCAGTATTTATAACTATGCTAAATTCTGCCATTTTAACTTTACAAATCCAGTATTTATAACTATGCTAAATTCTGCCATTTTAACATTTTAATGAATTTAAAGATATAATCCAGACACCCTAGTTTGTAGTGTGAAAGTAAATCCAGTGGAGTCACCTGGCGACATACGTTAGTTAAGAAAGTAAATGAACCATTCAGGCTCCTCATGGAGTATAGTAGAACCTCAGTTCTACATTTTTCTGAAGATCAAGGCAAAAAATTTAGCTAATTTTTCTTGTATGTACTCATTGCTTGCATTGTAGAATTATATTCCTGTAGTTTACGGTTATTACAAGCATAAGAAAACAGTTTTTCGTTGTGAAATTTCAGGAGAACACACGCTCCCTTCATCAGACATTTATTTTCATTTTGACTAAAGATACAGTTATAACAATGATTTTTTAAACAAAAAGAATCCCTTATATAATGGATGTTGTCAATGTTACATTGTTGTAATATAGCAACCTAACTGTGAAAAGAAGCAATCTGTTTTATTTAGTCCAGCAGCAACACTTCCTTGTTTAGCAAGTAGTTCCAGGTTATAAACGTCGGTGCTCGTGTGTTGAAAGGAAGCTGATGATGAATGACTTACTGGTTTTTCTACAATTAAAATTCCCAATTGGTGTAGCATGTTAAGATTACATGATTAACCAAATAAATGTCTGATGAAGGGAGTGTGTGTTCTCCTGAAACGTCACAACGAAAAACTGTTTTCTTATGCTTGTAATAACTGTAAACTACAGGAATATAAAAAATTTAGATGTTGAAAAATATAAAATTTGGGAAAATTTTGTAACATTTTGCCTTATTTGTATCGTAAGAAGGAGCAGATTACATTCTGTTGTGGACACACTGTGAAAGATAACAAACTGACATTCTTTTACAATTTGGCATACACAGGAGGTGTAATATGTAGATTCGAGTCCGTTCCAGGACTGTAACCTGTTTCTGGCATTCCATGTCTTTTCTCTACCTACTGAGCGTCGTCGCCTTGTAATCAAAGTGTCCCGGGTTTGATACCCGGTGGAGGCACATAGTGGTTCGGATCCCACTTTAAACTGTAGGTCCAGTCCCGATTAGCCTTACTGTGCATAAAGTGGACTTAAAATACCAAATCAATCAATCAATCAATCTACCTACTGAGCCTAGACTCATCCAGTGCGATAACACTAACAGACAATTCAACTTAGGTAAAACAGCAAGAACAAAAAATCAGGCAAAGCCAAGGCTGGCTTTATAGCTCAGTTGATAGAGCAGTGGCACGATATGCCAGGGACGCAGGTAATAGTTCTGGTTGAGCCTTCATGGAAATTCTACATGGCTAATCCCAGCACACACACAACTTCTCCTGTTCCTTTTGCCACCTCCAGTGCTACCATGCTGCACCCAGTGGAAATTCTACACAGGTTATTAAATCTCAGATTCTTACTATATTCTGTGACACAAAGGACATGTTTGTATCTTTAATCTGTTCCTTCTTTTTGAAAAACCCTGTATAATACAGGAAAATGTAAAATCTGGGAATTACAATACGAGTTTCCACTGCATTTATCAGATTGGTAGATTATATAACTGTACTTCATTGAAATCTGGAAATATTTCATGAGCACTCATGAACCGATAATTTCTGCTTGTGGTATTAAGTTTTTTTACTTGCTTTCTACCAAGATGTCTGTGGAAGGAGCATAGATTGGAGAATGTAAGAAGAGGAGAAGATTGGAACACCGTGGAAAGAGAGGAGTGGTGGAAGACCAGAAAAAGATGTAGAGGCTTTACTTTTATGCCGACCCAGCCAGAGGGAGGAAACTGCAAAGGATGATGATGACTTGCTGGACGTGTGTGTTATACTCTGTCCTGGGAATCTATAGAGCGAGTGAATGAAAACATGTCTCTGCGCAAGTAGTAACTCGAGAGGGCTCAACAAATGAATGGCTGAGAGGGAATGGGATTGCATGGAGGGAAAAAGTAACTGCCAGCTGTTTGCAGCAGAGTGTACTGCTTCACTCTTCCCATTGGCTTTCTTCCCTTCTCTACCATTAACCATGGCACAGCTCCAGAGATTCCAGACGTAGAGTATAGCAATAATTAGATTGTGATCTCTTAGCCAGTTACATATATTGAAGTGATGGTCAAGTTTTGTGCAATTTAGAGAAAACATGAATGCTGATTTCTGCATGCTTAATTGTTGTTTTTCAGATACTTTACATCACAGTCGGCCAGTCATCCAGATGATATTGACCCCTGCGAAGAGCCATTGTCGGACTATGAGTCTGGATCCCCACCGTCGCAGGGAGAATTGGGGGATGGAGGGAGAATGCACCCTTTTCTGGATGCAGAAGGGGGAGCAAGAACTTTGTATAACAGGAGCAACAACATGAGGTAGTAAGCTCTTAGCTGTTTATTTCACGATTTATAGAAATGTTTAATTATAACAAATTGGGTATGTTCTGGAGTTTTGTTTTTACTGGGTAATATTTAAGTAACAAGTTCAATGACTGGTGGTGTAAGTGACTGACATAATGAATCATGATCAGAATGAGCCAGTACGGAAGCTGATGTATCAGTATCAGCCAATATTGGTGCTATCAGTAATGGAAAGAATCGTTTGGATTTTATTTTAATGGCTCAAATTTTATGGCATTCTGGTTTTTTACGAAGTCTAATTATCCTGGAAATTATGCAAAATTTGAAATTTCCATTTATTTTGCACCAATATTGCGTGAAAAACTATTTTGTGGTTAGATAACAGATATTTTAATATTCTGACGTAATTCTTGAACATTTTGTAGCAAAACTGGTAAATTGATGCTTGTTATTGGAGTGGATTACTGGCCCACTAATATTAGTCAATGTCCCGCACAATGCTACAAGCTTAGCTCCAGCTGCCAACTGTCTTTGTCTCTGGTGTCAGTTAACTGAACAGGAATATGTTCACATTGCAGCAGGGTAGCATCTTATGCCATGCACTGTATTCGCAGATTGTCACATGAGATAATAATAATGTTAAAATGGCCACCATTTAATCAAGATGTCAATACGACTTGGTGACAATGCATTAGGTGGTCAACCTTCAATCTCTTGTTCGAGGCATGGATGCTCTTTGTACGTGTTCCTTGTTAAAACATCAATTTCATCATATCATCACTCATCTTCATCGTTGCAATTATCCAAAAGTGGCAGAAAAGCGACGCTAAATAACAACTTTCCTGATACTGGTACATTTATACGAGGTGCATGTCAGAAAAAAAGGGCCGATATTTTTAAAAAACAAGAAAATGATAGGAGAAGAAATTTATTGTGATTGATAAACAAGTACATACCTTGGTTATTTTTCGATGTAGTCACCATTAACCTCCAGACATATCTGATAGCGTGGCACAAGCTTCCGTATACCCTCTGCGTAAAAATCTGCCTCCTGAGAGTGCAGCCAGTCCAGAACTGATGTCAGCACGTCACTGTCGTTGAAACGCTTCGATGCAAGCCACTTTTTCAGGTGAAGAAAAAGAAAGAAATCGCTGGGGGCAAGGTCGGGGCTGTAAGGGGGATGATTGAAAAGTTTCCATCGAAATCTTTGAATTGTCTCAACAGTACGAGCAGCTGTCTGTGGGCTGACATTGTCATGGATCAGAAAAATTCCAGAGCGTATCATTCCTCTGCCGAATTTGGATGGCACGTCTCAGATTATTCAGTGTTTCGCAATACACCTCTGCTGTAATTGTTTGTCCTGGTTCCAAGAATTCCACAAAAATCACACCCTTTTGGTCCCAAAACACTGTTGTCTTGATTTTGTGAACTGATGATGTTTGTTTGAATTTCTTCGCTTTATGAGAACCAGAGTGCCGCCATTGCATTGACGGCTGCTTCGACTCCCCAGTGGCGTACGATATCCACGTTTCATTCCCCGTCACTATGTTCGAAAAGAGGTCATCCCCATCCTCTCCCCAGCGGGTCAAAAAATCATGTGCAGCTGTCCTTCTTTGCTCTTTGTGAGCATCTGTCATCATTTTTGGTACCCACCTCGCACACAGTTTGTGATACCCCAGGTTGTCAGTCACAATTCGATGCACTGTTTTCGCAGACATTTCTGGAAACTCTTTGGCGAGTTCAGATATTGTGAACCGGCGATTGGAACGCACTTTCTCGTTACTGTGTTCCACCAGATCGTCTGTCTGTACACTTTGGCTTCTGCTATGCTCTTCGTCATGGACATTTGAACGCCCTTCCTGAAACTCTCTGCACCATTGCCTGACCTTCCCTTCACTCATCACTGTCGGCCCATAAATGGTACACAATTCCCGATGGATGTCAGCTGCATTCTGTCCTTTGGCGTTCAGAAATCGTATGACAGATCTCACTTCACATTTGGCGGGATTTTGTATTACGGCAGCCATTTCACCTTACTGCTACTTGCACGTACGCAACCCCACTCTGACGATTCTCTCTCTGTTGCAAGCACAGAATACTAGGGCATGCTCCTGCGCATGCTCAACTTCATCAGTGTTGCCAACCCCACGTAAAAAAATATCGGCCCTTTTTTTGACATGTGCCTCGCTCGTATAAGAGTGTTTCATCTCTAAATAAAATGTACTTTCAAATAATTGCTTATTTTTTTAATTTCAATACCTTTGCAAAGTGTGACATGTAATTATTATTATTATTATTATTTTTGTTTCAGGTATTTGTTGAGGAAAGGAAGCATACAATTGCATGACACAGACCCAGGAATTAATATTCCAAATGTTATGCAGCAGCGACATGCTTTCCTAGCTGGGGGTGACGCAAGCTCCGTGGCATACTACAAGAAAACTGACGACGTCATGTGGAGTATGCCGGACTTAAGGCCAGTGATCAACACAAACTTCTCATCTTGCAAGCTACAGCCAGTGAACCAAAACTGCAAGAGGGGCTACGACTTCAGCCAGTTCAGGACACTGTACGATCAGCACAAGAAGTCGTTCGAGGAGGACGAGAACGAATTCGAGTGCGTTGACTTTCTCTCGAACTCCGGCATGGGAGTGGAGACTTACCCCGTGGGGTTGGATGCCCAGTGTGAGAATGAACTTGAAAGTCTGCGCCATAGTCCAGAGCATGCGGAACCCCATTCGCTGCAGTGGCACGGTGGCGGGTGCACTCCGGAAGGTGCAAAGCAGTGTTGCACCAACAATCTGGAGAACTCCCCAAATAGCCCAGGTGGTGCCGGATTCATGTACAGGGAGAGGCAGAAGACTGTGCCTCCGGTATGGTGCATGGATTGCCAGGATAATCTTCTTGCTCTGGGGTGCTCAAACGGAAGGATTGAATTCTGGGAAGGGACAACTGGGAAGTTCAAGGTAAGCTAAATATATATAATACAGTAAAAAACTTCTTACATCATGTGCCGGCAACATACTAGTGAAAAACAACACAAGGCACATGAACAGCATATTAGTAGTGTCAGTGGAATGACAACCGTTTCTTCTTTACCATCTCTCAATCAGCCCTGATGATGACTCAGAGATGGAGTCGAAAGCTTGGACAAACTTTAAAGTGTCTTTTATTGTGCTGTTTGTATGTTTTGTGTTATTTTTAACTATTAAATAAATATTTCTTAAAAATCTTTTATGGATTTTGAATGCAAACACGCTCATAGTAGAATTCATAACTAAATTTTACTTGTAGGAACCAAATTACTAAGTTTTAACATATTTTAGATGTCTTTGTCAAATCACTTCATTAATTCATTCTATCAAACAGAATGAAATGTAAATATCAGTTACAACAAATAATCGGAAACAACGGATTAAACAATCCAGTAGAAACTGCACGTAACAATAATACATTTGAATTTAGGTAACTTGATGACACTATAAAATAAACAGTATTTGCACTGACCTGGGGACGATTGTTAGTACATACAGTCCGGAGTAAATTACCCTTCTTAAAGATTTATTGAAAAAGTGCTAAAATTCCTACATCTTAGCTTTCATTGTGTATTGCCAATTGATTTTGACCATCCCCTGTTGTGTCTGCCAGAAAGGAACTTAAATTATAGTAATTTTAGGTTGGTTGTAACAATTCCATGACTATGGACATTTTCTCATGGACATACAAGCCTAGAGTACAAATTTTCCACATACAGTAGAACCTCGATTTTATGTTTCTCAGGGGAACGGGCTGAAAAAACTTGAAATATAGGAAAATGTAAAACCGAGGATGAATTATCATCATGATTGAATGTATAAAAAAAGATTCAAAATTAATGAAAATAGGATATTGACACTAAAAATTGGTATCTGTTATTGTTTGCAAATTAAGTTAGAACTGATATCATGGTGTAATGTGCTAAATGCAGTGAAGTATTGCTTTGTAGAGTTCCATATTTCCATGTTGCCCATTTTGTAGTTGTTGGTTTAATTTTGAAGGACCTCTGCATTCATTAACACAGGTTTTGGTATTGAGATGCCAAATGTTAAATATTAGGCCAAGTTCTTTCAAAATTAATCAGAGAACTACAAAAATACCAATGTGGAAATACAGAAATGTACCTTACAATTGGTGTGTTTCAATTTGATATTAAAAATATCAGCCAACAACAATACAGCTCAACCCAGCTTATAACCAACCACATACGGTGGAACCCAGATTTTAACATTCCCCAGTTTTTATATTTTTCCCGCATTATACATTCTATCTTGATGGTCCCAACATAGCAAAATGCAATAAAATCTTCCTCGATTTTACATTTTCCTGCATTTTAAGTTCTTTCAACTTGGTCCCTTGGTTGAAGTTCCGCTGTATTTAGCTGGTAGACCATTAAAGTGTGGAAAATTTTGAGAAAATCGTAAACTTGAGCAGTGTCTGCCTTTTTTGAACTATGCATTTTATTCAGGAACGTATGGGATGCATACGGAGTTTATTTTTCTTTGTTTCAGTGCATGTTTGAGGATGGAAATAACATTGGGATTACAAGTTTGAAAGTTATTGGCAACAGAGTGGTGGCTGCCAAGCTGAGTGGTTGCGTTGACTTCTTTGAGCTGGAAAGTTACAGGCGAGGAAAGCAAATGGACTGGGGCTTTACATCGTATAAAAGAAGTAAGTACATGCAATATGGGACCATGTGCAGGAAGGAATGATGTGGTATCTTCAGTTACCGTACATCATTACAACTCCATGTTTTTTTCACTTTCAGACACTGGATTCATATGCCTTCTAGTCACTTAAGATGGAAATGTGATGTTTGTAAAACATCTGATGTGCTTTTTAAGTATGGCTGAATCGATACCGATGTTGATGTATCGGTATCAGAAAATTTTTGTACCGACCGACCAATACTTTTCCGACACTTTGGCCTTTCACGGCCTACGCAAAAAGGATCACTTTCATGGAATTTAATTAACCTGGAAATTGTGCAAAATTTTTATTTTGCACCACTTTTGTGTGAAAAAACTGAACTTTGTGATAAACATAACATGTAATTTAATATTCTGATGTAATTCTTGAATATTTTAAAACAAAAATCTTAAAAGTTGTTTTATATAATTTTAGTGAATACTTACACATTAATATTAATCAGTAATTTGAACAACTTTTATTTCAATATTCGAGCATCGGTGGGAATCAGTGAGAGTGTCGGCATTGGTATCAGCTCAGCCCTAATTTTAAGTGATTTAGTGCTGTATACTAATTAAAGATACAATAAAAATATTGGTTATGTGTAATAAGATTTCCATTAAATTGAAAGTGATTTGTGCTAGAATTGCCACTGAGAATTTTCTCAAAAATTCAAAATAAAAAATAATAATTTGCAATCCTTGAAATAAAATTATTATTTTGTTTTTGGCACCCTATCAATGACAAATCAGTGTCTTCATTTTTTTCCTTTGTTTGAGGTTAAATTGTTGGTGCTGCTTGTAGTGGTTTTCCTATGACCTTTTGCTTCACATTTGAAAGCACTTTAACTCATTCTTTTTCAGAAGAGAAAATTGGCTCATTTTCAATACTAAACCCCCACACACATATTTCGTTTTAATTTGATTTGATTTAGTTTATTTTACTTTGCATTTTGTGCCTCTTTGCTAATTTGCGAAGATGGGGATTAGTGATGAAATTGATGAATGGACATTTCACAAACAACCAAGCCCGAGCGGAATTTGAACCTGAGACGCTTGGCATCGCAGCGCAATGTGCTAACCACTCGGCCACAGGATCCGGCATATTTAGTTTTAAAAAGTCAAATTTTTTCATCTTGTTGCTGGTAGAGCAATTTTTTTCCCTTGTCTTCACTGAAGTAAATGAGGTTTGACTCGTGACGCTACAATTAATAGTTTCAGAGACGATATAAAGTACAGAATATCAAATGTCATGCTGAAAACTGTTCCACATTTTGTCCAAATACCAGCAGAACAGCTCTGTATCATAAATGTGAAGTGATTTTGTTGCAGAAGTTTTTTTTAAATTTTTTTTGTAGTAGTAGTAGTAGTAATTAATCACAACTTCATCTCGCAGCTCATGTGAGGACGGGAAGCACGGGTTCACTGGAGTTGGAAACCTCTCGACCCTGGGATGAGGACATGCGCTGCATAAGGCTGGCCTCGACCAAAGCTCATCAGCAGCCAATCACAGTGTTGGACTCCGAAGGAGGCAGGGTTTTAACTGGGAGCCAGGATCACACACTGAAAGTAAGTGCTTCTGTTAATTATCCTAGCACGTTATTTATTATCTGGCTATTTTACACAGCAAATTTGCCAGACGATCATGAATTCTTTGAATTTTGAAAATTGTTTGAACTTCTTCCAGAATAATTTCTGCAAAATTCACATAACCACAGCTTTCAAATAATAAAAAAAACATAAGTCACTACTTATGTGTGGTTTCAACCTGTTGCCAGATAATTTCTCAGGGGTGTCCAAAAACCACATTAAAAGATATGAATGGTTTAAAAAGTTGCTCAAAGAATAAAAAACCTGGGATTAAACAAAACTGCACCTGCATTGTTGCCTTCAGCTATCTTTCATAAAAGATGCGTGCCACTATCTGCCATGCAGCACTGGCTCCAAAATCACTTTTTTTCACCCCAGGTCTTGTATCTTTTTAACCACTTTTTATTCCGTTTTATCCTTTAATGTGATTTTTGAACACTCCTGGGAAAAGATCTGTCAACGAGTTGGAAACATTGCAATTTTTAAAGGACTTGTACACCACTCGTAAATAGTGTGCCATGTTTCATTTAATATTTCTTCCACAAATCAATAACCCATTCATATTAACTCTTCATGATTATTTGAAGGATTAAGGATGAGTTGGAAAAAAAATTGTAGTAAGGTCATTATCCCATGCTTTGTCATTTGAACCAGTAGAAAAAGTTAATCATATACAGTGGAATCCCGATTTTATGTTATTCGATTTTACATTTTCCGACATTATACATTCAGTCTTGATGGTACCAACATAGCAAAATGTTACAAAAATATCCTTGATTTTACATTCTCCCATATTAAGTTTTTGTCAGCTCAGTCCACTGAAAAAAGATTCCACTGTATCTTGTTATAATAATTTTATTTTATATTTATTAATTATATTAATATGCCATTACAACAAGCTCAGTTTAATTCTTAAAGTACCGGGTGATCTGTTTGGCATGTTATATAAGTAAAGTGTTATATACCAGAAACAATTCAAATTTATTGACTGTTAATGGTACATACATGTGTAGGAGAGCCATAGTTTTTGTATCCCGGCACATTAGCACTCAACAGGTCCACCATTGCAGACACGGAACAGTTCAGACATGTTGCGCCATGTGGCGTGCAGCATTTCTGGAGTGATCTGTTGAAAAGCTGCTCTAATCTGCAATCACAGGTTGGCTTCAGTCTGTGGTTTTTGTGCATACCCCAATGACTTGACGTACCCCCACACAAAGAAATCTGGAGGCGTTAAGTCCAGGCTATTCACAGGCCATGGGATGGGTCCACCATGGCCACCCCAGCGATCGTTGAATATCCCATTAAGATGATCCCACACTATGAGAGCCCAATGTGGCAGAGCACCGACCTGTTGAAAGATAATGGTGTCCAGTATCCCAATTTTCCATACCATAAGACGTACTGAGCATGCTGTTGTGGCATGACCACCATCTTGTCTCTCATGCACGCATGCTTATACCGCCACGCGGTTGAAGTCTGCAAACCTCCGCTCACTCGAAACTTACGACCTTACTGCTTAGAGTACGGCAAACTGTTCAGAGATATGTACTATATGTCCAGAAAATAAATGCTCAGTTGATGGTGGCGTTGCAAGCAAAACTTCAAAGATGAAAAATTGTGAAGTGAAATGTGTGACTGAACATATCGTTCCCACCTCAAGTTTTTTTAAACGAAGATATTCTCTTTCCTGCGAGTTGCATTCGAATAATGTATTCCATAAGGATCTCCATGGGTGGCAGAAGGTACAAAAAGGTATCGGTCTGAAAAAACAACTACATCTGAAAGAAAATAAGCGAAAAGAAATTTGCGTCCAACAATTCGAAAACTTACATGATAAATAAGTAAATACCTACCAATTGAAGGTGTGGGTGAGTGGTTAGTGTTACGGCTTCTAAATAAATAATAAATAACCTATGACTCGACAGCCCTTGAAGGGCCTTGGCCTATCTCCCGACTGCCAGCCTCTCTCCCACAATCCTACATAGAGGGGTGGAGAACTTGAACCAGTAATGGGGTTACGCTACTCACTCATAGCTCTTCAATTTCCTCACGACGGTGTGTTGCTTTCGGTCCTATACACAGACCGAGAACCCAGGCAGACTTGAACCCATGCCGTCCTTCAGTCGGATTCTTATAAACAGCTACAGATTTTACAACACAATTGTAATGTTAAGATCTGGACTAAATCTGTCAACTCATATAATCTAATAGGTTCTTAGCTACTTTTAGTTTTAAAAATTGAAATTCTATCCATAACTCAACCAATATATATATATATATTTTTTTCAATAAAAGCTCGAATTTTTGACGTGGCTGCTAAGAATTTGCACATTAACGGTTCCACTGATTCTTGATCTTGCGTGATATGCAAAGCAAGAACTGGATGTCTCGTTCACATGCTTTTCCACATTTTGTAAAAAGTTTAATATCGAGTAGTTACTCTCAAACCCATCACATTTTTATTAAAAAATAACAGTGGTGCAGATATGTCTAATTAATTCCATCCTTGGTATACACTAGTTGGCACTGCACTGTAAAAGAAATCTGCCTTCGACGAGAGGCGAACCCAGGACCAATGGCATGTTGGGAAATTTTCATACCGACTTGACCACAATGTCACGTTCACAAAGCATTTCATTTGTCCACTTAAGCTTCTCGGCCATTCTATATAAAGTGAGCCTGGGTCATAATAAATGGAATTAATGATATTCCATTTTATTTTACAATTTCATTATCCACACAATTCATACTTTCTAAACCAAATAATAAAACATGTATTTATTTCTCTTTTTTCTGAAAAAAACATACTTGTAAGTGTGGCAACCTCGCATGCTTGCAAAATGTCAAATTTGCGCATTACATCTGGCAACATTTTCCAGCTGTCAATGAAAGTGATGATAAAAAACCAGCAACAACAAATAAACAAATTACTTTGCAACATAATTTCTGTGTTTTTTACTAAAAAAAGGAAAATATTTACGTTATTATCATATATGTAGTTGCAAGCTGTACTCACGTCGCACCCGAAACCCGAAACATTAATATGTTTTAATAACTTTGAATATTCTAACCTCAAAATGTCATGCTTGTATTTCTTCTAAATATATTTAAAAACTAAACTTTTTGCATCATTTTTGTTCACAATTGTTTGGTGTTTGTATATTTTTTTGGTTGTTTCGAGTGTGACATACCTCTGGTTGCAGGCGCGAATGACTTTGGTTTCGGGTGCGAAATTATGTTTTGGCAATGTTTTTGAGTTGTTTTTTTTAAAATAGAATTTTATTTAAAATCTAGCGTTGTGATATATTTGTACAATTTCGAAACTAATTAATTATGGATGACATACAATCAGCACACTGGAGCCATCAACAGGTAACAGTTTTCACAGTAGCATCGTGGCTAGCAGAGAACACTGAAAGATTATTTTCGATAATCAGCAATGACTTAACTCATAATAATACTCAGTATGAGTATTTATTCGGGAAATAACAAAAGCATTGAAAAATGAGTTCTCTCATTTGCGAAACCTATACATTTTCTCTGATGGATGTGCCACCCAGTTTAAAAATAGATATACTCTTTCTAATCTTTGCTACATGGAAGAAGATTTTGAAATAAAGGCCCAGTGGATTTTTTTTTTGCCATGTTTTTGCGTATTAAAACTCAAAGTTTGGTTAGAGGTAAAGTCAAGACGTGCAAACGTGAACACAGCTGAAGAGTTTTACAATTGTGCGAAAATGTGCATTTCTTGAATAAATATTAAATACATGCCAATAGAAGAAATTTCGAAGTTTGAAGAAATGTTGACGTCAAGGTGGGAAAGTATCGAACCCATACCCAATCTGCAATCGAGTCATTTTTTTGAGCCCACAAGTTTCACCAAAATCAGATATGGACGAACCGGTAATTCAGAATTCAAGGATTTCATGATCAGGAATTCAAGAGTTGAATACATTACCATCAGTCTCTAGCTCATCCCTACCTAGACTGAGATATAATGATGTTTACTCAGACTTGGATACAAGTTTTGAAAGTGATGAGCGACGTGACCAAGACATAATTGAGGTAAATGCCCAAAATGTTAAGGAAGGTTCTTACCTCCTTGTGGATTGGGAAGCTTCGTGATCTCTGTCTGAGCCCACAAACACACAGTGAACTCGAAAGTTGTCTCAGCAGTATGACGTCATACTTGATTGTTTTGCAGCAGGGTGCCTAAGAATTTGTAAAGGAGGTATAAGGTATATGCAGTGGAATATCAAGGGGTGGGCAAAGTGGGCGACCGCCTTGGGCCTCGCGTCTCATGGGATTGATACAAAAATGTATTAAATAGAAGTGAGGGGAAAAAAGATGGAACAGGCTAATTTTTGTAGGCAATAAAATGAAAACATTCTGGCTTTAACTTCTAGTTAAACGTTATAATATGTCAAATCAGGGGCCTAACATACAGGCTCTAAGCCTAAGGAAGCCCGGAAAAATTAAAAATTATCATCATATTTCTCATGTGTAACATTTTTGCAAAAATTCATGATATCTTGCGTGGACATTTTTACCCATTTATTCAGTTCTCGAATAAAAAGCAATTCGTCTTGTCTTTTCTTCTTTCTCTCAACCTTCCACTCCCGATTTTAATATGTTAACAAATAAAACACCTCCAACTGCCACGAAGCAAGTGCGAGGCACTTAAATGCTTGGGTGGTTTGCAACTCAAGAAGGCAATGGAAAATATAAGCAGTTCTTACTTCCTATAACTTCATATTTCAGCTCCCGGAAAACAAAGAAAGACATTATTAGAGCGAGTGAAATTATTAAATATAATTTTCTTCAATAATTTATTTATATACGTAGGTATATATGATAATTTGCTGACGTATCTCTGAAGATTTTGTATAGTGTCACTCACATCGAGGTTTCAAATTTAAAAACAGTTTGGGGACTCGTATTCTCATCTTTCCCAGGACCTTGTAATATGTTGCTACGCCACTGGGTATATGGGTTGTCATTGTTCTATTTTATTTAAAAACAATGAACTCATATTTTACCTCACAGTGGGCCTCAAAGGGTTAAGATTTTCACCAATATCTCTCTGTCCACCCTATTGCCTCCTGTTAGAAGTAATTTAGTATTGGAGAAACTACACGAAAAACACATCCTAAGTGGCATCGATGAGAAATTAGATTTATCGTATTAGCCTTATAAATGTCGACAATACACTAATTCTACTTAATAAAATAAAATCGGCTCTAAAAGAGATTCGAACCTGCGATCTTCAGACAACTGGGCCAGGCCTTTACCACTTCCCCACTTTACCACTCCAAGGAACTAACTCGAAATTTTGTTGTAAGGATCATCAGCAATCTTGCAAACTTTGTTAACATACAGTAGTTTATTTTTACAAGCTGGAATAGACTTAAAGCCTGCAACTCAGAACTAGACTTCTGTGGCAACTTATTCTCTCACGTCTACATTACTGTGTACTGTGACAAAACTCACGTATTGTAAATGTAAAGGGGCATTGTTACATGTTGCAATTAATTTCTCATACCATCGTTAGTTCCAGATTTGGCCACAGCCATTGAGCATTTAGTTTCTGGACATATAGTACATTAACCTTGTGTGTATAACACTTCACTTTTATGATCCCAAATGGATCACCCGGTATTTGTTGTTGTTATTATTATTTAATCTTGAAACATTTGAAATTAACGTTTTAGAATTTTTTAAACCTAAATTTAGAATTGTACTTCTAATAGTTGTGAATTATTTTGTTCCTCCAAAAATAAGAAAATCATTGTACACAATAAAATTGGCCTACCTGATGACATAGTACATACCACTATGTAAATAGTGGTAACGTTGTTGCCTTGAAATCAAGGATCTCAGGTTCGATACCCAGTGGAGGCACATAGTGATTTGGATACCACTTTAAACTCTAGGTAATGTCCTGATTAGCCCATCTGTGCATAAAGCAGAGTTAATACAATACTCAACATCTTAAAATGAGGGGTTCAGAGCAAAAGTTGCATAACTCCATTCAAGAGAGTTTTGACTTCTAGCACTGAAATATTGATGCTTCATAGTTCTAAGTTATACATGTAACTCAATTCTCAATTTCCATGAAAAGTGGTTGTGCCACTTGTCTGAACCCCTCAAATGTTGGGTTTGTAACCTTTAAAAAAGAAGTTATTATTCAGTTTGACCTTACACGTGTACTTTCAGGTGTTCAGGTTGGAGGACCAACTTCCGCTGTATACACTGCATGGCCATTGTGGACCAATCACATCACTCTTCATTGACAAGATCTCACCCATGATGTCAGGAAGTGGAAGTCAAGATGGCATGCTTTGTGTTTGGGACCTGCTTACTGGTACGTTTGGTATTTACAAACATTTTAAGCTTTAATTGATGGAGCCTCACGCGAGGGTAAACCCTCTGCGGAAGGGACCTTCTCAAGCATGCAGTTTTTAGACTTGCCGCGAAGTACAGAAGAAATCATAGCTCGTAATTGTTAGAGAGAGATGGAATCTGTTTTGTTTTCCATCTTAAAAAACAGGGCTTTTAACTTAGGTAAAATGTATACATTATGCCTGCCAACAAAGAAGAATATATATATATTTTTTTATTGGTATACAAACAGGTCCTCTGTGGCCCGCCACAATAGACAGAAGTGAATAAAGAAATGTAGTATATAGCAGTGGAACGTTCCTACAACCATGCAAAGTTCTGTTGAAAACAGGTTAATACTTCTTGTGCACAATAATAATAATAACCATGTATAAGAGCGACAGTGTCTCTAGCGTATGGAAAAAATTCTGGAATTTCGATAGTAACAATGGATATATTCTTTTGTAATTTGAGAAAAAACAGAACTGAAATATTGTGTGTGTAGTTTTCAAGAAATAACGTGTTAATTGCTGCCACATGGTTTGGGCAAATTTCGAACTTTGGGCCTTTGCCTCCACGTACCTCCTGGACCCCTAATTGTTGCACATCGTTAAATTGTTGCTTTTGTGCATTAATGTAAATTTGAAAATTTTCAGAAATAAAGTAGTGGTTCTGGAGTGATAGCTCTTTCTATAAATCTATCCCATAGTACTGAGGGAGAAACAAATGACTTTTTCAAACTTCACTTGTTAATAATAGTAACAATGGATATATTTTTTTGTTATTCAAGTATGTCATACCTTCATATGTATACTAGTGTGCAAAAAAGACAGAACTGAAATATTGTGTGTAGTTTTCAAGAAATGGCACATTAATTGCTGCCACATGGTTGGATATACCGTAGTTCTTCGAATCTAAGGCGCACCTGAATTTTCACCTCATTTTTTCAGAAAAGATAAATTCTTCGAATTTAAGGTGCAGGAATTTGCACAAATACGTTCATATTTTAACCTTTGCGGTGTTTATTTAAACATTTATAGGGTACATGTTTATTTGTGTACAAATACCTATACGGTACTTTACCTTGCAACATCGGTAACTTCTGTTTTTACAATTTTTTTGTCAATCAGTCGCTTCACTTTCAGCGTCACTTTCACGATCAGCAGAAGAATCCATTGCAGGGCTCAGGTCAGAATCAGGTTCACTTGTATCCTCTCACAACAGGTTGTCCTCTGATCCATAGAGAGCATTGGTCAGGCATCATTTCTTGAAATATTTTATTATGATATTAGCAGAGACCTCTTCCTAGGCATCGGAAATCCAGTGAGCAATCGTGAAAGTAGATGCCCTTTTGATCTTCCCTGAAGGTGTGAGGATGTGGTCTTCAGATGTCAACCAAGCTTCGTACTGCTTACGCACATTAGCTTTGAATGGTTTGTTGACACATCCGTGATGTGGCCCTTAAATGAATCCAGAACAAGCATGCTTCGTTTACAGAGAAGAACTCCAGGTCGTCTTTTCCACACACTTTTCACCCAGTCTTTCATAAGTTCCTCTGTAACCCAAGCATTTTTTTGTGCACAGATGAATACATCATTTGAGAACACCTCGTTGTTTGGTATTGTTTTTCTGTTCAGCACAATGTATGGCGGTAGCTTATGGCCGTCACTGGTGACACAATGTAAAACAGTGACTCTCAGTTTCTCATATCCAGTTGTTTTAATATGGACCTCACGGACACCTCTCTCATTAATTGTGTAATTTCGTGGCATGTCGAAATACACCGGTGTTTCATCTGCATTGCCTATCTGTCCCAGACTGTAATTGTCCAATTTTCTTAACTTAAAAACATGATGTTGGAAGTTAACGAGCTTAATCTTCAAAATCAGCTGCTAATTTCTGACAAATTGTTCTCATTCGCAGAGCTAGCTCAGTTCTCCTCATAAATTTGTCACACCAACCACGACTTGCTGTAAAGTCTGCACGGGGAATGCCACGTGTTCTTGCAACATCCAAAGCTTTAAGTGATAACGACTCACGAGTTACGAGCAAACCTGCTAATCTTTGCTCCCTCACGAACTTCAGAACAGCCTCTTCAACTTCGGGATGTCGACCTTCTTTTGGTCCAGAGAATGACTTTCTCGTTGTTATGCAGCTAAATAACTGTAGTCACTGATTTCTCCAACGACGAATGCACACTTCACTAACAGTAAATCTTTGTCCAGCTGCATGGTTTCCAAACTTCTCTGCACACTGAATAACTTTACGTTTAAATGCTGCATTGTATGAGTGGCGCTTTTGCTTCTCCATACCTTACTACAAGTGCGTCCCATCAACGAAACCTGACTACCGGTATGTACTGGGAAACATCAAGATTCTATCTCCCGCACTTTCCCAATTACGAAACTGATAACAATTGAATGACTATTTGTTGTAAAATGTTCATTGTTGTCGTAACACAGCAGATTTAAAGGGGAAAAATTTTGTTGAGCATTTTCTTATCAGGAAAACGAAATGTTGATTGTTGTATTGCAGCTACCAGTAATTTTAAGGAAAGTTGAGGAAAAAATAGTTTCTCTTTCTAACTACCGGTATTAGAGTCTGCAGTAGATTCTATGTTGTACGTGCATGAAATACGTACATTGTAGTATATACATCGCGTGGAAGACGCCATCGAATCTAAGGCGCACCTGAATTTTGGACATCTAAACTGTGACAAAGACCTGCACCTTAGATTCGACGAACTACGGTATATACCCCATCCATCCTCCACAGAAATACCTGTGTGGGATATAAATATTTGCAAAATATCAGCTGCCATGTTTATTACAGTTTAATGATAATGACACTATTTACGGTTGAACATGATTAATATTTTGTATATTTTCTACACAAAATCTTTGCTATTTTTTTGTCTATGTAAATAATTGAATTTTAAATCAAGATAAATTTAAGTTTACATATTACATTTCCTTTCATATGAGCGTTACCCCAACAGTATATATATTTTGTTTCCTTTCTTTTCCTTACTTAGAACCTAATAAACACCGTTACATGATTACGAGATTAATGTACTTTGCCAAAAGTGATTCTGATATGTGCAAAATCCTTATATACATTATTCTGTAAATTATTTCTTTAAAGTGAATTAAATCAGTGATTTAAAAAATATATTTAAATCAATCCACCTTGCCTGGCATCGTAGCATGCTGTGATAACTACTTTGCCATGGAGGTCAGCGACACATCCAGCTTGTCGTGTTGATTTGGCTTGCATTTATTTCTGAAGCTTGGTTTCCGAGAGACACGAGTAACCTCTGGCTTTGGTCTGAAAGTTCCCTACAATGTCAATGTTGAGGCAATAAATCAGCATGTAAATTACATTCATGTGCCATGGGGAGGAAACAAACACTGGACAAGAAAAAAGAAATAAAAAAAAACACACACACACACACAGTAAATGTCTTAAGTAGGTATTTTTTTCTCAAAGCCAAAACCTATTCCAGTCACCTGGTTACAATCAGCTTCTTCGCAGAACATTTGCAGTTTTTTTGGATTGATAGAATACCAGTTACTGGTATTTGAAATACCAATAGTGCTATTTTCCCAATGTCTATTGACGAATTGTATTTAATATTTGCAGGTGCTTGCATGTACAGCATCCAGGCTCATGATGGAAGCGTCATAGCCCTCACCTACTCTGCCAGTTACGTAATCAGTCTTGGGATGGATGAGAAGCTGTGTGTATGGGAGAGGTTCCAAGGTCACCTGCTGAATACAATACAAGTGGTATGCTCTTCATGTATTTTTAACTGATATCTATAATATTTTTGGTAATTGGAAACCATTTGTAGAGATAAGTACAATGATTTAAGTTGGTGCTGTGACGATAACACTTTGAACCAATATCCATACCGAAGCCGATAGTCTTAGCCATTCCCACTGATAGATGCCAGGTAAAGATGGTAAAGTTTACCGTGCATATAGCACCATGTCATGAAGGCCCATTTGGTGGAAGGGGGTAGTAGGGCCTCACACTTTCTCGATCTTGACCATTAGGATGTAATGTGATCAGCACCATGCTCTAGCCATCTTTATTCCCCCAGGGTTGCCCCCAGGTATCCATTGATTTGAGGCTGAGCTGCTTTAACCAGGGACAATGCCAGAAAAATTCCGACCTTAAATCACACACCCTGGGAATAGAGCGTCTCCTGCGTGGTAGTCAAGATGCCCTGCCAACTAGACCACCGCGGCTCTCACTGATAGATACCAATGCTTCAAGATTGTCACAATTAAAAGTTGTTCAAAATATTGATTAATTTTGTGAGAGACTTGGTGGATACAGAGCACACTTAGACTAAATCGTTATTTTTTCCTCGTAACTTAAACAGACATCTGGGTATGTTGATTATTCACATAGTTTCAGAAGTATGAGACTGTCATTTATTAAAAATTCATGCTTTCATATTAAAAGCAGTTTTATGGGCTATTTTTATTTTTACTTTTACTTTTACTTTTGATAAACTCACAAGCCCTATTACAGGTATGCAGAGGCAAGGTGTCCGGTCATCGGGAGATGCTGCGAATAACAAAGCAAAATAATAAAAATATTGCTTTTTAAATATTTTAGAGAAGTAAAAAATAAGTCAGAATATTCACATATTTGAGTGAAATTTGTCAAGTGATACGATGAGAAACAGCTAGAAATATGCAAGAGATTCGCTAAGTTTAGCACATCGAAAGGAGAGCCCAGTCCTCCCCCCCCCCCCCTTTTCCTGTCGTGTCCAACCTTCCCGCTACGTTTCCTGTTGACTGCAATGGTGTCAGGCAGGCCAGGTCATCGCAGCAGGTCTGCGAATCCAAGGTCCTTCAACCGCTTTTCCCCCGCTCTTGAAGGTCTGGTGATACGAGACCTTTTTTTTTCAGCCCCCTTGTGTACAAACACAGCAGGGTTTTTGTAACGTCATCAAAGTGAAACTTCTCAGAATGTCCAGCACTGTAAAGCATGCAACGTTTTTTTTTTTTTTAAGAGAAAAACATATTGAAGAGCATCGGAACGCAACTTACACAGAATACACGAAAGTAATGGTGCATAGAAAAAAACATATAAGTAAGCAAGAGCACAAATTTCCCCACGTTTAGTGCTAGAAAGAACCGGGGAAAAAAAAGCAGTTCTGGATCCATTATATTTACTTCATAATATTTCTCCTTTTAATTTTTTTGGATCCTGCGGTTCAAATATCAATTTCGGAAAAAAATATTCTTGCTTTACAAAACATGAAGTGCTTCCTGTTGTTTTGTGTTTACTATGCTTACAAATGACAAGACTGATCAAGATTTTTGTTCTCGAGGTGATAGACATAACAGTTGGGCTGAAAAGTTCATAGGCTGACTCATAGATGGCGTTACTAGAATTAAATCCATGTGATTTTTACTTAGTACTAACCTTCAAAAGATACGTGTATAAATTTCACAGCTGCCGGATAATTAGTTCGTGAGATATAGCATTGTGAGTGAAGCAGCTTTTGTTATTGTGAAAAAATGGATAAAAAATAATTTCGTGTGTTAATAAAGCATTGCTTTTTGGCGAAAAAAAAATACTGTTGAAGCCAAGGCTTGGCTTGATAAACATTATTCGGACTCTGAACCAGAAAAATCAACCGTTGAGAAGTGGTTTGATAAATTTAAACGAGGCGAAATGAGCATCGAAGACGATGCACGCAGTGGACGCCCCAAAGAGACTGTTACCGACGAAAACATCAAAAAAGTCCACAAAATAATTTTAAATTATCGTAAAGTGAAGTTGATCGAGATTAGCTGAGACTTTAAAAATATCAAAGGAACGTGTTGGACATATTGTGCATGAATATTTGAACATGCGAAAGCTGTGTGCAAAATGGGTGCCGCGCGTGCTCACAATCGATCAAAAGCAACAACGTTTTGATGATTCGGAGCAATGTTTAGTGATATTCAACCGTAATAAACACGAATTTTTCCGTCAATATATTACAATGGATGAAACATGGCTCCATAACTACACTCCAGAGTCCAATCGACAGTCAGCCGAGTGGACTGCACGTGATGAACCGAATCCAAAGCGTGGAAAGACGCAACAGTCGGCTGGCAAGGTTATGGCATCAGTATTCTGGGATGCGCATGGTATTATATTCATCGATTACCTCAAAAAGGGCCAGACCATCAACAGCGATTATTACATAGCGTTGTTGGAGCGTTTAAAGGATGAAATCACGAAAAAACGGCCCCATTTGAAGAAGAAAAAAGTGCTGTTTCATCAAGACAATGCACCGTGTCACAAATCAATGAAAACGATGGCAAAATTATATGAATTAGACTACGAATTGCTTCCCCATCCACCATATTTTCCAGATCTGGCCCCCCAGTGACTTTTTTCTGTTTGCAGACCTTAAAAGAATGCTCGCTGGAAAGAAATTTAGCACTGATGAAGAGGTAATCGCCGAAACTGAGGCCTATTTTGAGGCTATGAAAATGGCATCGAAAAATTGTATGACTGCTATAATCGTTGTATCGCCCTCAAAGACAACTATATTGAATAATAAAATCGAATTTTGTCAAAAAAATACTTTTTACTATGTTAGCCTACGAACTTTTCAGCCCAACTGTTACTTACTCAGACATAATCTTTTCCCTAACTATCTTACTTTCACACCAAATGTATCAGGATTCCACAAAATTTAAAACCTTAAATTTTATTACCCGGATTTCGGAGGCAATCCGAATTTCAGAGAGAGAGGTTTAACAATTTTTCCATTCCTTCGGGTAAAATTTATTAAGCAAGTTATGTCTTCCTTATTTTACGATCATATACTCCGTAGAAAAAAATTGATTTGGCCATCTCTACTTCACACGTCATGTAGGAACACTGTTATCATCATTATCGATGTAGGAATTCCCTCCCCCCTCACCCTGGTTGGAAGATTGACCCTGATGTTAGGCAAGTCTTGTGATGACTACGTAAAAATGTCATGCTTCGTCACTGCTATTATGATATATTGTGTGTCATATGTAGGGTTGTCAGACATCCTGTTTTTACAGATATGCTGGATTCTACAGTTTTTATTGCCTATACAATGGTGTTGTGACATAAATAGTACTGGTGTGCTTCAAAAACTGCATCACAATGACATAAATACTAGTAGCACTAGTGTATGCCAGGATTTTTTTATTTTTTTCGGAAGGGGCTGAAATTGTAAAGGTATGTTTTACATTAGGGGAACAATATTCACTATAAAATATTTTGTAATGACCTTTTTTAACCCTTTTTTAAAAACTTGTTCAAAGGCAAAAATTGTAATTGAGGTTCATTGTAAAGGGGGGGGGAGGTGCATTTAAAATTTTGGTTTTTCCAGTTCTTTATTACTTTCATTTGAAAATTTTAATTTTTTCAATTTTGGGAAAGGCTGTAGCCCCATCAGCTCCCCTTTCTTAGGTCAGCGACTATTAGTAAATAAGTTAAGCTACACAATATTGTGTCATAGTTGGCAACGTGACATTTATTGTTAACATCATCATCATGTATAACTAGTTATATACAGTTAACATACTTAAAACACTAAACAGCTGATTATGAATCTCCAGGAAGCTGCTACGAGGGTAATTCGGAAAGTAACTGCCGTTGTCATGTTGCACTAGTAGTAGTGGGCAGAACACAACCTTTGTTACATCATGCAATCTGTGATTCAGTAAGCTTCCAGCTATGCTAGTGAGAGCATCGTAGTGCCGCGTGTGTGCTGGTTATAACGTCACAAAATGTGTGCTGCCATTGAAAATCCCACCAAATGCGAGGTACGCGGAGTGATAAGATGTCAGTGGCAGACATTCATCGTGAATTGTATGCTGTATACGGCCCAAACATTATGGGTGAAGGTGTTGAGCATCAGTGGATCAGATATTTCAAAGCAGGAAGAACAAACATTCATGATGAACCTAGGAGTGGTAGGCCTTCTGTAGTGAGTGCATGACAACGCTCGCCCTCACACTGCTTGGCGAACACAATACCTTTTGCACCTATTCAAATGGGATGTTAACATATTGTAGATTTGTGCTAAATCTAGTTTTGTTATATTAGACATAAGAAACTCAATATTTACTGTTATTCTGTGAGACATTGTGCACACAGGTTTCATAAATAAAGTACCAGGGTGGCACCCTGGCACAACTGGTCCCATTAAAGTTTATATTATATATTATTTTAATGTTATATGTAGTATAATTAGACTAGATAAATATGTATCACTGTTATGTGTCTATTTGCAAGTAGGTTTTTCCTGTCCAGTGTCTCTTGTACGGACTATTTCATTTCTGTAAAACAGTTGAATAAACTGGAGAATATTTAGGGCGGAGGGGTATGTGTAATTAGTAATTGGCGCAAATATGAACTATATTTTCTTTATGTAATATTACTGAATTGTAACTTACACAAATGTAGCAAAATGTAACCCATTCTGCATATATTTTTCCAGAGCCACACATACTGCCTGAGCATGGCAATGGTCACACACAATCTACTGATCACAAGCAAACAGGTAAGAAAATATGCCTTTTTCTATCTGATATTGATATCACAAGGATATCACTGGGAATTGCACATGAATTATTGGCTCCGGGAATTCTGCAGGAATTTTACTCCGTAGACGTGAAAAATTGAAACTTTTATTAATGCAAATCCTATTAAATCTGTACGTATTTATAATTGCTCTGGGGTATGTTTTTCACAGTTCAGCTTCTGTGTTGATCGAGGAAGTAAAACAAAGGTGCAGTGGAAAGCAAAGCAGTCTGTATACTTAGTTAACGTTCCTCGCATAACAATATCTCTGCTCTGACAGACATAGCGAGTCATGTGATGGCACCAGATCTAATCTTTTTCAAGAATTTAAGCCACGATTTTCTTTGACAGAAATTTTACTGTGTTTAGCATCAGTTAATTGTCTGTATGGATACGTTGGAATCACAATGACCCATTATGTTGTACATGTATTTTTGTGTATGGGGGGAGAGGTGGTAATAAGTAATGTTGAAATAGAGGAAATTCTTATTTGTATCCTTGAATTTTTGGAAAACTTGCCTTGAAAACTGGGAATTACATTTTAATTTTATCAGGGTTTTAGAATAGCCACCCTGTTGAACCAATCTGATGTCCTTAACCGATATACAATACAAGTTAGGTTTTTAACTAAAAGATGTTCTTAGTCATTTATGCATTCATCACACAATTTTTTTACATGATTTAGATGCTGTAGACTGGGATGCATAAATATTACCAAACAAATTGTCCACTGCCTTTTTTTTTTTTTGTTCATTTTTTTGTTTAATGCAATGTGAGATGCAAGGATTGGGGAAAAAATGCCAAACAAACTGCCGATGACGTTTGCACCAGCATACATAAATATTCACTTCTTAAAAATACGTAAAAATACAAGAGAAAAATTAATGAAAATAGTCATGGACAATTTGATAAGCAATACTTTTGCATCCCACTGTACAAAGAGATTATATCACAGAGACAATATGTTCTGTTTCTAAGGTTTATGTTAATGGGTTTAAAATATTAAGTTCTTCAAATGTTACAGTCTTTCATGTTGGCTGGAATACCCACATTAACAGACGAATTCAATATATTTTGCTTTCAAAAATAAGCTGTGTGTTTAGAAATTCCCTCCTTGCCCCAGGGTTGTTAAAAGTCCAGGAACCCATAAATTCTCGTGAGTTCTGTTGGGTTCCGCTGCAGGACTGGAACTTTTTTTTCTCGCACAATTTAATTTGGGAAAATTTGCATTTTGTTTCATTGAAAAAAAGTTCCTGCACCATATTTAAATTGATCCGTAAAAGAAGGTCCCTGGACCAAATTGAAATACTTTACAGATAAGGTTCTTTACGGTCCAGAACCCATTTAAACTTGCTGATTTTCTTTCCTGGACAGGAATTAAATTTATTTTAAATTCCTGAACCTTTAACAACCCTGACATTTACCCCCAGAGTTGCCAACAGGTGCCCATTGATTTGAGGCTGGGTGAATTCCAGAGCAGCTTTATACAAGGACAAATTTGGATGATGCACCACAGGAATTGATCCTCAGAGCCAAGGTCTCTGAATTGGAACAGATACATGTACCAAAAATGTTGTAAATATATATTTAGTTATTTCAATCAAATGATATACAGTCAACTCTCGATTCTACGACCCCAGGTATAACGATCCCCTCGAAGTAACGACCCTTTTCCAGGGAACCGTGAAAAATTTAGAAAAAAGTTGAAAAATATCGAAAAAAAAAGTTGAAAAATTGAAGGAAATTGGCCGAAAAATGCGTTTTTTTCCCAATCATTCCCTTCACGATCGCGCTACCGCTCACAATTGGATCTGAACTAAAAATAGACACCACCACACCATGCTTGAGTGATATCCAATAGCACTTGACCTCTGCCCCCCCCCCCCTCCCTAAAGCGCACCAATGTTACCCCACACCCGACAGCCGCTACCCAAGGCGCCAGGCTTGTTTTGCCACGCTTTCTCTTGGATACGCGAGAAGAGAAGATCGAATGTGCTTGGCTGTTATTTTAAATCGACCTTGACTTGTTTCCTTGTCCTAAGAGCTGCTGAAAACTCGCAGGTGAGGGGGGGGGGGAGCAGCCCGAAATGACTGCTGGACTTGCAGTCTTTGCCAATGTGTATGGCAGGTCAAGTTCTTTCATCGATAAATACACCACCTTGAGAGATAAGATCGCAGGAATGTTCCAAAATACAGATGCGTGGCACCTGGAAGTCTGGCCCATCTGTCCAGCTCTGACCTAGATTTCAGTAGGTTCCTGTGAGTGAGCAACTCTCGACCTTGTAGCCGACAACTTCCAGTAACCGCTTTCATTCAAAACATGTTCTTTGTTCCCTGCAACACTTCATAAAAAAGCGAAACTGTTAGAGATAATCAAAGCCACATAGGCGAACTAAAGATCGTCAACCCGCTTAATGCGTTGTCATCCAGGTTTCCACAAAAGTTTACTGCGATCTTACGTGCATCATAACTCCCGTTTCCCACTTCATACGTTTTCCTAATTGTGTCGTAATATCTGCCAAAAAAGTGTTCCGTTGGCTGACTGACTTCTCCCCCTTTTTCCTGTCAGCAAAGGGGGGAGGGGCGAATTTCTTGCTCGTGTGCGCACACGGCTGATTACAGGCGAGGGTGGAAGTGGACCCACCCCTCTTCCTTTAACGTCTAATATGGGGCAACCAGTTCTGGATATATTCTTGAAAACGAACAAAAACAGAATAAAAAAAATAACCCTCCCCCCCTTTTCCCAGCTTATTCTCTGCTACTGGTGTGCACGGCAATGTTGATAATTGCAGAATTCAGGTCTTTTTTTATGCTGTTGTCTGCATAGGAAATATTACCCGTATGATTTATTGTCTGTTGCATGGTAAAACGTAAAGCAAGGGACATTTCTTTCTTCTTTACACTACTGTTAAAAGTTCTATCTTCGACAGTTGCGTTATATTTAAAATGCTGGGATTTTTCTCTTCCGCCACCTGTTGCTCGAACTTCCAGCCGGTCTCCTTTGTTTTTACGATGCAGCTGGCGCCAGTGTTTTGTCTAGCTTCTGCAATTCTTCTTCTTCTTTTTCTGACCCTATCAACTGGTAGTCGATTTTAGTCATCTTCCTGAGTTTTTTTTTTTTTTAAAGTATTTAGTTCGCTATTCACTTATATTTCACAAGAATGAAAAAAAAAAACATCTATTGATATTTATTTATACTGTTTGTTAGATCGTCAAATTACATCTTCTTGCATATCCATAAAGAAGCCATATGGTGGGAGGAGTAGGGTCCGTGAGCAGGGCAGTAAGAGATGTAGGGAATGGAATTCTATTTCGACGTAAACCACTATATAATTTATCTCGTTCTCTGTCGAAATTGGGACATTGTAAAAAGAGATGTGTAGCATCTTGATTATCTTCTCCACATGCGCAGGCTTGTTTTGTTGTAATATGTAGTCGTGATAAATGATCATTAGTGCGAACATGACCTGTACGTAGACGTATTATAAAAGTAATAACTGATCTTGGAAAATTATATGGGTAGTACCAAGGTTTGTTTTGTGAATGTTCTGCAAACCATTTATATGTGTTGCCCGTGGATTGAAATTGTTCTATACACCACTGTTTCCATTTATCTTGAAGTTTATATTTAACTCTTGGAAGAAGGTCCGTGTATGGAAGTCTCGCAAGTGAGGTAGATTCCGATGATCGAGCGGCTTTGGCATATGTGTCCACACGTTCATTTCCCGTGTTTACTTGGTGAGCCTTTACGTAACTAAACTGGACGTTGATATTTCTTCCATTAGCATACTGAGTTTGTTGGATTATAAGTATGATGAATAAAGGATGTTTACAAATCTGAGGAACTCAGCGCCATTAATACGCTTAAAGCATCTGTTATGATGAGAATTTTTGTATAATTATTATGGATAGCGTATGTGAGAGCTTTATATATTGCATAACTTTCTGCAGTGAAAATAGAAGTGTCAGGTGGTAAACGGAATTGTTTGTTTATATTTTGATCTGGAATGAAATAAGCACAACCCACACCTAGGCGGTCTTTGGATCCATCAGTATATATGATTAGGTGTGTTGGCCATTTCTCTTTATACATGATATGTCTTCCTAAATCCCTGAAATGGATATTGCATTGGGTATATAAGGGTATGTCTAATTGATAAATTAAAGGATGTTGGAAGGTAAAAGACTTTGCACGTGATTCCAGGTCTATGTATTGGCAATATACAAAATAAAAGAATGTGTGTTTAGGATCTATGGCTTTATTTTCTGTCCATTGTTTTTGTAGCTTCTGCAAAGCTCTTGCTTGCCGATAACAGCAATGACTCATCCAGCGCGAAGGAAAAAATTATTGTTTTGAATCTTGCAAAGCTGTTTTCATTTGACGATAACGAAATTCGATCTCCAGAAAGGAAAACAAGAGTTAAAACAACTTCATGTTCTGCGCCTTCTGATAAGCAAAACTGTAAATTTAATTCACATCCGCTTTTCTTCAGAACCATTCATGTGAAGAAAAAAAAGTGGTCAATGTAGGAATGGTCGCTGAGATCGATTAAAAAGACATTATTCAAGGGGAAAACTTTTGGAGGAGTAGGTGTTTGACATTGGGAATACTCCTATATCCAACATTAAATCATCGATTAAGGTGAGAGTAAATAACGATCTACCATTTTGATATGTAAAAGTGCGCAGTTTCATAAAGCTTGTTCATTTTATGCTGATGGGTTAATCGGGACTAAATATACAGTTTAAAGTGAAATTCAATTCCAAACCTAAATGACTTTCGACTGGGACGCTGTTTAATGACGTGTCCTAGAATACGCATTGGGTGAAGACAAATCGCAAGTTCCTTTTTCACACTGGATTACAATGCAAGTCAAGGAAGGAGTTTGGACTGCTCCCTTGAATGGGGAAGGGGGGAGGGTGAATGAAGTTGGTTGAAGCAAAGAAAATGTTGTTTTTTTTTTTATTTTTGCGATGTATTTTACACAGCCGAGCCAGAACGAAAATTACAGCCCTGCCCTTTTTTTTTGTCTGGTGCCTATAAAGGTTGTGTTGTTTCTCCCGAGAGATCTAATCTTACCAGTTAATCTTGTAACAGACAATGCTCCACTAGACACGTATAAAATCCAACATTCATTCTGCCCGATTATCTCCCAACTTTTGCTGGCGCCAGTGTAACTGGTGTCAAGATTCTTCGAGTTTCGCTTGCAATAAGCGAGAGATTGTTTTCCTTTCCATTGGTCTCGGTGCAAGCGGCTTTCTCATGAACTATAATTGTAAGAATTTCCAGGAAAAGCAACGACTGTGGACAATTGAAAGAAAGTAACATTATTTTTTGTGAAAACTTTTTCATGTTCTATTTTCCTTCTCACAACACTCGTCCTGTGCATAACAGGTTGTATAACTACCAGGATAAATTGTGTTACCATCTCCTATGCATCTTTGTGTCCGTTTGAGCTCCGTTTAAGCAGAAAATTGGGGCAAATTCCAATAACGACCCCTTCGAAATAACGACCCTTTTCCCGGGAACTGTGAAAGGTCCTTGAATCGAGAGTTGACTGTACTTACAATTGTTAAAAAAATGACAATTTTTATTAAGTAAGCAGCTTCCCTAGCTAAATATAATGCATTTGGCTTGCATGACATTAATTGTAATGTAAAATTCAAATACAAAGTGTGCTTTACTTGTTGTTACCAAAGGGAACAATTACCAGACTTTCAGTATTGCATGAAGTAATTAGAGAATATTTCACATGGATACATTGTCTATTGTCAAGATTTAAATTAAACAGAGTACACAATGTACTGAATACAGATGAATGAAAAACCTTTGGAATTAAACACAATGAGGGAAAATGTAGTAAAAGCATTTTTTGAACTTACCTCGTTTTGCAAAGGTTACATTGATTTTAGCATATAAAGATATGCATTTACATATAAAACTCTTCCCTGGTTATATGTAATAACATTGCTCAAAACCTAAGAGAATTCATGTAACCATTATCATGCAAGAACTTTCTATTGTACATTGACAGTCTGAGGAACTTACTGGAAAGCATGCTGAAATTCCAAAAACTTAAAAATCCTAGCATCAGGTATCGCCTCTTTAATTTTAAAGGATATCTACCAGTCAAGACAAAAGTAAAGAAATCAACAAGTAGGTCAAGAAGTTAATAAAAAGTCAAGAAATTATATTTGTGGTCAAGAATTTTTGCTCTCACAATGACTGATTGATTTATTTGACTTTTCTGCCCCTTTGCCTAATTGCTAAGATGATGATGAATGATGGTTAGGTAAGATGGATGAATGTATTTACAATTATATAAAGGGACAACAACATGAGTACCACATAAGATTATACTGGCTGAGAGATGCCAGAACTTCGCTAGTCTGCCAAATACAAGTCGTACAGTCAGGATGCATCAATAGATAAAGCTTAAGCAAGTCAAATTCTCTTGTTAAATTCAGCTTTAGTTTTCATCTTTACTGGCCTTTTGGTAGGGGTTTTTCATTATATAAATATTTTTCTTAATAACTAATTTCCAACTTTACCTAAGTAGGAGTCCAATAAATAAAGATTAAGAAAAACTAAAAAGGTCAAGAATTTTGTATTTGTTATTTTGGTAGACACCCTGTTAAGTACTGTCGCCTCTTAATGTTTACCATTATCTGCTTGTCTGGTTTAATTATTTTGGTTTTCTCACTGTCCATATTCCTTTTATGCATTAGAATTTTAATAAATTATTTTACTTCCAGGGCTCTCTGGTTGTCTGGGACGTAAGAACAGGGGATCCCGTCCGTATGGTGAAGTTAGGTTGCCATGATGGAAGTGTATTTGTGAAGCAGATTCTAGTTGTTAGAGACAGTATAGTTTGTGATTACAGTAATCAGTTGAGAATAGTACGATTTCCGTTGGTTGCAGAGAAAATGTACTAATTCGTAGGTTAAGTTTTCGTAGGAAATAATGTAAAAGAATTGTTTCTCTTAAAAATCAGGACAAATCTGTGCCTTTATGGAGTTGCGTGTGTGTGAATATATGTGTGTGTGAGAGAGAGTAGCACGTAGAACAATTGTGGAACAGTACTTGAGATGATGGCTTACATTATTTTAAAGCTTAAGATGTTTTTACTGGGTATATTATTTTTAATTGTAAAATTTACTTGCAATACATGACAGATCAACGTAGCAGGCCAACTTTCTTACTTATGGTTTTTTAATGTGCTTTATTGTTGTTATCGTGTTGTAATTTTCACCTAGTGATTCTAGACTAGCTTGCCAAAGCCTGTGAGTAAAAGTATGTACAAATATTATTATTGTGGAGTGTATGTATTTTTTTATAAATACAAGTTGTTTCACTGAAGTTCAGTTCTTGTGTGTGTAAATAGATAGTTATACTGATTTCAGATGGGTTCAGAACCAAGATTTTGGTTTTTGGAAATAAAATTAAATGTTTAGAATTCTATTTTCTTGTTATGTATGTTTCTTAACCCATTAATACTGATGGTCAAAAAGCCTGCAAAGTTTTTGACTATTTCATCATAAATGCATTTGTTCAATCAATTGGCCATGCCAGTTGCAAACTGACACAAATATACATTTTTTACAAATACATATGGGGGTTTACTTGAACTTCATACATTAATGCCATGGTGCCTTGCATAATGAACGCAATCAATTCCAGGACAATGTTAGTTCCTGAGCCTGATCCAAAAGCACAAAGAATCAAAAAAATGTAGGGAATATAGAAAACACCACCAATGTTGGAAATGGTATGAATTTATTCGTATATAAGTTACGGAAAATATTTTACAGTCACGGACACTTCTGGGTTGTAATGATTCCACTGAAAGATAATGGGAGTGTTACAACCCAAAACTGTCCATGACTGTACAATATAGTTATACAAATATGTACATTACATTATGTATGTGCAGACAGTCGCTCTCATTCATTGTTATTCAAATTCAATAAATGGATCCACAGCTCTCAAAATTTATAGTTTTCTTTCAATGTAAGCTTTATGAGTAAAATTTGGACCTAACTTTTAAAGCATTTTTTTAAAGGAATGTGTAAAAGTTAGTAACAAAATAGAATAACTATGAATTTCAGTACACTAGCTGTACAAAATATAAAAAAAAGTAATTAACAACACTTGTGTTGGATATTCACTCATACGGTGGATCGAGTAGCAAAATCTCTACATTTATATAATAATAATAATAATAAAAACAAAACAAAAATACATTTTGATTAAAATTGTTTTATTTTCAATAACTTGTAATAGTTATTATTGTAAAATGACAATTATAACCCTGGTAATAATTATTATTATCATTATTATTTATACTAATCAAGTTTTATCAGTGTCCTGCTCCCTCTACAAATAGTATTTCTGGCATTGCCTGTGCTGATAAGGGCTGACCCCTCCCCCTCGAAATAAAATCCTGGCTAATGGCCTGCAGCAAAATGTCATTAATTACTGTGTAAAACACAAGTTGCAGTGGAGAAACGAGCGATCCATTTTCCACTACAATGACACAGCAATAGTGCCAGCAATCAATGGCTCAGTACGTTAACAGCATAGACCATTGCCAGGATATAGGTTCTCACCAGCAAGAAATTATTGTTACAAGAACAATAGACATACACATTCTGGAATTACAATTTATTTTCGTCATATTTGTTCACAATTTTCAAATTACAATGTGTTTAGAACAGTCAAATTTACATGTCAGTTCCTCAATATATTTCTGTTTCGCTTTTCTGTTGCTTTCGCTAATCATGACAATGAGGATGAATGTTTTATTTAGTAATTATCTTATCTAGAGTCGCTTTCTGCCATTTTTGGCTAATTGTGAGAATGAGGAGGAATAATGATGATGAGCAGTGTGGGGAATGGAGGACCTCCAGGCATCTTTCCGTTCTTATTTTGAGTCCACTTTATGCACAAATAAGCTAATTGAGACTGGTTCCGAACCACTATGTGACAACTCAATATTTATTCTCAAGGAAAATATGAGAATGTAAATAAGCCTACCAAATTATATTTGTGTATGGTTGTAATCATTAATTTTGATATCATCCTAATTGCAATACTCGTATATCAAATTTGAATTGATGTGCCGCTTACATAAATATGTTACTCTCAAACACTATAGTAAAAATAAGTAACTGAAGTAACACTGCTATCAAAATTACCGAATGACTGGAATCATGATAATAAATAACAATCTATTTTCCAGTAAGTACATCTGTAGTACTAGGAGCTACTTTGGAATATCCATATGGTTGTTATAACTTTTTTTTTATTATGCAAAAGTAGCGAAGTAGTGGGTAGCGAACAGGAGTAGCTTAGTGAGCTACTTTTTGGTAAACGTAGCTGTAGCGAAGCTACTTTTAAAATGTAGCGTTCTGATCAGTGTCCCTGCACACCTGATCATGTAATATAATAATGCATGCCTACTGAGGGGTTGGTCATGTGTGACTAGATTCGCATGTGGTGCATAATTCAGGACATGTTCTGCCCCATGTGCATGTCCGTTATGTGGGGTGCTTGTTATGTAATGCACCACTGTATTTAGAAATACAAATATATTTACCAAAATGACTTTTTCATGACTTTCTTGGTCTTTTTCCTTTTTCTTAACATTTATTTAATCGTCCCCTACTTGGGTATAGTTGGAAATTAAGAAAATAGATATTTTTATTCAATGAAAAACCCTTACCACAGGGCCAGTTAAGATGAAAACTGAAGATGTACTCTAAGAAGAGATTTAGACTTGCTTTAATTATTAATGCATGTACACTTCGCAACATGTTATTTGACCGCCCTGAAAAATTTCAAAGTCCGGAACTCGTAAATTTGGCAGCATAGCGCTTCAGAGCCAACTAAGAGTAGCCAACTTTGAAACATTTCTTCTTCCTGAATGAAAACGCTCGTGATTTTTTTTCATTCTTTCACATTCCATAAATTAAAGATACCCTAAAGCAGTAATAAAATATATGAGTAGACAAAAAAAATGTTAAGTAGAAATACGAATGTTGAAAATATTTCAAGATTCTTAGTTCTGAATTTGAAAATAGTAAAATGTATGTGCATTGTGAAACACTGAACAGGTTCTCATCCACCTGGAAGGAATTGCGGTCACATTTGAATGCAAGAAGGCAAATTTATGATGCTTTTATGCGAAATGTTTAGTAAAGATACCTTGCACAACACCAAACGATTCTGCAAAGTGTGTCTTTTCCTTGGTTCTTAGCGAAAAATGGTTCGAAACTCCGGCACAATGTTGCTTCAACTGATATTAACGTGTTTCACTGACCTTTCTGTTAGCAATCTCCTGGAGTAGTTGGTTAGATGACAGCACTTTCGTTTTTTTACTGTTTTCGTCAAGATCGAAACATCGTAGGTTCAAATCCCACTCTTTCCTTATTATTTTTTCCTTTATATTTACCGATTACGAAGTGTTCTAATAACGTAATATAATATTATATGATATTACTGTAAATATTTATGCGATGCATGCTCAGTGGCAGCGATTGGGTTTCAAAACTGATGGGGTAAGGTGGGGAGAGGGGGGAGGGCAAGGACAGTTTCTTTCCCTTGGTAGATAAAGTTTAGCATAGTGCTGGGTCATCTGCCCCTCCACTCTCCATAATCGTCGCCTCTGTGCATGCCTCAAGTAATGCTTCTTCTAATGTTTTTAATCTTTCAGTGATTGTTAGGATTTTAGGGAATACTATTTCTTTCATTCAGCTGTTATAAGTTAACACATATTAAGAACTTACATGTCAACTTTCTGCATCTGGAAATGCTGTACATAAATCGCATAAATATCAACGGAAATATCCAAGAAACGTAGATAAGCATTCTCGTCTAAAACCGTTTACTTTCCGAAAAAAGATTTCCCAAAGAAGTAGGTTTGAACCCATGACCTTCCATTCCATAAGCAAACGAACCCCTTACACCACACGGTTCACGTTATTTTATGCACTCGGTTCGGATTCCACTTTAAACTGTAGGTCCAGTCCCGATTAGCTTTAGTATGTATAAAGTTGACTTAAAACACCAAATCAACCAATTCATCTCCTTTCAGAGCGGGCCTTCTATGATACTGTAGTCGGCCAGCATCTGAAAATACAGTTCTGCTTCGCATATACTAGAGTGTAATTGCATTTAATATTGTGACTAATTTTACTTTAAAACTACAGATTAAACCGTTAATAGTGTCCAGAAAAAGAACCTCAAAGTAGATCTTCACACAAAGTATTTTAATCCATTGCCAAACATTTCAGTTAAGAATAATACAGTGTGTCCGAAAAGTCACGCAACCCGGTGTTTATGACCTTATAACGGAATAGCGAAACGGAATGAGAAGAAACGCTTTCTGCCAAGAGAATGCCCTGTATATTGGGAAAATTTAGAGAGGCAAACATATGTAAGAACATGCATGTTTTAATAACAAATAAGCAAAGCGTTGCCAAAGGCGGAAGAAAAATATTTGCAAATCGTGTATATTGATGCACAGAACTCACTGAGGTAAATTATTGCAACATTTCACAATACCAACGAACAATTTGGATGGCCATCTAATGAATTTGACAGAAAAAGAACTTTGACGAAGTTTCAAAAACATTGCAGAAGAGAATAAATGGGCTGTTCCAAAAATCGATGTTTTCACAATATTACGAGGGACACTGGCAAACACTGTTGGTGTCACGTGTCACTAACAGACGTGTTTCACCTCAGGCTATCACACTAAGGCACTTTTAACGAAAAAGGAGAAAGTTGGTTATTCTCGAACATATGCAATAAATTACATACACCTTGCAACCCTGAAATGTGGTTTCAATTGGATAGGCATGTCAACAGCCAAAATTCCAGGCATTGGTCGACAGAAAACCCACATCAGTTGCATGAACTACCCTTGCACTCTCCGAAAGTCGGTGTATGGTGTGGAATATCTCGACGTCGTATTGTGGGACCGTTATTCTTTGAGACAACAGTGGATACTGCTGTGTACGGGGATCTCATAATGCAATTCGTTGCTCTCCTGGAAGAAGACGAACGTGATGTTTGGCTAAAACAAGATGGAGCAGCTTGCCATACATCTAATGAATCTCTTCGTATGCTGAGAGAATTTTTGGTGATCGTCTAATATCCAAGGATTTATGGCCCAGTCGCTCACCCGATTTAACATCTGGAGATTTTTTTCTGTGGGGTTACTTAAAGGGGAAAGTATACCAAACGGGACTCAGAACATTGGAGGAGCTGAAACGAAACATTACACAGGAAATTAATAATATCGGTGCTGCAACCCTCAGGAAGGTATCTGAGAACATGATCAAGCGAACCAACTTATGTATCCAAGAAAATGGTGGACACTTCAAACATTTGCTTTAATTTGTAGTGATACCCACATTTCAGGGTTGCAAGGTGTATGTAATTTATTGCATATGTTCGAGAATAACCAACTTTCTCCTTTGTCGTTAAAAGTGCCTTAGTGTGATAGCCTGAGGTGAAACACGTCTGTTAGTGACACGTGACACCAACAGTGTTGCCAGTGTCCCTCGTAATATTGTGAAAACATCGATTTTTGGAACAGCCCATTTATTCTCTTCTGCAATGTTTTTGAAACTTCGTCAAAGTTCTTTTTCTGTCAAATTCATTAGATGGCCATCCAAATTGTTCGTTGGTATTGTGAAATGTTGCAATAATTTACCTCAGTGAGTTCTGTGCATCAATATACACGATTTGCAAATATTTTTCCTCCGCCTTTGGCAACACTTTGCTTATTTGTTATTAAAACATGCATGTTCTTACACATGTTTGTCTCTCTAAATTTTCCCAATATACAGAGCATTCTCTTGGCAGAAAGCGTTTCTTCTCATTCCGTTTCGCTATTCCGTTATACGGTCGTAAACACCGGGTTGCGTGACTTTTCGGACACTCTGTATTATGCTTTTCCATTGACCGTATTTTCGATTCATGGTGAATTTGCTAAAAGGACCTTGTCAAGAAATCTAAATATGTAAGTTTTACTAGTAAATGCATTTAAAATGCATGAAACAACAGGGGAGGAGAAAAAAATAAACCTCAAAAATAAGTAAAAATGCAACAAAAACTGTTAAAAATACTGACAAATAAACTAAAAGCCAAAAAAGGCCGAAAAATGCAACAAAAATAAAATGTAAAAGAGAAAGTGTTTTCCGGTTCTAACTGAAGGGAAACGGACATGATATCAGGTTTAGCATTGTTTTTAAGGGTCAGAAAAAAAGTTGATTTTTCATCAACTTCCGGACCCTAATTAATAGTTGTCATAACATTGAAAAATTTGGAGGTAGCTTACTTAAAATTTTCTTGCTGTGGGATCGTATCGTCCTATATCTCCACTTCATAATAAAGAAAAACATCAAGTTCATATTTCGAAAATGACTTGGAGTTTTCCACCACGAAAATATGTTTTTCATAGTTTGAAGTTCGTTAGTTTTATCTTTCAAGGTTTCCATTGTTTTAATTTCACACATATTTTATATTTCATACGTTCCTCTCTCTTTTCATACAGTCTTTGGAAAAAAGCTGAAGTTTCTTGTCAAACGGGGTCTGGTTCAAATGACTCCTTTTCGCTCTCCTGTTCCTACTTTAAACAAGCAACAAAATACTTCGTAACTAAACGATTGCTTGTTCAAAACACGGAATTTTTACACAATTTACAAAATATGACAAAACGCCAATAGACATGTTCATCATTTTCCCCTTTCAGCGTTTCTCGATTTTATCTGAATTCGTTTCCTCATGAAAATTGCCATGAGGAAATTATAGATGTGACATTATGTGTGAATTGGTTTCTTCAAACTGGTAGCAAATTTTAACATGAGCTAACTGGAGAAGAGGTAGCGTGCTTGATTCTTACGAGGGAGGTCGTAGGTTCGATTCTCCACCTAGGCAGGATTTTTTTCAGGAGTATATCGTTGGGTGTAAAGTTTATCCACCGTTCTAAGAAGTTAACATTGGTCTCTGTATTTCACAAGAGGAAAGGAAATAGTAAGAGAAAGTTATTTCGATGATAGGAGGAAGTCACAAGCCACGTGGAATGCGCAGAATCAAGTTACATAGAGTTAAGTCTGTAATGGTGGTTTCGAATATTGCAAAGTTAGTGCGGAAAGTTTGTTATATCTGATACTCGTACTTTCTGTTCAAAGAAGACAAACATTTTAGATACAAAGCAGTGAGGAATTAACGATCATTATGAGGTTTTGAATTTTTTGTTTGTCACTCACTATATAAATACTTATTAGTAGTTTCTTACCGAATCGGCCTTCGTCGCAATAACAATTTATTTATGTTAATTAGCGATTTACTATTAGTTTTAGACGCTTGGCAAGATGGTGGTGAGGGGATTGACAACAGTCATTACGAAGGAACGGACATAAAATTCCCAATCTTAGCAATTTGAACTCATTAAACGCTCTCCTTCGTTACAGTATTGCACTAGATCACTACTTAACATAACTGCGTATCTTTTTTTAGTATATCGAAATCAAATAATCAATATTTTAGGTGTCAGTGAAGAACAAAAAATACATAACTTAAATAACATTACATTTTGCATCCTGAATACATATATGTGATTTGTGAATTAATCATGATGTGTGTGTTAACACAACATGTGAACAATAAGTAAAATGAAAAGTTTTAACTTTAATTCCTGGAAATCTCCAACTTCTAAGGGGAATTATGCGCAGAAACACTCTCTCAAGTGTGCATCGGATTCATTTTTTAAATATTCTAATATCAACGGTATGTGTTCAGCAAACAAAAAAAAAAGAAAGAGGAGAGTGTGGGATTTGAACCCGCGACCTTTCACGCTTGATGAAAAATAAGGATAGCAGAGCCTAACCAACTGCTCTACGTTAACTTAATGACGTTATACCCTTAAAAACATGTTGAGGTTTATGAAGACTCCCACCTTCCTGTGCTTCAAGCACATTTTCTCGACAAGTCGTGTAAAATATATGTTTTTGAGAACTGTTCGATATTATGCAAGGTATTGTAAATAAAATGTCGCATAAACTCCTCACAAATTTGCTTCTTTCTGCACAAACTTGATGGCAATTTCCTCCAGGTGGAGAAAAACTCTATTCAGTGTTTCAAACACCCCAAATTTCAAGTCGAGCAAGCAGAATCGTAAATATCCTTCAAGGTTATTTTTCCAATTTATTATTTCTGTTTGATTGTGTATTATAATAGCGGTATATAGTTTCTAAGTTCATGGAAAGTGTTAAATTGAAAACCTATCACCGCAGCGTTTTTCGTCTAGTGGAAGGACCTACTCAAAGTTGGCTACTCTCACCTGGAGCTGAAGTGCAATGTTGCTAAGTTTACGATTTCGGGACTTAGAATTCTTTCGGGGCGGTCAAATAAGATGTTGCGAAGTGTACAGTGGCTCTCAAAAGTTTTAGGACAACAACATTTTAAACTAGGAATATTCAAAGGAATATTTTCATGTAATAGATCGTGAATTATGATACTCTAACGATAATTGTGTACTGCTTCAAAGGCATTGACAAATATAAATGAAATAACTATTTATGTTTGTGGCAATTCAGGACACACAAATTTTACCCCTTTTCCCACTCGAGTTCAATGCAAGGATACCTCTGCAAATATCGAATGAAAAGTTTTCATCATGTGTAATTCTCCATTCAATATTTTCGCCGATTCGTACTACCATAGTTTTCTTTGTTACAAACAAGTATCCATTGCACATTACATGTAGGAGGAGAGTTTGATCTACATTTCACATTGGTAAGCTGCTTCTACCTGCTTTCAGGAGCGCAAGCTTGTAGGGTAGTGGATACTGTTAAGGATTGTCAACTTGACGGTCATGGGTTCAAACCCCTCCGGTGGCAGAAAATTTTCATAAGTTTTAGACATATCCCATTGTGCTCATTGTCCACGCCGTGTGAAACTGAATGATTCAGTTTGGAATTAACAATGGGGGGAGGGGAAATAACAAAATCTCCATTTCAATGAACCGAGAAGTGGAGAAAAATTGGATAATTCTTATAAATATTAAAATTACATTTATGTTTTTAGTGGTATAATCGCAAGTAAAATCAAAGATCTTACGTGGAAGATTTTATCTTGCTCTGACCCAACCAAAAGGCATTTCACACCCATCTAATACATTCTCCAATACATTTTAAAATGTATTGAATGTTTCATGTCGATAATTTGATCAATGCATCAATTCTTGATGCCGAGACGATATTTTCTGCAACTACGTACATCTTCCCTCCTCTCTTCTCCAGTCTTTTCTGTTCTTCTCTTCTCCTTCTCTTTCTTCTTGCCCCTCCTTCTCCTCTGCTTTTATCTCATATCACCCTCCCTCCATTTCTCCCCTCTTGTCTCCATCCCACTCTTCTCCACTCCTCTTATATCCTCTCCTGTCTTATATTTCCGACTCCACTGCACTCTTCTCTTCTTTTCGTTCTTCTCTTCTTCCCTCTTTCACTCTATTCTCCACTCCCTCTTCTTGTCTCCTTCTCTCCTCTCCAAACTCCTCTTCTCTCACCCTGATTGCCTTCCTCTCTTCTCTCCTCTTTGCTCCATTTTCCTCATCTCTTCTCGCATCTTTTGCCTTTCTCCCCATTACTTCGCCTATCCACTTCTGTCCTTCATTTTCTTCCCTCCTTTGCTTTTCCTCTTCCCCTTTTGCTTTCTCTCTTCTCCTCTCTATTGTCCCCTTCTGTTTCATCTCATATTTTCCTTTGTGTAGACTCATCAGCTATGAAATACTAGAAAATCGATTTTCTTTCTTTCAGAAACTATTTCTCATTTGCCACAAATGTAATACTGATATTTTTTTCTAGTTTTATACAATAATAATTGGATTTCTTTCTTTCGCGTATTTTATAAATATCAATTGTTCATGTGGCAACTCGAAATTTAGCCTAACTCTACATGCAACCCAACAATGCCTTGGGTAAGTTGGGTTGCCTAGTTTAAAATGTCGTTGTCCTAAAACTTTTGAGAGCCACTGTACAAAGTAAGTAAGTAAGTAAGTAAGTAAGTATTTATTGCTCATCTCATGTGCGAGCCATCGGCTGTGCGCACTACATCTATTCGTATTACACAACTATGATTTTTCTTACACACTACACTTTCCATTACATTTCGTATAGGTGTAAAATAGCAGTTCTGGTTGTTTTAACTGTTCTCACTTAAACTAACACTTATTCCTCTTCCTTATCCCGTCTCTGTGCAACACTTCTTTTTCCCCTAACTGTTTGTAAATAAACCCCCACTTTTTCCAATAGTTCCATGTTCCTTTGCACTACGATTGATTTGAACACAGTTTCCAAGCTGATGTTGTGTAGCTTCTCCTCCTGCAGAACGCGCGTGTCCTGACATAAGAATAAATGTTCTGTCCCATCCTCACCATTGCATAATACGCATTTATATATCCCTTCCTCATTTTTTACTGTGTTGTGTCTCCATCCCCCTAGCCTGATCCATGCCAACCCCTTTCTTGCCACCATGCTCACCTTCTTGATGTACGGTACCTGTCCCCATTCCCGCGGTCCCCTTCTTTGGAGTTCGAGCGATCTCTTGGTTTCACATTCCGCTATTGTTTCCTGCCTATCTATATCCTCTAATCTTTGTTTCACTAATTGCAATGTCCCCTGGTCGACGTGTTCCCCCTCCCAGATCCATCCCAGTCCAATTTCGTATAGTTTACCTCTGATCTCTTTCGCCCATGTTCCCATTTCCTCCCCTTGTACCTGTTGCATCAGCGCTTGCCCTTTTACCGAGTTCTCCCTTCTCGATATTAATGTCGCCCAGTATTTAACCCTTCTCAACATACCCCACGTATTCTCCCTTACCAATCCAAGTTCCCGTAGTACGCCGCAGTTTGCAGTGCCCATGCTGATATGCAAAGCCCTCTTGTAAAATGTGCATTGGATTCTGTTTAGTGCATCGCCCCCTTTGCTCCCCATATCTCCCTCCCGTACCCTATTGACCCTATTAATAATGTACGATACAGTTTTTCCACAAAATGTATATCGTATTTCTCCAATTTCCATACTGTCCGCATTATTTCGTTTGTTATTGCCCCAGCCTTTCCTTGTACCGTTTGCATATGTCTTGTCCACGTCCCTGCCATAGTGAGAACTAATCCCAAGTATTTTATTCTTTTTACCCTTTCTAATTCTTGCCCTCTGAAAGTCCACCTTTCGTCTTTTCCATATACATATCCGTTCTTGAACACCATAACTTTTGTTTTTGTAAGATTTACTTGCAGTTTGGATTCTCTGCTGTATCTTTCCAACCCGTCCAGAGCCCTTTGTAGGCCGGCATTTGTCTCCGAGATCAGAACCACATCATCTGCGAACAAGAGCGCTGGTACCCTTGTCGTCCCGACCTTGGGGGTGTCGGCTTCTTCACCCTCTACATACGCCACTATATCATTTATATAGAGAGTGAAGAGCAGGGGTGACAGAACACATCCTTGCTTTACCCCCGCTTCCGATTTTCGTTTCTCTGTCACGGTATCCACTTGACACCGTACACAGAATTCTACTTTTGAATATATTGCCTTTATTGCGTTTATCATCATGGCCGACATTCCCATTTCCCACAATTTGTCCCAAAGTTTTTCTCTATTTACAGTATCGAACGCCTTTTGGAAGTCGACAAAACAGGTATATAGCTTCCCTCTCTTTTTCTTTAGTTTTTCTTCCATCAATGTTTGGAGTGTAAATATATTGTCCAACGTGGTGCTCTTATCTCTAAATCCGGTTTGTAATGGCGTTATTTTGTCGAATATGTCAGTCCATTTTTTAATTTTCCAGTACAGTATGCTCGTGTAGACTTTACTTAATACTGGAAGTAACGAGACCCCCCTATAGTTGTTTGGATTGTCCATATCCCCCTTTCCTTTGTAAATGGGACAGATGATAGACTGGCTCCAGCACTCGGGGAATAATCCCCTGTTGTACATACTATTAAACAAACGTGTAGCTACTCCCACCATATTGGGCCTTTGTAGTCCTGTTTTTACCATTTCCCCCAAAATTCCATCCGCCCCTGCAGCCTTCCCGCTTTTCAAGTTTTGTATTGCTCGTCTGACATCCGTCTCCGTTATTTCATTGTCTAGGACAGGAATATGTGTCCCCAGAATTGGTTGGAAAATTCCATTTACGCCATTGTTTCCCCCTTCCTCCTCTGGTATTTTGTATAGTTCTGCAAAATATATATCCCATGTTTTTGGCTCTATGGTACTGTTGGTCCCTTTACTTCCCCTTAACTTCTTTATCACCCCCCATATCGCCCTACTGTCTTTTGTCTCCATTGCTGCTTCTAGCATCTCCGTATTTTTTACTTTCCAATCCTGCTTCGCCTGTTCTATGATTTGCTTATATTTTCTTCTGAGTTCTACATACAGCTGTCTTTTATTTTCACTGTTTAATATCCTAAAATCTCTCAGTGCTTTTGGCAAAGTCTTTTTTGTTTCCCTGCATTTTCCGTTGTACCACCCTCTTTTCGTTGGTTGTTTTATTTTGTGCACTCGCATGTGCCTCCCTGCTCTTGTAATAGTGTGCTGCAACAAGTCTACGGTTCTTTCCACCTCCCCATTTTCCATTTCTCTCTCTATTTGCTCTGCCATCATCAACGTAAACCCGTCCCCCATGATTTCTCCCATCCTTTCCCTTTCCGCCTCGTTCCATTTAAATTTCGGAATTTTCCTAGTTTGTACCCCTTTTCCCTTTTTCTGTGCACTCTGTTCTCCCAGGTTCACCTCATGTGGTTCTGATCTCAGTGACAATATGATTGGGAAGTGGTGCGAATCTATTCTGTCTCCTACATAGAAGTCCCTCAGCTCCCCTATTATTTCCCTCGAACAAATAGCATAATCAAAAGTAATGCTTCAGCCTTCATCCTGGATGGGGAATGGCCACATTGTTGTATTTAATATTTTTGCAAACTTCACACACACAAGAATATAATCCTTAAGAAACGAAGTGAACAAATATTAACCACAACTCAATACCATTTTAGATTTTCAAATATTCAATTCTATGAAACCCAGTACTGAAAAAAATAGCAAAAATTCTTGACTTTTTCTAGACTTTCTTCACTGGTAGATGATACCCTGGTGTACATACATAGATTATGTTTATATGTGTAAGAATAATGTTAAGAAATGATAGAATTTTGGAAACTGACATCACTATCCACCGGTTCTTTGCATCCTACTAAAAATGTGCTTACCTGTGCTGTTGCTCAGCATGGAAAGTAACAATACACCACAGAATGTAAATTCTTTCACTTACAGATCGAAACAATAGAGGTAGAGGTAAGTAGTTTAACAGAGCAGGAAAAATATGGGTGAAAAGTGAATGAAGACTGAAGGCATCAGTTGGAGATTCCAAGAGGAATCTCAAGGGAAGCCAATATCTGATCACAGAATCGCTTACACCGAAACGCCAGAAACTGCTCCAGGAAGCCAAGGCAAGACACGGGAACTTCAATTGCTACACAATTGATGGGAAAGTCGTCGTGGTGACCGAGGAAGGAAAGAAATTCATTGAAACCGAAAGGGACCTAAACGCTCTCAAATGTAGGCGGGAATGATGATGCGTGTAACTGAAAAACAAGAAACGAACGTGTGAACACTTGTGCGTGTGTGTGTACCTCATGAACTCCATCCAGAAATTAACTCACAATTTATCACTCCCCAGTTACTGGAAAAATTCATATTATCTCATTTGGCATTTTATTATTGTGTACTTTTGTGTGTGTTTTGTGTGTGTGTGTGTGTTTGTTTGTGTTTAGTGAAGTTACATGTAAGAAAGTGAAGATGTTAACTTCTAACTGTGTGAGGTTTGGCGAGGCTAGTTTTTACAAGGAGACAGCATGTAAGTACTCGTACACTCTCTTCTTTTCATCCCTCCAGCGTGATCTATTTTTAAAACACCAAATAGTATTCAATGTTTTTATGTCGTTTTTAAAAAGAAAAACACCCGACTGCCTTGATAAAAACAGTTACCCATCCTGGTCCCAATCTCAACAAATGGTACCCCTGTCCGTTCCTCTCTGCAAAAATGCCTTCCATGTCAACGACATCACGTGACGAAACCGCAAGAAACGGTTCCCTCCCCCCTGGTCATCGCCTTTCAGGGAAAGACCAACCACCCCTCCTCACCCTCGCACAGGCTAACGTCAGGTCTCTGTCGCGGACAAAATTAGAGGAACTAATAACAATCACACGCGAGTGCCCTCCCGACTTCCTCCTAATCACCGAGAGCTGGTCCTCTGAAGAAGCGCCCACGGCCTCTTTCGCTATCCCTGGTTACACGGCCATCAAAAAAGACAGTACTACGAAGGGTGGAGGTGGTATTATCTTATATCATGGCGAAGACTTAAATGTCAAGGTCCTTTCAACATCCACCAATTATGAAAATAACGATGAAGTTGAAATTATAAACGTAGCGATAAAGATTCGAAACACAACCCTGGGAATAATCGGGATATACAAAGCACCCAATATATCCTACACAAAATTATCACGTTTAGAAACCGCAATCTCTGAAGTTTTCCCGCGTGTTGACAAATTGATTATTTTAGGAGATACAAACGTAGACTTTCTTTCGCCACACAAACCAGAGACAAAATACTTTCGATCAATTCTTAATTCTGTCGGCCTTACGCAAATTATCAATAAACCAACTAGAATAACGGAAAATAGCGAATCACTCCTGGATGTCGTAATAACAGATGACCCTGCCATTGTACGTTCATCAAATGTAACCGTACCTATCGGACACTCAGATCACTGCATGGTAAGTGTCACCCTTGCCATTGAAAAACCGAAAAGAGAAAAACATTATGTCACATACCGTAATTTCTCAAATTTCAATAAGGAGAAATTTGATGATGCTGCAAAAATTGATTGGGCACAAATTAACAGCTACGACAACATCGAAGATAAGGTACAGTATACATCTACCAATATTATCCACCTTTTTGACAAACATGCACCTCTCCACACTAAACCGGTTAAGCATAAAAGTGTTCCGTGGATATCCGAAAACACGAAATTACTCATGAAACTCCGCGACAGAGCTTTATTAAAATATAAACGCGAAAAGACAAACAACAACTGGGAACATTACAAGGAACTAAGAAACTTTACAACTACGGTGCAACGACAAGAGAAAAAAGCATTCTTTAACTATCACCTACGATCTAATGAAAACAACAAAGACCTGTGGAGCAAACTCAAGGCGTGGGGAGTGTATAGTAAAACTACTAATAATGAAATACCCTCTGATATACGAGACGTAGATAAAATAAACGAACATTTTTCAAACATTTGTCGTGAGGCCGACTGCTCGAAATCAGCCTTAAATAAAACCAGTAATTTTTTTAACTCCAAAATATTTAATGAAAGTGCACAACAATTTCATCTTAAAGAAATCAGTGAATATGACACAATTAAAGCAGTAAATAATATACGATCCAATGCCTCTGGCAATGATGGAATAACAATAAAAATGCTCAAACTATCACTTCCGTTTATCTTAAGTCACCTGACACATATAATAAATTTCTCCTTTCGGACTGGACAATATCCAATCAGCTGGACAACAGCGCGCGTGATCCCTCTACCTAAGAAAAAAGTAACATCGTCCTTAAACGATCTTCGTCCTATAAGTCTACTACCCACCCTTTCCAAGATCACCGAAAAAATTGTTTACAATCAAGTCAGAAATCATGTGAACAGCCTCAATCTCCTTCCGAAATGCCAATCGGGCTTCCGCCCTGCTCACAGCACGGCGACGGCGTTGCTAAAAGTCACGGATGATATATTTCGCTCAATGGACAAGGGTATGACAGTTGCTCTGGTTTCACTGGATCTGACAAAGGCTTTTGACAAGGTTCATCACGACCAGTGGCGTGCCCAAGGGGGGGTTGGTGGGGTTATAACCCCCCCAATTTGTTCCAGTATTTCTAAAAAAAGAACGTCAAAGTTAGGAAAATATGACAAATTGAAGGCTAACTATCAAGAAAAAGTATACATAACCCCTCCCTTTTGAAAATCCTGGGCACGCCACTGATCACGACCTACTCTTAAGCAAGTTGAAATATTATAATTTTTCACACCCCGCACTCAAATGGTTCAGATCGTACTTGACAAACAGGCAACAGAACGTGTTCCTAAAAACTGCCACACCCTCTCTCTCGAACACGCTTCCGCTAGAAACTGGCGTTCCGCAAGGATCAATTCTAGCTCCTCTCCTATATACAATCTTCACAGCAAATTTAGAAACCAACATAGAGCATAGTACCGTACACTTTTATGCAGATGACACCCAAATTCAAATCCCATTTCCACCAAAATCACCAGATTATGCAATAGCATTACTTAACAAAGATTTGGCAGCCATCAATACCTGGTGTAATGCAAATGGTCTGAAAATAAATCCTCAAAAGTCTGTTTTCACCGTCATGGGTTCCAAGAATAGCCTCGCAATGATAAACCCGAATAATCCACGCGTCAAAATAGAGACATCCGAAATTCCACATTCAGAAAGTATAAAGAATTTAGGAGTTATGTTAGACGAACACTTGAACTGGGATCTTCATGTTCAAGAGCAAACTAAGAAAGCCTACGCAGCACTAAGATCCCTCTATAAATTTCATGAATACTTAAATACAAATATTAAAATGAAACTTGTGCAAACACTGATTCTCCCTCTTCTAGACTACTGTGATATAGTATACGGTGCAAACTTGTCTGTTCGAAATAAAGTCAAAATTCAAAAAGTTCAAAATTCGTGTTTACGCTTCGTATATAACATTAAAAAATTCGATCATATTCTTCCAACCCTGAACGAGAACAAAATGCTAAACATGAACAGACGTCGCAGACTTCATTTCTGTTGCTTTATACAGAATCTTTTGCACAAAAAAATTCCCGAAAATTTATTCGAGAAACTAAAAACCAGAAGGGAAATACACAACTACAAAACAAGAGGAATAGCGAAACTTGAACTCTTCAAACACTCACTGGAAATTTTCAAATCATCTTTTACACTTTCAGCGGCAAAAACATGGAATGAACTTCCGCCCTCCATTACCTCCCTCCCCAGTCCTAACAAATTTAAGAATAACCTAAAGAATTTTCTGTTAGATGAACAATATCTCTGTTCAAGCTCCCACGAGTAACACTACACAATACAGTTTAGATTACATACGAGCCTCGCCAATCCAATCCAATCCTTGACAAATCTACAACTATATTGTAATATTTAGGTATGCGTTGTTCTATCGTATCTCACAAAACTACCATAATCATGTACATCAATCTCAACATCCGTGCGTGAATGGCCTGCTCAGAAATGTTTAGTATGTGTGTTTTAATGTGTGTGTGTGTGCGTGAATGTGTTTTTTTCTCTCTCTTTTTTTTACGTGTTGTCTTGTTTTTTGTTTTTTTTTAAATCTCATCTTTGTTCTTTCCTTGTAACCATTTTTTATTGTATTTTCTTCTCTTTTTTATGATTTTGTTTATGTACACTAGGTAAATGTCAAACGGGGTTAGGTGGGAGAACAGCCACAGGCTGAACCTCGCCCTTTAATAAAGAAAATTTGAATTGAATTTTAATTGAATTACTACATACAATAGTAAAGATGCAGAAGATTGTAACTAAATGTATGGATAAAAATGACACATCTGATTTACGTTTGAATTAATTTTCTCCTTTTATGCTTTTTGACTCGGCAGATATCAATGTAACAGTAATATCTTTATTGGAATTAATATGAATTTACTTAAAAGTCAATAAATAAAATTGAAGCATTGTCAATGGTTAATTTTTAGTGGTTTTTCATGTACAATAATTTCACTTTGCCATAACAAACATTCCTGTAACCATGGATATCTGCTTAGCCCTCCTTACCTTACAAATTATGAAAATTGACAAATATACAAGTACATGTTCAGCTGTTGTAGGCTGGGTTATGTAATATTGAAGAATTTAAAAGATTCTGTACACCTGTCAACTTTACAGAAATTCTATTTGTGCTTGAAGGTTCATTTTTATTACAATAGACTAAAGGTGCTTGCTTGAAGTGGGGCAAACCTTGGATTGCCCTTTATAAGGTCATTTTCGAGCCCAGAATCATAAGTACATAGCTTGTATAAAATGTGAAAATTTTCATTATACATAGAACAATGAGCATTAGATATTTCTGAAACTTGACAGTGATGTATCCAGGAAGTTTCTTGCACAATAAGTGTTAGCAATACTTGGTATTTAGATCCTGCAAAATTCATTGCAAGAGTAGGTACTAAAACCTGAGACTGATTTCAGTCAGTAGGAAAGCTTTGATATGTGATTTGAGTTAAGTTGCATCAAATTACTGTTGCAAGGGATTCAGGAAACAAATACGTACCAGTCATTGAAAACAGGTGAACACAGTATCCAAAATAACTAGTTTTTATGGTGTATGAATTCTCAGGCAAACTTAACATCCTTTAATAATATTGAACAACGCAAAAATTCACGATAACTTGCTTGGACATGTTTATTTACCCATTTATTCTTTTCTGGAATAAAAAGCACTTTTCTTTAATTTTCTTCTTTCTGTTGACTTCTACTCCCGATTTTAACATGTGAACAATAAAGCACATCCAACTGCCACAAAGCAAGTGTGGGGCATTTAAATGCTTGCATTTTCAACTCTAGGAGGGCATGGATAACAATAACATTGATAAATAATGATTTTTGTACAGAAACAAAGACAGCGATTCATTATGGATTTTGAGGTGTTGAATTCGAAAATTACATTAACTTGTGATCGTTGGCTCTTGTTTTCATGTTATACAGTGTAACATAAAAAAAGCTGCACATGTTGTATATTGAAGGTCATTGAATTTAAGTGCATACATGCATAAAATAGAGGGCTCAAAAGAAGTTACAGTTAGGAGGGGCCTCTCTGATGGCACGGTGGTAGCCGGAGTCCCGGTTTTGATACCCGGTGGAGGCACATAGTGGTTCAGATCCCACTTTATACTGTAGGTCCAGTCCCGATTAGCCTTGCTGTGCATAAAGTGGACTTAAAACACAAACACAATCAATTATCAAGATTATGTTCAGCTTTTTTGTTTTTAGAATCCTGCAAGACTTTTAAAACACGCTGTATATATGTATATATATGTGGAAGGTAGGGGGTTTCAATTAGTCAAGAGGAGCAACCACAATTTTTTTGTCTGGGGAGATAGGTAATTAGGCAGTGTCTGAAAGGTGCATGACCATACTTGAAGCGACCATCCTCTGAGAATGGTCTTGCAGTGCAATGTTGAAGTCATGGACAGGAAGTGAAAGTCTCGAATTCCACTTCGACTGCAGCGCCAAATAATGATGATATAAAATCAAAGACAAATTAATAGTGATAAAACTGGGTATACACACATTTCCACACATTAGAAGAACTTCAACCAACAACTTGCTGGCCCATAACATATATTTAAGCTGTATTGCTGGCTTTCTACCTCCGTGATTGCAAACAAATGAACAACGAGTGCGGAAACTACATGATCTGGTCTGCAACGATCCGTGCTCCGAGGTATGGTCTCGAATGCTTATGTACTTGGCGCGTTCGAACTGCACTAGGTAACGTCATTTCCATGAAGACCATAGGTCAGACAGTCAGGGGCGTGATGCTGATCACATCACCCCCACTCACGACCGGATCAAGAAAGTGTGGGGCGTTACCCCCACACCCCCTATACGCCTTCATGGCGTGGTGCTATGCACAGGGGAACACTTTACCTTTTTTACCTTTTGTTATATTCGTAAATTACACAGGCAGCAAGGTAATGTTGCAAAAAAGTTGTGGCAACGTTAACCCCTTACATACCTAACGTTGCTACATAATGTTCAGTATATGTTGCGACAACGTTGTCAACCAACGTTGAAATAAATGACCCTTAAACGTTGACACAACGTTTTCACAACGTTGTATCAACATACATTCAACGTTGTAACAACGTTAGGTATGTTAGTAGCTAACGTTGTGGTAACATTACCTTGTTGACTGGGAGCCTTAGATCCATTGGCCTTGCCAGAATTTTTTATTGGAATTAAGCCCAATGATAAAACTTTAATAATAATAATTAGTAGTATGCTTATAATTATTATTATAAACTAATAATCCAATTTATTATACATATTATCATTATCACTATTATTATATGCTAGGGGAGACTTTTTAACTTGCTCCACCACATGAATTATTATCCAGCACAACTCTTTTTTAAATATTTTTGGGGGGCCTTTTTATCATCGGGAAATGGCAGAACTACAGATTATTTACCTTCCTTGGGAAATTATTGGATATCTCCATCTTAAAAGAGTGATTTTAAATTATTTGATTTCAGCGCCATCATCGTAAAATGGCTGAACTTCATAATATTTACTCCCTTATAAAAAGATTGGATACCTCCATGTTAAAAGCGTAATTTTAATATATTTGATTCTAGCGCCGTCATCGGAAAATTGTTGAACTAGAGATTATTTACTTTCTCTGGGAAAGATTAAAAGCGAGATTAAAGTATATTTGATTTCAGCGCCATAATCGGGAAGTAGTAGAACTATATATCCTTTCCCAAAGGGAGGTAAATAATCTATAGTTCAGCCATTTCCCGGTGATGGCGCTAGAATTCAAATGTATTAAAATTACGCTTTTAACATGTAGGTTCCAATATTTTCTCATGGGAGGTACACAGGAATTCGAAAGAAACGCCCTCCCTGACGGTTATGCAACCCGGAATTTTATATCATCTAGTTTCGCCTGGTAGAGTAGTTCCCGAGAGGAGCAGTGTTTCCAAACCTATAACTGTGGTGTTTCCAACCCTGTATTGGTTGGTTGGTTGTTGATTTGGTGTTTTAAGTCCACAATGCACGGTATGACTAATCGGGACTGGACCTACAGTTTAAAGTGGGATCCGAACCCCTTTGTGCCTCCACCGGAACCCCTTGATTACAAGGCGACGACGCTACCACTGCGCCATCCAAGCCTGTGTTGCTTCGTAGAAGATGAAACCTTCACGTAAACTTCTTCATTCGTGAGTTACATTTGGTTTACAGACTCACATTACAGGACACTCTTTTCCTGTATTGCATGTTTTCTGGAGTATTTATTTTTCCTTCTGCGGAGAAAATTCTGTTATTATTTTACATCTTATTTTTCGCAGCTTCTCTAAGATTTATCGGCTAATCGCAACAATGAGGATGAATGATGACTCGATGAAATTGATAAAAGGACAGTCATAAAGAAACCATGGGGGGCTAGATCCATATTATTATTATTACTATTATTATTATCTTTCTTTTTTTACTTTACTTTTGGCTAATCGCAACGATGAGGATTAGTGTATGATAAAATTCATGAAGGAACACTCATAAACAATCATACCCAGGCCGGGATTCGAACCCGGGAATTTCGGCAGCGAGATCAAAAGCCGACGGCTTACCACGCTCGGGCACAGCGGCGGCCAATTATTATTAGTGATATTGTCTCAAGTAGTGTATTTTCCCACCATATTATTTCATACAAACATGAAACGGATGAAAATTAAAATGTTAAAATACCCAAATTGTGGGAATACGAAACAGAACCAAGTTAACATATTGGATTGATTTGGTGTTTTAAGTCCACTTTATGCACAATAAGGCTAATCGGGACTGGGCCTACAGTTTAAAGTGGGATCCGAACCACTATGTGCCTCCACCGGGTATCGAACCCGGGACCCCTTGATCACAAGGCATCGACGCTACCACTGCGTCATCGGGGAGGCCCAAATTAACATATCTTGACCATGGAAAGTGTTAAAACAAAATCTAGAAAAGAGCCATTTAATAGTTGCCTGATTGCTTTTCCATTTGTTGTATGGGAAGAATTGTCTGAAATGTGTGTGTAGTGGCAGGCAAAAGAGAATACAAAGATCGAATAGAGAGGCAACACTGTCACTGTTCTACACTGCACAGACAACGCGCCTCGTCGAGTGGGCGGAGCACCGTGGGTGCGAGCGAGCTGCTGTTGCTTCTGCAAAAAGATAACTCACAGACAACTGAATGACGCTCCGCTTAAAATCTAGTCAATCGAGAAAGGATTTGTTGAGGAAGTGAATTGAAATATAAACGCCAGAATTTGGTCTAAGCCTATAATGGTTACTAGCAATAAGAGCTGATCAATTTTTACATGTGGAATTCCGTAATGAAAGAGGCAAGAGGCCGCACTCCCCACCTTTAGCCTGGTAACACTAATAAATCATCTAATTATATGCGTTCGGTTATGCTGATAGTCATGTTTAATATATTACCTTCAAACATAAACAATATCATGGACTCACTCAGAGGCAGAATTCAATTTTACGCTTTATTTTCCTGAAGACATTGTATCAATATAATACAGGACCTACAGTTTAAAGTGAAATCCGAACCACTATGTGCCTCCACCAGGAATCGAACCCGGGACCCCCTTGATTACAAGGCGACGACGCTACCACTGCGCCATCGGGGAGGCACTTAAAGAGTCAACAATCAAAGCTAATACGCATCTATTGATCAGAAATTACTAGAGTGTTAAAGTTGTTTTTGTATGTTTTGTTATTATAAGTCGCTCTTCTGCCACTTTCAGCTAATGAGGATGAGTGACGATTAGATTAAATTGATACCATGATACCAATACTGCAATACTGAAGCCGTGGCTCGAACGAGGAAATTTCTTGCGATCAGAAGTGGACCACTTAACGCGCTTGGCCACCAAAGAGAACCGGCTCTGTGGCCAAGCGCTGTTAGTGGTGGACTAACGATCCAGACACCGAATTTTCCGGGTTCGAGTCCCGCCCGGATCTTTGTCAATTTCTTAATAGTCAGAAATCCCTTCACAATCTAAGACGTAACACTTTACCAAAACTTCATTCCCCTCCCCTCCACCTCAAATTTAATACTCAAACTTCCCAACAAAATTTCCATGCCAATTTTAGACTTCCTGTTGATATCGCTCTCTCCAAATAAGCAATCTAAGACGTAATATTAATACACAAGACTTGGGATTCCCTGCCCCCCAAAATAATTATCAATCCCACTACATGAAAATCCCACTAACTTCATTAATCGCCCACCATAATTTCCCTATCAATCTAAGGCCCCCCCCACTCCAAAATTACTTATTACTCGTAACAATTCCCCTTACAATCTACAAATTACTATTTGTATAACAGCAATGGCTAATTGATGACGTAATTCAACTTGGGCCCTGTTTACTCAGTCAAATTTCCATCACAGTCTGCGCCATAATGCCCCACCCCTGATTTAGAACTGTGACAAGGTGACAAGTGTAATGTAACTAACAGTTAAGTGTTAGGAATGGATGCATGTGTGCTGTGCATTTGAATTTCATGTGAATCAAATCTGTTCACTAATGTGAATATTAATATTATAGAATATAATATAATGGTTCAGGTGTGCGAAAAAGTAACCATGAGCACCCCAAGGTATCAATAAGAAAGAATTGGAAAGTTAAGTTGCATACGGAGATGTGTGTAATTAGTTTTGTTCTGGAATGTAGAAAAGGACCGGTTAAACCGTGCTGGGTTTCAATACTGTGTCCACCCGCCGTTGGATTCAAGCACTGCATCTAGTCGACGAGGTAAGGATTCCACGAGCAGATGTTTGGTCTTCTCCTTAAACTCTTCCAGACATCAAACACGTGAGCCAGTAGAGCTTTCTTTGTTCTCAGCTGTCTAGGTTCCCACTCTCTCACCATCAACGCCCAAATGTTTTCGATTGAAAGACTTCGCTGGCCAATCTACTCTTGAAATTTCTGGCTGCTGATTAAACCAGGTGGTGGTCGCTTTCGATGTATGGACGCTGCTGTTGTCTTGATCGAAAGTCACGTGAGGAATCTCATCTTCAGGGTGTCTCTCTCGCACGCTGGGAAGCATGTGGTTTTCCAGCACTGCGACGTATTCCTGTGAATTTATTCTCGAACACACTTCCACCAATCCATCCCCACACCGCCACGGATATCCTGCCGCTCCTAGGATGGGTAGAAATGTTCTCGTAGCCGTAGCGAATGTTCTTGCGCCTACAAACATAAACCTGACCATTTTCGTCAGACGAAAATACTTTCTCGTCGCTCAAAATTACGTTCTGCCAAATTTCTTCAGGAGCTGGTAAATATTGTAAAGCAAAACTGATCCGTGCTTCGTGATGGAAATGCGTAATTGATTCATTCTTTGCCGCTCGACGGTGTAGAACTGTTGCAGCATGGCACTCCAGTTTCAACTCTTGGCGAATCTTCGTTGCAGCCATGAAGGGATTGCTCTCGCTCATCTCAATGATGCCTGCATCTTCTTCCCTGGTTGTCTTCCTCGGCTGGCATTTGTTGGGTCTTGACTTCATTCCTTGGTCACCTTCTTCCTCGTAACACCGAATCCAACGCCTGACGCATGAATCGTCCACACCTTATCATTGGTGCATGTAGAGTTTCACGCCCATTCCGATGTAGAAAGTTTCATTTTATAGGTTCCGTTGCAAGTGACATGCTCAAGGCATAGATACGAGTAAAACTGCTGCAGGATCTCGAACGAAGCACCCACCGGGGCTCGAATTAAAGCCAAAGCGTGATGCCAAAGGCAACCGTGACGTTACTGCATGGGAGATTTACATCAAGCACGGCCTGCGTGGTGTGTGCAAAGAAACTCACGCTTGCTTTAGAAAATAAGGATACTATTGAATCAATGCAATATAATAGAGTATAAACCGTAAAATATACATTATTATTGACTCATGCATCCCCTGAAAAAAATGCATCGTTTTCTCTCACATTTCTGCCTGCAATGAATATAAATGTATAATCTATTAAATTAAGCAGGTGCATGCAGATTTAAAAATATTGATAAGATGATTCAATTGAATTGAATTGAATTGTTGTTTTTTAAGTTCACTTTGTGCACAGAAAGGCTAATTGGGACTGGACCTACAGTTTATAGTGGGATTCGAACCACTATGTTCCTCCACTGGGTATCGAACCCGGGACCCCTTGATTAAAAGGTGACGACTCTACGACTGCGCCAGGCCCTAGTCCTCTTACGGAGATAATTTGTTCAGAGCAATAGAAATGTCCTATCAAAACAATTGGGGAATATTATTTTCAATGTGGATATTGTTCGGAAAATATGTTTCTAACAACAGTTTACCTGAATAGTGGGGACGTGGGGTGAGAGATAGGGACTGAGTTGGAAGAGAGAGAGGGAAACCACACCATTTCCTGTTCAGTGAGAACCTTTGGGATTGCTTTTTCCTAGCACACCAAAAACACAATACGTATAACCCAAATACAACCCAAACCTTCAATGGCGAAATTGTGAGTCAATCACTCAACTGGAATAAAAAGTTCGGATTTAAATCTAGGAGGCCAGAAGATAGTTATTGCGCTACCACGTGCTAATACAAAAAAATCACTTTGCCCGCGAGAATTGTCATGCCTGAGTGACATGTAGTTTACGTTAGTTGTGAGAGTTGCTTCAATCAGGGAGTCGTAACGTACCCAATTTGCGTTACACGGTACGTTCCATTTTGTAGGAGGAAGAGTATGGTTCAGCTGCTGGTACCCATGGAACGTAACGAAATGCAATATGTTACAGACTGACGTTACAGAGAACGTAACAAAATGTATTATGGTAGATATTAACGTTATAAAGGAACGGAACGAAATGAGCACATTGGAACATAACGTAATATGCAATATGGTATATACTACCGTTACAAGGATACAAGGAACGTAGTAACGAAATGCATTGTGGTATATACTAGCGTTACAAAAAAACGTAACGAAATGCAACATGGTAGTAAATAACGGTACATAGGAACGTAATGAATGCAATCCTCCGTAACGGAACGAAGTGAAAGGCAATATGGTTAATTAACGTTACATAGGAATGTAACAAAATGTAAACCACTGTAGCGGAACGGAACAAAATGCAGTTGGGTACATACCATCTGCATAAGGAACGTAAATAAATTCAGTATGGTAGATGTTAACGTTACAAGGAAAGAACAATTCACAAATGTTAGCTGGTAACGTTATAGGCGCGTGACAAATATAATCTATTAAACATCAAGGAAGAAAAAGGAATAGCCCAAATCTCTTACCTTTCTTTTGAACATTGCGAAAAATAACTCAGTGTATCGTATGGGATTAATGTGAAATAGCCGTGAAAAATATGGTTGTTTGTAAATAAATGAATTTCAACCAGGGTCGTTAAAGGGTCAGGAATTTTAAATCAATTCAATTCCGGTTCAGCAGGGAATATTAGCAAGCATAAATGGATCTGGACCGTAAAGAGCCTTTTTATGTTTAAAATATTTCAATTCGTTCCAGGAACCTTTTCTCCGGATCAATTGAAATACGGCACAGGGACCTTCTTTCCGGATCAATTTAAAGACTGTCTAAGTTCCATATTGAAATGAAAGAATACGCAACTTGGACCGAATTAAAACTGTGCGATAAAGAAGTTTCCGGTCTTGTTGCGGAACCCAATAGAACCCATTAGAATTTATGGGTTCGTGGACGTTTAACAATCCTGATTTGAAAATTACATTTTTGGCTCGAAATTGAATACAGCTTCCAACTAGTGTAGACATGAGTAGTCATAGACGTGCGCACGGGGTGCAAATGGGAGGGGGGCACATTCCCCACCCCCTAATCATTGACGTCTGCAGATATTTTCGACGCAGGGACAAGCAAGGTATTTTTCCATGGGGCATATTAACCAGATAATAGTGTTGCCCCCTCAAGAAACACCACTTGAATTCGAAATTATCGCATTCCTGCATTCCCATTATAATAAATTAATGTACATTACTATGACTGGGATCAAATTATACGCGTGAAATATATACTTTTAGCTGACGTTCGTTTTCTAAAGGGGAGATGTGGCCATCCTCGCCCCCTTTCAGATTTCCATGCTCCTATATTATTATACTTTAATCCAGAAATTTAGGGTTGAGGAATCTTATCGCCGGTTATTAAACGATATTATGCTCTTGAAGAAAATGAAGTATTACGAAGCCGATGAAAGTTCACAAAGCAACAACGGCGGAAGAAGGTGCAGTGGCACAACCACAGGGGGCAGGGGAGATTATCCCTCAAACTTGTACGGAAATCAATTCTAGGAGGTAAGGAAGGCAAACATTGGACTATAGAAAGAAAGGTTGCAGAATCTAAGAGTAGCAAGACAAAGGGATACTGAAGATGGATTTAGTTTTCACGTCTGTCGTGCACTATTTCTTCCAGACGGTCCAGAGCACCTGCAAGGAGGCACAGAGGGGCAATTGCCCCCTCTTGATTTCTATCTTTATACAAATATAAATAAAGTTATATAAACTTGGACAGTTGCTGCTGCTTACGGTGTACGTTTTGCCCGTGTAAGGTAATAAATAGATGTATTATTAATTTTTGAAACCCCACCGTTCATTTATAAACACACTGTATATGAGTCATTGTGAATTCGAGTCAATTAAAACATTTTGCGTTGTTGCGAGATTATCTATCAGGATAAAATTTGGACATAATGAATCTAAGTAGAGAAAATGCAACTTGTATATCAAAATTGCCATGTCCAACTGATCTCCGAAAGTAGTGTTTAGCACGTCACATTTCAAGTATATTGTAATAATCTTCAATTAAGCCAAACGTTAAACAACAAAACAACTTTTATTTAACTTATAACTTCATGTTATATAAACTACATGAAATACATTTAACAAAGACAAAAGACAATCTCTCTCCAACTCGACTTGCTCACAGTATCTCTTCTAAAATTTTTATCTTTTATATTTTTCGTAACTTCTATCATATATGATTGATTAATTTGAGTCCACTTTATGCACAGTTAGGCTAATCGGGACTGGACCTACAGTTTAAATTGAAATCCCAATCACTTGTGTCTCCACCGGGTATCGAACCCGGGACCCCTTCATTACAAGGCGACGACGCTACCACTGCGCCATCGGGGAGGCCATTTCAAGTATAGTCCATGATTGTATCTAGTAGTATATGAACGAGATGTGTCCCTCCATTCAAACAATACGTGGCTTGTCCCTACCGAACGAAGTGTGTCACTTATAAATTAAGTTTCCGAAAGCAGGTATTATGCATGAACAGAACAAAAAATACTTGTGAGAAATTACAAAAAGTATAAGTAAGTTCGTGGCGGGAGTTATTGACGGTTTTCCCCACAACCTATCCGCTTTAGGTTCCGGGTTCGAGTCCTGGTCTGTAAATATCTTTTTTAGGTGTCTCTTAATTAATTTAATCTAATTATCATCCATCTTCATAGTTTCGATTAATTATAAAAGTGACATAAAAGCGAAGCAAAATAAGAACAAATAAAAATAATTGCAAAATGATTACAATGTCAGAACTACATTTGAAAAATAAAATGCGAACAGAAGATTCATTTTCAAACAGGTATTTGGGTAGAATTGTGTAGACAGACAGCATGATCCCGAAAGTTGCCAATCCACGTGTAGCATGACCTTCGATACTGGGGTTGTGCTTTTTCAGGAAAGTTTGCTCGACGCTCTTCAAGCGTCTTATCAAGAATGCCTCGGTGTTTGCAGCATTACCAACTTATTTTCCGTCGGGAAAATCTTTTTTCTCCTATTTAATGATCTGCGGTTGACTCTACAATACAGCATATTAATCAAGATACAACAACTGAATTACGGCGAAGTAGGTTAGAAACCCTGCGTGCTCAAGAGCAGCTTCGATAAGGCACCTGAATTGTTTCGAGCTGAACCAGGAAATGGGCGATGTTTATTCCCCAAGGCCATTCCGTAAAACTAATGCCACAAGAAGTTTTCTGTGTGGATTTGTGAGCATGAAATTGTAGGTTAATGATAGTGCTACAAGACGTCAAGTGGATTTATTTTTCTGTTTCGTTATTTTAGATAGCTTTCCTACCTATATAGTTTGAATAACTAATTAATCATTTGATGAGCAGACAAACACGAAGAAGCCGATCCCGTGGCAAATTGGTTAGCGTAATAAACTGCGAAGTCTAATGTCGGATTAGAGCCTGGACTAGAAAATATGTATGTGTTGGGTCATTGTCTTTATACCACTTCCATCACCTATCACATCCTTTATCATCGCGATTAACCGAAAGTGGTAGACGCGAAATAAAAATAGAACCTTTGCATGGAAGTCCGAAAGAGAGGCAAGGGAGGGGGGGGGGTGCAAGACCCACCTGGAAAATGAAAGTCAACCAAAAACTATATATATATCACACAATTCCATTTCAGCTGCAATAATATATGTTAATTATTGCATGAACATAACTAGCTAACTAACTAACTCTCTAGCCTTCTTAAACCCGAAGGTTCATGGCTGCAGCAACACAGGCCTTCCATCTGTCCCTATCTTGAGCAAGTTCTATACACTCTTTTCCATCCCTACCGATTTCCTTTAAGTCTATCTCAACGTTGTCCCTCCATCTTCGTCTTGGCCTTCCTAAAGTTCTCTTACCATCAGGTTTCCCAACAAGAATCCTGTAAACTCCTCTTTCCTCTCCCATTCGTACCACATGGCCTGCCTACCTAAGTCTTCTTGATTTAATTATTCTAATTGTCTCCTCATCCCTTTTAGGTCCAAATATTTTCCTAAGGATCTTATTTTCAAATAAGATGAATATGATACGTAACTTCAAATTAAAGCAATGTTTTTTGAGGAGACAACACTGTTATGCACCTTGTTTGCCCCCCCCCCCCGGAAAAAACTACCTTGCTTGCCCCTCTTTGGAAAAAACTCAACAAAGTGCATTGTGAGGGAAATGCGTTTCAAGTTGTCAGGCACAGTTCGAGCTCCACAAAAACTTGGTAACAGTAGATCGGAATGTTTCATGCGTGATTTTCAAAGATTTTATGGAGTTTGCACTGTGCCTGGCAACTTGAAACGCATTTCCATCACAATGCACTTTGTTGAGTTCGCCCTTCGTATCCGCAATGCCTCATATTTTCAATTACTTTGAAGCATTTTGGACCATTTTTTATTTTTATAAGCAACTGCATTAATTGATAGAATGATCTTAAACATGAAACTAATTGTTTCTTCCAATGATTAACTGTTTTCTTTGCCTTTCATTACGCTAGGTCACTCAGCCGCTATCTTCGTTGTGAGCCTAGATTAAGTGTGATTGGAGCTTATCCTATAGGGTAACTTCGGTGATTAACGCCACCAATTGGTCATTTCGTTCTAGAACTCATACATTTTTATTGTTAGGAACATGAAACTTACATGTATAGGAGAATGAACTTTCCTCTATTGTGTAATAATAAAATATTGATTGCACTGTTATAATGAAAGCAATAAAATACTAAATTCTGTGTTAATGCAAAATGGCGTTATTTCCAGACCTGTCGGGTAATAACGCCATGTTCATAATTACAAGTAAAACATTCACATTATCCTAATTACAAGTAAAACATTCACATTTTCTTTACTAAACTGTACTAGGAAAAATAATTACTGTAGTAAGTTATTAGAAAAAAAAAGTATTTTTTTGTCTTTTCGCGATACCCAGTCCCTCAAAGTTCTGCGAGGAACGTGCAGCACATGCTATCTTCTATCCCTTGTTTGATGGCCGCCATAGCTTGCCTCAAGTCATCCACTGACCATTTGGCCCGTATATTTCTACATTTCCTCGCCATCTGAAAGAGGAAATTAGCCGAGAATAAATATCTGTACGCCTCGAAAGTAACTGAGCAAGGATAAACCTATTTTCGAAATCAACATTTCCTTAAATTTGAGTTTAAATTGAGTGGCGTTATACCCCGACACGATGATGGCGTTATTTCCCGAAACAACAGATTGCAGTTTAACCAACTGTTCTAAACTTACGACACCGACCATGAAAACCGTACACACATCATTCTCTTACGTAATAAACGTATTGTGTACGTACAACATTGTTACCATTTAAAATCTAATCCTACAATAGAAAAACACTCATCTTTGTCGGCGCGATGAAAATGTGGACCCTTTTTCCTCGAAACTCAACTCAAACGTTTACACTGTTCAAAGTGTTTCTCTTAAATGAAGGCTTGACAATGGCAACCGTTCTTATCAGCAATGCTACCAGGCACCATTGTTTATCGCACAACGGTGAGTCACACCTTAACTTTACATGCGTCCATGTTTTCAGAGTTGAAACTTTGAAATGGCGTTATTTCCCGCCTGGCGTTATTCACCGAAGTTACCCTATGCTTTCTTCATACAGCATGGCTGTCGGCTACATGTTTGACATCTTAACACAACTTCTTTCAAACATCGCTCATGAAATGTATTTCACCTATCGTCCTACGGGAATCAGAGGGACGTAACTACAAAAATGCTGTTTTCAGTTTCGTGAGAAAAAAAAATCCTCTGAAGAGTATTTGGAGTAAATCGACATTTTCCACTTCTAATGCTTATCTGTAAGGCGGAGTCACGTTTAAGAGTCATATTCCTAAGAATACATTATTTCCTCTCCTATTAATTTGATAAATTAGAGTTAAGTCGCTCTGGTTCTCACCCACGCTTTCAGCTCCTATTTTCCAAAATTTGGCACGTTAGGTATTACGCCAGATGTGTCATTTGGGTACGATACTACATTTTTATTATATGCCTGTGGAGATTCGAACAGTGTTCTCGGCTTGCGAGCCAGGTTATATCGGCGTTAGCGTCCAACGTTTGGAGCGTGTATATTCCTCTAAGCAGGATGCTCCAATGTATGCGCTCGAAACATTGGACGCTAACGCCGATTTAAGCTGGCTCGCAAGCCGAGAACACTTCGTCAGGAAAGCTACACTTTTTTACCCATGAAAGTTATTGTCCGTGGCCTGCAAGCAAGGTTCTTCCAACAAACTGCCTCGAGAGAATTATGCGTAGGCTATGTGTGACTTTTCTGTTTCTCAGACCACGTGTGACTACCTACAAATTATGTGAAACAATAACATAAACAACTTCCCATCTGAGTATGAGAAACCACTTGCATTCTAGCCGGGTTCGATTCCTGGTGGAGGCACAGTGATTCGAATTCCACTTTAAACTGTAGGCCCACTCCCAATTAGCCTATCTGTGCATACAAGTAAACTTAAAACAAGACAAACTTTCATTCTAACCTCAGTCACTTATGGGAGCTGCTTAGAAGTAGTAGTGTTGACTGCCATGACTAAAATTTCTGGATCAAAGTTCACTTCGTCTCAACGATTTTATTTGTTGTTTTAAGTCCCCTTTATGCACAGTAAGGCTAATCGGGACTGGACCTACAATTTAAAGTGGGATCCGAACCACTTGTGCCTCCACCGGGTATCGAACCCGGGACCCCTCTCTCGACGATTTGACCGAGTCTGCACTCCCTGCGCTGCACTCCGCTGTCTATGCAATGTAGTTTTAAAAGTTGTTAACTGAGGTATCCTATACCTGCCGCAAAATTAGTTTGGTATTGAGAGCTGAAGGAACACGCGTCACGGTGTTGCCATATCATGCGGTATGGTACGGTACGCAGTGCAGCCGTCTGACGCTGTGTCGAGGAAAACGTGTTATGAAAAGAAACAACAATGATGAAATGTGTTATTGTTTTTCGAGGAAAACTGAATAACAATGATGACAACAATGATGAATGTGTTATTGTTTTCTCTCTTCATTTTCATCTCCCTTACAACATGAACGAATTAACGAAACGAGCATTGTTTACAGGTTACCTTTTCAATCCATTCTGTATATACACTTTCAATAATCATTTCTTTCCGAAGTCCCCGTTAAAGTCTGCCCGTCTTTCAATTATACCGCAACTGAGTTGGTGGGGTGTCTGACTTTCACGTGTGAGACCCACGGTGGTTTGTGGAACTTTTTCAAATATCCCGAGCGGCTCCGGGGTCGACTCAGCCCAAGTGAGTACCTGGGGCAAACCTGCGGTAAAGGCGGTTGGTGAACCACATCACCTCCATAATATGGCCTAGGTCGAGGTCGAGAATGTGTGGAGCTTTACCTCCACATCCCCATATGCCTACATACTTTGCTTTATTTTGCGTCCATTATTTTTTTTTTTTTTGTATGAGAATCCCAGATATTTTATGACTGTCCTTAAAGATGTTTACCCACCTTGAAAAAATGCCGAATCTTTCAACGAAACTCGCAGTTTCCCAACAGTGGGATGATCTTTCCTCCTATAATAAGAGTAAATATGGCGACGAATAGCATCTTGCTGAAAGGTATCTAAATTTGTCACTCGTTTATTGATATTCCTCTTCTTTCCTGGGGTTTCCAATTTTGAAGCCTCGCATTTATTTATTTATTTATTTATTTATTTCTACCACATTATATTTTTCTTTCCCTATGGTAACAATAGTGTTCTTAGACAGGCCGAAAGCAGCAGCAGTCCTGACCAGAACTTTATTTACAGAAATCATTGGACACCCATTGTTTTTCTCTTGCTCAAATTATTTGCGCTCAGAACAAACCATCTCCCGCGTTTGTCCTTTGAGAAGAATTCCTTTTTCTTTTAGTGCATGGCCTCTTTGGTATATTGTCATCTCGAGTATTGCCTCCTGTGCTTGACTTTCTTCACACAAGCTCACGACACACTCAAGAACACAGAAAATTATGTACAAAAAATAACAACTAAAACAACACGCTATATACAACAAAGAATACTCTAAATTCAATAAACACTAACCAACGGACCGGTTAAAATATCACAGCAACGCAACAAACAAACAACACGTCCTCTCCCAACAACATGAAATCTGATCGCCCGATAAGCGGCAACACCGAGATAAACGTTTTATGTTGCTAGGTAACCAGGGCTTGGGTGAAGCACTGGGAAGATTTTGATTGGCTCGCATGGCAGCAACCCACCCTCCCGCAGTGTCGTAGACCCGATTTCAACACGTGCTTCCCAAGCGTCAATACCAAACTAATTTTGCGGCAGGTATAGTCACCAATTCCACCGCTGCCACCGGTTAGTCAAGGTGTGACTCATCATCAGCTAGGCTCGAACGAAACGCAACTCATTAAACCGTCGCGGACGAACTGTAGCATTTTTCTAGGAATTTCGCTTTCGGACGAAACGCTACTGAACCGTACAGCAGTCCCAGTGCCTGCTCCAAGTTGCACAGCTGCTTTCGGAGCTCTTGGTTTGGAAAGGGAGTGGGGATGAGGAAAGGGTCTTGATTTTTCATACTGAATCTCGTTCATTCCGTTCTCCTATTTCTCTTGGTTGAATTTTCTGAGATACGGAATCTACCTCATTTTCCTTTTCATTACGTTTTATTGCGTCACCCACAGTACTCTTACATGTACTTGACATTTTCAATTTCCCTGTACCTGCACCCTTTGGTTAGGTAAAAATAAATAACTGCAGTTCGTCAAATGTTGTATTTTTGTTTTTGTTACCCATTTTTCTCGTACTTCAGTCAGGGGCAATGGAGCTACTGGTAACAGACGTAGTTAGGAAATAGCATGAATTGTTTCTTCCCCGCACTGTAGTTGACCGATAAAAGAACTACGTAAAGTCTCGTTTCTATTACCACAAATTTTACCGCGCAACATGACACGCGGCATGCGACGCTGCATGTGCCAAGCATTTGTTGAAATGGAAACTGTCTGCAACATGCCGCGGCGCAAGTGCCGGGGACAAAATTGCCCCAAACGATTAAGACGCACAACGTGCGCGGCGACAATGGAAACAGCCTACAGCAAGTTCCTGGGGCACGGGCATACGAACTAGAGTAGAAACAGACGACGCGACTACAATCTGTGGTCCAACAAGATTTAATAACAATGCAAAATCACTTGCAGTCATTCTTACAAAGTTTTCGTATCCACTTTGAAGACGTAAGTCTCTCATCAACGAGTTATATGCTCCTTCCGAATTTCTTTTCGCTTGAAAACTTCTAATCCACCATCTAGGTTGTTTTCGCCTCTTTTTTTTTTTTTATAGAAATTCATGATACGCGCCTGCCATAACCACAAAACCCGCCATAGCTTTATTGTTCATCTTTACCCAAGTTAAATCACCACCAAATTATTACAATACAAGAGAAGGAACACTGACTACTCTAAAGCACTGCACAACGCTACACTGCGATCCTGCACTCCAGTGTTGTTGCGGACGTATTTTGAAGAAGTAGTTTTGAATTGGAAGCAGTACGAGTACACTAAATGACGCGCAACATGCGCCGGCACATGTTGCACGTCATGAGTCTGGAACTTGTCTGAATGGAAACGTAGCTTAACAGAAACAGAAGGCTTTCACGATTTGTCTGAATATTAAAGTGATCTCTTCTTTCACACCAAAACATAAATAACTATTCTCAGATTTGAAAACGTAACAGGGGTGTAAGGGGTGACCTTCCACGTATTACACCCAATCGTCAACTTCATTCCACGTAGTACACCCTGGACTGCTCTTTGCAGACTAACGAGGCTCTGGCGACTGACCCTATGGCCAGTATAATTCTGTGTGTTCTGTTTTTTGTCATGTGTGCTGAGTGCCCCTTTAGAGCCTCAGCTTTTAACCTAAGTCAGAATATTTTAATATTTCAGTTATTCGATATTACAGTTACGTTATTTGTTATGGTAAGGGGCTGGACCCCGTATAACGTGGCGGTTGCAAAATAGCCTAAGTGCTGACGCACCCAAAATTAAAAAAGAAAAATGTAACAGGGAATATAGCTTTAATAAATGTCTATAAATATTTCACTATCGTTTATATTTATGTACATGTTGTTAATTTTGAAATATTGTGAAGAAATGCAGCAAAATGCTACATATTCGATTACTAATGTGAGCCACTGTACATGTTATGTTTTTATTTCATGAACAATGCGACACCACAGGTCCCGAGTTCAGATCCCAGCCTGTATATTGTTTTCATTATTTTCTTCGTGATGTCCTTTCATCAATTTTGTCATTGCATCACCCATCCTCGTCTTCGCGATTAGCCAAAAGTGGCAGAAAACCAAAGTTAAATATAACAAATCAAAATCAAACATTACTTTGCAAGACAAGAATGGATAGGTTATTTTGAAGCTGCTGTTATTAAAAGCAAATTATATGTAGCTTTCCTAGACAGAAGTTTCAAACACAGAAACTGATTGATTGGATAAGGGCTGTGGATTCCTACTCGAGCAGAAAATATATATGTTTCAATTTATTACGTACAACAATAGCAGACTGATTTCCCGCTAAATCAAAGAAAACTTGCATTCACGGTTACAAATTGACGTGTTGAATGACCTTAACTACAGACTTCGCTCACTCCAATTCTGATTAATCGAACAGCACACCACAACGTGGGTCATTAAATATTTCCAACTTACTCTCGAGTTCCTCAACTAAAAATAAATTGACTGCGAGACAAAAACTCCTCTGCGATAACTATATACCACGTTATATGCAGAGTATATGTAAGTTGAAATTCCATCATAATAATTTGAATTCTTCAAGTAGTAGCTACAAATATAATTTTTCATGCATATTTTCTTAGCAAAATATGAAGTTTCTCACTTCACAAGGATAACATATATATAGTATTTCACAAGAGTTTTTAGTTCGAGCTAGTCGTAGGCCTAATATGAATATAAACGTCACTTCATTACTTAGTTTAAAAAAGTGCCAGGCAATCAAAATTCGAGGGTATGCCTGAAATTATTTGTAGTATCTCATGTATCAAGGGGGCTTTTTAAGTAGTAATAGTAGAAACGTAATTATACTGCATGTTGCAACTGAAACCCTAGCCTCGAAGACCGAAGTCGTTGGGTGGTCCACTCATACACTCGGTACCAAACATTTCAAGTTCGAGTAGACACCTGGGCATGGCTGGGTTTTTTTTGTAAGCATCCCTTCATAGATTTAATATGATCATCATTCATCTTCATCGTCGCGATTATCTACAAGTGGCAGAAAAGCGATATAAAACAAGAATAATAGTATAACAAACAAAAGAGGATAAAAGGATGAACTGAGTTAATGATAGGAAGTTTTATAAAATTACTGTTTCTTGAAGAATCCTGTCCTTTGTTACGATTTTATTTCTCAGTCACACGTTACTCAATGTTCACGTCGACTGTCGTCCTTACGTACTTGAAAATTACTTTCATGTCTGCCTATGCTCTTCTTTCAAACGTGGTAGGTGGGCGCTCTGTCTGTTTCTACACCAAAAAGTTTAATGAACCTCCTGTCCAAGAAGACAAGAATTACTGAAAGTAATTTTCAAAATTGTAAGCGGATGAGGGCCCTTGTAAATGATAAAATATACTGTCCTTTTATTCGCTTAGTTTTGAGAATCACTTCCCATACAATTCTTGCCTTCTTGAGAGTCCAATGGCCCTGTCTAGCCACAAACCAGTTGCACAAACATGGTTTCGTTTGTTTCGTACAACAATTCCATCTAACGTTTCGTTTCTACGTAGTTTCTACTTGCTAAAAGTGCCTTTCATATCGCCCCAGGGCGTTCTCTACTCGGCTGCTTCGTGACCGAAGGTCACGTGTACAAAGTTTGAGGATTCACATTTTCCGATTTTGCGTGGTGCTGCTGCTACGAGCGAACACAAGGGAAAAAACCTTGGACGAAAAGTCCCAGCGCAGCTTCCCTTCTACTCTTCAGCTCGGCCCATAAGGAAGAACGGTCAACTCTCCCCCTCCCCTCCACGCGGTAGTACAGTGCACAGGAGTCGCGGGTCTGCACAGGTTTCTTTCCTTGTGATTCAGTTCGCCTTATCAAGGTCGTGCAGCAAGCAATTATTTTTCGTCTTCCGATAGGAAAAAGCTTGCCTCTCGCTTACGTGGATGAACGCGTAGCACAGATGATTCTTTGGTTGGCCCTTTATGTTTCGTCCTTCAGCAACTTAATCTAAGCACGAATCATTCTCATCGCCAAACATACTGTATTTTTTTAATTGATGTAACACATGTAAACTGAAAGAGAGAGAGAGAGAGAGAGAGAAAGAGAGAGAGAGAGAAAGATATACATAAACGTTTTCTTACAACAAACGTTTGTTTTCCTATCGTATAAAGTGAACGCACATGTTAAAATTCATCTTGCATAGATAATCAAATTAGAACAAATCCACGTAAAGTGATTTAGTATGCAGAAAATAAATATATTTGTGATAAATACATAGTTAATCAGTAAATTCCAATAACCAGGACTTCTGTCACGCCAAATCTTGTTTACGGATGTTTTCAAACGTTTTGTTTTACAATTTCATTTTTTCACTGACATCCAATACTTATTATAATTTAATGACTTTCAAAATGTCAAAATACTGTAATGTTACTATGCTGCCGATCACAATTATGAGGCTTCTTCGAACCAGGGTTTCGGAGCGGAGCGGATCAACGCTCCAGCTGTTGCCCACGCTCAGGAGCGAGGAGCGAGATTCTAAGAAATGGTTCGCTCCGCTCCGGAGCGGAGCAGCGAGAATCGAAAAATTTCTCGCTCCGCTCCGGAGCGAGGAGCGAAATTTTAGAAAATGGTTCACTCCGCTCCGGAGCGGAGCGCTACCTTGACACGCTCCGCTCCGGATCGGAGCAGAGGAAGTTGGAAAATTTCTCGCTCCGCTCCGGAGCGAGGAGCGAAATTTTATAGAATGGTTCACTCCGCTCCGGAGCGGAGCGATACCGTGTGACGCTCCGCTCCGGAGCGAGATTATAAGAACTTGCCCACTCCGCTCCGAGGTTGGATAATACGAGTGTATACAGAAAACTAACGATCAAGGGTTCCGAGTACATTAGTAATTTTGTTTGTGGAATTTGTACGGCATTTGAACATCGCCTGTTATTGTTGTTATAAAACTGATTATTACTAAAGATAACGCCACGGAAACAGTCCGGTCAAGATCACGTCACTCACCTACAGTGTTGCCAATAAGCAAGGAATAATCCTTACACAATACACCAGGGAAGGCACAATCAACCGCATACGTACAACGCGCAATGTGTCAACTGTGAAGCGTAGAAGAAGTGTGGAAAACCTGGAGAACCAGGGGTGTGTAGAAGGCAAGGGGAAGCTTTGATCTTCACTGGACTGTTTTCGTGAAGAGAGCGATATTATTATTATTATTACTATTATTATTATTATTATTACTATTATTATTATTACTATTTTCATTATCACTTTTACTACTCTACTACTACTTCTGGGGACAATATATTTCAATAGCAGGTGTGCCACCTGTGTTTTATAAGTTGAGAGAATGGAACTCTCATTTCCTGCCACCAGGGATCGCGACTAAAACTCATTTCCGTTCGACTTCTGGTTCGGGCTAAGCACTTCGGCATGTCGGTCCGACGTTACAGTCCACACCGTGGGAGAAGTGAGTTATTCCGGAATATTGGTTCGAGTAACATTGGTCAAACTACTGCAGAGAATCCATTTGACCTTTCGAACGCCAGGAGCACGCAGAGGAAAGACGAAACAACGTATACAGAGGAAGATGACAGGCAGACAGGTGTTCATGCAAAACAAAACACTCGCTGGTGCATGATTGCCATATCTAACTTTCTTTGCGCTGGTTATGATGATACTTTGAATGTAGCGAAAGATAAAAGTTTAAAGTAATTGGGAATTCAGGTTGCTAATTTTCACTGTATGTTTGTTCCGGCATAACTCTCGAACGCCTGGAACGATTTCAACCAAACTTGGAACACGTATCACTTGCAATCTCGAAAGAAATACTGTGTAAGACATCTCTGGCACCCCTAGGGGTGAGGGTGGGAAGGGTTGACATGTAAAACGACCGATATTAGTGTGGAATCCATAGTTTTCGGGGTCGTTAAGATGAATAGTGACACTCCCAATGCCGTTCAACTCCAAAACACCCCTGGCAACCCTAGGGGTGGGGTGAGAAGGGGGCGACATGTAAAAATAATAAAAAACGACCGATATTAGTGTGGAATCAATAGTTTTCGGGGTCGCTAAGATTAATAATGACATTCTCAATGCCGTTCAATTCCAAGACACTCCTGGCACCCCTGGGGTGGGAAGGGGGTGACATGTAAAACGAGCCCGACCCTGTGGCCGAGTGGTTAGCACATCGCGCTATGACGCCAGGGGTTCCGGGTTCGAATACCGGCTGGGCATGGATGTTTGTGAGTGTCCATTCATCAAGTTCATCATATCATCACTCATTCTCATCTTCGCAAATTAGCCAAAAGTGGCACAAGAAGCGAAGTAAAATAAAGCAAATCAATCAATTAATTAGTTAGTTCTACTATAGACCTTCAATGATTACCAAGGTTTCAGATGCATGGAACTAACGATTAAAGATTTTATTTGTCGTTGTTGTACATTGTTTGCAATAATTGTAGACAGCTTATAATTCCACTAACCGAGACCGTTTCGGAAGGATCCCTCCATCCGTGTTAAAAAATATTTTAAATGCCCATAAATCAAAGTTCACAGGCACACATACTATGAACATACTTTTAGAAGAGAACACATATTTTAAAACGTCTCTTTAAGAAAGTAACAATACGCGTAAGCCAGAGTCGGTGTAGCACACTTTTAATACGATTGGCAACGCTGCATCTCCCTCGAAAAGGCAACGATCTGTCTGCCAAGTACGTACAACAGCAGAAGTCATGACGCAATGCACCTGCCAAGGAGCGAGCAAGACACTACGCGCCAGTTTCCTCCACCTTTCCTCTTGAAAGGGGAACAACAAGGCCAATCCGCTAGCCGGTAGCACTGACGTCAGTCACCTACACAAGAAGCGCAGAACACGAAAACAAACAGGGCTGTCGTGTGGGGGAGGTAGCATAAGCAAACGTACAATCCCGCAACACTGATTGCTTGAACGGGTTCATATCCAAATTAAGATAAGGATGAGATATGATGAAATTGAAGAAGGGTCAATCACAGAGAACTCCAATTCCCAGACTGGAGTCGTGAAGCGTTGAGATAACCCTTGATGTGGGGGTAGGGCCCGACACATTCCCAATCTCGCTCGGCCATTTGGAGGTGATGTGATCAGCACCACGCTCCGGCCACCTTTACCCCCCCCCCCCCCCGAGGGTTTCCCCTAAAATTCTTCCGCCCAGAGTTTGGACTTGGAAATTCTATTTTTGCCTTTTCTGTCGAAAGTTAGGGAGGGTCACGTGAACCGCTGAACCAATCGGCTTTGACCAGTTGCCGTGGTGAGGGGGACTTCTCGTGGTATTCTGCGTTGCCAAGTGTATGCCTGACAGCAAAAGTTCGGCGTTATTGTGCGGTTTGTTTGTGCTTTTTTTTTCGTATCTGTGATTTTTATACTGAAAGATGATGAGCCTAACGCGAATACAACGGCGAAATCGGAAGAAAAAAAAAGTTGTCGGGCGTGGTATTCCTCTGCGTGGCCAGACTCGTGGATTAGTATGTGCAGTGCGAGTTTATTTTGAAAATGAAAGAGATAATAATGGCCCCTTGATTCCGTTTAAAAAAAGTGATTGGGAGAACAGCAGCGGCTCTGGGAATTATCAGAATGTCCGTGATGTCCATCGGGAAGGAAAAGTCCCGCTTAATGGAGACAGACGCATCATAACATGCTATAGTACCACTGGAGTAAGCAGGATTTTATTTCGGAGGGTTGGAATTGTAAATGTGGATGTTACAAAGTTGCATTTTTTCCCGTGGGGCAGAATAAGTAATAAAACATTTCATAATTATTAGAGTTGAACGGATATCCACACCCATGCTGATTCTCTTACCTATCTCACCGATACCCTTGTTTGAAAATGACGCGTATTAATTAAGAGCTGTTCAAAATATTGACAAATATTAGTGTGTAAGTAAATACTTCCAATTGTGTGTATCAATTTATTAGGGTTGTGCTTTAAACGTAAGAATTACATCAAATTCTGAAAATACTATTACGTAATCACAAAATACACTTTTCCATACAACATTGGTTCAAAATAACGGAAACTTGGAATTATGCATAAATTCAAGGACACCCTGAAAGTGCTTGCAGCATATTTGCAAGCCTCGCAAAAGATTAAAATGTTGGAATAGTATCGCCCGGTGTCGGTAAATATAATCCAACCGATATCTTCCGATACTGATACCACGGTTAAAAGTGGTTTAAAGACAAAAATGATATTTGGGAGGTTGATTTAATTATATTAAAATGGCATTGCAAAAGAGGCCTAAAGGTGGAAATGAACGTGTGTTTGCTATAATAATTTTCCTCAACAAACGAGAACATTTCACGAAATGTACACCATGCATAACTTAACTTACTGTGCCATGGCAATTAAATAATATGTAGATATTGCAAGTCACATGTGAATGGGGCATTGCAAACAAGAAATCTACTGTTTCCAAATAATCACTGACAAAAAAAGAAGGCACGTAAAATGTTTACCAGTATGATTACCGTTCATGTTATGTTTCTGACGTTTCTGAATGGTTGTGTTTTTGTTTCGTACAAATATTTTTCAAAGAAAAAATATGTATAATACAATACGATATTTTATATTTGATTTATCATAAATGGTAAAAAGGACAAGTACACTGTTAGACAGTATCCTCAAAACTTGTACGAACGTACCGTGCAAAGAATAATTTCCGAATGCGTGGTACTGTGTTTTAGAAACAAATATGCATACTTTTACAATGTTCATGCACGAAACTATATTACCAGAAACAGCTTAGGATTAAGCTTTTTTCTTAATAAAACATACATGTGTAGTACGGGACTTTACATTATGTTTGGTTATTCATTATGTGATGAAATTGTAGTCATTCAGAAAATGTACCTTGTACATGGAACGGTTGATTAATATGATATTTGACATTTGATTTATCAAAAACTGGTAAAAAACAAGTGCACTTCCAATCAATTTACAATTCACTATTTGATATCGCTGTGTAGACAACAGTGAAATTAATATAAACTATAAAGGATGGATAATATTGAGTAATCGGAACTCGACGTGCCATTTTAACTGGCGAGCAAAACGAAATATGCCAGAAGTAACTGGACCCTAAAATTTGATTGCAGTGCAGATGTTCATAAGAACAGTCTCCACAATACCCTAGATAGAATTCTAACCCTCCGCAATAATTCCGAGGTTTCGGCTCATCGCCCCCCCCCCTCCCACCCTCGAGAGAGTCCACCCCCAAAAAGGCCAAGCACGGCGAAGTCGGTTGCCGCGGTGTAGCAAGCGAATGCGTGGGTCTCCGCCTCCCTGCCTCTGCCTGAAATGCGAGCGAGCGAAGGGTGCATGTTGACAGGAAAAGATGTCCTGTACGACTGGACAAAAAAATCAGAGTCCCAGACGTTTGGCAACACCGCTTTTCCCGCCTTCCCACTAGCACAACTGAGGACGAAAAGTCAGGGTTTCCTCAAGTCCAAACTCTAGCCGGAGCGACTTTAGTTATCCATTTATTTGAGTATGGGTTAGCCCAGGAGCCGCTATATGCTGGGACAAGGCCGGAATAATTTCGAAGTTAGATCACCCACCGCGTGATTCAAACCCTGGTCTCCAGCGTTGCAGTCAGACGCCCTACCGACTTGACCAGCAGTTGCGGTTACACCATTCATATATAAAAATAACTATCTCACCGGATATGAGCTTGCACTTCAAATGCTCCGATTGCGGATCAGAGCACTATTGTATCTCGCCCCGCTCCGGATCGGATCGTGCATGTAAAAATAAGTAACCACTCCGCTCCGGAGCGGAGTGCTGTAGTACCATGCTCCGCTCCTGAGCGAAGTGGTATCGCACCACGCTCCGCTCCGGATCGGAGCGTGCGTGTAAAAATTACTAACCACTCCGCTCCGGAGCGGAGTGCTGGCTCGACACGCTCCGCTCCGGATCGGAGCGTGGAAGCAGAAACATCCAACCACTCCGCTCCGGAGCGGAGTGCTGTCGTCCTACGCTCCGCTCCGGATCGGAGCGTGCACGTAAAAATTACTAACCACTCCGCTCCGGATCGGAGCGTGCAAGCAAAAATATCCAACCACTCCGCTCCGGAGCGGAGTGCTGTCGTCCCACGCTCCGCTCCGGAGCGAGGAGCGGAGTAGAACTGACGCTTCGAAATCGCTCCGGAGCGCTCCTTTAGTACGCTCCGCACTCCGCTTCGAAACCCTGCTTCGAACACGCCTTCGATAACGGTATTTGCTATTCGTAACGGATATGTGTATCACTTTTTCGAAACAAACTTTTGTGGAGGAAAAGAACTGTAACGTTACAAAAGTAACGAGCACAATTATACGAGAGACCTATGTTATTCTATCCGGAACACGGCATCGGACACGGTATTGCACATCGGAACGTCTGTATGATACCAGCTATCAATAACGTTGTTGCTTTGAAGCAAGGAGTGTAACGTTTTTACAGTCGTGGCCTCAATTAAGTTACTGGTTAATTGTAACGTTACTACCACTTTCCATACACACTAAAGTTACTAGTCAATACGTGACAAACTTGTTTCTTACCCTGTAACGTTACTGGTTGCCGGCAATGGATGTAACGTTAAAGCGTCACCTAACGACCTACTGCTTTGCAGATCAGTTATGGTTCGGTACCGTTATGCACACCTGTAACGTAATGTTCATATACCTGAGGTAACGTTTCTGTTCACGAAAAAAGTTATTCTGTTTCTGGTTGTAACGTAACGGAAACCGTAATTGAAAATACCGTTCCATTTCGTTACGTTACGACTCCCTGGCTTCAATTGCATTGCCTGCCAAGAATAATGATAGCGCTGAAAGCATAAAATACGGAAATGTGCATGTTTGGCGAGCTATGAGAAAAGTAGATCCCTGTGTTTTCTTTTCAAATTTTACTCATTTTATGTCAACATTTACATATAGCCAATGGCGACAGAGGATGAATGATGCTCCAGGGAAATTGATGAAGATTGAAGAAACAACGAAAAAGAAAAACTCATAATTATCAGAGGCTAGGACCCAAGAACCCTGGCTACGCAGCATTTTATGATATTTAAGTATATCACGGATTGCTGCTAAATCCTTTCCTGGATATTTGAAATGAATGAACCCCCGCCCCCGCTACGAGAGAAAGACCATAGGATGTGAAACATTCACAATGTAATTGCATTGCTTTACATTGCTCTTGGCTGTATTCCAAATGTAGTAAGAGATCAGCGATAAGTTGGATTTTTTTTCAAGGTATAAGTGTATTTGAGCGCAAGGGCTACATATTTCATCATTTATAAAGAGTTAACTTCGTCGTTACACTAGCACCAGTCACGAATGCATGAATTTCTATTTCGGTTATTTGACATCACTCTTCTTCCTCTTGAGTAAATCGCGATAATACGGATGAATTATTAATTTATAAAATTGTGACGGGACAAACTCAGTGATACATTCATGCCTGACCAGAGTTCGAATCTGGAACATATGACCTCGCTTCGCTAAAAAGGCTGGCAGAAATGTATCGGAAAAATATAGGAGCACCAAGAACCGGTTTTACCCAGCACAGACGATGAAATCATTTACAGCGACTCGCTGTGGCAGTGTTGCTCGCCACACCCTCCCCCTCGCTAGCAGGTAGCCTTCTCAGCACCCCGCCTGCTGATGGAAGAGTACGGTCAAAAGCTGCACCTACTTTTCGTTTCAAGCATATTCCGTCTGGAAGGTTTCTGGCACCCCTTCGCCCCCCCTCCCTTCCCACCTTGGTTAATGAATGAGACCCTTGCACTTTCAAAACCCTTATCGCAAGAAAAAGCTGGCATCAATTATACACCGCCATACAATAATATCTTCACGGAAAACATTTCCTAACATATTTTCTTGATTCGGACTAAGGGGCAAATTAAAAATAGTCAAATGAATTATACACAGGAGAATTAAATTACTGAAAATATGGAAAAGCGCGACACCGAATCTGTAATGAGTGCGAAGGGAAAAGAAAAGGAAAAAAAGTATAAAAAGTATTTGAATAACCAGATTAAGAGAGATAGTTATCACGGCTCGAACAATGCAAATGAAAAAAAAAAACCGGAAAAAAGAACTAATACGAATTGAAATATACGACAATCGGAAGTAGGCTCAAGGAAGCAAATTTTAATAAACGTGGAAAGAAAACATAATCAAAGGAGCGCTGGTTCGATTCGCGACGGAAGCTCATAATGTATTTGTTGTTCGAATCCCACTCCACACTGTATGTCCAGATGCATTTACACTTAAAACAAACTTCGTGGAACTGTTTCCAAAACAGATGTCGCCAAGCATTTAAAAGCAAAAAGAATAACTTTAAAGAAAAAATGCCGAAAGCGTTATTGCAAAACAAAAAAAAATGTGTAGGTGGTTATGGGGGTCAGAATCTTCTCTTTGGACTTACCTATGGTGGCAGGACCTACGAGAAAAAGATCTCGAAAAGAATAACTGCAACAATGGAGTTCGGGGTCCCCATTAGTGAGTGATGTAAAAACCAATCACAACTTCCACGTCATTTTACTTTTGCCTTTCAAGGGTTGTTCCGAGCACACGTAAATTTTTAAGAAAATGTTTTAATTCAATTTATGCACAGATACATTAATGGAAACGGAACTTATGATCTAGAGTGGTGGGTCACCAGTGGGAATTGTATCTAGAACCGCTTGATTACAAGGCGACTTTAGGCTTTCGGAAGGGGCTTTTTTTTTTTAAATAGAAAACAGAATTAGTCATAATGCTATCTGCAGGACTCTCTCATGGGAGGTGTCAAGTATCCGAGCGATAACGAAATCCGTGATACCTTCTTTCTTCACATATTCGTTTGGAAGTGGTAAAAGAATAATAAAAAACTCAATCAAAGGTAAAAAAGGTAAAGTGTTCCCCTGTGCATAGCACCACGCCATGAAGGCGTATAGGGGGTGTGGGGGTAACGCCCCAAACTCAAGCATAAATGTTAATAACACTTGTTATTATTACCAGATACATTCTCAAAATAAACTTGTTGTCCTTTGAAATCAAATCAAGAGGAAAGCAAGATCTCCACCCGGTCGCGTGAATCTGTGGCTAGATTCAAGAGTTGGAAACACTACGTTTCTCGCGAGCTGCTCTTCCTGGCGAAACTAGATGATATAAAATTCAGGGTTGCATAACCGTAAGGGGGGGCGTTTCCTTAGATTCCCAGTGTACATTTGTAGTCCAGCGTAATTTTAATAAATAGTAAGTTATCATTATGTCATTTTTAGCTCACGGTAATCGTAATGTTTCTGTGAAGAATCTCAAGAAATTGCATTTCGCAGTTTATGTTACATTTTCGTGTGTAACTTATTTCATATTGACAACCCAAATAACTTTTGTTATTTAAGTAGAGAAGTGATTTTTGATGATTCCCCTCATATTTCCACTTCAGATGATCCTACATATCAGCCAACTGTTTGATCTCGTGAACCACACGAAATCACTCAATTTGTGAACTTATTAGAGACCCGGAACTGTCCAAGTGTAAAGATCAGTGGCGTATGCAAGGGGGGTTCCGGGTATAACCCCCCCCTTGAGCTTGTGTAATATTATGAAAAATGCTGTGGAAAAAATTCAATGGCCAATTTATCACAGTCAAAGATCTGGGACAATAATATTACTATTACTACTTCTACTACTACTACTACTACTACTAATAATAATAATAATAATTTGAATTATTATTTCCATGCAACATGGAGAAAAGCACAACATTCCAAACACACGCGTCTTTCAAAGTGATGCCTTGAAAATAAACACGAGTTTATGAGGTTAGGTTAGGGTCAGGGGGTGCTCGTTCGGCGGCGCAGATCGTATGCGCAGTTGTCCGTGGATGCATGACGTCATCATCGAAACGCTCAGCACGGAAAAGGCTGGTTCCTTATGCAAATATTGAGATATTTGACAACGAATATCTTCTAAAATATAGAAGCAGGTGAAAAGTTACAACTTTTACTGTTAAGATTCATCCTTTCTAATCAATTTATCACAAAGTTGAATCAAATGAGTAAAATGGTTTTCAAGAAATCGTGTTACGAAGGAACACCTGTTTTCTTCTCTCCAGGCTTCCAATATAATGGAGTTTTAACTTAAGCGCGTTGGATTTCTTTTTGCTCTATGTTTTGAAATAAGATTATTTTGTTCTTGTCAACTGAATTCATGCCTAAATGCTATGGAAAGCTGTGAAAACTATTATCAGAAAACTAACGGAAAAAATCTAAAATATCACAGCTTGACTGATATAAAAAAATGCGGTATTGCCCATTTTTGTGAAAAAGGCATTGTGCGAGATCTAAAAGCAAATTTTTTTTATATTGTATATAAATGTAAGGGTGTAATAAACGTGTAATTTTGAGTAAAGGTTTTGCGTAACCCCAAAAGTACATTCAGAAACTGCAAGGTCAACTCTCAACATTTCAGATATATTAATAATTTTCATCACAACGTCTTGTATAATTATTTGTTACTTCAATAACCTCCTCGCAAATGTTTCTCGCATATTAAAACATATATGCCATTTTCTGTTAATTTCCTTGTAATGCTAAGCTTCGTGGTGAAGTGGTTAGCACAACGCTTTACGATGCCAAGGGGCCCCAGGTTCGAATCCCCGCCCGGGCATGGGTCTACTTTCCTTTCATCAATTTCATCATATCATCACGCATCCTCATCTTTGCGATTAGCCATATGTGACAGATAAGCGAAGTAAAATAAACTAAGTCTATTAATCAATTATTTTTTAAAACTCTTTAATTCTTCTTTAGCATGCAACGTTTTTGTTAAAATTATATTACAATTTGTAAAGTGACGAAATTCTAAAGGAGAACACGCAACTTTATTTGTAGCGCATCGGTCAGAAAGTTTCAGGAATATGGATTTTCAAAATACATTTTTTCACATGTACTTTGCCCCCTTTTAAAAGTAGCGCGTTTTCAATTATGTTACTAATCATTAAAAGGATGCCTCAATACCATCTTGGAGGATGACAATTAATATTTTCCCCCTCCTAAAAGTAATAATATACGTACTTTCGCTCTCTGAATCTCACATATAAATGCTAGGGGTCGTCTGCTTCAGCCGATCTCACTGCTTCTCCGGTGACGTCACGCGTTCGTGCAAGATCGGCAATCTTCGGATGGCTTTACCTAATCTCTCTCTACCTTGGGTTAGGGTAACTATGATTTAAAAGAGAGATAAAAGTTGTTTTGTATCTCAGTTGCAACAATGTTCAATACACTGGCGTACGCAGGATTTTTTTTTTTCGGGAGGGGCGGGAATAATAAATGTGGATAGCACATGGCTTCGTTTTCGTATTTCGTATTTTTGGAGCTTTTCAGTCTATTAAAATTGTATTCAAAGACAAAAATGGTAATCGGGATTCACTTTAACAAAGGTTTCGCATTTACACATTTTGATTTTTTAAAGTTCTTAACGGATTTTTATTTGAAAATTCTGATTTTCTCAAAATGTCGGTAGGGACTGGAACACCATCGGCCACCCTTCAGCCCATCTGCCACCCCTCTACGTACGCCAGTGTTCAACTAACATGTATTTCTTTTGTTTGTGAACAATGAGAATTAACTAAAGAAAGTTCTTGGTTCGTTGTAAGCGGCTAATGTATAGACAAAGGCTAGGCGGACAAGAACAGTCACCAGTCCGCCTTCCCATTGATTACCGCAGCACGTTTGAATGTGTCTTTAAAATGTCTCACCTTGTTGACTAGACAATTCAAACTATAATAAGCTTAACTATTGTAAAATGTTTTGTTGGTAAGAACAGCAGGACAATCCAAATGTGAATTATCGGGGAAATTTATGCGGGGAAAAAGCCGGAAAAATTCCAACCAATTTCGGGAATCGAATCCGGATCTCCCGCGTGATTGTCACTTGTCAGACGCTCTACCGACCAGATTACCGCAGCTCCTTGGATGAGTTCCATACTTTGATTATTTCAATTTATTTTGATACATTTTCTTGTTTTTATGGATTATCTTCACACTTAAAATGTCTCACCTCGTTGACCAGACAATTATTTCGTAACAAAGAAACAAAAAAATGCTCCCAGAATTTGATAGAAATCGAATGACTAGAAAGTAATTTCATAAATACTATATTTATGTAGATCTCTACTACTTAATAGTAGTAGTAGTGGTATTAGTAATATTATTAGTATTAATTCAGCTAATTAATTAATTATAAGTATTATTAATTAATTGTGATTATTATTATTTAATTAAAGTATAATAAGACAATGGTAATGTGAATTTGGAAAAACGTTTTAGAAATAACACCCCCCTTGATGAAATCCTGCGTACGTTACTGGTAAAGCTGAAGTATTAGAGGAAAAGGTCACTTTCGGAGGAAAAAAATTAATATATCAAGCACCTGCCTTTAAAATGCATATCTATGAAATATATACTTAAATGTAATAACATGCTAAAGTATAGAAGGTCTCCTTTTTTTAAAAAAAAAGAAAGCAATTTTCAAGAAGTGGTAGAATGGTGTATTTCAAAATTGTTGTCTAAATATGGGCTACTAGTGGCAATATTACAAAAAAACAATTACAATTTTAAAAAACAATCATTTATCGCTAAAACATTATAAAATTCATGTTTATGAATAATCTGTTGTTTTGAAAATCACGCGGAATGGGAAAAATCGAAATTAAGAAAAACATCCAAATATTTGTTGAAAATGTGATCTCATTATTCTTCTTCAATTTATTCTTGCTCTCTGTGGTACATATTTCACAAACAAATAATGGAATTATAAAAGCCCACATTTGTTTTATGTACCGCTAATATCATAACCTATACAAAGCAGATGAGAATTTTGAAAACGCTGAGTTAAAACATACCTGCAAAATGTTTTCGGAGGTCACAATTCTATAACAGCGTCCAAGGCCGAAACTAACCACCACTTTCTCTTGCGAATTGGCGCCGCAACCTTTGTCCTTGACGGATAACGAGTTCCAATAGCCTCTGCCAGGTTGCAGCACCCAGGAGCGCTGATAATTCCAATACCCATATTTAAACCTTCGCTCATATTTAGACCCTCTCCTCTACTTGAACTTCACGACTGCAGCAATGAAATCTTCTGACCGACACAGCGTATTTTTCCTCGTTAAAGATGAAATTATAGTCTGCATAAATATTCAAGGTTCGATGCAGTCATTGAGCATACAGTACACCAGTCGAGTCAATCGAGAGTCCAAAAGCTGTACTATTAGCTACATTATGTAAATAAAATGTTTTCATTCCAGTTGCATAAACGCAGCTAAGGAAAGCTATACGATTCTCAGCAGCATAAACTATATGAAACACGAATGGTTAATTTGCAGTGATTTGAAAGTTATTGTATTAGTTGGTCTGGAAAATGGGTACGCCAAATACTGTTGCTTTGTATTTGAATGTGACGGCCTTGCTAGCAGAAGGAATGGCCGGTAAGCAAACCCGTCTGAAAATGTTTTGTTCATTCGTGAACTGACCCAAACAAAATTCTCTGGTTATGTCAGAACTTCCCACTTGTTCACACCTGAATCTGTGTGTGTAATGTATATAATTTCAGTACAGTGCCTCACCTTACCCAGAAGCTTTTCTGACATACGCTTGCTCTGTTTTATATAAACAATTTATCGTACTGTAAAATGGAAACAAGCTGACTTCCACGTTCTAGAGATTAGAGTATTGTTTCACAAAAATAGGTGTCCAGGGTTGGAATAGATGGTCATTTTTGTGTGAAAAGAAAAAAACGAGAGTAAAAACTTGATTAGGTTTATTGAACATGTGTATTTTTCTGGAGCTTAAATATTTATTTCTTTGAACCTGTTTGGATGGGCAATCATGGGGATAGAGCTATTCTCTCAAGGGTTCTTGGCTTCGATCCTATTTTGAGGCACATTGCACCGTTGTTGGGATCCAAATTTAAACTGTAGGTCCAGTTGCGATTGACCTATCTGAGGATAAAGTTGATTTAAATGAAACTTTGAAAAAAATCTCAACATTAAACGTGGTGGTAAAAGAACGTTTGGGCCTTCAAAAACATTAGGCATAATAATAATATATCCAAAAACCTGCCAGTTGGGATGGGATAATCCCTATGGATCAGCGCCTTATGTGAATCAACTTCGAAATCTCAAAAAAGAAACACAACTTTATTGATTAGGAAATCATATAAACTATATTTTGGCTGCAAAATAGGTGACCATGATAAATCTTGGGCCCCTCATACCTGCTGTTTCATGAGAGAGACTGTTATTTGTGGCTGAAGGAGTTTGTGACATGCCATTCGGAATGCCCATGGTTTGGAGGAATGTCCACGGATTGCTATCTTTGCTCCCGGATTCGATACAGCAGGTCCAGTCCCGATTAGCCTTCCTGTACATAAAGTGGACTTAAAGCACGAAATCGATCAATCAAAATCAATGCTATCTTTGTATTACACAAATCTCTGGACTAACCTTGAATACTAGGCATATCGATAAATACTATTATTCCGCCAGCTAGAAGACCTATCCTCACAGTCCATGCAGACTTCCCATATTTGAGTGAAGCTGATGTGGCAGAAAGGGGATTACTCCAAGAAGTTGTAAAGAATTTCCTTGGAAATCACAAGCCAGGTAACTACATAGAACTTACTAGGCAGTGTCTTGATAACTGCAGAAACTGAGATGAAATACGTTTCTAAAAATCTATTTGTTGTTCTAACATTTGGACTAATACTCCTCCGACAATGGCAGCGTAAGTCACAAACATGGAGGGCGCTTCCATCAGGAAATATACACCATGAAAAATCGTTACCAAGATAAATGGAGCCTATGAATGCTAACCGACTACTCCTGGACTCTCAAGAGAGATGTTCCTCAAGCTTAATAAGCTTAATACAGCCTAAAATCCTCTAGAAGTACATTTTAGGTCAATATTCAGAATATGTAACATGCATTAGTTTCAATAAAGCAAGGTTATTTCGCTACAACAAAAAATGTGTATTACAAAAATCTGAGCCCGATGGAGAAAAACAGATTTGAAATCAACGGAAAACGTCCTATAAGAATCACATTTTCTTTTCCATTTAACAGAGAAAAAGTTAAAATTAGTTGTCCAGTGTAATTTACGCAAATCACTGTGATTACAATTCAATTTTGTGTGTGAATATATAATTTGATGCTGGAGGGCAATGACTCCCTTACCCTCCCTCCAGATGCCCAATTTTTCTGAAATTTTTGTGTCTCCCTGGTACAGATTAGGGATGGCCAGATCCGGATCCTGGCGGATCCGGTTGGTTCCGGATCCTAAGGATCCGGATCCTAAAAATTTTCGGATCCGGATCCGGTACTTTCGGATCCGGATCCAGAACTTTCGGATCCGGATCCAGAATTTTCGGATCCGGATCCAGAATTTTCGGATCCGGATCCAGAACTTTCGGATCCGGATCCAGAACTTTCGGATCCGGATCCAGAACTTTCGGATCCGGATCCAGAACTTTCGGATCCGGATCCGGTACTTTTGGATCCGGATCCGTTTTGCCATCCCACATGCGGTTCTTTGGAAAGTAAGAATGTGCTTATAACATATTGTTACCTGCTAATATGCATATATATATAATATACATACACACGTGTGCGCGCGCATGCGCGATTTGTAATTAATTAATACACTTACAAGGGAGGTCTAAGTCTCCCCCTCCGATTTCCATGAAACTTGCAGGGCCCAAATGAAGAAATACGTGTTTTTTGTTTCGACAAAAAATTATTCTAGGGGGCAACCACCTCTCAAATGTCAAGATGAGGACAAATTGAAGTGGAGATCTGACCGCTGTGTTCGTGGCAGGTGAATAGTAGGGATGGCCAGATCCGGATCCAGAACTTTTTAATTTGTAGAACTGTAACTGTAGAACAATTGTATAATTTTTGTATAACATTTCTATCTTGTTATATGTGTTAAAGGTTTCATCCTGGAATGGAATGTCTCACATTTATGTGTGTCAAGATGAGGGGAAATTGAAGTGGGGATCTGACCCCGAATCCACGTAAATATGGCATAGAAAGAAACAGGGGGCATACGGCCTCTCTATACACCTGTCAAATTTCATGAGAATCGGAGGGGGACACAGGGGTCAGATGATCCTCACGTCAATTTGTCCTCATCGTGACATTTGAGGCGGGTTTTGCCCCCTAAAACAGTTTTTTAGCCGAAACAAAAAAAAAGTATTTCTTCCTTTGGGCCCCTCTATACACCTGCCAAGTTTCATGGAAATCGGAGGGGAACACAGGGGTCAGATCCTCACTTCAATTTGTCCTCATCTTGACATTTGAGGGGATTTTGCCCCCTAAAACAGTTTTTAGCTCTAACAAAAAAACACGTAATTCTTCTTTTGGGCCCCTCTATACACCTGCCACGTTTCATGGAAATCGGAGGGGAACACAGGGGTCAGATCCCCACTTCAATTTGTCCTCATCTTGACAATTGAGTGGGTTTCGCCCGGTAAAACAGTTTTTAGCTGAAACCAAAAGAACACGTATTTCTTCCTTTGGGCCCCACTATACACCTGCCAAGTTTCATGGAAATCGGAGGGGGACACATAAGTCAAATGCCCACTTAAATTTGTCCTCATCTTGACATTTGAGGGGGTTTTGCCCCCTAAAACTGTTTTTTAGCTGAAACAAAAAAAAACACGTATTTCTTCATTTGGTCCCGTTTATACACACACCTGCCAAGTATCATTGAAATCGGAGGGGGACACAGGGGTCAGATCCTCTCTTCAATTTGTCCTCATCTTGACATTTGAGGGGGTTTTGCCCCCTAAAACTGTTTTTTAGCTGAAACAAAAAAACACGTATTTCTTCCATTGGACCCCACTATACACCTGCCAAGTATCATGGAAATCGGAGGGGGACACTTAGATAACCTCCCTTGTTAGTCTTACACTTTTTAATTATATAACACTGCATATATTATAATGTTTTATTTTAATTTGTAAAACTGTAACTGTAGAACAATTGTATAATTTTTGTATAACATTTCTATCTTGTTATATATGTTAAAGGTTTCATCCTGGAATGGAATGTCTCACATTTATGTGTGTTTTCATTTCCAATACATTCGAATGAATACATATTCGTTTCAATGGCATTTACAAAATCACCTCTAACATTTTATGTTAAACAAGTAAGATTATTTTTGTGCACGAGTGTGTTAGCCGATGCGTAGCAAAGTATTTTAGGAACAACACTTGAAAAAAATTCTTGTAACACTACTAACGAAAAATTTCTTTGTAATCGAAGATCATAATACCTTATAAGGTGTGGTACTATTATAATGGGATTGAGATATGAAACTCTCGGATCCGGATCCGGATTTTCGGATCCGGATCCAGATCCGAATCTTTCGGACACGGATCCGGAACTCTCGGATCCGGATCCAGATCCGAAACTTTCAGACCCGGATCCGGAACTCTCGGATCCGGATCCAGATCCGGAATTTTCGGATCCGGATCCAGATCCGTAACTTTTGGATCCATTCGGATCCGGATCCGTTTGGCCATCCCTAGTACAGATCCCGTGGATAGTTTTGACTCCTTTATTATTTTCAGGCTTTTGCTAACACAGTGATTAACACTGTTATCACTTTGTAGTCAAGGGATCCGAGGTTTTATTCTCCGTGGAGGACTGTATCTCCAGTCAAAATTAACCTATCTGTGCAAGTGGACCTGCGAGTAAATATGCTTTGTTTTACTTATTATTGTTTGGAAAATATCCATTTATCGTAACAAACAACTAAACAATTGGAATGTTGTTCACCAAATATTGTAACGAGTGCACTCACGGTCCCCGAAATGACGTGTCATTCATACCCCGGCACGGGGCCAAACGTCGTTATGTGTACGGGAAACCTGTCGTGACTCTTACGGTACAGGTTTTCAAGTTCGGTACTGAGACGGTCGTTTATTGTCGTACTATAGCGAGGCGGAGATAACTACCTTGAAATGTTACACTGTTTTGTTTACCTTGGATATGTAGATTCGAACAATCATAACTCACTAATAGCATAATATCAGATAACTGAAATACATCAAATAACAACACTGACGAACGGTAAAAAGTGAATATATATTGTAACAACAAAAAAATATTGCAATCAACAACTGTTTACATCGCCTCCTCAATCGCTCACTCACTCTCTCTCTCTCTCTCTCTCTCTCACACACACATCTGAGGTATTTTTACATGTGAAGTACAGATACAAATCATGGATCTCATTAACATATCATTCTTTTTAGTTTCAAACCTTTATGTGAATTTAGGGTATTTGTCTGGCAGCTCCTGTGCTCTTTTAAATTAATTTATGTGCCAGCCCTTGGAAAGCGGGTATCTAAGACAATTGGGTCGGCGTGGTTAAATCTTTCGTTCGAATGAACGTATGCATCCAGTCGTAATCACGACATTTAACAAGTTTCTCGGACGGGGGTCGGGCCTCTCTCGTCCAATGAGAACAACTACACCATTACATAGTGCTGCAAAACTTAATCGGCTCCAGCTGCCGGAATACACAAATCAATCGTCGGCGCGAGCAAAAATTACATCAATAACCACTATGCAATAAATAATAATACTTCATGCGCACGACCTTGCAATATAAAATACGCTTTGCACAATTAAAAAGGACTCAACAGTCAACTATTAACAAATTAAATGGCGCGACGGGGCGATCGGTTACACAAAAATGGATCACACTTTGACAATTTACACTAAAAATTAAAGTAATGGAATGCAGCTTCTAACTCTGAATGCAGACAATTAAATTAGAACATCTGAACATGAAATGACCCTTTTTATAACAATATCAAAAATTATCAGACACGGAAGTTAGGTTCGGGGTTCCCGAGTCACTTTACAAATAAGTGAGACTTCGGCGTTAACAGTAGGCCGCGGTGGCTCAGTCAGTAACGCGTCTGACTACCATGCTAAAGGTCCCGGGTTCGATCCCCGGCCGGTTCAACTCCGGGAACTTTTCTAACGGTGGAAGCGGCCCCGGCGCCAACCCAGCGTCGAATAACATGGGTACCTGGGGGAAACCCTGGGGGGTAAAGGCGGTCAGGGGCGTGATGCTGATCACATCACCCTCACTCACGACCGGATCAAGAAAGTGTGGGGCGTTACCCCCACACCCCCTATACGCCTTCATGGCGTGGTGCTATGCACAGGGGAACACTACTTTTTTTTACCTTTTTTTCGGCGTTAACAGTACGGTGTTGATACTAGTAATGCACGTTTACATGGACATAGACCATCTGAAGAATACTCTACCGGACTCTGCTACATTGCGTGGTCATTCATCTCTCCTGGACGCGGGACTTGCATACGGTTCCTTTGTGGCGAAATTGTTCTCCGAGGTCAATTGCGACGATATGGTGTACTTACACCTCCTTAGCACTTCGGGCGTTCCTCTTGTCACTAGCGTCGGGTGTACGTGGTCACGTACCGGTCCGGAATCTCTCTAGTGTCGGGCATCAATTGGACGTCGATCTGGAATCATCTCTCTCTGGTAACGGGCTTCGATTGGATGTCGATCTGGAGTCGTCCTTCTCTCTCTCTCTCTGGTAACGGGCTTCGGTTGGACGTCGATCTGGAAACGTCCTTCGGGCTTTGGGCAGTGTTTGGCATTGGTGTCGTTTTTGGCGTTGGCTGGCTGGCTTCATCGGAAGATGGCGATGCATCGTTGCGGGCGTCAGTGAAGCCGACGGACTCCCTTCTCTATCTCCTTTAGCCGCCATTATTATGTAGTCCACGCTTGGCAAAAACAACTCACCGCGTAATACTTCACCAAAATAAGGCGCACACTGGTAACTCTCTATCTGCAATTCGCTCACGGTACGTAAGAAAACGAAGTCCACGGACACAAAACAATAATCACGCGAGAGTGTAGAGCGGAGATGCTCTCTCTATGAAATCCGGGTAAAAACTGTGTCTGGACTCGTAGTACTCTTGTTTTTATATCACTTTCGAATTTTGTCCGTTGAGAAGCACGCTAAAGTGGCTTGGCTTCGGTTTCCGAGGAGATGGAAATGACCTCTGTCCATTGTCTTGAAACGCGGTCACCGGCGCGTCCTCGATTCTTGCAGACTTGGGCTTTAGCTGATTTTCCTGGTCATCCGTGAAGAATGGGTTCGCCCACCCGCTGTGACTCCTAGACCGGTCCCGACGAAAATAATCCTTTCTTTCCTCCGTGACGTCCAGTGTCGGTGCAAATGTGTCATATTCAAAGCCACAATGACAGTTCGGCTGTCACTCAGGAAAAACCCGTCTCCCAACTCCCGACGTCTGGCTCGGATACAAATTTATCCACAAAATAAATCATACCTCACACTTTTATATTTGAACATAAAATGAATCAATAAACCAAAATAATTTATATCGAACTGCGTTTCACATGTCACTGGATACCGTGACAATATGACTAAGATGCTAAAGATCACATTTGTATATTTATTCACTCATAAAAAATACATCACTTCGAGTGTAAATTAGGCTTATCTTAATTGTGAGCAATATCTACAAGACTGCAAACTGCAACATACTTCATCACAACCACAGGAAAATGCACAACATAAAATACAATAAAGAAGACTTCAAAAGTTATAAAGATTATGTAAGAGTTTCCTGTGTTGAATATGTCTTCACATAATATACAGTATAAAATGCCAATACTTTATTGACAGGTTTTTTGTAAGTATCGGGACCATTGTGACCTTGACTTACTATCATGTTCTTACAAAGTAGTGTATGTACAACTTTTCTCTTGCTATAACCCGGGTCGACTGTCGGCCGGGATTTGGACAATAGTTCATCCGTATTATTTCACTAATTTGAAATTGTTGAGTTCCTTGTTATAATTTTGCATTGACAGAGGAAGGAAATAATCACTATTATTTTTCAAACCATACAATAGTTCGGTGCACTGATGAAAAGTTCTAATCACAAACTACATTTTGAACATCACCTTAAAGACACAAAACATAAAATAACCACATAGAATAATAATAATAATAATAACAATATATAAGTAACATTAAGTAACAAAGAAACGACAAAATCACAATCTGTGCTTTTATAGCTGCACTATCAAGGAACACTAATCTGCTCCATTGAAAACAGTACTTTGAAGTACTCATAAACAGGGAGTATATGTAACACATAACATAATAATACAATAGCATTTTTGAATTTAGATTTGTTCAAAATTTCGAGGCATGGAGTGGGACATCCGGGCCTGTGGTCGAGTACCAATGCTCCGAACCGCTGGATTTGGATGTTGTTGGATCTGGCTCCAGAAGTTGTAACACATGGCATATATAGCAGATTGAACATCATCTAGTTCAAGGTCCTCATGGATTTGTGAGATACGAGTATCTCGGCTATGACCAGTAATAAGTCGAGCAACATTATTCTGTATAATCTGCAATTTCCTTATGACTGAAGGTCGGAGATGACCCCAAGCTGGTGCTGCATACAGGAGTGTGGGACGTACCATTATCTTATACACATGCAAACGAGTCGTCAGTCCCAAGGTAGGATTTCGGAAAGCTGGGTACAATTGTCCAACTCGAGTTTGTGCTTTTGCTGTCACAGTTGAGATGTGTTTATGGAAATTTAGTCTTCGGTCCAAAACCACTCCTAGATATGTGGTAAAAGGTTTGTCCGATATAGAAGATCCTAGGAGTCGTAGAATCTTTGGTAGTTGTCTGTGTCGACGTGTAAATAAAACCGCAGCACTCTTCAGTGAATTATACTTCATGCACCAGCGAGTAGACCAATCTTCCAACTCTAATAGTTGTTGTCTCATCCTGCTGTAGCAAAGTTCTTGTAATGGGCTACTTGTAAAGATGGCAACATCATCTGCAAAGGTACCTAACATGCATTTACGAGTAGCAGGGATATCACTGCTATATAAAGCAAACAGAAGTGGAGATAAAACAGCTCCCTGAGGGACACCAGCATGTATGATCTTAACGGTAGATCGAGCACTTAAAAATTGCACCTGAAATTGTCTATTTTGTAAATACTGATCCAATAATTGCACCAAATAAATAGGAAATCCTAATTCCAATAGTTTCACAATTAATCCAGAATGCCAAATTCGATCAAAGGCTTTGTCGGAGTCGAGAAATACTCCTAGAGTATGTCGACTGAGATTAAAGTTTCCTGTAACATACTCCACTACTCGGACCAGTTGCGTAGTAGTACTGTGCTGTTTACGAAATTCGAATTGATGATACGGTAGCAAGACTTTTTCATCCACCACAGCTTGTAATCGTCTGAGTAGTATATGTTGAAAGATTTTGCTAACATGGCTCAGAAGACTTACAGATTTATAATTCTGTGGTAGAAGAATGTTCTTTCCTGGTTTTGGCAAGAGGATTATTTTTGCTAGTTTCCAACTTGATGGATAATAGCCGGTAAGGAATATAGCATTGAAGACTTTTGCTAGAAAAACTAGCAATTTTCTGGGACCGTTCTTCAGTTGTAATGTAGTAATAGTATCAAAGCCAGGTGCCTTACCAGGTCGAAGAAAATTTATAACACATTTGACCTCCTGAGGGGTTGTGAGAAGTGGAAAAGCTGTGAGTGGTTCATGACGTAATTTTTCCAGTCGATGTTGAATCTTCTGGATATAATTGTCATTATGCGGTTGATCTGGTGTGTGGAATTGGTCCTCCAGATGTGTGGAGAACACTTCAGCCTTCTCCTCTGGTGTGTACACCATGCCATTTGGACCCTGGAGAGGGTAGGCAGCAGATTGTGGATTCTTTCGCCGATAATTTCTTAATAATTGCCAGAATCTACTATCCTGCATTGATATCCCGGAGAATTCGGTGTCCCAATCTGCCTGTCGCTGCCGAATGAGATATCGGCGAAATCGATCGTGAAATTGATTATGCAACTGTTTGTAGCGATGGTTATAAGTTTCTTGACATTTCCGTCGGAAATTTTTTTTACAGTTCAGGATGATCATACCCTCACGGGTATAACCCCTCGATCACATAATCTTGTTTTTTGATTTGTGTAAGTGTGCGATTATGAAGAAAAGGCTTGGCAACAGTGAATGTACGTCAACAGTGATGTCATTGAAGGGCGCTGATTGGTGGAAGAGTGGAGGAGTGCGTGCAGGAAGGGAACTGCTCTTGTCTATCGGCAGCCATGGGAGAGAGAGAGTCGCCTTGTCTTCAATCCCCAGTCTAGTTTTCAGTTAAGTATTATTGGTTTGATCTTTATTTCTTTGTGCGTGCATAAGTGTATAAATTGGTAATTGATTAAGTGATCATTCCAAAAGAAGTTTAATTTGATTTAACTTTCATATTACCATTTTGAAGAAAGGAACTACTGTCTCTCTCTCATGCACGCTCCCACTGAATGTGCGACCATGTGAAATAGTATATTCAGTAACTAAACCAACAATATGTAAGTAAGCCACCGATTAATTTGAATAAATGTGTAGTTATCTTGAATTGTGTGTTACTCAAATTTTGACTACTGCAAATCTGTTTACTGTTCGACCGAGTATTGGGGACCTCTTATGGGCCCAGTTCTGGTAGGAGTTCAGCCCCGAAAGGCGGTTGTACGGGATAGACAACCGTGGTTATTGTATAACTATACAGTATATTTCTTTGCATAAGTACATAAACATAGTGATAATAAATCACATAATGCATGATTTATATCCAATTCCAAACATACAAACGTTGTCTTATTAAACTATATTTTTCGTATAGTCAGAAACACAGAATCCAGTTAAACAAAGGAACTAAAATATTCTGACAATCACACTGTGACGGGCAGCACAATCAAAAGAAATACCCCTCTAAACTATTGCACAACACACTGTTTGAAAACATTGAAGTAAATCTAAATTTTACATACAGGTGGTTCTTATTGGTGAGGATCAGCCAATCGCTTCTTCAGTAACTTTTATTGATTGATTGATTTGGTGTTTTAAGTCTACTTTATGCGTAGTAAGGCTAATCGGGACTGGGCCTACAGTTTAAAGTGGGATACGAACTATGTACCTCCACCGTGCATCGAACCCGGGATCCCTTGATTACAAGGCGACGATGCTACCACTACGTCATCGGGGAGGCCCTGTAACTTTTATTTTGTTCTACCCTGTACATAAGATATAATTACTTCCACTAACCAAACTGCTGAACTTAGTGCCACTCCCACTAAGAGAATACAAAAAGTGCCACTAGCATGGTACAATGAAATGGCTGCATTCACTTTATCAGAACTTAATGTCTGCTTTCTATGGTCTTTGGTAAAATAGTAACTCATGGTATCTACCTTCCACTTACTGTATAAGCCAATATCAATAAAATAATTCAGATTTTTCAAGAAGAATTTCTTGAATGGAGAATTGCGAGCTACAATAAAAATAATTGGGCTACATCCTATTATTTCGTTGATTGTGTGCAGCAATGGGCTTCCGTCTGCGTCGAAATAGTGTTTGGAGTTAATTGTGAATTCCAAAATGTCTAAAGCTGCAACAAACGCAATGTTTTTATCGCGAATGGTTCTGTTGTAAAGTCTTTCATAATTTACTTCGCTTTCCAACTTTCTAAGAATTCTTGCCATAACTGGGTTGTTTTCATCAGTAAAGAAATTTCGAAAATCTGGAAAACCGTACAAGGGCAAATCAGAGTTTGCAAGATCGTCCATGTTCTTTATTGGAGTTGAAAGAGGAGGCCTTGTAAAATAGCTGAAGAGAATTGATACGTAGCAGGTGTTAAGTACATAAGAACACAAAGCCCATAACAGAAAAATGTACTTGACCAGTGATACTGGTGGTTGTGCTATGGATATGTTGAGCAGAAGAGCAAAGTTATCAAGTAGAGGATTGTGAAGAATCAGCTGTCTTGATTTACCATAAAACAAAGAGCATAGCTTAACGAATCCTGAAACAAGCAAGTATGCAAGAATTATGAAAGCCCACGGAAGAGGTTTAAAAGGAATCAGAAGAACCAACCAGGGAGCAATGGGATGAGGTTTAGGAACAACCCACACAAATCGCATGAAATCCCCAGTAATTATGGGGTCAAAGTTATTGAACATGTCCACTGTTGTCCCTACTGGCCTGAAGGTAGCCACAGCTCTCCCATAGTACACCTCGCCTAGCATGCCTGTAAACGTGCCATTTGGCAGTCGTTCGCCATACTGAAGTCTGTGAGGATATATTCTTAGATTTGGTGTAAAATTAGCTTTTCTTGAAAATGTAGACAGCATCTTCCCGTAAAAACCACCAAACCTAGCCTCGTCACTTTGCTGTCTTCTGATTTCAAAGTATGGGAGAAGATTCGATACTGACAATGGAATTGAACAGTTACAGAAATTCTTTAGCTTGTCCGGAAATAGATTGGTGGACATGACAAATCTACTGTGCTTCCAAACATCTAATTTGACGTGATTGGCAACTGAACATTCAGATTCTGAAAATGGGAAATACGTCCATAGTGATAATAAAATAGTCTCTCTACAGTGCAGTTGTGAATTACATGAATCGTCTTCGATAATTGAAGGAGATACAACAACAAAATTATACATTTTCATCTCAAATGACGCATCCAGAATCTTAAATGTATCTTCCTGCGAGTGATTAGTCGAACATAAAATTACCAAGTATCTTGAAGATGGGTTCCAAACTGAATGCCGTGAACTGTGCTTTATCATTTCACAGTAAGATTCCAAATCATTTACAAGATGTATGTAGTCTAGGCCACTTCTTTCAGAATTCAGATGCGTTTGCAGATCAACATTAGACATAAGCTGACTGATGTTCACTGTCAGGAGCTCTAGTTTTGGTCTTGTGTAATTCCTTACTGGTACTTCACATGTTGCTGCTGTGCCATCTTCCCTAAACACAACAAGAGTTCTGGTCTCCTGAAAATATTTATGTAAGAGTACTCTTGTGCATTCATCCAGATGCTCCTTAAGACTTGTCCATTCTCCTTCGTATAGTATAGTCCCTTCCGAAGATCCCATTAGTAGCACAATATGCAATACACCGATCATCATGAACACAAAACTCTGTCCTTGAATAAAAGATACAAAATGGAAATAAACTAAGGATATCTCACCAATAGTTACTATCAAGGCTGCATGAAAATGTACATTAAATGCTTTTCTGCCCCTATCTGTAGTTTTTACAAGCAGTGGAACAGGAACATTGTTGAGGGGTTACATTACTCATTAATTGCTTTCATACGAATTCTACCCCTTTTAACAGTCGCGAGATGCTGGTCGTTCGAAGATATTAGTTTTTAGTAGCTAACTCAAAATGTTTATTTTGTCTACATTATCTCCCTATCCAAAATAGTCAAGCCACTGTGAACCTATTATACTACATTGTGGTACTAATTACCACACCTGAACTGTACTCTCGGAAACTTATAAGGAAGTAAGAACTGCAAAATTAGTGGAAGACGATAGAAAGAAGCCTAGAGCTTATCTGCTCCTCTTTTAAACCTGTTAGTAACTAACTTGAAAATAGCCATAATATTTTTCAATTCAAAATTATTTTGTGAATATTGCTTTTTTTTAATTAGCAATACAATACACAAGGTCATGTAAATTTTACTTTAATAATTTACAGATACATAGTCTGTTCATCAATGAATGTACATGTGTGTGTGCGGGGGGGGGGTATAGAGATACTCGTACTTAAATACTTAAACACATAGAAAATTCAAATATTGTAATGTACGTGGAGGTTGAACTTTGAACCCTCCAAAGTAAAAACTTTCCTGCGCCAATGTGTTTAACTAACAGACAAATTACAACTCCAATTATAATAATAATTACAAAAAAGTTACATGCTCCTCCTATTTTAAAATATACAAAAATGCATTAGGTATTTATTGATTTCCATTGAAAATGCCTTGACCACAATCGTCTTATTTTGCGTAAGAAACATGTTACAAGTTCATTAGTTGTGAATTAAGGCCTTTTGAAGTGCTACAGAATTTACAAACGATAAACACAGGAAAATAAAACATTGTAAAATGAACAGTCTTTCAGCAGGGGATAATAGAACCTTACTTCTGAATGCATTAAATAGATGCAAAATATTTTCGAGCAAGTGATTTAGGATCAAATTTTGTGTGACGGGACCAAAGAAACAAAACATACCTTTGGAAAAACTGGCCATCCTACAGTATATAGAAAGAGAAGAAGTTTGCTACCAGAGCGAAACATCTTCACTGTGTGGGAAATTGGCAATTGACCTTCAAGGCACTTCTTCAGATTGCCGTTCTCCAGATGTGTAAATATATGAATATTTTTATGGCATTCTTTAGTGTGTTCAAAACTACAACTTCGAAGCCCGTAGCCTTTCCTCTCGTTATGTGTTCGCTTTTATTGTCTTCCACAAATAGTAATAGTAACCACTCTATTTCTTATCAAATTGTACATCTTTGATTAGACTGAACTGGTAGTAACACCAGAGTAAACTTTACATATAATTTATCAGCGTTGCTTGTATTTTAGGTCTCGTCGATTTCACCTTTGTTTCTCCATTAAGGAATAGGGAAATGCCTGGTGTGTGTTCACAAAGTTGTGTTGATAAATGAAGCTGTTACGAAAAAGGCAACTGAATTCGAACGTTGACAGCGACGGTAATTTTAATATCAATAAGATAAACCCGAAAACTTCTAAAATAAATATACAAGAAAACCATTGCAAATATCTTCAAATATTGATACTCTTTTACCTGTTTCTGTATATTAAGTTCAAATATAAATTTGAGACGAATCACCTACCATATAAGGAGCCACTGACTTCTAAAAATAGAAACTTAATAAATATTTCGATTGAAAGTTGTAACTTTTCAATTTTCATAAATAAATATGCGGTGGAATGCGTCTTAAGGAATAACAAGTAAAGCGAAGTTGTCCCTTGCTGTCTACAATGAAATTATTTAAGAAGAATTTCTACTTGAGGCTTAATATTATGTATTTTCGACCAAGAATATAAACTATTATGGTGTAACTAGCACTATCACTACATTCCTCATGGGGTTTGTAGATATATTCAGTGTCCATCGATAAATGTTCATAAATAGAAATGGTGTAGTAATCACAAACTATCTTATCAAAAATTGCACAGTTGCCATTTATTCCAAACATTATACTCGGAAGGAGTACGCGGCAAGGCTTCATGGAATTCAGATAATGGACCTCTATAATAAATATGCTGCATTAATTAGTATAATTGTTTTTACAGAAGATAATTGTTTTTACAGAAGCTAAGAGTACATTTACCCTTCTGCCTAACAAAATGATGAACAACCACAAATACTGTACCGTATATATGATGTAAGGCTCCGTGTGTCTTAGAGCAGGAGACGAACACGGTATATTCAGCAGTCGACGTCATCAAATCAGACCAGTTGAATCAAACTGTAATTGATATAATTTTGTTCTTTGGTATTACGAATACTTTTCAAAAACAAACATGCATTTTTGGAATTTTCAAATTCATGAATAAAGCGTGTGTGGGGTTCACTCACAAATGGTGGTACTTGAGGGCAACTTTTGGAGGGGGTGTAAAGGCTGCCAGAGCATGGTGCTGATAACGTCACTTCCACAATGGCCATGATTGTGAATGAGTGGGCTTACGTCCACATCCATCTTTGCACCTTAATGACTGTAACGTATTGGTTGCGTACCTAGAAAAGGGCAATGAAGCCTTGTGGGAAGCGTGTAAAAAAGGTCCGGGATCAATTAAGGTACGTACTTCAATTCAAGCAACAACCAATCAGTTACAAGTCACAAATTTGTTGAGGTTAATGGCCAGCGTTTATCACCGCCACCTCAGTCTCAAAAGAGAACCAATCAATAAGAGTGGGCAAAAAGAAAAGAAAGGGATATAATCCATTATGCGCACCCCACCTAAAACCAATCAAACTGGGCTTATAAACAAAAATATGTCCACAAAATATCGTGGAAAATTCACTCTGGTTTGGCTATTCACTAAAGAATCCTGCAATACGAAAGTGCACACTAATCATTCATAAAATATATATAACCAATACTACTCAATTAAATTCACCACTTATTTTCTTACCAATAGTAACCTCACTACTTCTTTTCTCGTGGAAGGTTTCTGAAGAAAAAATAGGACAGTATGCAAAGTTCAAAGACTTGAGTCAAAAATTTATTAGACTTAATCTCAAACAAGACCGAATAATATCTCAATTAACAACCAACATGAGAAACAATTTATCATGTACATACCCACTTTAACTTCCTTAAAAATCATTCCAATTATAGCTTCGACAAATCATTCTTTTGATCTACAATCTGTCATTTGACATATTAGGAATATATTACAAATCTAAACGGTAACAAGAACGTGAATGCAATTCCAATAAATCCTTTCAATTCAACACATCGTAAATCTATTAGTACACGCAGTGGCGTACGCAAGGGGGGGTTACGGGGTTTAAACCCCCCCCTTGAGCTTGTGAAATATTATGAAAAATGCTGTGGAAAAAATTTTAAATGGCCAATTTACCACAGTCAAAGATCTGGGACAATACTATTACTATTACTACATCTACTACTACTACTACCACTAATAATAATAATAATAATTTGAATTATTATTTCCATGTAGCATGGAGAAAAGCACAGCATTCCAAGCACACGCGTCTTTCAGAGTGATGCCTTGCACAAGTTCTTGAAAGTGAAATATGAGGGTAACTATGATTTAAAAGAGAAATAAAATGTTTTGTATTTCAGTTGCAACAATGTTCAATACTCTGGCGTACGCAGTTTTTTTTGGGGGGGGAGGGGCCGGTATAGTAAATGTGGATAACACACGGCTTCGTTTTGGAGGGCAGGATGCATAATAAAATATTTCGTATTTTTGGAGCTTTTCAGTCTATTAAAATTGTATTCAAAGACAAAAATGGTAATCGGGACTCACTTTAAAAGAGGTTTCGTATTTACACATTTTGATTTTTTAAAGTTCTCAACGGATTTTTATTTGAAAATTCTGATTTTCTCAAAATTTTGGTAGGGGCTGTAACATCATCGGTAGAGGCATGCATATTTCGTTTTTGACAAAAAGAAAACAAAATTGAAATGACACATTGCAATGTTAATTTTTAAGGTTTCTGAAAGGTGTGAGGTGCATTTTCCTACCCTGTTTTGTCACGAAATGATGCGAAATGAACTGCAAAATGCGAAATAGACTCTTAAACACGAAATTTACCGTTTATATACCTACGCGACACTTTCTGAAGCCTGAAGTATCCTGTGTGTTATGCAATTCACGGAAAATTGATTAATTTTGCTGTAAATATTTGAAAAGCAAAAATGGACTCCTCTATACAGGAATAAACTTAATATTCTGGTAATGATTTAATGTGCTATTAGAAGGGATATGTTTATTTTGTGTAATAGTGCAGTTTTTAAATCGGGATTATATTCACATTTTTAAAACCAAAATGTAATTTTATATACCGCTTTTATACCGCTATAACAGCGAAATTTCATTTTATTTACAGCTTTTGAACCCGAAATTGACTCTGTTTTTATACTGAAATTTTGCTTTTTTATTTACCAAAAGTATGTGCGTCTAACCATCGGCCATGCCTCTACGTACGCCAGTGTTCAACGAACATGTCTTTTTTTGTGTGAACAATGAGAATTAACTAAAGAAAGTTCTTGGTTCGTTGTTAGAGGCTAATGTATAGACAATGGCTAGGCGGACAAGAATACAGTCACCAGTCTGCCTTCCCATTGTATTATTTACCGCAGCACGTTTGAATGTCTCTCTTTAAAATGTCTCACCTTGTTGACTAGACAATTATTCAAACGACAATAAGCTTAACTATTGGAAAATGTTTTGTTGGTAAGAACAGCGAGACAATCCAGATGTGAATTATCGGGGGCATTTATGCGGGGAAGAAGCCGGAAAAATTCCAACCAATTTCGGGAATCGAATCCGGATCTCCCGCATAATTGTCAGATGCTCTACCGACCAGACCACCGCAGCTTCTTGGATGAGTTCCATACTTTGATTATTTCAATTTATTTTAATATATTTTCTTGTTTTATGGATTTTCTTCACCCTTAAAATGTCTCACCTCCTTGACCAGACAAAAAACAAAAACAAAAAAATGCTCCCAGGATTTGATAAAAATTGAATGATTAGAAAGTAATTTCTTTCTATTGTTTTCATAAATGGTATATTTATGTAGCTCTACTACATAATAGTAGTAGTGGTATTAGTAGTATTATTAGTAGTAATACTATAAGTATTATTCATTAATTGTGATTATTATTATTTAATTAAAGTATAATACATCAAAGGTAATGTGAATTTGGAGAAAGTTTTAGAAATAACCCCCCCCTTGACGAAATCCTGCGTACGCTACTGAGTACACGAGATCAAATACTCACAATTGATTAACAAATGATCCACTTTTGCCTCTTTTCTCTTTCTTACAATAAATTATACAACCCTTCTATCTTTACTTTGATGCTCCCAGTACATTAATTTAATTTGTGCCACCCTCGCGTTAATTACTTAGTGATTAAACATTCGCAATGATGAATGGTAATTTGTCACGCGTACGCCTTGCTTAATTTTTATGTTGCGTAAACGTCGCAAGTTCCATCTTTCCCTTTTTTTATTGTAACGCAATAGATCTAACAACTCGTTGCTCATTAATTAGTTAATGTGTGATTAGTTTGCGATTTTTGAATAGGTTATACTTTTGTCGCCCATTCTTTCCCTTTTTTACTTATTTAAACTTTGACTCAGTCATAATAAATGTACACGGATCTGTCACAATTCACGATTTGCACTTCGCAGAAACAAGGGGAGAGTTGACACTGTACATACCTCCATTAAACTGCTCAAAAATGTTCCAAGGACCAATACAACTCTGCTATGGGCGATACGTCAAGCGAAACTCTGGCTTCCTTCTCGTTCTGACATCAGAGCGTGGGGGTAACGTCTGGAAACGTCCATCGGCTTGTTCCTCAGTCACGATCCCGTATACAGGTCCGCGTTGTTGGAGACCGGCCTAATCTGACAAGGCTCTGGTAATGTTTTCGCTCCAGTCAAATGTCACTCCATTTACGCGTGCAAAGTTCGTCTAGAAAAATGCAGTTCTGCCGCATACTAATTTGTAAGCGGAAAAAAGTGTGAGAGGCGAAGGCACTTATAACACTTGGCGTTGAATTGAGAGAGAGTGTCCAGTAACGTTGCGTGCAAACAAAATCAAAAAAAGGTGAAGTCTCGACCCGCGAGGCAACTTGCACACTTAAACACGCCTCATACTCTCTCTATCTTCCTCTCGTGACCTGAGTCACCCTGCTTGTTTCGCGAAGCTCTGCAAGTCGGAACTGTCTTGTGTTTTCCTGCTCGAGAAGCGAGCGCCGAGCAAAAGGTCAGTAGAGACCTCTAGCGGGGACTAGTATAACTAGTATAACATATGATCTACATAAAGACAACTTCATATGTCTTCTGGAGGATCTTCACTGTCCATCGTTTCTGTGGATTTTAGTTTTTGGTAAACACCATGAAGAACTGGAGGAATATAAGGCATTATTGCCATGAGATCTTTTAACTTCAGGGCTGATATTAAATCTAGCACAGGTTACTGCAACACAACCTCTGCCACTCCTATTGCAGACATCATCAGTAAGTGGCATACCTCCTTCTCTCACTCAAAATGCTGATGAGGACGTATTCAAGAACTCAGAAAATCTGCTGCAGAACAAGCGGGAGCTATGCCACATGGTTGTAGTTCACATGATAGATGACAGATGGTAGGAGAAGACTGAAAATGGCAAAAAATAAAATTTTCAATATTTGTGGCATAGCTCCCTCTCTCACTAGACCCCTCAATTTATTGAGAAGAAATATTTTGATCCTAATTGTTGCGACGCATCATGGATGAAAAAATATTAATGGATCAGTAAGAAACATATTCTGTAATTTTATGTAGATTGAAGTAACAATGATTGTTTCATTTGTAATGTTTATTGATCATTGTTAGCAGGCACTTGGAGTGTGCCTATATGGTAAGCTAAGCTCTAATGAGAGCATTTCTGTTTACATTTCCTTCACGGAACCGAAATGTTTACTGGGGTTTCGTGTCATTACTGCTAATCGTTATTGTAGCAAAGATGATCAGGTATGGCTCCACAAGCTAAAAGTGATGAGTTTGATTCCCAGTGGAGCAGCTCATATTTCTGTATGATGATCGTTATAAGATTATAGCTCACACTGAAAAGAAATGTTGGTGTCAAAACGACACAGAGTGTGTCCCTGGAGGTCTACACCACATTTTGGTCAACATTTAACCTCAGTGGTGTCAAAAAGGTGTTGATTGCAATCATTGGTCTGTGTTATTTCAACACCAGTGAGGTTAAACGTTGACCAAAATGTGGTGTAGACCTCCAGGGACCACACTATGTGTCGTTTTAACACCAACATTTTTTACAGTGGGACAAGTACTGTTATATTATTATTATCGCTATAAAGTACATTTATCATTCTAACATATTGCTATTATTATTTTTCTCATATTTTTTTCATAGATATTATAATTATTCTTATTCTATTATTATTTGTGCTATTAGCACTATTAGTAAACATGAAAGGTAGGAAAGTAGGTAGCGGACAATTCAAATCCGTGGTGCAAAAACACGTGAGGGCCAGGGCCTACTTACCGACTACCAGCTTCATCCCCACCTGAAGAAGTGGGACATCATCCAACCAGTTACGGGATGACGTGTGGTCAGCACGACGAACCCCCAGTCGGTGTTGTAGGTTTCCATGAGCGTGTTACGTTACTGATTAGTAGATGGTAAGGTGGCCACCGGTCGCATACGCAGGCCGAAATCTCAGGAGAAATGTTGTTTAGCACGGCCAGCGGACAATTCTAGTAGGGAAAGTCTTTGGCAAGGCTACAGCTCGACTTATACAATAAACAATATGTCCCCTGAAGTGAAACACTTAACATTTCATTTCTACTTTGACAACTTATTCACAAGCTTCAATTGCTAATTCACTTACGGAATAGTGGATGTGGAACCATACGAGAAAATCGAATCCCCAAGAACTGCCCACTGTCCAGCAAGACTGAAACGTTGGAGGCCGAAAGGGATAATTTCACTGTCATTGATAAGGATGATGGATTATTTCTTTGTAAGAGGAATGATAATTCTGTAGTATGTACAACTTCACTATCTTTGATATTACAAATGTGAACAGGTATTCCCAACAAGTATGTATATATGTGTGTTTATGTTTGTGTGTGCACGCTTGCACTGTGTCTTAGGTGACATTCGAACCACTGATTAGTACTCGCGGCTGGAGTTACACCCACAAGGCCACAGCGTCATTCACCATGCTGTCAAAAAGCCAGCAATTCACTTCAATTTGTACCATAGACACAGATTTCATGGTTTGATATTGCTTTAGTGTTAAATGTACTTGGCATGTTCGACTTGGCATGTGCGCTGTTTATCGGCCACCCAATGTAGCGTACTCTAAACTGTCGGTACTCGAGGAGGTGATATCTGAAATATACCCGTCCGTCGATAGATTCTTGTTGCTCGGTGATTTAAATTGCGATTTTTTAAAACCAAATAAATCAGAAACGCAGTTTCTAAAATCGATAATATCTTCCTTCGGGCTTACACAAGTTGTAAACTAGCGAAACGCTGTTAGATATTATAAGTAATAGATGATGTTACCAGAATGCATGCAACCGACGTCACAGTGCCTATCGGTAAATCGGAGCATTGTGTCACGTACATCGACTTGGTTTATGAGAAACCCGCTAATGAGAGAAAATATTTGAATTACAGAAGCTTCTCCTCTTTCGACATAGACAATTTTGCCGAAGACATAACAAACGTTCAGTGGGAAACACTGCAATCACTTGATACCGTTGATGAAAAAGTAGACTTTTTTAGCTCCAATATCGTACGTTTATTTGATTGCCATGCACCTATGAAAACCGCCCGAGTTAAGAGGAAGCGCGTTCCGTGGATAACTCCTAATGTCAAGTTATTAATGCATATTCGAGACAACGCTCTGAGGAAATTCAAACGGACGACGAACAACGTTGCCGATTGGAACCACTACAAAGAACTCCGAAATTTTACGACTACCGTTATCCGACAGTAAAAGAAGTCATACTTCTCTTTTAAATTTGGCGCTATTCAATTAAATAAGAAGGAAACGTGGCGTGAACTAAAACAGTGGGGCGTGCTGGATAATAAAAATGTCAATGCGAACTTATCCTCACTTGTGAACGCAGCACACGAGCTCGATGCTCTTAATAATCATTTTGGGCAAATTAGCAATCTATCTAGTATTCCCACTCAACTAAAAAGACAACAAATTGAGTACTTTGAAAGCCGTAGCTTTACCGATGAAAATAAATTATTTTGTTTTAACACAGTAACCGAAATTGATGTGCACAAAGCAGTGCATAACATTAAATCAAACAGTGTTGGAGCAGACGGCATAAACACTAAGATGTTAAAGATTGCACTGCCATATGTACTGACTCCATTAACTCATATAATCAATTCTTCTTTGTCTAAAGGCGTTTCCAGAAAAATGGAAAGAAGCGAAAGTCTTGGCTCTTCAACTAACATGTTATGTTGACGCGAACAACTTGTTACCTACAGTTCAGTCTGGGTTCCGTGCACGGCATAGCACAGCAACAGCTTTAACAAAATTTACAGATGATATTCTTTGCGAAATTGACAACCGTTGTTCTACACTTCTCGTATTACTGGATTTTAGTAAAGCTTTCAACACAGCCCAACACGATTTGTTAATATCTAAACTCAAATACTTTAAATTTGACTCTGTAGCCGTAAGGTGGTTTGAATCCTATTTACTTAATAGAAAACAGAGAACATTCCTTCAAAATTCACCCTCGCAGATCTCCGAAGCTGTAGTTTTAAAAGCAGGGGTTCCGCAGGGATCAATTTTAGGGCCTCTCCTTTTCACCCTCTACACCGCAGACTTAAATAAAGTTATAAAATTTTTCGTACCACATTTCTATGCAGATGATACACAACTGTATTTTTCGACTAGACGTACAGCGCTAGAAAGTAGTATTTCCTCACTCAACACCGATTTAAATAATATTTACACATGGTGTACATCAAATGGACTTAAGATAAACCCTGAAAAATCACTTTATATGCTAATTGGAACGAAACAATCGCAAAAAAATTCCATTGTTGAGCCAATTGAACTTGAAACCATTCCATGTAAAAATTCAGCAAAAAATCTTGGCTTGATTGTTAACTTTACGTTGGATTGGACGGACCACACCAATGCACAATGTAAAAAGCGTATTTTATTCTGAGAAATCTCTACCGTTTCCAAGATCAACTACCTGCAGAATGTAAACTTAGACTAGTTCAATCTTTAATTTTTCCACTATTTGATTATTGTGACACTGTGTATGGGTCCAAACTTGCGAAAAAACTCAGCAGAAAAATTCAAATCGCACAAAATGCATGCATCAGATATACTTTTGGCCTGGATAAACGCGATCACATCCTTCCCATCTTAAACAGATATAATATTTTAACAATGGCCAACAGGAGGCTACTACACTATCTATCTTTCATTCATGATCTGCAAACTGAACGTAAACCCGCGTACTTACTTGACAAATTATGTAATCGCAACACAATTCACAGACACGTGACACGTCGTCACAACGAACTTGACATTCCTCACCATTCGACTACGCTATATACCTCATCCTTTTCTATATCTGCCCCGAAAGCATGGAATGCACTACCAACAAATGTTAAGTCCATAAAACTCAATAAGAGTTTCAAAATTAAATTGAAAGAAATGCTTCTACAGGAACAGCAGCAGAACAGTAGCACATACTAGAAGTGAACTGACACTCAACAAACGACAAAACACTCATATTCTATAACTGTAACTATTGGAATTTTATTAATATCTTCAAATTATTATTATTATTATTTACTTAAATGCAACCTTATGTTAACATTTACATTTATATTTTTCTTTTCACATTTGTATTTTTTTAAAATATTTTCTTGTTCTTTCACGTTTATATTATCCTATGGCTAATATTACTGAAATGAGAATATTCGTAATTGTAGGTAATGTGATTTTTTTTTATTTCTCTTTAGTGTAATCAAGCTTTCCATCTGTACTCATATATTATTATATTATATATACTTATATTTTCTTATGTAGCTCATGACAAGGGTTAGGTGGCAGAGCAGCCTACGGCTGAACCTCGCCCGCTAAATAAAGGAATTATTATTATTATTATTATTTCAAGTCGTTTCTATCTTGGTCTGTTAATTGCTGTGAATAATATTGATTTATCAGTGTTATACAGTATTTGAACCCAGTATTTTGTGTATAAAGTGAATTTTTGCAAATTCAATTTGTAACCTTTGTCTTATGTTCATTATTTCACAATAAACTCTGTATTTTGGTATATCCAAATATATTTGCTCTCATAAGTGCATAGCGTACATTTTAGTACGGGGCTTATCCGCTAGTTGGAGTATAATAATTAGATTTCATTCATCTATATACATTATTTTATACATAAAGAGTAAGGTTCAATAAGATAAAAACACAAAAATTTTTAAAAAAAATTGTGCATAATGGGTTAAAATCAACTCGTATATCACTTACCAAGGCGAAGATGCGATTTTTTTTGGCACCCTGCATCAACTAGAACAACAGTTCCGCCAATTACTAACGTATCATTTTAATGGATACATGAGAAACGAAACAGTGACATTGTTGCTTTATCTATATGGTATTGTTAACAATTGAAAGCTATTGCCAAGCAGCTGTTGGATCCGACAATTTCGAAGGAACGTTGCGTCTAAATTTAAGTTTAAATTTTTACCATAAACAAGATCACAATCAAAGAAACATGCCGCGTTTGACTCTGAAGCCTTCGTTGTTGAGGGCCGTCAACGATCTGTCGGAAACTCGAGGTTCGTCTCCTGAGACATTGACAAATTATCTTGTCCAAAATAATTTGGTGGACCCCGACTCCCCGTCGCTGGAGAAGAAAGTCAAGGCCTGCCTAAAAAGATGTGTGGTCACTGGGAATCTGGAGGAAGTTGATGGGTTGTTCAAACTGAGAACGGTTGGTCAGTCTGGGGAGCTGAAGGTGGCGCAAAACTGCATGTTCGGCGATAGCCCGAACGGGAATCAAAACGAAAAGAAGGAGGAGAATGTTACTACTACCACAGAAGGAAAGAAGAAATTAACAACACGATCAGCAGCATCGGTGCGCAGAGGAAGAAGCAAGACGATAAAATCCAAATCGCCTGTCCAAAGACGCGTAAGATGCGCTAGATGCGGCAAACTGAAGCCTCTCCGAAAATCAAGGAGCCGATCGGAGTGCCGTGTCGGTGCTAAACGTTCGGGGCAGAAGATACGCAGGAACAAGTCAACCTCGAGCCGTGGCTCACGTACCAGCTCAGGGTACACTTCCAGCACTTCGCGCTCGTCCCTGTCTTACAGCAGCAGCGGAAGCAGCATGTCGTCGAGACGAGAGAAGAAAGTCACCTGCCCAAAGTGCGGCAAAGTGTTCTTCCAGAAGCATTGATCCCGAAAGGAAGAATCTGCAACGAGTTACCTTTGGATCAAACAAAACCCACAACGATCATCTATAACCAAAATTATGTACGCCACATTCTTTTCGCCACTCAAAACTTGTATTTGATTTATAACAATGTTGTATCTTACTGTCAATAGATCTTCTGAAATTAAAGTTTTATACATATAATTAATTGGTTTCGTTATTTACAGTACAACCCCAAAGGCATAGTCTCTAAAACTACAATAGTTTCAAGAGATATAACATAACAGTATAATTCGCTTCAAATCGTACTTATACGGCCATTTCTTTATAATATGAAAACATGTTTTGTTTAGCAATGCATATACTGCACTTTATTTTAATTCTTTTGAAACTCAAACTTAACAATAACAAATTGTTAAGCAATCAACAGGATTTAAAAGAAATCAAGGTTTTTCAACCCAACTATCCTCAAGAATTTGTATTTGATTTACAACGATATTGTATTTTGCCGGTGATACATAGACACACATACATAATTCCAGGGGCAATGCCTTCATACAGTTCATTTATACTTGCTTCGAGTTCTCTACTTTTGAGGAGTTTAATAATAATGCGCATTATAAAATTATGAGCGCAAGGTACGTACAATTGACTAGGTTATCTACTGTCAAGAGTTGACTGGTGCCACTCGTTCCAGCCGCAGCCCAAAGACGATGGACACACAGGCTTTGCTGGCCCGCCTGAGGAACCTCGCTGGTATCACTACAAACAGATGGGTGAGGAGTGGAAAAGAGGCAGGGGGAGGTTGCTGTTTTTAATGATCCAGCGAGGAAGCATCGAGGGGTTCCTCAATCAGTGATACCAACGCCATCAAAATGGTACTAAATCTAGAACAGTTTGATCTTCGTTGGCACCTAGCACCCTGCTTTTGGCATAATGGTAAAATCTAGCATAATCTGTAAACGCAAGTCCGTGGGAGATGGAAATTCAGTTCAAATTAATTAGTTTTCAGGAAATAGAAATAAAATTACGTCTAAATATTATTTATACTTCACCAGTCGACTTGTTTCAAATAAAAGGGAGTATGCATACATAGCGACAAGCTTTTTTACAACCATGCCACGATCCATCCTCTATCTTTTCTTTATCCTGTCGATTTTGTTCGTGAGGAAATTGTATGGCAGGAAGTTGGTAGAAGGTTGGGGGTGAACAAACAATTGCCTCAAAACATTTCAAGTTCTATGCTGAACTCATTTAGTTTGTTGAGCCATTCTATTTAATAATAAATGCTAGCACAATTTAGAATCATTCAGAATAATTTCAAAGTTTAAGCAGCACTTTTTATTATCCTCAATCCACACGACAGGGAGAGGGGACAAAATCGAAATTCTTGCAAAATCTAAAATATCGCCAATGATATTTTCGTAGGGTTTTATAGCTTCACATTAAAATATTTCATAGTTCAAGGGGGCAAGGGTCTCTTGCCCTACCTTGTGCATGGGCCTGCACTTAACATTCAAAATGCAATGAATAGTACAAGCGATATGTGTGACTGTAATTGAACGCATTTTTCAAACCTTTTTCGGTTTATCATAATTTCTTCCTACACTCCAAAAAAGGAATGAGCCGCCACTGCATAATTCAGAAGTTTAATTATTTAAAATGCAAATGCAAAGGCATAGCTTCAAAGCACAATTCTATTCAAATCGTACAAGAACGATCATTTTTTATGACATAAAAACCTGTTCTGTTTAGCAATGCGTGTATTGTACTTTATTAAATTTTTAGAAACGCGAAGTTCACAATAATAAATTGTAATCCAATCAACAGGAATTCGTTTTTCTTAAAGGAAAAATCAAGGTTTCTCCGTATCCTGCTTCAAATAAGAGAACTTTTCGAATCTAAGGTCACGAGTAATACTTACCTAAAGGTGCTGTTTCGTTTGTGCTATGGTCGCATGCGATTTGCTGCGTTCAGTGATTGCTTGCGACCGACGCATGGGTGGGGAAGTTTCGTTTATGCAGCAGATGCATGCGACGGTGGCAGCTGGAGCTATCTACAATGGATCACGTCCAGAGACAGTACATTTTAAAACAAAAAGAAATGAAGGAAGAGTACAGCTGAGATGTACAAAAGGATAAATGAAGGAGGATACCATTGCAACTTAATTCCAAAAATCTCACCATGAAACGAAGTTCCACACATTTTTTCGTTTAAGAATAAATGAATTTCATTCTGTTTTGTGTTATATTAAGGAAAATATTCAGAAATTACTTTAAAAAACAGTAAGAAAAAAATCTTGTTTACAATCAATGTTTAGTACTATCGTAGTGGATTCTAATAATTGGATGAATACAATCATCGAACAGAGACGTATGTTTTTTGATACCATTTATCAATATTTCCTGAATATTTAAATCGAATTTGTGGATTCTGATATAAACACAATATTTTTTCCACACTCAGCGTCTCATATGTGGCTTGATTTCTCAGTTCCGTCACTATTTAAGTTTTGCCAGTGACTGTAAATGCCGTGGAAATTTTTCACCAACATTGCCAGACTCTTGTAAAATAAGTCTACCTCATCTTCTCGTTAGAGATGGATCGCATAATCCCTGTTGAACAGCAGCCAGTTGTCCAGTTCTGTGAGTTTTGGATCATCCTCTTTGCTGAAACTCATTCTTCCAAGTAATAAACACAAGTTGCGCAATCGAGGAACACAAGAACCTACTGGAACGCAAGCGATTGCTGCAGGCTGATTGCTCTCAGAGGAATCGTTGTAGCAGCCGCATGCATTCTCTAGCGTTCGACGCACAAACGAAACCACTTCTGGTTAATTCCATTTGACGTGTGTGTGTGTTCAGCGACTGCACGCAATCATAGCGCAAACAAAACCGCACCTTTAGCCTTGCATTAAATTAGCTTAAGATAATATGATCATTGTAAAAAGAAAAGAAAGATCGGTAGAGAAAAATGCTGATAGAAGAAATAGTACTAGTTTTTAACTTGGAACTTGATAGTTACATAGGGGCTATACTGACGTCATGTTTCCGTTATAAGCGGTAATGCTTTAGAGAAAGGAAGAGAATTAAAGAAGCCAGGCACACCTACAGAGAGAAACATGCGGGAGAAAGAGATATACAGGGTAGGTTAACCTCTCTTGCAGTTTGCAGACTAACAAAGCTCTGGCGTCTGGATTCACAGCCAGTGTAATTAATCCTCTGTAGGGCAGCGTCATGTCGTCCATATGAGATTGCTTTTTTCTGCGAAGAAAGAAGGTTCCGGTGCTCTTTAACTTGGTTTGTTATTGTGTTCATCGTCACAGTGCATCCGCTTGGAATAAGGAAAAAAAGTGCCTACTTCCTTTTCCGTCTATCCTTTTATTTGTAAATCTTTTGTCTCTGTTTCTCCTTGTATCTAGTTTTATACCATTTCTCAGTTTTAGAATATATTCGTTCGTGGGGTGTAAGGGATACCTTCCACGTAGGCGCTTAAAAGTCAAGCTCACTTCCACGTAGTGCACCCTGGACTGCATTGTGCCAACTAACGAGGCTCTGGCGACTGGCACTGTTGTCCTGTTTATTGTCCTTGTGTGTGATGAGTGCCCCTTTACAGTCTCAGCTTTTAACGAAAGTCAGAATATTTTAATATTTTAGTAACACGACATTGCAATTCTGGACCCCGTATAATGTGACGGGTTCAAAATAGCCTCAGTGCTGACGCACCCAAAATTTTAGATTCAATTTCAATACTCGTTCGTGTTTACTTCATTTCATCTTGACCATTTCTTTTTCTATGTTTTCCCTCCCATTCTCTGCCAGTTTCTTCTTTATTCTTTCTCTTTATCGATCTTCTGTATTACTTTTTGTATCTCTCGCTCTTCTATTCTCTTTCTATTTATCTTTCTTTCTTTCTAGCTATTTTATTTCTTTCTCTCAGGCTCTTTTCTTTCTCACCCTGTTTCTCATCCCCCTCTCTCCCTGTGTGTTTTCTTATTGGACTCTTAAGGTTTTCATTTGATTCATTGATTGATTTGCTTTATTTTACTTCGCTTTTTGTGCCTCTTTCGGTTAATTTGCGAAGATGTGGATGAGTGATGATATGATGAAATTGATGAATGGACACTCACAAACATCCATGCCTAGGGTGGGATTCGAACCCGGGACCCCTAGGTTATCATTTGACTCTGAGAGAATAATAATAACATAGAAAATATAAAGGGAAAAATAAGTGATCACGTGGAGAAAAGAAAAACAGAAGAAGGATAAGTTTCCCCTTAGCATGCTTGTGGAGAAGGAAAGGTTGGTTTAGAAATGTTCAAGGTTGTAAATTGGTAGCTACAACACGAGGACAAATATGAAGCAATCTTTCACAAGCTTGAAATGATTTGATATCGTCAGCGCCAAATATTTCATTCATTATCCTTGAACACCGAAAGTCTGCACGTGGAAATACGTACGTACATATAAAAAAGGAAGTGTCCAACAATATCACCTGGGAAATTGCGATGAGGACAAATCACGGGAAGTGGCGCCAAATAAAGTTCCTGAACCGTGACACCACGCAAGACACCTCTCCAGTCGAGTATTGTAATGACAGAGGCGTCCTTTTTATCTGAAATGTCGGTAGGCAAAATATAATGATGCAGAGGGCGGGGTTTCTAAAGTAGAAACAATTCCCGGAAGACGTGTCGTTTTGAACAGCTATGACCTCTGACGTGACAATTGAATATCCACTGAGACACACCTAAATGAAAGAAAAAAAATATTCAGATTCCCTACATCCTTTGCGTTAGTTAGTTATTTATGAATTTACTTGTCACCTATAACAGAGCTCTGGCTCGAATTTCATGATAGAAAGGAAATAGTCAAATCAAGAAGTCTCTGGTTCGATAACCGGTAGAGGAACTTTGCACAGTGTTTCGAATCCTACTTTAAACTGTAGATCCAGTCCTGATTACACTATTGGGCCATCCGATTTTGTATTCTGTGCACGCATTTTTTTTGGTTCTCTTCTCTATCTCTCTAAGGAGTAGCGGAACGTGGAGCCAAACTTTGGGGCGGGGGGTGTGGGGCAGAACACGATCCTCAAGTCCTCGCTGATAGTGTAGTGGTAACGTCGTTGTCTTGTTCCCGGGTTCGATACAGTTGTTCGGGTTCTACTTTAACCCTTAAGTTCATGTTCTATACCATGAAAGCGCACTTATTATGTTATGAAGCATCAAAGCTGAAGTTGCGCGACTTTTGAAACACCCTGTCTTAAAAGAGGCAACATCGAAGAGAAATAAAAGAATAAGTTGTAAGATATGGAAATAATAAAGAGAGAAGTAACTAGGATAATAACAATTAGGAAAAATTAAAACAAGAATACGTAACATCATGTAAACGAAGAAAAATAAGATACTGGTGCATAAAAAACATATAAGAACGATAACGGATACTTGTTTAGAAGCATCAAAGAATAAATAATATAAAAATAGAACGCCAGCCCGCAGATCTAAAGAACCAACTGACGTCATCTTGAAATCTGCACGTGTTAGCACAACACGAAAACAAAATAAGGTCACACAAACCATGTCGCGTGCATCCAGGGGACAAAATAACCGGAAATGGCAGCGGACGGTTGCCACTTCCGGTCTCTTTAAAGGAAGCAAGTTTTTTCTTTACCACAAACACTGTAGTTGCGGAAGAGTAATGTACAGTAGATTGTGACGAATGTTCCTTTTTGATACATATAAGTTCAGAAAAAGAGAGGGAGGGGCTGAGAGAAAAACACTGAATACATAGAAATGTCTTGTACGAATGCCATACCCTCATGTTGCAACAATTCAGTGACATATACAGGCTGTTACAAATTCTAAGTGAGTTTACACTCCATAAATTTCCAGAAATCTCTTTCACTCACCAGGCAAATTAGCTATATAAGAGATTAAAATTACATATTTTTTTATATATATATTTATAACGTCATTACGTAATATATTAACCACACACATACCATTTCTGTCCCATATTTAGTTATCATTAATACTGTATAGTAGTCGTATTTAATAAATATATATGAAATTATTATTATTACTATTTATATTGGACATGTACACAGTCATGGACACTTCTGGGTTGTAACAATCACATTAAAAGTTAATGGGATTGTTACAACCCAGAAGTGGCCGTGATTGTACAATAACTAAACTAAAGAGATGAAAGCGATTCTGATCTACATGAAAAGTTTTTCAAGAAATTAATTTCGAGGTTTTCAAAAAGAAAATTAAGTAAAATTTTCTTCAAGCCACTGAAATTTTGAGGCCCAGTGCACCCTCCCCTAAACGACGTACCTGATACGCACCCATGAGTTCCCACAGAATGTTTACTAAGGGGTGGAGGGATCAAAAATTGGAAAGTTATGTCCTTAATTTATTTTTGATTGATTTGTTGTTTTTAAGTCCACTTTATGCACAGAAAGGCTAATCGGGACTGGAGTTATGTCCTTAAGTGAAGTACAGTATATAGACGGGTCGTGGGAAAGAAATATTTCAAGAAGAAAGAAGACAGAGGAAGGAGCGAGAGAGGGGAAGGGGAACAGGGATATGGAAGAACGAAAGACTGAAAGAGAAGTAAAATGTGTGTGTGTGAGAGAGAGAGAGACTAGATAAATAACGAGGGATAGAGACTAGATAAATAACGAGGGATAGAGACTAGAGAGAGATAGGGAGAGAGAGAAAAGAAGATATGAAAAACAATGGAGAATGAGAGAGAAAGATGAAACAGATAAGCCATGCACACAGAAAGAAAGGGAGAGAAATGAAAAAGGGAAAATAGAAAAGAAAGAAGACAGATACGAAAAAAGAAACACAAAACAACAGAGAGTAAGGAAGAAAATACGACAGAAAAGGGAGGGAGAACAGAAAATAAATGATGAATACGAGATGGAGTAAGCTAGATTGATTTTACTTCGCACCGACTGTAAGTCTAGACACCAGAGTCTCGTTAGTCTCCAAAATGCAGTTCATGGTGTAGTACGTGCATGGAAGTTAGGTGGACATTTGGTTGTGTACAGAAAGAGTTGTCCCTTACGTCTCGAGATACTAAGACAGAGAAAAGACTGGAAGAAGATAAAATAAACAAAGTAGATTTTCCCCCTTGCTCGCGCCAATTTTCCTAACACCTATGCTCGCGTGGCGTCTGACAGACTCACTCAATGACCTGCATTGAAAACATATTTTTTTGAGGATTATTGTGGTTCAGATGAACCGAAGCGTGAACAGAATTGTTTTTCAAACAAATATATGTACTAAAAAAATACAAAACCTACATCTTTAGTAAAAAAAAAAAACTCGAGCAATACACAAGAAAGACTTACATTTTTAGTTGGATAAAACACATTATTTGTTTTGGGTACAAATGAACTCGTGTTTTATAACAGATGTTGTATGTACGATTTTGTAACACGAATACTCGCGTGGTGTCCGAGAGACTCGGTGCAGACAATATCACTAATAACTTCTCACCGCACAAACTTGAACTGTCGTAGCGCGTTCTGATTAATCATTTGCTCATACCAGAAAGGTGCCAGGCTGGGGAATACCCAAGCTACCTCCTTTCAGAAGTTATCGTTACTGATAGACTCTCTGGCGTCCCGTAGACGCCACGCGAGCAACGGAGGGTTAATCTAGATGAGGGCTGTCAAATGACCCTTCTTAACCCACCCTTCTTGCGCTCATGTAGGCACCGAGGTTCAGTTTATAGTACGCAAGCATTATCTACTATTATCTGTTTAGATTAATTTGTTCATCCACAATAAGTTGAGAAATGAACGTGACATATACACAAGTGAACGCCCTGTATTTCCTGGGAAATAATTATTACATTGATGCAATGAGTTTTCCACATAGACTTCAAACTACGTTGAATTATTATTGGACTGTCTTAATTTAAATAAAGGGAACTCCAGAATTGTCACTTACGTATTCTTTTTCAAACCATGTAACATGAAAATTGTCTTTCCTCAAACGATAAGCACAAACTCTCAATTTCTCATTGTTTACAACAGACACTGGCTATTTCTTTAAAATGCGGCAGTTTGTTTGCACATGAATTAGTAAAGACATTCCGAATAGCTTCGAGCTCAACGTTTGACGTTAAGGGGTTTCCCCACTCGCTTGAACGATCCTCGTGTTTCCTTTGATGTTTTTCCTGACCTTCAAAGACACAGGTAATTGTATACCAGCAGACTCCCTCCCATTCCGTTACATAATCTTTCACGCGTCACCAGTTGTGCATAAAAAAGGTTTTCGACACGAAATCAACGTCAATCATCTGCAAATCTGTACAATTAGACCTAAATATATGGACTGGGAACTGGGAAAACTTTCACATAAACTAAATTGTTCTTCATGATCCGATATTGATTAAACCTGACAACAAAACACACCTTTTTTGTTACCAGCGATAAGATCACCAGGCTAATTTTGCAGCTTCTGACGTGCAAAGGAAGATTCTATCGTCACAAAAGCAATGGTATTCCCCCGAGCTTGTCGTGTGCTGTTTCCGCAAACGGAAAACGCCTGAAGTGAGGGGTGTGGATTGAAATGCTGCAACACTCCTGATTGGCCCAGCTTTGTTTCTTCTTTTCCCGTGTGCAGAAGCTTGAAAGGGCGTACATTAATATTGTTGTGGCCGAGGTTCTTCTCCATCAGATCACTGCAACAAACGCTTGTGGGCTGGAGCTGTTGTGCAAGTGAAGATATATATATTTTAGAAATTTAGGCTACAGGCCTATTTGAACAGGGACTATCAGCTAGTTATCAGTCACGATGAGAAGCTGTGCAGTATTATTTCTTGCAGGTAATAATTTCTATTTATAACCGGTATTATTTCTAAAATACTAACTGCAATTCTGAAATGAGATTTTATGCAGTATCTTAGAATCTTAAATTAGCATTGTCTCTTCCCCAGGTAACTTACGCTATTCAATACGCGCTTCACAAGTACACTATTACGTTAATTGATTTTTGTTATAAAAGCTTAAACCAAGTGAACATAATCGTGTGTATGTGTAATAATTAGGTTTTCAAGCAGTTGGTTTATAGTGGAGAGGTCATAATTACTATTTCATAAATTTAATTTTAAAAATGAATCTCCTGATTTGTACAAACGCACAGTAAATATTGAACAATTAACCAGAATAAACACTCCTGCTAGGATCTATATTTATTAACCTGATATAAGATAATGGTTAATATCCTTAGAACATTAGCAACTTTTAAATCGCATGCCTAAGTATATGCTTAAAATACTTTTGTTCCGTATCATTAATTTTAGAAGCGATATGTTTTAAACGTTTCATATGTTTCAAATATGTTTTTGCTCTTTATAAAACCCTTTTTAAAACATTTTAAAACATAATAATCGTCTTTTGGAAAATTGTCAACCCTGTGCGAGTTGCATTTGCTACAGGCATTTTTAAAATGACTGTCCTTATGATCCATAAAGGTATGGTGTCATTAATATGAAGAAAAAACCGTCTTTCATCTGTCAACCATTAAAAGTAGATAATTTTGTTGTTGTTGGTACTAGAGACTACAAGTGCATAATTACTTTCTGCAAGAAACATTTTCGCGTGTTGTGAACTTGCCTATATCAAGTATGTCAAATCCAGGATCCGTTCTAATTATTACTATGGTTCGCAATGACCCTACTATACTTATTTAAAATAAGTATACGTACATGAAGAAGTTTAAACTTACGTCATTATTATGTGACAGAACTTTATGCATTTACATGTCTCGGAATGGGGTAAATGGAGGATTGTTAGAAAGTAGACTTTTACACATTGTCCGATTAAGAGAAAAAGAACGAAAAAAATAATATTTCTTTGTAATATAATTAAGCCTTGTTTCCATATTTAAAAAAAAACACTAAGTTGCTGACCAAAGCAGTTTATTAAGATATAAAAACACTTAACATGTAACGTTGAGGAAGACCCTGATACAGGGTTGAAACGTTAATGTTAAGTGTTTTTGTATCTTAATAAACTGCCTTGGTCAGCAACTTAGTGTTCTTTAATATTTCTTTGGAATATTACCGAGATATTAAACGTTGTAAACAAAGATAAATTCTTTGAAAAATACAAAAGTCTTCCCTAATTGTCACGAAGCCCAAAACAAAATCGCTGACCTTTGTGGCGGAGTGGTCTGTCGACCTGTGTGGTGAAGTGGTTAGCACTATGACGCCAGGGGTCCCGGTTTCGAATCCCTGTTCGGACATGGATGTTTGTGTTCGTCTGTACTGAATGAAAAAGAGAATTGAGGTTAAATGATTTGAGTTTGATGTGTTGAAAAGGTGCCGCTTAGGGGTCTTCATTTTTAAGAGAAAAAAATATAGTGGTTACAGCGCTCTGCGAGCCCAGAGGTCCAGTTCGAATCCCGGCCTACGCACAACTGTGTCCCTTCATTAATTTCATCATATCATCACTTATCTCCATCGTCGCAATTAACCAAAAGCGGCATAAAAGCGATTCTAAATAACAAAAAATTAATAGATCAAATCAAAAATTCATTTTATGTGAAGCAACCTCTTATTCTAAAACCGTTTCTATTGTATGAAGATCAGTTTTACTATTTTAACAGGTTGTTACAAAGAAGTCTTCTTGTACCAATCAAACGTCATCAATAGCAAGATGGTTTGCTTAATTATTTTTTTTAATTTAATTATTTTCTTACAGTTTTCTCCACATTCCAAATCAGCTTGGCTTTCAAACCTGCACTTCCCGGATCTAGAAGCCACTGCAAAATTGATGAAGAAAACAGAGATATTGCCCCCGTTTGTGGAGGCCAAAGTAAAATAACATACGGAAATTCATTTTTACTGAAATGCCAAAGCCGTTTCCCATCAGGTATGATATTTTATTCTCAGTTCATAAAGAAATGCTCTAAATATCTTTAGAAGAAAAGTCTAAAACTTATGAGAAACGTTTGTTTCAATAAAACTTTAATAGGCTTGGACAAGTCTTGCCCCCAAATCCGAAGCAACTCCGAACACCAACGGTACTGGAGCATTCCAGCGTTACGTGTGCCATTTTACACACAAAATATAAGGTTCTAGGTATGGGATTAGATTAAAATATTCATAATGAACTAACTGATTTCGTAGAATTATGAAGTACTTCGTGATGTCTGCTAAGAAACTTAAAAGAAAGTACTTGAGTATGATGACATAACCGGAATGCATGAAAAACATTAACAAAAATGTGTTAACGTGTGTGACACTTTAAGAAAATGTAGAAAAATGTGACTTCCTTTGTCTGTGAAGTATGTAGGCTACAGATGCTAGTAATTTTTGTTGGTGAAATATGCACATTATGCATTCACAAGCATTTAAATTAATTGCGTTTAAAGCAATTAAAACACTAATAACTTTCAAATTAATTAATTTTGTCATTTACATAGACTAGGATCACTTTTCATGTAGTCGTCTTAGGGAGACTTCACTTCTGACAACTGACACGTGTCATGTCAAAAGTTCATCTACTTTATGCACTAATACACCAATCCAATCGGGACTGGACCTACTCTTTAGAGTGGAATCCGAACCAGTATGTGCCTCCACCGGTGATCGAACCCAGAACCTCGTTACCACTATGCCATCAGGAATGCCCAACACATGACATGTCGCCTGGTTTCCGATCGACATGTCTTTTCGCATCTGTTTTTTTGGAAGTCGTATGTCGTTTGTCACTTGGCTCTCACTCGGACTGGGGCGTTTTTTCTTTATCGTGCGTCGTGTCAATAGATTGCGTGGGATTGTGTGTGCATACATGTATGTACATGGGGCGTTTAGTATGCTCTAATACTCACCAAGAAAACAAAATATAACAGAAATGAAAACATTGTTCCCTGCTCTTTGAATGCACTTTGTCCATCGCCGCTCCATAGCTTCTATACCCTGTTGGAAGAAGATGTCCTCTTGCTTCTGCAACCATGCATTCACAGCATCCATGACGGAATTGTCAATCGAAAAACCCGCCCACGGAGATGTTGCTTCAAATGTGGAAACAACTGGAAGTCACTTGGGACTAGGTCAGGTAAATAGGGTGGATGAGGCACCAATTCAACTCCAGCTGTATGAATTGCAGCCATAGCAACACCGGACTTGTGAACGCGAGCATTGTCCTGCTGCAGCAACACTCCACGTGTCAACATTCCTCGTCTCTTGCTCTTTATTGCAGCTCGGAATTTTGGCATAAGGTCAGCATGACACTGGCCCGTAATGGTGGTTCCATGTTCCAGATAATCCAACAGCAGTATCCCCTTGGCATCCCAGAATACAGTTGCCATAACCTTTCTGGCTGACTGTTGAACACGAAATATCTTTGGGGTTGGGGAGCTGTTGTGCTTCCATTGCATGAAGCTTTGTTTGGATTCGGGGTCAAAGAGGTGGACCCATGTTTCGTCCACCGTCACAAATCTTGCCAAAAAGTCCTCTGGATCTGCGCGATACATGCCCAAACGTTGCCTTGTACATGTCACTCTGCTTCTCTTCTGATCAGAATTCAGGTTTCGCCGGACCCATCGTGCCGAAATTCTTCATACAGAAATGATTGGTTAAGATGTTATGAACTGTGCCGGTTGACAACCCTGTACTCTCTGCTAAATACCTGATAGTGACTCGTCTGTTTGCCACAACCATGTCAAGGATCTTCTCAATGTTTTCCTCGGTGGTCACTGTTACTGGTGGCCCACCTGCATGAGCATCTTCGCATGACTGTCTGCCACAGCTGAACTCACGGCATCATCTCGCAACGGTGGGATATGATGGAACAGACCGCTCTAATGTTTGTACCAAGTCCTCATGAATTTCCTTTGTCTGTAGGTTTTTCAATTTCAAGTACTTGAGGACAGCACGAACCTCAGATGTTCTACAGCCAACACCGGCCAAGAAAAAAGTACATGGTAAAACATCTTGCATTTCGGCATAAAGTCATCACAAGATGTCTACTTTCTACACATGTTCAAATTATGATTCTACATGAGGAGGAATGGGGGCGAGTATTAGAGTATACTGAACGCCCCTCGTGTGTATGTAAATATACGCATAATGTGTGTGTGTACCTACACATACATGGTACGTGCGCCCGACCCTGTGGCCGAGTGGTTAGCATATCGCGCTGCGACGCCAAGGGTCCCGGGTTCGAATCCTGGTCGGGCTTGGTTGTTTGTGAATGTCCATTCATCAATTTCATCATTTCATCACTCATCCCCATCTTCGCAAATTAGCCAAGAGGCACAAAACGCGAAGTAAAATAAACTAAATCAATCAATCAATCAAACATGGTACGTGCAACAGAACTTTTTTCGTACGTGAGAACAAAAATAATTGTGCGTGTCAATGATAAATATGGGTAAATATGTACTAACATGTCATCCATGTGTGAATATACTGGAGTATTTTTCAGTAACTTTTAGGATTAACTGTGCATGAGTAACGTCATACATGCATATGAACGTTTTCTTTGGTTTCACTTACGTACATACTATGGTATAAAAGTTTTATAAATTAGAATTTCTTTAACTTATTGGTATACTAATACGGTAAATCAAACTAAGGAAATTTATACTAGTGTTAATAATGCTTTACGATATTGTACATTAATTCATTTTTGTTCTCTTTTGCATGAAGAAAAATTTACTGAAGGACCATGCGAGGAGATTTACGAATTCAACCCTTGCATATATGCTTGGACTTATGAGAAAAAAGTGTGTGGCGCAGATAATAAAACTTATAACAATATCTGGGATCTCAAGTGTTCTTCCAAAGCCCAACAACAAGGTAAGAGCAAATTGGATATTTGGATATTTTCCCATAAATAACATTAAGTAAGAAAGCGAAATAGAATATGGAAATACCTATGATTCTATTCAGCTTAATATCAATAAACTTAACCAATCTTTTGGTCAAATCTACTTACCACAGAATATGCATACTTAATAAAATATCATAGATAATCCAACTACAACATACTTCAGTAAAGAGAGCATGCATTTTGTTTCTCTCGTAAAACATCCCTCTCAACAGCACGATAACTGCATTACTATAGCCATTGTTGCTATCTATTATTTCATGATTCATCTTCATTTAGGATTTGTTGTATTATTGAGGGGCTGCGACACAAAAACAATTTTTACTCCTCAGTTTGATAGAAGTTGTCCTGAATTTAATAATTTGAAAGAAAATTCCAGAAATTTTGCTAACCTTGTAACAAAAATCAAGAGTATATTTCCATAAATTGCAAATTAAAGGTACTGAGAAATGATAATTGTTTGAGGGACTTGCATTTAGGAACTATATATTCCTTGTTTTCTAAGATTGTCTCTTTGTTTGATCCAGAAATCGATATAAAGAACGAAGGAGTGTGTTTGTGTGAGAATTTCAACGTGTTCTATCGTCCAGTATGTGTCAGTTCCGGAATGACTTACCCCAACGAGGAGGCTGTCGAGTGCTATAATTTCAAGAATGCAGCAAACATTTATTCTCCTAGTAAGTAAAATGTTATGTTAATGTTTTATCTCCTCTTATAATAACTAAGAAACTGAAAGTTCAAATATACAAATCAAGTAATTTTGCCGGTAGTATTATATGGATGTGAAACTTGGTCCATTACATTGAAAGAGGAACATAAATTAAGACTAATTGAAAATAAATCCTTAGAAAAATATTTGTACCTAAAAGGGATGAGGAGACAGGTGAGTGGATAATGTTACATAATTTAGAATTGTATAATTTGTATTCATGTCCAGATATTATTAAATCAAGTAGACTTAGGTGGTGTGTGTATGTGTGAGGGGGGTGCATTTGGCACGAATGGGAGAGGAAAGAAGAGTTTACAGGTTTTTTGTTGGGAAACCTGATGGTAAGAGACCTGTAGGAAGGCCAAGACGAAGGTGGAGGCATAACGTTGGGATGGACCTGAGTGAAATCGGTAAGGATGGAAAATATTGGATTGATCTTGCCCAGGATAGGGACAGATGGAAGGCCTGTGTTGCTGTAGCCATAAACCTTCGGGTTTATGAAGGCTAGAAAGTTAGTTAGTTAGTAATATTTGTTTAAGTAATCGTGTTTGCAATATATGATACTTAATTGTAGACTACTCTTTTTTTTCTATCTGTGTCAACCACACTACAATGCAGTCTGTATCTAATGGAACATTCTAGGCTTCAAGCGTGTATATACTTCAAGTTTTTACTCATGTGATTGTACTCTAAATGCTCTACTAAAGTACTTAGGTGTTCATTGGTCGGTTGTTGACAAACCTAGGATGACATGTTCCTAGTCTCTGAAAAGGTTTCATGAAAATGAAAATAAGAATATTTTGTTTTTTACTTGTAACGTACTTGATCTAAATTTTGAATTAATGCCTGTCTATGCATTGAATTGCATCGAAACCTTTGGTTGATTTGGCGGAAACATATTTTGTAGGGCGCTATAGCTAATACCATTTTTAATTATTTGAAAAGTGGCATTCTTTACAATACTACAAAATCGCATTATCCCAATATGTAAAATCTAGTAATTCATTATTGTAAAAGCTGTTCATATCGGACTGCAGTCAAATGTAAATTGGTATACTCTTGTCGCTCTCACACTACCAGACTTTTTTGCAAGAAAGTGACAGCTTTTTAAACTTTGACGATATAGTGACAATAACACAGCTTGTATTATTTTAATTACAGGAGTGGGTATAGTTCACGAAGGAGAATGCTATGACCAATTATTCCGCAGCGGAAATCCATGCAAAGGTGGATGTTTCGGAGAAAAGGTCTGTGCCTCTAATGGAATCACATACAATAGCGTTGAAGAGGCACGTTGTCTTTTGCCACAAAATCCAGGTAAGTCCCTTACAAATTATTATTCTCTAAGAATCTCTCCCTAAATATATATCAATTGAAACCTTTCGAATTTTTTATCTGAATGTTTTGAAGTAAAATAAACTAAATCAATTAAAATGCATATGCAAGGAAAGGTATAGATGATAAGATGCTGTCATCATCCATGGCCGTATAAAAAAAATATGAGTGGTTCCACTTTCAGCAGCCCGATAATAGTAAAACTTTAATAGTTATAGACCGCTAATAATAGCAATAACTATTGCTTGATGTTACTGATTATAAGTGTAAAAGGGTTACTATTATTAATATAATTCAATAGTTTACAATTAATGAATAAATATATTTCTTTTTAAACCATCTCATTTTTCTTCATTATGTTTATATTTCTATTTTCTACTTTTGACAAATCTATCAAAATATGTCTGAATATTCACTTTTTGAGACTACACCTAATTATTACAAATTACAATATTTTTTTCCATAACAAGTTCTTAAACAATGCTAGTTATGAAGAAAATAACATTATTGAAATTGGAGAACATGTAATCATAAAATATAAATAAACCATTTTTTTTTTCAAATTTCTTCCAAGTAATATAATGAAATGATTAATTGTTGATTTGATTATATATGTCATATGTCATGCAAGATAATTACTAAAACAATGGGAGGGGTTGGACCCGTGATGTGCTCTAAGTAAGAGCGCATTACACTGTAAAATATTTCGTAATTGGAATTACCTTATTAACCTTCGTTTTAAAATTTGCGCAAAGACAAAAATGGTAGTCGGGGGTTATTTTGAAAGGAGTTTGCATTAATCACTTTGGTTTTCTCGAGTTCATTACAGCTTTCATATAAAAATTTTAATTTTCTCAAAATTTCGGGAAAAGCTGTTGCTCCATCAGCTCCCCCTTGCGTACGCCAGCGGACATAACAGCTACACTCTAACCGTGGTTAGAGAAGAATTTCTGTTGTAAAGATAAAAACAGCCTTTACAATGTTGATACGCTATTACATAATGTTATTACAAACATGTTATATCACGTGGTGTGAAATCGCTTGCGTACAGGTTAAACAATGATGTGAAGAAGAATCATTTAGGGGTAGGGGTATTTTTAAGATTTACTAAATACGTTAGTGAACTGTTTTATTATGATAATCTGTGACGTGTGGAGGTACACTCAATATTCCTAGATATAAAAATCTGCATCAAGCTTGCGCGATTTCGTATGTTTGTGGACTGGGACGTATGCACATTCACCGATTAGAACTTTTTTATTTATTTTCCAGCGTCTTTCTTGTAGGTCTGAGAATTCTGCACAGCGGAGAATGTAAATTAGACGAGACGCTTGCGGCTGCTGAGTTGTATGACGACCCCTGTCCAGTTGCAATGCTTCGACCTATGTCCAACCCCCTGTGTGGAAGCGACAACAAAACTTACGAGAATCCTTTCATATTTGTCTGTCAGAAGAAGAACAACATTGACGATCGTGAGTATTGTCATTAAGAGCAATGTACGTTTTAAGCACATCTAAAGATGACAAGCATGTGATTTAAAAGTTTAAAACATATTGTTTTAAAACACTAATGTTCTATACATATTAACCCTAATCTCATAACAAGTTAGCAAGTTAGCCAATGTTTCTTATTTACTGTGATAAAGACAAATTTTTATTCCACTTCGAAGAGGGCTTGAATTGTTAAAGTGAATATTACATAGTCAGAAAGCTTGGTAAATTTCTCGTATCGGACAAACGGATTTCTTCAAATTTACAGGAGAAAATACTTACCGAATGCAGTTTTTTTAGACTTGTGGAAGTTCGGGGAAGTGTTTTCTCGCATCGTTCATTGAATTTTGCCGGTAAATCATCTATTTTTCGATATAAATGTGTGACCGATGCACGAAAGCTCTTGCATCCATTTACTTCCAGGTGGATGTAGCCTGTGTGTGATGACGTAATCCCGGTCAGTGTTTCCAAACACGTGTTTTTGTAACTGAAGAAGGTACGTTTCCGCAAATGGTTCGTGGGGCTATGTGTCAATGGTTCGTGGGGCTATGTGTCAATGGTTCGTGGGGCTATGCGTCAATGGTTCGTGGGGCTATGCGAGAATGGTGTGTGGGGCTACGCATATTTTTTTCAAAAGCAATTTTTAACTATTGGAACCTATTGTGACCCTACCTAACCTAACCTTACCGGAAATGGTTCGTGGGGCTATGTATGAATGGTTCGTGGGGCTATGCATCAATGGTTTGTGGGGCTATAGGTACAAGGGTCGTTCAAGGTTGACCGGGATTTTCGTATGTAAAAAATCGATGAATAGCCGGATCATGATGAAACGTGCGGGTGACGTAATGTATTCCTTCGCGAGTAACTAGCACCCGGCATGACGTATTTCGCGCATGCGCAGCAGTTGCAGCGAACATGGCGGCAAGCAGTGTGTCTGTGGCTGTGGAGCAGCGGTGTGTAATCAAATTTCTCGTGAAGGAGAAAGTGAAACCAGCTGAGATTTTCAGACGATTGCAAGCACAGTATGGTGAACAAACGATGTCGCGGACAAGAGTGTACGAATGGTGTGAGCAGTTCCGCGAAGGACGGGAACTGGTGACAAATGAAGCGCATGGACACATTCGCCCGACTGCAGTCACACCAGTGAATATCGCACGTGTTGAGCAAATAATTCTTGAGAACCAGTGAGTAACAGCGCGGGATATTGCTGCCGAGGTGAATATCAGTGTCGGGAGTGTTGAGACAATCATTCATGACCACTTACGCTTCCGCAAAATCTGTGCAAGGTGGGTTCCCCGCCAGCTGACATTCGATCAGAAGTGGACACGCAGGACGGTCTGTGAACAGCTTCTGAATCGGTTTCAAACAGAAGGTGATGAATTGTTGCAATCCATCATCACGTGTGATGGAACATGGTTGCACAATTCAACCCCAGAGACCAAAAGACGCAGCATGGAGTGGCGGCATAAAGGTTCCCCGCCCCCCAAGAAAAGCAAAATGCAGCCGTCCGCTGGAAAGATCATGGCAAGTGTCTTCTGGGACATGAAGGGCGTTATCCATGTGGATTTTCTGGACAAAGGGAGCACGATTAATGCCCAGTATTACTCCACATTGTTGAGTGGTGCTGTACGAAAGTCCATTCGCAAGAAAAGACCTGGGATGTTGTCTGGAAATGTCATTCTTCTCCATGACAATGCCCGCCTTCACATGGCCAATGTGACAACAACAACTCTGGCCGACATGTGCTGGGAAGTTCTACCCCATCCCCCCTACAGTCCGGATTTAGCCCCCAGTGATTATCATTTGTTTGCACCCCTTAAAGACCATCTGGGAGGGAAGAAATTCACGACAGATGAAGCACTGCGGAGCGATGTCCTCCAGTGGCTACGACAACAACCAAGTTCTTTCTACGCCAAAGGAATTTGGGAGCTGCCAGGACGATGGCAACAGTGCCTCGGCGCGCATGGAGAATACTTTGAAAAACTGACATAGTTTGGTGTTTCTTCTGCTACCTATTTCCTCTGCAGAAATAAAAGTCCCGGTCAACCTTGAACGACCCTTGTATTTTTGGGTGCAGTGGGGTGGAAACACTGCATGCCGAGTACGGTAGTGAAACTGTGACCGCCATTTTGCATGTTACCGAAGGCAAAAAGAAACGAAGAAAACTTACTCGATATGTCGCAAATAGAGCTTATTTCCGTGAAATAAGCGAAATGCCACCTTCAGCAATGTTTCTCAATGCAGAATACGTAAGTACGAATATTCAAATTAAATGAACTAGCAAATTTCAGCCGTTTGTCCGATACGAGAAATTTACCGAAAGCTTTTATCACATGTTATGTATCCGCATTCTGTGTTAAGGTTAAACAAGACGGTTCCTCATAAGAAGTTAAACGACTAGATATACTCAAACTTCTGTGTTAAGAACTTATCTTAATCTAAATTTAATTTGTATATATTGTACAAGAATTCTGTTTTGTTAAGAACAAACACAAATATTCGAATGCATTATTCATCCCTCGGACAATATTCCCTAATACTTTAGTGATTTTTCTACCTTTGTACAGTCAGGAGAAAATTTCCGCTGTTACAGAACAATTAAAAAATTACATTATTTACATTCCTTTTTCTGAGATAAGCCAGATAAATGTAAAAATGAAGAAACAACAGACGTTGCAAAGGCTGTTTTTTTAGATTAAGGTGCAAGTTGTAAGAATTACAGCGCATTTTCGATATATCCGTAACAACATAAGAAAAACAATAACATGATTGTACATGATATAGAAGATATATATAAATGAATTCAGTCCTTTCTTTTTGTTACAGATTAACTTTCGCATATATATATATATATATATTATGAACTCTTGCGACCTATACTTATGAATCCTTCACCCTGTAGGGCTAGTCCTGTTTAGCTATCTGTACATAAAGTGGACTTAAACGCAACACTCATAAGACACTTTGTTGTAGAGCTCCTAATTTCTGGAGATATTCATGCGAAAGCTCTAGATGTGCTAAAAATGTTCAATTCAACTAGGGTCACCAATTGTATATTACGGGTGGCGGTACTGTGTGTTTACGATGACTTTTTATTTATTCTGTATTTTGTATTTTATTTATCTATGCTATTTTCGTATGATCTATACATTGGAGACAAAATAATGGATGCGTATTCGAGTATATTTCTTACTATGCTGTTATACAATACAATGCATATTCTTAAAATTTCTAGAATTCTTTACAACAAAACCTAATGATCTGTAGGCATTATTTACCACATATAATATGTGTTGTTTGAAGGTTACAGCAGGATTAATGAAAACGCCGAGATCTTTGATTAGATTTACCTCTGGAAGTAATTTGCCACAAATTGAATACACCTTGTATTAAATGTGAGATCATTTAAGCAGCTAAATTCATGTAGTTTATATGTAGACTTGCCATCTAGTTTAGAACTATGAAACAATTTGTGACTGGCCATCCTTGTTAGATGTATTTTTACTCCTTGCCGTTGGTATAGTTATTCTGAGGAGTGCACAGCAATTGGTAGCTCGTGCAGAGAATTGACTTAACCCACTTTCTTCTTCGCTTCCAGAGCTTACACTGCTGAAGAAAGGAAGGTGCGAGGAAGAAGCGGAGGAAGATGCTGACCATACCTTCTGTCCATACTCTAATGTCGGGGTTGGTTACAGTGCAAAACCATCGGTGGCAAAGAGGACTTCTATGCCCCACATTCCATACGGCTCTTCCAATTACACCGGACCAGTGTGCGGTAGTGACGGAGTAACTTACACCAACGGTGAGGAACTGTGTAAAGCCGCGCAGAAGCAGAACAATCGAAGTGAGTACAACTCTTTATTGCTTTGATTGACTACTGGTTGGCATGGATGTCGCTTATTTTCACCGTTAGAATAACTGTGACGGAGGTATGAGAGAGTGACGCACGTAGAGGGACAATCCATTTAATAAAATATCCATAATGAAAAAAGAGAGTAAAAAAATACTATTTTTACGGGCAATTAGTACTAATTGAAAAGCTCATTACTCAATTCGTATTTCGACTCATTTCACATTTCGATGCCACCTTTTTTCAAACCATACATTGGTAATACATTTAAATAATATATGCAGCTAGCAATTATAATGGAGAGAACAATGAACCTTCCGTAATTTTAACCAACAAACATTGCTAAAATAGGATACATTGTTAAATCTGATTTTAAATTTCAATTCATTTTTCTGTCTTCCTTCTTACACCCCTCTTTTATTCACACTACTCAAAGGTACAGACCAGGGAGAGTTTAACCATTAAAAAAAGACGGTAGGTTTAGAGACCAAACCCCTGAATCTGGAAATCTGATTTTTTTTTTAATGTAAACAAAAGTCCTCAAACATGATATGTGTGTATTAAACATCTCGATATGGTTGTGTATTGTGGATGTCTATATGGTCTATTTTTCTTATGAATGCTAATCTGCATGGCCGTATTTAGAGGGGGGGTTTCTAGGGTTCAAACCCCCGAAACTTCTGACATGTTGGATTAATGGAAGTTCAGAAACCAAAATCTCTAACAAATTTTCAATTTTTTTTTAGAAGCATCACAAAAATAAATGGAGACTATGTTGAAACGATCGAGCTAGAATTTTCATACATTTGGAATTCTGAAACTTGAGTGAAACAGGATTTATTCTCGGAATCTTGGCCCACCCGCGACCCCTCCATTATCACTTCTGCTGTCATCTTTCCAGTTTTTCCAGGATCTCCAGTTTTGTAGCGCATTACGTTCGCGATTGAGGTTACAATCCATGCACCAGGCTAAGTTTTTAAAAAGAATAACTGGTTCCACACTTTTCAAAATTCCAAAAATTTAATTTTAAAGTCAAACAACAAAAACTTTATGACAAAAATTTCCATCGAACATTTAAAGCTTTTCTCTTGAAGGTATCTAAAGTTTAATGACGAAGTAAGTAGTATAAAAGTATATAATATAAACCCGAGAAATGATGAGCCCCCCTCAGGCAGATTTGGCTACACTTAAAACTAGCTCAAGATGTGCATATGAGTTTATTGCTCAAGTGTGGTACTCTGTCTAACCCAAGATTTTTGTAAAAATGCCCTCGGGAATTTCCCGTGAAATGATGAGCCCCCTCAGATTGATTTGTCTACACTTACAAAAGCCACATCTGCCAGATTGTTGTCCATAAGCTTGTCAAAAATATGCCCCTCTTGATATTTTTTTTGGCTACACCTAAAACTAAGCCAAAGAGCCACCCACTCCCACCCACACCCACCCACACCCACACATATTTACTTCCGGTTTAAGTTCAATTGGGCACCAGGCTCAACTTGCATATCTAGTACTAGGACAATGTAATATGCAGAGGACTTCTAGAATTGCTCTGTGACTCTCATTTCTTACATCATAAACATATGATTTTTCACCTATAAGAATAACACTACATATAGTGTCATCAGGGAGTGTATCGTGGAATTCACAGATAATTTTAATGTTTGTCCTGTCATTAACCACAACTTGTTTTCTTTTTGAAGTGTTGATGACAAACATGGGTCTCTGTGCTTTGAATTCATCTGGTGTATAATACATGTCAGTATTGCCAGTAGTGACCCTTTTGTATGCTGTAAATGCTTCATATAATTTGAGGAAATCATCCTTGGACATGTTTAAATTATAATTTTCTCTAGGAAACACCTCATTTCTGCCATTTTTAAGATATATGTTTTTGATGTTGCATTTATCAAATTTACTTGAATTTTTTTCCTGATTGTTGTGTCTTCCAGTTTGAAACAGTACCACCACAAAATCTGGCATGTCATATTGTATACTGGAGAATGAGTTTGTAGCATCAAATTCATAATAGCTACCAGTGGCAGGCTTCTGCACACATTGATATGTATAAAATTGTAAAGGCACCTGTGGATTTTTTAGGATATCTGCTTTGTATTTAAGAGCATAACTGGCTTCATATTCAACAACTGGAATTCTTAGCTCCATAGTCTGAATAATGCACTTGCCTTCATCAGGTAGGGTATTAGGCAGAGCTTCACCAGTAGAATTTAATGTACTGTACCTCATCTAGCATTATTATCATTGGCAGCTCTTCTAAATGTAATTCTTAAACCACCCTTCCACATAATATCTTTGTAATCCGAGAAGAATCCAGGTAACAGGCGCATAGGAAACAATACTGTATGGCTTTTAGATATTATCTTATCACCAGCCTCAAATCCACCTATTTTGTAGTATGATGCCTCGGTCTTGGATAATTTTAGTGTGGCCAAAGCTGTAGATGTAATACCGGGGTAATCCACTCTGTTTATAACAACACCATGTTTTCTGATCTCAATTTCAGAGAACAGATGTAGCACAAAATTGTCTACCAATCTTATATTTGAATTTGCAGGATAATCTGTACCATCGAGCTTTACAACATCAAATTTGATGTATAGATCTGCTCTGTGGGGGTGTATAAAGCCATCCCCTACATCAAGATCAACCTCAATCTCTGTGTTGGGTTGATTTAAATTTGCAAATGTCCTCCTGTTTGGGGGGAATGATTGTAGCTCATAACTCTCAATATTTTCCATTTTTTTTGTATGTATTTTTATTTAAATATTAATTTCTATGATTGCAGTTGTTGTGGCTCCAGCAAAATCAACTAATTCTTCTTTTTCATTAGTGACCATCAACTCAATGTAATCTATTCTATTATGGCACACAGGAAAATATAATGTTGGTGATGGAGTGTAGATGATGGGCTCCATAAATTCAGAATTAGGTTTGAATGTTGCAATGATGCCAGTTTGTTTGTGAGTGCCTATGCCATTTGATTTGGTGATCATACCCTCGGCCACATTACAGTGAATATTCAGAGTCTCTATGGCTAAGAATTTAGGTATATTAATAGCAGTGTGTTTGATGGCTGGTTCAAGTTTTGTGTTGTTCTCAAAGCCTAACAGCTCTCCTATAGTACCCAGATCCACTGTCTCTGTAGCAGACACAATCTCTACTCTGTGAGTGACAGAATTTTGAGTTAACACTATACCTCTAGGTAACTGAGCATTTAGAGTAGATAGATTATATTGCCCTGGAGTGATAACAATTTTTTGATCACCAACTGCAATTGTGTTGTTGTGGTGAGTAATATTAGGGATCAAGTACATGCCATAAAATGCTCTGAGAGCTATTGTTTTGGGATACACTATGTCATCATGCAATTTGAGTTTCAATATTGAATTTTGGCTGGTGAGATGGAATACCCCCATGATGTTTTAAATACCACAGGGCTTTTTGAAAATCTTCAATTGATGGTTTATTTATTTGAGACAGATATCTAAGAACAGATAAACACAGATGTCCACAATTAACATCTTTGAAGTTTTGAACACGGGCATTATTGTAATAAAGATTAGTTGATTTTAGATATTTTACTAAATTTTCAGGTGGAACACCTCCAAATGAATCAAACACAAATGCCTCATTGTTTAAATATTTAAGATAACAGATCCAGTGAGTGCCCTGATTTTTGTACTTATCCAAATTAACTATGCCACACTCTTTGTTGAGTGGTTGTTCTGGTAAAGAATCAGACATGTACACACCTCTAAAATTTTTGATGCCCAGTGGCTTGATTAAAGCTTCAATATCTTGGTTTGTAAGCGGCTCTTGTTTTTTTTAAACTTATTCATGGCTCTCTGAACACCATTGCCTTGTTTTTCCATGGCCAGATTATGGCGCTTCAATTCATCTAATTCTGCCTTATTTTTTTGGCATCTATTACTGTTTTTGCTATAGCAGCTGATCCCCCAGCCAAGCTGCCAACAGCCCCAAGTGCTGCTAAGATGGCCCGGATAGTAAATATAAAGCCACCTGTATGCAATTTTTTTCTAGATTGCTGTATTTTTTTTAATTGGGGGGTACTAAGTAATAATTTCATACCATGGCCCTTGGCAAGAGAAGAATTTTTTTCCTTGCGCTGCTTTTTGGTTAAAAGACTATCAATAGTTTTAAGAGATTTAAGACCTGCGTAAGGTATCTGATACATAACACCCTTGGCCTTCATCCTAGGTTTATTATATATATATTCAAAAAACCCACCCCAGTTATTGTTTGGTGTTCATAGCTATGGTGGTCCCCAATGCTGCTATTCTTTCACCCAAAGAAGCATCTTTGCTTACAAATCTACCAAATGCAGCCTCTTCTAATTTCTTGTCTGCAACATGTCTCTTGTCAAGATCAGAATGTGTGTTGTATGCTATGTCATGGTCTCTACAAGCAGCATATAGGGGATTAACACCAGGATCACCTCTGTTTAATCTATGATCTAGTTTTGTGCCTGGACCACAATACTGATAGCCTGGTATGTGTAGTTCAAATGGCAGCTTGTTTATGATGACATTAACCAGCCCCCGACCCTCAGAGATATTCCAAAATTTAGGTGGTAGAGTATTAATAATTTTTATAAGATATCCAATCCCCTTAGTGTCATTCACTATAAAATTAGACAATTTGGTGCTTATCATGTCCATAATTCCAAACTTTTCATTGTAAAAATTGTGGTTGCCAGCATTTTCTTCCCCAGCTATCACCAGCAACCTATCTACAAGTTTCCTGACATCATCAACCCACACAAATTCTTTAGGCAGGGTGTTGTATTGTTTGATTCCACTACCAGCCTTGATCTGTGACCATATGGGCTTGATTAAGTTGTTGTATTTTGCTCCACTGCTAGACTTGACTATTTTTTGTGTGGGATCATTGTTCTGGTATAAAGCATCTGATTTTATTAATATTTCTTTGTAATGCTCATAATCTTGATCTGTATAGCTGCCAGGCCTTTTCCTAGTCATCAGTTCCCACAATCCAGGTGTGCCAGGGTACTTAACAAAACCACCTCTTTCTCCAAGATGAGATTCTGAATATACAATTAGATCATCTCCCATAAATGTTACTCTGAAATTGCCAATTCTATGTATGATGCTACCATCACGCTCTGTGTCAGCATATAAGCCAAAGACCTCATCTTTGTTGTCTTTAGGTGTGCTTAAATATTTTTGAGCAAGAAGACCCAATTCAATAGGATCCAGAGTAGCTTCAATTCTTCGGGGAGCAACAGGTCTAGGTGTATGAATACTAGAAAGTGGGGTGATTGGATAATCTAATATGTTCCTAGCAGCTACAGGTACAAGCTCTGTGATCAAATTTCGATTTTGCTCTGTAACAGTTTTGATATTTTTACCTAATTCACTAATAGCATCAATAATAGGCTGTTCTGTTTGCTTGTGTTGTTCATAGATTCCTCGGTTCTCTGATTTGCATCCCTTAAATCTTTTTACAAGATAATCTCTTAATTTAAGATCATCAATAATTGGCCTTTTCATGTTTATTTATATATGTTTCAATGTCTAGAAAATTGTTAATTTTATTTCTGTATTTACCACTATTGGGTTTCCTTGTCATATCAATTGTGACAAACCCATAACTGTCCTGATTCCAGCACCTACTGCAAAACTTGGAAAAATCATTGTAGCTCAAGTCCCCACCTACATATTCATCATGTATGTGTTTGAGGTTGGTATGATCTTGATGATACACACATATAAAATTGCTGTTGTCTCGGATCAGCTGCTTTGGAATTTTAGGAAAAGTCTGTGCCAGGTAGAAGCAATCAATGTTTTTGTGTCGGCCCTGTGTAAAGAAATTTCTAACCTTGTTTTGTTTATCCAGTATAATGTCATCAAACACAACAACAGAATTATCGAGACATTCATGAAGTGGCTTAACATCTGATTCAAAAGTGGCAATATCCAGTCCATCATATAGCTTCATCAGCTGCTGATATTTTAATTGTTCCAAGCTCTTAGAGAAGACATACAAGTGCCTATTTTTCCAATATAACCAGTTGGGTGCCAATAAAAAAATATCAATCATTAGTGTAGTTTTACCACAAGCCGATGGCCCAACAATAAGACATCTAATATTATCAGGCAGCAGCTTGCCATTTCTCTTATTCTGCTGTTCAGGCTCTGGCAGTCTCTTTATAACATCCCAGGTTTTCATAGTATCACTTTGTCTGTTTCGATCCAGCTGTGTTCTGGGAGTCCTAGCCATTTGACAAGTATCTTGTTGCCTTTTCTGCGGATGATGTTTTCTATGAGATATGTGTCAGGCTGCTTAGTTTTGCTGAGTTCTTCTTCATAAAACCTGCCTTTGAGAATTTCTCCTCGGTGATCTTTTATTATATATGTGTATCGGGTCCCAGGTTTAACTTGAACCACTGTAAATAATTCAGTGCTCCAGTTTCTGGTAAAGCCTCTTTTGAATAAGTGCTTATATTTGCTGATTCTTACTTGATCACCCACCTTGTATTTGGCTTTTCTTGTTGTTGGCTGGTATCTAGGATAATAAACAGTGCTGATCAATTTTTGCTCATCAGATGAAGTTACCTCAGAGGGCTTCATGTTCATTGTGGAATGGACCGAGTTGTTATATTTATGTAGAAGTTCTGGTAGAATACTGAGCCATTTATAATTACCTTGGAGGGTAGATTGTTTATACATATGATTTTTTAGGGTTTTGTTGAATCTTTCTACAATTGAGGCCTTGAGATCACTGTAACTCGAGTAATGTTGTATTGACTGGCTTTTAATAAATTGTTGGAACACAGAATTATAGAATTCTGTGCCATTATCTGTTTGCAAATAGCGCGGTGATCTTCCACTCTGATTGATGATTGTCCTGAAGGCTTCTGTAACACATTTTCCAGTCTTGGATTTGAGTGGCACAGCCCAGGCAAATTTTGAAAATGTATCTATGACAGTGAGTAGATACTTGTAACCCTTGTTGATCTTGTCTAAGTTTTTCAGCTGTCCACTTGCTATTTCAACCAAGTCACACTGCCATAAATCATCTATGCCTTTTGTAACCACTGGCAGTCTCTTATAATTATATCTGGCTTGTCTGTCTAATTCATCAACAATAATTTGTCTAGACATAGTATGTAAACAAGAATATTGCAACTATAGGGTGTTCAGCAGCTGATACTACAGGATTTTCTAAATACAGTTTGTCCCCTATTTGTATATTAAATTCCAGAGAGCCATCATCTTCAGCATAAGATGTATCTAATGTATCGGGATCTGTAAAATCTTCTAACTCTACACTGGTGATTTTTTGTTTGTTGTCAGCATTTGTTATTGATAAGGTAGGGTAGTGGTGTGCCTGTGGTTGTAGCCAATATTTGATCTTGATTGGTCTAAGTGTGCCCCCAACAACAAACTGGTAATAAAATTGTGCAGGGGACAGCATATATATTTTGCCACCTGGTGTAAATGGTGAATCATATTCTTTGTTGGGGATACTGTACAATTCAAGAATTACTGTATGTTTAGGATTCTCGATTAGGCCAGTTATTTCTTTTTCTGCTGTAAGCAATATACTTGTTACAGATTCAAGATGCTCATTGATAGTCCTAACAACATCATCATGGCCTGGCTTGATCTTTATGTCCACAACAAGTTTCTTGTATTGTTGCACAATCTCTTGAAGCTGGGTGGCAAAAACAGACAGGGCATTTGCTTGATTGGATTCCATGGTCCCTAGCTGTTGTTTGATATTAGCTACAATTTGCTGTAAATTTTCAACAACTGCCAATTTTGAATTTTGAGCAGTAAGATCATGGACTTGTCTTCTGATATCCTCAAATAAAGCATAAAGTTCATTAATATGTTGATTAGTTGGTAGAGTGGCCACTGTCTGAGTAAGTTGTTTGATCTCTGTTTGGATATTCTTGATATCTTCTGATTTCAATATGCGATTCACAGCTCTCTTAATATTTTTAAGTTCCTGTGATGTAGGCAGATTTGATACAGTATTCTGCAAAGATTCAAGTGCCAATTTCACATCATTTAATTCAGAAGCATCAACCACACCACGCATAGCATCTTGAAGCAGGGTTATGTCTGCCTGAGTAGGTGTTGATTGTTGTAAAATTTCAAGCTTTGTTTGGATATCATTGATCAAGTGATGAAAATGAGATAGCTCAGATTCAGTGTTGAGGTTTTCAAGTTTTGTGATCTGTTGCTGGACACTGACAAGGGTGTCTACAATACCAGGCAGGCGAGATTCTAGAGATTCTTGTACATTTGTCAAATCACTTTGCACTGCTGCTATTGTACCTTCAAGATGAGTTATGGTACTCTGAATTTTTCCAAAATCTTCATATGTTTCAAGTTGCAGCTTAATGTTGGCAACACTCCGAGTTATTGCACTCAAAGCATCAGAAGATGGCAAGTTGTTCATAAAATTTTCAAGTGTCTCAATTTTTTCTTTAACCTCGGCTATGGCATTGTTTAGAGGGCCCAGATTAGGAATCTCCAGTGATTGAATCTTTTCCTTTAGAGTGGAAATCACTAGATCAAAATCTTCTTGTGACTTTATGCTTTTGACAATTGTTTGGAGCTGTGCCTGGACATTATTAATCTGTTCTTCCAATTGTTGCTTCAATTGCTCAGAGTTGGTAGCCTGAGTCTTAAATTTGGCTTGAAGAGCTGCTACAGCCTCCTCTAAACTTTGAAAATTATCTAATGTAGCCAAATCAGTATATTTTTGAAGCAGCAATTTGAGTTCTGAATCAATTTTAAGAAGAGGGTCCATTCATTGTGATTGTAAATTTGTAATTTCTAGTTGAAGACTGGCATTGAGTGTGGTTTGTAAAGCTTGTAAATCACTTCTTAATTTTTTGACTCTGACATCAAGCATCAGAATCTCATCACTGTGATCTTCATGCCTTGTATGGCCAAATATATCATTATGCATTTTTGTTTTAGTGGTTATTTATTATTGAATATCTAATTCTTAATTCTATAAAAAAAGGTATAAGCTTGTCATAGGATCCTGGGTCCTCAATATATAAACAATCACCAGCAGAAACAGTATATACAGTGCCAGAAATCATGTTTGAGTGCTTTATCCTGTAAATATTTTTGCCTATTGAAATCTTGACATTACCCTCGGGGGTTGTAATAAATTGTAATTGACCACCTACAGGTAATTGGTAATAATTTAAATTATTGTTAAATATGTACAATATTTCACCTGTTTGATCATCAACATCTGTAAGTATGCTGTTCAGATGAATAATTAACAAAGCACTTAGTTTAGATATCATAGATTGTATATCAGAAGAGGGTGCTGGTGTTGGCAGGTCCATAATAGCCTGTTTTTTTTAACCCAAATAAGTTCATAGGCATGTTTATTTATTTCAAATCATGCTCTGTAATTGGGCATTGATTACCACTTCTCAAGTCACAATGACCCCATGGTAGAGTATGTATGCCACATGATAAAATACATCTTTTATCATCATGTGGGTCCAGAGCCACTTTTCTTACAACATTTGTAGTCAACAAGTGATCCTCACTCTGAATTCTGCATTCTGATGTTCTGATTGAACTCTGTGATTTGAGACAATTTTTGTAATCGTTAAATTGGAGCTCTTTGTCAACAGTTACTCTGCCAATGCCCTTGGCTTTTTTTGCAACAACACCACTACATGTTTCAAAACTGTACATCTTGGCCCTTCACCCAGCAAATGCCACAATAACATCACCAAGTGTCTCATCTTTTAACTTGCCAGGCACCTTTTTGTTGTGGGGTTGAATCTTTGTATGTTCACTGGTATCAAAATATTCAAGCAATGCAGGCTGTGATATACCTTGATAAACATCTTCTGTTTGAATATCAAGAATAAAACTATCTGTGTCCATGTGCATCAGTTTTACACAATCACCATAAATAGGCTTCAACACATTATAATACAATTTTAACATGTGTAATTTGGCCAATTCTAATATCACAGCCCCTACATAAATAGGCTTATCAAACTTAATTTTTGTTTTTTTCATATTAAAAAGTGCCATATGCTCATCATAAATTCTTCTATAGTTGAAATTAGGCTTTGCAATCAATTTTTTGCTCCGGCTGGGGTCAGTAATTATTTTAACATCAGTATGTTTTCTGACATTTTCTATGGTTTTGCCATACACTGAATTGACCATCAATTTAAACAAGGTCTTATCAAATTGGCTCATTGCAGATGTTCGAAGCTCTGTGTTTGTATCAATATATGGCTTCAACCATCTTGAGTGCCTGAACCTCAAGACTTTGCCAACTTTGGTCACTTGAACACCATATTTCATTAGGAACTTGAGGTTTTTGAAATATATGACATAATCCTGTTTTGGCTCTAGAGTCATCATGAGCTTCTTTTGTTTAGAGCCAGGTGAACACTCAACCTCAGGAATTGGGGGCAGATCAGAAAATGTCTTGTGCAAATCATCAGGAATTGTCAGATCAACCTCTAAGAACAGGCCATAGTTACTGTCATCAAAATCCTTAAGATCTTCAATATTGAAATCTTCAACCCACTCAAGCCCTGCATATGGCAGTTTTTCCATCATAGCATAACCATACAGGATGTTGGCATCTACATACAGTATATAATTTGATGGCAGTGCTGGATCATAATCAGGAATATATTTGTTGTTAGCTCTGGCATATCTCTGAGAACATTGCACCATGCCTCCTCTTATACATTGCTCCATAAACAAGTACATATCTTGATCTTGGATTAAATTTAACTCCATTTTAGTGTTTAAAAACATTGCAGACCATGCTAGGCCTGGGGCACTGTAGAAATACATTGGATCCAGCTTATAATTTTTCATGGAAGATTTTCTAAATGCCTGAAGTATATCAGCTAAGAGAGTGACATCAAGTTTTAAATATGCCTTGTGATAATCACCAAATGTCTGGCATTTTAAATTGTTCCACATCAACTGGGCATGGTGATAATCTTCATCAGTGATTCCAGATGCTCTGAGTTTGCTGTAGAACTCTTGTTGTGGTGGCAGAGAACACTCATCAAATTTAGAAAAACCTGTAACATAATCATATGGATATACACCCTTCCGCCTAATTAATTTCAGGTCCTGATTTGGAAACATAGCACATGTGATTTTGAATTGGTCATCAGATAATTGACTGGCCAGTGTAGCCAGGCTAGCGGACAGAATTCTGTAGGAATCAAGAAATCTTAAGTGAATGGGAACACCATTAACTTTAATTATTTTGCTAATAGCAATATATTTCTCATTATTTTCTGCTAAAATATTTAAATTCTGCTTGTCAAACCCCTCGTACCTGATCAGATGATGGAAATCATAATTGGATGCACCATGGCAAAATATAGGGACAAATTTTGGTCTCTGGATCTTAATATTACAGCTATTACACAGGGCCATTTTGAATTTACCATCTGTATGAGAATGGTGTTTCACCTTGATATTTGTATCTGAAAATTCAGAATCACATACCGGGCATTTTTCTGCATTGTTGAAATCTTCAATCTGTTTCTCTGTTAAAGGCAACATAGGTTTTGATTTTAATAAGATATTAGATGCTATGTTATGGCACTCATTTTCTATTCTATGTGCAAATTTTTTGATGGCATCTGGTCCCATGTATAAATATTCTTCACTAACAACACCATCCTGTACAACAACATAATAAAAACTAGAAGGTTGATGTAACTGCTATGATGTAATTGAAGATTCATCAGGATCTGGGCTGCAGAATGCAAGGGGTTTGAGATTTGATTCAAAATCACAGACTATATATGCTGGGTGTTCCAACAAGGCTTCAAATGTTTTGAATTTGGAATTTTCATTTGGGTTAGGCATAAGCATATGAACAGGTTTATGGTTGCAACAGTATTTTAAATGTTCAATTAACTTGTTTTCAGCAATTTCTGCATTCACTTTACAAACCCTATTTATTATTTTTTTACCATCAAATACAGTTAAACATCTTCTACACAACTTGAATATTGTCTTAGATTTGTCTAGTTGTTTTCTGACTAAAGCTTCAAGACTGTGTATCAGAGTGTAATGGTGTGTGTCATCCCCTTCAATTAAGAGCAGATTAATCGGAACAGCAGAATCATCATCAAGTGTACTGATTCTGAGAGGATCTATCAAGCAATTGCCACGGCCAGTAGAACAAATAAATACATTAATAGATAATTGTTTACCATTGATATCCCTGGCCTTTTTTCAAATTTATCAATATTCTGAATAGACATTGGATATTCTAAGCCCTCCATTGCTTCATCAAAATTGTGTTCATATTGTTTATAATAAGTTATTCTCTGAGGATGCCTTAAAACTGGAAACAAAGCAGCTAAAATACACCACAGAAAACATTTCTCATCATTATTTTCTATGTTAACCACGGCTCTTTTGTTTTTAATATTGGCAGGTAATGGCAGATATGTAGATTCTTGTAATGGGCTGAATTCAGAAATATTAATATATGACTTGTGCGGAGATCCACATAGGCTCCAACCCGATTCTTTTGCAGCAAATTCAGAGTGTTTAATATTCAATTGATCTATCAAACTGCTTATTATTTTGTCTAAATTTGTATTTGAATATATAGCTACAGTTTCTGTTATGTGGGGCTGTGTAAATTTTGTGCCATTTGATTTCTTATATTGTGTAAACAATTTGAGGGACAGCTTATAAGAGCAATTTTGTGCATTTAGAATTGCCTGCACATCAGGATTTTTACTGTTCAAAAAATTCTTAATGTCACATTTTTGCTCTGATACAAACCGGTAATCCCTAAGTTGGCCAGCAAAACTGCTATGGATGGGTTCATAGCGTGGCTGCTTTGCCGGTCTAGCATTAACAGGTGTTTCATGCTTCCTTTTCAGACCAGATGTAGATGGCTGTGGGGGCAATATTGATGACTGTGTAGAACAAGTATCTTTATGTTTATATGTGAAGTATTCCATGCTATATTTTCTATGGCATTTTGGGCATATTTTTGTGGGAGTTCTGCATTTATCTGGATCACAATTCCTTTGGTGCCTAGCCCAATTGGGGCTGGATATATTCTTATTGCATTGATTACAATATTTTTGATTTGGCATTTTTGTTGGTTTATTATATAACATTTCTTGGGATTCAAATCAAAATTCTATGCTTAATAAAAAATATCAGTTGGGTTCAGCAGTGTGCTTTGTATATTTAGTGTATATACTAAGTGTCTTAATGTTTTTGGCTTTGTTGTTGGTTTATTATATAAAATTTCTTGGGGTTCAAATCAAAACTCTATACTTAATAAACCTATGACAGGTTGTAAAGCTAATAGCCTACATGCACAAAGGTAGAATAAGTATTGATCTACTGAAGCACTGACCTATCACAATTGCATGTCTGCACAGGCATGTCGTGGTGTGCATGGAAAGGCAATGACCTAATACCATGTGTCATGTATTGATCTTGTATAACAAACTGGGACAGATATAAACCCTTTGTTCAATATATTAGAAAATTCTGTATATTAAATCAAACAAACCTATAATTCAATTTATACAAATCTGCTATATTTTTGTGTTTTTTTAAAAAAAAATAAGAGGAGCACTGCAACAACACATCTGTACTCCTCAGCCACTCTCACAATACTAACTGATATGTAATGCAAAAGCTCTTGCATCATAATTTGTTGCATAATATTGGGTAATAATTTGTTGTACAACATGATGCAAGAGCTTTTGCATTATAATTTGTTGCATAATATTGGGTAATAATTTGTTGCACAACATGATACAATAGAAATAAACCAGAAGTAGGCCACAAGTGGGCAACAAGTGGACCGAAAATGGACCGGAAATAAACCGGAAGTAAATATGTGTGGGTGGGTGTGGGTGGGTGTGGGTGGGTGTGGGTGGCTCTTTGGCTTAGTTTTAGGTGTAGCCAAAAAAAATATCAAGAGGGGCATATTTTTGACAAGCTTATGGACAACAATCTGGCAGATGTGGCTTTTGTAAGTGTAGACAAATCAATCTGAGGGGGCTCATCATTTCACGGGAAATTCCCGAGGGCATTTTTACAAAAATCTTGGGTTAGACAGAGTACCACACTTGAGCAATAAACTCATATGCACATCTTGAGCTAGTTTTAAGTGTAGCCAAATCTGCCTGAGGGGGGCTCATCATTTCTCGGGTTTATATTATATACTTTTATACTACTGAAGTATAATAATTGTGCATTTCAGTACACACTGTATGAAACTTTAAAAAAAACAAAAAGAAACTTGTGCTGGATATTCACTCATCTGCTGGATTGAGTAAGCCCCCTCAAGGATATAACAATAATATAATAATAATTATTATTAGTATTATTATTATGGAATAAAATTGTTTTATTATGAAATTTTAATTATTATTGTACAATTATTGTTATTATTTCTATTATTCAAATTTCTGGCGACGCCCATGGGAACAATTATGAATGAACCCCCCCGAAATTTTTTCCTGCCTACGGCCATGCTAATCTGATATGCTCATACAGTTGTATTGTACTGAACTAATATTTCATAATTGTTGAAATTAATGCTAATTTCTGATAGTACAGATATTATAATAAACTAATTATTCATAATGGATGATATTCAGCGAACAATTTCCTCCACAATTCACTGAGGGGAATCACAATCGCCGCCATATTTCGAGCAAGCAGAAACATGCCGGGTAAGCATTGTGTGTATGACCTAGACTGAAGGCTAATTCCATGCGTGACTCACACTACACGTACATTTGACACGTTTTTGACGTTCATTTAGACAGCTCCCCCACCTTCTCCGATTTTTACCAAAATGGTGCCAAACGTTAATGCATTGTTTGTGCACGCAAAAATTTCGTTTGTGCACAAACGGAAAACACCAAAATTAACAAGTCATTTTGAAGGGGGGCTGTCTAAATGCTAGCCCGATTCTCGCCAAAATGGTGCCAAACTTTTTCTGTTATTGTTAGGCATTGTATATCTTATGCTGCATAGGCAACAGATATTTTTCTTATTACATTTTCAAGTAGAAGTGACAACTGTACTTTGGTACAAAAAATATTATACTGCATGCATATTGATAATTTACATTTCAATTAGTAATGGTACGTGACTCGCACTACATGAACGGATCAGTCTTTCTAATGCAGTTTAATAATTTGAATTTTCTTCCAATTTCACACAAAAGACACAATTTGATACTACCACCTGACTTTACATATAACAGAGGAGAAACCGCAACAGCTAAAATGTTGATAAAGTAAACAAGTAATAATCAAAAGTCAATCACGTTATTCACACTACTCTTCCTTTTTCAATAACCAAAAAAGAGGTTAACAAACTCACACTCCATCCGACAGTGTTGCCAGATTGTTGCTTATACATTGATGCCAGTTGCTGATTCTAGTTTTTTGAACATTTACCAACAATATTTTTTATTTCAATGAGGTAAAAAATATTTTGAAAACTCACTTTGGTGTACATTTCTGTGGAATTAGCTCGAAGTGATTCAAGAATTTTCAAGATCATATGAGAAATGCGTACGCATATAATATCGCAAATTTCTCGCTGTTTGCCAGACTTAACGCTGTTTCTTCCCAAAGTGCACTGCGTGATGACGTCAAGCCGATGGCGTGGTGATAGCGTCGTCGCCTTGTAATCAAGGGGTCTCGGGTTCGATACCCGGTGGAGGCACGTAGTGGTTCGGGTCCCACTTTAGACGGTAGGTTCAGTCCCAATTAGCCTATCTGTCCATAAAAGGGATTTAAAACACAAACTCAAGTAATGACGTTGAATTGAATATCATCCATTATGTATTAGCCTACTCGTTCACTAATTGGACAGCATGGCTTGCATTGTACGATTTACTTTTGCATATCCGATTTTGACGTTTTCTATCGTCTTATTAATAAACATATGAATATAATACAGTGTTTAAGGTACTTTTCCAATCATTTCTGTTATTCCTAAATGGGACTATCGTAAATATTAATTTTTACAATAATTTCATCATGTAATTCTTCTTCCAACTTCTTCTCCAGTATACCTGGTGAGATCCAGCCAATGTACAGAGGAGGATGACCCATGCTGGAAGCTGAAACATGGAAACGAGTGGTTCCCTCAGCCAATGTGTGGAAACGATCGCAAAACTTATGCAAATCCGTCGTCACTGTGGTGTGCCGTCAAGAGCAATGAGGGTGAGTGCAGTGGTTACAAGTAAATGGGAATATGAAATGAATATGCTTATTTAGGTGTGAGTTAAAACATTTTGGGTGCGTCGAAACATATGGTCATTTTACACCTTCAAACCATACGAGGAAAGATCCTCTTATCTAACCTGAACCTAAAGTTTAAAAAAAGGGTGTAAAGGATCCCTTGAGAAAGGTTAGAAGGTCAAGGTTGTAAAAGGACCTGCACAGGAAATATACAACGCATTAAAATTTACTGAGATAGTGTAAAACGTCAGCTCTTCTGAAAAAGCTAAAAACATTAGTTAAAACGCTGTCATCATCTTCCAACATGGAGGATAAGGAGTTGTGAAGCTTAAAAGATTGTCTGAGGACAATAAAATCGGCACATTCGAAAATACACTTAAAATAACATTACATACCCGACACATTGGAGGGTACAGCCCTTGCACCAAGTGACCATGGGTGAGACGGCTGTGTCCAATCCGAGGTAGAGTTAAAATGATTGATTCATTGATTCGGTTTATTTCTGCAACTTGTGGCTAATCGTGAAGATGAGGTTGAATGGTCATCAAATGAGATAGATAAAGGACAATCACAAACAAACATATCACTATCTTATGTGGAATTTCCTTGTTAGTATAGTTCTGTGTATATTCTGATCTCAATGATCTGTAGATGTAACCATGGTTAAGTGGTAGAGAACGTTCCCACAGCATGAACATAGTCATGGAAAATAAAATGAAATAAATAAAAAATAAATATTCCATACGTCAGAGCCTCGCTAGTCTGCAATATGTATACCAGGGTGTACTACGAGGAAGTAAGGTTGACATTTAGGTGTATTCAAAAGGTGTCAACCCTTACGGTGTCGTCCTACTTCCGAACAGTTCTAATTGCGAACACTTGTTGCGTCAACAGAAATATCTTCGAAGGGCTGTGTCCTAATTGCGAACACATTTTTCAGCATCGGGACCTACAAGTTCTCATCTCCTCCCTGTGTCTTGTACAGTTTTTTTTTTTTTTTTTTAAATGAATCAGCTCCACACTTGAGAATGGTCATAGCCTTATGGTTATGGGTCACAGTTTGAACGTAGAAAATTCGACTATGATTAAAGGGCCTCCCCCATGGCGTAGTGGTAGCGTCATTGCCTTGTAATCAAGGGGTCCCGGGTTCGATACCCGGTGGAGGTACAAGTGGTTCGGATTCCACTTTAAACTGTAGGTCCAGTCCCGATTAGCCTTACTGCGCATAAAGTGGACTTAAAACACCAAATCAAACCAAATCGACATGATTAAAATTCGTCGTTGAAGTATATATGTATAATTTAATAGTAAATGCGTGGCCTATTTCTTATACATATCTTTTGGCACTAAGGGGTTTTCCAGAAATTAGCGGACGAATGAAAGTCTGATTACGTCGATGAAAGGATGAAATGACGGAATTACAAGTAGAAGACAATGACAGTCAATCATATTGGCTATGTTGGTAGTCAAACCAGCAGTCTCTCTTGGCCATTACCCTTATTTGTTTTTGAAAAAAGTGTTTCAGTTCCATGTGTTCGCAATTAGGACATGAAACTATTCTTAACTGTTATGCTTTCGCAATTAGGACTATTTGAGATGTTGTTCGCAATTAGGGCACAATCCCCCTTACACCCCGGCAGAAACGGAAAGAGGAATGCCATGCACCAATGGTGCACTTGATGGTGCGAAGTTAGTTCATTTCACTCTTCCTGCCAGATGTCCAAAAGGAAGTAATGAAACACCTTCTGAAGGTCTTTGGCTGGTAAAATTCGGACCAGGCACATCGGCAGACCAAGCACGCGACAGCAGCATCATCTGCTTCATTTCCCGTGATGACCACGTGATTAAGGGCCCAGAAAATGAGGACTCTTTGGAAAATGTGAAATTTCGCAAAGTATATTTCGTATTTACATACGTATTTAAATATTTACCTATTTAAACGTTTTACGCTGCAAATGTATCTTCATATTTTGTATATATTAATGCAACATGAAAATACGGGCTATGGTTGCAAGTTTTTGAAGATAACTGTTCGCCAACTGTACTGAACGTCAATTTTCTTTCATTTCAGGTCTTGAGATTCTTCACGAAGGAAAGTGCTTGGAAGAGAGCCAATAATTTACAATATATGGAAATCTTTTATGTTGAATTGAATTGACTTTTCAATTGTACAAAAAAAAGCAAACAAGTGAAAAACTGTAATTGACACAATTTTTACTGCTTTGTAATAAAACAATATTAAATTATTCCTGCGTTTAAATTTTTTTATTGATTTTAACAATTTGAGGATTTGTTTTTGATGTCACGTGGTTCTGTGATTTGCAACCAATAGGTTTCCAAGGAAATTCTTGGTGGATAAAATATATAAGTGCCATTTTGGAGGTACATACTTATATAACTGTATAGTATTCTAGGTCGAAGCATCCAGAAATTAGAGTTCGTACACAGATGCAGGCAAAGCATATATTGAAGTAAGAAATAATAAATTAGCACTAAAATTGGCTTTTATGGACTTGCAACCCTGACCACCTGTCCTACATGTTGCATGGGATACATACCATAATATGAATTGTATGCTTAGAGACCTAAGTGTTGCCAGGTTCACCTATATTTACATTTTTAAATGAAAAAAATCATATTTACGATTTTTCATGCAAATAAATTTCGTCAGGACATCGGCCGCTTTTATTCTGTACATATATGAACACTGGCGTACGAAAGGAGGGGATGATGAAGGGGTTACAGCTAAAGCCTCTCCCGAAATTTTGAGAAAATTAAAGTTGTCAAATGCGTAAAGAGATGATAATTATGTATAAAAAGAAAGGAAGAATAATCATTAAAAAGCAGGAAGGGGAAATTTAGTAATATAATAGATGTCATTACAGAGGTGGAGAAGCAGAAAATGGGAAGTAAGAATGATGACACCTGCATAACTGGGGATTCTGATGTGGAAAGAGGGGAAAGGAGAGTCCAGGGGGATTCGATCGGGAGACGTTGGTGAAGCAGGTTTAGGGGATGAGCTCCAGAAATCGGAGGAGATTCACATTTATTGCTGGGACTGGTAAGAATCCTTACTTTCATATCCAAATATGTGCCGGGTCCAATCTTGACGATGTAAAACACATTTGAGTGTGCGAGTTCTTTAAAGTTTTCTTAAAGTTATTTTTTCACCTCTCGCAGCGAAGGCTATGTATTCTCATCATTATTTAGTATTAATGTGTAAATAGGATCGAGCTTACACCCCCAGAAAATCGATTCCAGTACCGAGAGTATGTTACCCAAGGAGGCGAGCAAGTCTTTACAGTTTCCAGGTAACTGAAGATGCGATACGAATGAAAGCAGTAAAGAACTCGATAATAACCCAAGTGATAATTGTAAATCTCCATTATCATGACCCCCAATTTCCATTTTTGTCTTTGAGCAACTTTTAAAACGAAGGTTGAAATAGGCGCGGATCAAAGGGGAGGTCGATAGGTGCGATTGCACCACCCAACAGCAAGGTTTTTGGATATAAAGAGTATTATTATTCCTAATATTTTTGAGGAGTCGAATGTTCGTTCTTTTATCACAAAGTAACAGGATCGAGGAATATTTTTTAGTTTAATTTAAGCCCATTTTATGCTCACGATAGGCTAATCGGTTTAATTTTAAATTCAAACCAGTGTGCAATATACCTCATTATGGGATCGAACCAGACACCCCTTTAGATAATATGCTTTTGTTTTATTTATTCCTTCGCTTTACTCCTCATATCTGATTATTCAATTTACCGCTGCATGATTAACTTGCTTTATTTTCCTTCGCTTTTTGTCCCACTTTTGGCTAATTTGCGAAGATGGGGATGAGCGATGATATGATGAAATTGATTAATGGACACTCACAAACATCCATGCCAAGGCCGGGATTCGAACCCGGGATCCCTGGCGTCGTGGAGGAATTTTGATAACAACACACAACAATAACCATCTATTCGGGGCCTCCCCGATTGCATCATGGTAACGTCGCCGCTTTGTAATCATGGGATACAGGGTTCGATATCTGGTGAAAGCAAATATTGGTTAGGATTCCACTTTAGACTTCAAATCCAGTCCCTATTAGCCTATTTCTACATAAAGTTGACTTACAACAAAATCCAAACTCAATAACCATGTATTCCGGCCCTGGACCCCTATTTTTGTAAAATAATACACTAATATGTACAACATGGAAGTCTGCTTGGTTCCTGTCCTCAGTACTATATATATTGTTTGCATACAACAGTGCAACTGTAGATCAGAATTGATTTTCGGTGAGATGAGGCACCAAGTTGAAATTCGCCCCTCCCAACTGTAACCGCTGGATCCGCCACTGGGTTGAAAATTGTGACTGCGAAATATTTTATAGTGTATCCAACCCCGCACTCCCAGAACGCAGCTATGTAATATCCACCTTCACGATTTCAGCACCCTAAACAAAAATAATTGAAAAAAAAATAGATAAATAAATAAATCCTGCGTGCGCTGGTGTATACGAACATAGTTAAATCATTGCTACTCGCTTGATTTAGTGACGGGAGTGAAATCGGTTTATCGATCTCTGGTTCATGGATCTTCAAAATGTTTCTTAGGAATGCATTAAATAATATTTGCAGCTGTTTTGGTATTGTATTAGGCATTTTCCAAGTTTGGCATCCATATGTTACGTTACTATCCAATATACTTAGCGTAATTCGTAAAATTTGCTACTTTGGTGTCGATATAGGTCTGGCCTATGCACACCCACTCTTAGCCAGGGTTGTTAAAAGCCCAGGAACACATAACTTCTAATGGGTTCTATTGGGTTCCGTTGCAGAACCGGAATCTTTTTTCTCGCAAAATTTAAATTCGGTCCAAGCTGCTTATTGTTACATTGAAAAAAGGTTCCTGGACCGAATTGAAATACTTTACAGATGAAAAGGTTCTTTACGGTCCAGAACCCATTTACGCTTGATGATTTTCTCTCCTGGACCGGATTGAATTTATTTAAAATTCCTGGACCCTTAACAATCCTGCTCTTAGCATGCCTGATCCTAGGGCCGTAACTACTTTTTAAATAATATATGTTGTGCATATATATACATATACATACATTCTTTGCTATAATACCTCGAAATAAACATGACTTCCATAAGACTACTAACCATAAATTGAAGGCACAACTTTTCTTCAAAGTAGTAAGTAGAATCTGATTCCTGAACCCACAGCCATTATAACTCTCTGCGCGGTTTTGTTAACTTGTTACTTGTACATCTCCTGAGTATTACTTTCCAGAGTCAGTTTTTAGAAATGGCCTAGCTAATTTATTTATTTGTGGTATCTAAATTATTCTCGATAAAGAGTGTCTCCAGTGAATTATATTCACTAGAATGAGGAAATATTGTACACTTATTTTCTCTTCTCCCATTTATTTGTATTTTTAATATGTTTTTCCTTTACTGTATCTCTTTCTAGCTTTCATCTTTCTTTATTTCACTTCTCTTAATCTTCTCTCGCTTCTCTTGTTCCTTCTCTCTCTCTCTCTCTCTCTCCCTCTCTCTCTCACTTGTTTATTTTCTCGTTCTCTCTTTTCTCTCACCTTACCTCGCATCATTTATTCTTATCTCGCTTCTCCTGATCCCTATCGTATCTTTCATATATCCTTTATTTTTCTCTCTTAAAACATTTCATTTATTCTAATAGCAAGGTTAACGTGAGAACAATGTATACAACTCTTTTTCAGTATTTCAGATCCGGGATTTCTACACGTCGTGGATAGTCTTGAAGAAAGTGAATAGATCCTTACACTAATAAAAAACATATATTTTACTACACCTGAATAAATGTCGTAATCATGCAAAATGAACACGTGTTTCCTGGTATTATATTAATACTAATTCCAGTTACACGATACACCACTTGAACACTTTATTCAAACCACATGAACAGCATTAAACAAATTGCAAATCTGACCTGGATACCAGAACAGATCTGATCAACAGAATAACATGTGTACCATATTATATTATGCTATAATACGTAATAAATAAATAAATCGAGTTGATACAAAACAGGGGAACCGATAAATTCACGCAACTGACGCTCTGGTTTATATTTAAACGTAGCAGAGAAAAAGTGCACGCCCATGAAAGTATGCTGGTGGAGGGGGAGCTTATTTTCATTGGTTCCCCTCTTTTTTTTTTTTTTACTGTGTGTTGGCCACTGGTCGACTGTTGACGTTTTGTGGCTCCATATTCAAATGGAATATATTTTGAAGCTCTTATTATTATTACGTGTCCCAAGCAGGAGAAGTTGCCGTCATTATTTTTATCATGAAATTTGTTCATTGCATTGTATCAGGTTGGGACATCATAACGGGCAGCCGGACTCTGGGTGTGCCATGGCCCACGCTGCCGCCCTCTGGGATACGTCACTGACTACTGAAGGATTTGATGCTTTTCGGCAAAAGAAAGTATAGTTCCGCTGACCTTGTGTTAGAAGTGACATTGGTAAAACGGCTGCATTGCATAAGTATTTCACATATTTTTGCAGGCAATTCTGCCTCAAAGCTTTGAATGTCAATTATCTTGTCCATCCGATGATGTCACCCATTCTCCTTATAAGATTAGTGAAAAAAGTAAGCTGGTTTTCAACACGTGCAGACAAAAGTAACTAAAGGACCGTCAAGTGAATGCAGCCGCTACTGTCATTGGTCTAAATGTTGCCTCAGGCAGGAAGCCATTAGCACATTAAAATTTCTTTTTTAAAAAAAGTGATTCTGTCATGTATTATAAAATCACACACTAGCAATGTCCGGTTTAGACCTGGGTGTGTGAGCCAGCCGCCAATATGAAGACGTTTGCCCTGGTTCTGATCGCTGGTAAGATAATACTGTCAAGCACAATTTCACATCAGCTAATAGCTAATGGAAATCAAGCACACAAACTGAATTTTTGAATGGCAGGAGTAGGTGAAACCGCCGATCCTAGAACCATCTTTTGACCTACTTTCTCGCCTTAATGGATTTCTCGCGTAAGGCACGAGCAGTGTTGCCAACTCCTCACTCAAAAAATCACCATGGTTTTTGTTTTACGCACTAAACTAACCTACAATGAGAGAAAAAATGGACAGAAAAAAGCTCTGGTATTACTTTTTAAGCTATTTTTTATGCTAACTCGTTTTTTGACCCATATTTGAAAAGACTTACGATATTTTCCTATAAGGCTACCTCTTTTTTTTACTGTAAGGCCCCCCCCTCTTTCCCCTCTTTTTTAGTGTAATCTACTACGACCTGCTAATAGGCTTTTGCTCTCAGCGTAATCCGTTTTACGCACTAAACTAACCTACAATGAGAGAAAATTAGACAGAAGAAGAAGAAGAAAAGCTCTGGCATCAGTTTTTTTAAGCTATTTTTTACCTTCTGCAAATCTTGCTCTTATGCTACCTCGCTTTTTGATCTTCATTTGAAATGACATACCTATAAGGCTGCCTCTCTTAGTGTAAGGCCCCCCCCCCCCTCAGTGTAATCTACTACGACCTGCTAATAGGCTTTTGCTCTCAGCGTAATCCGTTTTTACGGGCTAAACTAACCTACAATGAGAGAAAATTAGGCAGAAGAGAAGCTGTGGCATCAGTATTTTAAGCTATCTTTTACCTTCTGCAAATTTTGCTAACATCATTCTTTGACCTATATTTGAAATAACTTACGATATTTTCCTATAAGGCCGTCTCCTCTTACTGTAAGGCCCCTCAGTGTAATCTATCACGACCTTGCACTCTCAGCGTAATCTGCCACAATGTTTTGTTATTAAAACTCTCAGGTGTGATCTTCTACAATGTGTATGTGTGATAATCAAAATTTTTATTTTTTGTTAAGGAAATCCCTGGCCCCCAAAAAAAGAAAATATCCCGCCAGGGGTGCGTGGTGCCCAACACAGTTCTAATGGCCACAGCTAACAAAGCCATGCCTTTGTAGAGTTTCATGGTTTTTTTTTTTAAAGCCCCCCATGACTCTCTACAGAGGACCTCCGTGTGTAATGTGTGTGTTTTATGATTGAAGAGAAGAAAAAATTTTTGGTTAAGAATAGAATGTGTAAGAACTAAAAAAGTTTCCGTAGGGGGTGCAGCATCTGAAAGAAATAAAAAAAATATCCTCAAAATAGTGTACATAATATGATAGAAAAATATAAAAAAAGTGTGAATGCAAAAATTAGTGTGAATGATTGTTTTTCTTTAAAAAAAATGATAGAAAAATATAAAAAAATGTGAATGCAAAAATAAGTGCGAATAATTGTTTTTTTTTAAAAAAAGTGAATGCAAAAATTAGTGTGAATGATTGTTTTTTTTAAAAAAAAAGTGGTGCAAGAAATAATACGTACTTTTTGATTGAGAAGTCTAATGGTGCGAGCAGGTTTCTTCCTCGTCATGGCATCCCCATTCTCGGGTGTGGATGTTGCAGTCGAGTAGCCTCAATTTGGTGTCGTGGGGATCAAGCGCCACTTTGTTGATCGTGGATGTACGCAACTGGTCGATGGTGCTCGTGATCCGATGTTCGGTCATGCGTTTGATTTTTTTGTCGAACAAGCACGACTTGTAATCTTCTACGGTCAGTTTGTTTTTGCTCGAACGCCCCACCCCCTTTGCCTTTTTTATTTCGGTCTCATCCTGAATTTTGATGGCGTACATTTTCGCTCGAAGACCAGCAAACTCTGCGATGATGCGGCCGTTGACTTCATCCTTCATCTTCCCGATCGTCATTTTCTGGCTGTCGTCGAAGAGAGCGTGATCTTTGGGATAGTTTGAGAAGTCGAAATGCTGGCTCATGTTTTTCAGATCTTCGTATAGATCGTCGGTGTGGATGTTGTACACGAAGCTGTCCGTGTCGGTGTATGCCACCTCGATCGCCTCTCCATAGCGTGGTTTCATGATGTCGTAGTGAAACTTGTACATGGCCAGCTTCGACAACTCGAGGATCGCAACTCCCACGGCGATTGGTTTGTCGAATGTTATGTTTCTGAGAGCACGTTCGATCAATACCAACGTGTCGCTCAGTATCGTGAAGTTCTTGTACGTGGGCTGAGCGACGAGCTTGTTTATTTTCTTCGGGTCGGAGACCAAGTTGATATTTCTTCTTTTCCTCGCATCTTCCATGCTCTTGCCGTAGATGCTGTTGTTCATCAACTTGTATAGGTCTTTGTCTGCGGAAGAAGAAGCTGATGCTCGACGTTGAGTGTTGCCGTCGATATAGGGCGCTAGCCACCTGGTCTGTCTAAACTTCAATCCCGAGTGCACGCGCTTCAAAACCAATCCATGCTGGAGGTAGAATTGTAGGAGACGATAATGCACCACGTAATTCTCTTTGCTCTTGAAGGTGAGCATCAGCTTCTTCTCCGGAGTCGATTCCATCACAGGTGCCATCGCAAATCCATGGTGTTCTCGATGAAGCGATGCAGGATATTCCAAATCTACTTTCAGGAAACATCCATTTTCATGATCTTCGCCCCATTCCAAACAATCTTGAAGTTCCTGCTCGCTCATCCATTCGTATTCTCCGATGGGCAGAGTCTCGGACATGGCATAACCATACAGGTTGTTCATGTCCCAGTATGCCAAGAAGTTTGTCGCTTTCTCTGCATCGAAATCGGCAACATATGAATTGTTGGCTTTGACGTATCGAAGGGGGCACTGGACGATTCCACCGCGTTTTGCCTCTTCGACAAACAAAAGTTGATTGACGTCCTTGATGAGTTCTATCTTCACCTTCGTGGATTTTAACATTGCCTGCCAAGAATAACCCGGTGTGGTGTAGCTGAAAGCGGGGTCCAAACCATATGCTGCCATTCCTCTCGAGCGATGGAGATGAAAACGGTCGCTTAATAGCGTAACATCCAGTTTCAGATACACATCGTGATAGTTGCCCATGGTTTGACAAGAGAATGTAGACCACACGAGCTGAGCATGATGGTAGTCCTCTTCGCTGCAACGGGTGTCGCTAAGACGACTGTAGAATGCTTCTCTCGGTGGTAACGACGTTTCTGAGAATTTGGAAGCATCCGTCATGTATTCGTACGGGTAAACACCCTTGCGTCTCAACAGTGCTAAATGTTGGTCGCCGAAACATTTCCTGGTGGCGATCAAATCATCGTCGGTGAGTTGAGACGCGAGTGTCGCCAAACTCGAAGACAGAAAGTTGTAGGAGTCCAAGAAGCGAATTTCTACGTGATTGCCATTTCCAACGTCCACCTTCTTGCTGAATGAAATTAATTTCTCATTGGTGCGAGCTATGACGCTAATGGGTTGAGCGTCGCATCCCATCTCCTTTATGAAGATTTTGGCGTCGTAGCCCTCCAAATTGTGAATGAATACTGGAATAAAATTCGGTTTCTTGATTTGTAGATTACAGTTGTTACACAGGGGGGCTACATATTTTCCTGTGTGATGGTTATGGTGGCGAACTTTGACATTTTCGAGGGTGAAGTTACTTTCGCACACACCACACTGAGAGGCAAGGTCGTATGCTTTCTTCTCTTCCTGGGTAAGAGGCTCCATTGCTTTGTCTTCTCTTAGTAGAGGAGCGAATTGTATGGCCATCCGTTTCAAGGTTTGAACGAATATTTGTGGAGCATCATTGCCACGATGTAAAATAAGATTGTCTGTGTTGTTGACTATCAATCCAAAAGCGCAGGCTTCGTGATGTAGAATTTCGGTGGTGCTCGATGTGCTGGGATTCGGTTCGCATGTGGCGAGTGGAAGTTGGAAACTTTCAAAGTCGGCGCATATCACCACGGGATGCCAGAGTAACGCCTTGTAGTTGGAAAATGTCATGTCATGAGAAGGCATTTTGATAGCCGTAGCCGGATGTTTACTGCACATTTCATGATGATCTCGGAGTTCTTCATCAGCATTTTTTTTCCCTTGACCGTAGAATATACTCAGGCATCTGTCGCATACTTGAATTTTATGTTGATGTGTGGTAATTTGACTTCCTATTAATTTTGGAAGATTCTGGATTAGACAGTAATGATAATTATCATCATCTTCGATCAGGAGTAATCTGATGACGCGATTACTTTTAATGTTGCTGTGTCTGAGATCGTAGATGGTGTTGTTTTTGTCTAATCCGAAGATGTGTACTGCTATACTTTCGTTTTTATCTGTCTTGTACTGTGCCTCAAATTTACTAATGTCTCGTAGATTTACAGGGTAATTAATGCCAGCCATAGGTTTTTCAAATTCTGAGAGATATTCTGGCTTGTTGTAGTGGTATAAACGATGGTTGTTATTATTGGCTGGGTGATGATCGGCAATGATGCACCACAAAAAGCATCTGTTATCCTCATTTTGAATGTTGATGATGGCTTTCTTACTGGCTATTTCCGGGGGCAAATTGATGTAGCTGGATGCTCCCATCGGGTTGTATCGTGCCACCTTCAAAGTTAAAGTGTGAGGCGAACCGCAAAGTGTCCAACCCGATCCACGTTTTTGGAAAGTCTCGTGCTTGTTCAACAAAGCGTCAATCATCTGGTTGCAAATGGCATCCACCTCATCGACGTCGGCGGCGTGGAGGCTCTTTACACCAGTGTAATGATGGAAAGTTTCTCGCTCTTTTTTTACGTTTTCGTAAATGACGGAAACGATGAGGTGGATTTTCAACGAGCATTGCAACAAAGCTTCGGTGATAGACGAAATTAACTTGCTTTTGACCGAGTGAAAAAAGTTGTTTAGATCAGATGTTTCTTCAGATCGGAAAGTCTCCTCGATTAAAATATTTCGAATACTTTCGCCGGCACTCTTCTGCTTTTTTCGTGGCGCTTGATCGTCAACATCGAGCTCTCTCTTACTTGATCCTTCCCCATGCACATCCTTCCGATGTCTACTCAAGTTAGAGATGGATATATATTTCCCACATTGGTCGCATGCACGTTTCGCTTGCTTCTTCTCCATTTTTTTGCTAAGAAAAAAAAATGAAGTTACTAAATTGCACACATTTTTTTGTGGTGTTATTTATATTAGACCCCGAAACCCATAAATAATCTAGCATAGATGAAGTTACTATTTGTAGTAATTATTTATATTAGACCCCCAAGCATAAATAATCTACCATGGATGAAGTTACTATTTGTGGTGTTATTTATATTAGACCCCAAAACCATAAATAATCTACCATAGATGAAGTTACTATTTGTGGTGTTATTTATATTAGATACGTTCTTAATTTTTTCTTAAATAACCAACATGAATCTCTTTGGTTTCCGAAAGCAAACAATGGAGACTGTACACCGCACGACGACAGATCATGAATTTCTACCTTCCGTATTAACTAAACTCAATGGTCTACTGATTGTTCATCTCAACAGTATTTGGACGAAATTGGATGATGATGTGGGCAAGATGTTTTACGTCTTCAATAACAATTTACATTTTTACGAAATTCCGATCGACGGGAAACTTCAAATCACCGTGAATCCGGAAAACGCAGGCGAAATCAAAATATCTACCGGCAAGAACATTTTTCGAATCAAGCACGACAAGATGCTTTCTAACATTACGTACGATGTGTCTGCAGGAGATTATCTTTACATGGAACTCCTAGGAGATTACGACAAACTTATTCCTCTCTTCGTAGAATTACGAATCGTCTATCCTATTATAAATAACCGTTAACCAAAAATGCCTAACGACATTTTCGGCAACACCAAGCGTGTAGACCATGCAGAAGAGATTCTCATGTTGGACATTCGAGTTAAGAAGTTGAGGACCGATTTGATCGCTTTGCAGGAAACCTTAAACAAAAGTTTAGAGTCGGAAATCGCTACGCTCCAAACGCAATGTCTCGATCCCATTCTGAAAATCGATTCCGAACTGAAGACGCTGATAAAAAATTATGTCGACGTACCTTCTTACGACAACGTTCAAAATATACAGTTGAGCGTGGATTCGCTTCAAAATGATTTGGCCAAATTACAGCAATTTCAATCGAAAAATGAAGATTTGGAAAAATTGAAACTCGAAATCGAAGAACGAACTTCCGCAATCGAAAAGAATTTCTCTGAACTTCAAACCGTGGTGAACGATATAGACGCAGAACGCTTGCACGTCGTCGTTTCCAAATTACAAGAAGAATTCACCAGCACGTTGGAAGAAATTAAATCCAAGTTGCAGACTTTGGAAGATACCATGACGAACCTACCATCGTCGGACGAACTGCAGGTCATCGGTAAAAGCGTCGCGAACATAAAAATTCAATTGGAGGCGTATCGAGATTTCGAACACATTCAAACCACCATCGCTACGCTTCAGGCGTCCTTGGAATTGATCAACGAAGAAATTAAAAATATTCACGCTGAAGCGAGCGCGTTGACGAGCATTCAAGACACGTTGAGCACGGTTCAGCAGAAGATCGAATATTTAGAAAATTTGAACGTCGAAACGAATCTTGCTCATTTTCATCACGTACTCGACAACATACAGGGTGACTTGGAATCGTTACGGACGAGCGTACCTTCGAGCGAAGATTTGGAAAAATTGAAAACGGCGGTGACGGCACTATCCGATTCGAACGACATCAAAAGCTCATTGAGCGATCTCGAGAGTAAAGTGGCCAATCTCCCCACCTCCAAAGAATTGCACGCTTTGAAAAGGAACATATCTCGAATGCTGAAACGACTGGAAACGGAAACGGCGAACGTGGAACAGATTCGAGACGAAATTAGTTCGCTGGTGTCGACGCTGCCCACTTCGCAGAGCGTTGCCGACCTTCACACGCAGTTTACAGAGATGCGAAGCATCGTGAAAGATCTTACCGAGAAGAGCTCGAAATTGAATCAAGTCGAGAACCTTCAGAACATCGTCGTCAACATCAGAGATCAAGTTGGAGTGCTGGAATCCACGCAGGAATCGACGCTGGCCTCTTTCGGTGCCAAGTTGCAAGAACTCAACGAAAACTACAAGCAGTTGAACGTGGAAGTGAAAATCAAACCGTCGTTTTCTACCGTAACGGATACCATAGTCGAGCATTTGCTCCCCATCGAAAATAAACTCGGACAAGTTCACAGTAATCTGCTCGGCGTCGACACTAAATTCGCTAAACTGCATTTTCTGCAAGCCATCGAAATCAACAGCGTACCCAATCAACAGAGAATCTCCACGTTCGTCGAAGGCAACAAACTGTACATGTTGCATCCTTATCATCCGTACTACAAGTTTCTCCTCGATGGCACGATTCAGATAAACGAATTTTCGTACTGGTCTCACGGTAGAAAAGCTAGCGTTCCTACCATGACTTTGATATCGAATCGTGGTGTCCAGAAAGCAGGAAACATTCCTCTGGCACGTTGGAACGAAACGCGCAACATATATGAAATACACGAAGACGAAGATCTTACCGTTTTCGACGTGAGTGCCGGCGATAAGCTGATCATTCAAAACACGAGCGAAGTGCCACCCTCTTTGAATCCCATCACGCTTGTGCTTCTCTTGAAACGTAATCTCTAAAAAAATGTCTAGGCAAGCCATCGTCGAAGAATTGCATAAACCTGCACGCCGTAACTACGAACGTTTGGCTGTGGTAACCAAGGGCATCGACGACCTCTGGCAAAGTGACCTCGTGGAGATGAGTAGCGGCAATTTGAAAAGCGTGCATAAATTGAACAAGGGCAACAAGTACCTTCTCACCGTCATAGACACGTTTTCGAAATTCGCATGGGCTCTACCTTTGAAGGCGAAAACGGGAACATGCGTCACGGAAGCATTCAAATTAATTTTTCGCGAAAGCGGTGGCAGACGACCACGGTTTCTGCAAACGGACAACGGTAAAGAATTTTACAACGCCGTATTCCAAAAGTTTATTCAAAAACACAAGATTCGACATTATTCGACCTTCAGTCACATCAAAGCCAGCATCGTGGAAAGATTCAATCGAACCTTGAAAACACACATGTGGAAACGATTCACGCTTCGGGGAAATTACAAATGGGTCGACATCCTGCCGGAACTCGTCGACACCTATAATGATACGGTGCACAGAACAATAGGCATGAAGCCAGCCGACGTTACCAAATCTGACGAGCAGCGTTTAATTTCTACAGTTTACTGTCCAAAGTACACACCCACGACAAAAAAAGCTAAATACAAAATTGGAGACCAGGTGAGGATCAGCAAATTCAAACGCACCTTCGAGAAGGGATTCACAAAAAATTGGAGCACGGAACTCTTTACGGTGGTTCGAGTTCTACCCGGAAACCGACACACGTATATAATAAAAGATAGTAGCGGCGAGATTTTGAAAGGAAGATTTTACGAAGAGGAACTCTCTAAAACAAAACACCCCGACACGTACCTCATCGAGAAAGTATTGCGTAGGAAAGGTGACAAACTGTTTGTCAAATGGCTGGGACTTCCAGAAAAGAGTTGGATCGACGCGAACGAAGTGATCTTGTAAGTACGTGGAACGTGGTGAAGCGTCTACCGGATCCGGAAAGTCAAACGAAGAAAAAGAACGGCGAGTTGCTTCCCGACAGCATCCGCTGTCTGATCGTAGGTCCTTCGGGGTGTGGGAAAACGACACTGCTCGTGGACAATTTTCTCCTCGCACCGAATTGGTTAAATTGGAAGAACAGGCACCTGTACGTGTTCTCGAAAAGTTTGGAGCAATCCAAATACCAGCAACTGATGAAACTGTACGATGGTCTGGACATTGCAACGTTCGCCTCGGAAATAAAACCACTCGACAATTGTCGCGAAAATTCAGTTGTTGTGTTCGACGACGCCATCCTGGAAAATCAAAATGAAATTCGCAACTTTTTCACGCAAGGTCGTCACAAAGGAATGGATTGCTTTTACCTAGCTCAAACGTTTTCCAAAATTCCAAAACAGTTAGTACGCGACAACGCTAATTTCATATGTTTGTTTCGTCAAGATCACACCAACCTCAAGCATGCGTACGATGACTACGTAGGCGGAGACATGAACTACAATCAATTTTCGGAAGGCTGCTCTACTTGCTGGAACGGTGACGATTTCGGATTTGTGACGATCGACATGACGAGGAAACCCAACGACGGAAAATACAGAAACAAAATCAACGACTTTCTAAACGTTGCAACGTTGTGAGAAACGACGTATATAAATAACGTCATGACGAAACGGAAAATCGAAGACGAAAATCTCAAGCTTCGCGATTACCTCGCGAAACGCTTCAAAGGTTGGAAATCCGAGAATCGCGGATTCTACGAAGAGAAGAAACGTCAGGATCAACCTGTGATCGATGCCATCAGCGGTCTAGGTAAAGAAATTAAAAGTGTCACGGAACAAAATAAAAATTTGATCAACGAACTCGTACCGCTCGCAGCTAAAAGTTACGCCGTACCCACGCCCATTTCGAGCATTCCTTCGACGCCATTCGAACTGAAGGATGCACCGGCACGACGTCGAGCCATAGGCAGCACGTCGTCTTCGGATAAAATCGAGTTGGGACCTTTGGCACGAGACTACCTGAGCACGGGGAAATTCGACAAGGATGAAGTGTTCGGATTGTATCCCAGCATGGAAACCAGCGAAGGCGGCGGTGTGGTGTGGAAGATTGGGAAATCGAAGGTGACCTTCGAAGGCAACGACATTAAAGTCAATTTAGGCGACAAGGATAGTTGGAACAGGTATCCGGGTACGGTGGGACTGTGGGAACTCGTTGCCAAAAAACAGCCGAAAGATTACACCGACGAAGATTACCAGAGTTACAAGGAAATTCTGATCATGACGGATGCCTTGTACCAGAACAACGACGCCTCGCAGAATAGGGTGAAATCGAGCAGCGGCGAGAAGTACAGGAATCTCATCAAACCGATTTGGAACCAGGTCAAAACGGGCAGCGGCGTCAAACGCTACAACACGCTACCCAAAGAATTCGTTTGGGTGGACGACGTTAGGAAACTCGTGGACCGATTGTTGGTGATAGCCGGCGAAGAGAATGCAGGCAACCGTAATTTCTACAACGAGAAGGTTGGCATCGTGGACATGATCAGCACGAAACTTTCCAACTTCATCGTGAACGACGACAAGGGCATAGGTTACCTGATCAAAATCATCAACACGCTGCCTCCGAAATTCTGGAACGTGGCCGAAGGAAAGGGACTCGTGAACGACATCATCAACAAGTTACCTTTCGAGATGCATTTACCTGGCTACCAGTACTGCGGACCGGGTACCAAACTCGAGAAAAGATTGGAGAGAGGAGACAAGGGTGTGAATCCGTTGGACGCCGCATGCAAAGATCACGACATCGCCTACAACACCACGCAGACGGATCTGAATGCACGTCACGAAGCAGACAGAAAGTTAGAGCACGCAGCTTTCGAAAGGTTCGTGAGCAGAGACGCATCGCTGGGTGAACGGGTCGCCGCACTGGGTACCACCATCGCCATGAACACGAAACAAAAATTGGGGTGGGGTATATAAATAACATACCGTAAAAAAAATAAACATGTCTCGTATAACTGATTTGCCACCCGAGCTACTATCTAAAATATTCAAAAAGGTAGTTAACGGAGATGTTAATAAACTTGTAATCATGGCAAGAACGACGCCGGAATTTCGCACCCCTTGTGAAATGGTTCTCAAGGACCTTCTTCGGGAGATCAGCGGCCTGAGGTGCGGTGATCTCAACATTCTGCTTTCGGCTGCAGGGGAGAAATTGAACGATAGGTCGGACGAACTGTACGAGGCAAGGCAGGGAAGAAGACGGTATACTGATGATTGGTACAAGTCTATGCAGGAGACGGAAGATATCACTACGCACATCCTCGCGTTTTCCGAAGCACGGACTTTCTTCCTCTGTTAAAAAAATAATAATATATATACGTGCCAAAAAAAAACTTGATATATAAATAACACACATCGTGAAAAAAATAATCTTCGGTATATATAAATAACACACATCGTGAAAAACAATTAAATTTCTCTCTAACACTCTGAAAATTTTTTTGATATGACGACTGAAAAAATGAGTGATCTCCAAGCATTAAAACAAATGCTAAATTTGTCAGTCGAGTATGTAAAAATTCAGGAATTGGAAGTCGACAAACCTTACACGATAACTTTCGGTTCAATCGTTTCTACCCAGTATGGTCCCAAGGTACGCCTGTTGCTCAACGCACAATACAGTCTATTTTTACCAGATCGATACGCTAACATGTTATCCGACGAGAAGCTATCTATTTTAATCGAGAACAAAACTCGAATCGTGTACAAGGGGACAAAGGAACTTCTTGGCAAGAAAACGAAGCACGTAATAGAATTTGTGTAACGACTGCGAGGCCTTGAAAATATATAAATAACATACCGTAAAAAACTACACAAGAAAAAATCTCAGAATATATATATAAATAACATACCGTGAAAATAACACATAGAGCATCAACATGAAGCCCAAGGGTGTCGTGTACCAGATACCATATTCGAATCTAAAAAATCTAGGTACCCTCGATGGGTTACTCACCAAGAAACAACGCGAGAAGAAACGTTCTTGCTTGTCGAAAGGACACGGAATGAAATTGCTGCTCAGCACACCTCAATTGAAAAGATTGCAGCGTTCGCGGAAACAGCAAAAGATCGGAGGTTTCATATTCAGCATCCCGGCCATCCTGGCAGCATTGGGGGCCGTTGGAAGTTTGGCCGGCGGAAGTGCCGCCATCGCGAAAACCGTCATCGACTCAAAGAAGAACAAGGCGGAATTGGAAGAACAGAAACGTCACAACCTGGCCATGGAGAAGAAGGGGAAAGGTATAACCGAAAAACAAAAAAGCAACCTCGATGCTTTGAAGAAATATAAAAAAAAGAAACAGAAGCACTCACCAACCGAGACATTGAATCTCTGATTGAACCGTTACAAATCAAACACTTCAGAGGAGTTTTCATGTCCGACTCGTTACCTTCAAGCGTCAAAAGAAGAGAATGCGGAGTAGTCAACTTGGACGGCCAAGAAAATCCAGGCACGCATTGGATATGTTACCACAAAAACGATAATGATAAAGCATTCGTTTTCGATTCTTTCGGAGGTGTTCCACCTACAAATTTAGTTCATTATCTGAAAACAAGCAAAACCTCCATATACTACAACGACGAACGCATTCAAGATTTCGGAGACGTGAACTGCGGTCATCTCTGCCTCTCCGTGCTCGCGTTTCTCTCTAAAATAAATAACCCTACGATCGAGGATTTCCAGAAAGCATTGTGGAACCTCAAACAGCATCACTAGGATGGGTGTGTTCCATCTCACGAGCGAATCTTCAATTTTGAAACTCACGCTGCACGACGACATCGTCTATCCTAAATCCGTGGCTCTGCGTGCATTCTACAGCATGTACCTCATACCCAATGTTACGCAGCACAACAACAAAATTAGCGTCGGAAGCGAACACATCGTCGTCACGCCAGGACAATACAATCTTTCCACTTTGCAAGCTCAATTACCCAAAGGCACATATCTTTCTCAAAATTCGGTCACGCACAGAGTGGAAATCCTATCCGCGACGGAGACCGTGGACCTGGGCACCATGGGAGAACTTTTAGGTTTCGAGAACGACACCAAACTCGAAGCTGGCATCAAGCACACGGCAGTCAACATTCCTAAATTTCTAGCCATCGAAACTCTGAACGTTCACTGCAACGTGGCGGAAGGCATGATCACGAAATCTTCGGACGGATTACTGGGAAGTCACAAGCAGACGGGAATCATAGCCACTTTCAAACCAAGTTCCGAGTTCATGGAACCGATCATCTACACGCCCTCTTCGCCGATCTATTTTCCAGTATGTCGCAACCGCATAGACGACATAGAGTTGGTGGTGACGAACGAGAAAGGAGACGTGGTGGATTTCGCAGGTGCAACGACCACTGCCATCGTGGAGATCAACGTATAATAAATAACATACATAGTGAAAAAAAATGGAGCAAATCGAAAGTTACGAATTGCAATCTTTCCCTCCCAACCGTCGCACGTTCGCCAATCTGAACGAGGCAAACAGGGAGATCGAATACGACGTGGACGTAGGGGATGGGTTCATTCATCCTCACAGAGCGGACCTCTACCTTCAATTCGACGTGGTGAAGAAGGAAAGCGGAGACGCGTTTCCCGCAGCAGCAAACTTGATACTCGTGGACAACTTCGTGCCTCACCTGTTCTCGCAGGTGGAGGTGAGGAAACACAACACCGTCATCGACAGAATAGATTATCCAGGCATCACGTCGACGGCAGTGGGAACGTTGAAATTATCCAAAACGGACGCAGCGTACTACCAGGCAGGAGGATTCGAAGCCGGGACCAAAATATCGACGACAAGTCACACGGTGCTCTTTCCCATGCGTCTGCTGCCGGGGTTCTTCTCGGACTACAAGGAGATCATGTGGAAGGGAGGACTGCGCGTTACGTTTCGAAGAGCGGCCAACGACAACGACGCACTGATGCGATACGCTACTTTGGGTCCGGACGGCACCACGCCGATAGCCAACACTCTACCCGAAGCAGCAAAGTGCGTCATCCGGAGCATGGAATTGAGAATGCCGGTGGTGGAATACGAAACGAACTACGCCCTCAAGTACAAAGCGGAGATCTTGAAAAGTCCGCAGGTGCCGATTCACTTTCACGGTTACCAGTGCGTGCAAAAAATAGCGTCCGGAAGTCACATGGAATTCGACGTGACGACGCAGTTCAACAACATACAGTTCGACATGCCAGATTTCGTCGTAGTGCTTTTTCAGACCGGGAGGGACAAGAATCAGGAAAAAGATTCCAGCAAGTTCGACGACTGCAAGATCAAGAACGTTTATCTGAAGAATGGACGCAACGAAGTGTTCCCGCGCGAGAATTACAACCTCGACGTGACCAAAAACGATTACCTCAAACTTTACGAAGCGTTCTCGGCTTACAAACGCGTGACCGAGGGAAGCGTGGACATGTACTACACCCCCAGCGAGTTCAAAGCACGGAGACCCATGACCGTCATCAACACATCTAAGAGAAAAAAGGTTGTGGTCAACGATCGAACCAACATCAAGATCGTCTGCGAGTTCCACGATGCCTTGCCCGAGGATACCCTATGCAGCGTCATCCTGATTGCAGAGAAGTCCTTCGCCTACGACGTGAAGAACGAGAGGGTCACAGAGCAGTTTTAAAAAATATCGCCAACAAGCAAGAATAGCTTTTCTACATTCCCCAATTACAAAATTTTTAATCTAAAAACACATCCAAAGCACTCCAATAGGATGCAGAATGTTTTTTAGGATCAAATCGAATTTCTTAAACAAATTGAGGGGGGGCTTGCTTGTAGTTGAGTAGTTATCATCAAAACCTATCCAACAAACCCACAATCATCATCCTAGCTCAATTAGGAGCCGAGAAAATCAATGTCTTAGAAAACGTCTTAAGATAATTGTCTTAAGAAAATTTTCTTGACAGACCGGAAGTAACATCTTGACAGACCGGAAGTCGACTTTCTTAAAGATTAAGATATTTGTCTTAAGACATTTTCCAAGACATTGATTTTCTCGGCTCCTATGGGGCCTAGAACCATGTAACTTTGATCTATGTATATACCAACACTTGCCCGACCCTGTGGCCGAGTGGTTAGCACATCACGCTGTGACGCCAAGGGCCCCGGGTTCGAATCCCAGTCGGGCTTGGTTGTTTGTGAATATCTATTCATCCATTTCATCACTCACCCCCAATCTTCGCAAATTAGCCAAAGGTGCAAAACGCGAATTAAAATAAACTAAATCAATAAATCAATTAATATACCAGTACTTTTCCTACATGTTCACTCACTCACCTTACAACCCACCTGATCAAAAAATAAAATTTACCCCCTGCGCGCATGCGCACATGTATAAATTTAAATATAAGCTCGATATTGAAACAAAATATTATTCCTGTAATTATTTGCAATCTTGGCCAGAGAGAGAGGAGGAGAAAAATAATATTTTAGACTGTAGGTCTGGGTCACCCGAACCGGACAACATTTAAGTTGGTATTTTTTTTTAAGTCCACTTTATGCACAGTAAGACGAATCGGGGCTAGACCTACAGAGTTTTAAAATGTTATCCAAACCACTTGTACCTCCAGCGAGTATCGAACCCTTGAATACAAACCTACCTACCACTGCACCATGGAGGAGGTCGTAGACAACATATTTGTACTACAACAAGTAAAAAATAAATTCATATCTGTGCATATGGGAAGTCCAATACATAGTTGGTAATGTGTGATGTGATCAGCACCAAACATTTAATTTTTATGTATGTCCGTGTTTGCCCCGACCCTGTGGCCGACTGGTTAGCACATCGTACTGCAACGCCAAGAGTCCCCGGGGTTCAAATCCCGGTCGGGCTTGGTTGTTTGTGAATGTCTATTCATCCATTTCATCACTCACCCCCTATCTTCGCAAATTAGCCAAAACATACAAAACACAAAGTAAAATAAACTAAATCAATAAATCAATCATTAAGTTCCGCGTGTTGCAATCATGAAATTAAATTTTAATTAATTTTTTTCCTATCCATCTCTCTCTCAAATCTATATAGCCTGTTCATATTTGGCATGTCGCCCCCATTTTGTTTACGTGGTAAAAAAAATCTCAAACCACTTTTTGCGAATGCTCCTTCTGTAGCCATAAGTATAATTGGATATAGTTGTCAGATTTTATTTAATTTGAGGTTTAATATCAATAAGCATGCATAAAAACTAAATATTTTAAATAAATAAGATTCGAATAACTATGTACTTTCACTAGACTTTGCGATGGCGCAGCGGTAGCGTCGTTGCCTTGTAATCAAGGCTTCGATACCCCCACAAGTAGTTCTTGAAACTGTAGGTCCACCCCCGATTCGTCTTACTGTGCATAAAGTGGACTTAAAACATCAAATCAATTAGTACTTCCACTAGCCTCTGCGATGGTACAGTGATAACATCGTTGTTTTGTAATTAAGAGTTCGATACCCGGTGGAGGTACAAGTGGTTCTTAAAACTGTAGGTTTAGTTTCAAAAATTAATTTATAAAAACAAAACCACACTTATAAATTAAAGTTAATTTGTGTAAGCTAAGAAACAAAGTTACTTACCTTTGGAAAATACTGCAGAAATGCTCTTCACTATCGTTTAAAATAAAAACAGAACTTTCTACACCAGTGCTTTAAGTTTTATACGGTTTTCTAATAAGGTCAAAAGTGAAATGTTAGCCAACGCAACGTGGACCAATAGAAATCCGACACAATCCGCTCTAGAAGATTCTTCCCCCACATTTCACCCACGTCATTTTGAATAATACATCGCATTGCATTACTGCTATCTATGCTGCTAACTAACGTCACTATATATACTTCGGTCATCCCAAGGCCTACCCATTGTTGAATTTGCATTATTGCGTCAATGTTGATAGCACGCGAAATCCCCCTTTCGCATTGCAGGTATTTCAATGTAATGAAATTCTAAAGCTTTAGAATTTCATTAGAGATAAGAGGACTTGCATCACTGGCATCTATGCCGCTAACTGACATTACTATATATACTTCCGTCATCCCAAGGCCTACCTATTGTTAAATTTACCTTATTGCGTCAATATTCATAGCACGCGAAATCCCCTTTCGCATTACAGATATTTCAATGTAATAAAAAGCTTTAGAATTTCATTAGAGATAAAAAGACGGTATTTCGAAACCAACACAATGTAATTTCCTGCTCATTCTCGTAACCTACTCCATATTCGAGTGAACATATTTTTGTTTAATGTCGCAAGTCATTTCAAATATTGGTCAAAAAGCGAGGTACCATAAGAGCAAAATTTGCAGAAGGTAAAAGATAGCTTAAAATACTGATGCCACAGCTTCTCTTCTGCCTAATTTTCTCTCATTGTAGGTTAGTTTAGCCCGTAAAAACGGATTACGCTGAGAGCAAAAGCCTATTAGCAGGTCGTAGTAGATTACACTGAGGGGGGGGGGCCTTACACTAAGAGAGGCAGCCTTATAGGTATGTCATTTCAAATGAAGATCAAAAAGCGAGGTAGCATAAGAGCAAGATTTGCAGAAGGTAAAAAATAGCTTAAAAAAACTGATGCCAGAGCTTTTCTTCTTCTTCTTCTGTCTAATTTTCTCTCATTGTAGGTTAGTTTAGTGCGTAAAACGGATTACGCTGAGAGCAAAAGCCTATTAGCAGGTCGTAGTAGATTACACTAAAAAAGAGGGGAAAGAGGGGGGGGCCTTACAGTAAAAAAAAGAGGTAGCCTTATAGGAAAATATCGTAAGTCTTTTCAAATATGGGTCAAAAAACGAGTTAGCATAAAAAATAGCTTAAAAAGTAATACCAGAGCTTTTTTCTGTCCATTTTTTCTCTCATTGTAGGTTAGTTTAGTGCGTAAAACAAAAACCATGGTGATTTTTTGAGTGAGGAGTTGGCAACACTGCTCGTGCCTTACGCGAGAAATCCATTAAGGCGAGAAAGTAGGTCAAAAGATGGTTCTAGGATCGGCGGTTTCACCTACTGGCAGGAAATGAATGATAAATGCATACCGTAGATACATGTGTAACTTTCATGTATTATGGCTTGGATCAATAGGCTTTCGGATTGCACCGTCCAGTCCTACATGGCCAAAAGTGAAAGTACAAGCTCTTTTTTAAATATCAAATAGGAACAATATTTTGTTTTTGTTTTACATGCCTTCTTCCAAGCGCTCTTTCGAACAAGATATGCTAACTCTTTTCTTCCAGCTTATGTTACCGGCGGATTTGGTTTCAAACGCAGAGATGACATATGTAATCCAAATGAAGAAGACACGACAGTGGCGCCAGTCTGCGGGCAAACAAGCAAACGGACCTACGCCAATGCTTTTTTGCTCCGATGTTCTAGCTATTCGCCATCAGGTAAGATCTTCCTTCCACTTCAAACAATTCATCAATAATATGTTACAATTAAAAACAGAAAATCCATTAAACCTGAGAAAAATGTACCAATCTTTCGTTTTCGCACCCTCAACTAAACACTGCCCCGCCCTTCGACTTTTGACGTCACGAAAATTTCATCATGTTAAGGCGAAGAGTGACAGTTTCGTACCAGGTGTACATTTATTTAAATCTCGTCGGAATGTCGACTGCTTCTTAAGAAACAAACACAGTACAAGAGAGTATGAATTTCTCCCCATGTTGCAAGTGGAAGCGGTTTTTTAAGTTATTAAGCTAGATAAGATCTGTAAAAATTATGATGATTCCCATGTATTCCTTGTGGACAAACAACTTGAAGTTACAGCTAATTAAATAGACGACTTTTCCTGACACAAAGGAAATCTTCAACCTGTCCCATTCCCGCTTATGTGTTTTTCTACACCATCGGACGTTTGATATTCCCAAGAGAATAAATAAAGTAATACTCCCATAAGCGTAATGCTAAGTTTTCTTCTCCTCCTACAACCATGCAGCGCACAGACCTCTCTTACCCCAGTTCACCGCGGGGAAAGGTCTGTGGGGGAGGAACAGTTTCAGGTCCTTGCGTCTGGCTGGACGTGGAAACTGTTCCTCTTCCTCAGAGGCCAACGAGGCTCTGTTGCCTGAAACTACGGTCAGGATAACCCTTTGTGGGGTCTTGTACTGTTTTTTTCCTGTGTGCTGAGTGCACAATTACAGCCTCTGATTATAACTCGGTAAGCAGTGGCAGCGATTAGGGGGAGGGGGGCAACTTTTGATCGCGCACTATACTAACCTTATCTACCAGGGGGAAATAAACTCTCCGTTCCCCCCTAGTTTTGAAACACAATCGCCGCCACTGAGGTAAGGAGATTTTAGTTCTCAGAGGCAGTGTAGTTTTAGTTCTTGTGAAGAAAGGAATGAATTATTAATTTTAAAACTTAAGTGAGAAAGTTTTTTAACGAAAATATTTTATTTCCTCGTTAGGTCTGTTCTCAATTTTGTTTTAGTTAAGACGCTTATCCCCGTATTGTGTGACGGGCATAATGTAAAATGAACCAACCAACCAATTGTTCGTTTTGAAGTACCATCTGTAATAATCAGTATTATGGTCCATATGGATCTGACTCTGTATGAGGCATCCCTTGATTAAATTACACGAAAAAATATTGCAGAAAAGCCTGAAAATTGATGTATTCCTACTGAACAATAATAATAATAATAATAATAATAATAATATAATAATATCTTTGGTTCTTGAAGCACAAAGTAATACAATGAGTGATTTCTCTTAACATATTTATTTAAAATTGGTTGGTGCGTCGGCACACATGTCCATTTTGCACCCTTCAATGTATACGGGGAAATATAGCTTTATCTAAAATTCTTACTTAAAGGTTAAGACAAGGGGTATAAGTTATAGGATTACCAGACGTCCGGTTTTTCCCGGACATGTCCTACATTTTAGCTTTATGTCCGGCGTCCGGTAGGAATTTTAAAAATATCATAAATGTCCTACATTTTGAGCGTCACATAATATTAATTAGGAAAATACGTAACAGGAAAAAAATCATTCAAGTTACAAGTCAATGGACTGCGCTTCCAAACTCAATAGTGAAATTTATTTTGATTCAGTCATTGCCCAAAAAGAAAGAAAAGTTTGTCCTGCTATTAAACAAACTTGAAAACGGAAGCAATTAATGAACAAAGTTTTGGGACCACTTTCTGATAACGTCACTGGGCACAATTTCTTGCATTAGGGTTTATACTGATGGAACAAGGTGTTGCCCATTCTTATTCAATATTCAATATAATTTGATTGTAAAGCAGAGGTATAGAGAAGAAAGTTATTCAGGGTGTCTGCCAGTCAAGGAAGTCATGCAAGTCAAGAAAAAGTAAAGAAATCAACAAGTAGGTCAAGAAAGTCAATAAAAAGGCATCAAATTACACTGGTCTACGTCCATTTTGCTGACTGGAGGCTGATGGTTGTTCTTTAGTAATTCGAGGGTGGTAAATCCAAAACCAAAATCCGTTTTTTTCTATCACGTCAGGTTTCGGAGGAAAATAGAAAATTATCTAAGATTAGGGATGTATATTTAGAGCAGTGAAACAACGTAGTCCGTAAAGAGGTCACAAGATGGCAGCACATGGAATATTATAATGAATATTATTTCAATCAGTTATTCGAGCATTGTTAACCCCAAAACAAAGGACAAATATTACTGACTTTGTAAGGAAAGCATATAGTGCATATTTCGGAATTAAATTGGGTGACCAAGATAAATCCGGGGCACCTCATAAAGTATGCAGGACCTGTGTAGACTAAAGGAAAGAAATATGTAAGCGTCTGGAACAACCTTCATGTGTCGGGACAGAGAGAGAGGCATCTAAGATATTTTCAAAGGGACGAAGAACTTGTCTATTGTACAGATGTGAAGGGACTAATTGAAGCTATGGGATGTACGTATAATGCAGAAGAATGGAGGATTTTTATTGATAGCTCGAAGAGGAGTTTGAAGTGTGTGTTGATGCATAATGGCAATAAGTTAGTATCTATTCCTGTTGACCACTCCGTACATTTGAAGGAAAGCTACGAAACAATGAAACTGCTTCGAGAGATAAAGTATGCAAATGACAGTTGGCTTGTGTGCGGAGATCTCAAGGTCATTTCAATGTTACTTGGTCAACAAGCAGGTTTCACGTAATATCCATGCTTTTTGTGTTTATGGGACAGTCGAGCAAGGAACGAACATTGGGTATGAATACTGTGTCCCTCCAGGAAAATCTTTGAAGTCGGGGCGAAAAACATCCAGAACAAGCCGCTTGTTGATCCTAAGAAAGTGTTACTTCCTCCACTGCACATTAAGTTGGTATTAATGAAGCAGTATGTAAAAGCTCTGGATAAGAATGGGGCTTGCTTTAAATACATTTGCTCAAAATTGCCTGCATTGACGAATGAGAAAGTAAAAGCAGGTATTTTTGATGGTCCTCAGATAAGGATGCTAATGAAAGATGAAGAATTCTTACAAACAATGAACCGCACAGAGAAAGATGCATGTGTGCCTTTTCTGATGTCATTACAAACTTTCTTGGAAACTTCAGGGCGCTCAACTACGAGGTTCTAGTTGAAAATCTGTTGGTGACGTTTCAAAAGTTAGGAGTAAATATGAGTGCCAAGCTTCACTTCCTGCACAGCCACTTAGATATATTTCCGTCCAATCTTGGTTCCGTAAGTGAAGAAGAGGGCGAACGCTTCCACCAAAACATAAAAAACATGGAGCACCGATATCAGGAGAGATGGAATGTAAACATGATGGCCGACTATTTCTGGTGCTTGCAGAGTGACGTTCCTGAGTCCAACTACTCCAGAAAATCAAAGAAACATTTTTTTTTTTTTGCCTAATTAGGTATGCATGTTGTGCTATTCTGTGGTGTATGTTAAGTTTAGCATAGGTACAGGCATCAGGTGTTGACTGTATGTGCTCGTGAAACAAATTGATCAATTTGCCGGAATTGCCTAAAACTTTTTGTCCATTAAGAACTCCCTATTGAGAAAATAGAAACGTATGTTTGTAAACAACGTGATGTGATACTCTGCATGGACATCTGACTACGACGCAATCTCTTTGCCAGTGCTGTTGGAATGTAGCCGGATATAATTTTCTGAAAATTTGGAAATGTGACTTGTGAAACAATGCAACTTAATACCTGTTATCAGCTACGCCACCTATGTTTGCAGTCTTATAATTATGGAAAATTGTTGGCGTTTAGCCCAGTATTATTGTAAAAATTTTCAAATTTGATTTGTGAAAAATTGTGATGTGATACACTTTTTCTGACTACATATTTGGAATCAGCGACCTCAAATTATATAGAATCAGTTAAAATATCTAAGTCAGCAGAAAAAAAATATTTCATTATGTACAGATATCTATATGGAAAATTGTTGGGAGTTTAGCCCAGTATTATAATATTGTGAAAATTTTCAAATGTGATTTGTGAAAAATTGTGACGTGATACACTTTTTCTGACTACATATTTGGAATCAGTGACCTCAAATTATATAGAATCAGTTAAAATATCTGTCAGCAGAAAAAAATATTTCATTATGTACAGATATCTATATGGAAAATTGTTGGAGTTTAGCCCAGTATTATAATATTGTGAAAATTTTCAAATGTGATTTGTGAAAAATTGTGACGTGATACACTTTTTCTGACTACATATTTGAAATCAGCGACCTCAAATTATGTAGAATCAGTTAAAATATCTAAGTCAGCAGAAAAAAATATTTCATATGTAGACCAGTGTTATTCTTGTGGTCAAGAATTCTTGCTACCATAATGACTGATTGGTTGATTTAGTTTATTTTACTTCACTTTTTCTGTCTCTTTGGCTAATCGCGAAGATGAGGATGAATGGTTTTACGATAAGATGGATAAAGGGATAATCACAAACATATAGGGACAACCGACACAAGCCCCACATAAGATTATACTGGCTGTGAGTCCAGACGCCAAAGCTTCGCTTGCAGCCAAACGCAGTTTAGGATACATTAATACGAGAAAGCAAATCTAATTTTCTTCTTAAATTCAGCTTCAGTTTTTATCCTAACTGGCCCTTTGGTAGGGGTTTTCATTAAATAAATATTTATTTTCTTAATTACTAATTTCCAACTTTACCTAAGTAGGGGTCGAATAAATAAAAGTTAAGAAAAACTGAAAAAGAGGTCTAGAAAAGTCCAGAATTCTGGATGTGTTATTTTGGTAGACACCCTGTTATTGATCTAAAAACTACCCAAGATGAAACTTCTGGAACCATTTTAAATTACGGTAATTGCTGAATATTTGTTTGCCATTACAGGTCATAATTCAAATGTTGAGAAAGTTCTTTCATTACAATCAACACAACAGACTCACGAGAGAAATTATTTTTTTCATAAAGTCTGTAAAATGTTTGGTACTGGTCCATATAATTTCAAAGAGTTCGACTGTCCACTCTAATATAAATATAGTTTGACTAAACATGAAATTTTGATAAAAAATGTATTCTCTGAGAAGTATCACTTAAATCATGTAGTAAGAGGTGCATTGATTAGTATGATTGCAAGTTTTGAAATTTTGCATTTAAAAATTCATTAAGAATTCATTTTTTTAAAACTGAGAAGCGTCATTTTACAACAACTTTCTGACGTGTTCCATAGAAATATGTATTATTTATTGAGAATGTTTTGTGTCCTACATTTTGGTACAGCATGTCCTACATTTCCCTTACAGCGATCTGGTAACTAGGTATAAGAAGCCCCTTGAGAAAGGGTAAAACTGCATACAACGAAATGTATGTGCATATAAATAGCTCCAGAAATCAATTGAATTATGCATTTGTATTGATCCGCATGTTTCGAGTAAAGTTTTTTTTAAAAACATTAAGTAGGGAGAGGATTTCAAGCTGTAAAATTATGCTCTGAAAAGAGGAAAAAAGGTTCTGAAAATGATTTCAAAAAGGTGCAAAAAAAAAAAAAGGTGCTGATTAAATGTCTTTATTCAATGCTCGATCATCGTCATTCTTCATTGATAGGGGGTAGTCTAAGTATCTCCCCATGTTGCAAGTGGAAGCGGTTTTTTAAGTTATTAAGCTAGATAAGATATGTCTGTGAACATACAAGGTGTGTACATGGATAACGTACAAGGATTAAACATGAAAGGAAATCATACAGTGTAAATCATGGAAACATACAAGGAAAACATACAAGGATAAAGCATACAAGGAAATCATACAGTGTAAATCATACAAGGAATTCAAATTGAGGGGTTATTTAGACGAAAAGGGGACTCGGCTTTTCTCTTGTATTGAAGTGCTGGGTAGAAAAGGTGAGTTTTATGTTTGATTAGTTGGGATGGGTTGTTTTCCCGCTGCAACTGCAACAACTGAGATTTCTAGGGTTTGGGGAGAAAGGTTTGCTCCTCTGTACTTGGCTGGAGCGTGAGGTTTGAGGTTTTTGGCCTCGTAGAAGTGAGGGTTTTGGTTGCCTCCTTGGAGGCTGAGCGCGCTGGCAGATTGTTGTGGATGTTTTTGCTCCCTGGTTTGATTTAGGTTTTTATTGCAAGGAATGGTTTTGGATACATACATGGAAACATACGAGGTGAACATACAAGGTGTGTACATGGAAACCGTACAAGGATTAAACATGCAAGGAAATCATACAGTGTAAATCATGGAAACATACAAGGAAAACATACATTGAGAACATACAAGGATAATGCATACAAGGAAATCATACAGTGTAAATCATACAAGGAATTCAAATTGAGGGGTTATTTAGACGAAAAGGACATGATGTGCAGTGCCGGATCTACAATCCGCAAAACACCGCAGTGCTGGAGGGGGCCCGTAGACAATTTAACCTTTAGGGGACCCTCAGCCATTGACACAGTAGAGGGTTCGTACATGCGTATGTAAAAAATAAACTTAGTTACTCAGGGGTACAGAAACGAATACAATATATACAGGTAAAGGTAAAGTTCCCTGTGCATATAGCACCGTGCCATGAAGGTACATTTAGGGTATGTGGGCCCCACATATTTTTGATGGCGGCCATCTTGAAGGTGCTATGATCAGCACTACGTTGCGGTTGCCTTACCCCTACCGTTTACCATATGATTTGAGGCTTGATGGAGCCTAGAACCGCTTTATGCGGGGACAAAGACTGAAAAATTCCGACTTTAGATCACCCACCCCGGGTTTTCCCACGTGGTAGTGAGACTAGAATCAAATCAGGCTAGAATTTCACGAGAAATGCAGTGGTGAAGGTTTCTTCAACCTACCATTAATCAGTAAAAAGTCACAGGTGTATGATTGTAACAAATGTATCATTTTCCAGGTGTAAGATAACAGTGTGACAGACACCCACACTAATATATATATATATATATATATATATATATATATATATATATATATATATATATATATTGAGAGAGAGAGAGATTATCTTTACAACTTCAAATCTAAATAACTAAATAATGGAACGAGGTATCTCAATTCTGTTTCCTTCATTTAAAAGAGAAACTCTCAAAGTTTTGTCTACTGTTTTTTCAGGTACATTGGGTAAGTGGTGAAGAGGTGAGATCACATTTCCACAAAATGACTACTCCACAGGAGAAGGCACAGTGTCTTTCCTTTTCTCATAAATTATTGAATAGACATAATTGTCGAATTTGGGGGTCTGAAAAGCCTCACGAGGTTCGTGAACTTGACCGCCATAGCCCAAAGGTTAATGTGTGGTGGGGTCTTATACATAATCAAATCATTGGCCCCTTTTTCTTCGCTGAACAAACTGTTAACTTCAATTGTTACCTGGATATGCTGGACCGATTTGTTTTCCCACAACTGGAAGATCTCCAGCCAGATATCATTTTTGAACAGGATGGTGCACCACCTCACTGGGCTCTGGAGATACGCAGGTCCAAGCCGGTGTTGTCTTTCAGAAGCAAGCGGCAGGCTCCACGTTCTTGCCGCAATCGCCGACCCGGCTCAGGACAATACTGTACATTCGAAACAACAACATCGGTAATTAAAACAACAAATTAATAAACTATTTCCGAGGCCTGCTAGCCTATCTCTCTTAAGAAATATTCCTCGTTAACTTATATTTACAATACAACTACATTAAGCCCAGGCACGTATCCAGAGGGGGGGCTTAGGGGGCTCGAGCCCCCCCCCCTCCCGAACGTTTTAGGTTTACACTAGATAAAATGAGGTTTTCGGTTTGGTTTCTTGTGGTGTGAAATAAAATAATGTGACAATAATTTAAGGAGAGAAATAATTATCGAGGCAAGACGGAGAATGTTCAGTAACCCTGTTATTGATAATACCACATATCCAAGATAGGACACAGGAAATATTTCAGTTTACGTTAGATAAAATTAGGTTTTTGGCTTCTTGAATAATGTAAAAATAATGTAAGGAGAGAAATAATTATCGAGGCAAGACGGAGCATGTTTTATACCCCTGTTATTGTTAATTGCACGTATCCAAGGTGGGGATGAGGTGGCTCGAGCCCCCCCCCCTCAGGAAATCTTTCAATTTACACTAGATAAAATTAGAATTTTGCGTCTTGAATAATGTGAAGATAATAAATTTATAAATCTGAGATAAATAATTATCGAGACAAGACGGAGAGTGTTCTATTCACCCTATTATTGTCAATAGCACGTATCCAAGGTGGGAATCAGGAGGCTCGAGCCCGCTTCAGGATTTTTTTTCTGTTTACACTAGATAAAATTACGATTTTGGCTTCTTGAATAATGTGATGATAATTTGGGAGAAATAATTATCGAGACAAGACGGAGAGTGTTATATAACCCTGTTATTGTTAATAGCACGTATCCAAGGTGGGGTTGAGGTGGCTCGAGCCCCCCAGGAATTAGGTTTTTGGCTTTTTGAATAATGTGACGATGATTTAAGGAGATAGAAAATTATCGAGGCAAGACGGAGAATGTTCTATAACCCTGTTGTTGATAATATTGCACGTAAACTTTTCTTGGGCTTTCGGTGGTCTCGCAGCGCACTTGAGCACTATGAAGAGACTTGTCAGCATTTTGAAGCTGCACAACAAAGGTAGCGCCACATGTAAGCAGATTCGTTGTAATTTCTAATCTCTGGAAGGCGGGAGAGGGTACGTTCTTGAATGAGAGAAGGAGTCAACTACTGGCAATATTAACGAATCGTTTTATCTGCGGAACGTTCTAGAATATAATGAAGATATAAATACGCGGATTCAATTTTTCGGTTGATCTGTACAAAGAATCAGTTAATGACATTTCAGAGGTAAGTGTGACAATTCATACAGTCAATTGGTGATCAGATCAGTCAGCGTCCTCTGGTTGCTTTATAAGATATAGTGATTCGAAAATGAAGACATTGACGACAGCAGAACTTCCGAGACCTCAGTGTAGTGCTAGTTCGGTTCGAGGGCCGAAGAGATCAAGGCCTGCGCCTCTCTCTCTCTCTCTCTCTCAAGTGAATATTTCATCAGTACCAGATATTGGAGTGGTTTATTAAAACAGAAATAAGCTGCATAGATCAACTGAAAATCAAAGTTTTGAGTGATGATTTAGTTTTGCGAGAACTAAATTTCGTATATGCAGTCCGAGAATTTCATGGCATAAAAAAATACTTTTGTTTAAGCCTACTGGGTTCGAAACACATTCAAACACTTAACTACCATAAAGAGACAGCCGAAAATTTTATGAATGTCGAGAAGAGAAAGCAAGAAGATGTTGCATATGTAGACATTTTAGGCGGAAATTGCAGGCTCTATCAGGACCCAAATCAGGGCTCTACCAACTGAGCCACTTAGCCATCCTTGACTTCAACCGATTTTTCGTTAAAATGTCTACATAGTACATGTCCTGTGTATATCAAATCGTAAGGTGTTGCCTGTATAGTGAACAAGCACAGAAAATATAGGAGAGAGAAGAAAACTGAGGAGCATTCCCACCGGTTGAGGAGAATTTTTTTCTGTGGTCAACAAGAGCTACTACTTCGAGGTGACAATGACATTGGTCTAATAAGGGAGATTTCACACCGTGTCGCCTGAAGATTAGGTTTGTGCGGCCTTTTGTGTCGCTACGGTGTGAAACGTTGCTGTTGATTGGCCCATTCCAATCGACATGTATCGCGTGTCCCTTCGGTCTGAAACCTTCCTAAGTCTTGAAAATCCAAGTCACAAGGATGGAAAATTAGGGCCTTGTTAAGGTTAGGTGTGAAGGCAGGCAGACGACAGCACCCTAAAGGATCATATTCAAACCTGCAGGAAGAACGCATCTTACTTCAATCTCCAATACGGAATGATAAAAACTTCTGGTGAGTTGATTTTAAAAAATGTGTCCGAGATAAAGAGAGGGGTGCCCAGGATTTTCGGAAGGGATAGGGGTTACGCATACTATTTTTGGTGGTTAGTCCCGATTTTGCCACTTTCTTCCTGCCTTTGACGTTCGTATTTTTTTAAAAAAAAAATATTAAAAAAAAGTAGAAATACTGGGTCAAATGGGGTTATGACCTCACCAACCCTCCCTTGGGCACGTCACTGGAGATAAATGAGTAAGCATTTGATCATACTGGGAGACGAAACATTAGATGTGGTGGGAACGGAAGGGTTTTCACTGTGCATTAATTGTTTCGTGATCCATCTGTATTCGAGAAGACTTCCTTTGTTTCGTGCCGATATATGACAAGACAGCGGAAGCTGTGACAGGCATTTTTGAACACTTGTGAGTGCTAAGGCCTGAATCTGAACAATTTGGTGGGTTTCGCCTTTTATAAGAGCTGCAAACATGGGAGGACAAGACACGTTAGTGGTGTTCTTGCTCGAATCAGAGAGAAATATTCGAGAGCTGTCTGCGTCCAGTTCGCAGCCCACAATTTGAATCTCGCGTTGTCGAGTGGATTGTCCATCCCGTGCATGTGTAACAGCTTCGTAAAAACACTCAAAGACACCATAGATGTTTTGATGCCTGTTGAGAAGAAATGGACAAACACGCATACTAAGACAGTTCCAGCACACAATGTTAATACATGGAAACAGAGGAGTCGAGTGGTAAGAAACGTTCCAATTTCATGTTCTGATTAAAATGACAGCCTTACAGTGGCGACGATTTAAGGGATAGTTGCTCCCCATTTTTTTGTCTCAACATTATGGCCTCTTAATGTTAAGCCTTGTCTACCAAGATAAAGTAAACTTTCCTTGCAACGACCTCCGCAGCCCCCCTCCCCCCACCCTTTTGGAACCCAATTGCCACCACTGGTCTTGAACATACAATTGTGAGGTTCTTACTATACCCCTTAAAAATGGTGTTGAGCCCCCCCCCGAAAGGAATTCCTGGATACGTGCCTGATTAAGCCATTCCATCCGTGTGTCCGGAGGAAAAAAGAGGCAATCCAAGAATTAGGCATTCCTTATAAATTTAAAACAAACAATCGTGTCGTCGCCCCTACCAAATTGCCGCTCTAGGGCCGGGCCTATGAGGCCTATTGGGAAATCCGGGGCTGTCCCCTGAACTCCCTTACGGTTGATTCGAATACGGAGCCAGAATGTTTTCTATTCTTAGAAGGGCACTGTCGCAACCGACTAAAATTGTAATTGAAATATGGAGTTATGCTAATCGAAAGTAAATTTGTCTTCTATCCAAGGTTCTAAAAGGTCCATGGTTCTATTGGGTTCTATTGGGTTCCGTAATAGGACCGGAACGTTTTTTCTAACAAAATTCAAATTCTGTCCAAGTTGCATATTGTTTCATTTCAATACGTAACTTAGACCGGATTTAATTTGATCCGGAGAAAAGGTTTCTGGACCGAATTGAAATACTTTACAGATAAAAAGGTTCTTTACGGTCAAGAATCCATTTACGCTTGCTGATTTTATCTTCTGGGTTGAAATCGAATTTATTTAAAATTTCTGAACCTTAAACAACCCTGCTTCTAACACACTGCTTCTTTTGTGCAACACTTAGAAAACTACACGGATGGTGCCTGTGAGGAAACGTTCTACTTCAACCCTTGCCCGTACAGATGGAAATACCGGAAGCCGGTCTGTGGCGTCAACATTAAGACCTACAACAATATCTGGGAGCTGAAGTGTTCTTCGGAAAGCGAGAAAGCAGGTAAAGTACACAAAAGGCAAAAGAGAACAATCCAATTCGTTGTCTAATAGGGTGGGTATGGAAGCCGAGAGTGCCTTGTTGAAAATCGAGAGGAACAAGACTTTCGATACTTGTCGAGACGAGACATATAGTGAGACCTCTGTAAAATCGAGACACTGTTATGATGTTTGAAAAATTTTCTTTACTTTACTATGTGACTTTTTCAGACTTACCAGATTATTTACGGATAAATCATGTATTATGTTTGGCTACAATCTACTTGCCGTCCTTTTTTCCTTTCGGTGGTAAGCGATGGGGGTTAACAACACTGCAGGCTCGTGTTTGCGTCCGCGTTGTGAATACGTGTGCTTCGCTCGTTTGCGTTCGGGGTGGTGATTGGTTTTTTGCGTTCGTTGTGCGTGGTAGCCCCACGAACCATTCACGATAGCCCCACGAACCATTCACTGGGACGAGGTATGCCTACGAGTTTAGGTTAGCCCTGTTAGGTTAGGTTCCATTAGCACTCTATTCATCGAAAAATTCCCTCCGTACGTTCAATTCCGCATATCCGGATAACAACGGCTTTCCTCGACTTCCTCCTACATGTTGTTTTTCCTCGCATCAGGACTGACGTTTTTTAAATTCCTTATAGAATAAGCTTTCCAACGATATATGACACGTATTTCTTAGGAAAAGCATCTAATATACACTCTTACCTTATTTTTATTACAGTAATTGCAAAATCAATCCATTAAGGGGGTTTCAGACAGAAGCGACACGACAAGCTGCACGTGTCATCTCAGTCTAGTCCCGTCTAGTTGGCTGCACTTTTTGACTCTTCCTGCACTCCCGCATCTAGTTGGTTACACGGTGCAACACAGACTCGTCTACTTCCTTGATTTGGTGTCAAGTCGTCTCGTCTTGATACCATCCCCATTGACTAAAGCCAGCTTGCACTATAACCGCTTATAGTTTCAAACAGGAGCTGCTTGAATTGTAAATAACTATGGAAAATGTGTGTATGCGAGGGTCATGCATAAAAAAAGGAACGGTTTGGTGCAAAACACAAATGAGAAATGATGTGTACAAAACATTTATGGTAGTACAGAAACTACATACCTTACTCTACCTTTCCACATATTCGCCACACCCAGTCAAGCACTTGTCAGAGCGTGATACCAGTTTGTTGATTCCGTCACCAAATTACACCAAAACATTCCTTCTTTTTATGGATGACCCTCGTAGAAAACGCTGCAAACATTAAGGCTAATATTAGTTCTCCCCTCTCATTCCAACAGAAATCGAGATGAAATACAAGGGAGAATGCCTCTGTGACAACTACAACTTTCTCTACAAGCCAGTGTGTGACCACGGAGGCATGACTTTTGCGAACAAAGAGGCCATGGATTGCTACAACAAGAAGCGCTCTTCCGATAAGGGTCATGGTAGTAAGTATCCGCAATCTGCGTCTCTGTATCTACAAAAGGGTGTTTCATAAAGTGCACAGGTTTTAAACAGCTTGTCATTTTTTTTGTTTTAAGGTTGGAGTGCTATGCAGAGATAGTTCGTAAACTGTCGACAATGCGGTAGCTATGCATTGTTTGCTTAATCCTTTCACCCCCAGGCACATCACGTATGATGTGTTCACAGAATGGTCGTGCAGACCAAGCACATCACGTATGATGTGTTGGTAGTGTATTGCTTTCTTTGTAAACGTGGGTATCTGGTTTGAGGCAGGGAAAAGGGAAATTCTTTCTGGGACGCTCTACAGTGAAGGTTCTATTGTTGCCTTCCGTAATAACCAGCCGGTGTGTGAAACAGTGGCGCCCCTTATGACCATATATGGAAAGGAGCAACGAGCGTTTTTTGTGCCTATTTGTTGAGTGTTGACGAAGAAGGACGGTTGATTTCTTTTATTCCGAAAATTGATTCTTTTAGTGATTCTAGTACTAAGGCAGTTAGAAAGGCGGTTCCAAAGAAACCATAAAGGAATCTTATGCACTCTACCAGAAACGCACCATTGGAGATCTGTGGGACCTAGGCGCAAGTAACTCCCCATAGGAAATGGGGTTCCCCGTAGAAAGAATACGTGAAAGGGTTATCTGAGGAAGCAGGTGGACGTCAATTACATGATATCCAAATACCATTCACAATTACGGAAACACGATAGACGAAACCGGGATAAGTATAGCATGATTGCGTTGCCGGAGGGGCAACGGGCATAGTAAATGCAAGCAAGCAAAATGTTCGTTGGCTGACGAATGTAATGGGAAAACATCGTGGTTGCATGTGACCTCACATGGGAAACAGTTCCAAGGAAGGTATTTAAAGAAAATACCCTCTACACGTATGATACCGTCGGTGTATTGAATTCCGCACTCTTCCAATATTCCCGGTGTATTTCGTATTTGTGCACATGCATCAACCACACGTTCCTCTAACTCGGCAACATTATCGACAGGAGAGCTGTACACCATGCTCTTCATGTGACCCTAAATACAAAAATCCAATGGATTTAAATCAGGTTCCATGGTGACCAACAGGCCCCGCACGACCTATCCAGTGCCGGCCAAAGCGTCACGTAAGGTGCCGCCGCACAGGTAAAGCAAAATGTGCTAGTGCCCCATCGTGCATGAACCACATACATAACCGCTGGTGAAGGGAAACATTTTCCAGGAGAAGTGGAAGATGATTACGTAGGAACTGAAGGTACGCAAGACCATTGAGTTTGGATGGCAGGATGTGAGGTCCCAATATGAAATCACCTACTACACCCATCCACACATTCAAGGTGAAACGTTGCTGATGTCGTGACTCAAACATTTCATGGGGATTTTCGTCACACCACACGTGAGTATTATGAAAGTTCACAATTCCGTCACGAGTGATTCCAGCTTCGTCTGTGAACAAAATGTCACCTAAAAAGCGTGGGTGTAATGCAAGTTTTTGCAGCATCCACTCACAAAACCTAACCCTGGCCTCGCAATCCGTTGCTTGGAGACCTTGTACGCGTTGGAGATGGTACGGGTAGAGCAACTGGCGGTGTAAAATATGTCAAACACTTCTGTGAGCAACACCTCGCTCCTGTGCCGCGATCCTCCTAGTTGACGTCCCTGGTGCTTCTTCAACGCGTTGTAAAATGCTTTCCTCTTCTTCCACTGTGATACGTGTTGGCTTACAACTTGTTTCTCCATATTCAAAACTGCCGTGTTCTCGGAGGCGTTGGTGTAATCTTAAGAACACGCGACGAACAAGGTGCCGTCGGCGAGGAAAAGCTTCCTGGTACAGGCGTGCAGCCGCCACTACATTGCCGTCTACTTTCCCGTAGAAGAAATGCATGTCCGCATATTCCTCGTTAGTGTACACACGTTCCATTTGAACTGCGAAGTACGTACATGCACTACATGTTGTACGTATTCCGTCTCGAACAGACACACTTACTGAACTACGTCTCAGTGTGTCTTGTAGCCTTGACGCAAGTCACGCTGCCCCCTGACGGCAAGCATAGGAACTATGCAAATTACATATTGCGTAATACTAGTAGAACGCGTCGTACCTTTTACGTGATTCAAAGGCACCTACAGTATGAAGTACAGTGATTTCCAATAACGTCATGTACGTCTCGATTAGGGATGGTATCGAGACGAGACTTTCCTTGGTCTCGGTCTCGTCTGGTGTACTAGGTGGCCGTCTCGGTCTCGGTCTCGTCTCGAACACGTCTCGAGGGTGGTGGTCTCGTTCTCGTTTCGTCTGCAGAGAGGCGTTCTCGTCTCGAATTCGAGACGAGACCGAGACAAGACCGAGGCTGGTCTCGGGCTCGGTACCATCCCTAGTTTCGATTAACATCGATTATCGTACCTACATCCTGCATTCACACCACAATACTACTGTGTCACAGTGCCCAAGTGGTAAAGTGTTCGGCTTACATTCAGTAGGTTGAGGGTTCATCTCCTGTGACCATCGGAAAACACAATTCATTTTACTAGTGTAGGTATTGGTATTGTTTCTTTCATTCATCTTACGTATTCTCTTTTTTGTACGGGTGTTTCTTCCGTCACAAAGGTGAGATGCAGGTTTTTTCACAAGCCCTCGTCGACTCCCTTCACACACCATACTCTTTCCATCTTTTACAAACTACCAACCATAGCTAAACACTGTTTTACCATGACATTCGTCAGCCAACGAGCATTTTGCTTGCATTTACTGTCAGTGTTGCTATGCCCATTGCCCCTCCGGCAACGCAACCATGCTTAAATTATCACGGTTTCGTCTATCGTGTTTCCGTATTTGTGAATAGTATCTGGATATCATGTAATTGACATCCACCTGCTTCCTCAGATACCCCTTTCACGTATTGTTTCTACGGGGAATCCCATTTCCTATGGGGAGTCCCATCCGCATAGGTCCCACAGATCTCCCATGGTGCGTTTCTGGTAGAGCGCATAAGATTCCTTTATGATTTCTTTGTAACCGCCTTTGTAACAGTCATAGTACTCGTCCTACAGAGGTGTGAACTGTACTTTCCCACACTTTCGGTAGTGTCTAGCTCCGACACTGAGCATCTGTCGGAAAAGTGGAAGAGGAACTTTTGTCTGGGTTTGACGCGATGTATCTCTGGTTTCATTTATGACCATCACTTATGATACACCCTGTATAGACACACACACACATACACACACACATACATCACGTATAATATTACATTCACAAACGTAGGTTAGTACACCTCATGTATGTGCCAAACCGTAAGGAAAGATTAAATGACAGAGGAATCTCAGGCTAAACTTTATCCTCTTAATATTCGTAGCATTGCTGTTGTTGTTGCAAGAATAATTATACAATCCGACAGTTTAAGAAGTAGCTCTAATTGTCCATCTGAATGGTGGTAATATCATCAGAAATGACTGAAATATCTTCCTATATTATGCGCACATATTATTCTTATTGTTATTATTAATATTATACAATGGTAATTTTACTTTCATTACACCAAACGACAACATATTTTCCCCTGTAGATGAGAGCAACTTCACTGAAGGCGAATGTTTCGATCCACATCGACCACGTAAACCATGCAGATTTCGCGCATGGTCCGTAGAACCAGTTTGTGGTTCGAATGGTATCACGTACACAAGTGCTGAAGAAGTGCGATGTCTCTTGCCAAACAATCCAGGTAAATTTTCTTTCGTTCTCCTTCGACTTTTTTTTACATAAACGCATATCCTGTCGTCGCCAGTCTCTCGTTGCGTGAACAAGGGTGGTATAAATTCAGTGTTCCAGACGCCAGAGACAAACGTATTATAAGCAGATATTGAACTTAGGTAGCAACCCTTCTTCGCTATGAATTAATGTCCGCAAGAAGTTTTGCAAATGTCCACAGAGAGGCGCCATTCGCACTTTTGCTTTCATTTCTAGACCAAACGTTTCACAATTTCAACCTCAGATATCCGTGTTTCAACCATAGATGCTGATCGCGGGCATAACTGACCTATTTCTTGCTACATAGCTCCATCTGTTGACCAATCGTCTTCGAGGGTGTGGCTCGTTGAGTGCTAAGTAAAAGCTGTAGGGGTAACATCGCTCTCCCGTTACAACGTTGCCAAGCGTATGTCTGTTTTTGTCAGTTGTTTTTAATAGCTTGTTTGTACAGTGCTTGGGGGTTTTGTATACTATTTTTTCGTGCTTTGCGTATACTACTGTACAACGTTTATCCAGTAACGGCGCTGATCATCTCTCCCCCCCCACCCCCGTTTTACAGTACGTTTGGCAAAATGCTATGTATCCGACGCTCATTTGTTTCGTCCCGCCAGGAACTTTCGGTGCCCTGTGACTCGAAAATGCCCGATGTCAGCCGAAGAGAATTCAACTGATCGCTGACTGGTTGTTTCCCAGCCGCCCAGTCGCCAGTTGGAAATGTGATCAGTATAACCAACCCACTGGCAAAGCGTGACGTCACTAGAGCCTGTTCTCCGGATATAATATGGCTGTACAACAGTGACAAGAGTTCGCTTTCGCTGATTCCAACACACGAGGAGTACTGGACTAGCAGACACTTAGTTGACGCAACGGACTGTAGATTGTATCCCATTTGCGAACAACGCCTAAATGGTCCAAATTGCGATCACATAAAAGAAGAGTCCACTTACTTTCGGAACATCTCCAGCAGACTGAGCGAGTCTGTCTAGCGAGCCTAGTGGATGTGCAGAGCCTGGGCTAAGGTCTTAGCGATAGGTTCTGGGTTGAGATGACGTCAGCGGCTCACTTGGTTGATTGGCTGCCTCGAGAGTTGACTCGTTTCGAAGCTTCAAATGCATAACAGCGGAAATAATCCGCCTCTACTACCACTTTGAACCGATGCCGATACTCTTATCGATTCCCACCGATACAGCTACTTGAAGATTACAATAATTAAAAGTTATTCAAAATATTCATTAACAATAGTGTGTAAGTACTTGTAACAACCGCCATGTTAGGCAGATGTCAGTTGTATATTGGCATTAATCTTATTCGTATACTTTCAACTTAAGAACTTAGATTAAATTATTTATACTTAATTGTTTTTTGTATGTTATAATATTATTCGCGTATTTTTGCAACATTTATTCAGAATTTATAGGCTAATGATTATCCCAAATAATATATGCAAAGTTTTCATTGTTTTTCAAACCCAAAATGGCTAGGATTATTTCTATCTTTCATGCAAATTTTGTTGTTTAAACACAAGTTAAATACATTGCTTTTAATATCGAGTTTTGTTCAACAATGTAAAATATTGAAGTAATTTATCTTCGTTATAAACTAAATCTTTATTTAATCATTTTTATGTGCAAGGGCAAATATGACTTATTTGATAAAATCAGTTTAGTTATTTCTATATAGTTTAATATTGTAATATTATAGCAAAGTATTTCTCATTCGTTTTCAATAAAATATCGTTTTCCTATTGGCTGTTTATGTTAGGAGTGGGGGAACCACGCTTCGTGTTCTTGGCGATGTAAAAACTTCCACGTTGGCATTTTTAATTGTTGCCAACCTGAACTTTAGCTTACTATCGCTAATTAACATTGATGTGTTATATAAATTATCAGTTTTTCTTGTGTTATTTTATGTTATGAGTTTGTATTGTAAGTTAGAACAATCTGTTATGCTGCGCCTCGCGCTTGAGGTAGGCAGTTGAAGTCTTGCTATTAACTGTGATGGCGGTGCGCGGACTCTCGTGTTAAATAAGTTTGCTTATCACTGCCTACGAACGTGCATGACCCAACAAAATATAATTTTTAACTTGTGCGAATCAGTATGTACGCGCGCGATTCTTGATTAAAGATTTTGGACATTTCAATTATAAAGTATTTGGAATTTTATTTACTGTCACGTGTCGCAATTCGGTGGTTTCCTTCCTGGAGGAAGGGTGGATCCAATATTTTAGTTGAAGGGGGGGGCCCTAGGGCACTTCGCTACGCCACTGATTCGGGACAATAATACTTTGCATTTTAATTAATTCGCTAGTTCGTTTATTTCAAAATAAACGTTCTGCTATTCTTTCTCTGTGCCAGGGTTGAAGATAGTTCACGGTGGACAGTGTACAGTTCAGGAAATGCTGGACGCTGCAGAGAAACGAGATGATCCTTGTACAGTTGCAAGGCTCAGACCAGCGCACAGTCCTGTGTGTGGCAGTGACGGTGAAACATATGAAAACCCATTCGAATTTGCCTGCCAGAAGAAGAACAGGAGCAACTCTCGTGAGTACTGGTAAATGTTAGGGATGTTTTGAGAGAGGTTGGGAGCCTTGACGTGGGTAACTTAGCTTTGCGTTGACAACTCTAAATTACATGCACTGATGTGCAGGAGAAAACAACACGCTGCAACTAACCACACATATAGGTTTTGTAAAGATATGATTATACCAGCGTTTGGAAATAACAGTTACTTTGAGGAATTGTACCTGTAACTAGATACATTTAAAAGTAAGCGCTGTAACAGTAACAGAATTACATTTCTGCAATAGAAGTAACGTCATTAACAATTTCTTCACAACACTTAAATTCTTAACTTGAAAATTTGTATCGTGCGAGCAGGGCTAACTTTGGCAACCCTGTTTCGAACTGTATGTCTAATGTCTAAGGTGAAAGGATATTTGTGCATTCGTATAAGTTAGGCTTCGTTGCATGCTAAATTTAAAACATCCACGCTTTGTCGCAGTTTTCTAATTACTCTAATTGTGTGTAATGTCGCTGATTCCACCAGAAATTTTAAATTTGATTTGATTCTTGTAACTTAGCGTCGCTTTTGTGTTACTTTTGGCTAATCACGACGATGAAGATGAGTGACGATATCCTTGTTAAATCTTACTTTTGAGATAAAAAGCATTTAATATTAAAGTTCCTTGGGGGTTAAAAAATCAGATTTTACATTTGGATAAATGTTGTCATTGGTATTGGTTGTATATACATGTTTATTAGGACATGTAAGGTAGCACAGGAATCTATCAACAAAAATAGTCAGAAACTGGTGTAGGTGAAAAAGTCAAAATTTGCACATTCATGGTTTTGGGATTGGTGCAACGATATGATGAAATTGATGAAGGGACCTGGAACATTTTTACAGGACAATAGTTTGAGTTTGATTTGAGTTGCTGTTTTAAGTCCACTTTATGCACAGTAAGGCTAATCGGGACTGGACCTACAGTTTAAAGTGGGATCCGAACCACTTGTGCCTCCACCGGGTATCGAACCCGGGACCCCTTGATTACAAGGCAATACAGGACAATAGTGTCCCATTGGTATTGTGAAACATACAATTCACACACTTTGTATTGAAGAATGAGACGCAGAGGCGCGTGTCAACAATCGTTCCACATTCATTTATGCACTTGCATTAAGGCTTGCCAACAATCCCAGAATTATTGGGAGTCTCCCGGAATCGAGCTCATTCTTCCGGTCTCCCTGGCAAACTTTTTTTTATCTCCCGAAATGACGAGATTTAATATTATGTTTTTATTTGCCTATCAAATATTTTTTTATTGCAAAAACAAAAAAAATATACTTCACAAGATTATTTTGAAGACTCGTGAAAAATTACTAATTTTTTAAGTGGGAGCAGGGAGAAATAGAAAATTTAAACACATTGTTGCGCCAAAGCGTCTACACAAAAGTTGCAGAAATCGAAAGCATTGTTGCGTCAGTGTATCGAGTGGTTAGTAGTATGTTATGTTATTGTTCGTGTTCTTGTTGTCATGTTGTTTTTGCTTACAAGTTGTGGTTGCCGAGTTGTTTTGATCAAGTTGATCCAATTTTGTATTCATACAGGGTGCGACAAAAATATTGAGACGATTTAAATTTGCAAAATCTATATTACACTTCAGAATAATAATGAAGACACTTACATGACTGGAAAATATATAGGAAAACATTTCATGCGATGCCAATGTCTTGAAAATAATGTCACTCAGGTGATCCCTATTCTCCCTCAAACCTCTGCGCAGCCAAGTTTCCCTGGCGCTCCCCATACCTTCCAGAGTTCGTACTGTTCGTGGACGTCCTGTGCTCTGCTTGTAGCTGATGGAGTCCTTCTGAAGTTTCTTACCAAATTCAGAATGATCTGCCGTATCGGCACTTTCCCGTTTCTCCCAATGTTGAACCTATGCCTGAGTTGCGTTATAGTGGCAGAATCGTTATTTTTAAAGTAACATTCCACGCTCCATGGCTACTGAAGGTTTATCCATTACTGCATACAACTACACATGAATTTGCGCGCCATCTGTCGGGAGATTCTGGTGGTGCGATTTTTACATTGTCTCAATATTTCTGCCGCACGCAAGACGACAACAGCTGATATTCAGGGCATTAGTCTTCCAAAATATTTTAGTCTAAAAGGTTGAAAGCAGTAAAGAAATCTCCTGGATATTGATTCTTTAAAATTGGCAAGCCTGCTTGCTTTCCTTCTTTCAGAACTCGAACTGGCAAAGCCCAGTAGCTGCGAGGATGACCCAGAAGATGAAGAATACGAGCGCTATTTCCAATGCCCATATCGTGCAACCCCGTTTTGTCCTCAAGACAGCAGCTTCTACGCAAACAGCACTGTCTGCGGTTCTGATGGAGAGACCTACGACAATATAGACGACCTCTGCGAGGCAAAAAGGAAAACAATTGAACGTAAGTGTATTTACATCATCAGAGCTTCACCTTCAGATGGAAACCCCAATTTTGAATGGAACTTTACAAAGATATGGAACGAATTTTGTCCTTACTCTTCACACACGAGTATTAGTATTTTTTTTAATATTGCAAATAAAATGTTGTAGAACTCTTTTTTGCACACCATAATCACTGAATTGTCGATGTTTTGGAACATATTTGCACTACTTTGCACACACAATCACGCATGGACGGAACACAAGCCACACAGAGGATTGTACTGGCTGTGAGTCTAGAGTGCGCGTCAAATCTCCTGCATATGGCGATAGCCAATAGCAGCGCACTGCAGCGGTGCCACGTCGAAATCTCACACGGAAAAGAGACAGCATGGTTCAGCGAAACGCCTTGTCAAGGAGAGCACGGCAACGCCGCACGTCTGTGATTCGCTGGTTCTGTTCAGCCGTTCAAGGCCATATGCGGGAGATTTGACGCGCACTTTAGACACCAGAGCCTCGGTATAGTTCGCAAAATTCAATCCACAGTGTACTAAGGGAAGGACTTTTGACATTTACTGTCATAGCTGATTCAGAAAAATAGAGAAACTACTAAACATTGATGAAGACGTTTCTTCGGGATATCAACCAGGTGATTTCTGGATAGGCTACCGAGCTTTCGAGAGCTAACGTCACTCCCATCTTCAGGGATTAGAAGTGAAGATATGTGCCAGATGTAAGTTTTAATGTATTTTGTGTGGGAAGAGTCAGGTGTATGTGGTGGGCCGATCACGTGTCGTCGACAATATACTGAGTGTTTCAGGAACACTTGAGGGGTTACATAAATTTATTGCAAGTGTACTATTGAACTTACGTTAATGAAGCCAGTCCAGAACGATGCAAACAGTTTGTGCGTGAATGTTTTGTTAATCTGAGAATTCACATCCCTCCCGCTAGGCGACGCTCAAATCACCCACATCACTCACAGCGTTTTGTTCAATGTTTTGGTCCCCAAGGCCACGTGATATCGCAGGCCTAAGGGAGCGTATCATTCCAGGGATATACACTACCGACAGGTCCATATTGATGCAAGTGTGGCAAGAAGTAGACACATTGAACATTTGTAGGTGTAAAGAAAAAGCTGTTTGCGTTCCTCGTTCGTTCTGGACTGGTTTCATGAGGCCCGTACCCAGGGGAGGGGCCAAGGGGGCCATGATCCCTCCCTCGAACTATGAAATATTTATATATGAACCTATTAAAAGCTACAAAAATAATCTCGAATACAAATAGTATGTTTCCTTTGTGCGTTTGTTAATATCAGTTTCTCTCAATGCGTGGTTCAATGATACTTTCTATATCTTCCCAGTGTTCCCAAGCAAGAAAGGCAAGTGCCGAGAAGAGGATCATCCATGTAATCAGCTGAGGCTAGGTCTATCATATTCCGCCCATCCCGCCTGTGGAACAGATGGGAAATCCTATGGAAATGTTGCGAGTTTACTGTGTGCCGCCAAGGAAAAAGAAGGTATGGTGAAAGGATGATGTGCTAAGGAATAGGTTAGGTGGATTAAGGAGGCGGGAAGGATGGATGGGATCTTACCGCGGCAGGCCGAGTACAGAAGTACAGTGGGTTGTCGACTCACGATCTCGATACCGAATTTTCTTGGTTTGAGTCCCGGTCTTTCTTTGGGAGTGGGCAATTCCATAGTTACGGATGTAATACTTTCTTGATTGATTTCTGGTTTCAAGTCCACTTTATACACAGATAGGCTAATTGGGACTGGACCTACAGTTAAAAGTGGGATCTGAATAGGTTACCAGATGGCAAACTTTAAAAAAGAGGACATGTTTAGATTTCGCATAGTGTTATACTATGTGTGTGTGTGTTGTATATATATATATATATATATATAATATATATATATATATATATATATATATATATATATATATATACACTATCTGGCCATTCGTCACCGGACACCCCACCAAAGGCATGTGGAAGCATCATGGTGTGGTCATGCTTCTCCTGGTATGGTCTTGGTCCCCTTGTGTTAGTGCGTGGAAACATGAATGCAGATGCATACCTAACGATCCTGGACAATTCTGCGCTACCGACATTGTGGGCACAATTCGGTAGTGGTCCTTATCTGTTTCAGCACGACAATGCCCCATGTCATACGGCAGGTGTGATCAACAACACGTGGTTCGAGGATATGGGTGTGCAAAAACTTGATTGGCCCGCCCAAAGTCCTGATCTCAACCTGAATGAGCATCTTTGGGACGAGTTGGAGCGCCGGTTGAGAGCCAGGCCACACCCCCCAAAAAACACTAAAGAGTTGTTCGCCGCTTTGCAAGAGGAATGGAGCAGGATTCCCGTCGAAACCTATCGCAATTTGGTGGACAGTCTTCCTCAGAGGGTTGTGGCTGTACTTGCTGCGAAAGGTGGCCCCACACGATACTGACGGACGCCTGAAGTACTCGTTCCAGGTGTCCGGTGACGAATGGCCAGATAGTGTATATATATATATATACACGTATATATAGCATTATGTTGTCATGAAACTCAAATCAAAGGAAGTCTCATCAGCTAGCATACTTTTACATATTGTTAGAAATTTGCGGCTCACCGCGAGCCGTGGCAGATGTCGTAAATGATTTGAAATCAAAATCTCACGCGGCACGGCGACGACAACAGAACAGACACAAACGTGCAACAATTGTTTGTTGGAAGAATTTTTTTTTCGACTGAGAGTGTTGTATTTCTTTACTTTGAAATTGAACACGGAAACAATATTGACAATTATCTACAAACATAAAATTTTGTTACGAATCTTGAAGTTGAAACAGTTGCCTATACCCCCAAAAGGAGGATATTTTCCCATTTCCCTAAAAATCCGGACCATTTTTAGGATCTGAAAAAGAAGGAATGTCCGGGTAAAAGCGGACGTCTGGTGACCCTAATTGCGGCCGTACGGATCTCCTAAAGTGATTTACTAAATTCCATCAAGTTACATTTTGTGTAATTTGTTGCTCATTTTAAACACTCGGCAAAGAATGTGAAGCAAATTGGTGAATCTATGGCTACCATCAATATTGTTAAGCTGGCAACCACATGGAACGATCGGGTTACGTCTGCAATAAAATCTTTGACGCCAGCGGCGGTGAGCGATCAACATTCTAACCAGAAGGTTGGTTCCTTCCTGCCTCAAAATTGAAAGGTTGACGGTCTTGCCTTTCTGGACTTGGTTTTTGATTTTCACAAAGGTGCTTCCAGGAAATTTGTCGAGCAGGGCTACGTGTGCGCCTGTCCAGGGGCGGATCCAGGATTCAGTTTTTTGGGGGGAAGCACCAATTTCCAAAAGTGTACACATAAATACTAATGAAGATTACAGTACTACTTTAAATTAAAGTTTACCATGGTGAAACAAGTTTTATATACTTTAATATTTCTTTTAAGTACCAATTCCAGTCATCTGTACATGCGGCCAAGTTATTAAGAACAAATATATTTAAAAATTGCATTGTAAAAAAAAACAATGTATTAAAATTAGCGTATTCCTCGCGAACACAGAAACGCACAAGTTACAGAAGTATTTTCATATTATAAACAGTCTGTTTTACTTCATTTCTTATTTTTTTTTTTTTTTTTTTTGCTTTATAATTAGTTTAATGTAGCACCTGAGTCCTTTTCAGTAACATGCATGATGCATGATAAAGCTGCTAGTAATTTGGACACCAGTGTAACTTTTCAATCGTCAAATAATTGGAACTTACTAAAGACATTTAACTCACTCTACAAATAGACTTCTCACTCATTGATGTATGAAGGGAGAGAAGTAAGCGCAGCGCGCTCTTCCTGAAGCCGGGTCACGTGACAGAACCGGAGAAGTCAGAACAAAACATTCGAAGACGTCGTAAGAAAGCATGGAATTTTGTGTACTTTGGAATAAGGTTTAGGAAGCAATGGTGGCCGCTCAATATGTGGCTGTACTAACGGAAGCGACAGGAAACCTGAAGGAATAACAAACAACAAGCAAATAAAGCAAGTTATAGTTTGTTTTGTAGTATTTAAGTGTAAAGTAGACCTCGAGTTTTCGTTTGTAGTTTGAGCCTACTTCCATGATCCTTCCAGCCCGCGTGCGCTTGCAGCAGCCGATGCGACGTTCTTCTGTCTGTGAAGTCATTAGTTCAAGTATCAGTGGCGTGGCGTGACTTTTAAAAAGTGTTACCGGCCATCAATCAGTACGACAATTATGCCTGCTAGACGTTATTACACCCCCCCCCCTTTTCGGTAAAGAAAACATGTCGAGCTAGATTTTTGTTCATTTCGTTCTTGTTTTGCAATAAGCGCAGTGATTTAGCCACAAACACTCCTAGAAAGAACTACCACTCACGAGACAGTTAACACAAAAATCCAATGAATAGTGGTAGACCTTTGTCAATTCTTCATCTGTGTCCGTTTCTTTGCAATGAGCTGCGAAGGGGAAGAAGAAGAACCACACTTTCCTCGGGTCAGTTTGACGTTTGTGTGGTGAGCAGACGACAGAACTCCGTTCCTTTGTGGAAGAGAAGCTCAGCTGTACGCACTGTTGCCAACTTAGTATTTTGGAGCAAAGTTTGTCCAAATCACGAATCACACCAAGCAACTATATTTTCGTCTATTACCTAACTGGTCTCAGTTGTAGTTCTGTATGTTACGCCCTCCCTTGCCCGGGAAAACAAATGCTACCACTACCTAGATAGAGGCGGCAAAATCTCCCTCGGACAAGCGAAATAGCGTTACGGTCCAGGTTAAGTTCGTGTGTAGGAACCGGTGACCAACAGTGCATAGTAATAAGCCATATCGAATAAAAACAAAGACATATGTACTTCCAAATTTGCACCTCTTTACCTGTAGCCGGGAAGCGGCTAGCTGCATACCTGAAAATCACGGGTAGCGACATGCATACGAAAATGATATAGCCCAAAATTAACATGAAAATAAAAAGTATATTCTATTCATAACCAACAAAAATGGAATTATTACAGGTCCCCACACTTGCACTCTCACATTCTCTCTCAGATTCAATCCTCATGGGGTCATCGACACAAGAAATTATACATGACATGTACAGGTTTTATGACGACAAGCCCTAATTATTGCATTCTCAATTAATTTTATCTTACTTTTTTGTCTAATCAGGTCATTTGTGATTTTGCTCCAGTGCTACTTAAATCCTAGCCAGCCCTTACTTAAGTTCACCTTTTGTTTTTTAAAAAAGAAACTAGTCGGCGCGGTGACCATACATTACTTGACCAGTATAAACAAAGGCGTCTTAACGGCAATTACATTCACGTGGGCGGACGTTTTCCTTTTACAAGACCTCACGTGGTTCAAACATAACAAATAACCTCCGTTGAGTGACGCAAACATGTACTCTCTAGCAGGCGGGACTTAAACACTTCGCCGCGACGAGCAATTCACATTACCAGGCAAATACTTTAACAAATAATCACATATGCGACCGGACATAGCTAGCAGCGACACAGCGCTGACACATAAAAATGAACAAACCTCAAGTAGAATATGCAATTAAGCGGGCGGCGCTTTACTCTAATAGTACGCACTTTAAACAAATACAAAGGAGCACAAACAACAATGATTTTAAGATCATAAAAAAATATCACAAGGAATACGAAAAATTGACCTGAGACGAATAGATTACAAATGACAAGCGCGACGGGAGTTTGGTATGAAGTTCGAGTTGAGTGGGCGTTTTCAAAATGTCGACGAATTTCAAGGGCGTTCTCTAAATCAATCGGGCCGTCACGTGTTAAGGTTCACACAGATGAATACTTTACCATCTCTCAGCTTCCGGGGTGCATCCTGGCGTCGTTATGGGCGATTGAAAAACACATAGTATTCACACGGAAGGTTTCCTTGGTCGCGACGATGGAGATGCGAAACGTGTTCAAACACCTAGTTCCCCGGCTCCTCTTCCTCTCGGGATCGGTGGATCTCCGTGGTATGGCGCGGTTCGGACGTCGCATCTGAGCGGGCGTCGTCGGCGTCGTCGGGGCGTCAACATCTCTCTCTACGTCTCTCTGTCGCGGTTGGTAGGCGTCGTCGGCGTCGTCGGAGCGTCAACATCTTTCTCTACGTCTCTCTGTCGCGGCTGGTAGGCGTCGTCGGGGCGTCAACGTGGCGAATGGTAGGCATCGTCGGCGTATCAATAGGGCGGCGTTCGACGTTCTCTCTCTCTCTCCATGGCGGCGGATAGGCATCATCGGCGTATCAATAGGGCGGCGTTCGACGTTCTCTCTCTCTCTCCATGGCGGCGGATAGGCATCATCGGCGTAGCTTCTTCTGACGTCGGGCGAATCGACGTAACGCCCTCATCTCCTTTCTTCCTCTAGCCCGCCATAGTTTCCGGTGTTCCTTGTTTCTCAAAAATTATAAATGGCGTAAGGTAATCACGGAAACACGGTTTCGCTTCAACTTCCCCCAGCGGTTGAGGTAGGCGCACTCGTGTAGACTTACTGCCTATCACACACACTGGTGTTCGCACAACACAACAAAGTCCACTGTACACGAAAGGTAGCACAAAGGTGCTCTCGTTCCAAGAATCGCGGCAAAACTGTATATGGAGAGGTAGCACGGAGCTCCTCTCGCTACAAGGATCGCGGTAAGACTGTGTAACGAAAAACCATGTCCTTCGTTTTATTTAGATTTTGAAAAACGACGCTAGGCGATCGTTGAAGCGACGCTTCCGAAGAGGTCAGTCCACTTTGCTCTATTGTCTCCAAACTAGGACCTACCGTGTCCGAAGTTGACTTGCGCGGATTAAGCTTCCGCCTGGCTGTCGCCCATAGCTCAATTGCAATCGCTGTCCACAAACTGATCAATTAGAACCGATTTGATCTGGCGTCCGTAATTGTCGCTTGATCGTGACGAAACTCCACACATCCGTCCTTGCACACATGCCGCTGCGCTGGTATAAGTTTCACATGAATCTGACCGTTGGAAACCGAGATATTTAAATGTTTGTCATTACGGTCGAATTTCCTAAGCTTTAGACGCATAGCGTGACCCTTCAGGTGCTCACCCTTAACACAAGCGAATGTCTCGTTCCTCCCGTCGGCTTGGCAAAGATCAAATATGTAATCTTACAAATTAAAACACTTAACACTTTGAATCAACACGTCTTTTTACCGCTACATACATGAATAATAATGATAATAATAATGACGGTAAATCTGACTGTCACAACCTCGCCCCTCTCCTTCTTACAAGGATTTCGTAAGCGTGAAAAATTCGCTCTACACAGGGACGGAAATTTTTTTGTTTACAAATCCTTGAACACTCTGTATATAAAAATTGACAAGCAAATACATGAACACCCTGTATATAAAAATTGACAAGCAAATACATGAACACCCTGTATATAAAAATTGACAAGCAAATACATGAACACCCTGTATATAAAAATTGACAAGCAAATACATGAACACCCTGTATATAAAAATTTACTCTCTGAACGGCACGGACACTGTGACCTTCCAGATACTTAACATATATAATAACACCCTGAATATAAACATAACACGAAGAGTATGTACACAAAACAAGAACAAGATGTGAGCATTTACGTGTCAGCTTGCATTCCTACGTCGCTCTTACTCTCGTACAGTGCTGTCCACTCTCTGCGCTTCTCATCGGAACAGTTCCACCTCTTGCAGTTCTCTATATGTTGGGGTGCTATGGTCTTCCCAGACGTGCAGCCCACTAACTCCAGAATATTGGCGGCGAGCTTGCTCTTGCAGAAGTACGGACCATCATACATGAAAAAGAGCTTCTTGATTTTCCCTTCAATTTGAGAGCTAAGTCCGTGATTTTTTACGAATGCGAGGTCTCCAGTTCGAATCTCGGCGCCGTCTCTTGCCTGTCTTTCATTGGCCTTCCTCCTGGTTTCTCTCGTCCGTTCGACGGCCATCAGGATCTTTTGTTTGACAGTTGGGTCGCGGTTGTCCTCCCTCAATCCAAAGTGACGAATTACGTCTCTCCGAGGTGTGCTGCCGAATTGTAGCTCTGCTGGTGTGAACCCAAGGGTGTCGGATTCTGTGTTGTTTAGGAGGAGTACAATCGAGGTGACGTGCTTGCTCCATTCCTGATGCTGTTTATGGCAAAATAATCTCAAGAGGCGGTTCATTTCACAGTGCATGCGTTCGACCTTGTTTGCCTGCGGCCTGTAGCTCGGGGTCCATATGGGCTTCACTGCGTATGCTTCCAAAGTGTCCCTCCAGAGGTTACTTGTGAACTGAGCTCCGCGGTCCGTGAGAATGTAGCGCGGAGTTCCGAGGTGTATAAAGTAATTTTCCGTAAGCTTACGGAGCAGCACCCTTGTCGCGGTTGACCTGACTGGGTAGGCAACCAGGAAACGACTGCATCCATCCATAACTGTGAATAGGTACTTCATGCCGTCCTTGATTTTCGGGAGTGGTCCCACGCAGTCTGCGAACAACACTTCCCGCGGTTTCTCTGCCACAAACGATGTTGGGTTTTTTGCTGCTCTGACGCGGTTAGGCTTAGTTTGCATACAGATGACGCAATCGCGCACCCATTTCTTAGCGTCTTTCCGCATCCCTTTCCAATAATAGGTACTCTCGAGGTATCTCCACATTTTCCTCCCCCCAAAGTGACCTGATTTGTCATGCGCTTCCTCCAAGACTTTCTTTCTCGCTTCAGCTGGCACATATACCCTCAGGCGCTCCGGGTTGTGGACATCCGTCTTGCACAGGATCCCGTTCGGGACGATAAAATGCTCTTTCACGCGTCGCTGGCGACGTGGATCTGCGGGTTGCTGGTCTTCCAGGATACTGAAGTACTGTGCAAGCTCGGCATCTTCGTGTTGCATTTCTATAAACCGCCCGCGGCTGAAGGTGGTCAGGTACAGGGAATCGAACTGCATCAAATTTACGTGCACTTTTGTTAATCCTTTCCCCCCAACGTATCTTGACAGGGCATCAGGCACAACATTCTCTCGCCCTTTCACATACTCCACCTCGAACGAGTAGCGCTGAAGGCGATTGCTCCACCTCGTTAGTCTCCCACTCCAGTTTTTTGCGCGGTGCAGCCATTGGAGATTCCGGTGGTCTGTTCTCACAATAAAGTGTCCTCCGGCCAGATAAACATGAAAGGTTTCGATGGCCCACACCACGGCCAGGCACTCGAGTTCTCCGACGGTGTAATTTCTCTCTGCCCCCCGCAGGGAACGACTGGCGTACTGAATCACACGTTTCTCCCCCTCCTTTTCTTGATAGAGTACTGCGCCCACGGCCGTGATTGAAGCGTCGCACTGGACATAAAAGACGTCAGAAAAATCAGCGTGGTAGAGGCGAAGCTGTTCACAGACGGCATCCTTTAGTTTATCTAGGGCTCCTTGGTGTTGATGCGTCCACTTCCATGCCTTTCCTTGTTTCAGCAGTTCAAATAGGGGTGACGCAAGTTCGCTGAAGTTCTGTATGAAGCGCCGGTGCCACGTAAATATCCCTAGAAGGCGCTGGACTCCTTTCCTTGATGTCGGGGGCTCGAGCTTCCTTATCGTGTCAAACTTGACTGGGTCCTGCCTCACGCCTTGCGCGTCTATGATGTGGCCCAAAAATTGCACTTCCGGTTGAAAGAAAGCCGATTTCTCGAGTTTAATTGTCATTCCCGCATCTCGTAATTTACTGAGGATCAGGTTTAGATGTTCAAAATGTTCTTCCACGTTTCTTGAAAAGCACAAGATGTCATCAACATACCACAGACAGAGATCTTTCACTTCGTGTCCGAGCACTTCCGCCATGGCGTTCGTGAAAGCTTGCACGCCGTTAGAGATTCCGAACGGAACGACGGTAAACTCATATAAGTTGTCCTCGAATCCGAAGGCTGTATAAGGCATGCTCTGTTCGCACCAGGGAACCTGCCAGAATCCGGATAACATATCGATTTTTGAGAACACGTGTTTTCCATGGAACAGTTGTAGGGTGTCCTGTAGTTTTAATGTTCTGACGCGTTCCAGCTTACACCTCGTATTTAGCGCGCGAAAATCTCCGCAAATTCTGAGGCTATTGTCAAATTTCTTCACCACGAGTAGAGGATTCAAATGTACGGAGCGTGATTTCCTAATTACGCCCCACTCCAGCATCTGCTGCAGCTGCCGACGCACTTCCGGTCGATGTGTAAACGCTATCGGGTAAGGCTTACTGACAACTGGACTTTCTCCCTCGACACGGATTTCATGCGTATACTTCTGGCACTTTCCCGGCCTTTCATCAAGAACGACGGCATTCTCCCTCAAAAGTTTGGCGAAAACTTGCTTCTGACTCGCTGAGAGATTCTCACACGAAGCAACTGCGGCGTGCAATCTTTCCTGTACTCCTTTGTCGCGGTCGACCTCTGAACATAAAGCGACGACGGGCTGGAACTCGCCCTCTTCTCCTGCGCATGACCTCCAGAATTCGACGTTAAACTCTTCGTCGCGATTATTCAAGGTTACAAAGTGTCGACCGATGTTGAGCACAGACGCATACCGACTCAGGAAATCCATTCCTAGCAGCAGGTCCACGGACAATGACTGGACCACCAGAACCTCAACCTCAACATGATGTTTATCCAGCGTTGCCTGCAGAATGGTGTGACCGAGAGGCCTCTCTCTCGCTTTGCCCGAGAAATCGATGAGTCTAAAGTCTCGTACGTGCCGAAGTTGTGGCCTGCGCACTCCCTTTGTCACGCGCCGCCAAGTTGCCTCCGAGCATAAGCTTGCCTCACTTCCTGTGTCTAGGAGCCCCATCACAATTTCATCGCCCACTCGCAGTTGTACATGTGGCGATTTCGAAGGCCAGCGGTCCTCGTGACTTTCCTCGGCTTCTTCGTCGACGTGGATCTCCTCGTCCAGCCAAGCGGCACGAATCCTGATCGGCGTGGTCTTTGTTTCATCCGGGTGGTTCGGCTCAAGCGAAGGTGGATCAGGTGTAGTCTGCCCCGCATCCGAGCCCTGACGCGAGACTTTTATTAGTTTCCCGGATGCTGGTATCCCGACGGTCCTGGCCTGGGCGAACCGCGTCTGGAATTCGGCCTGGTCTCTTCTCTCGCTGGGCTCCGTTGCGTCCTCGCTCCACGGCGTCCTGCATCTCCCCGATCTGACTCCGGGCTGACCGTTCTGCTATGTGCGTTGCGCTGATAGAATCCATCCCGGACTTGGCCGTTCTGAAAAAAGCCGTCGTTTCTCCTTGGCGACGCATGAGTTGGACCTCCACGCCGTCTCCTGCCTCTGAACGGGCGTCTTCGTTGCGGTGAGGGTGGATCTTGCAGCTGGCGGTTCCTTTCAGCCCCTGGAGCGTGGTGCTGTCCTCTCCATCCCTGCTGGACTAGATGAACGCGCGGGTGTTTATTCCGGTGCGACGAATCATCTTCCGGTCGGCGCCGCTTGCTAAACTTCTCACCCCTGGTTTTCTGCCTCTCCTCCTCGCACTGAAACAGGTTTTCCAGTGTGAGGGACATCGCGTCGGCGTCAAACACGCATGCTCCATTGAGATGACGACGAATCTCGTGTGGGAAATGGTACACCAGAGCGGCTATTATCTCCGCCGTGGTCATTTGGGGTTGCAGAGACTTGAACTCATTGTACCGTTTCCAAAAGTACTGGGCATACGTGAGTCCTCCGCCCCTGTCGTATCGTTCGTTTCGCACCTGCATTAGCATCCTCTCGACCTGCAGGGGACGTTGAAAATAAGTGAGAAACGCTTCCTTGAACTCCTCATATGAATTGAAGTTCCCCTCGTTCCTGTCCATCCAGTTCTTGGCCCGGTCCTGCATTAAACCTTTCAGAATCAGAAGCCTATCCTCGTCCGTCAGACCTAACTCACGGGCGGTAGAATTAAATTCCTCGAGATACGTGGAAGGAAGAATTCTGTCAGCACCCGAAAATTTTTTGAAGTGCTTCCGGTATTCGGGCGGAAACAGAGCTCTCCTGGCGGACGGTTGTAGTAACTGTAAATCCTCGTCCCTCTGCTCGCGGCGCGGACTCAACCGTGGTGACGCAGTGTCTTCTCTTCGAAAGGGGCGGGGCGTTCCTGGGGCTCGCTGGTCGCTTTCCCCGTTCGAACAAGTGGCGACGTCGGCTGCCGGTGGTGACGTCAATCTGGGCTCCCGCGACGATTGTGAAGTGCCGCTGCTAGTTATGCTCAGTTGACGCACTTTCATCTCGAGGTCCTCAATTCGTTCGGAATTCCCTTCGGCTTTAACTGAAATTTCCCGCACATGTCGCCCCAGGGAGTCTATGCCACGGTCACATGTCGCTTCCAGCTGCACGCATTTTCGGGCCATCTGCTGCATACCTTCTTCCTGGTCGCGCACGCTCTGAGACAGTGTTGCCATCTGGTTCTCATGCCGGTCGATCCGCACGTTGGTGTCGGCGATTTTGGCTTCGACACGGGATTCGCATTCCTGTACCCGAGTGACGAGTTCTTGCGTTATCACCTCACCGGAAGTACGGATGGTCTCCTGGAGGCGGTCTTCCGTCACTTGCATCTGGGTGCTGATGGCCTCTATCTTCCTTTGGGTGGCTTCCATCCCGCTTCGCGTGGCTTCCATCTTTGATTCTAGCGAGGCTTCGATTCCGCTTCGCGTAGCCTCCATCTTGGCTTCGAGCGAGGCTCCCATCCGCAGTAGCATCTCGATGATCTGTTGGGAGTTGGTACCACTGAGGCTAGCTGCTTCGTTGACCCATTCCGCACTTCCCGGAGAAACCGGTTGCGCGCTGACCTCATTGGCTTGCCCCCCGCTGTTCGGCAGACTGCTTCCTTCACGTGGACCTAACGGGAGATCGCACCGGGAACAAACCTGGCTAGCTGTGCCGACGTTTTCACTTTCTGGGAACTCCTCGCTGCAGACATCGCAAATCACCCTTACGTCACTCATGTTTAAGTTCTCGATGCGGCGGTTGCGCAATTTCATGAAATCAAATATTCAACCCTCGGTCGATTCTCAATGCTCGCTGACAAGCGTAAACGTGAGCGCTCACAATATATACCAATATATGTATTTAAACAATTCACAAACAGAAAAAGATAAGGGCGGTCGATTCCCCTTTTGCCAGAACTCAACTTAACGCCTAATGCCATATGCCAAACAAAAATTTTAAAATGCCTAACGCCTTAAGTAGCTGCCCTACTACCTTAACAAAATAAACGCCTAATATCTCAATTACCACCTCACGTCAAAAATAACACAATAAAATCTCACAATGAAACACAGTTACATGACACCAAAATACGCCTGACGTAGCCCTTACAAAAACGACATATACCTCTGCACTGAGGGTGCTTTCGATTTAAAATATACCGGTCCCTGTGTTCGCGGCGCCAAAAATGTATGTTACGCCCTCCCTTGCCCGGGAAAACAAATGCTACCACTACCTAGATAGAGGCGGCAAAATCTCCCTCGGACAAGCGAAATAGCGTTACGGCCCAGGTTAAGTTCGTGTGTAGGAACCGGTGACCAACAGTGCATAGTAATAAGCCATATCGAATAAAAACAAAGACATATGTACTTCCAAATTTGCACCTCTTTACCTGTAGCCGGGAAGCGGCTAGCTGCATACCTGAAAATCACGGGTAGCGACATGCATACGAAAATGATATAGCCCAAAATTAACATGAAAATAAAAAGTATATTCTATTCATAACCAACAAAAATGGAATTATTACAGGTCCCCACACTTGCACTCTCACATTCTCTCTCAGATTCAATCCTCATGGGGTCATCGACACAAGAAATTATACATGACATGTACAGGTTTTATGACGACAAGCCCTAATTATTGCATTCTCAATTAATTTTATCTTACTTTTTTGTCTAATCAGGTCATTTGTGATTTTGCTCCAGTGCTACTTAAATCCTAGCCAGCCCTTACTTAAGTTCACCTTTTGTTTTTTAAAAAAGAAACTAGTCGGCGCGGTGACCATACATTACTTGACCAGTATAAACAAAGGCGTCTCAACGGCAATTACATTCACGTGGGCGGACGTTTTCCTTTTACAAGACCTCACGTGGTTCAAACATAACAAATAACCTCCGTTGAGTGACGCAAACATGTACTCTCTAGCAGGCGGGACTTAAACACTTCGCCGCGACGAGCAATTCACATTACCAGGCAAATACTTTAACAAATAATCACATATGCGACCGGACATAGCTAGCAGCGACACAGCGCTGACACATAAAAATGAACAAACCTCAAGTAGAATATGCAATTAAGCGGGCGGCGCTTTACTCTAATAGTACGCACTTTAAACAAATACAAAGGAGCACAAACAACAATGATTTTAAGATCATAAAAAAATATCACAAGGAATACGAAAAATTGACCTGAGACGAATAGATTACAAATGACAAGCGCGACGGGAGTTTGGTATGAAGTTCGAGTTGAGTGGGCGTTTTCAAAATGTCGACGAATTTCAAGGGCGTTCTCTAAATCAATCGGGCCGTCACGTGTTAAGGTTCACACAGATGAATACTTTACCATCTCTCAGCTTCCGGGGTGCATCCTGGCGTCGTTATGGGCGATTGAAAAACACATAGTATTCACACGGAAGGTTTCCTTGGTCGCGACGATGGAGATGCGAAACGTGTTCAAACACCTAGTTCCCCGGCTCCTCTTCCTCTCGGGATCGGTGGATCTCCGTGGTATGGCGCGGTTCGGACGTCCCATCTGAGCGGGCGTCGTCGGCGTCGTCGGGGCGTCAACATCTCTCTCTACGTCTCTCTGTCGCGGTTGGTAGGCGTCGTCGGCGTCGTCGGAGCGTCAACATCTTTCTCTACGTCTCTCTGTCGCGGCTGGTAGGCGTCGTCGGGGCGTCAACGTGGCGAATGGTAGGCATCGTCGGCGTATCAATAGGGCGGCGTTCGACGTTCTCTCTCTCTCTCCATGGCGGCGGATAGGCATCATCGGCGTATCAATAGGGCGGCGTTCGACGTTCTCTCTCTCTCTCCATGGCGGCGGATAGGCATCATCGGCGTAGCTTCTTCTGACGTCGGGCGAATCGACGTAACGCCCTCATCTCCTTTCTTCCTCTAGCCCGCCATAGTTTCCGGTGTTCCTTGTTTCTCAAAAATTATAAATGGCGTAAGGTAATCACGGAAACACGGTTTCGCTTCAACTTCCCCCAGCGGTTGAGGTAGGCGCACTCGTGTAGAATTACTGCCTATCACACACACTGGTGTTCGCACAACACAACAAAGTCCACTGTACACGAAAGGTAGCACAAAGGTGCTCTCGTTCCAAGAATCGCGGCAAAACTGTATATGGAGAGGTAGCACGGAGCTCCTCTCGCTACAAGGATCGCGGTAAGACTGTGTAACGAAAAACCATGTCCTTCGTTTTATTTAGATTTTGAAAAACGACGCTAGGCGATCGTTGAAGCGACGCTTCCGAAGAGGTCAGTCCACTTTGCTCTATTGTCTCCAAACTAGGACCTACCGTGTCCGAAGTTGACTTGCGCGGATTAAGCTTCCGCCTGGCTGTCGCCCATAGCTCAATTGCAATCGCTGTCCACAAACTGATCAATTAGAACCGATTTGATCTGGCGTCCGTAATTGTCGCTTGATCGTGACGAAACTCCACACATCCGTCCTTGCACACATGCCGCTGCGCTGGTATAAGTTTCACATGAATCTGACCGTTGGAAACCGAGATATTTAAATGTTTGTCATTACGGTCGAATTTCCTAAGCTTTAGACGCATAGCGTGACCCTTCAGGTGCTCACCCTTAACACAAGCGAATGTCTCGTTCCTCCCGTCGGCTTGGCAAAGATCAAATATGTAATCTTACAAATTAAAACACTTAACACTTTGAATCAACACGTCTTTTTACCGCTACATACATGAATAATAATGATAATAATAATGACGGTAAATCTGACTGTCACAGTTCAATCCAGCCTTGGCTTTGAGGTCTACCTCTAGTTGCTTCACAGAAATTGTATTCCTATTTTAGAATGGATTTAGCTCTTTTCTGCCAATCCGATGTGACAACACTAGCTGCCCCGGTAGGTCTGACCGGCAACAGGGCCCCTTAACAGGCATATGAATAACCCCATAAAGTCCTTCCCCGCTCTTTCCTTGCATTGGCGCCCTCTTCTCCCTTGTTGCCTCTTCAGGGTAGCGGAACGGCCTCCCTCTTCGCTTCTGTCGGCTGCAGAAAAAATGTCCTAGGCAATATCTACTCGACGGGAACGGTGTTCATTAACGTATTTAACAATGTTGTCATTTTATTGAAACAACTTTTTAATTCTTTACATTTTGCTGTTACCTGCGGTAACACCGGCTACATACACGCCACGCCTCTGCAGGTGGTTATAATTAAAGTGACGGTGTTCAGAGTGGTACAGCACGGGCTGTAATGAGAGTAGCAGTCTGAAACTTCGTAGATATGCTAATGAAGCAATACGCTCGCGAATTATGCAAAACAAATAGTTCCAATTCTCGCCACCAGGGTAAAAATGGCGCTGTAAGCAGTCAAAACATGGAATTTTCCGTAACTGTGACGTCAAAGTCGGTGACATTGCCTAACCATTGTGTGAGCTCCCTGGTTGTTGCTGGTGACGCATGTTGCTGTTTTTCCTTTAGTGATGTGAATATTCGCCGAACATTAAAAGTTTGAATTTTTCCGTGTAAAAAGCAATGGCTATTGCGTAGAAAGACCGTGCACTGCTAGTAAAGTTGTTTTACCAGAATGGGAGCAATAGCAACGCTGCACTGCGGAAATATCGCCAACAGAAAGGGATGAGAAGAGGGCCCATGTCAATTAATGGGCTGAAGATGATGAAGAAAGTCGAGGAAACAGGTGAATTGGGTGTTGCACCAGACAAAAGAAGGCGGCCCATACCCGTGGAAGTTGTGGACGAAGTTGCTGTACCTGTAGCTGACCGTGCAGCACATCCTTCAACTTCTGCAACCAGTGCTAGAGCTGTGGCACGTGAATTGTCACTCCCCTGGTCAACAGTTCGCAAGGTTTTGCGGTGCATTTTACACTGGTATCCCTACAAGATTCAAACTGTGCACCAATTGAAACCCCAAGATGTTCCACAACGCCGTGAGTTTGCCCATCGGTTTTTGGCACGCATGGAAGTGGATGACATGTGGCCGGGGAATATTCTGTGGACTGACGAGGCTCATTTTACTCTGGACGGTGCAGTGAATACTCAGAACTGTCGCATATGGGGTTCCACTCGTCCACATGTTGTGCAGGAACAACCATTGCACTCAGTTTACTTGACTGCTTGGTGTGGGTTCACTAGCTCCTTCATTATTGGTCCGTTTTTCTTTAAGAAGATGACACCTCGAGGGCCTGTTAGGTGTACAGTGACATCTGCACGTTATAGGGACCTCCTTGTGCAACACGTGATTCCAGCTTTGCAAGAACGGAACTGTGAACACACCACAATTTTCATACAAGATGGGGCAACACCACATGTCGCTCGCCACGTGAAAGATTTGCTGCGAGAAACCTTCACTAATGACCGCATCATCTCTAGGCAGTTTCCAGATGCATGGCCTTCCAGATCCCCCGACCTTAATCCATGTGACTTCTGGCTGTGTGGATATTTAAAAGATCGTGTCTATCAGGGACATGTCCGGTCTCTGCCTGATCTGAAGGCTAGCATACAACGACATGTCGCTCAGATTTCACCAGACATGCTGCGAGCAACCGTCGACCATGCCGTGTTACGAATGCAGCATGTTGTTGAATTGGGAGGCTATATTGAACAGTTCTTGTAACCATAGTTCCTAATAGCCTAAACATAGTTCCTAATAAACATGCCAGAACCATTGTTCTCATGTGTTTGATCTTTCCTGCCTTTTTCCTGTAACTGTACCACGTTTTGACTGCTTACAGCGCCATTTTTTACCCTGGTGTCGAGAATAATGACGTGGAATTGCAGGCTTGGCTGGACGATTTCTTCGAGTCGAAACCAGGTGATTTCTACCGTCCAGGCGTTGAACAGCTTGTTGAACGTTGGGAAGAAGTTGTAAACAACAACGGAGAATACATTATTGATTGATTTGTTGTTCATTTCTTATTTATTTTTGTGGAAACCTAAACTTACAAAAACAAAAAAACGCCAGAACTTATGGGCCAACCCAATCTAACCACCTGGTAGATGCGGCCATCTTACGCCGACAAACTTAAGCTCCGCCTACTGGCTTCAAAATGAAACAAAGGAGTGATACGAGGCTGCAGGCAACTGTTCTCACTCACAACAATGAACCTTAGTTAGGAAAGATTTTCAAATATGTGCAAAGAAATGTAACACCTAATGCACAGGGGTACTCGTACTTACGTAAGACATTGTCTTAAAAAGCTGACAAGAACATTTCTTCTACATTCAGCTGTTTCTTAAAAATAAATAAACAACGTAGACCGTTGCATTGTTTGAGAACATTGTTGAATAAATGGGAACTTAGTTCTAATCGCACCATCTGCATATAGTGTTGGTTAGGATAATGCGCTTTAAACATTACTTTCACGCCCTTTGATTCCTTCATGACGGAACAAAGAACAGGGAGAAACTTCACAAACGATTTATGAAAGAAACATAGTCGATGTTCGAGAGGCACCAACTTTCAATGGTGTATGGGGGGCACCAACTTTCAACGATGCACGTGGGCACCAACTTTCAACGATGTTCGGGGACACCAACTTCCAATGGTGTATGGGGGGTGGGGGTACCAACTTTCAATGATGCACGTGGGCACCAACTTCAAATGATGTTCAGCACTCAGCAATTTTTAACGATAGACGGGGTGCACCACTTTTCAAAAGTGTACACATAATTAATAAGACATTTTTTATTAATTTTTTTCTGGATCCTCCACTGCGGCTGCCTGTCCCATTTAGCCCCGTTCTTTCTTTGTGCACTCGATATCGAGATAGGGAACGCCGTCAATCTTATCTGTGCATGTGCAATCGCTTACTCCGGCGAAGGTTTGAGCACTTTGGTCAAGATTATCTCGAGAACCAGTCCACAGAAAATTTTCAAATTTTAATTGAACACTGAGAAAGGATGTTTCTAGACAACCACTGATTGATATTTTCATTTTCTGCATCAACGTCCCGAAAATTAATTAATTCATTTTGCTCTTGAAGTATTGTAATTTCTTTTTCTCATTTTTCTTGACCTGGCAATCCTGCAGAGAGCCCTGTCGACTCCGCATGGAGGAGAGGGGAGACGGAGGAGACCCAAGGAGAACGCACCAGAAGCTTTCGCAAGCACTTGGAAAGACGTTCATTCGCTCGGCTTTCGACTGCAATAAAAAAATTATTTGCCGGCAGTGGCGGTGATGAATCAGTAAAAGCTGAAGTACAGGACGTTTCACAGGATCTAGCCAAGTTCATTTCAAAGGTCTAGGTCTTATCATATCTGGTTTTGTCTATTAATGAGTGTCAGTCCCTTTTTTGGAATCTGACTCAGAATTGTCAATTGTTTTTGAATGACATATTGGGTTAGATCTCAATCATCTCTAGACAGTGGAACTTGCCGCCTCCCGCCAACTTTTCGCCACTTTTGCCCCCGCACTATGCTAAATCTTATCTACAAAGGGAAATATGCTGTTTTCGCACCTTGTCCCACCGGTTTTGGAACCCAATCGCCGCCACTGTCTCTAGATGAACTTCGAGAGCCATAACGATATATGTGTGTGTATTGGGGGAGAGTAATAATCAAACAAACTGCGCATTAGAGAAATGAAATTTAAAAATGACGCAGTAGAAAAATAAACCTTTCCTGTAATTTGCTATACTATATCACACAATGTAGTACAAAACACATTTCCGTTCTCAAAATTTCTTGGTATGTTTTATTTTCCTTCCGTTGTCTCTCCTAATAGTGATTATGAAAGCATTTGTGCATCTGGTCAATGTTTCCAAGCTTTTCTTTTGTCGCCATTTTCATCTTCCAAGATGGTGGACTTTACCGAAAGAGATGGGTAGCGGATTTTTTCAATAGAGAAAATTATATATTTTGGCACATTCTGAAACAAAATTTATTTGTGTTGCCATTATTTCCATGTGAAATGGTTTATTTTCTCTACTGTTAGACCAAATGCCATGTTAAATCCATAAATAATTTATAACTTCTGTTTTTTTCGTTTCAGGTCTTGAAGTTCTGCGCTTAGGGCAGTGTCTGGAAGAAAGCGCATAGATACCTATGTAACAAACATCTGTTTCGTTTATCTTGGATAAATAACATAATCATGCAAAATATTTTCCTTCAAAATTTTCCTTTTCGGAATACGTAGTGTTTAAAATGTAAACTGTGTTGCTTCGAGTCTTGCTTTTTTATGTTGAAGCAATGTTAGTTCATCTTAGTATCACATTATTTGTGAGGTACGTTTTTGTAATCACGATCTCACATCAATTCAAAGTCCAAAAATACCATCGAGAAAGTATCCCCCTGCATATTTTTTGTCTATTCGAATACTACAATATGGTGTAGCCAGGCACGTATCTAGAAATAGATTTCGGAGGGGGGAGGTCCGACCAAGTCTCTCAATAATAATAATAATAATAATTATTATTATTATTAAATCGTTCAATACATACTTCTGTACGCTGTCGTACGCAGAGAGGTCCTGATGAGGCTGCAGCCTCCTCCGAAATTTGGAGAAAGTGAACATTTTCAAACTAAAACTCAGGAAAAACCAGAGTGGTAAGTGCAAAACATGTTAAAATGACACCGAATTGCCACTTTTGAGAGTGGAAGGTTCGAAATATGTATATGGCGCCCCCTAGAAACTTTTATAAAGGACCTGGTCCTTACAAGTTCAAAAAAAATAATTCACCTATCATCCCTTCCATGTAATTATCATGACATTTATTAGAGCACAGAAAATGCATCCTTACTAAGTTATTTATTTACTTTACCTACACGTACTGTGTTAGTTATTTACGGATTCTAATAAGCAGGGTTGGCAAAATTTGTGTTTTTTTTAAAAGAACAAAACAAACTGTTTTTTTGTTTAAAACATGTTTTTTTTTGTTTTAAACATAGTTTTAAACATGAGTTAAAAAAACATGTTTTAAACAAAAGAAAGTCAACCTTTTCCCAGTAAATTGTAGTTAATCGTTAAAGAAAAAAATACTCATTGTTATGAGTACAGTGGCGGCAAGGACAGTTTATTGCCCTTTGGAGATAAGGTTTACCATACTGCAGGGTAGGGGTGTGCGGGACAGAATTTTTTGGGTAGGGAAGGCAAATTCTTCAAATCCCGACATTCGGGACGGGATATTTTCGAAATTTCCCAAAGCTCTTGAAATCTCGAATTCTACACGTAATTTCCATGTTAAGTGCTTGTTTTTGCACTTCTGGTACAAAAACTAACAATTTCCGGTAAGTTCCAGACCTTTACAATGCAGAAAACGTCCAGAATTGACGACTTTCAAAATGAACATTCGGTATTTCCCGACTGCTTGGGATCCCGAAAAGTCGGGAAGTCATTTTCCGAAGTCGCGATCGGGACGGGAATATTTTTTCCCGATCCCGGTTCCGACTTTTGGGGATCCTGCACACCTCTACTGCAGGGACAAAAGTTGGAGTAATAGCCCCCTTTTTCCGCCTATGCTGAAGTAGGTTAGGATTCATATTCATCTAAATTTCAAGAAACTAAATATTATAGAATTACTATCCTCGTCCTGGAGAAATCAGGGTGAGATATTTCCTGCTGCCTGAACAGTTCATATAGCAGAAAATAACCTTCAGTGTCATAATAGATTCTCCAGATCAATTTATCTTTCCAAGTACAAAATTATGTTACCAAAAGTAACCATCTGCGCTTCATTCAGTCATACAAACCAATGAATCGTATCGCAAGAGAAAAAAAAATTCACGGCATGATCAAAATCACGCATTGTGTATTCAGATATTAGTTTCCAGCTCCCACCAGTCCCAAACTTACAGGACGGTACGAAACAAAGAACTGAGAAGTTTTGTTTTCTACAGTAAAGCACCCGTCTCTTTTGTCGCACAACAGTTTTGCTACCTTCTGCATACATAGCTAGCCTGCCTAATATAACAACGTAGCTTTCTCCCGTGACGTCAGTAGGCTACATAAGGTTGCTCAAGTGTTGTGCGATAAGTGACACCCGTAAAGCACGGAATAATTGACACAGATTCAATGAAAAGACAGGGTTGCCAAACAAAAACAATCATCACAGGCTATAAAATATCAAGTACCAAAATGTGTTTTAAACACTTCTAAAAAAACATGTTTAAAACACATTGTTTTAAACGTTTAAAACATTTGTAAAAAAAACAAAGCCGTGTGTTTTAAACGTTTAAAACAAAGTGTTTTAAGCATGCCAACCCTGCTAATCAGCAAACATACATACATGTAGGCTATATATATGCTCATATTTGCTGTCCTTGCTTCATTATTCCTTTTCTCTTTCACTATTTCGAGTATCTGTTTCTTTTCTCTCTTCTCTCTGTCTTTCTGATTATTGCTTCTTTGTCTCTCTTGCTCCACTATTTTCTTCTTTCCTCTTCTCTCCCTCTCTCTGTTTCTAATTTCTCTACTCCTCTTCTTTTTGCTTTCTCGTCATCTTCCTTGCTTCTTTATATTTATTTAATCATTTAAAGACATGGCGCTGCAGGCAAATGCCCATTTATAGCGTCTTGTATCTCGGTTCTCTTCTAATTTCTCTCTCTGGGCCTCCCGATGGCGCAGTGGTAGCGTCGTCGCCTCGTAATCAAGGTGTCCCGGTTTCGATACCCGGTGGAGACACATAGTGGTTCGGATCCCACTTTAAACTGTAGGTCCAGCCCCGATTAGCCTTACTGTGCATAAAGTGGACTAAAAACACCAAATCAATCAATCTATCTATTCTCTCAGTGTACCTCGCTTCTATTATTCTTCTCTCGCTTCTCTTGCTACCTATCGTACCTTTCATATCTTCTTTTCGTTCTCTGCTTAAAACATTTAATTTCATCTAATGGCAACGTTAACGTGAGAACAATGTATACAACATTTTCCCTTTATTTCAGGTCTGGGATTTCTACAAGCCGGAGAGTGTCTTGAAGAAAGTGCATCATACATCTTTACACTAATAAAAAAAATGTATATTTTACTAAACCTGAATAAATGTCGTAATCATGCAAAATAAACAGGTGTTTCCTGGTATTATACAGAATACAGCGTTATTCAAAAAGAATGGCACAAAAGTAAGGTTAATTTATTTTTAAGTGGAAAGAGATATAAAAGCAATTCTGTTGGTAAAGAAGAAAGGAAGGTTGGAAATGTATAGCCTGTGGTTGTAGTTGACGTAAAATCCGCTAGAGGCGCTACTTCTTGTTGATAGCTACAACGAAGGTAGAGCAAGCATATTGCGCAGTAGTATGTCTATGATATTGCGTAATGAAATTTGCACGAACAGGGTCAGTTGTTACAGTTCAAAGACACATTTTTTGTGAAAGACACTGTGTACGTTCCTCCATTACCACAGGACCTGGATAATTTAAAGCAGCGCATCTCTCATGCAGTGGAGCTGATAACAGCGGATATGTTGAAACGCGTCTGGCAAGAAATTGATTATCGTTTTGACATCTGCCGTGTTACCCAGGGTGCTCATATCCAACATTTGTAATTACCCAAGTAAATTTACAACCTTCCTTTCTTTTTTCCCACCAGAATTGCTTTTGTATCTCTTTTCACTTAAAAATAAATTAACTTTACTTTTGTACCATTCTTTTTTAATAACCCTGTATTAATACTAATCCCAGTTATACGATACACCACCTAAACCCTTCATTCATACCATATATGAGCAGCATTTCACAATTTGCAAACCTCACCTGTACTGGATACCAGAACAGATCTGATCACAAAATAACTTGCTACATGTGTACTATATTATTATCCCACACTGTATCATAAATAAATAAATAAAGTTAATATAAAACGGGGGAACAGATACATTCATACAACTGACGCTTTTATAATAATATTTATATTTAAAAGCAGCAGAGCATAAGTACATACCCCTCAAAGTATGCGGGTGAAGGCGAGCTTTTTCTTTTCAGGGGTTTCCCTATTCTTCTCTACAAAGTGGGGGCCACTGGTCAATTGTTGAAGTTTTGTGTGGTGCACATCTTCAAATGAAATGTATTTTGATACTCATATCATTATTACGTGTCCTAATCAAGAGAAGATATCATTATTTTTATCACGAAATTGGCTCATTCCATTGTAGCTGACCAGGTCATCATGACGGGCAGCCTTACTTTAGACATGGCCCACGCTGCCGCCCTCTTGGATACGCCACTGACTACTGAAGGATCTTTTCCGGCAAGTCGGACCCCGTGGCGGAGTGGTTAGTACATCGCGCTACAACGCCAGGGGTCCCGGCTTCGAATCCTGGCTTGGGCATGGATGTTTTTGAGTGTCCATTCATCAATTTCATCATATCATCACTCATCTCTATCTTCGCAAATTAGCCAAAAGATGCACAAGAAGCAAAGTAAAATAAAATCAATCAATCAATCGATCAATCCGGCAAGGAAAAAGTATAGAACAGTCTCGTTGACCTTGTGTTGGCTGCGACATTGGTAAAATAGCCCAATTGCACAATATTTCAACCACACATAAGTATTTTACATGTAACGCAATATTTTTGTAAGCAATTCTGTCACAAAAACTTCATTCTCGAGCTATTAATGTCGGATCTTGTCCATCTGGTGATTTGTCATCTATTCTCCTTATACAAAGTAAGATTAGATAAATAGCAAGCTAGTTTGCAACACGTGCTGACAAATGGACCATCGAGTGAATGCAGCCGCTACTGTGATTGGTGGAAATGTTACCTCAGCCAGGAAGCTGCACAGTGTTGCGTATAAGCCATTAGCACATAAAAAAGTATTTTAGTCATGTATTATAAAATCACATACTAGCAATGTTTGGTTTAGACCTGGGTGTGTGAGCCAGCAGCAAACATGAGGACTTTTGTACTTGTTCTGATCGCTGGTAAGATAATACTGTCAAGTTTTGTACTTTCATTCCCACGTACCTGCACCGATTCTTGGAAAATATGTATCACCAATGAGCTACGCAACGCACCTAGAACGGACGGACTCGAGTCCTGGTCGATAATGCATTTATCACTACAGGTGTCTGCGTAGCCATGTAAAATTTCCATTCCGGCTATATGTTCAATGGGTTTGGAAGTATATAGCGTCCATACAGTTACAGTTCATAATCGCGCCGATGAGGGTGAATGATGATGTGGTGAAGTAGATGATGGGAAAAGCATGCCTTACCAAGTGTTCAAACCAGTTGTTATGCACATTAAACTGGTTTCATTAATGCATACGAACCTTGAAGTGTGAGTGAAGATTCACGTTAAAAGTCTTCTTATTTTCTATGAGGCAGCTATGCTATACGAATGTACAGATATAACACTGTTCCAGTTGATGGGAGTTTATTTACATAATGTGCAAGCACCATAAGACTACATAAACATAGTTTGTTAGATAAACTCGCTGAAAGAAAATGTTGTCTCTTATCACTTTCGTCAGTTTGATGGATATTCATTCAACCGAACTAATAATGACCTAATTGGTCTCTTAGCTTTTTCTTTTGTAATTCGACCAAAAACAATGATTCGCTGTTAAATCACTTCTCCACGTAGTATGGAAGAGCAAGTTTATGAAATAAATTTAATTATGTGAGTGGGTGCAAGTTCGGAACTTAAGAACGGTATGGAATGTACTTGGCCTTCTCCTCCAGATCGTGGTTGCTCGAATATTTTAACAACGTGTCTACCTGGAAATACCACTTCCTCTTCCTGGATCAGAATCCAAAATGCGCTGCCTGAAGGGCTGTGAGGTCGCACCGAGGCTTCGATCTTACGTCATTGCGTAACCGATTTTGTTGACCTCTGGAGGCAATAATAAACACGATTTCATCCATCTGGCACAAGTGAAAGTGAGATATAACAAAATGACGGGTCCGCTAACACTACGGTCCACGTTACCAGGTTTACCACAGGTAAACCAACGTTTCTCATAGGTATATATTTTTTATAAATTTAGCTTCATGCGAGGGTCATCCAGAAAAAAACGAACGTTTTAGTGTAACGACAAATGATAGTAGTGTAATTGGTGATACAACCAGTGCCGGAAATGATGAGCCCCCCTCAAGCAGATTTGGCTACACTTAAAACTAGCTCAACATGCCCATATGAACTTTTTGCTCAAGTGTGGAACCCCGTCTAATCCAAGATTTTTGTAAAAATGCCCTCGGGAAGTTCCTGTGAAATGATGAGCCCCCTCAGATTGATTTGTCCACACTTACAAAAGGTACTTCTGTCAGATTGTTGTCCACAATCCTGTCAAAAATATGCCCCTCTTGATATTTCTTTTGCCCACACCTAAAAGTAGGCCACACACACACACACACACCCACACCCACACACACACACACACACCCACACACACACACACACACACACACACACACATATTTACTCCCGGTTTAAGTTCAATTGGGCACCAGGCTCAATTTGTATATCTAGTATTAATATAATGTAATTCTTCTAGAATTGCTCTGTGACTCTCTCATTTCTTACATCATAAACATATGATTTTTCACCTATAAGAATAACACTACATATGGTGTCATCAGGGAGTGTATCGTGGAATTCACAGATAATTTTAATGTTTGTCCTGTCATTAACCACAACTTGTTTTCTTTTTGAAGTGTTGATGACAAACATGGGTCTCTGTGCTTTGAATTCATCTGGTGTGTAATACATGTCAGTATTGCCAGTAGTGACCCTTTTGTATGCTGTAAATGCTTCATATAATTTAAGAAAATCATCCTTGGAAATGTCTAAATTATAATTTTCTCTAGGAAATACCTCATTTCTGACATTTTTAAGATATATGTTCTTGATGTTGCAGTTATCAAATCTACTTGAATTTTTTCCTGATTATTGTGTCTTCCAGTCTGAAACAGTACCACCACAAAATCCGGCATGTCATATTGTATACTGGAGAATGAATTTGTAGCATCAAACTCATAATAAGTACCAGATGCGGGCTTCTGTACACATTGATATGTATAAAATTGTAGAGGAATCTGTGGATTTTTTATTATATCTGCTTTGTATTTAAGAGCATAACTGGCCTCATATTCAACAACTGGGATTCTTAGCTCCATAGTCTGAATAATGCACTTGCCCTCATCAGGTAAGGTATTGGGCAGAGCTTCCCCTGTAGAGTTTAATGTGCTGTACCTCATCAAAGCATTATTATCATTGGCAGCTCTTCTAAATGTGATTCTTAAACCACCCTTCCACATAATATCTTTGTAATCTGAAAAGAATCCTGGCAACAGGCGCATAGGGAACAGCACAGTGTGGCTCTTGGATATAATTTTATCACCAGCCTCAAATCTACCTATTTTGTAGTAAGAAGCCTCGGTTTTGGATAATTTTAATGTGGCCAAAGCTGTGGAGGTAATGCCGGGATAATCTATTCTGTTTATAACAACACCATGCTTTCTGATCTCAATTTCAGAGAACAGATGCGGCACAAAATTGTCCACCAATCTTATATTTGAATTTGCCGGATAATCTGTTCCATCGAGCTTTACAACATCAAATTTGATGTATAGATCTGCTCTGTGGGGGTGTATAAAGCCATCCCCTACATCAAGATCAACCTCAATTTCTGTGTTGGGTTGATTTAAATTTGCAAATGTCCTCCTGTTTGGGGGGAATGATTGTAGCTCATAACTCTCAATATTTTCCATTTTTTTTTTTTGTATTTTTATTTAAATATTAATCTCTATGATTGCAGTTGTTGTGGCTCCAGCAAAATCAACTAATTCTTCTTTTTCATTAGTGACCATCAATTCAATATAATCTATTCTATTATGGCACACAGGAAAATATAATGTTGGGGATGGAGTGTAGATGATTGGCTCCATAAATTCAGAATTAGGTTTGAATGTTGCAATGATGCCAGTTTGTTTGTGAGTGCCTATGCCATTTGATTTGGTGATCATACCCTCAGCCACATTACAGTGAATATTCAGAGTCTCTATGGCTAAGAATTTGGGTATATGAATAGCAGTGTGTTTGATGGCCGCTTCAAGTTTTGTGTTGTTCTCAAAGCCTAACAGCTCTCCTATAGTACCCAGATCCACTGTTTCTGTAGCAGATACAATCTCTACTCTGTGAGTGATAGAATTTTGAGTTAATACTATACCTCTGGGTAATTGAGCATTTAGAGTGGACAGATTATACTGCCCTGGAGTGATGACAATTTTTTGATCCCCTACTGCAATTGTGTTGTTGTGGTGTGTAATATTAGGGATCAAGTACATGCCATAAAATGCTCTGAGAGCTATTGTTTTGGGATACACTATGTCATCATGTAATTTGAGTTTCAATATTGAATTTTGGCTGGTGAGATGGAATACCCCCATGATGTTTCAGATACCACAAGGCTTTTTGAAAATTTTCAATTGATGGTTTATTTATTTGAGACATATATCTAAGAACAGATAAACACAAATGTCCACAATTAACATCTTTGAAATTTTTAACACGGGCATTATTGTAATAAAGATTAGGTGATTTTAAATATTTTATTAAATTTTCAGGTGGAACACCTCCAAATGAATCAAACACAAATGCCTCATCTTTTAAATATTTAAGATAACAGATCCAGTGAGTGCCCTGATTTTTGTACTTATCCAAATTAACAATGCCACACTCTTTGTTGAGTGGTTGTTCTGGTAAAGAATCAGACATGTACACACCTCTAAAATGTTTGATGCCCAGTGGTGTGACGGTGCTGTGAATCCGCACAATATAATTATATGTTTATTGAAATTATTAATTTCATATTATACAAATCACTTTATATTAACGTTTAAAAATATGTATAATTATTACTTTGTACAACGTTAATTATGTTTTATGTTATTCATTGCACTCTACGCTGTATAAACGAGATATTTATAATTCTAACGTTGCTATAGCAACGAGAATCAATAGTCAGTATGTAGTAGTGTGTCTGACAAAAATGGAAATATAGGTAATAGTGAACTGCATATTGCTTAGTTATTTCACTAATATATAGACCTATAGAAGTTGTATCTTCACCTTCGCGTTTTATTTCAAATATTTAGGAACTAAATGTGATCGTGCAAATGATTGAATTGTGAACGTCACAGTATAATTGGTGGTCCAGTATTGTGGAACGTTATCAGCACGATCTTGAGTGATGTGTTTTGCGTAAGTGTTAACTTACACCATTGTTCTCGTGAATCTAGTTTGTACATAAATTTATATTATGTACGCATCAAGTAATCCTTATAATCTGAGATCCAAAACAAGTCTTACAGCTAGATCTATCAATTGTGGTGATGAACCTGATGAATCACAAAATAAGAATGGTGCCATGAATATGGTGAAGTGCTGCAAAGACCCCGATAAGGAAAGGTTGGTAGCTTGTGAAAATTGTGGCCATTGGTATCATTTACAATGTTTGGGTTTGTCCGATAAGCATTGGGAGTTATACCAGTTAAATGAAAATTATTTCTGTACAGATTGTGATCCATCTTATGATCCGTTCAGTATTGAAGCTTTTGTACAATGGAAAAGAAGTAAAGAAAATGTTCAAGAAATTGACATTCGTCCTTCTGTGTCGGCAGAGACGTCAACGGGGCAAAGTAATGTTCCTTTTCAAATGTTTGATCTGATGGCAGAGTTAAGAAAAATGAGCGAGTCACAACAGATGGAATTTACAAAAATTAGGGAAACTCAAGATTCTATGAGGCAAACTCAAGATTCTATGAGGCAAACTCAAGAGTCTCAACAGCTTGAGTTTACAAAAATGAGGCAAACTCAAGATTCTATGAGGCAAACTCAAGAGTCTCAACAGCTTGAGTTTACAAAAATGAGGCAAACTCAAGAGTCTCAACAGCTTGAGTTTACAAAAATGAGGCAAACTCAAGAATCTCAACAGCTTGAGTTTACAAAAATGAGGCAAACTCAAGAGTCTCATCAGCTTGAGTTTACAAAAATCAGGGAATCTCAACAGGAAATTCAAAATTCACAGCAACTACTCAAGCTTGACTTCCACGAATTGAGTACATCGTTACGAAAGGAATTAGCTGAAGTTGCCGAGTCCTGCAAATTAGCAACACGTTCATTACATCAGGAAATGGAAAGAGAAGTGCAAGGACTAACAGAGAAAATCGAGGAAGTCAACACTACTTGTTCAAAGAATTCTGATAAACTTGCTGGATTGAATGATCAGATTACAGAATGTCAGAACAATGTTTCAGGGTTGTCTCGGCAAGTTCAAAGACTTGAAGTCGTTGTGAGCAAGGACGAAATAACTAAGCGCGTGGAAGCATGTGAGGAAAATATTACTAAGTTAACATCTAATATTTCGACTAATGTTGAATCAAGTAATCCTGTACAAGTTTACAGTTCTCATGTGAATAGTAACTGTCAACCTGGTATTCCTGCACGGAACCTAACCTCTCCTAAATCATCTGATTCTTCAGCGTGTGATGTTTCTGATGATGAACACAATCGCATTGCTTCACAAAGACACAAATGTTCTAGAAATAATCGAGTGAGAACTAGTAATACTAACAAGTTATGTCAATCAACCCGTTCTTTATATTCTGATGGTTCTGGTCAGGAAAGAAAGAGGCAAGTAAACCAAAAGTCAGCAAATCCGCAGAATCATCGATGTGATTATCCTGACAATTGTATGCGTTCGCTTACTCAAGAACCTCGACGGTTGGTAAGATTGAATGAACTTACTGTTCTTCCTAAATATTCTGGAGATCCTGAAAAATCAAGTCCACGTAAGTTTATTAAAACTTTAACGTCCTACTTAGACTTACTGCAAGTTCCTGACATGCAAAGGCTTGAATGTATTACTAATTGTTTTCAAGGACCTGCAGAAGGTTGGTATAATACTCATGTCGATTCGTTTACATCGTACAAACAGTTTGTTGACGAATTTCTGAATCACTACACGTCTTATTCGTTAACTCAGGCTCAATTATCTGAACTTAGAAGTCGTAAATATGATCCTAAATCGACGAGTAGTATGGAAGTTTTTGCTATTCGTACGCATTCAGCATATTATAATTTAGTTGATCGTCCGAATGATGCAGAAGTTATTGATATTTTAATCAATCAGTTGCCCACATCTATTGCACAAACAATATTAGCTGCTAGATTAGTTAAAATGGATGATGTAATTGCGTTACTAAAGAGGTTGGATTTAGTGAATTCAAGATCAAACAAGAGTTTTAATGTTCATGATAATGTACGTGAAAAAAATTTCCGACATGATGGGAATAATTCTAAAAGTTTTACTGACAATAATAGTGCAAGGGCAAAACTGAGAGTTCAGAGTGTTGCTAAAGGTTCATCGTTGGTGAACGATGATGAACCTAATGGAAATCAAGGTTCAAGACGTAACGTAAGACTTAATGATACTGTTCATTTTGTTTCTTCTAGCGATGAAAATAAACGAAATAAGATTCCACGTACAGATGTTCCGTTTGTTGCTGAAAACCAACAATCAAACTCTAGCCAGAAGACGATGATATTTAATAGAAATAATAATTTTGGGAAACCTAACCTAACTAACAGACCATATAATCGTTACAGACGTAATGGTGCAGGAACTCAAAATTTCCGGCAAAATAGAAGTCCACAAAGCTCACGATACTTCAACAATAATGGTAGATTTATGAGCAACAGTTTCAATGCCAGAAACGAGCAAGAACAACAGCAATTTACACTGCGTCCTAACTCTCAGTTCTCTAATAATTTCCACTCATTCCAACCATGCAGTGTATGTGCCAATTGCGGATATTCGTCTTCTCAGTTGTCAACGGGAAACAGTTGCAATGCAACTGCAGTGGCGAATGCTCCATTAAATGAAAATGCTCCATCTTTCGATCCAAGAGAAACTTCTTGTAAACAGTTCATTTCTTCTGTCCCTGAAGCAACATTAAACGAACGTCGCGGGTGAACGTGGACCAGTTTGCTCGCACTAACATAATGGAGGGTCCGTCTAAATCATATCGTAGTGATAATATAGGCACAACTTGTCAGTATGCTGTATTAAGTAATTCCGTTTTACCTGAAGTTGATCATTGTTATCCACTTTCAATATTTTTTCAATTAGATTGGTACGAAGATGAACCTACTTGGATTTTAAATGATACTGGTATACCTACTCCTATTACTGATCAACCTTTGATCACAGGAACAGTTTGCGGTATTACGATACAGTGTGTCATCGACAGTGGAAGCCAGTGTAATTTAGTCAGTTATGAATTATGGTGCAGTATAAAATCAATTATTCCGAGTGCCAAACTGGATACAGTGGATCAACTTAAGTTATTGCCGTTTGCAGGACATCAGAAGTTTCGTGTTGCTGGTCGGAAGATTATAAGTATTTCAATTAACTCGGAAGTTTTTACTTTGGAGATGTTCGTATTGAAGCAACTGCATGCTGAATTAATTCTCGGAATACCATTTTTAAGGCAATACAAAGCTGTACTCGATTTTAGAAGAAACGAAATAAGTTTGATGGCGTCTACTGGTTCCGAATTAGTTCAGCCATTTAACTCTAGCAAAATCACAACTGATAGGGATCGCTGCCAGATGCAGGAAGTTACTATAGTCAAAGAAGCAGAAAATTTACTTGTCGTTTCTCTAGATCAGATCACAACGAAGGTGCGGTCGTGTGAATCACTCAACACGGAGCAGCAGTCTCAGCTTGAGAATCTAATAATAGAATATCATAGTTTGTTTTCTGATCAACCCCGATCTGCATTCGTAGAACCTTATCAAATTGAACTAGACACAAAGGAACCAATCAAGGCACCTATATATCCGGTACCGTTCGCCAAAAGAGCAGCGTTAGAAAGGGAACTAGAGAAATGGAAGGCCTGGGGAATAATTAAAGAGATGTCTTCGCCTTATTTGAACCCAGTACATATCGTCCCAAAATCTAATGGTGAGTGGCGTCCAGTGGTGGATTTTCGTCGCCTAAACCAACATGTAATTTCACCACTTACCCATGTTGAACCGATAAACGAGCTACTTCAACATTTTAAGGGTGCAAGATATTTTTCTTCAATTGATCTCTCCTGTGGATATTTTCAAATACCACTTACGCCCGACTCATATAAGTACACAGCTTTTTCGTATCGAGGACGACAGCACGTGTTTTGTTACTTGCCATTTGGTATAAAATCAGCTGTTTCTGTTTTTGTTGAGAGAATGAATAAGGTGTTTGGACCAGGGACTTATTCATTTCTGATGATATATGTGGATGACATTTTAATATTTAGCCCAACAATAGAGAAACATTTTGAACATCTTGATTATGTTCTACAGACATTGCAGATGACGAACATGTCCATAAAATTTGCCAAATGCAAATTTTTCCAAACGGAAATTAAGTTTTTGGGTCATGTGGTGTCTGGTTCTGAGATTAAGGTCGATCATGATAAAGACTCAGCTATTCTACAGTTTCCTGTTCCTCAAAACAAAAAGTCACTTCGCAAATTTTTAGGACTGGCAAATTGGAGGAATCGTTTTATACAGGGATTTTCAGATATCGCTAGTCCATTATATCAAATTTTACGCAAGAATGTGCAATTTTATTGGACACCTCAGTGTCAAGAAGCTTTCTTGTTATTAAAGAATGCTCTAATTTCAGCACCAGCATTGAGTCAACCCGACTTTGAGTTGAGGTTTTGTGTTTCTGTTGATGCAAGCCAGAAAGGATTAGGTTGTGTACTTTGGCAAGTTGATAATGATGAAATTCGTGTCATACAATACGGCAGTCGTTCTCTTAGAGGAGCAGAGATTACATATAGTACACACGAATTGGAATGTTTAGCTATATTATTTGCTCTGGAGAAATTTGCTATATATCTTAAAGGAACTGATTTCAACTTATATTCAGATCATAAGTCGTTGTCTTGGCTTAAAACTGCACAATCACTTAATTCTCGTCTTACGAGATGGGCTCTCAAACTGCAGTGTTTTGATTTCACGTTATATCATGTCCCAGGAGTTTCGAATAATATTGCTGATACGTTGAGCAGATTTCCGCCTTGTACTACTTATTCTGCACTTGATGATAAATTATATATCAATCAAGTAATTATGGAAGATTCACAAGATGATACTTCTTCTATTTGGTTAAAAGCTCAACGAGCAGATGAAAAATGAAATAATATAATTTCTCACCTGGAAGATAGTACAACGGATAAAGACTTTACAAAGTATCTTCTTCACAGCAAAGTTCTTTTTTATAAACCCAATTCCGATGAAATTTGTAAACTTGTAGTGCCACGTGAGCTTATACCTTTGGTATTGCACAAAATGCATGATTTAAATGGACATTTTGGTTATCAGAAGGTTTTAACAGCTTGTAGAAGAGCATATTTTTGGCCGTACATGAGAAAATCAATTAGAAATTACCTGAAAGATTGCTTAGAATGTGCACGAACAAAGATTGTAGGTCGGCCGTTGCGGAGAGATGAATATCACGTCGTTTCTCACAAACCACACGATTTCCTCTCTATTGATTTAATCGGAAAATTACCAAGATCACGTACATATGAATATCTCCTCACAATTGTAGACGTTATGTCAAAGTTTGTTATGATTTATCCGTTAAGAAAAGCGACTGCCAGGGAAATTATCAATCGTTTTGAAGAACAATATTTTAAACATTACCCTGTATGCAATGTATTATTATCAGATTGTGGAAGCCAATTTACATCAAATGAGTGGAAAACCTACATGGATTCAAGGAAAATTAAGCATATTACTACCACTACATACAATCCAAAATCTAATCCTATTGAGAGGTACAATAAGGAGATTGTTAGGTTACTGCGATTATTCTGCAATGATAATCACACCAGTTGGTATCCAAAAATAAATTCTATTATTCAGTTATTAAATCATTCATGCTCTTCAGTTACCGGATTATCTCCTAGTGAACTTTTCTTACATGAAGATATGAAGGACTCAATATTTGAAGAAATCGGCTGGCCAGAACAAATTAAATCTTTGCCATGGAAACGCAAATTGTTTTTAGCAGAAATCAAGACTAGACAATCTAGAAGAAGTAGGAAGATTAAGAATGCATTGAACTCGATCAAACTTCAAACAGGAGATTTGGTTATGATAAAAAATAGGCAAGTTAGTTCCAAAATTAACAGCCAGATTCATAAATTGTTCAACTTGTATATTGGGCCATTCCTTGTCAAGGAAATTAAGAACAATAATGCAATTCTTTACACAATGAACCAGCAATATTATGACAAGGTGAACTTTTCAAATCTTCGAGTGTTTAACTGTTCGGAAGAAAAGAGGAATCAACTTTTGTCTGAGAATTAAATTTATGAGAGTAGATACTTGAAAAAAATGAAACCATTCTGTTTATTATTTTGTACAATTGAATGTTGTATTATGTTCTGATTTGTTATTACCTGTTAGGCACAAATCTGTTTATGTGCACGTTGTTGTCGAATGTCAGATAATATTGTCCATTTGTAACTTTGTTGTAGTTATGTTGATACACATCTGACTGATTTATAAATGAAAACTCCTCCTCGTTGTTTCGTAGTTTTCATTTTCCCGGAGGAGGGGAATGTTGTGACGGTGCTGTGAATCCGCACAATATAATTATATGTTTATTGAAATTATTAATTTCATATTATACAAATCACTTTATATTAACGTTTAAAAATATGTATAATTATTACTTTGTACAACGTTAATTATGTTTTATGTTATTCATTGCACTCTACGCTGTATAAACGAGATATTTATAATTCTAACGTTGCTATAGCAACGAGAATCAATAGTCAGTATGTAGTAGTGTGTCTGACAAAAATGGAAATATAGGTAATAGTGAACTGCATATTGCTTAGTTATTTCACTAATATATAGACCTATAGAAGGTGTATCTTCACCTTCGCGTTTTATTTCAAATATTTAGGAACTAAATGTGATCGTGCAAATGATTGAATTGTGAACGTCACAGTGGCTTGATTAAAGCTTCAATATCTTGGTTTGTAAGCGGCTCTTGTTTTTTTTAAACTTATTCATGGCTCTCTTAACACCTTTGCCTTGTTTCTCCATGGCCAGGTTATGGCGCTTCAATTCATCTAATTCTGCCCTACTTTTCTTGGCATCTATTACTGTTTTTGCTATGGCAGCTGATCCCCCAGCCAAGCTCCCAACAGCCCCAAGTGCTGCTAAGATGGCCGGGATAGTAAATATGAAACCCCCCACATGTGATTTTTTCCTGGATTGTTGTAATTTTTTTAATTGGGGGTACTAAGCAACAATTTCATACCATGGCCTTTTGCAAGACAAGAGCTTTTTTCTTGCGCTGCTTTTTGGTTAAAAGACTATCAATAGTTTTAAGAGATTTAAGACCTGCATAAGGTATCTGATACATAACACCCTTGGCCTTCATTCTAGGTTTATTATATACATATTCACAGCCCCCACCCCAGTTTTTGCTTGGTGTTCATAGCTATGGTGGTTCCCAATGCTGCTATTTTTTCACTTAAAGAAGCATGTTTGCTTACAAATCTACCAAATGCAGCCTCTTCTAATTTCTTGTCTGCAACATGTCTCTTGTCAAGATCAGAATGTGTGTTGTATGCTATGTCATGATCTCTGCAAGCAGCATCTAGGGGATTAACACCAGGATCACCTCTGTTTAATCTATGGTCCAATTTTGTACCGGGACCACAATACTGATAGCCTGGAATATGTAGTTCAAATGGCAGCTTGTTTATAATGTCATTAACCAACCCCCGACCCTCAGAAATATTCCAAAATTTAGGTGGTAGAGTATTAATAATTTTTATAAGATATCCAATCCCCTTAGTGTCATTCACTATAAAATTAGACAATTTTGTGCTTATCATGTCCATAATTCCAACCTTTTCATTGTAAAAATTGTGGTTGCCAGCATTTTCCTCCCCAGCTATCACCAATAACCTATCTACAAGTTTCCTGACATCATCAACCCAGACAAATTCTTTAGGCAGGGTATTGTATTGTTTGATTCCACTGCCTGTCTTGATTTGTGACCATATGGGCTTGATTAAATTGTTGTATTTTGCTCCACTGCTAGACTTGACTCTTTTTTGTGTGGGATCATTGTTCTGGTATAGAGCATCTGATTTTATTAATATTTCTTTGTAGTGCTCATAATCTTGATCTGTATAGCTGCCAGGTCTTTTCCTAGTTATTAGTTCCCACAATCCAGGTGTGCCGGGATATTTAACAAAACCACCTCTTTGTCCAAGATGAGATTCTGAATATACAATTATATCATCTCCCATAAATGTTACTCTGAAATTGCCAATTCTATGTATGATGCTACCATCACGCCCTGTGTCAGCATATAAGCCAAAGACCTCATCTTTGTTGTCTTTAGGTGTGCTTAAATTTTTTTGAGCAAGAAGACCCAATTCAATAGGATCCAGAGTAGCTTCAATTCTTCGAGGAGCAATAGGACTAGGTGTATGAATACTGGAAAGTGGGGTGATTGGATAATCTAATATGTTCCTAGCAGCTACAGGTACAAGCTCTGTGATCAAATTTTGATTTTGCTCTGTAACAGTTTTGATATTTTTACCTAATTCACTAATAGCATCAATTATAGGCTGTTCTGTTTGTTTGTGTTGTTCATAAATTCCTCGGTTCTGTGATTTCCATCCCTTAAATCTTTTTACAAGAAAATCTCTTAATTTAAGATCATCAATGATTGGCCTTTTCATGGTTATTTATATATGTTTCAATGTCTAGAAAATTGTTGATTTTATTTCTGTATTTGCCACTATTGGGTTTTCTTGTCATATCAATTGTGACAAACCCATAACTGTCCTGGTTCCAGCACCTACTGCAAAACTTGGAAAAATCATTGTAGCTCAAGTCCCCACCTACATATTCATCATGTATGTGTTTGAGGTTGGTATGATCTTGATGAAACACACATATAAAATTGCTGTTGTCTCGGATCAGCTGCTTCGGTATTTTTGAAAAAGTCTGTGCCAGGTAGAAACAATCAATGTTTTTGTGCCGGCCCTGTGTAAAGAAATTTCTAACCTTGTTTTGATTATCCAGTATAATGTCATCAAACACAACAACAGAATTATCGAGACATTCATGGAGTGGCTTAACATCTGGTTCAAAAGTGGCTATATCCAATCCATCATATAGCTTCATCAGCTGCTGATATTTTAATTGTTCCAAGCTCTTAGAGAAGACATACAAGTGCCTGTTTTTCCAGTCTAACCAGTTGGGTGCCAATAAAAAATTATCAACCATTAGTGTAGTTTTACCACAAGCTGATGGCCCAACAATAAGACACCTAATATTATCAGGCAGCAAGTTGCCATTTCTCTTAATCTGCTGTTCAGGTTCTGGCAGCCTCTTTATAACATCCCAGGTGCTCATATTATTATTTTGTTTGCATCGATCCAGCTGTGTTCTGGGAGTCCTAGCCATTTGACAAATAACTTGTTGCCTTTTCTGCGGATAATTTTTTCTATGAGATATGTGTCAGGCTGTTTAGTTTTGCTGAGCTCTTCTTCATAGAATCGGCCTTTGAGAATTTCTCCTCGGTGGTCTTTTATTATATATGTGTTAAGGGTCCCAGGTTTAACTTGAACCACTGTAAATAATTCAGAGCTCCAGTTTCTTGTAAAGCCTCTTTTGAATAAGTGCTTATATTTGCTGATTCTTACTTGATCACCCAACTTGTATTTGGCCTTTCTTGTTGTTGGCCGATATTTAGGATAATAAACAGTCCTGATCAATTTTTGCTCATCAGATGAAGTTACTTCACAAGGTTTCATGTTGATTGTGGAATGGACCGAGTTGTTATATTTATGTAGAAGTTCTGGAAGAATATTAATCCATTTATAATTACCTTGAAGTGTAAATTGTTTATACATATGATTTTTTAGGGTTCTGTTGAATCTCTCTACAATTGAAGCTTTGAGATCACTGTAACTCGAGTAATGTTGTATTGCCTGGCTTTTAATAAATTGTTGAAACACTGAATTATAAAATTCTTTGCCATTATCTGTTTGCAAATAGCGGGGTGATCTTCCACTCTGATTGATGATTGTCCTGATGGCTTCTGTAACACATTTTCCAGTCTTGGATTTGAGTGGCACAGCCCAGGCAAATTTTGAAAATGTATCTATTACAGTGAGTAGATACTTGTAGCCCATGTTGATTTTGTCTAAGTTTTTCAACTGTCCACTTGACATTTCAATCAAGTCGCTCTGCCATAAATCATCTATGCCTTTTGTAACTACTGGGAGTCTCTTAAAATTATGTCTGGCTTGTCTGTGTAATTCATCAACAATAATTTGTCTAGACATAATATGTAAACAAGAATATTGCAACTATGGGGTGTTCAGCAGCTGATACTACAGGATTTTCTAAATATAATTTGTCCCCTATTTGTATTTTAAATTCCAGAGAGCCATCATCTTCAGCATAGGCTGTTTCTAATGTATTGGGATCTGTAAAATCCTCTAATTCTACACTGGTGATTTTTACTTTGTTGTCAGCATTTGTTATTGATAAGGTGGGGTAGTGATGTGCCTGTGGTTGTAGCCAATATTTGATCTTGATTGGTCTTAATGTGCCCCCAACAAAAAACTGGTAATAAAATTGTGCAGGGGACAGCATATATATTTTGCCACCTGGTGTAAATGGCGAATCATATTCTTTGTTGGGGATGCTGTACAATTCAAGAATTACTGTATGTTTTGGATTCTCAATTATGCCTGTTATTTCTTTTTCTGCTGTAAGCAATCTGCTTGTTACAGATTCAAGATGCTCATTGATGGTCCTAACAACATCATCATGGCCTGGCTTGATTTTTATGTCCACAACAAGTTTCTTGTATTGTTGCACAATTTCTTGTAGCTGGGTGGCAAAAACAGACAGAGCATTTGCTTGATTGGATTCCATGGTCCCTAGCTGTTGCTTGATATTAGCTACAATTTGTTGCAAATTTTCAATAACTGCCAATTTTGAATTTTGAGCAGTAAGATCATGGACCTGTCTTCTGATATCCTCAAACAAGGCATGCAGTTCATTAATATGTTGATTAGTTGGTAGAGTAGCCACTGTCTGAGTAAGTTGTTTGATCTCTGTCTGGATATTCTTGATATCTTCTGATTTCAATATGCGATTCACTGCCCTCTTTATATTTTTAATTTCCTGTGATGTAGGCAGATTTGATACAGTATTTTGCAGAGATTCAAGTGCCAATTTCACATTGTTTAATTCAGAAGCATCAGCCACATTTTGCATAGCATTTTGGAGCAGGGCTATATCTGCCTGAGAGGGTGTTGATTGTTGTAAAATTTCAAGCTTTGTTTGGATATCATCGATCAAGTGATGAAAATGAGATAGTTCAGATTCAGTGTTGAGGTTTTCAAGCTTTGTGATCTGTTCCTGGACACTGACAAGTGTGTCTACAATACCAGGCAGGCGGGATTCTTGTACATTTGTCAAATCACTTTGCACTGCTGCTATTGTACCCTCAAGATGGGTTATGGTACTTTGAATTTTTCCAAAATCTTCATATGTTTCAAGTTGCAGCTTAATGTTGGCAACACTCCGAGTTATTGCACTCAAAGCATCAGAAGATGGCAAGTTGTTCATAAAATTTTCAAGTGTCTCAATTTTTTCTTTAACCTCGGCTATGGCATTGTTCAGAGGGTACAGATTAGGTATTTGGAGTGACTGAATCTGTTCCTTTAGAGTGGAAATCACTAGATCAAAATCTTCTTGTGATTTTATGCTTTTGACAATTGTTTGGAGCTGTGGCTGGACATTATTTATCTGCTCTTCCAATTGCTGTTTCAATTGCTCAGAGTTGGTGGCCTGGGTCTTAAATTTGGCTTGAAGAGCTGCTACAGCTTCTTCTAAACTTTGAAAATTATCTAATGTGGCCAAATCAGTATATTTCTGAAGCAATAATTTGAGTTCAGAATCAATTTTAAGAAGAGGGTCCATGCATTGTGATTGTAAATTTGTAATTTCTAATTGAAGACTGGCATTCAGTGTGGTTTGTAAAGCTTGTAAATCACTTCTTAATTTCTTGACTCTGACATCAAGCATCAGAATCTCATCACTGTGATCTTCATGTCTTGTATGGCCAAATATATCATTAGGCATTTTTGTTTTAGCGGTTATTTATTATTGAATATCTGATTCTTAATTCTATAAAAAAAGGTATAAGCTTGTCATATGATCCAGGGACCTCAATATATAAGCAGTCACCAGCAGAAACAGTATAAACAGTGCCAGAAACCATGTTTGAGTGCTTAATTCTGTAAATATTTTTCCCTATTGAAATCTTGACATTGCCCTCAGGGGTTGTAATAAATTGCAATTGACCACCTACAGGTAATTGGTAATGATTTAAATTATTGTTAAATATGTACAATATTTTACCTGTTTCATCACCAATATCTGTAAGTATGCTGTTCAGATGAATAATTAACAAAGCACTCAGTTTAGATATTATATCAGGAGAGGCTTGGGGTGTTGGCAGGTCCATAATACCTTGTTTCTTGAACCCAAATAAGTTCATAGGCATGTTTATTTATTTCAAATTATGCTCTGTATTTGGGCATTGATTCCCACTTTTCAAATCACAATGACCCCATGGTGAAGTATGTGTGCCAGATGATAAAATGCATCTCTTATCATCATGTGGGTCCAGAGCCACTTTTCTTACAATATTGATAGTCAATAAGTGATCCACACTCTGAATTCTGGATTCTGATGTTCTTATTAAATTCTGGGTCTTGAGGCAATTTTTATAATCTTCAAATTCAAGATCTTTTTCCACAGTTACTCTGCCAATGCCCTTGGCCTTTTTGGCAACAACACCACTACATGTTTCAAAACTGTACATCTTGGCTCTTAACCCAGCAAATGCCACAATAACATCACCAAGTGTTTCATCTTTTAACTTGCCAGGCACCTTTTTGTTGTGGGGTTGAATCCTTGTATGTTCACTGGTATCAAAATATTCAAGCAATTCAGGCTGTGTTATATCTTTATAAACATCTTCTGTTTGAATATCAAGAACAAAACTATCTGTGTCCATGTACATCAGTTTTACACAATCACCATAAAAAGGTTTCAACACATCATAATACAATTTTAACATGTGTAATTTGGCCAATTCCAATATCACAGCCCCTACATAAATAGGCTTATCAAATTTGATCTTTGTTCTTTTCATTTTGAAAAGTGCCATATTTTCATCATAAATTCTTCTGTAATTGAAGTTGGGCTTTGCAATCAATTTTTTGCTCCGGCTGGGGTCAGTAATTATTTTAACATCATTATGTTTTCTGACATTTTCAATTGTTTTGCCATACACTGAATTGACCATCAATTTAAACAAGGTCTTATCAAATTGGCTTATTGCTGATGTTCGAAGCTCTGTGTTTGTATCAATATATGGCTTCAACCATGTTGAGTGCCTGAACCTCAAAACTTTTCCAACTTTGATCACTTGAACACCATGATTCATCAGGAACTGGAGGTTTTTGTAATATATGACATAATCCTGTTTCGGCTCTAGAGTCATCATCAATTTCTTCTGTTTAGAGCCAGGTGAACACTTAACCTCGGGAATTGGGGGCAGATGAGAAAAGTTATTGTGTAAATTATCTGGAATTGTCAGATCAACCTCTAAGAAGAGGCCATAGTTACTGTCATCAAAATTCTTAAGATCTTCAATGTTGAAATCTTCAACCCACTCAAGCCCTGCATATGGCAGTTTATCCATCATGGCATAACCATAGAGGCTGTTTGCATCTACATACAGTATATAATTTGATGGCAGTGCTGGATCATAATCGGGAATATATTTGTTATTTGCTCTGGCATATCTCTGAGAACATTGCACCATGCCTCCTCTTATACATTGTTCCATAAACAGATACATATTTTGATCCTGGATCAGATCCAATTGCATTTTAGTGTTTAAAAACATTGCAGACCATGCTAGGGCCGGAGCACTGTAAAAATATATTGGATCCAGTTTATAATTTTGCATGGAAGATTTTCTGAATGCCTGCAGTATATCAGCTAAGAGGGTCATATCAAGTTTTAAATATGCCTTGTGATAATCACCAAATGTCTGGCATTTTAAATTGTTCCACATCAACTGGGCATGGTGATAATCTTCATCAGTGATTCCAGATCCTCTGATTTTGCTGTAAAACTCTTGTTGAGGTGGCAGAGAACACTCATCAAATTTAGAAAAATCTGTAACATAATCATATGGATATACACCCTTCCGCCTAATTAATTTCAGGTCCTGATTTGGAAACAAAGCACATGTGATTTTGAATTGATCATCAGATAATTGAGTGGCCAGTGTAGCCAGGCTAGCCGATAAAATTCTGTATGAATCAAGAAATCTTAAGTGAATAGAAACACCATTAATTTCAATTTTCTTGCTAATAGCTATATATTTCTCATCATTTTCTGCTACAATATTTAAATTCTGCTTGTCAAACCCCTCGTACCTGATCAAATGATGAAAATCATAATTGGATGCTCCATGGCAAAATATGGGGACAAATTTTGGTCTCTTGATCTTAATATTACAGTTATTACACAGAGCCATTAAGAATTTACCATCTGTATGAGAATGGTGTTTCACCTTGATATTTGCATCTGAAAATTCAGAATCACATACCGGGCATTTTTCTGCATTGTTGAAATCTTCAATCTGTTTCTCTGTTTTGATTTTAATAAGATATTAGATGCTATGTCATGGCACTCATTTTCTATTCTATGTGCAAATTCTTTGATGGCATCTGCTCCCATGTATAAATATTCTTTACTAACTACACCATCCTGTACAATCACATAATAAAAACTGGAAGGTTCATGTAGCTGGTATGGTGTAATTGAAGATTCCACAGGGTCTGGGCTACAGAAAGCAAGAGGTTTGAGATTTGATTCAAAATCACACACTATATATGCTGGGTGTTCCAACAGGGCTTCAAACTTTTCGAATTTTGCATTTTCACTTGGCATTGGCATCACCATATGAACAGGTTTATGGTTGCCACAGTATTTCAAATGCTCAATTAACTTGTTTTTAGCAATTTCTGCATTTTCTTCCCGAACCCCATTCACCATTTTTCTACCATCAAAAACAGTTAAACATCTTCTGCACAACTTAAATATTCTATTAAATTTGTCTAGTTGTGTTCTCACTAAAGCTTCAAGACTGTGTATCAGAGTGTAATGATATGTGCCATCCTTTTCAATTAAGAGCAGATCAATCGGAATAGCAGATTCATCATCAAGTGTACTGATTCTGAGAGGATCTATCAAGCAATTGTCACGGCCAGTAGAACAAGTAAATACATTAATAGATAATTGTTTGCCATTGATGTGCCTGGCCTTTTTTTCAAATTTATCAATATTCCGAACAGACATTGGATATTCTAAACCCTCCATTGCCTCATCGAAATTGTGTTCATATTGTTTATATTAAGTTATTCTCTCAGGATGCCTTGAAACTGGATACAAAGCAGCTAAAATACACCACAAAAAGCATTTCTCATCATTATTTTTTATATTAACCACTGCTGTTTTGTTTTTAATATTGGCAGGTAATGGCAGATATGTAGATCCTTGTAATGGGCTGAATTCAGAAATATTAACATATAACTTGTGTGGAGAACCGCATAGGCTCCATCCAGACTCTTTTGCTGCAAATTCAGAGTGTTTAATATTCAATTGATCTATCAAACTGCTTATTATTTTGTCTGAATTTGCATTTGAATATACCGGTACAGTTTCTGTTATGTGGGGCTGTGTAAATTTTGTGCCATTTGGCTTCTTATATTGTGCAAACAATTTGAGGGATAGCTTATAAGACCCATTTTGTGTATTTAGAATTGCCTGCACATCAGGATTTATACTCTTCAAAAAATTCTTAATGTCACATTTTTGCTCTGATACAAACCGGTGATCCCTTAATTGGCCGTTAAAACTGCTATGGATGGGTTCATAGCGTGGCTGCTTTGCCGGTCCAGCATTAACAGGTGTTTCATGCTTCCTTTTTAGACCAGATGTAGATGGTTGAGGGGGCAATGTTGATGACTGTGCAGAGCAAGTATCTTTATGTGTATATGTGAAGTATTGCATGCTATATTCTCTATGGCATTTTGGGCAAATTTTTGTGGGAGTTCTGCATTTGTCTGGGTTACAATTCTTTTGGTGCCTGGCCCAATTGGGGCTGGTTATATTCTTTTTGCATTGATTACAATATTTTTGATTTGGCATTTTTGTTGTTGTTTATTATATACAATTTCTTGGGATTCAAATCAAAATTCTATGCTTAATAAAAAATATCGGTTGGGTTCAGCAGTGTGTTTTGAATATTTTGTGTGTGTATATGTGTATGTGTGTATGTGTGTTAATATTTTTGGCTTTGGTATTTATATAAAATTTCTTGGGATTCAAATCAAAATTCTATGCTTAATAAAAAATATCAGTTGGGTTCAGTGCAGACAAAAAAAACTGCATAGCTCTATGTCAATTAGTTCTTGAGATATTAATTATTTTGTATTTAGGAACCACTTTGGCCCCCCTGCCAAAAATTGGCTTTTATTGTATCAGTGTATATTGTTTCTATGACCTTACTTGGGTTATTCCGCCACATTATATGCTTCAAGTCTCCTATACTTTGGTGGAGTCTGTTCAGGTTCTATCCCCCGCGATGTGGGTTCCACTGCCGATCCAGCAATGGTGAAGAATCTGCACTGTGCTCTGGCTTATATAGATTTATAGAGCCAATAGAAACCCTGCTTATTTAAACCAATCAGAAAACACCACATCATTACATTATGTCATAAGCAACCAATCAGAAAACACCACATCATTACATTATGTCATAAGCAACTAATCAGAAAACAACACATGTCTAATAATTTTTTGAATAATATTAGGTAATAATTTGTTGCAAAACATAATGTAATATAAATAAACCAGAAATAGGCCACAAGTGGGCCGGAAGTGGGCAGAAATGGGTAGAAATGGCCGAAAATAGACCGGAAGTGAACCGGAAGTGGACCGGAAGTGGGCAGAAATGGGTAGAAATGGCCGAAAATAGACCGGAAGTGGACCGGAAGTGGGTAGAAATGGGTAGAAATGGCCGAAAATAGACCGGAAGTGGACCGGAAGTGGGCAGAAATAGCCAGAAATAAGCCAGAAGTGGACCAGAAGTAAATATGTGTGTGTGTGTGTGTGTGTGTGTGTGTGTGTGTGTGTGTGTGTGTGCTTTTGCAGATGCTACCTTATGGGGACACTCGTCAGTTGTGAATCCACCTTATGGGGACCACACCGACTTGTGGGGACCAAAATCCGGTCCCCACAAGGAAATCGTTACGAAAATACATTTAGAAGCCTCGGATCACTGCTCTTGAATTTTTGAGGAACGATAATGGAATTACCTAAAAGGAAGTACATGGAAGAACCTGATGCATAGCATCCTTAGTTGGGAAAAATTTGATTTTCACGTGTCCCCATAGGGTGGCAAATTTCAATGCAACGTGTGGGATGAGCTTACTATTTTCCTCACCAGGTGGCAGAAAAATCGCGTCCGCGTTACACACCCACACGCTCTGGTTTTATCGCCCTTGTCTGTACCCGGGGGGAAGTGGAGTAAGGGGGGAAGTTTCGGGTGATGGTGCGGTGAGAGGGGGAGCGCATACACACGATTTCTTTCCGAGTAGACCTTGTGGGTACCGGAGAATCACCTCCCGGTCAAAGGCCAAGATATTAAAGGTGTATCGGCGCTCGTCAGGAGAGGTTGAGACAGTGTCTGGCTGAAGGTCACTTTTTACCCCACAGCTTTCTGGAATTCGATTTCTGAAATACTTTTAATTCTCATTATTTGGCGCCATTGCCCTCTATCCAAATCTATGTTTCGCAACCGGTGTTCCTCCACAAGGTCACGGGTGTGCTGCGAACTTTTCTTGTAGTAACAAAATGTAAATGTAAATTATTTAATCTGACTACCATGCGAGAGATCCGGGTTCGATCCCCAGCGGGGGAGAACCAGTATATTTTCCACCTGTTCAAGCGGTTCTGGCGCCCACCCAGCGTCGTATAAAGTGGGTATCTGTAGAAAACTTTTGGCGAAAGAAGGTGGCCATGGACGTGGTGCTGATCACTTCACCCCCACCTTCGACCGTGATCAAGAAAGTGTAGGGTCCAAACTCCACGCCCACTTTACTCCTTCATGGCATGCTGCAATGCACAGGGAAGCACTTTACTTTTTACCTTACAAATTTGTTTTCTTATGTTTGTATTTTTCGCTCTGTCATTGTCATGACTTAAATAAGACGCCCCTTGATGGCAAGGGTCAGTTTCTTATTACACATACATAATCTCTACAGGCGTTTCGGATCCATATAATCAGCTGCATGAATCGTTTCAATAATAATAATAATAATAATAATACCAAAAGTACCTATGAGTGCAGTGAATTGGATTATTATTATTATTAGTAGTAGTAGTAGTAGTAGTAGTAGTAGAATTTTTTACTGATTATATTGTAACTCATTCCTAAACTTTTAATTTATATCAACAGTGCCGTAATGTATTTTTTTTTAGATAAATAAATTTTATGATGTGCCGTGTTCAATACTGGATAATTTATGGTATTCTGCGAGGACAAGAAGGTTGCGGAACATTGCTCAACCTTTACTTTTACAGATGATCGAGTATTTTGAGGGGTTTAGAATTATCAGAAGGAAAAAGAGGGGAACATCATACTTTCGGAGGTATTTTCTTATGCCCTGGTACCTTAAAATTAACTCAGGGCGTGAGTTCCGCGATTTTTCTTTTACGGATTCCCTTTTTGATTCATCCTTTATTTTCCTTATTTTTTTGTTTACAGTAACTCACTGCGACATTGGCATGAAGAACCAAATTTGTTCGGTTTTCCTGAACAACGTTGGTTTTACAGCATTCTACGAGGAAATAAGTAAGATTAAAATAAACGTTAATAATAGTAGAAGGTAAATGTGTGTTAGTGTTCAACATTAATAATATTTATGAATACAAATACAAAATCACATAAGTGTGTAATTGGTTTGGTAATGTTTAGGATAGGTTATATTGTGCGTCGTGCGCCTTAATGTTAGTGTTAGTGTGAGAAGGAAGTCATGAGCTAAAAAGACGTCCGTTAAAAGTGTAAAGTTAGAGAGGCCCTATCACGGGTAAATACATGTTGTTCAGTTATTTTTCCCACTTATTTCTCCTTGCTTCAACCTCGATAGCGAGAAAAGATTAAGATTCAGTTTCTTTTATTACTTAATTACTGCGATGTGTAGGGAATAAAACCACAGAGTAAAAAACGAGGGAAGAACAACGTCAATACCTATTTTGTTCTTTATTTCTTGACTGTAAACTTACTGTTCTCTAGGACACAGCATATATATTATGCAAATTCTGTCCCAGAAGTAATTAGACCAATTCTGGAAAAATCGTTTTGTTGAAGGTACTGGTGTGTTTAAGAAGGATATCGAATTTGAACCTTCTCAGAACATTCTCTGCACATAAATACTATCAATTACATTCAATACCAATTTTTTTGCCCGACCCTGTGACCGAGTGGTTAGCACATCGCGCTGCGACGCCAAGGGTCCCGGGTTCGAATCCCGGTCGGGCTTGGTTGTTTGTGAATATCCATTCATCAATTTCATCATTTCATCACTCATCCCCATCTTCGCAAATTAGCCTAGAGGCACAAAACGCGAAGTAAAATAAACTAAATCAATCAAAAAATCAATACCAATTTATGTGATGTAAAAATGTGAATAGAATTTATATTTTTTCACATATGCCTTTTTGAATGTAACAATGCTATTGTACGTTTAATATTGTTGCCAAGTTGCTGGATGACTTAGAGACAGTCAAAGACGACAGTTGCTACCACTATGTTATCCAGATACCTGTACCCTGCACCGTCCCGTTTCAATTTATTCATCATTGTTGTGGCCTACCAGGAAGGAATCCTTGATTCTTCTAACTGTTAAGGGTTTTCAGCGACGCATTTATGCGCAGCAACCGTAGGCGTAACGTAGCAGGGGTAAAGGAGACACTTTCTCACATTTTTTTTTGGTTTATGGAGATTCAAGAGATAATGGTACTTTTGTTAACCTCCTGAAACCCGAGGACTACAGTAATCAGTAATTTTATGATTTTGCAAATGTAACACCTATTTATCAAAATAGTCCTGGATGATATTTCTATGAGCTGCAAAAAAGAAAATATTCTGCTCAACCCCCCCCCCCCCATGAGTTAAGCTCCAAATGTTTATACTATAATCTGAGCATACGAAACAAACATCGAATATTTCATTCTGTAAAATTACGTAAAGTTTTATGGTTGACGTAAAAGTGTGGAAGAAATCGAAGGAAAATTAAATTTAGATAAATAACATCATAAAATCGGATCGTCTTAATGTGAACGAAATTAAATAACGTCTATTTCTGCCATGAATTCAATGGCGCTTCCAGAAAATTAGTAAGAAGCCTAATGCTGCTTTTTTCACTCTTGCAGATGTATCTTCCCAGTATTTCATATTATTTTTGACCGAATCGAGCGGAAGTTTACGTCCACTTTATGCCCGATCTGACCGAACTGGAGCTACAAATTTAAAGCGCGACAAGGACAACTTGAAACGTGACCCCGTAAGAAATCTAATCCTGGAACCTATATTTACAAGATCAACGTCCTAGTTCGCAGTGGCAGAGTCGTCGCCTTGTCATCAAGGGGTCCCTGGCACATAGTGGTTCGGATCCCACTTTAAACTGTAGATTCAGTCCCTATTAGCCTAACTGAGCATAAAGTGGACTTAAAACACCAAATCAATCAATCAATCAATTCAGCTAATTGTGCATATAAGTAAGCAATGATGAGTAAATAAACAAGCACCCAATCACAAAAACCATCCTTCAATTTTCCGCTTCTCATTAACTTAATTCATAGTTTCCAAAAACCTTTCAGCAGACGTGAATAAAAAACAGTAGGTCGTTCGCCGTGACGTAAGCATATCAGAATCAGCTGCCTTGTGACTTGAGAAGGAAAGGAGAAACGTGACAGGTCAGAAAGTTCAGATTGCAATGTCTCGATTCGTGATACCCACACACATGCTTGGAACCTAATGTCTTGTGTTTCGTTGTTGATAAAAACACAGCAGCCCCAGAAAACATTTGTGGAAGTTGCTCACAGCATGTCCACTGCTCCATTTCGACCTTGAGTTCCTTCGCTGGAATCACTTTGAACTGCATCGTGTGACGTAGGTATATTGGAAGTCAAACGTCCCATCTTGTGAACGTCAAAATACATACATCTTTTATTATGAAGTTGATATTACAAAATATATGCTACGAATGATGTGATAAAAAATTAATGGCAGTTATTTTCCTCAGGACGTCTAACTTCCAAGCGGGTAACCAGGGTTCGATTTTCGGGTGGGGCATGATATACTTTCGTAATTTTTTCCGACCTTGTCCCCGCATAAAGCGGGTCTGGGCTCACAGACTTTCAAATCTATTGCTACCTGGGGCCAACCCTGAGGGGTAAAGGCGGCGGCAGCGTGCTGCTGATCACATCACCTCCAAATGCCCGAGATCGAGTTCGAGAATATGAGGGGGGTCCTATACCTATATCCCTTAAATGTGCCTTTATGGCACGGTGCTATCTGCACGGGGAACTTTACCTTTTACCTCACATTTATCACAATAAACAAGCTATGTTTAATATATATTAAAAAATATAGTTCTGACTGGGTGAAATTATTTTTCATGAATTTCTGTAACGTTACTAAACACGATATTTATTGCCATACTATTTTTATATTATATTTTTGGATTCTTTTATATTCCTTTCAGGAAACTGATTAGCGAATGTGTAAAGTGTTTCTCTCCAAGTCCATCAGCCCGTATGAACGATCAGTGCCTCAAAGCTACAAATTAAAAAATCTGATAGACCTAACAGATAGTAGGTAAACACATCTCTATCGGACAGTCCGTTCTTTTTGACCGTGAGGGACAAGAGTCGATGCGAGGTGAGACATCCATATCACAGAATCTGTTGACGCTACATCCGCAAAAATAAACACAATTTAACGACAAAGAAAATTCTAAACAATCCCGGTATAAATTATCTCGAATCCAATCCAAAAGTCGGAAACCACCCACATATTTTTTCCAGATATTATCTATTTATTTATTTATTTAACAAATGATCCCACAGAACATTGTTCCATTGAGACATACATACATTTTGTGCATTATATTTGTGCATTACATATATCTGTGCATAACATAAATTGTTTCACTAACTAATATACAGACGAACCCCTCACCCCTTTCTCCACTGAGCCAGTATGGCTCTTTTTTGAATAATTGAAATGACATACTGTTTATATCAACGCTCGGATCATTTGCTACTACTTCATTATAAGTTTTACCAGTTTTCCACATCCGAGATATATTTACATAATTTGTTCTAGATTTTGGTACATGAAACAAACCGGGTTTCGGTCTGCTTCTCATTTGAGGTACATGATATTGTAATGCAGATACTAACCCCATAGAGTCTATTTTGTTATTTGCAATTTTATATAACGTGCTCATCAAATTAAGATTAAACTTTTCTTCAGTTTTTTCAATGTTAAACTGCGATACAAGCTCAGAGTACGGATTGAATTTAGGATATACTTTGTCTTCTCTATATGAACCTCAAGAACTTGGACTGAATCATTTCTATTTCCCTCATATGTTGTTTTATTTTGTCCAAGGGCTGCCATATTACCGATGCATATTCTACGAATGAGCGTACTAGGGAGACATACAAAAATTATTAATATTGATGCTTTCTAGATCTTCCCCACATATTTTTATCAATCCTAATTTCTTATATGCTTGGCAGTGGTAGTGGCACCGCCTTGTAATCAAGGGGTCCCGGGTTCGATACCCGGTGGAGGCACAAGTGGTTCGGATCCCACTTTAAACTGTAGGTCCAGTCCCGATTAGCCTTGCTGTGCATAAAGTGGACTTAAAACACCTACCCAACTCAACTCAACTTATATGCTTGATTAACGATATGATGCACATGCTCTTTAAAACATAGATTTGCATCATACGTGATAACAAGATCCGTGAATTTAGTGACCTTAGCTATTTGTTTTCCTCCCATCTGACACTGGAAGTTTCTTTTTATTTCAGCGTTTGTTATAGACATTACCTGACATGTATCAAGATTAAATGAAAGTCTATTATTTTCGCTCCATTGTAGTAATCTATTTAAGTCTGCCTGCAAGTCAAGGCTGTCTTCGTCAGAGCAAATTGTTCTAAATATTTTTACATCGTCTGCAAATATAAGTCAACGTGATTTCGTAATAATTTTCTGGAGGTCATTAATAAAGAGTAAGAAAATGAGTGGGCCCAAATTGGATCCCTGCGGCACCCCAGAAGGCGTAGGGTATTCCCGAGATATGTATCCTCTATAATTGACAAATTGCTTTCGGTCCATGAGGTAAGATTTTAGCAGCATAATTACGTTTTCACAAATATATTAAAATACGATAGTTCCTGAAGTAAAATGTCATCATTTACCGAATCGACCGCCTTGGCCAGGTCAGCATAGATACCTGTTTCCTTTCGTCTAATTCATAAGCTACAAAATGTGCAAATTCGGCAACGTTTGGGATTGTCGACCTCCGCGATATAAAACCATGTTACATTGGAGATATAGCCGGTCGTACGTTGGCCATTATTCTGTCGTACAGTATTTGTTCAAACACTTTGCAAAAAACTGAGAGAATTTACGCTGGCCTAAAGCAATCAACGTTCTTTGCATTTGCCTTTTTTTGGGAAGGGATTAACTTTAGTAATTTTCCATTTTGATGGGAAGTTGTGATGTTCTAAAATGTTATTGAATATTATACTCAATGGTTTTATTAGCAGTTCAGCGCACCCCTTGACCACATAGGGAGGAATGATGTCCATCCTCACTGCTTTTTTGGCTTTCAACATTTTAATTGCTTCCTCGATATCATTCAATTCGATATACGATATATGGAGTTGGGAAAGCACTCCGATTTCGCACTTATCTGATTCAACTATAGAGTACTGTAAAGAATCTTTGTACACCGATAGAAAGTAGGTAGTAAATGCATTTACAATATCGTGTCCATTGTGTAAGATTTCATTGTTGTATTCAAACGTATCACTACCTGAATCCCTCTTTTTATTTCTAATATAAGTTCATACATTATTTACATCTATCCGTATGTTTTCCTCCGTCTCACGGATGTACGCTTTGTACGCTGCTGTTAGCCCTTTCTTTATCTCTTTCCTAAGATTCTTGTATTTCCCTTCATGATACTCTGCGTTGCAATGACCTTTTCCCCACTTTTTGTAATGATATAATTTTGACATTATTTTCCTAATAATGTCACCATTGAACCACACAGGATATTTAAGTATCTTGATGCGTTTCAGTGGTACGCAGTCATTCAAAATATTATACAAAATATCATAAAACGTATTAGTTAGTGTATTGACATCCTCAATATCGCATAGATTTACCCAGTTATAGTCTGTTAATTTTCGATATAAAGACTGGAAGTTCGCTTTTTTGAAGTTTTATTGAAAATTTACATTTTCTGCTTGAGTTGAAACATGGACCATTAATGTAGCCATATGCGGTATTAGGAGATAAAGTGCTTCATCTCTGAGGCATGTTAGATACCCCGTCCGCCATATTGGATTCGCCATATTTGATCTAACCTTTTTCAAAAATGAGAATCTGGGTAAGTAACACATCAAACACATCTTTGACAGTTTTCGAGTTCAGGAGAACCATGATTAAGTACGTAATTTTATATTATGCAGACACTCAAAAACGAATAAAAATCCCTTAAAAAGGATTTCAAAATGTGATATTTCAGAAAATTTCACGTTATTTCGGTATGACACATGATCCCCTTTCCAATTAAAAAAAATAAGCAGATTTGAAGTTGGAGCGGGTATTCTTGTTGCACTCTTCAGTCCAAGACATAATGGTAATGATATTATTGGTTTAACGTTATGCGTTGTCATGAAATTGGGTGGTTCCATGTTTTTGCCTGTTTATACGTCAGTACTTTTTGACATCCCGTAACTTCGAAAGTAATACAGATATCTTAAAACCGGATTTCACCATTCAATTTTTCAGAAATTTTACATGAATTTGATATGCCATTTGAAAAAAAAGAAGGAAAACTTCCTATCCACTTTCATCAATTGATTCTCATTGTGTTGCGATTAACCTAGAGAGGTAGAAAAATATCGTAGAATAACAGAACAGGCGAAGAAAGTAAGGAATGGACACATAGACTCCTACATGCTGCACGTGATTGCATTCACGGTTCATAATATCTGTAGAAATTATATGGGTGTTTCTCTTTCGACTTTCGAGTCACCCTGAATTTTAAAGTGGTGACGTGACCGAAACGGTTCGAGCTATAAATTGAAATTTGTCAAACCAACCGGACGCGTTATTAAAAATCTCCATTGGGTCTTTCATTTAATTGTTGTAGTCATTCACGAAATAATTGTATAGATAGTCAAAAACCATAAAATAGAAGCGTAGATAGGTAGACCTATCAAATACTAGCATGGAGCGGTATAAAGTATCTGGATGCGAGTATCCGTCTGTTTATGGGAGGCAAGAATCGAAAGTCAACAATGAAAATATTCTTATACTTAAATATCTTGGACTCAATTAAAGCTACGAACGTGTAATTTGATAGATATGTTAAATAGCAACTTCCATGGGCGTAACTTGGGACCTAAATTGGAGGGGGGGGCAGGATCAAAATTTGTTTCATCCCATAACTACTGTATTTGTAAAATTAAAAAAGTTATATTAATATAAAATCAATTTTTAATTAAACTTTTAAACTCATTAATTATTTATTGGAAAATTAACAAGCCGAATAGAAATTTTAAACACACAGCAAACTTTTGTTGTTATACTTAATTTAAACTTAGGAGATAAAAGAGCATTCTTCTTTCTGGTTGCAAATATTAGTCCTTGAAGACTTGTTTTAAGGTGGCCTTCCCCACCTGAAAATACTTGTTTCAAATGGTACATGTTAGAAATTTTAATATTGAAAGAGTTAAGGTCAAACTGTTTCAACAGTGAATAGATTATGATCATGCACATTCGCTGATGCCAGAATTATTTAATATATAGCAAACTGTTTGCATTTAAGTATTCAATTTAATATTTTTGATATTTAAAGTAACATCTGGTTATTCACGTGGGAATTTACAAATACAATTGTGGTCAATATTCTTTAAACTGTAATCAAGGGACCCAGGTTCAATACCTGTTGGAGGCCCACAGTGATTCGGATCCCACTTTAAACTGTAGGTCCAGTCCCGATTATCCTATTAGTGCATAAAGTGAGGTTAGAACAACAACTTAACAATATAATTTATACGTCACACAGCATGCATGAAACTTTTCAGATTCGTTGACTTTCTGCTATCCACTGTGTACGTCCCAGCACAGAAATATCGACTTGTATGGAAATTTTCACACGCATAAATCTTCCACGGTTTCATGTGATTTCCGGTGGCCGTGAAGAGCAGGACTTCCTCCATGCCGTAAGGACCACACAGTATTTGCAAAGCCCTGAAAACCTGGACAATACCTACTTTATAAATTGGACATTTAACCAATGTAGTTCTCTTTCTAAATTTTGTAGTCTTTTCTGTGAGAGGACGCGATAGTTCGCTCTTTGTATTTCTGCCATTTTTTAAAGAACAAGAATCAGAGCTCAAGTATGTATGTACGATGAGTCCAAAGTGTACCTGGGGAGGGGAAGGGGTGATTCTGAATTATTTATCATCATTTTTACCCCTGTATCCTCATTAAATAATAATATATTTCAAGAAAGCTGGTCACGTGCTTTGTCCAGAATTTCAGGCCTTTGAAAAATCTGTGCCATGGTGGGCAAAGTATGCAGTACGGTGTGAGATTGTTTGTATGAATTTAGTTTCATCTAGAACAGTATAGTTAAACTATTTTTTAGCGTGTAAATTTTACAATTTGTTTGCAGCAAGTTTTGTCACTCATGTTGAGCAGTTAATACCTCTAGTGCATAATGGTTCTATTATTGCAGAAGAAAACTATAAATGAGCCCAGCAACTCATCAATTCCTCCTCTGTAAACGATATCTATTCTTCAAATACAAGTGATAAAAATGCAATAGTTTTGCGCTATCTATGTTGAAAAATGATGGTACCCAGCCACGCAAGAAATGTGGGCTTTAGAAGGGAATTCCTTCAGTATTTGGAATCATGTGATACGTGGCATCTTCAAGAGTATCCGTGAGGTCATAAACATATATAGACCATAATACAATTTCGAAGGTGTTTTTATGCATAGCATATTTCGATCTTTATATAGCATATAAATCCGATCCGCCACATACCACATATAGCACACAAGTATGAGTGAAGCTTGTAGTTCTAATGAAGCTTCAGGCCTCCCCGATGGGGAGGCAAGCAAGGGGTCCCGGGTTGTAAGCAAGGGGTCCCGGGTTCGATATCCGGTGGAGGTACAAAGTGGTTCGGATCCCACTTTAAACTTTAGGTCCAGTCCCGATTAGCCTTGCTGTGCATAAAGTGGACTTAAAACACCCAATCAATCAAAAATCTAATGAAGCTTCAGTTTCCTTTCTTGACGAGTTGCGTCCGAGTAAAATTAATTTATAATTTTGGACCTATTAATATCATTCGTTTGTTAAATATACAAAACAGCAATAAGGCGAAGTATTTAATGCCAAGTAGCTTTGAGTATACAGTGTATTGGTCCTGAACCTCCGAGGACAAGAAAGAATGCTCACAGCATCCTGAACTCACGGAGGTTGTCAATAATGGTTTGAACAGTTCATTTCAAATTTGGAAAATGTTCTCGTAAATGTTGTTCCTCACACACAAGAAAGTTCTGGGTTGAAACTCATTATGAGTGTTCTTATATTCACACATTCCTGACAGCACATTGAGTTGTGAACTATTTTCTGTCTCTGACATTTTATGTGTGGAATATACCTCTCTTTCACTCAACACATGATTTGGGGGGGGGCGGTTTCCCGCCCTTGCCTCCGCCAAGTTATGCCTATGTACATGGTTTGTCAAATGGTTTGTCTGTTTGTAAGTGAGGGTAAACAATTTGACAACATATACCTGTCGATTGCTCAGAAATAATTGCAAATTGGATTAAAAGTAGTCTTAAGTCTAGTATTATGGAATAATTGACATGTTGATAAAATTGTTTGTCTGTCAATGTGAGTTCAACTATGGATATACTACTTTCTGATTAGTACACATAGCATAGAGCATTCGCAGTTACACTGTAAACACCGTTCTAACTTCTTTTTACATATCTACGACGTGACATAAGCATGAATCATGAACTCATGAAATAAGTGGAGGGATATTCGCACATGCATGCTTTACTTAGAATTTCAACCTGAGGTATATAACGCTATGCTTGATCATTTTTACGTACACTGCTGTTATCCTCTAATCAACCAGCCCGAATAATGAAGCAAATTTGCATGTGAAAATTTAAAACTGTGGGTTAACTTTATTCATGTATTATAATTATGGACGGAAAATACATAAAATGTGATCTTTATAGTTCGCTTTTATTCATCGTACCTTCATCAACTATTTGTTTCGTTAACGGAAATGTCGAAGTTGCCAAATTCGGAACATAACTGTGGTACAACTTGCTGCACATGGAAGAAAAATATTATTTAAAGTTCTGTGTAAAATGAAATACACTAACCGTCGGAGTGGTCAGCGCCAGGGGCATGAGTATTCTTTCTGAGTATCACTTAATCAATTTCATCTAATCATCACTCATCCTCATATTCGCGACTATCCAAAAGTGGCAGAAATTCGAAGTAAAATAAACCAAATCAATCAATCAATCAATGAAATATACTAACTTGAAGTTTACAAAATATATTTACATGTAACTCGTACATAATCAATTTACAATCCATTGATGGAAATATATTTGCTAATTTTCGGTGATTAGAAGACAGTCAAAAGTTCTACTAATTCTTGACTTTGGTCGTTGAGATGTTCTTAAAACGTGCTCATTAAAACTTTCGAAAGCAGATATTTTGATGCATTAAGGAAGATTCAGGCAAAAGCAGATTTCAGAAGAATAAGTAAACAAGAAACAAGTGTCGTTTGAAGCGAACATTAAGAAGCAAGTGTGACTTTCCAGACCGGGGCGACGCAATAAGCAGCTCAGTTGCCTGTAGATTGGGTGACTCTCGGAAAGGTTTGTTTTTTTCTATAGTCTAGTTGCACCGTTCACGTGCAGTGAATGCTGTTTTGAAGATTGCAAAGAAGATCCAGGTGTTGTATCCCTTGCATTTTGTTGCTTTGGTACGAAACCCTCTGTTGGTTCAAGCAACTTGCTTGTCTCCTGTACGTACTTGTTATTTGTATATTTTGTATGAAATCTTCGTAACATAAATGTCATAGCCAAGAAAAACCTCGGAGTACTTGTAATGGTCGGATTGAGCTTTACTGGTTTTGGAAATATGTTAATTAATTGCTGGCCAGCTACAAGGTGTAGGGTAAAGTAATATGTTTTTCATGTGCGTACTTATATGTTATTACAGGATGTAAGTGTATGTGCTCATTGGATTGTGCTTTGCTGGATATTAGATTTTTTTATCACCCCAGTGGGGGAGATGTCTTTCCAAAGACCGTTACAGTGGAATTTTTCAACGCTACGTGGTCCACGTCCACAGACGTTTACCCAGACTATAAAAAAGTCAATTGGGCTTTATAGAAAACAGTGTTTCCCCATCTTTCGACGACGAGGAATGTCTCCTCGAGTTTAGTCCACTTTTGGTGGCTAGACTATTATAAGAATATAGCATTTGGTGTAATCCAACCCCTGTTTGCTGTCCCAAGTCCCCTTTAGAAAAGTTTTAAATATTTGGATATTTCCGTATTGAATAGTTGATGCCCAAAAGAAAGAGTAAAGGCGTAAGGATACGCATTTGTAATGAACGGAATATCATTTCAGCTGAGGGTAGGCCCGCAGAGATAGTTTTGCAAAGTTATATACGATATATAACAACGTATAATAAACAATATAATCCTACTAGAAATGTTGTTGCTGTTGTTGTTGATTTGGTGTTTTAAGTCCACTTTATGCACAGTAAGGCTAATCGGGACTGGACCTACAGTTTAAAGTGGGATCCGAACCACTATGTACCTCCACCGGGTATCGAACCCGGGACCCCTTGATTGCAAGGCGACGACGCTACCACTGCGCCATCGAGGAGGCACTACTAGAAATGTTATGATTTGCTGAATTAACTCTAAGAACTACAGTACTGTCCATTTTAAACCAGTTGTTCATTCACTTGATGTACATGCGTAACGAACCAGGGACTAAAAATATAAATTGTTATGTGAAACCCCCCTTTCGTATTTCCGGCTCAAATATAATCTGCTCGCTTTGCACCCAGGGTGAGGTGAAAGGAGGGATTTGAAGGATTAAAGCAGGAAGTAATCCAGAGGGCCGGATAGAAACCAGGGACTGGGGGCTAACCTTTCAAAGAGGGGGGGTTGCACTTTCACACACTGATCCTAGGTTCTAGGTTCGAATCTTGGGTAATCGATGTGTGTTTGTTCCGTCATCTATCTCATCAAATCATCCTTCATCCTCATTGATTGTGATTAACCTAGAGAGGTAAAAAAAGGACGTAAAATAACAAAACAGAAGAAAGTAAGGTATGGACAACAACGTTCCTCCGAATAGAGGAAACATTTTATTTTGAAAATATCAAAGAGCTTCTGTCAGCATTACAGTGTCGCCGAGAAAGATAGAAAAAAAGGGGGGACCGAAATATTTTCTTAGGAATAGTCAAATTTTATTCCCATGAAATATCGCATACAAAATGCATACTTGAGGTAAAAGTTGGTTAAATGACAATTTTTCTTGTAGGGACAATTTTTCTTGTAGGCTAAGGTATGTTCATGTACGCATGTGTCAAACATGTGTACGACCGTGAGGTGCCGCTCCTCCACCCTTGTATTCCTCAAATCCTCAATTGCTTGTTATCATTGTAGTGAAGAAAGTTGTAAAATTGTAATCAACAGGGTCGTAGCGAGTAGTTTCATTGTGAAGCAATTAATCTTCGTTTTTAAAATATGTTCTAGATTTGTGTTTGAACAAGTTGGAGCTAGGGTTGCAGCTTATCATGTTCTCCATGGGTATCGAGGCATTTAATAATGCCCTGAGTTGTCCTAAAGCACAGATTCGAACGACATTATGCGGGTGTGTCTACGAAAACCAATCCAGTCAGGAAATCAACCATCAGCTTGTAGATCCACTGTTTAAAATAGTAGCTTTGACACCACTCGCTTATACACTATGTGGAAGAAAGTCATTGGACACCACATGTCAGCGGATACCATCAGTTTTCTTGCAATCAACAGGAGGTCGGTCCGCCTTGGCAGCGATAACAGCAACTACACGTCATGGTAAACTGGCCACAAGGTCGTGTAGTACACTGAGTGGGATATTCCACCGTTCCTTCTGCAGTGCAGTCACCAACCCTGGAAGTGTAGAAGGGCGAGGCGATCTCGAGCTCAGTTGGAGCTCCAGTTCGTCCCATAGATGTTCGATAGGGTTGAGGTCAGGGCTCTGAGCAGGCCAATCTAGTCGGGTGACATTATTTTCTGCATACCACTCCATGGTAGCCCTGGAAACATGACAAGTCGCATTATCGTCCTGGAACACACATTCTTCGTTTCCATAGAAACGCCACAACGTGGGGACCATAGAGTTGTCGAGAATATCTCGGTACGACGCAGACGTCAAGTGGCCATACACCGGTACCAGTGGACCCACGCTATGCCAGCTGAAACAACCCCAGAACTTGATGCCGCCACCACCATATTTCACTGTGGGCACTACACACTCGGGTAACAGACGTTCTCCGGGTAATCGCCATACCCACACTCTCCCATCTGATCGAAACAGTGTGAAGCGTGATTCATCGCTCCATAGGACCTTCTGCCATTGCTCCACCATCCAGTTTCTCCGCTCTTTACAACAGCGTACTCTCTGTCGTTTCTTGCTTTTGTTATCAGGTGTTTGTGGGCAGCGGCTCGACCATGATAACCGAGCGCATGGGCCTCCTTGCCAAGTGTCTTGGTCGAAACAGTCAAATTGGTCGCACTTTGAAACTCTTCTGCATCGAATGCATCGGACGGGTCCCGTTTATCCGAATCTCCCTCTTCAGTACTCTCCTGTCCCGGTCGTCCAATTTCGTGGGTTTTCCACTTTGTGGTGCACTGCTGCAGTGTCCCTTTTCCTTCCACTTCTTGATGACAAAGACTACAGTTGATTTAGGGACCTGTCAGGCATCAGTTATGCTACGTATACTCATACCTCCTATGGTTTGGTTTGAGTTGCTGTTTTAAGTCCACTTTATGCACAGTAAGGCTAATCGGGACTGGACCTACAGTTTAAAGTGGGATCCGAACCACTTGTGCCTCCACCGGGTATCGAACCCGGGACCCCTTGATTACAAGGCAAGGACGCTACCACTGCGCCATGGGGGAGGCCCTCATACCTCCTATGGAGCAGCCTACTATGATCCCTCTTCCAAACATGCTGAGCTCTTTCCTGTCCGTCATTTTATCAGCGAATTATCTGAGAAGCCTCCTGCTGCCGTATATATACCCGTCTGTACTCTGTTTTCCATGAGGAGTTCATTTCAGAGTTGAAACCGGGATGTCCAGTGATTTTCTTCCACATAGTGTAGCAAGCAACTGAATGTGTAGATATTTGTGCGACATTAAAGCACTGTTTTTGTTGTTGTGGCAATGTTTGTACAATTCAAGATATCGTCAGAGATTAGAGCAGTTGCGCCAGAGGTTAGAGTAAGTTTAACTTGTTGAAACAAGTTCGCCACTTCTACCCAGTAGAGACACATAATGGTTTGGATCCCACTTGAAACTGTAGGTCCAGTCCCGATTAGCCTTAGTGGACTTAACACACCAAATTAATCAATCAATCAAGTTCGTCACTTCGCCGAAAGAAAAACTAAACATCTCTCAACTTACAACATTTTGTAATCGCGCAAAATAGCGAAAATCCATTTTCCTCACGCCTTATCGAAGGCCTTGACCAAATTTTACTCAAATGAATTATCACTCTAGTCCTCAAAGGTATACAGCGACTGTAAAAAAATCTGCCTAAAAGCTCTAAATTTACAGTAATTACCATCTTAGCAGAGTTGTAAGTTTTCTATTTTGTTCCCGCTCCCCCCCCCCCCCACCTATGCACTCAAAAGTAAATTTCTTACTGGCAAATTGTACATCTATTGTTTGTTGAGTTTCGATGATTAAGCTCTGAATATTTAGTTTCTACAGAGCGTTGCAAATGTCAAAAATGGGTAAGTAGTGAATATGCATAAATATATTTACATACATACATACATACATACATATGTACATATAGGTAGGTATATGCATGGATGTAAGGTTCAAGTGACGGTAACATCCAATGGCTGGAAGCCCTCTGTTATGCTAAATGAAATGTGGCATGTATCATCAGGAAAGCAGATCAATATTTCTGCCTAACCTCTCTTTTTGTTGTTCGTGTTGTTGTTTCCTCACTATCATTTCAAGTTTATTTCTTAAAAAATAAAATAATGCGGGTTCAACCTTACTTTACCCAACTTTTCACACCACTAGGTTTCGTGCGAATTCTTCTCTTGTCTTTACAGTTACACATTATTTCACACGCATTTGTTTATGAGAGTTGTGAATTCGCGACAGGGCAAAAGTCGCTAGCAATGCTATGAAGAAAGTACAAACTCCCTTGCTCCTCCAATGTTTGTTTTGATCTGGTGGGGCCTACACAACACTAGGCCCCATCTCATAAACAAGGGTGTTCTAGGAATAACCAAAGAGACCCGGGAATTATGAAACATACATTGTCTTCCAAAATGAATGTAAAATTAAGTACATATCTGTAAGTAACTCTCAAAGTATCTTGATACAAAGTCTCGTTTATTATACAGATACAGAAGTTTATTATTATTATTATTATTTGAGGCTCACCCTGACTCAAAAAAAATAATACCTTGGGGTAATCCTCGGGAGTAAGGGCGGCCGGAGTGTGGTGCTGAACACATCACCACCAAAATGGCCGAGATCAAGAATATGTGCTCCCACGTCCCCTAAATTTGCCTCATGCACGGTGCTATATGCGCGGGAAACTTTACATTTTACCTACTACTACTACTATTATCATTATTATTATTATTAAATATGTGAGATATCTATATGCTCTTTGTGGTATTAGTTATTTCTTCGTTATTTTACGTCGCTTTCCGTTGGTTCGATGTGGCCTACAGACTGGGTATTGTTTGTCTCTTTCAGTACGGAATAAACATAACTTGATTCGGAAAGCATTGGGTCGCCCACGTCGTCTTCTTGACCGCGTACGTGACTTCATATGCTTAGAAAACAAATGCAGGTTGTTTCCACTTGACCTTGGAAGGGGTGGACTATAATTGTGTTTTGGTTCCATAAAGAATGCAGCGTATTCTTTCAATAGGTCGCCGCAGCATGGGATGAAAGGGAATGCTTCCACAACTAGCTTTCAGCTTCAAGCCCTGCATTTTCCCTCAGTAATAAACAGACAAGGAAAGAAAAAGGGGAAACCCCCGAAACCTCCTCCCGCATACGTTCAGGGGTAGGTGCTTATTGCCGTGGTGCCTTTAAAATAAACAAGGGCGTCAGATCAGCGGAATTTCGGCTCCCCCGTTTTTCTCTTCGTCCATGTATTGACGGTTTCAATTATATGTATGTACGAGGCACTAAAGCTAAATCTAGTTCACTTCTCATGGATATAGTGTACCAAGATTGTTCCGGCGTTCTAGAAACGAACTTGGTTGCAAGATCTTACTTGCTAGTAATTGAATTAAATTAATGGCATCCCATTGCTAGTAATGAAAACCGCGGTAGCTCAACTAGCGTCTGACTACCATGCGAGAGACCCGGGATTTTTTCCACCTGTTCAAGCGGCTCTGGTGCCCGCCCAGCGTCGTATAAAGTGGGTACGTGGAGGATACTGTGGGATATAAAGGCGGCCCACCTTCGGCCCTGATCAAGAAAGTGTGGGGTCCTAAATCCACACTCCGTATACGCCTTCATAGCTTGGTGCAAAGCACAGGGGAACACTTTACTTTTTATGTTAGTAATGAAACGAAGGTTGGGGAGCGGGGAGAATGTGTTAAGACAGAGAGGAAAAAGAGTGGTATTTTAGGAAGGTTATTAATTAAATGAGTTAAGCAGTGTGCGAATTAAGCGAAGGGGGTGCCGGTGATTTCCCCACCACAATAAATTTTATCCCCTGCAAAAGAAAATTATTTTTATCCCTGCCAGAAGTGTTTTTATCCCTCTAAAGAAAAATGGACTTCAAAGGATATATTATTCCATGTCTTAACTATGTAACAGACACAATTGAAAAATCATTTGTCCATTAATGGTCCATTCATAAGATTTCCCTGCCCCAAAGCATGCAGCTTTGTGGATTAAGGAAGGACACCATTCCGAAACTGACAATCTCACTGTGCCGAGACAACAGAAACTCAAATTTTCGTCGCATAGTGCTGATATTTTACACTTATTAAATTGTTCACAAGAAACTTGTAGGTATGTAAGATTGGCATTAAGTATGAACTTGGCAATATACAGTTGGTAACTTTTTCGGTGTTAGTAGTTCGATAACTATTTTCGTGTATGAGTTCGGGTTTACTTAGAATCAGGGGGGCCGCCAGGAGGTGGGGAAGGGTGCTTCATCACCCCTTCATTTTCTTCCTCACGCCGTCCAGCATCCCTTGTTCAACTTGTTAAACCATGTCATATTTAGCGTAGAAAGGTTTTGAAGTGAGATCGGTATTACTGCATACAACAGGCAAGTCATCGATCTTAATCTGACATCAGGCACGTATCCAAGGGGGCTCGAGCCCCCCACCGAAAATTTTCTGATTACACTAGATAAAATGAGGCTTTTAGTTTATTGAATAATGTGATCATAATTTGAGAGTTATGATTATCGAGACAAGACAGATAATGCTCTATAACCCTCTTATTGTTAATAGCACGTATCCAAGGTGGGGATCAGAAATTTTTCAAGTTACTTTAAAAAAAAATAGGTTTTTGTCTTCTTGAATAATAGGACGATGACTTAAAGAGAGAAATAATTATCAAGGCAAGACGAAGAATGTTCTATAACCCTGTTGTTCACGTAAACTTTTCTTGCGCTTTCGGTGTTGTCGCAGCAAATTTGAGCACTATGGAAAGACTTGTCAGCATTTGTAGCGCCACAAGTAGGACGATTCGTTGTAATTTTTAATCTCTGGAAAGCGCGAGAGAGAACGTTCTTGAATAAGAGAAGGAGTCGAACTACTGCTGGCTATATTAACGAATCGTTTTCCTGCTGAACGTTCTAGAATATGAAAATATTCATTTCCCGGTTGACCTGTACAATAGAATCGGTTAATGAGACTTCAGAGGTAAGTGTGACAACTCATACAGTCGATTAGTGATCAGTCAGTGTCCATTGGTGGCTTTATAATATCTAGTGATTTGAAAATGAAAAGTAACGAAGTCTACATCTAGTTCCAGTTCGGGTCCAAAGATGAAGACAATGACGACAGCGGAACTTCCGGAGCCTCAGTGTAGTGCTATTTCGGGTCGAGGGCTGAAGAGATCAAAGGTCTCTTTCTCTAAAGTTAATATTTCAGCAATACCGGATATTGGAGCAGTTTATTAAGAAAGAAATAAACTGCACAAATCAACTGAAAAACAAAGTTCTGATTGATGATTTACTTGTGCCCAGACCAAATTCCGTGTATGCGGTTTGTAACCTTATATAATAGAAAAATGCATATGCATGTGTGAACCTACAACAGATGGTGATATTTCAGATATTGGCTTTTTTATACTTGTTACCCAGCAAGCCTTGATGAGTTACTAAGAGTCTAATGTTCCCGACAAATGGAGTACCGGACTAACTTTGTGACGACTGGTGTCCAACTGGAGGATATTGCAACATCGCGCTACGACGCCAGGGGTTCCGGTTTCGAATCCTGGCCTGGGCATAGATGTTTTTGATTGTCCATTCATCAATTTCATCATATCGTCACTTATCCCCATATTGGTAAGTTAGCCAAAAGGGGCACAAAAAGCGAAGTAAAATAAAGCAATTCAATCCCTATTTTTTTTGCCTCCTCACTATGGCCTCTTAATGCTAAGCCTTGACTACCAAGAGCAAGTAAATTTTCCTTGCACCGCCCCACCCCCAGGTTTTGGAATCCAATCGCCACCACTGGCCTTAAACATGAAATTTTGAGGTTTTCTCTATACCTCTTAAAAATATGTTGTTAGTGTAAGACTGTTTGCTTGTATAGATTCAATTGTTTTTTTGGGGATTGTTGTTTTCCATTGTTATGCGGCAATAAAGAGAGCCCGAAATACAGGTTTCCACTGTATTTTTACTTATTTCGGCCCGTAATATCTTGGTTAAACAACACTACCAATTCTTTTTACTCGACCTGGAAGCTCACTATCAGCACTCACTGAAATAGCACATTACTTGGATATTGACGCTGTTAGTAGATATAACCCTTTAAATATTAAATTATTGCGAAATCCGCAACTTTAGAATTAGGCTTTTCTCAAAACAGCAAAAGGGAAGAGTAAAACTTGGTATGCCATATTGTATTTCTACGAAAGGTAATGAGCTTTTCTTGCATAAGTAATTTTTTTATGGAATACAATCTCAAAAAGTTTTTTTTTCTTCTTTCTATTGAAGACTCGTAGTTGCGCTGTCAGCCACCAGAAGGCAGTTTAGTAGCAGTGAGAAAAGTGGCTACAACTGGACAGCAGAAAGCGTTCTGTGTTCTCGTTCAGCGACATTTCCGAACAAGATTTGTGGTTGAACCGCCTTCTGGCAAGTCAATTAGAAAATGCTACAACATTGGTGGAATTGCGTGAGAGCATCACTGCAGCCATAGCCGACGTGGACCCTGACATGCTAGGAAGAGTGTGGCAGGAACTTGATTATAGACTAGATGTGTGTCGTGTAACACGTGGATCACACAGATAACATTTATAATACGCCAGGAAAAACATTTTGAGTTTTTCAATCTGTGTGTGCAATATCAGTCATTTACGTATCATTACAATGAAATAAATAGACACTGAAATCGGGAACATCATTTTGACTTACGCTGTATGTACAAACACATGGAAATAAAAAAGTCATTGGGGCCTTGTCCTATTTTTGAAGGGGAAAACATCAAAATGTTAAGAAATGTCAATGAAAATTATCACACTTCCTTCCCTATCAGAAAGAGGAAGACCTTTCTCCTCCCCTTCTATGTTTCAAATGGAACAGATCCTGTCTTGAAAAGTTGTGGAAGAGTTTCAGTTTTTTTCTTTCTTTGATGAGTAGCGTAGTGGTAAAGCCACCTCTTTGTAATCAAAAGGGCTCCGGGTTTAATGCAAGGTGGAGGTACAAGTTGTTCGGATTCCATTTTAAACTGCAAGTCCACAGTCCCGAAAAGCATTTATGTGCATAAAGTGGGTTTAAAAATAAAACTCTACCGAACTCTACACACAGGGGCATACCAAGGACTTTCGTTAGCAATCTTTTTGCCACCATTTCCTGCTTTAGACATTCTTTTTACTGGGCCAAACAGGGACTATGATTCCCTCCACCAGGGTGACCATCCCCCTCAAGGCCCTGAACGGAGTCTCCCAAATAAAGAATTTCAAGGCACCAAGCATAAGGATAATAGTCCAAAATTCATAACTAAATTCGATCATCTTAACCACCCAATATTATTTTGATAAATATAGTAACTGATTTTAATTTGGATGCAATAGCCTATCAAGTGGTCAATAGTTATATCTTAAAATGTATATTTTCGACACGCAGAAAGCTAAGCACATTGATTTTATAGATAATTTGAAATGTCAGAAAATAAATAATGTGTATTCAGTGTTTTTGGTCGGGGAATAGATGTTAACAAGCCCACAACTTAATGATAAGATAGAAAAATTTAACTGGGCACACCACTTGCATACGCATGATTTTTCTTTTCGGAGGAGGGCGGAATTGTTCTGGGAGAAGATGGGATATAAAATATTTCATAAATATTATTTTTTGCCTTCCTTTTTAAAGTTGTTCAAAGACAAATATCGGGGGGTCGTTTTAAGGGGAGTTTGCTTTTATCATTTTGCTTTTCCAGAGTTTTTTCTGCTTTCATTTAAAAAAATTGATTTTCTCAAAATTTCAGAATTTCAAATTTTCTCAAAAATTCATAGGTAATTGTGGAACTGCAGCAACATCATCTCCCCCAACCCCTACCCTGAGTACACCAGTGGGCAAACCAAATATTCATGCTGCAGTTGTCTTAACCAGAACTTGTTTGTTTGTATGACTGATTCAATTATCGTTTCATACACAGAGCCGTAGATAGTGAAAATAGAATTTGTTGCCTCCTGCAACAAATTCTCCTCTTAGGCTTAGAGTATTTCAAAGTAAAGAAAATCTGGATTGTATCTCACGTGTAAATTTCACTTTCTGCGACAAGTTTGATATGCACATCTTACATTACATATTTTTCTGTTGTATCGGGTTCTTTACAATGCGTTAGTATGTAGTATATTTAGTACAATTCTGACAGCACACGGAACAGACAATACAGTAGTATTTTTAATAGAACTACTTCGTTAAAATGGTGCACCTGCAGGAAGAAATCGCACGGGCCAAGTCCTGTGAATAGGCTGGATGGGGAATAAATTCGAAGCAAAATTAGTGCAATTTGCCTTTGGGGCGCTCGATTTGTGGGATTGCGCGTTTTCCTGTTGCGAAAGCACTTTTAACCTTTTTGGAAAGTGATTCACCTAATGAACTGTGGCTACATCTCCTAAATTTATTAAAAAATTCAATCAACACCAAGAATATTGGTCGTGTCTGGCAATGTAGCAGCCGACCTTCGTGGCGGTGTGATTAGCACAGCACGCTACGACGCCAAAGACCACGGGTTTGAATTTCGGGCTGGGCATGAGTGTTATTTTGTGAATGTTCCTTCATCAATTTTATCATGTCATCATTCATTCTCATCGTCGCGATCAGCCAAAAGTGAAAGAAAAGCGACGCTAAATAACAAAAATGAAATCAAACCGTAATGTAGCTACAGTATAATCCTTCAGAATCATGTTATCAAGACCCAAATAGGGATAATTGAGAGCGAAGCGCGCGGGAAAATTTTTATATCTATTTATTTGCATACTTACAATAATATTACATTAATTTAATTTTGCGTCAATACTTTCAAAGGATGCCGTGCTATTTACTCTTTCCCAACTTACTCTCCATTTGCTCATGGGCGCCAAAAACAAAAAGGGTGCATCACTAAGAAATGGGGTGGAAAAGTGGTACAATATCAAGTAAATGGTAAGACACGAACTACAATAATCTTTTCGCATATAATATCACAAAATGTGAACCGTATACTATATATATATATATATATATATATATATATATATATATATATATAGGGTGTTTCTAAAGGTCGTTTACAACGCTTGGGAGGTGATTCCTCACACGAAAACAAGCAAAAAGTGTGAGTAACATTTTTACGACTGAGGCTTCGTTTCCGATATAGGAGCCTCGCAAAAGGTGACAAAGTGAACGTCACACTTAACTGGGACGAATACTATCACAGATAGAGAGGCGGTTCCAAGGGAATCATAAAGGAATCGTATGTGCTCAGTCCGGAAGTCACTATGAAGAGTTCACTGCACGCATGCGCAATGGAGTCCTCAAAGGAATTGGGGATTTCCAGCAAGAACAATGCATGGAAAGGGTATGTAACGCAGCAAGAAGGACCGTGACAATGAGAAATGCGTTAAAGACAACACATTCCGACCTCAAACATCAAAACATGAGCACGGAACACAAAATCCGAAAAGTTGAGCACGGTTGCATACCCCAGTTACACGCGAGGAATGAACGAATCATGTCATGTGGCATAGGAGAGACACATTACTCCACCAGGAGGAGGAAAAGAAAAACACAATATCAGATGATTGCGACAACGTGTATTTTTACACGCGACAACTACGTAATACCCCCTCCCCACACGCACAACAAACAACAAATGGTACAATGTCTTACGCACAGACACTGTACACCAACTGAAGATGTCACTTCCAGTCGTCCCAGACGTGTTGCAGGTGCTGGGATATGATCAGCAGTTCGCTCTAGGTTGTCATACGAATTGAAAAGTACTAGTATGTTGTATTGAAAGAAGTTGACGTGGTGGGGTGGGCAAGTCAAATATCGCAACAATTGGTCTGTGATGTTCGTACGGTGATACGGCCAATTTGTGCAGTGTGTCAGTGTTAAACAAAAACGATACTTTGTAGTTCCAGCTCCATATTACGCAGATTGCTGCGTATACGACCCAGCAGCTAGCAGACATGCATCTTATGTATGGGGAGGCACGTGGTAATAGCCGTGAGGCGAGGCGTCTTTATGGAGAACGCTTTCCACATAGACGTTTACCGTCTCACGCCTTCTTTCAGGTAGTGGGCAGTCGACTGCGTGAAACAGGGTCAGTGTTACCACCGCGGCAAGAAGTTGGAAGACCCCGAAGTGTACGCACACGTCAGTTTGCAGAAGATGTGTTAACAGCGGTCGCAGAACATTCTGGCACTCGCTCGGGCACGAGACACGTCTCATGTGAATGTTTGGCGAGTGTTGTCAGAGGAAGGAATGCACCCTTTTAAACTGCAGAAAGTACAAGAACTGTTACCTCGTGCATAAGCTGGACACAAACCCTCACTTCGGGGCAAAGGTATTGTGGACAGATGAAGCCATTTTCACCGGGATGTATGTCTTCATTAGTAGAAACAGTCATGTCTGGGACTTTGACAACCCACATGCACTTTTTGTGGCCCATCACCAGCACAAGTTTTCAGTGAATGTGTGATGCGGGATAGTACATGATCATTTAATTGGACCATACATTCTCCCTGTTCGCCTGAATGGTCGCACGTATCAGGCATTTCTTAGTGAGGTTCTGCCGAAACTGTTGGAGACCGTACCTTTGCCACTGCGTCAAGAAATGTGGTACCAACACGATGGGGCACCAGCTCATTTCGATCGTAATGTAGTACATTTCCTGCATGATGTGTTTCGCAATAGGTTCATTGGTAGGAATGAGCCTGTGCCTTGCCCACCGAGGTCACCAGATCTCAACCCTCTCGATTTTTCTTCTGGGGAGAAATGAAAACCCTCGTATACGACACACCTGTCACATCAGCTGAGGATCTCGTTGCTCTCATCAACGTCGACGCCGCGACGGTAGCAGATGCACCTGGCTTGTTTGCTCGTACTCGACAATCCTTGATTCGTCGCTGTCATCTCTGCGTAGAAGTGAACGACAGACATTTTGAAAACCGGCTGTGATTATCGCCCTCGGCAAATCCCAGTGAGAACACTCTTGGTATTGCTCCCCACCCCCTTTGTGTGGTGAAAGTGACATCTTCAGTTGGTGTACAGTGTCTGTGCGTAAGACGTTGTACCATTTGTTGTTTGTTGTGCGTGTGGGGAGGGGGTATTACGTAGTTGTCGCGTGTAAAAATACACGTTGTCGCAATCATCTGATATTGTGTTTTTCTTTTCCTCCTCCTGGTGGAGTAATGTGTCTCTCCTATGTCACATGACATGATTCGTTCATTCCTCGCGTGTAACTGGGGTATGCAACCGTGCTCAACTTTTCGGATTTTGTGTTCCGTGCTCATGTTTTGATGTTTGAGGTCGGAATGTGTTGTCTTTAACGCATTTCTCATTGTCACGGTCCTTCTTGCTGCGTTACATACCCTTTCCATGCATTGTTCTTGCTGGAAATCCCCAATTCCTTTGAGGACTCCATTGCGCATGCGTGCAGTGAACTCTTCATAGTGACTTCCGGACTGAGCACATACGATTCCTTTATGATTCCCTTGGAACCGCCTCTCCATCTGTGATAGTATTCGTCCTAGTTAAGTGTTGCGTTCACTTTGTCACCTTTTGCGAGGCTCCTATATCGGAAACGAAGCCTCAGTCGTAAAAATGTTACTCACACTTCTTGCTTGTTTTCGTGTGAGGAATCACCCCCCAAGCGTTGTAAACGACCTTTAGAAACACCCTGTATAACGTTTAAATAATTTGATACAAATGATTGCGATTCAACTTGCTACAAAATTTTAACTCCTGAAGGGACAGGGATTGCCATATCTCTCCCTTCATCGTTCATATCCTGTCACTGCTGCAACCAACAAGCGCGTTACGATTTGCGGGTTGCATACCCTGCAGGATCGTAGGTAATTTTGCTTAGTCGAATTGAATACGACGATGCTTCATCCCTATATTAAAGGCACAGAGCTACGAAGAAAGGGGTCAAAAGTTGGAATCCTGTTTAAGGCACGCATTTGTCCCTTCATCCATATCATAGTTCATCAGTCATCGTTACGATTAACAAAAGTGGTAGAAAAGCAAAGTAAAATAACTAAAATCAAGGAATTTACTTGTCTTAGGGTCGGATGAATATAGCATTTTACGTAGACGCTTATGGAAGCGTTGCTTTTAAAGTACTCTACGAACATGTTCATTTAACCGCACACACATGGCGCAGTGGTAGCGTCGTCGCCTTGTAATCAAGCGGTCCCGGGTTCGAGTCCCGGTGGAGGCACATAGGTTCTGATCCCTTTTTAAACTATAGGTCCAGTCCCGATTAGCCTTACTGAGCATAAAGTGGACTTAAAACAACAACTCAATAAATCAATCAATCGAACAAAAATAGGTACAAAACAAGGTACTGATTAATGAAAACAAGTTTAACAGCAGTTAAAACACATTTGTTGTATTTGAAGGTAGTATTTATACGAGTACAATGTATATCGAGATTAATAATCGACTTAATGTGCTGTTCTCAACTGGCACAAGCGGGGAGAGGGGGGGAGGCATAACCGAGAATACATCAGAGGCTCTGGGCCTCCCCGATGGCGTAGTGGTAGCGTCGTCGCATTCGGATCCCGGGTTCGATACCCGGTGGAGTCACAAGACACAGTGGTTCAGATCCCATTTTGATATACTGTACGTTCAGTACAGAACAATTCAAGCATCAGAGGCTCTGTTCAATTTTCTATTGATTGGATTATGTTATTTTACGTCGCCTTTCTGCCAATTTTGGTTAACGCGACGTTGCAATGAGATGGATGAAGGGACATACACAGGCACATATGATGACACCATGCAGTTCATACAGCGGGTTATATTGGCTGTAGGTCTGGGCAGCAAAGCCTCGGTCGTCTGAAAAAGGCAGTCCAAGGAGTACTACGTGAAGTAGGGTTGATATTTAGGTACATTACAAAAGGGACATCCATTCAATCTTCGAGAACATTTCGATAGAAGTACAACAAACGGGAACCTTGTGTGATATTGTACCCCGTACTTTTAATTTGCACATACTTTTTGAAATGTGAAACCTGACATGAGCAAGGGTGTTCTGTGTGGGTGTCCTTTCATGAGTTCCATCAACCGTTGGTTCTTTTTAGCCCTTCCATTCACCGTGACTAACAAGCCGAATGACTGGAGACAAAAGCACAGAACAAGCAAACATGAGACGGTTTAGCGTTTAACCAATTAGTTGGAAACGGTGCGGCATTATCAAGGGGTCGAGAGTCATAATTCCGTGAAATCACCACGGAGTTTCAATGAGCTTAATTTCGGAATGAGACGAGATATTCTACGACGCTGCTCGTTTCTTAATTTCTTCTTGAAGGATCGCGTTACGTTAATTTCATTCGCGCCGAGTTGTATTATATTTGCGTATGCAACAATGGGAAACACTGTTGACGGCCACCGTGGCTGAGTGGTCTGAGCATCACGCTAACAAGCCAGAGACCCCAGGTTTGAACCATGATCAGGCATGAATGTGTCATGATTCGGGAAAGGATTTTAAGGTGCAAATTATGGTCGGGAAAGGAAAAAAAATGTTTCTGAAAATGTTTTCAAGAATGTGCTGATAAAATGCCTTTATTCCATACTGTCTTCATCATCATCATCATTCTTACTGGTGTAAGTAACGTCCCGCGGAACTTGGCTTTTCTTTTGAAGGGTGGTGCTACAATCAGAGAACTAAATGCATCATATCGATTGATGCACCAGAATGCATCGATTGATGCACTAAAGTATGTTTTGTAGCTTCTTCAAAGAATCATATCCATATTTGATGCATTTGGGTGTATTTTTGTATGTCGTGAAAGAAACACCAAAGTGCACCATTTGATTCAAGTGAGGTTTTTTTTTCAGTCGAGATGTACTTTAATGCATCAGTTGATGTTCCTTGATGCACCTTCCTGCATCTTCTTGGATGATGCACTTAAACGTTTCGTCTGAGCTACATGAAGCATCAAAACGCATCAGCTGATGCATTAAAGTGCATCTTGACTGAAAGAAATCCTCACTTGAATCAAATGATGCACTTTGGTGTTTCTTTCACGATATGCAAAAATGCACCAAAATGCATCAAATGTGAATCTGATTCTTTGAAGAAGCTACAAAACACACTTTAGTGCATCAATCGATGCATTCTGGTACATCAGTCTATATGACGCATTTAGTTCTCTGAGTGTAGGTAGGAATGGAAAATTTTGTTGCTTTCGTTTTTGGGATATGCTTATTCCTGCTGCAACTGCAACAGCTGAGTTTCTAGGGTAGGGAAGAGGTTTTTGCTCCTGTTTACTTGGCTGGAGCTTGAAGTTTTGAGGTGTTGTCCTCGAAAGGGTTTAATTTGCCTCCTTAGAGCCTGAGCGTACCGGCAGTTCGTTGGGGGTGGGGGTTGTCTCCCTCGGCTGGTATGAAGGAAGTGAAGGATTTGGTTCTTCCAAAGAAAGTACAAGGAAATTTCAAGAAAGGTATATGAATTTACATTGGGTCTTTGGTTCCTAATTTATTTTGATTTTGCAATTCGGCGTATTTTGATGGGGGATTAATTAGCACCCGCCTTCTGTATATAATGCGCGCGGACCGCATAGAGAACTGTGTTTCTGCCGAATAGGTTACGTTGAAGTTTGTGTTTTCTCTCGCGGGTTTTGCTACATTATCTTAAGAACTATTGGGTCTGAAATGATTATATTGTACTATTTTATAGCTCTCGTTCCGCTCTACAAAATGAGACTATAGGATTTTATATAGCTGCTCAAAAAGAGTGAATTTTTTTTTCTGTCCAATATTTTTTAACAAAACATGAAAAAAGAGTAGGCTTGAAGAGAGAGGACAAATATATCTGGATTCTTACTCAGGTTGGTATTCAGTTCGTGACGAACCATTTTATCAGGAATCAGAGTTGATAGATGGCAGAGCACCAACAGGCGCTGAAGTTCAGTGGATAAAAGAAGAGAGCTATTTTTTTCGCTTGTCAAATTGGCAAAATAAACTACTAGAGTTATATGAAAATCAGCCGAATTTCATCTTTCCTGAGAGCAGAAAAAATGAAGTGGTATCGTTTGTAAAATCAGGATTGACTGACCTTTCGATTTCTCGTACTAGTTTCAATTGGGGAATAAAAGTACCGGGAAATGTGCTGAAACAAAAAAGAGGGGGTACAAAGTGGATAAAAAAGGTAATATAACGAAAAGATGCAACAGAGTGTGTTTACTTTACTTAATACATATCTCAAACGATCGTTATGAAAGCAGCTATATTTTTGGAAAGGTGCTGCCTGCACCTTAAAATCCGTTCCCCAGCCATGATACTTGTCCCATCAGGAATTTAATATATTTGCCTTGGCCTGACCGTCACGTTCACTTGGGTGTCCGGTGACTTTTGGCTACTACAACCGCCTTTCGGGGCTGAACTCCTACCAGAACTGGGCCCATAAGAGGTCCCCAATACTCGGTCGAACAGTAACCAGATTTGCAGTAGTCAAAATTTGAGTAACACACATTTCAAGATAACTACACATTTATTCAAATTAATCGGTGGCATAGTTACATATTGTTGGTTTAGTTACTGAATATACTATTTCACATGGTCACACATTCAGTGGGAGCGTGCATGAGAGAGAGACAGTAGTTCCTTTCTTCAAAATGGTAATATGAAAGTTAAATCAAATTAAACTTCTTTTGGAATGATCACTTAATCAGTTAGTTACCAATTTATACACTTATGCACGCACAAGGAAATAAAGATCAAACCAATAATACTTAACTGAAAACTAGACTGGGGATTGAAGACAAGGCGACTCTCTCTCTCCCATGGCTGCCGATAGACCCGAGCAGTTATCGTCCTGCACGTACTCCTCCACTTTTCCACCAATCAGCGCCCTTCAATGACATCACTGTTGACGTACATTCACTGTTGCCAAGCCTTTTATTCATAATCGCACACTTACACAAATCAAAAAAACAAGAATATGTGATCGAGGGGTTATACTACATAGTGTACATAACATGGGATTAATTCCTAAAGAAAGGTATGATGATAGTTCCAAACTCTGATTTAGCATAATTTCGTTCTTGGTATTCGCTGTTTCATTTCCGTCGTCTTCTACCTCTGCTTCTTATCTTAATTGTCTTCTTTTCCTCTTCCTTTCAATCTCTGGATGACCGTCTTCATGACACAAGACATAGTCCACTAAACATCACGTAAACAACCGCCCACTACCAAAGACAAAAATGGCGGCGGCAGAACGATGATCCAGCATCGTTTTCTTTCTTTGCAGAACTTCATCTCCTTCTTCACAATCTTGTACCAGAGATTCATCTCTTCCATTCTGTTTTCGTTTGGTCGTCTCAACATTTAGCGCCCTAATGAAAATCTCTTTTGTATGTATGTATTTTAATGTTCTCTTCTACTTATTACTACCAGTAATATTGATAATAAATAATATGCAACAATCTACTCCCCCATTAAAAAAATACATGTCCTTTTTATATTTGAATCCAGAAATTGAAGTCACTATAAGCCCACTGCCCCCCCCCCAAAGAAAAAATCAGAAAACTGTTCGGATTGAATGGAAATATTTCCGGCCAAACCTTCTTCACTTTAATTCGTTTTCTTTCTCGAGGGCCTCTTCGATTCCGTAGTGGTAAACAAAGACCCCCCGAGTTCGATACCCCCAACGGCATATAGTTGTTCGGGTCTCACTTTAAATTATAGGTCCAGCGCCGATTTGCCTACCAGTGCATAAAGCGGACTTAAACTTCTAACTTAGTTTTCCGCAGTGTAATATTTCGAGAATTGAGAAAAAATGTCAACGAAACAGTCAAGTGTACGCCCAGTTACGTTGTTTAGAAACAGGCAGGGAGAATAATTAATGCAAAATAGATAAATTTCTGCGAAATTCTTAAAATGTGCCGAAAACTAAAACATTTTATGGGGCACGTTTAATTTTAAAATTATATTTGTTAAATAGTTTATAAAAACTCTCTTAATAATAATATAGCTACATGGTGTATTAACGAAAACTAAAACTAAAGTGGACATTAGTGCCAAAGTCGTAAAATTCATGATTATCCTTTTCAAGATATAATTGTAGCATTAGAACAACACCCTTCATATGATAACACATAACAAAGAATTTTCTTTATTTGCTTATAATTACAGACGGATTTGAATCTCAATTTGGAATGCTTCTTTATCTATCTACCTCAGAAATAACAATATCACTGCATCGGAATCCGTGCAATTATATGTTCATAAGTCACTTTCACTCGACAAGCAGAAATTCCTGCGGCAGAAACATGACAACCTTCTCCAGCACCCTGTCTTGACCTTATAGAACTCCATCTCCTTCTCAAGGATTCTAAAATCCAACTTCAGCTCTTCAATCAGATTCTTTTTCGTTTCTTTAATTGACAGGCAATGGCTTTTCATGAACCGCACAGCATGTTCGTGGTCGAGTCGCTTGGGTTGTTCAAAATAATATTTGAGTCTGTTTTCGGAAGCCATCTGTTCGTCCGAAAGCTTTCGTTTAAGGCTTGCTTCCAAATCCTGGATCTTTTTGTCAAATCTAGATGGCGCACTTGTAGAAAACAGCTTTTTCTGCAGTGAGGACTTCTGGGAGTCCACGAACTGACTAAGTTCTTCCTCCGCACGCTTCCATTCACTGTTATAAACTATGGATATGGGACTATCTTCGCTCTTTTCAGCTTCTTTGTCGCCGTTTGCCTTTCTATTCTTCTGGTTTTCGGTATGAACAACTATCATTTGCCCTCTCTTGCCTGCGAAAGTTAAAATCTCAGGTGCCGGGGGAGTTCGCTCTTCTCGTGGTGGACTTCCCACGGAGCCCCGCCGACACTGAATGCAATAGTAACAAGGCATAAGCGGCTTCTCCTTTTTCTTCACAACCATCTCGTAGAAACTTCTCTCTTCCTGAATCCTCCTGAACTCTCGTTCTATGTGGTTCATTAGATTCCTCCTGAACAGTTTTACAGTCTTGCATTGGAACGTAGCGAATTTCAATGTGTAATGTGCTCTGTTGTTTTTTTTGGAGAGCAGGAAGTACTGCAGCTCTTCCTCCTGTTTCGATTGAAGCTCCTCGCACCTCGATACTAATGCTGCTTCCAAATTGGCAACCTCCTTCTGGAAGACGGTTAACGCGCTTTTCTTCAAAAATTTCCCTTTCAAGCTCTTCATTGAAGCGGATTTTTTTGCTTGAACAGCGCAGTTAACCATCACCATCGTGTCCTCCCACTCAGCACTAACGTAAGTTCTGATGAACTTTTCGCCCCGTCGAGAGCGCGAATCTTCATCTGCAAGCTGCGAGGGCATTGTTTCCTCTACTTTAACCTTAATTCCATCAAAGCGATCCATTTTAGTAGTTTCGTGTTGCGTTGCATCGTCCCCCGAATCTTGAGTGTCTGTGGGCGAGATCGCATCAACTGCCAGAGCGCCTTCACGATTCGTGGTCGATTCCTCACCATCTTCTGCCATTTGACGTGTCGTGGCCTCAAAATTCCTCTCATGATGTTTTTCCTTTCCAGCGACCTGAACGCCGTTGGAAGAAATTCTACTGTAGTCGTCGCCTCTTGTGTAGACGTTCCTAGCAGTGCTTCCTTCCTTCGATGTGCTGGCTTCTCCAGGTGATTTCGCATCGGCAGACAGAGCGTCTTCATTATTCGTTGTCGATTCCTTACGATCTTCTGGCAGTTGACGTGTAGTGGCCTCATAAATCCTCTCATGATGTTTTTCCTTTCCAGCGACCTGCACGCCGTTGGAAGAAATTCTACTGTAGTCGTCGCCTCTTGTGTAGACGTTCCTAGCAGTGCTTCCTTCCTTCGATGTGCTGGCTTCTCCAGGTGGTTTCACATCGGCAGACAGAGCGTCTCCATGATTCGTGCGTGGACCTGCGCGGTCTTCCGTCAGCTGATGCGTCACGGCCTCGGCCATGTTTTCAAGTTCTCTTGCATTGTAAGGAAACTGTACGCCGTGGGACAAGAGTTCGCAGTAAATGTCACCGCTTTCGTGCACGTAGCTAGAAGAATACTCAGATGTCGGTTCCCTCTCGTCATGATCCGTGGGTCTTCTGCCACGGTCTTCTGCCAGCTGACAAGTCACGGCCTCGGCCATCTTGTCAAGTTCTTCCTTCAGAGGAATACTCGTTGCTTCATGTATTGTTCTCCTCGCTTTCCCTTCAAAATATCTGTCGCAGCAAGCACAGGGTGCTGCACAATCTATAATATAGTTCATTTCCAGGGGTTTTATCGGCAAATCACGGTTTGGTTTAAAATCTCTCCGCGGCAAGTGGCTGCGTGACCCTTTGACGCTCTCTTCTTTTCCAGCGCACTCATTCTGGTCGGTGGCCTTTCTGAGCGACTGCGAAGTGCTCAGTGCCCTAACAGCGATGCCATATCTACACTCGTCATTTACAACGTATGCACCTGGCGATTCATTATCTTTCACCCCCCATGCAGGAGAAAGAGTGACGACCAGGGCTTCTCCTTCAGGCAAATCTATTTCTTGGCCACGTATTGGGTGCGAATGTGAGTTGGGGTCCCGATGCCTATCTTCTGCATTAACTAGTACAATATCGTCTTCTGTTAAAGCAATGTTCGTTCTCTTCTTAATGTTTTCATTGTTCTCAATGGTAAGGAAGATTGGATCCTTCTTGGTTTCAATCGTCTCCGTAATTTTGACGTGCTCGTCTTGGGAGAGAACAGCAGCTTCCTTTTTGGTTTTCATATCACTCCTTATCACTGAACATTCAACAATCTTGTGGAAACCATGAACTAGCACGTCGAAAGCCCTAACTCGTAGCGTTTCGTCAGTCATCTTATAAATTTCTCTAATGCTGACAGAAAAGATTACTCGAGGTTGGCCGTCCGTCTGAATTAAAGAAGCGTATCTCATCACCGAAGATGATTGATAAGACAGGAGTCGATAGATGACAGAAGAGCTGTAAATACGATCCTCAAAAGTCCACACTGTGAAGAACTGGGTTGTTTGTATGCGATATGCATGATGCGAGTAACACTCGTCCAAATTTAGAAATTTTCTTAAGTAGTTTTCTGCTTGACTTATATGTTTATGTACATCATAGCAAAGTCCCGCAAGCAGTTTTCTCCGAATTGGGGGATTAAATGCGCTTGTAGTCTGTCGACTGAGAATTTGCAGCCTGGTCCTGACGGACATCAAATCGCGAAAGATCTGCGAAACAAGATCCATAGCGCTATCTACTCACTTTTGCACCGTTTTTTCTTCGTAGCGTTTATCGCACTTCTATGTCCAAAAACTTGTATTCGCAGGTCTAATTACCGGGCAACGTGTTCTCTTTTATATTCAGAGCCAACAATGCGCTTGATCGTTTATGAACTGTTGCTAATCCCATTTTAACTTTTGCTCTGATAGTAATTATTACTTTGCTTCCCTTACTTTTACAACTCACTCGTGTTACTTTCCCGTTCACTCGATCTAATTGAACCCTTTCGCTGCTCCGTTAGGGAATGAGGAAACGACAAGCGCTACAGGAAGCGAAGAGGCGAAATACTTTTGTAGCTCCACCACAGTTAAAGAGTGTGGAGGGATTGTAAATGCTCGTCTAGTTCTCGAAATATATACTACAGGGTGTCCCACGAACGGCGCAACTGGGAATTAAGAGTGGCGTTACTTGTAACCGAAACCTGTACATACATCAGTCATACACCAAATGTTAGCCCTGTCCAAGTAGATATTTTTAAACATAGAAACAACAAACGGGGTGCAGTGTTGTTCATGCAGTGTTGCCAAATGTAAGTGAAAGTGTAAATTTATTTTTCCACAAAGCATGGAAAAGTGCATGTCAAACATTCGTACGTAAATTTGGACGTCAATTTCCACCTTGGGTAGGTGGACTATTTCGCCATCTATAGTTCAGAGAAGAAAACCGATCGTTCTCGCGTATAGCCAATCCTGAAATGCCTCGTAAAGGCGTACCGGTCCAAATGTGTGTTTTAAAAAAAATATGAGGTACAGTGGCAACACTGTTCATGTTTGAAGGCAACAAAAGGTATGTTTAGTGATGGTCTATGACATGGAAATACTGGAAACAGGAAAAAAGAAAGTGAAAATTATGGTGAAAATAGTGTTACTTACCTACTCCTGGCAACCATGCGAAATAGTCCACCTACCCAAGGTGGAAATTGACGTCCAAATTTCCGTACGAATGTTTGACATGCAATTTTCCATGCTTTGTGGAAAAATAAATTTACACTTTCACTTACATTTGGCAACACTGCATGAACAACACTGCACCCCGTTTGTTGTTTCTATGTTTAAAAATATCTACTTGGACAGGGATAACATTTGGTGTATGACTGATGTATGTACAGGTTTCGGTTACAAGTAACGCCACTCTTAATTCCCAGTTGCGCCGTTCGTGGGACACCCTGTATAAATTTGTGTGTGAATGTGATGGTTGATGTTGTTTACTCTTCGCTTTTCTGCCACTTTTTTGGCTAATCGTGAAGATGAGTGATTAACTCAATGTACAGATACTCAGAAATAACATCCATGCTCAGGTCGGGTTTCGAAGCCGGGCCTCCTGGGATCGTAGTGTGCTGTGATAAGCACTCTACCGCGGGAGCCTGGTAATTGCATACGTATTTACATATATTTAGGTATGTATGAGTGTATAAATAATTGTTTTGTGCATATCGACGAATTTCCGTTTTCACTGTGGTTTGTCTTTTGTGATGGGTATCTGTTAAACCAACGTCGTCGCCCTGTAAAGCATATAGTGGTTCTGATCCCACTTTAAACTCTAGACACATTCACGGTTAGCCTTTGTGCATGAAGTGGACGTAACAAAAAACAACTTTAACAAGCAAGTGTGTATCCGAAACAAGAGCTAAATAAGCAAATAAAATATTTCATTATTCACCGTCGCGAGAAATACGAGTAAAAAACGACGCCAAGAATTAGTATTTTTTTTTTTTTTTTGTAATTTAGCGCGCCGTACTCTGTGGCGCAGCGATCAGCAAAGCGCGCTACGACACCAGAGTTCAAATCCCGGCCTGGGCTTGTTCTTTGGCAGTCTCCATTCAACAATTTTATCATATCATCACGTAACTTCATCTTCGCGATTAGCCAATAGTTGCAAAAAGCGACGCTAAATAACCAAAATCGAGTCGAACCCAGAGACGAGAGTCTACCACGCAACACGCTCGCCACTGATTAGGCGTACCCTCTGCCAACCCCCCCCCCTCCCTCCCAGGGCAACGCGTTGAAGAGGACAAAGATATTCGTATTCGTATATGCTGCCTCAACAGGTAGTCCACGTTCAGGTATGTATCTAGATTTTTTTTCGGAGGGGGATCTGAACCAACCGTCTCAATAATAATAAAAATAGCAACAATAATGTAAATCTTTAAATTAATATAACTAAGTTGTAATTAAATTAAATACTAATTAAATATTTAAATTTAACAATATTGCATTTTTATTATTACATGAATACGTAAAAAGATATAATATCATATATTTATTATCTAACTTGCGGGTACTGAAGATCTACAAAATTTGTATAAAAGCAAGAAAATTAATGTCAAATAGATAATGAATTGAATATTTATCGAATAATAATCCAGTTGATCCAGTTAGATCCAGTTCACGAAAAGTTCCTGATTAATATTTTGTGCATATATCAGAAGTAATAGAGTGCATAAATCTTTTTTGGTACCATGATCCAATATAATAATAATAGTAATATATGTAATAATAACGTAGTACCTTCGAGTCCAGTATTATGCTGAAAGTACATTTTCATTATTTTATTTTAGTGCTTGGTGCCTTTCGAGGGGGGGGGGGTGTTCGGAACCCTCCCCCCTAAATACGCCCTTGTCCAAATTCAATATGCCGCTAAGGTAGAGGTTCCAATCTCACTGTCTTTACTTGTTCTTAGCCTTTTAGCATATCCAGGGTGTTTCTAAAGGTCGTTTACAACGCTTGGGGGGGTGATTCCTCACACGAAAACAAGCAAGAAGTGTGAGTAACATTTTTACGACTGAGGCTTCGTTTCCGATGTAGGAGCCTCGCAAAAGGTGACAAAGTGAACGTCACACTTAACTGGGACGAATACTATCACAGATGGAGAGGCGGTTCCAAGGGAATCATAAAGGAATCGCATGTGCTCAGTCCGGAAGTCACTATGAAGAGTTCACTGCACGCATGCGCAATGGAGTCCTCAAAGGAATTGGGGATTTCCAGCAAGAACAATGAATGGAAAGGGTATGTAACGCAGCAAGAAGGACCGTGACAATGAGAAATGCGTTAAAGACAACACATTCCGACCTCAAACATTAAAACATGAGCACGGAACACAAAATCCGAAAAGTTTAGCACGGTTGCATACCCCAGTTACACGCGAGGAATGAACGAATCATGTCATGTGACATAGGAGAGACACATTACTCCACCAGGAGGAGGAAAAGAAAAACACAATATCAGATGATTGCGACAACGTGTATTTTTACACGCGACAACTACGTAATACCCCCTCCCCACACGCACAACAAACAACAAATGGTACAATGTCTTACGCACAGACACTGTACACCAACTGAAGATGTCACTTTCACCACACAAAGGGGGTGGGGAGCAATACCAAGAGTGTTCTCACTGGGATTTGCCGAGGGCGATAATCACAGCCGGTTTTCAAAATGTCTGTCGTTCACTTCTACGCAGAGATGACAGCGACGAATCAAGGATTGTCGAGTACGAGCAAACAAGCCAGGTGCATCTGCTACCGTCGCGGCGGCGACGTTGATGAGAGCAACGAGATCCTCAGCTGATGTGACAGGTGTGTCGTATACGAGGGTTTTCATTTCTCCCCAGAAGAAAAATCGAGAGGGTTGAGATCTGGTGACCTCGGTGGGCAAGGCACAGGCTCATTCCTACCAATGAACCTATTGCGAAACACATCATGCAGGAAATGTACTACATTACGATCGAAATGAGCTGGTGCCCCATCGTGTTGGTACCACATTTCTTGACGCAGTGGCAAAGGTACGGTCTCCAACAGTTTCGGCAGAACCTCACTAAGAAATGCCTGATACGTGCGACCATTCAGGCGAACAGGGAGAATGTATGGTCCAATTAAATGATCATGTACTATCCCGCATCACACATTCACTGAAAACTTGTGCTGGTGATGGGCCACAAAAAGTGCATGTGGGTTGTCAAAGTCCCAGACATGACTGTTTCTACTAATGAAGACATACATCCCGGTGAAAATGGCTTCATCTGTCCACAATACCTTTGCCCCGAAGTGAGGGTTTGTGTCCAGCTTATGCACGAGGTAACAGTTCTTGTACTTTCTGCAGTTTAAAAGGGTGCATTCCTTCCTCTGACAACACTCGCCAAACATTCACATGAGACGTGTCTCGTGCCCGAGCGAGTGCCAGAATGTTCTGCGACCGCTGTTAACACATCTTCTGCAAACTGACGTGTGCGTACACTTCGGGGTCTTCCAACTTCTTGCCGCGGTGGTAACACTGACCCTGTTTCACGCAGTCGACTGCCCACTACCTGAAAGAAGGCGTGAGACGGTAAACGTCTATGTGGAAAGCGTTCTCCATAAAGACGCCTCGCCTCACGGCTATTACCACGTGCCTCCCCATACATAAGATGCATGTCTGCTAGCTGCTGGGTCGTATACGCAGCAATCTGCGTAATATGGAGCTGGAACTACAAAGTATCGTTTTTGTTTAACACTGACACACTGCACAAATTGGCCGTATCACCGTACGAACATCACAGTCCAATTGTTGCGATATTTGACTTGCCCACCCCACCACGTCAACTTCTTTCAATACAACATACTAGTACTTTTCAATGCGTATGACAACCTAGAGCGAACTGCTGATCATATCCCAGCACCTGCAACACGTCTGGGACGACTGAAAGTGACATCTTCAGTTGGTGTACAGTGTCTGTGCGTAAGACATTGTACCATTTGTTGTTTGTTGTGCGTGTGGGAAGGGGGTATTACGTAGTTGTCGCGTGTAAAAATACACGTTGTCGCAATCATCTGATATTGTGTTTTTCTTTTCCTCCTTCTGGTGGAGTAATGTGTCTCTCCTATGCCACATGACATGATTCGTTCATTCCTCGCGTGTAACTGGGGTATGCAACCGTGCTCAACTTTTCGGATTTTGTGTTCCGTGCTCATGTTTTGATGTTTGAGGTCGGAATGTGTTGTCTTTAACGCATTTCTCATTGTCACGGTCCTTCTTGCTGCGTTACATACCCTTTCCATTCATTGTTCTTGCTGGAAATCCCCAATTCCTTTGAGGACTCCATTGCGCATGCGTGCAGTGAACTCTTCATAGTGACTTCCGGACTGAGCACATACGATTCCTTTATGACTCCCTTGGAACCGCCTCTCTATCTGTGATAGTATTCGTCCCAGTTAAGTGTGACGTTCACTTTGTCACCTTTTGCGAGGCTCCTATATCGGAAACGAAGCCTCAGTCGTAAAAATGTTACTCACACTTTTTGCTTGTTTTCGTGTGAGGAATCACCTCCCAAGCGTTGTAAACGACCTTTAGAAACACCCTGTATATATATATATATATATATTTGTGGTGACTTCCAGCGTTCTATGCCCCTTTTCTTCAATCCGCTGTTGTACACTGTGCGAAGCACTGCAAGCGAATCGAGCAAGAAAATAATTAGGGCATTAATTAAGAAACTGGCAATAATACTAATTGAATAAGGAGTAAATATTTTCATACGGTGCCGCGACCTTTGCTCCTTCCAAATTGTTCTCTTATTGCTTCTTCTGCACCCACTTTGTTGTCTCTGAGTTTGTGGCGCCACCGTACCTGATGCTATGTCAAACCATCTCTCTAACCTTCATTATCCTAAAGTGGCAGAAAAGTAACGTAAAATAAGGAATAGTTACATGTGTACTTCTTATTTAGTAGTCGGTGCTCTATTTTACTTCACTAAATTTTCATGCATCACATGTTTGTTTTAAGAGAGAAGGAAGAAAGGCGGATGACTATGACACCCACCGCCACGCCGCTTAGCGAATAATCCAGAGTAAAATCCACTTTATACTATACGATCATCAAATGGTATGGTGTCTAAATAATGATCACCATACGAATTTTATGCCAAAGCGCTAAATATTGATTGCCCCCCCCTGAACTCCAAAGTTCGATCCCCCTTACTATAAAATTCTGTGCCAATCTAAAACTTAGCATTGCTATCCAATGTATGCCCTCGAAACGTTGGAAGCCAACTCCAATTTAACCTGACTGGTAACCCGAGAACACTTGTTCGAATTGTGTACTAGTTTAAATATTTAAAAAAATATGTAGGGTACGTACATGTATTCCATTCAGACTTTTGTTATATTAGGATATTCCAGTTAACGATTTCCTTGCTTATTTTGTTCAAGGAGTCTTGAAGAAAATTGTCAACGGGGGAGGAAGGGGGGCTGGAAGTAATGGGAAACCAGAAAGCAGCAAGAGCGAAAGATACGAATCAGAAAACATAAACAGAAGCCTGTTAGAATAACGAAAGAATACGAAACAGAAAATATAGCTGGGAAAGTCTATTGTAAACGCAGAGTATGTACACTGAAACAGAAAAAGCTTTCAAAAAACGCCGACAGTGAAGTGGCTAATGTTGTCACTTTCTAATCAAGGTCCTTGATTCGATCCTCGGTGGAGGGCGCAGTTGTCAGGATCCCACTTTGAACTGTAGGTCTAGTCCTATATGAGTATAAAGTGGACTTAAAACATACAATGAACATCCATCTCAGAACTGAAAATCTGCGTTTTATATCAATTAGTTATGATTGTTGACTACGAAAGTTAAGTGTAAGACTCAGTCTGTAAAATACTATATATGTAATGTAAATATATGAAACACTATCCTGAAACATATCGTGCCTAAAATTATTTTCTAAAAAATATGTTTGTATGCCGCAGGAGCGACTATCACTGTGAAATGCTGTGTGATTTGTTGTTCACACAAAACGTTATTGTGCACCATTGAAATTTCTTGCTCATAGTAATGAGTTGGATTAAGTCTTACAGAGGAACTGTGCCAGGGTCTCCTGTTGAAACAAATGTAAACGTTATTTGTCGTGCTGTTTGCCAAACAACTGTTCTCACCAAGGATTTTTAAATATTCATGTGTTGCGGAGTTGACCTCCTCTTTTTCATTCAGGGTCTTGTGCGATTAGTATGTCGGAAACAGGAAAAATGAAGAAGGGTAAAAAATAATGAATTTGATAATCGGTATATTCATCACCAGATGTTATTAGAATTATTAAATAAAGACGATTTCGGTGGGCAGGTCATGAAGCACGAATAGGAGAAGAAAGAAAACTTACAGAATCCTGGTTGGGAAACCTAATTGTAGGAAACTTATAGAAAGGCCAAGACGAAGATGGAATGGCAATAAATAAGACGCTTATAAGGAAACTGGTAACAATGGAGAAACCTGAATTAATCTTACCCATTGTAGGAACGGATAAAAAGTTTAGGTTGCTGTGACAATAAACTTTCCACTTTAGAGTTTAAGTTCGAGTTTGTGTTTTAAGTCCACTCTATTCACAGTATGGCTAGTCGTGACTGGGCCTACAGTTTAAAGTGTGATCCGAACCATTATGTGCCTCAATCAGGTATTTAAACCGGGATTCCTCGATTACAAGAGGACGCTCGCACTTTTCGCTTTAGGAATGCCAGAGAGTTAGTTAATATTTTCTAATTACTTTCACTTTCAAAACTTAAAGTTCAAATCTCGACTTCTTTGGAATAAAAAAATTCAGCGATATTTGTGTCAAGCAGTGTAACTCAACTGGTAATGTGAATCCGAGGGACGCCAAGCCAACACGAGAGAACGTAGAAATACATCCAAAGTGCAAGCACCTAGGGGTACATTCAAAAGGATTGCCATGGCAGTTTGTATCACAAAATGGTCGACAAATTAAGTTTCACTCGGGTCTGTCAGACACCTCGTTACCTTTCAACGTCTAAGATAACGGATTCGTTTTTGGAAGTAGCCGGTTGTAATTCACGGGTTAAGCGTAACGCCCACTGAGACGTTGTTAACGTGCGTTTCCCTGCAGTGGGCATTACACCATTTGATTTCAATAGAAGCAGACAACAGAAATTCTGTTGCTTTCTGTTGCCGCGTCTCAGTGGGTGTTAACTTGAAGTTTCCACCGTCACTTGAGACAAATGCTGCGGAAATATTTCATTTCCTCTTATTTGTTTACCACATTTTCCATCACTCTCTTACTTTGTCGCCACGGTTAACCACCTAGTACAAATTGTCAATTTAAGTTGAATGAATTGAGCAAGGAAGGAGCTAGGAAACTGCTACATGTGAAACTTGTTTGAATTGTGTTACATCTTAATTTAGCATCGACATTCAATTATTCCCAGAGTTGTTTAATGTAAAATTGTAGTTGAGACATCTTGGAAATAGGGTCTGTAAGTTTGGTATGTTATGAATCCTCATGATAATATTTAATTCGGCTTCCCCGATGGCGCTGTGGTAGGGTTGTTCGCTTGTACCTTGGTTCGATACCCGGTGGAGGCATACAGTGGTGCAGATCATAGTTTTAAACTGTAGGTTTAATCCCGATTAGCCTTAATGTGCATAAAGTGAACTTATAACATCAAATCGACCTCTACGTACACACACACGACAGGTGCGTTTGTGCTTGCCATTAACTTCATTCCTAGTTCATACTTCCTACCCTCACATCAGGTTAGCGTAAGGAAATCATTTCCCCTGACGTAATCAATCCCAAACACTCCTATCAAAATGAGCGCGCTTACATCATAAGTGACACGTAAGCAGTTTACACGTTTTCCTGCAGCACCCACGCGACCCTAAATCTGTTGACCTTGAGTTTATTTGTCGACATCAAGTGACCCAGCAACGAAAGATTTAGCGCGAACGCAGCTCACGTGTCGCCACTTTCATTCCGATGCAGTGGCGCGGCCACAGGGGTGGGAGGGGCAGGGGAGGTATTGCCCCCCAACCTTGGACGGAAATGAGTTGTTGGGGGGACAAGGGGGGGGGGCAAACATTGACGGCCAAGTGTACCTGCAATTACCGCCCACAACTTGAAATTTTATGCAAATAAAAATACTTTTCGCAAAATGTTCTTGATCGCTTGGCTAGCATTACCTGCTTTTCTTACTGTTAGTCTTATCTTTTCTTAGTCTTCACTACCGTAGGTAGGGGGTGGCGGAAGTCAGCCCTGGGCGCCGAACGACTTGAAGGAAAATAAGTTGTAAAATTGATTGATTGGGTTATGGTTTTAAGTCCATTTTAATCACAGAAATGCTAATCGGGACTGAACCTGCAGTTTAAAGTGGGATTAGCACCACTGTGCCATGTGCCTCCAGCGGGTATCAAACCCGGGACCCCCTGATCACAAGGTAACGATGTTATCATTATACCATCGAGGTGAAGGGGCGGCGCCAGAAATTTTCGACCTGGTGGGCAGAAGATGTATATTCATAAATTAGGGTGGGCAGTATAAATCTAAGACCTTATATGAGTTTTTCATGCACTCATGCCCGTCCCCCACCCCCTCCAACATATACAGGGTGTCCTAAAACAACTTCAACAACGGTTGGATGCTGGTAAATATATATAAAAAAACAATAAACTTTTCCACATTCTCATAACCTCGAAAGTGCTTAGTTTCTGATCTATGAGCGCTGAAAATCTAACCTGTATGTACAGTCACAGACACTTCTGGGTTATAACAATCCCATTAACTTTCAATGCAATCATTACAACCCAGAAGTGTCCATGACTGTACGTATACAACCCAACTCACCAACCGATCGCTCTGACGTAACTTCCAGGGACGCGTAACAAGATTGCCACTTGAATTGAAAACAACAACTTGGGAGTCTTATCTGGCAAAATACAAAATAATAATTATACTTGCGATGTTGTAAGCATAGGTGCGCGCAGAATAATTTATTTGGGGATCCCTTAAGGGAAGTTTCAGCTATCTATCTGGACATGGCTAGCCTATAGTCGTAACTTCATGTTATTTTCACAGAAACTATTAAGTATATAAACATGAAATTTTAACATTATAGAATGAGCATTTGTTATCATTTTAGCACAGGTTTTACTTTCACCGTGTCGATATTTTATGTAATGATAGTAAACAATTGAAAATGATGAATACAAGGCTATATCTCTACAGGTGCTATCAGCTGAATCAATAATCTGAAGTACATCTGTAGGTTCAGTTTTACCATGTTTTCTAATGCACATTCGCCTACTTCATAAAATATATTGCTGTACCTGGTCACTCGATAGATAGTGCCATGTGTTACATATCAAATTAAACCGTAGAATTCAGATGTAAGCAAAAATCTGAAAATTGATACACTTGTCATTGAATGAGAAGGGAGAGAGCATTCATGAAAGTCTTTGAACATGAAACTCTTATTGGAAATGTTAGAAGGTTGCATTAACAAACAAGTCGGTCCTCGGGAAAATAATATTTACGGTCCGATATGTGAAGGGGCTCTGCGATTGATCAAGGAAAAAATAATTTATTTACTACGTGATTACTGATTACTATAGTAAAGGAATATCACATTGTTTGTGGAGAGGGAGAGATTCAGAGAGAGAGAGAGAGAGAGAGAGAGAGAGAGAGAGAGAGAGAGAGAGAGAGAGAGAGAGAGAGAGATGGTCATCTCAAATGAAACGAAATTCCTTATTTTTTACCACTGATATTATTTTCATTATTTTAATGGTAGTTCAACATATTTTCTTTATTTTTTAGAAGACGTTTGGGGTAGCCAGGTACATTTGGCACCTCCGTGTGCACACCTGCCTGTAAGAAGTATCTACAGCATTTACAAACTGGCCAAGACATAGAATTACGAACATATACGGACTGAAATTCAAGACGATTCATTCTAAAATGCCCTCACATAATACGGGGGCAAACCCCTTACTAAAAATATCTTGCAATAAAATGAAAAATATCGTTTAAACATTAATTAATTCGCAGATTAAAACTAATACATAATAACTAAAATCAATCCGATCTGTGGAAGGGTGCACATCACGTGTGCATTCTCAGCGTTTGGCATAAGTATGAATAATGTCTTATTAGCAAAATTTTAAAAAAAGGCAAGAACCCGGGTATAAATCAAATTCTTAGTTCATTCTGCATAATATTTACCTAAGCTAAAGAAGGACATTTTGGCAAAATATCTCCGAAATTTAATAAATAAATAAATAAATAAAATTGTATGTATTATGTTATGAAGCACAAAATTTTAAAATTTTGTCCCTATTATATGTTAGTTAACCATAAGAAAAATCACATGATTACGTAACTGATAGGGAAAATGTATCTCTAAGAAGATTTTGCCTCCCTGATGGCATAGTGGTAGAGTCGTCGCCTTGTGATCAAGGGGTCTCGGGTTCAATAACCGGTGGAGGTACATAGTGATTTGGACCCCACTTTAAACTGTAGTTCCAGTCCCGATTGCCTATCTGTGCATAAAGTGGACTTAAAACAACAATTCATGTAAGAAGATTCCTAATACGGTTGCTAACTCATCAAGTCAATAATTCTGCAGGTATTTTTCAAACCTACAGAGCTGTTTTATCAAAATCTATTTTTGTGATTGCTTCTTATTAGTAGAATGAATATAAAATTATTATTATCTATTTTGGATACGATATCAAAATTAGAAGATGACAGGTATATAAAATTGTGATGATGAAAGGGACATATCAAATTACATCTGTCTTAGTATTTCGATGTAGACCTAACTAAACAACTTTGTGTGTTGCAGGAGGAAGAAGTGGTTTTTATTTGTTTAACAGATTACCTTAATCATATCCAGGCCGGAAGCCCGTTGTTGACAACATCAAGCAACTAAACTCCACCCCTTCTACACTCAGTTTCAGTTACTTTTTGGCCAAGTTATGGCAGACAGTTAATTATATTTCTATATTTTTGCCACATTTCAAGAATCTATTTCTTTTCATTCTGTGGCACATTTTCAAAGCAATTTGATGTATCATCCCTGTGAAGGTCAGAAGCTGCAGCCCTCAGGCCCATAATCCTGTTCTAATCTTGATCATATTCTGTACAATTTTGCGTCTCCCATAAAACCTCCTAACCCCACTGGCTGCTTAAGCATACAAGTGGGCATTACATCACATTTTTTGTTTCAAAAGATTTGGAAATTCCTTTCGCTTTCCAATGATAAAGTTAAGGAAGTTGAAAGAAAAGCTTAAACTAATTTCATTCAACTTATTATTTACTCTGACTTTTGTAAACCTATTCACGAAATCAGTGTTTCGTTAAAGGACAACAAAGCTTTTTATTGAATGATAATATGTGAACTTGTCTGTAATATAGATAATATTCACAAGTAAAATATACATGAAGTGAACACCATAATAACTTATTTTATTGGACCATTCGCATTTTCCCAAGTGTATATATTTATTGAATTTGATTGGGTTGGCAATCGGGTGGGCACAGCAATTTCTGGGTAGGCAATTGCCCACCCGTACCCGTCCCTGTCGGATGGGCACAAAAGTTGTGAGAGAGAGAATGCATTGGCGTCCCGTGAAATTGTTTGAGCCCTATTAAACCAATATTGATTTCAGCCTGCAAAAAAATTGGATCCAAAAATGTTCTTGCTCGCTTTGCTCGCAATATATCATTGTTCTCTGTAATGCATTGTAAATTACCAGACAGAGAAATAAGACTTGTCTTAATTGATTTTGTTTTAAATGCATGAACAATTATTTCGAGGAAAGGGACGTGCACATTTGAGAGACAATTTATGTAATTTTTGCTGTTGGTTTATTGTGAGATGGATGAATTGGTTGATTAAATAATATAAGTTGTATATAATATGTATTAAATAAACTTTGAATATGCACACAATTTAGTGTCCACGTCGCTCCATGTTGCATATATCGTCGGTGAAGGGGCGAAGTGGCGTAACTCGAAAAATTGCGTTTTTGAGTTATGACTACCTCCTCTGTTACCTGTCAATATTTCGTGGCTGAATTTCCACTGGTTCCGGAGATTTAAGCACCCTGCAATTGGCGTATCTTGAAATTTTCTGCATAAAAATATCTGCAAAGTTTCTTCAGTGGCTGCTAAGAAATGAAGGCGCTTACTGGCGTAAGCTTATATCGGGAAACAAGATATGCGATTTACGAAATATTATATAAATTTAAATAAGATTTATGAAACAAGGGTGAATCGTACGTTAGTCCATACACAAAAAAGTTAGTTCCAGGGAGAAATCTGAAAGTAAAATGTGATGGAAAATGTGAAAAGTTTGGTAAAGAATGCTTTAAAATCACAGATGCGGAAAGACATGAAATTTTTAAGGACTTTTATGCAAGTGACGACCTTCAGCTTCAACGACAATTCGTCAACACATATGTAAAGGTTTCTGACGTTAAACACAAAACTACGCAAAATGAAGAATCTCGAAGATCAAAAACAAATCATTACTTTTTACCATAGAAGGAAAGAGAAGTAGTATCAGTGTGCAAAACCATGTTTCTAAACACACTTTTAACATCAGAGAAAACAATGGGAACTGCTCTAGCCAAAAGAAGATGCTCAGGTGTCATTGAGAAAGAGAATAGAGGAGGAAAACTTCAGAGCCTACTGGAAAGGGACAAAATAATAGAGAAAAAGTTAATAGAACTCATAAACAGATTCCCAAGAGTCGATTGATTGATTGACTGATTTAGTATATTTTACTTCGCGTTTTGTGCCTCTTAACTAATTTGCGAAGATGGGGATGAGTGATGAAATGATAAAATTGATGAATGGACATTCACAAACAACCAAGCCCGAGCGGGATTCGAACCCGGGACCCTTGGTGTCGCAGCGCGATGTGCTATCCATATATATATACATAAAGAAAATACCCCACTATTTACACTTTTTCTCTATTTTACACTTTTCAATTGTTACAGTTTCTCAGTTTCGTATCATCTGGACAAACACAACTGCCGGAGAATGGGCAAGAGTGTACGAATGATCTCAACAGCTTGGCGAAGAACGCTAGTTGCTCACGAATGAACCGTGTGGACACATTTGTCCGACTGGGACATGCAAGGTGTTCTTTATGTGAATTTTTGGGGAAAGGATCATGCTTTATGCCCAGTTTTCCTGCACGTTGATGAAGGGTGCCGTATAATGACATTTGTATAAAAAAAACGTTGATGTTGCCTGCAAATGTTATCCTTCACCATAACATCCCCACATGGTCAATTTGACAGCAATAACTCTCCGAAAGGGTTTTGCTTCATGTTCTTACACTCCGGGCTTAGCTCTTAATGAATATCAGATTTATTTGAGCCGCTGAAAGATAATATGAGAGGGAAGACATTTTTGACAGATGAAGCACTGACAAAAGATATCAAGATATCCTGCGGTGGCTATGACAGCAGGCTATGACAACGCCAAATAACTCACGGAACTGACACATTGATAGTAGCTATGCCTGTATGCTCAGGGAGATTCCTTTAAAAAACTCACGTAGTTTTGTCCTTGTAGGACTTGTAGTCTTGGTCGGTCAACCCTGAATGACCCTTGCAAATGTGCTGTTTGAGACAAGATCAAACTAATTCCATCTGTATTTTTACGTCGATTTTCTGCCAATTTAGCTAATCGCAACGACAAGGATAAAATTGTGAAATAGATGGAAAGACAAAAACACATTATGCCTTGACAAAGATTCGTTTCCAGGAATTCTGGCGCTACACTTACTTCTCCGCCACAGAAGACGACCAAACTATTTACATTTTTCAAATTATTTAAAGAATATTTTCGTTCACTGTAAATTAATGGAAAGACCAAATATCATCAAATGAAATAGGTCTACAAGTTAGATGAAACTAAATTAATGCTTACTGGAAGAAAGCAATGTTTCGTTTCTTTTCTTTATGCCTCAGGCCTCCCCGATGGTGAAGTTGTAGCGTCGTCGGCTTGTATTCAAGGGGTGCTGGGTTCGATAACCGGTGGAGGCACATAGTGGTTCGGATCCTACTTCAAACTATAGGTCCAGTCCCGATTAGCCTTACTATGCATAAAGTGGACTTAAAAAACTGTTTCTTTTACTTTATGGGTGTGAGTGATCGGAGTTTATGGGTCCGGGACGGGATCGATACGGTTTATAAAACTATCCCGATCTTCAGGACAGAAAATTTCACGTATTTCCTGACTACAATAATTTTATGGATGGGTAATGTTCAGAATTTCCAAACACTCCTGAAATTATCGAGTTCCACCCACATTTTGTCCCCAAAGAAATTATTTTCGGTATTTTGATGCCATTTCTAGAAGATTTCCCTTCCTGTAATTAAGTATATCCAGAATTCTTATTTCGCGATCATTTTAAATTCCTGACCTATCGGAAACCCGAAAGTAAGGAAATCATTTCCCGAAGTTTCCCGGGACAGGACTTCTGGATCCCGCAAACTGAAGTCTGCTTTCCGTTGCGACTGGTAGTATGTCAGAGGTCCCAGGTTCGAATCCTCGTCATTGTGTTTGTTCAATCACCATGTTGCTGACGTGAAATAACCAGAATACGTAAACTTTAATAAACAAATATCGTATCCGACGCAGAGGCGGGCTGATTAACTTCTGTGCATAAATTGGACTTGAATTTAGGGATGTACAATATCGGAATTTTGATATCGAGATATATCGTCAAGAAACTATCGTCGCAGACGATACGATATTATTTCCGTATCGTGATATGAGTGATATATCGTCTCCCTCTCCACAATATATATCGCAAAAATATCGTAACGATATATCGTCTAGTTAATATCGCCTGGACGATAGTTTCTCAATATCGCGATATATCGTCTGGACGATATATCGCCGAACAGTACTTGAAACATTTGAAATGTTGGTTCCGCCAACCGAAGGCTGCGTGTTTTGATGACGTTACTTTGGTCTCAATATGTGTTCCTTGCACCCCTAAGCATGCGTGGTTTTACCACAGAGAGCAATGTAATAAAAACGGACTCTTTTGAACGTTCGTACCGCCTAAAGGACTCACCGAAGACAAAAATGACACTTGCATTAAAATAAAAAAATCATTACGACCTGCCTGTGCCTGCACTTCCTTCTTCTTCTTCCATGATATGTGGCGCCATTCTTTCCCTTCAACATGTTTACAGTTAATCGGATATCATGAGTAAGCAGTTGCAGTGGAAGGAATCTTCCAAAGCGAAAAAAAAATAAAAACATATTTGTTTCCCCGCCATAATGAATTCACAGTTGCCTCCTCCTTAGATATAGAGTAAGGTGGGGCAAGACCTCGCAGTTTGAGTTCATAATTTTATATTCAAGCTATGAAACTACAGACACACATGAAAAAAGCAATACACATTACACTATCCTTTGCTAACTCACAGTAAATTTCCGAAAGCTGAATGAACAATATTTCTGCATGAAACAATTACAAAACCGTGACCATGCAAATGCGTAGTCTTACCCGCACCGCGGAGTAAGACTGCGATCAAGTTCGGGTAAGAATGCGCACTTTCCACACAGAGTCACATTTGTATAAAAAGAAACACAAATCACCTTTAAAAGTTCTTCTATCGTATGGAAACATTTCTCGTGGTATTCTAACAGTAGGCACAGTGAATCCCGTCCTGCACTTGGGTTAGGAATCGCTAACACAAATCACAAATAAAGGTTCCTGTTTCATACTAGGTGCAATTTTCATGCCACCACTCGTCACATATGGAACACTGGATACAATCTTCTACTGCAGGATCGCTGTACTTCTCATTACAACCTGGGCAATTGTACTCTTTCTTCTGGCGTTTTCTGCTTGCTACATCTTCTTCAACAACGATGTTCGGTTTCTGTTTCCCCTGAACTTTCTTCTTACTCTTCTCAAGCAACGAGGCTTCCAAGTTGACTTTGAATGGAGATCCAGTTAACACCTGAGACTGCCTTGTATTTCGTCGGCGGTGCTGAATATGCTCTGCACGTGGAAGTGGTGATATCTGGTTAACGGAAATGTGCCCGTATGATCCAGTATTGTTAACCCCACTTGTTGAAGGCTGCTCACCTGGAGTTTTAGCTGATACATTTGTCACAGTAGAGGGAAGAAAATCGTCCTCAGTGAAGATGTCTTGATTGAAAGGGCATGATCCAGTCATTTCAAAGCCCTTCATGGCATTCCCAACTGTAGCTGCCTTCCCATATGCCTTTGTAAAAATAGATGCCACTTGGAAAACTGTGATTGGGCGACCCGGATGGTTACTCATCCATTTATCACACACAGATGAATAAAACGACTTCAGTGGACCAAAAAATGATCTATCTAATGGCTGGGCCATACAAGCCACACACTTGCACCTGCAAGCCACACACATGTGGGGTAAAACCTCGCACGTGCGCAGTCGTGCGTTATGTCGCCCCTCCTTCCTTCGAGATTTTTTAAGCCCCCTATACTTTTATACTTTTTGAGGACATCATACACTTCCTCAACATAAGATAACAACATTGTGATGACGCTACTCACTTGTGCACCAGAAGTAATAAACCTTGTGAGGACATCATACACTTCTTCAACAGAATATAGTAACCTTGTGGGGACACTACTCACTTTGCATCAGAAGTAATAAACCTTGTGGGGACATCATACACTTCTTCAACAGCATATGGTAACGTTGTGGGGACACTACTCACTTGTGCACCAGAAGTAATAAGCCTTGTGAGGACATCATACACTTCTTCAACAGAAGATAGTAACCTTGTGGGGAGACTACTCACTTTGCATCAGAAGTAATAAACCTTGTGGGGACATCATACACTTCTTCAACAGAAGATAGTAACCTTGTGGGGACACTACTCACTTTGCATCAGAAGTAATAAACCTTGTGAGGACATCATACACTTCTTCAACAGAAGATAGTAACCTTGTGGGGACACTACTCACTTGTGCACCAGAAGTAATAAGCCTTGTGAGGACATCATACACTTCTTCAACAGAAGATAGTAACCTTGTGGGGACACTACTCACTTTGCATCAGAAGTAATAAACCTTGTGGGGACATCATACACTTCTTCAACAGAAGATAGTAACCTTGTGGGGACACTACCCACTTTACATCAGAAGTAATAAACCTTGTGAGGACATCAAACACTTCTTCAACGGAAGATATCATCCTTGTGGGGACACTACTCGCTTTGGATCGGCAGTAATATACGTTGTGAGCACATAATACATTTCAACAACAAAAAGGTAAGCTTGTGGAGCGAAAAGTTTCTTAAAGGTATATCGAATTTCTATCGCGAATTGAAACCATGACTTCCTTATTTCAAAGCATCCGAGCACGTAAAGTAAATTGATTGAATTTGTGAGATGTAAATAATGCATAAAAGAATAATATATTATCATAAATTAAAAATGTACATAAATCAATAATAATAATAACAGTTACTGTTAGTATTTTCATGGCGTGTAAAGTTACAGTTTAGCTTCCTTGAAAATAATATTGGCTTTGCCCATGATACACCCCTCCCCTATTCCGCTTAGAAAATTTATAAGAGCTTGTATACCCTTGAGCGCACTATATATTTCCAATGGAAGATAACAACGTTGTAGGGACACTACTCGATTTTCCATCAGAATTTATATCCCTAGTAAAAGCACTTTTTAAAATATTGACTAATTTAATTTAGTAACACTGTTGAGCCTTGTTTAATGCCTTGGTCAGCATTGTAATGTTAGATGCAAATTAACATTTAACTTAAAGCAAAGCATGATTCGAAATGTATATAAATTAAACACAAATAGTTTGTGAGAACAATGGAAGATACTTTTTGCATATATATCACATTTTGCATCGTTTCTTTCTGGCTTTTTTGGCTAATCGTGACAATTAGATAACATTGATGAAGGGACACTGGAAGAAAATAATCGAACTCAGAACTTTATTGAATCGATTTCAAGTCCTATATCCCTCTGCTTGATTTCCACATCGTATCACATGGTATTATAATTATTATGATCATTATTATTATTATCGTTAATATTACTATTATTATTATTATTATTATTTGTAATCCGCTTGGTATGTAGCTTTTTACTTTTTGTCTTCATTTTAAAAGACAAAAGTTTGCATTTCTTCCCAAAATAGCACAACACTCGTTATTATAATTATTTTGCTAACCTTTTTTGTCAGTCATTTAATTACATCCAAAATAATTTTCCCAGTACTCTTGTGTCCGTCAGATCTCTCCTATTTCATGTAACATCTGTTTCTCTTTTCCAGTGATTTATTCTCTGCAGGACAAGTATTTACGATTTTGTTTATGAAAAATATCATAAACGACAAAAACTGCAAAAATCGACAGAGACTAAAAGTATTTCCTCTCTTTTATTGTCAATTACCAACAGGGTAGCATTTTCAAACTTATTTACACATCGGTCCCCACAGCGTCTGTACAGAATCAATCGTGTGTATGGAGTGTATGTGCAAATTTTCATGAATCTAATGGACCTTGTGGGGACCCGAGGCCACCTGATTTCACAGGCCTTGTGGGTACTGGTGTCCCCACAAGGATAGGAAACGTTTTTCTTGTATAATTTGCTCACAATGTAGGTTACTTTTAATTTTCGGGAGTTTATAGTTTTACTGTGTTATTTGTCACATGATTTCAACAAACACATCAGACTACGACTGTGATTTCCCCCGGTCCCCACAGTGTATGTGCACTAACAGAGTCCCCACAAGGTAGCATATGCACGTATATGTGTGTGTGTGTGTGTGTGTGGCCTACTTTTAGGTGTGGGCAAAAAAAATATCAAGAGGGGCATATTTTTGACAGGATTATGGACAACAATCTGACAGAAGTGCCTTTTGTAAGTGTGGACAAATCAATCTGAGGGGGCTCATCATTTCACAGGAACTTCCCGAGGGCATTTTTACAAAAAACTTGGATTAGACGGGGTTCCACACTTGAGCAAAAAGTTCATATGGGCATGTTGAGCTAGTTTTAAGTGTAGACAAATCTGCTTGAGGGGGGCTCATCATTTCCGGCACTGGTTGTATCACCAATTACACTACTAATGATGTGTAAAAAAAATATGGTACACAAACTACATACCTTAATCTACTTTTCCACATATTCGCCATACACATTCAAGCACTTACGTATCACAGCATGATACCAGTTTGTTGATTGTACTCAGTTGCCGCCAATGTATTCAGCCATGTAGTGACAGCGTCTTTGAGATTATCAGCAGTGGCAAAGTGCTTTCCGGGAAGAAGGGACATTCGACTGTAGCACAGCACATTCCACCTACTCCTCCTCAGTTTTAGCCAAGCAGCGAGACGATGCAGAGCCCTGAACATGTGCCACAAAATTGAGAATCCTGCCAAGTGCGGAGTGTGATTTCCTGAAAGCAAGAGAAGTTCATGCCAGTGAAATTTATAAGCAAGTAACGAAAGTGCACGGTATTGACGTGATGAATGCCACGGCTGATGAACTCAAAGACGCTGTCACTACATGGTTGAATACATTGGCGGCAACCGAGTACAATCAACAAACTGGTATCATGCTATGATAAGTGTTTGAATGGGTATGGCGAATATGTGAAAACATAGAATAAGGTATGTAGTTTCTGTCTATAATATTTTTGCACACATCATCTGTCGTTTGTGTTTTACACCAAAACATTCCTTTTTTTTCTGAATGACCCTCGTAGAAAATAGCTCATTATAGATTTCGCAAACTATTAAAACAAGCTTTTAAACTAGAATTTAAGTGAATTATTTAAAGAACTTAAAGCCTGGTATATGTATGTCACTTACCCCTGTTCAGCGCTGATCGGATTCCTCTCCGATTGTACGCCTTTCATAAATAAGAGCTTAAGATTCATACACTTCATACACAGAAAGGCTAATCGCGACTGGACCTACGGTTTAAAGTGGGGTCCGAACCACTATCTGTGTCTCCACCCAGTGTTGCCACAAACTGAGGGCATAATTTCCCTTTCCAAGGAGCAAAATTTCCCTTTTTGCACTCAGTTTTCTCTTCACTAAACACCTTTAAAAATAATAGTAATAAATAGTACATAATCTGCACTAATCTGTACTATTTTTGAGTTTGGTGTCTTAAAATTGCCATGGAATTTTGGTATTTTTCATCCCATTTCGTTTAAATTTTTTTTTTCGAATTTCCCTTCATGTGGCAACACTGCCTCCACCGGGTACGACGCTACCACTGCGTCATCGGGGAGGCCCAAATAAAAGCTTAAGAAGTACAGGCTGTGCTTTTGAAATCTTGCAACGTTAACTTGTATATTACAAGGATACTCGTATTAAGGAAAGAATCAGTACGCTACATACTCAGTGTAATGTACAGTTGAAAATATTAACAAAACAAGAACAAGGGAAAACGGGCAGGATAGGGAAATTTTCACCTAGAGAAGGAAAATCGTGGAATAAATTTTAATAATAATAATAAATTTTCTTTATTAAGAGGGCGAGTTTCAGCCAATGGCTGCTCTGCCAGGTTGTGGTAACACTGTGTATATGGTGTGTGACCTTTGGTGCAAGTTGAAGGGCTTCTTCCTTCCTATCTGTTCGAGGGTTTCGTGCGGGGTGTGGAGAATGGAAAAGATGGGAGGAATATTATAAATTTTAAAAATTTTAGACTACTGTTGTGCACGTAATAATAAGAATAAGACTAAACATAAGAATAAAAAACAAAATCAAGGAGTTCCATTTTTTTTTATAACAAATACAGAAACAATGTCTGCCCTGCGGTCTAGGCCGCAAGCTTAACCTTTAAGTACGTAGGTGGCCAAATTGTCCACAAGTGGGTACCCCACAAAAAATACACTTACAGTTATATTCTAACAATTATAATTGTAATATATGTAATTTTACATTATTTGTACGGTTGTAAGATTGCCAATAATGAAAATAACTAAATTGGAAACTTTTTAAGGACATTTTTATAATTTTCCTTTTTCCTTTTATTTTTTAGGGACATTTCCTTATTTCATTATTTTTTTTTTTACTTTTTGACACGTTCCTGTTCTTTTTTTAATTCCATTTCCAAGAAAAGAAAAGCCACAAGTATTGCAATACTCGAGCAAAATAGAGTTTAAAAGAATACGCAACTAAGTAGGTGGGGTCCTGATAACACCCCAGAAAGCGAAGCTCTTTGTTATTGTGGACCAGCGCACAACAATCAGGCGACTAAAAGACCTACATCTCAAGGAGTAAACAACATGAAGATAACGGAAAGATGAACAGTGTTGCCAACTTATAAGACTATCTTTTTAAACAATTTTTAGACCTGGGGTATTGTGGCCACCCCACATACCCACTTAAAGGTTAAGGCTTTGGCTACGGTTCGAGTCTCCTTAGGGAAGCGTAACAACTTTTCTCCCGATATTTCGGCCAATGTATGGGACCGGTGGCCATCCACCATCGGGAGGAAATTGGAGAGCTACGAGCGTAAACTGGTCACGTAAACCCACAACAGCGACTGGAGGTACGTCGTGCTGACCACACGTCACCCCGTAACTGTAATGTAACTCCCTAATTTCAAATTACAATGATCTTCCACCTGGGCAGGTGAGAGTAGGGCTGGCAGTCGGTAGGCCGTGGCTCTCAAGGGCTGTTGCGCTACTGGTTATTATTGTAATAGAAATAATGTTTTGTCTTCCTTTCAAGCGCTGTTTCGGACAAGTTGTCCCAAGACTATTTTCTTGCAGCTTGTGTTACCGGGGGATTTGGTTTGAAACGCAGAGATGGCATATGTGATCCAAATGAAGAAGACACGACAGTGGCGCCAGTCTGCGGACAAACAAGCAAACGGACCTTCGCCAATGCTTTTCTGCTCCGATGTTCTAGCTATTCGCCATCAGGTAAGATCTTCCCCTTCAAACAATTCATCAATAATATGTTGCTATTAAAAACAGAAAATCGATTAAACCGGAGAAAAATTTACCCAATGATTCGTTGTGGGATGTAAGGGGTGACCTTCTGATAGGACACCCAATAGTCAACGTCATTTCCCCGTAGTAGGGGCTAGTCATCCAAAATGAGGACAATAAAATATTTTGACCTATAGTAGACACTATAGCTTCGTTAACGACCGGCTGGCTTTGGAGTCAACGGAGCGCGCTCACCAGCTGCAACCACATTCGACGCACAGTGTTGCCACATCTACTCTACGCCACCTTGTCCCTCCCACTGTCTTCACATTGAAGTTGCAAACAACAAATTGACACTACGGCAACAGCGTATCCGCAGTCATGTGACTGAGACTCCACGTGGAGTAGACGAGCAGAAAGACAGCTGCGCCCCTTGGCTGAAGGTTGAGTGTAATTGGACGATAACAACTCGACCGCTGTTTAACCCCACCCGTGTTCGTGGTGGCGGCTTCCTTCAGTTCTTCAACGTTAACGAAGTAAACGCGTGGACTATACAAAATGTATTTTTAAAAAAATAGTACAGCAGAAGCCATTTTAAACCGAAAAGAAACAATAGTAATACAGTACTGTTAAAAAACACAATAAATAATATAAAATTAAGAAGCAAACTTATCAATGAAACAAACGCTTAAAAACTTTTCTGTCCTGAGTATGTATTAGACTATCAGGAAACAGGATTGTTTGTGTAAAAATAAAAAAAATAGGGGCGGCAGGAAAAAAAACATTTTTCTGTAAAGTATGCAATGTTTTCGTTTTGGACAATCGATTGGGTAAAATGGGGTAGTCATGGGAAACAATGTACAAGGTAAATTCGAGGTATAATGGTCAGAGCTAGGAATTTTAGGTGATGCACCTTAATTTTTTTTGTGTGAAAATGGGTAAAAAAGTGACTCATCCCCAAAATAAGCATGTATTGAACTCTACTCATGGTGTTTCGGTTGCACCTTTTTGCACCTTTTTCACAATCTCAGAACCTTTTCCACCTTTTCGCCCTTTTTGAATCTTTATCATTTTTTTAAATACAACTCTCGCACTGTTTAACCCCACACACATTCGAGGCACGGCTTCTTGGCATGCGATTCTTGTTTACCGCACAACAATGAATCGGCTTTCTTTAGTTCTTGGACGTTAATGTAGTAAGCGCGAGGACTTCAAACAGTGCCAACAATGACGCGTTACAATTGCTAAAAAAAAAAAAAGAAGTTGTGCTGTTTTTGTCCTATGCTGTATTGTTTACGAATTGTTGTAGGAAAGCTGTTTTGTTTTTGGTTCCTTCTCCCGTCTCAGCGAGCAAGGTAACTGGAGTCTGTGATCGACTGATCGATGCATCGGATTTGCTTGTTCACCATGCCAAAACATAAAGTAAATGTTGGGAAACTGCAGGACATTGTTAAACAGTTTAGCGGTGACGGCATTCAGAGTGATGGATCTGTTCTGATGTGTGATGTGTGTGATATTTCTATTGCTGTTGATGACAAGCACCAACGCACTCGGGTTGTGCAGCATCTACAAAGTGGGAAGCACGTCAGGAATAAAGAACTACGAGATGGTAAAGGTGGGAAGCGATAGCAATTCATTGGTGAGGCGCTTGCATCTTCGAGTGGGACAGCAAGGACATTTATAGCGTGTGGTATACCTCTTTCGAAACTTAACAATCCTGTCATGAAATAATATTTGCAAAAATATACTGAGAAGTCAGTTCCAGATGAGAGCACCTTAAGGAAATCTTACCTTCAACCTCTTTATGAAGCTAAAATCTCGCAGATCAGGCAAGTAGTAGCTGACCATCTAGTCTATTTCATAGTTGATGAAACCACAGATAGGCAAAACAGGTACGTTTTGAACATTTTAGTAGCACCTCTCAATGGACATCAAGTGAGACCCATGCTTTTAAAAACTTATTTTCTTGGCAAAACAGATAATGCAAGTGTAATGCAAAGTTTCAATGATGCATGTTATATATTGTGGCCGGAGGGCGTAAAATATGATAGAGTGTGGTTAGTTCTTACAGACCAAGCATCTTGCATGTTAGCTGCATTTTCTGATCTGAAGAATATGTATCCTAACTTAAAACATGTGACCTGCATTGTTCATGCTTTGCATCGAGTTTGTGAAGCTCTTAAAGATGAATATACATATGTGAACGAATTTGTTTCTAGCATTAACAAAATACTGAAAAAGGCTCGTTCTAGAACAGGGGTTTACAACTGGCGGCCCGCGGGCCGCATGCGGCCCGCGATGCCTTTTTTTGAGGCCCGGGAAGCCAGTTTGCAAAATACATTAATTTTATGTATTTTTATTAAAATACGTTCTATTTTTAGTTAAGGAACAGTTTCAGAGTATGGACTTCCTTAAACAACTGGCATATATAACAGATATCACAGGTCATCTGAACGAACTGAACTTGAAACTGCAGGGAAGAAACCAGCTGGTGTCAGATTTAATGGGAAACATAAATGTGTTTCGTAATAAACTGAAGATTTTCAACGTTACTTTGGAGAGTAATAACCTGGTTCATTTTCCAAGCTGTCGGCGGCTAGCAGAAGATGAAGAAACACTGGACTTTTCTGAATTCAGTGTAAATATTAAAGAAATAATGGATGCGTTTGACTCCAGATTTAAAGATTTTGAAGAACTTAAAAGCAGCATCCAGCTATTTAGCATTCCTCTTGGCGTTAACATCGAAGAACAAGAAGCTTCTCTCCAACTTGAATTGTATGATTTGCAAGGCGATGTGTTCCTTCAAACTAGCCAAGAAAAGGGGCCAGAGTTTTTCAAATACCTTTCAAAGGAACGCTTTCCAAACCTTCGTAGTTTTGGGCAAAGAATGACATCGATGTTCGGCAGCACATACACGTGTGAAAGTGTTTTTTCTTCAATGAAGTTCATCAAGATCCGCTACAGAAGTCGATTGGTAGATTCTTCACTGTTTCAACTTCTGAGACTTTCAAATACAGAAATTGAAGTGGACATTCCAACTTTAATACAAGAAGCAGATCGGCCTCAATTTTTACATTGAACACTTACTATGAAGGATTCTTATTTGTATGGTGTGTTTTTCATTTCTTTCAATTCATCCATAAGTATTGGGTTTTCGTGAAATAAATTGTAATAATTCAATTTTGATTTGTGATTCCATTGTTTTTAATGCCTCATTTTAGAAATTTAGGTCAGGCGAAAGTAAGTACTACATTCTCAGTTCAGTACTTACAGTTTTTGTAATTTTTAATCCCCCCCCCCAAAAAAAATGCGGGCCGCCATCAACTGCTGGATATAATTTTGGCCCTCGGACCTTTTGAAGTTGGAAACCACTGTTCTAGAATACAGAAGTAAGTAGAAATTACGAAACTTCCACTACCACCCTCTCCCATCCTCACTGGTTAAAAGCTGCAGTGTTTATTTGCAATCATTTCCATACAATATCGACATTTTTAGATGCTTTGCCTCGTGATTCCTCAGCTGTAGAAAAAGCCTAAAAAACTTGCAGTTAAACAGGAATTGCAAGATGAACTCTATATTGTACATGGCTTCTCTTTCCTTACTACTGCAATCACAAAACTGGAGGAGCAGTGTCCTGAAAAGGAAGCACAGTGGGCTGTTTTGATGGATGTCCAACGAGAGCTGCAAGGGGTCGGGAAAGAGAAGTTAGAACAAAGTTTAGACAAAAACTCTGATGTTCAAGAAGTCGCAACCAACAAGGATGTGGATTACCGATTGAAAACAAAATACGCACGACTTGTGTCTGTTGACGTTGAACGTTCTTTTTCAACTTACAAGTATCTGCTTAGTGACCGCAGATGTAGCCTCACTCAGAAGAACATAGAAATTTTGAATGTAATCTATTTTAACAATTTTCTAGATGACTAATTCTAAGCAAGTAAGAAGAAGCATGTTTTCCTTTATGTCGCTTTCTAATGTATCAGAGAATTTTCTTTGCTTAGTTATATTAAAATTTAAAACCAGAGAATACTCTGTGTTTATCCAGACAAGTTCAATCATATATGTATGCAGTGCTCACAATAAATTTTACATCTGAAAATTAGCACCTATTTTAGCACTTTTTTGTACAAAAATTGGCACCTTTTTTGCACCTTTATTGGCAAATTCTTGCACCTAAAATTCCTAGCTCTGATAATGGTGCCTGGACTAACGGCTAGGATAATCCTTGTACTGTTTTTGTCGTACTATGTGCTGAGTGCTTCATTACATCCTCGGCTTTTAATAGGTAAGGAGATTTTTAGTCTTCGGAGGCAGTTTTAGTTCATATGAAGTAATAAATGAATGATTAAGGTTAAAACTAAAGTGAGGAAGTTTTTAACGAACCTATTTTATCATCTTGTTTGGGCCATGTTCGGTTTTGTTTTAGTTAAGAGGCTTATCCTCGTATTTTATGACGGACAAAACTATGGCTCATTATATGAAAATCAATCAACCAAACAAACAAACCTACCATCTGTAAGGATACGTACTATGGGCAATATGGACCTGACTCTGTATGAGGCATGTCTTGGTTAAATTACGCGTAAAAGCGTTACCATACCTCAACATGATCACAGAAAAACCTAAGATAACACTTGATTTATCCTTAATGAACAGAAAATAGTATCCTTGGCTCTTAAAGCACGAAGCAATATTACAATAGCGATTGCTCTTAACATACAACGAAATGTATGGGGTCAGTAGGGTCAGTAACCCTTTGAATTATGCATTTGAATTAATCCGAACGTTTAGGGCGAAATGTTTTTTTGAAAAATTTAGAAAATATTTTTTACGCAGAACTAAAATATTGTTTAGTACACTTACTTCAAATTACATGTAATTTACACACAACCCTGTCCCGGTAATCTCTGGAACAAGCGAACGAAAACAAGTCTCTGCGCAAGTGGTGATTCAAGAGGGCGATGAACGCGTCTGCAGCTACCAGCGTACTGCCTTGCTCCACCCACTCCCTATCTCCCCTTCTTTACTGTTATGCGCGGGCTTTCTCCACAGATTCCCTAGACAGAGTGTAGAATACTATCGAGTAAATTTCTCACTCTCCCTTCGCTCGCTGACGGTTGATTCGACAATGAAGCCAAAGGGTTTTCTTTTCTTGGTAGAACAATAGTTGCTGCTGGGTATTATATTAGGTTATGCTAATCGAAATTAATTTTCTCCTCTAAACACACTGTTTCTTTCGTCCAACTAGAAAACTACACGGATGGTGCCTGTGAGGAAAAGTTTTCCTTCGACCCTTGCCCCTACAGTTACCGTTACAGGAAACCGGTCTGTAGCGTCAACAATGAGACCTACAACAATATCTGGGAGCTCAAGTGTTCTTCCGAAAGCGGGAAAACAGGTAAAGTACACAGAATGCAAAGAGAACAATTCAATTCGTTGTCTAATACGAGTGGTAGAGGCCGAGACCATTGACGTACGAAGTGGGAGCTGATGAGGCTACATCCCCCCCTCTCGAAATTTTGAGAATATCAAAATTTTCAAATGGAAGCAGTAAAGGGTTCTGGAAAAACCAAAGTGGTAACCGACCCCCCCCCCTCTAAAACAACCGCCGAATGCAATTTTTGTCTTTGAACAATTATTAACCGGTTGGATTTTATTTACCGATGCTGGATGATAATTTTCGGCATTATGGAACTTTACGGGGTCCGGAAATAATCTTGGAAATTTATTCAAAATTCCAAGTTTCCGTTAATTTTGCACCAATATTGTGGGAAATCTATATTTTGTGATTATAAACAGGTATTTTAATATTCTGGTGTAGCTCTTGCATATTTAAAAGCAAAACTCTAATATATTCATGCACATAGAGCCAGTTCGTCGAAAGAACAAACTTCAAAATTCTATTTTTGTCTTTTCTGTCGAAAGCCATGGAGGGTGACATGAACCGCTGAACCAACCGGCTTTGTCCAGTTGCCGTGGCGAGGGGAAATTCTCCTGGTATTCTGCGTTGCCAAATTTTTCATTTCGAGTCGTTTTCGAAACAGGTGGCGCCCTCAACAAGGCCAAGCACGGCGAAGCCTAATTGTTGCCGCCGGATAACAAGCTAATTGGTCTCCGATTCGCTGCCTCTCCCTGAGTGAATGGTGCATTTTGACAGCAAAAAAGTGTCGTGTACGACTGGATAAAAATTAGGCGTGCAGCAACACCGCCTTTTTTTACTTTAAAACTCCCACAACTGGAGGCGAAAAGTCTAGATTTCCTGAAGTTTATTCTTTGGCCGCTCGGATTTTAATTAGAAGCCATTACTTACTAATCTTAGTTGAACCACTTTTCATTATTACAAATTTCAAGCATCGGTATCGGGAAGAATCGGTATAAGAGTATAGGTATCGGTGTGAATATCGGCTGAAAGTGGTATCGACTAAGCCGTAATAATTATGAAATATTTTATTGTGTATTTCACCATCCCCAAAAGAATGCAGTTATGCATCCACGTTTACAATTCCAGCCAGTGCCGGATCTACAAGCCGCAAAACCCTGCAGTGCGGGGGGGCCCGGAGACAAGTAAGCCTTTAGGGGGCCCTCAGCCATTGACACAGTAGAGGGATCGTATATGCGTATGTAAAAAAATAAACGTAGGTACTCAGGGGTTCAGAAATAAATACAATATATACAGGTAAAGTTCCCCGTGCACAAAGCACTGTGTGTTGAAGGCACATTTAGGGTATGTGAACCCTATATAATTTCGATGTCGGCCATCTTGGAGGTGATGTGATCAGTACCACGCTGCGGCCGTCTTCCCCCCTCCCGGTACCATCTGATTTGAGGCTGGGTGGGCCCTAGAGCCGTTTTGTGCGGGGACAAAGTTGGAGAAATCCCGACCTTAGATCACCCACCCCGCGTTTCCCGCGTGGCAGTCAAAGTACTGGCTGGGCCAAGATAAACCGAACCAGACATAGGAGAAGCTATTCGAAGTAGCAACACGTTCCCCTTAAACCTAACCTGTTTCTATCATGACCAATTGCACCCAGCCTAACTCCTTTACTTTTTATAGGGGGTGAATTAACCTCTAGGCCCTTACATGTTGCTTTGTGAACATGAGATCAAGAATTACATACGTACATATATATATATATATATATATATATATATATATATATATATATATATATATAAATCAAAGAAGGTGAAAGGAAACACTCACCGGACAGTAGAAAAATTCAAAATTTTCGCTAATTTCATAGCATAATCAGTGTGAGGAGAAATAGACGGAGCCGGAAGTTGGGGCACTGCAGAGTTGCCAGGTCCCCATCGAAGAAGAAGCGGTGCGTAGAACGAAAAAACACTGTTTCGTCACCAGGCTCGTCGTAAACTGTGAGTGTGTGGGATGAGCTGGGAGGGCAGGAGGGATGGGCATTACTGAGTGGCCTTGTTCAAGCCAGGTGGAGTGGTTGCACTCATGGCCGATATATAGGCCCTCTCCCATCTTTTGCGAACAGAGGTGTTGGCTGGTTGGGGTAGGAGATGGATAATCGCTACCCGGAAGCAGTCGTTGAAACTGATGTTGTGGTGGTTGGTGTGGACGGCGACAGTGAAGTCCAGGTTGTGGGTGGAGGAGCGGTGGTTATTGATGCGGAGGTTGAGTGCCATTGATGTTTTCCCCAGGTAAAAATCACCACAGATGTTGCAGGTGAGGATGTAGATAAGGTTTGAGGCATGGCAGGTCCCTTTGGGATGGAGGGTAAATTTGCCAGTGGCCGTGTGCACCTGGAGGGTGTGAGAAGTGATGAGGATGGGGCAGGTCTTGCACCTGGGGCGGTTGCATTTATGGGCAGGGGGGTGTTGGATGTGTGGTGAAGGAGTGTTGTGGACCAGGATGTTTTGGAGGTTGGGGGGGGGGGGGGCGTTTGAAAACCACCCTGGGTTTGTCGGGAAATATGTTTTTGGTTTCAGGATCACTGTGGAGAATTGGGAGAAGAGTGTGCAGTGTGTGCCTGATTTTGTTGAGGTGGGGATGATATTGGGTGATGAGTGCAGGTGGGTTGGTGGCAGCAGGTTTCTTGGTGGTAGTGGTATGTGAGGCAGCTCGCGATATTTGCTTGGTGACCAGGATGGAGGGATATCCACGGTTAACCAGGGCCTGGTGTAGGCGGAGGTTATAATTCTGGCGGGAGGTGGGTGAAGTGTAGGCTCTCCATCTCGTTAGAGCCTTTGTTATAGTGTTTGAAAAATTGCCACATCTAACTGTTTATTTAAAGATAAGTCGTATATTATTTTGATTATAGTATTTGCATAATCAATCCATTAAGGGACTCTCAGACCGAAGCGACACGCGGCGCCACAGGCGACAAACGTTACGTGTCGCTTGGACGCGGACCCCTCAGTAATCAATACCTACACGACAAGCTGCACGAGGTGATTGTCGGACTGGACCCTTTTCTGAATGGGAGATTTCAGACCGATGCGATAAGCGCTACAACGTGTCGCTTGGATGCGAACCATCTAAACAGAAAAACATACAATTATTTGAACAAAACAAAGAAGAATAAAAGTTTCTGATTTGCATACCTGCTATTCTCTGCCTCCATAAGCACCTGACGAAGCAATACAAAATCCCCATAAGATAGGCCCCTGTCAATGAGAACGCTTGAATTGTAAATAAATATAGGCAAATGTGTGTAGAAAAACCCTGCAAACATTCCTACTATCCAATCAGAGATTATAAGTTAATGTAAATTTCCTTCTCTTATCCCCACAGAAATCAAGATGAAGTACAAGGGAGACTGCCTCTGCGACAACTACAACTTTTTCTACAAGCCAGTGTGTGACCATACAGGCATGACTTTCGCGAACAAAGAGGCCATGGAGTGCTATAACAAGAAGCACTCTTCCGATGGGGGTCATGGTAGTAAGTATCTGCATCGAATCTCTGTTTCTGGATCAGTGTATTTACATATCGGAAATCAACCTCCGGGAGGCACGAAGTAAAACCGATATAAAGACAACTAAACTTTATTATGCACAAAAGTTGCACGCATACATGTGCTATTTTTAAACATAATTGCCATCTGAATTCAGGCACTCGTCGTAGCGTGGCACCATCTCTTGTATGCCCTCGTCCAAGAAGGTTGTCGCCAGGGAACTCAGCCACTCCCGAAACCAAGTAGTTGTTGAATTAGTTAGTGCCTGTTGGTGTTTAGTATTCATAATTGATTTGCATGTACTTAGAATTTTTCAAAAAATAAATAATTAAAAATTCATAAAACTTATAAATATGCAGATACATAAATCTAAATTATTCTAATGATATGCAAATTTATTCTAAATTATGTACATGAATTCTAAATACATGCAAATGAATTGTAAATACTAAACACCTACAGGCACTAACTCATTTACCATCTACTAACCCCGTCCATCAGCTCCTCGTTGCTCTCAAATCTCTGTGACCCCAACCACACTTTCATATTCATCAATTCCTCTGTCACTCATTCGAATTACTACTTGATCAGTGAGCTGGTAGGTAGTATAGTTTCACAAAAACCCACAACTATCTTGGAACTAGGTATCTGTAGAGCGACCACAAGGAAAGAACCTTGGACGAAAAGTCCCCGCGCAGCTTTCCCTTCTTCCGTTCAGCTCGGGCCATAAGGAAGCATGGTTCACTCTCCCCACCCCTCCACACGGGAGTATGGTGCACAGGAGTCGCGGGTTTGCGCAGGGTTTTTTTTTTTCTTGTGGTTCCACTATAGACTAGTAAGTGAAGGAAAATATAATTACAAAGGATGAAAAAAAATCACTAGAGGTAACGGTGCGATAGCAAATCGTGAATGCTTGGGGAAAATATTTCTTAAGAATATGATTTGAGTGAGTGAGTCATTATGTAGTTATTACAAGTCCAGTGCTGGTACAGTTCCTGTCAGTACGTGGTCTGTCGTCTGCTAGCTGTTGTTGCCAAACGTATGTTTCCTGTAAACATGGTGCCTAATGTGTTGTTGCATGAGTTCCTCGAAAGGGCGAGGAAATAATATTAATTATAACAAATATTACAGTAGTTCAATAAATGTTCTCTTTATAATCATTTCTTGTGTTTATAGATTTTATTGGAAGGCGTTGTTGTGTAACATTACACTGGCAGGGGATATGTGCCAAGTAGTATGGAAAGGTTATGTAGCAGAGTAACCTCAAGTTTAACCTTACCCACTTAATAAATTATTATTAGTATTATTAGTTTTTAAAAAACAAGATGCCTTAATATACCTGTATAAAACGATAGTTCGTCTTATTCTTGAATATGCAAATGAATTATGGTTTCTTACTGCAACCAGTCACCTTCAAAAAGTTGAATCAGTTCAAAAACTTTTTATCAGGTTATTATGCACAAAGTTAAAAAAAAAAATACTATGACCAACATTACTCTGAATGCTCAATATGTTTACCTTAGAAGAAAGAAGAAAAATGAAAATGATAAATTTTGTAGCGAAGATCTTAACTTTCCAAGTTGACAGTGAATACTTTTTGAATAATATAGCTTATAAAATTCCCTGATATTCCCATAGGTATATCTCAATTCTCACATGCCTAAACAAGGCCAGAGCTTTAGTAGCTGATCTTGTTGAAACCTACAATTTGAATTTATGATGATATATATATATAAGATTGTAGGATCGACTGTTTTATTTTATAATTATGTATTCAATTTTATAATTTTGTATAACCAATTTTGACATAGTGATATACCTGGTTGTTTAATCGTGATCATCACTTAAATAGATATTATTATTAGAACAATACACAGTTAATTGAACAATATTATATAACAATAAACAATTATTAGTATCAGACATATAATAGATCTCGTTCAAAACTGTAACTTAAAGTGTAAATATGCTAACTTGTTATGTTATGTTATTCTACAGCTTATGTATTTTATTCGTGTAACTTTGTATTTTTGTATTTTACTTAGTGCTGTATTAGGTTTCATACTGTGCTCAACACTTAAAATAAACGATTATTATTATTATTACAGGAATAATTATACAACCTCCAAGTTTAAAAAATTCTAATTACCCATCTGAGTGTTGGTGACATGCTCAGAAATCACTGAAATATCTTCCTATATTTTCTACAGATATTATTATTATTATTATTATTATTATACAATTGCAATTATCCGACGCCAGGGGTCCCGGGTTCGAATCCCGGCCTGGGCATGGATGTTTGTGAGTGTCCATTCATCAATTTCATCATATCATCACTCATCCCCATCTTCGCAAATTAAACAGTGGGAGGGGGGCCGAAGCCCCCCGAAATCCTGTAAATATCTCATTTAAATAGTGTATAGTGGTAATTAATTTTACTTACTTAGCAAGATTAAATATTAGAGCGAAAAACGTTTAGTGTATAATAGAGCAACCAGATTATATTTTTATATTCTACAATTTAATGCAAAGAATAAATGGATCCACAGCTCCCAAAATTAATAGTTTTGTTTGTGAGAGGTCACACAATATAAATTTTATGAGTAAAATTTGCCCCTAACTTTTAAAGTATTTTTTTAACAGAATGTATAAAAGTTAATAACAAAATACAGTATCTATGAATGTCAGTACACTAACTACAAAATGTAAGAAAAATGTCACTCATACGGTGGATCAAGTAGTAAAGTCCCTCCATTTACATAATTATAATAATTATAACAACAATAAATTTTGATTAAAATTGGATTATTTTTAATAACTTATAATACCTATTATTGTAAAATGACAATTATAACCGTGCTGATAATTATTATTGCCTTTATTATTTCTACTAATAAAGTTTTATTAATGGCCTGCCACCCTCTACAAATATTTTATTCGTGTAACTTTGTACTTTTGTATTTGACTTAGTGCTATATTAGGTTTCATACTGTGCTCAACACTTAAAATAAACGATTATCATTACTGGAATAATTATACAACCTGCAAGTTTAAAAAATTCTAATTACCCATCTGAGTGTTGGTGTCATGCTCAGAAATCACTAAAATATCTTGCTATATTTTCTACAGATATTATTATTATTATTATTATTATACAATTGCAATTATGCGACGCCAGGGGTCCCGGGTTCGAATCCCGGCCTGGGCATGGATGTTTGTGAGTGTCCATTCATCAATTTCACCATGTCATCACTCATCCCCATGTTCGCAAATTAACCAAAAGTGGCACAAAAAAGCGTAGTAAAATAAAGCAAATCAATAAATTGAAATTATACTTTCATTACACCAGACAATAACATATTTTGCCATGTAGATGTGAGCAACTTCACTGAAGGCGAATGTTTCGATCCACATCGACCACGTAAACTATGCAGATTTCTCGCATGCTCCGGAGAACCAGTGTGTGGTTCAAATGGTATCACGTACACAAGTGCTGAAGAAGTGCGCTGTCTGTTGTCAAACAATCCAGGTAAGTTTTCTTTCGTTTTCTCTTGTCTTTTTGTTGTCGTCAGAGACTTTCGTCGTGAGAGCTCAAGGTTGGGTGTTCCAATGTGCTGTCACAGATAAAACATATTATGTGCAGATATTTGAACACAGGTAGCAAAACTTCTTCGCTATGAATTATTATCCGCAAGAAGTTTTTCAAGTGTCCGCTGAGAGGCGCTGCTCGCACTTTTGCTTCATCTGTAGACCAAACGATTTACAAGAGATGGCACTGCTAAATTTCAACCCCAGATATCTGTGTTTCAATCTAGCGGAGAAGCCTGAGGTCACCAGGGCCAGTTCCCTGGATGTAATGTGCCTCTGTACGACAGTAAAAAAGTTTTGTTTTCGCTGATTCCAGCACACGTGGAGTACTGGAGTAGCAGCCCCTTTCCTTAGCTGACGCAACGGGCTCTAGGTTGTATCCTAATTGCAAACAGTTGGTCCTAATTGCGAGCACATAAAAATAATTACATGTAATAATTGCAAATCCAGGAGACAGGTAATTCAACTAGCAACCTGAGGAAGCCAGAATATCAACACTCAGCTGGTAGACCACATCCAAAAGTGGCAGACCTCATAAAACCATTAAAGGCTGAGGCAGTAAGGTATAATGACATGTTTCTTAGGAAATAACCTGAAATGTGTAAAGCGGAGAAAGAAATATATTTTATCAGACGAGAAGATAGGAGCACTAAGAAGCATAAGAAGAGTTGTGATATTCTAAAATTTTTAAGACCAGTGTCGTATGTTTTGAAACTTCAGTTAGTAAAGTTAATAATGGTATTATTGATTGACGAAGTTAATAACTGTATTTTTAATTGACGAAATCCTTTTCGGTAAAGAATTGTGCAGTATGTAGTCGTATATATACAATGAAAGGTCACACTTTCATTATTGAATTGATTATATTTCAACAACTTTAATCATGTTGGATTTTCTATATATTCTAACTAACGTGATTCAATTTGAAATACATCCTGGAAAAAAAACTAAGGAAGTGAGAGGGGAAAGTTGCAGTTCCAAGATAAAAACATGTGTTCGCGGGAATAATACTTAGGGTGTTTTAATTAATTCCCCAGTTCGTTTATTTCAAAATTAACGTTCTGCTATTCTTTCTCTGTGCCAGGGTTGAAGATAGTTCACAGTGGACAGTGTACAGCCCAGGAAATGCTGGACGCTGCAGAGAAACGAGATGATCCTTGTACTGTTGCAAGGCTCAGACCAGCTCACAGTCCTGTGTGTGGGAGTGACGGCGAAACATATGAAAACCCATTCGAATTTGTCTGTCAGAAGAAGAATAGCGCCAACTCTGGTGAGTACTGGTAAATATTAGACGTGTGTCTGGAGGTTGAGGAGGGAGGTAACTTAAAGGGTAAAAACACGTCACACATCGCCAGAAACTCGCGGGGACAAGTTTCCGGTACAGTATAGGCGCCCTCTAGTTCGGCCACCTTGGGACCGAACCGTAGGCCGAACGAACCGAAGTAATGCAAAAAAGACCAATAAATTCTATAAACAGTACGGCCATACATTAAAATTAGTTATATGGTAGTTTGAACCATGTTTACGTGTATTTTACTGTACAAGAAACAAACTACATCTGGCCTACTTAGTACTTATCGACAACGTGATGTTTTTCTCATTGTCAAGTGTCGTCTATATCAATAAATGCAATAGTATTTTCCTTATCCCACTCCATAATACAGATAATAAGGAAAATAAATTGACAATGGGACGTACTGTCATCCACAGAGCTCACTACACATTGAAGGATGATGCAAAGAGGCAACGGAACGGGCACATGCCCGTCCACACTGCGCCTCCACCGCGTATCGTATCCTTCCTTTGATGTGACGGGGAAAAAACGCCAATGAGCGATCGGGTCCGTTGCGTATCCTTTCTCAAATTTTGAAACGGAGCGTTGCAAGTTTTTTCGAATAAATTGATACGGAACGGGGATACATTACGCTGGTTTGCAACAAGTGGATACCGGGCTTAATATGTCGCACAAGCGATAGGAATATAACAGTTGATCACCTGCTGTTTCCCACCTTTAATTATTACCCAAGAATGAAACAGAACAGTGTACAGTGGTTACTGAGGCATTATGCTTGGTTTGCCTCCACCTATCAGCAACCTGACTTTTACACACAATTTGTGAATTACTTACACCACATATTTCAAACTAGGTCGTCAATCAAAAGAACATTTTTATATGCGAAATTTTTAAATGTACTGTATCCTAGTATGCAATAACCTTGATATGTAATTTATTTATTTATTTATTTATTTATTTAGCGAAAGATCCTTAACAGAACCAATAGTTCCAATTACAAAGGATCATATTAAAAATATTTATAATATAGATTAAATGTACATTTTAAAAATTACAAAAATACAAAACTACAAAACAACAGAATTACAGAATTACAAAATACAAAGCAAAAGATAAAAAAAAGATAAAAATGGCAGTAGGTATGTTACACAAAGTAACAGAACAAAATACACACACAATATAATACAATCACAACAGAGTACTGCTAAATACTTTCAGATACAAACATATTATACATCGCACAATAGACGATGAACACTAAGTTTAATTACACAATTTGTACAAATATCAAATCCATATGAGAGTAAATAAGGTATGACTTTAAATACATAGTATCGATAAAAATAATATAATACAAACACAGCTTCAATCAAATTTACTGTGAATTTCAATGATTAGGCAATGACAATATATGTCTTTTTATTATTGAGCTATATGTTATAAAAGGAAGCGCGAAGTCTACTTTCAAGGTTGTTATAATTTGTGCATAGTCTGATAAAAACTGAAGATTTATGTATATTGTTTCTCGATTTATCAATAAAAAAAGGAAACAAACACCTAAAATTTATTGGCTTAACATTAAGTTTAAAATATTGCAACACTTCAGGTGAATCTATTAAGTAATTCATAATCTTATAAAGTATAAAATATTGAGCTATTAATCTTCTAAAGGCCGCGGTGGCTCAGTCGGTAACGCGTCTGACTACCATGCTCAAGGTCCCGGGTTCGATCCCCGGCCGGTTCAAATCCGGGAACTTTTCTAACGGTGGAAGCGGCCCCGGCGCCCACCCAGCGTCGAATAACATGGGTACCTGGGGGAAACCCTGGGGGGTAAAGGCGGTCAGGGGCGTGATGCTGATCACATCACCCCCACTCACGACCGGATCAAGAAAGTGTGGGGCGTTACCCCCACACCCCCTAAACTATAAACATCATTATTCTTATATCTGCTCGGATTCATATAAACGTCTTGGATTTATAATTAGGTCAACTAAAGATTTTAAGAATACGCAAGTTTTAATGAACCTATATAATGCAATCGTTCGTTCAAGACTTGAATACTTAAGTGAAATTTGGGATCCATTTTATCAAGTACATTCAGATAATATTGAACGAATTCAGTTTAAATTTTTACGATATTTGTATTTTAAAAAGTATAATCGTTCAGCAGTATTAAATAGAATTTCTTATAATTTTTTACTTGTAGATTTTCCACCTTTGAAATCTAGAAGATTAATAAAAATAAAAAAAGGTAAAGTGTTCCCCTGTGCTTTACTTCTTCTTTTTTTTATTAATCTTCTAGATTTCAAAGGTGGCACCTGAAATCTTTATAAATATATGAGGGTATTTCATCTGGACCACTTGATTTCTTAGATTTCATGAAATAAGGTTGTTCCACTTAGCTGTAAATAGTTAAATCAAAGTAATAAAAAAGTGGTTAGCATCACATTGCGCTACGACGCCAGGGGTCCCGGATTCGAATCCCGACCTGGCCATAGATGTTTGAGAGTGTCGATTCATAAATTTAATCACACCATCACTCATCCCAATTTTTTGGTAATTAACCAAAAGTGGCATAAAAAGCGAAGCAAAATAAAGCAAATCAATCAATCTTGGCATGTAATATCCAAAAATGCTGTATTCATTATTCACATTTTTACATATATTAGCTTTTAGCACATATTTGAGTTATTTTTACATATAATGTCCATATTTTCAAACATTTTCTGGCATATATTCCATTTTCATGCTAATACTACATTTTCTCTTTTTGTATTAAATACCAAGATCTCCCTTTCATCTGTATTCTGTTCGTTTTGTACTCTGTTTATTTTAAATCTTGGCAATAGACAATGCATCTGTCATTGTAACATTCTTGTCAAAAATAGACAATGCAAGCTCAAGCTTTCGCAGTGAAATCCATTGCATATTTTAAATATATCTCCATTATTTCATGCTATATTAATGAAAATTGCCATTTTTGACAATTGTTAAGTCCGTATTTAATTCCATATTTTGATGACAACAACTAAATATATATTTACATATCTTACACTCTTTTGGCACATTCCCTGGTCATAACGAATACTCAGAGAACATAATGTTAAAATTTCACCTTCATATACCGAATAGTTTACGTGAAAAAGGAACCCGAAGTTACGACAATTAGACTAACATTGTCCAGATAGGCCCATCTATGAATTAATACCCTTTGAGTTGGAAAATGCAGTGCCAATTCAGATAATAACTCGTGCCGAATCGTTCCACATTCATTAATGCGCTTGCTTTCCTTCCTTCAGAACTCACACTGACCAAGTCCAGTAGCTGCGAGGATGACCCAGAAGATGAAGAATACGAGCGATATTCCCATTGTCAATATAGTGGAATCCCGTCCCGTTCTCACAAAAACTTATACGCAAACATCACTATCTGCGGTTCTGATGGAGAGACCTACGACAGCATGGATGATCTCTGTGAAGCAAGGAAGAAAATATTTGGACGTAAGTGTATTTACATCAAGGCTATTCTTTCAGGTGGAAAACTCAATTTTGAGACGAACTTATAAAAAATGTGGAACAATTTATTTTGTAACAGTTACTCAAATGGGTGTTATTTTTCGAATATTGCAAATAGAATGCAGAACTCTTTGTGCACACCAATAAACGCCGAATTGTAGAAGATTTGGAACATACCGGCTGGCCAGAATTAAAGTTACCCAACTCAGAGCCCTCTGTAGCCTGTTTGAGGCATCGTAGAACTCTGAAATTTGGTGAATCCACTATGCAGACCATGGGAAAGAGGATGGCGATAAAAAAATAGTTCAATTTTCCGCCACCAGGTTGAAATGTGGTGCTGTACTTCCATGATGGGTTCTACACCCAACGGCAAAAGAAACAGTAGGCGAATTGTCCATCACCATTTTCATTCGGTCTGTATTACACAATGTGATGAAAATGAATTGAAATAATGACGTCAATAAGCAGAGGGCAATGCCTGCTTCGAACCAACATAGTTTCATTCCTTAAAACAACATAGGATGTAGAATAAAAAATAATGAATATTGCGGTGCACAATTTGCTTACCATTATCTTTGCCGTGACTACAAATAATCACGTTAAGTGATTTAGCTGAGTTATTAATTAGAAAGACATTTGTTAGTGGCTGGAAGGTGCGAGAAAATAATCTCTCGTTTATTGCAAGATTGCAAGGTAAAGGCAAATCCATAACCAATTGGAGCAGTTTACGTCATTATTACAACCCATCATGGAAGCACAGCGCCACATTTCAACGTGGTGGCGAAAAATTGAACTTTTTTATCGCCATCCTTCCCCATGGTCTGCATAGCGGATTCACCAAATTTCAGAGTTCTCCGATGCCTCAAACAGGCTACAGAGGGCTCTGAGTTGGGTAACTTTAATTCTGGCCACCCGGTATTTGTACTTACTTGCACAACTTTGCACGCACAATCACAAACACACATGGACAGAACAATTGGCGTATGCAGGGGGTGAAACATAACTAATATTAAAATCTCATCAAGTTATTTCTAATTAAAGTCACTGAACTAAGTAAAGTGAAAATGCACAAGATATGGTAGCAATGTTTATTCCAGTAACACAAGCTTTTTCATTCTCAACGCAGAATATTAGGATTAATATATTTAATATCCAACGGATCAGAAGATTCAGCCGCATAATCAACACTTAGCTCAGATCAAGATCAAGACTTATCATGGCGGGTTAAGTTATTATATTTGGAAGTTTCGACAACATTGTTGCTCTGCCTTCTAGTCTGTATTGTGGACATATCTCCATGTCTTGGTTGCAATTCTTATTCTTGTCTCTTCTATTCCTTTTCGCACGGCTATTGTGTTACTTGGGTATGGGAATCTTGTATAGTTATATTTCTATTGCCACGTATTGCCTTAGGACCAGGTATAGCAATAGTCCTAATTTAATTTACTCTGAACATGACAAGTTTCATGTAGTAAACTTTTAATTAACAGTACGTGAAATGTCTTCTAATTAAATTAAATAATACTTTTTAGAAACTGCAAAACACTTTTTTTAATCTCCATGGTTACACATCAATACAACATTACACATATAGAATTTCATTTGTTAAATCAACAAGAATTAGGAAGAAATAAAAGAAGAAGAAAATATGCATAATGCTCAATTGGAAGTTTCAGCCCATAATTGTGTTTCTTATTACAACACAGTCTTTCAGTTGAAAAACAAACTACATGAACACTAAACATATTAAAGTATTTCATAGAATTGGGCTCGTCTCAGGTGGAGCTGATGGGCGTCATTTTTGTCATTGAACAACTTTTAAAACGAGGGTAAAAAATGGTAATTCGAAATATTTTATTGAATATTCTCTTCCCCCCTTACCCAATCTCAAAAGAACGCAAATCCATTACAATTCTAGATCCCTCCGAAAAAATCCTGCGTACGCCAGTGGGCAGAACACAACACAAACCTCACAGAGGATTCTACTGACCGTGACGCCAAAGGCTCGTTAGCTCGCAAAATTCAATCCAAGGTGGTTCAATTTCGGGTGCCTTACGTCCCGAAGTACAATAACTATATACACATACGTACATTAATATTTGAAGGCTTTAGCTCAAGAAACTGATTTTAAAGCAAAACTGATTCAGTAAAATAGCGAAACGACAATATATTGTACATGATAAAGTTAATATTTCACAATGCCAATATCGAATTTGCAATATCATCATCTATTGTTGATTTCTACACTCATATTTCCGACCACAGAGTTATAAATCTTGTTCAGAGTTTCTTTCCCTTTGCTCTGAAGGTAGCCCGCTACGATCCTTCCAGCCTCGGGTCTTTCGCCCTCACAAATACAATTTTCTGTGCTCGCTGAAACGTCATTTCTCTCCGCTAGAGGCGCTCAACCCTGACCCGTGCAGAGCGGATTTTGTATGTCCACCTGTGCGCATTTACTCTGTTATTGAGTAGATGCTTAATTGTTATTTTGTGTATGTTCGAAGTTATGCTTACTATTGCTACAAAGTAATAAAAACAATCCTCTCTAAATACATGTCAGAACAAGAACAGCCATAAATGTAAGAATGTAATGAAACGCTGGATTGGATTGATTTGGTGCTTTAAGTCCACTTTATGCACAGTTAGGCTAATCGGGACTGGACCTACAGTTTAAAGAGGGATCCGAACCACTATGTGCCTCCACCGGAAATGGAACCCGGTACCCATTGATTACAAGGTGACGACGCAACCACTGCGCCATCGGGGAGGCCGTTGAAACGCTGGAAAGTGCCTGATATTATCATGAAGAATAGTCCTGTTAACCTAGGATTTGTTGTTATAAAATAAAATTTCGAATAATTATATCCAACTTTGCTGCTGGAAGTTAGTTAGGCAACAATGACCCATGTTTTCATAGCATGCCGAAAAGAACCTCTCACATTCTGCTACTACTGTGTACTCTTCTAAAAGTAAGATAATTCTTTCGCCTTGCTGTGAATTTCGAATACTTTAATTAAGGAGAAAGGAACCGCTGTGGTCCAGTCCTTAGGGATTCATGGTTCCACGTGGGGGACCCTGTTCGATTCCCTGGGTACAGTCACGGATTAAGGAGTGTGCTATTGATGCTGCAGCATTAGGCCCATTCCTGAAATAGGCCCAGATGAAAACAGACGAGAATTTTCCGAAAGCTGAACAATTTTCTTTTGCTATATTAACCTGAAAATAAATCTTAGAATGAAATTTGGAGCCCCAATTTCAGACACCTAGTCACAGAGTTACTTATTATACAGTTACTATTATTCTTTGCGTTGTGACGTAACTATAAAGTCGTTGTCTTTATTGTTCACCCAAGATTTTAAGTTAATGCTATCAATTTTACGTTCAACAGTTTACTTAGTAATTTAGCTGCGTTTTTTGCAATATCTTGGCGGTAAGTGCGACGTAGTAAATTTTTCACCTTCAAAGCATCATGCCCAATTTCGTCTTAATCCAGCCTTGCCTGGGTGGTCATCCCAGTAAAGATTTTCTACCAGTTTTCCTGCACCTCGGTGTTACCTAGGTTTACATCACTGGATGAGTAAATCCTTCTGGATCGTGGTGCTGATAACAAAACTTCCATTATCTCGTAGATCGAGAATGTGGAAAGATCTAACTGCATTCCATAGGTACTTTCATGCAAACGAAGCCTTTTTTTTCTATAGGGAGGGGACACAAAATATTTTCCAGCAGGAAAAGCAAATAAGTACTTTTTTTTGTTGAGGGGGCAGACAACGCTTCCCCAGTCAGGCAATGAATATAAACTTCGATATTTATTTTACTTTTCACGATTCGTTTCCAAGGGGAATGCCCCTCCTTGCGCCCCACTGGATGCGCCAATGTGTCACACCATTTTGTACATAATATGTAACTTTCGTCGCGATTAGGCAAATTTGGAAGAAAAATTACGTAAACAACCTAATTCAATCAAGCATATATGAGTTATTTACGTTTTGATATTATGAGCATAAATCATTCACTCTGTTACGTTGTTATTATTATTATTATTGGCTTTCCTTTGAGCTCCTCGGCAGCTATTTTCCCCTGCTTATTGCTGAATTTATTTGTAACTAAGAAAAGTATAGAAATCATGCCTTGCTCTAAATGCAGCGCATAAATATCTACCTCATCCTGTAGTTCGGCATATATGGACCTAAGTTTTAAAAGCGACATAAATTGAATGATGCACTATCCAAATCGCACTTTACTTGGTGTTTTGTGTGGACTTTTCATAAAATTCATCGAAAATGCTGTGCCTCTCTTACCCAGAGTGTATTAAAGCGAAACCTATGAGAACATACAGAACTTACTACCGGCTGAGATAAAATGCAATGCGTGCTCCACGAATAATGATCATTCTGAAGACATAAGTGAACTTATTTGGAGATTCTTCATCCCAATTGTGTTGAAATTCATGGCTTCCTCAACGACAGAAATGTTTGAAAGAGCTAAATACTTATATCATAAGTATCGCAGTCGCAAAGTTCACCAGCTTTAGAAGCGCCTTTGGTAGAAGCAGACGGGTCTGGCATCAGCGCTATTTGGTAGGTAGCGGTAGAATTGTAAGTTCTTGGAATAACAAGCAAACAGGTTGAGTGCGAAGGCTGGAAGGATCTTAGCGATAGCGGGCTATGCTCTGACATACTTAATATAAGTTTCTTTCAATGATACTTTCGATATCTTCCCAGTGTTCACAAGGAATATAGGCGTGTGCCAAGAAGAGGATCAACCATGTTATCAGCTGAAGCGAGGTCAAGCATTTCACGCCAGTCCCGTCTGTGGAACAGATGGGGAATCCTATGGAAATGTTCCTAGTTTACTGTGTGCCGCCAAGGAAAAAGAAGGTATGGAGTTAGGATTATGTGGTTCCAAAAGCTAACCAACTTTCCATATTACAACACATTAGAGAAATAAAATTTAAATAGGATGCAGTACAAAAATAAACCTTTCGTTTAATTTGCTACACCATTTCACACAATGTAGCACAAAAAATATTTCCGTTCTAATAATTTCTTGCTGAGCTTTAGTTTCCTTCCATTGCCTCTGCTAATAGTGATTATTAAAGCATTTGTGCGTCAGGCCAACGTTTCCAAGTAATTTATGAAAAGCTTTTCCTTTATCGCCATTTTCCAAGATGGCGGGCTTTCCCTAAAGAGATGGGTAGCGGATTTTTAATTTTTTTGGCACATTCTGGCACAAAACTTTCCATGTGAAGTGGTTTATTTCCTCTGCGATTAGACAAAATGCCATGTTAAATCCAGAAATAATTTATAACTTCTTTTCTTTCATTTCAGGTCTTGCAATTCTACACGCAGGACGGTGTCTGGAAGAAAGCACATAGATACCTATGTAATAAAAATCTATTTTGTTTAACCTGAATAAATGACAATCATGCAAATGCTCTTCCTTGATTATTTTCCCTTTTGGGAATATGTAGAGCTTAAAATGCCACCTGTGTCGCTTCGAGTCTTGTCTTTTTAATTTTGATGCATTGCTATCTCATCTTATTATCACATTAATTGTGAGATATGTTTTTGTAATAACCATCTCACACACTTCCAACTCCGAAAATACGACCGGGAAAGAATCCCCCTGCTTAATTTTTTTTGTCTATTCGAACACTACGTGGTGTAGCTATGTTTGGAACTCAGCCTTACTCCACTGTTGGAAGTGTATCTATGGTCAAAGTAATATTTTTAATGATCTTTCTATTTAAATCGGATTTTTTTCCTATTTAAATCGATTACGGAAACACGCTTAAATTGCTGGTGTGTAGATATGTTTCTTTTTTAGAAAGGCTCTTTATTGTAAACGGCACTATAAAATACAGTTGGACAGTTGGATTAAAGCAAATAAAAAATTGTATGTAAATATATATTTTTCTGTATCTGACACTATATATTTGAACCTACTATGGAAATGTTTGTTGTGTGTGTTACTGATACTATAATTCATAATACCAGTAACTGTTTTATCAGTGAAAATAAAACATTCTGGATGGTCAATCTAATTGTAACTTAAAATATTTTTTAAAGTCTTTGTAGCTGAATTTTGGCAATTTTTTTAAATGATGGTTTGCAAAATATCAGCTGCCATGTTTATTTACAGTTTAATGATAATGACAATGTTTACGGTTTAACGTGATTAGTATTGTGTAAATTTTCTAAACAAAATGTTTGCAATTTTTTCCTATAAAATTATTCAATCTTAAATCAAGAGAATTTAAGTGTGTTTACAGGTTTAGTTACTGCATTTCCTTCTGTATGAGCTTCGTCCCATCTGTACATATACAGTATGCGGCAAAACAAACAGTACCGACAGTCACGGACAGAGTGCGCGCAGGTGCAAAGTGGTTTCAGCCAGCAGCGGTGCCTGCGTGTCCAGTTGGGTGTGGACTAGCGTTGTGTGCAGTTCGCGCGAGGAGAATGGGACTCACAACAGAGGAGAAGGTGTTTATTGCCGAGCACTACTTCCCTTCATACGGTGTTGGGCGTCAGAATGGACCGAGCGTGAAGGTTGTGAAAACTCGGTTCGTGGAACGATTCAACAAGGCGGCTCCAAGCAACACAATAATCTTGTCCGTCATCGAGAAGTTCCGTCGTACTGGATCAGTGTTGTGTGCACCTTGATGGGTGCATCAACCGACAAACAACTCGTTTTCTCAGATGTAATCATTGCATAGTACGCGGGTTACGATTTGGTGTGCAGTGTCGGGACATGGAATATTGGGCCCGTATTTCGTGGAGGATGAACACGTGAATCCACAAACTGTGAACCAGGGACGATACAGACACTTGATTATTGAGCCATTCTTGCGTGATTTGCGCGCTTTTTGCCGCGCAAGAAAGCTGCCGCTACAACAACAATGAATGCAACAAGACGGAGCTAATGCGCACACTGGGGGACCTCAATTGCTCTTCTGCGATAAGAGTTTAGAAATCGCCTCATTTCCCGTGGAACGGACTTCCCCTATCCTTCCCACTGCCCTGATCTCACGGCTCCCGATGCCTACATATGGAGTATGCTGAAAGAGGACGTTTTCCGATCACATGACCCCCCCCCCCCCCCGTCCACTATACCAGAGTTGCGAGAGAAGATTCGGTCATTGTTTGTGTCGTTGCAGCAACCCATGTTCACTAACATGTTCCTCAATCTACAAGCACGCTATGAGGAATGTGTGCGCAGTGGCGGGGGACATTTCGAACACATTATGTACAGACGTAAATCTCTAACTCTCATTGCATTTCATTTCACATTTCACATCATTTTTTATGTCTCATTATGTTGTACAATAAACCATTGTCAATGATGTGATTTCAGTACTGTTTGTTTTGCCGCATACTGTATTTTGTTTCCATTCTTTTCCTTTCTCAGAGCCTAGTAAACACTATTAAATTATTACAAGATTAATATTTATATAAATCAAAATTTAAATCAACCTGATTTAAGTCAATCCACCTTGGGTCATAGTAGTTTCATTTTTCTCGCTCTCGCTCTCTCTCTCACTCTCTCTCTCTCTCTCTCTCTCTCTCTTCCGTTCTTATATCTTTCCTTCCTTCTGCTATTTCTCACCCACAGTCACTTCATTTATCCTCCATCCTTTCTGTTCCTTTATCTCTCTCTCAATCTCTCTCTCCTTGTCAGTGTGTCCTTTTCTTTCCCTGCTTCTACCCATCTCTCTTTCCTTTTCACTTATCTCTCCAGATATATCTTTCTCACTTTATTTTTCTTCTCTTTCCCCATTTTTGCATCACTTTGTACCTTCTCCTTTCCTTCATTCGATCTCTTTATCCGCCCGACCCTGTGGCCGAGTGGTTAGCACATCGCGCTGCGACGCCAAGGGTCCCGGGTTCGAATCCTGGTCGGGCTTGGTTGTTTGTGAATGTCCATTCATCAATTTCTTCATTTCATCACTCATCCTCATCTTCGCAAATTAGCCAAGAGGCACAAAACGCGAAGTAAAATAAACTAAATCAAAATCAAAAATCAAATCTCTTTATCCCCATTCTACTTCGCTCTTCGTTTCTGTCACTTCTACAGAGCATTCCGTGACATTCGCTACGAGACTCGGCGGCAAGCGGCGTGACGCTGTAGCGAATGTCACGGAATGCTCTGTATATTTCTTCTTTTGTCTCTGATTCTATCTATTTATGTTATTTAACGTCCCTTTCCTACCGCCTGTATAAATTGTATCGATGATTATGACTAATATACTTTAGATGAGAAAACACATGACTTAACCACTGTTGGAACCATTGAACTATATATAACATGGAAGGACTGCTTTACTGGCGCAAAAGTGAAGCCGTTCTCTCGCTTAGTTACGCCAGGGAACGTGGGAAGAAAAGCTCAAGCAGGCGAATTTTCCTGTGGCGGCAAATTGATTTTTACGACATATTATTTCCGAAATAAATGCCTTAATTTATGAGAAAACATTGCATTGAGTACATTACCTGCATTCAGATACCACTTTCTATGCATATTCTTGTTACTTGAGAATAAAACGTGTGTAAATTACCCTTTAAAGGATAAAAAACGCTCAACATGTAAAAATGATAACAAGTAGAGAAATTGAATAGAAACTGACTGTTGTAAAGGGTTGTCAGGGGTGTGCTTTTACGTAATACTTGGCATGTATTTACTTGTGATTAACGAAATCTTTTTTTTACATAAAATTTCATAATTATAGCATAAATAATGCATAATTACATTAAAAGTATCTGAATTATTCCTCATATCTACCAAACACAACCTAAAAATTGCAAAAGAAAATGGAAAATGTTGAAACGATACCATTTCCTAGAGTATTTAATATACAATTTTCTACTGTATAATTACCAGTAATACCCAGAATGTCAAATTGAAGTAGAGTTTGCACGGAACAAATTTTAACCTTGTGTTTACCAAGCCCATTTTGCCAGGTAAGCTCCTTGCTACCGGGCCAATTTGAAGCAAAATGCAGAGTTTCTTTTAGATGACTGTAGATCGGAGGCTAATTGCCCTAAACAGACGAATGATATATCGTTATACGTGGAATGAACCATACATTCGGACTACATACAATTTATGCACATTGAGTGTATATATGGATGCGGGGGGATGGGAGGAACCGGAAAATTTCAAAATCTCAGAAAAAATGCCCTCCGCCCCTGGACAACAAAGTACAAGACATTGCCAAAATACACATGGAAATGATCGCTGGCATGTCTGGAACAAGAAAATAATTGCACTATTATGATATGAACAATACAACACGACTTGTACCCCGAAAACGATATGTCTGTACGCCACTGAGCCATTCATCAAAATGCGCAGTTACCTTGAAACGACTGTAGGTCCTAAGCTAATTGGCCTAGACGGACGAATCAAGTACCGTTATACGCAGAATAAACCATAAAATTGGACTATATAAAACTTATGCACATTGAGTGTATATATGGATGCGGGGGGAGGGGAGGAACCGGAAAATTCCAAAATTTCTGAAGAAAAATGCCCCTTCCCCTGTCCGCCCCTGGACAACAAAGTACAGGACATTGTCAAAATTTACATGGAAATGATCGCAGACATATATGGAACAAGGAAATAATTGCATTATATCATACGAGTAATAGAACACAACTTCTACCCCCCCCCCAAAGACACGTCTATGCGCCACTGACTCAGTTTAAAAGGAAGCCGCTATTTCCCCCCTTTTTATGGGGGAAGGAGTCTTTGCGGTGCAGTATATGTGTCAACAATAATATAAAAGAAGAAAATCGCAATTCCAGCGAAAAATTGCGACATTATGACGTAAAAACTACGACCTTGTCGAGGTATCTATATATAGATAGCTGGTAAACAAGGGGTATACCTAGAGGTATATTTATTGCTTGTCCTTTTTCTTTTTCAAACACCTACTCTTGGTGAATTACTACGAAAACGTTGATTTTTCCACAAATATACCAAATTTCTCTGATTTTTCTAGGATTTCCAGGCTGGTAGACACCCTGATAACATGCTTTTGTGCACAAAATTAATGCACAATTAACAATTTCGGTAAAAAAAAAATCACTGAATCACGGTCAACAAATTTCAAACAACATTCGAAGAATACACACATTTTCTTTCTTTCTGCGAATCTTGCGAAAAAAACATACTTTGTATGGAAATTAGGTCATAATATCGAGGCACTTTTTTCTGTGCACTATTAAAATTTAGGAACTACTGCTTGACGTGCCAACAATATACAAAAATTGCTCTTAAGCATGGCATGTAGATAAAACTAATATTTTACAAGAAAAATCCATCCGGAGATTAATTATTTTAATTCGTTTTTGTTACTTCTGGTTAGCTTCTCACCATGACTCAATTAATTTCATATATTTATAAGTTATGAAAAAATCCAATCGGTTTTTAGGTTTTTAACCTTTTTTTTTCCTTTGCAGGTAAATAAGAAATAAGTTATATCGGCGTTTCATTAGAAAACGAAACAACTGACGAAGTTTTATAGTGCCTAAAATAACATATTTTGCTTGTTAGAACCTATATTAGGTTTATGTGCCTAAATTAAACCTTTTTTTTTAGGTTTTACAGGATTTTTATATCTCACGGAGGTATTTACTAGGTTTGGTGGCGAAATAATTCAATGACTGGCGTGTTTGAAACATGTTTTCTGTCGATTTCCCTCCTTCCAAGTATATGATGTTTATCAAAGCTTTAAACAAAACAAAAAATGTCTGACGTCACTGTTATCTGCAGACAGTGGCGGCAAAAGGGAACAGTTCCCCCCTACTTTTTACTCCTGCAGTATAGACTCTTAATACTAAGCCTTGCCTACTAAGTTAAAGTAAACTGTCCTTGCCCTCCCCTCCCCCACTCAGTTTTGGCACGTAATCGTCTCTACTGCCTGCACAGTTCCAAGAGCAAACTTCTGATCTGTGCCGCCTTGCTCACTCTCGCATCAGTTTGGTCCTTTTTGGCATTCACGCCTTGCGGAGTAATGTTTCAGCATTCAAATTTGCGCTACTGACTATGTTTCTGTTGAAAGATAATTTTCAGCACATGAAATGATCCTCACAGACAAAAGGTGGAGTTTGAGTGTGGATAACGCGAAAAGATTCATGATGGTCACTAGGACCATGATAAAATTCAAATATAATTTCGGGTTTTCAAGGCGAACTTTCCAAAAATTCAAGGATACAAACAGATGTTTTTTTCTATTCCAACCTTACGTGTTACCGACTCTCACCCTCCCTTCCACACTAAAAAATATTAACAATGTAAAGGGTTTGTATGTTCCAATGTACCAAAAAATGTACCTAATCAACTTCAAGATATATTATTTTGTAATAATCTTCCGTCTGTCAAATAGATTGTCTGCAAAAGACACTAACAAAGTTAACGGATTCAAAAATTTTGTTTTATATGTAGCTTTCCTTTTCTCTCTCTCAAAAAAAAATGAAAGCTAAACTGAGAGAAACTTGCCTCAGGGCATTTATAAACATGTATAAATTTAATGGGATTTGGATTAATAAAAGTTGCAATTTTTCACGTCTACGAAGAATAAATTGGAATATAGAAAACATCCGGTTGTACCTTTTTTCAGCAGCATTTGCTACATTGTGCAGCAAATTATACATACGTAATTCATTTTCCATATCAACAAGTAACTTTTTCTAACAGCACAAGTGCAGTATTATAATAATTTGTAGATAATTTTGAAAATGATATAAATGAAAATCTGTTTAGAAAATTAATATTTGGTTATTACGGTTCTTGTGAAATTTTGTTTTTATTGATTATATCTAATCAATATTTTTCAGGAATTTTGTACCAAATTAAATCTTCTTGCAACGTATTTCAGGATTTTTCGAGCCTAATTTAAGGTTTTTAGAACCTCTTTTAGGATTTTTAGAACCTATTTTCGGATTTTTAGAGCCTATTTTACGAACCTAAAAGCACATTTTTTAGAACCTAAAAATCCGACGTCTAATTATTACAAAATGTAATTACATGCGACAGTGTATGAAACTTCAACTTCAAAATGATGTTACAAAGTTAGAAACGTGGACAAAAATCAATGATTTAACACTAAATATCGGTAAATGCCATTATGTAATATATAGTCGAAAGAAAAACCCAGTTGAATATCAGTATCGAATATACAACAATACTCTAGCAAGAAATTTTACAGTCAAGGATTTAGGGGTTATTTTTTATTTAAATCGTACTTTTAATAAACAGGTAGAACAAATAATTAGTGAAGCGTTCAAGAACCTTGGGTTTATTCTTAGAATGGGGAGGGATTTCAAGAGTATAGAGACACTGAAAGTTTTGTATTATTCATATGTAAGACCCAAACTCGAATATGCATCTGTTATATGGAATACTGACACAGCAAAGTACAGTGTAGCAATTGAAAGAGTCCAATCGAGATTTCTTAGATTTCTAAAATACAAATTTCAGAAAGTTTACCCCACATTTGAACAGTACGACAACCTAATATATGAATGTCGGTTTACAAAGCTGTGTCACAGAAGGAGGTTACATGAAATAGTATTCTTGTGGAAATTGTTAAATCACGAAATAGATGCTGAACATCTACTCTGCCAGATTAACTTTCGAATCCCGTCGTCGAAAACTAGACTAAAGAATGAAGTTTTTCTTATAAGAAGGCTAGATCCGAAATTAAAAAGAAATCTCCATTGTGGAGAATGTGCGCCAGTTACAATAACTTGCTAATCAAGAATAACACCATTGACATATTTTCTATGAACCTAATGGACTTCAGTAAAGCCACTATTAACACAATGGCCTAAGCTTAAACACATAAGTTCGTATTGAAATTGTGTGATAAAGAGTGTGTGTGTATATATATATACACACACATATATATACACGTTTTGGGAAAACTCTTCGAGAAACTTATCCTAAAAAGACTCAAAGAATTTCGCCTGCTCAAACCCATATCAGGGATACAATTTGGGTTCACGAAAGGTAAATGCACTGACGATGCATTACGCCTGCTATCGTCTACAACACAAAACACTCCAAACAAGTACATGGTTGGAATCATGGTGGACATCGCCGGGGCATTTGACAACTTGTGGTGGCCCAGCCTTTTTCAAACACTTAAAAATATGAACTGCCCAGGTACACTCTTCCTACTTCTGAAAAGTTATTTCTCTAACAGAAAAATTAGCATCAAATATCCGGATCTACAAATGAGTAAGATCACGTCAAAAGGTTGTCCTCAGGGATCCATTCTGGGACCCGAGCTTTGGAATACTAACTTGGAGCCTGCGCTTATGAAACTACAAGACCATCCAGTCATAGACCAGATCATAGCTTATGCGGATGGCATTATCATGCTCACTTCCGGTAACTCAAGAAGGGAAATCGAAGATAAAGCATCCACTGCAATCAATATGCTATCCAATTGGTGTGAACATGCTAAACTCAAAATAGCTTCGGAAAAGACTCATTATATTATCCTTAAGGGGAAGTTACAAAGAAACCCTCAAATCAAACTCAGAGAAAGAAATTTAAAAAGAGTAAGAGAAGCTAAATACCTTGGCATTACTCTTCAAGAGAAGATGTTTTTTAACAGACACATAGCCCTGGCAACAACCCAGGCCGAAACAACTATAAACAGTCTAGCCACATTGAGTTCAGCAAACTACAACCTTCCACTATCACACATAAAAACATATCTCATTACCATATATAATTCTATTATTTCCTATGGCTCGCCCCTGTGGGCCATGGAAACCAGTAAACAGTACATTAAAAACAGATTGAGATCTTCACAACGCAAAGTGATACTTCGCCTAACGGGTGCATTCAGAACAACCTCAACCCTGGCTCTTCTCATGATTGCGGGCCTACAGCCTATTGAAATCGTTATTAAAACTAGAGCATCAAAGTATTACTTTAGAAATGGACAAGAGGACGAAATCTATAAACTAATTGGAATACGCCCTGCCACGGTACCAGAAATTTACAACCACTTGTTTAGCGTCTGGCAACAGGAATGGACACAAGCTACGCAAGGAAGGAGACTTCACAGCTTCCTTCCAAACATAAAAGAACGACTTTCGATGGACCATTTCCATCCCACGAGAGGTCTCATACATTTCCTAACGGGACACGGTCCCTACGGTCAACACCTAAATAAGCACAACCTCAGACAGACTGATAAATGCCTGAAATGTAAAACCGAGAAGGACACACCGGAACATAAAGCCTTCTTTTGCCAGACATCAAACAAACAAATCGAGGATTTAAGACAAAAGCTACCAAACTTCAACACGTACCAGTTAATAAGAAATCCCGAGCACTTTACGTCACTAAACGACTTAACAAACCTGGTGTCGAAAGAGGAACATTCCCTCTTCAAATCCGGCATCATTCACCTCCCCATTCAACCCCTACCTCCGGAATGTAATATACCCCCCAGAAGATCACAAAGAATCCACCTTCGACAAACTCAACAACAGGACATCCCTCCTTAGGACTAAGATCACCAAGAGGATAATGAAGCAGAACCTCCCACAGGAACATCAAGAAGGAGACACTAATACAGAAGACAGTGATACGCCAAAACGAAAAAAGGTTACGTCTCCCCGGAGAAACACTGCAAGGACTCGACCTAGGAACCAACCGAATTTAACCAAGATTCTTCTTTTTCGTTTCTTTCTTAAATTGTAATCTTACACCCCCTTCTTTATTCTCGTTACTAAACACACTGCAAACTTCTCTCACTGATTCTTGACAATTCTCTATATTTCCACTACCGAACGTACTAATGTACCCGATACTTCCCAGGAAATCCCTCCCTACTTCTTCCCTTCCTGATGATGTCCCGGGTACCAACCGTCGTACCGATGTTCATCCCAGTCCGACCAACTCTTGCTGGTCTCCCGAAGTCTCCTTGCATCAGGTACCACTCGTTCTTTCATATCTCTTCCTACTATTAATACGTACATCTCAAAGCCAACAATACTCTCACTATCTCAAACATAACATACTAGAACATAGACCCTGCTTAACATTCATAGAATCGTGTTAATGTCCATTCCTCATCTCATCCATCAACACTAATGCACACGACACACAATAAAACTTATCCTAAGAAAACATTACCCACCCAATTACACACTTATGTAATTTCGTATCTGTGATCATAAATAATATTAATGTTAAACACTAACACTTATTTACTTCCTACTATTTCTAACCTTTATCTTAATCTTCTTACCTTGTAGAATGATGTGAAACCAACTTTGTTCAGGAAAACCGAACAAATTTGGTTCTTCACACTGGGACATTCTTGCCAATGTCACAGTGAATTATTGTAATTAAAAAAATAATGGAAATCAAGGATGAATCAAAGAAAAGCGGGGGAATCCGTAAAAATTTCACGGAACTGACGCCCTGGGTTAATTTTCAGGTACCAGGGCATAAGCACATACCTCCGAAAGTAGCTTGACTACTTTTATCCGTATACATAAAAAATAATAATCGTTCTATGTAACCATATCTTGTATACTGTTTAGGAAATAAAATTCTTTGTTAAAAATATATATATATATATATATGTATGTATATGTATATATATATATATAATTTCTATCTCTATATTACAGAAATATATGTAATTGTAATGACTATGTATCCTTCATATGAGCTCTGTAATTAGGTATGTAGCCTACCTGTTGAGTTCAATAAATAAATAAATAAACTCATTCGAGAGCTTTCGCTATAACATTTAATTACCGTCAGCAACTTCTAATAAATACATTTAGGCATAGTATACACATATTTTAAGAATGATACCGATAAAACTTGGACCCCGGCCAATTATGTAAACGATTCTTACATCCAGACTCCGAACACGACCGTACCGTGTTGAACCCACTTAAGACTGGATAAGTTGTCCGAAAAACGCATGTCAACTATTAATGTAGCGAAGAAACACTTACTAAGACATTCATTTATAGCCCTGAATGCATAAATATGGTTAAATTAGGTTTCTTTTGGTGCTAAACGAAAGCAAAGAGGCGAGTAAATACACGTCAGCTTATGGGATCCCCACGTTTTCTTCCCGTCTTCCCAGGAGAAACTAATCGCAAAAGTGGCTTCGGTTTTCGCGGCCGATCAGCGTTGCAGCGAGCGTTCCAGTTATATATAGTTCAATGGTTGGAACCTGAGACTTAAGACGTAACTTATATTCAAGTTTCATCTTGTGTTTTCTGTTTGATGTCACTGAACTAAACAGAAGAAGTATGAACAAGACATATTAACAATATGCATCCCAGTATCACAAACTCTCATACTCTTAATGCAGAATGTTACATTTGATATTCAGTACCCTACTAAACAGAGGATTCAGGCCTATAATCAGTACTTAGATCAGCACTGAAAAACATTTTTTTAAAAGTTGTAAAACATATTTAAGCACACTGGATACACATCACTACATTTTCTATTCAATTTCATTTGTTTTATCAAGAAGTTTTTTTTAAGGGAGGGATAGGACAGACCCGTACCCAGGATTTTTTTGAGGAAGGGGCCAGCCAGATCCGAAAATGTTTATGTACCGGGTGTCTAAAAACTCCGGTCTCATAGGGAAAGTCGGAAGTCTTGAAGTGAGGAATGTTGAATATTGATAATACAGTCTTTGTTTCACGCAGGAGAAGCATTACGGCAAGAAATGTTGAAAGTGATGCTCCACTTGAGCCCTGCAGAAATGTATGAAAAGCTCTTAGTACAGTGAGTAACATTGTTGTGGTAGCGTGGCATGCAGCACGAATGTTTTCTAAGAGATCATTAATTGAACATGGATGTGTCTTGTACGTACACAACAGTTTTAAGATGTCCCCACAGAAAAAATCTAGGGGTGTGATGTCACGGTATCTAGTGACATGTGAAACGCAGTTCGATATAAATTATTTTTTGTTTATTGATTCATTTTATGCACAAACATGAAAGTGTGAGGTTTGATCTTATTTTGTGGATAAACTTGTATCCGAGCCAGACGTCGGGAGTTGGGAGAAGGGTTTTTCTTGAGTGACAGCCGCCGCTTAGAACAGGACATATTTGCACCAACGCGGAGATAAGGAAAGATTATTTTCGCCGCTACCGGCCTTGAGTCGCAGCAGGCGTTCGAACCCATGTTCACGGATGACCAGGAAAACCAGCTGGAGCCCAAGCCTGAAAGGATCCAGGACGCGTCGCTGACCGCGTTTCAAGACAATGGAGAGAGGTCATTTCCATCCCTCTGAAACAGAAGCCAAGCCACCTTAGCGTGGGTTTTCAACGGACAAATTTGATTCTCATATAAATATACGGTGCTACCATCCCAGACACAGTTTTTACCCGGATTTCATAGAGAGAGCATCTCCGCGCTACACTCTCGCGTGATCATTGCTTTGTGTCCGTGAACTTTGTTTCCTTACGTTCCGTGAACGAATCGGAGATAGAGAGTTACCAGTGCGCGCCTTATTTTGGTGAAGATTACGCGGTGATTTGTTTTTGCCAAGCGTGGACTACATAAGGATGGAGGGCTAAAGAAGATAGAGAAGGGAGTCCGTCGACTCCCCTGACGCCTGCAACGACGCCGAAGCCAGTCAGACGACGCCAAAACCAAACACTGCCCAAAGCCCGAAGGACGCTTTCAGATCGACGTCCCAACCGAAGCTCGTTACCAGAGAGAGAGAGGGAAGGACGATTCCAGAACGACGCCCAAACGAAGCATGTCACCAGAGAGAGATGATTGCAGATCGACGTCCAATTGATGCCCGACACTGGAGAGATTCCTGACCGGCGCGTGGCCACGTACATCCGACGCTAGTGACAAGAGGAACGCCCGAAGTACAAAGGAGGTGCAAGTACACCAGATCGTCGCAATTATTCTTCGTCGCGATCGACCTCGGAGAACAATCTCGCCACAAAGGAACCGTGTGCAAGTCCCGCGTCCAGGAGAGATGAATGACCACGCCATGTAGCAGAGTCTGGTACAGTATACTTCAGAGGGTCTCATGTACATGTAAACGTGCGTCGTTAGTATCAACACCGTACAGTTAACGCCGAAGTCTCACTTATTCGCAAAGTTACTCAGGAAACCCCGAACCTAACCTCCGCGTCTGATAATTTTTGGTATTGTTATAAAAAAGGGTAATTTCATGTTCAGATGTTCTAATTTAATTGTCTGCATTCAGCGTTAGAAGCTCCATTTCATTTCTTTAATATTTAGTGTAAATTGTCAAAGTGTGCTCCATGTCTTGTGTAACCGACCGCCCCGTCGCGCCATTTAATTTGTCAATGGTTGACTGATGAGTCCCTTTTAATTGTGGAAAGCGTAGTTGTTTTTATTGCAAGGTCGTGTGCGTGAAATAGTATTATTTGTTGCATAGTGGTTTTTAAGGTAATTTTTGCTCGCGCCGACGATTGATTAGTGTATTCCGGCAGCTGGAGCCAATTAAGTTTTTGCATCCCTATGTAATTGTGTAGTTGTTCTCATTGGACGAGAGAGGCTTATGTGTAATAGCCCCGTCCGAGAAACTTGTATAATGTCGTGCTTACGACTCGATGCACACGTTCATTCGAACGAAAGATTTAACCACGCCGACCCAATTGTCTTAGTTAACCGCTTTCCGAGGGCTGGCACTTAAGTTAATTTAAGAGAGCACAGGAGCTGGCAGACAAATGCCCTAAATTCACATAAAGGTTTAGAAAGTAAAAGGAATGATATGTTAATGAGATCCATGATTTGTATCCATACTTCACATGTAAAAATACCTCATGTGTGTGAAAGAGAGATAGAGTGAATGTTGTGAGAATGAGGATGCTTTGTAAACAGTTGTTGATTGCAATATTTTTTTGTTGTTACAATATATATTCACTGTTCACCGTTCGTCAGTGTTGTTATTTGACGTTTTTCAGGTACCAGATATTATGCTATTAGTGTTTTATGATTGTTCGAATCTACATATCAAAGGTGAACAAAACAGTGTAACTTTTCAAGGTATTAATCTCCGCCTCGCAATAGTATGACAATAAACGACCGTCTCAGTACCGAACTTGATAACTGGACCGTGAGTCACGACCGGTCTCCCGTTCACATAACGACGTTTGGCCCCGTGCCGGGGTATGATTGACACGTCATTTTGGGGACCGTGAGTGCACTCGTTACAGTGAAGTCTTGGGACCGACCGTGGGGATCGTTCCCTTGGCGTTGGGAGAGACCTGAGGCATGCAGAATCACAATTTCGGATTTATCTTGCATAGTGTACGTTTCATCCCTGGCATCCATTTTTAACTACATTCGTTTACCTGAAAGAAATTGTCATTACTTCAATTCTTCCGACTTTCCCTATGAGACCGGACTTTTGGGACTTACTTACTTACTTAATTCCTGTTGTTCCCTGTGGAACATAGGGCATCAACAAAGCATCTCCACCTGGTCCTACTGACGGCAATTCTCTTCACTGCATTCCAGCTCTTTCCTTCCTCCAAGGCCTCAGCGTGAACAGATCTTCGCCACGTCTGTCTAGGCCTCCCTCTTTTCCTTCTTCCCTGCGGGTTCCAGTCTAGTGCCTCTCTCTCGACAGCCTCATTTTCCTTCCTCAACGTATGCCCTATCCAATTCCATTTTCGCCGCTTTATTTGTATGGACACCTCGGTTTCTCCAGATTTTCTCTAAAGTTCTTGGTTTTGAATCACTTCTGGCCAAATGATATTCAAAATTTTTCTCAGGCAGCGATTGATGAAGGTCTGTAATTTAGAGGTAATCGTTTTTGTTACTTTCCATGTCTCAGACCCATACAACAGTACAGACTTAACATTACTTCGAAAAATACGAAGTTTGGTCTTCATAGATATCTTCTTGTTTTTCCATACTGGATAGAGCCTCACAAAGGTGCCATTTGCTTTTTGGATTCGTTGAGAAACATCCTGTGCCGCCCCTCCGTCTTTTGCCACCACACTACCCAGGTAAGTAAAGCTATCCACATTTTCAATAATCTCTTTACCAATATTAAACGGGTCTGTTTTTGTGGAGTTAATCCTCAGTGACTTGGTCTTCTTGGAGTTAATCACAAGTCCTGCTTTTTTTGCACTTTCTATCAGATCTGCTAGTTTTGTTTGCATATCACCATGTGCTTCAGATAAGAAGCACAAATCGTCTGCAAAATCAAGGTCTTCTAGTCTGTTATTCAATCCCCATTGGATACCACGTCTTTTCCCTCCTATTACATTTCGCATCACTGCATCGATCACGATCAGGAACATTGTAGGTGATAATATACAACCTTGCCTCACTCCAGACTGCACATCTATTGGTTCAGATACACGGCCTTCATGTATAACTCTACATGTATAATCACAATAAGTTTCTCGGATAAGATCAAGAATTTTTGTGGGCACTCCATATCGTTTCACTTCCTTCCACATTGCATTTCTGTTGACCGAGTCAAATGCTTTCTCGAAGTCAACGAAAACTGTATAGAGACGAGATGACCATTCTATACATTGTTCCAAAATTATCCGCAAGGTGTTAATTTGATCAATACAGGAGCGATTTGGTCGAAACCCTGCCTGTTCTCTTCTGAGTCTCAAGTTAACATGCTCCTTAATTCTGTTTAGGATAACTCTAGTGAAGATCTTACTCGGAATGGAGAGAAGCGCTATACCTCTCCAGTTGTCACACTTTGATGTATCCCCTTTTTTCGGTAGCTTCACCAACAGGCCACTCCTCCAGTCCTTAGGCATCACTCCCTCTATCCATATCTTCTCAAATAAGGGCTGCAACATATTTGCTGTGGTGTTTATATCACTTTTCAGCACTTCCGGTGGTATGTTGTCGACACCAGCTGCGTGGCATGCAGCACGAATGTTTTCTAAGAGATCATCAATTGAACATGGATGTGTCTTGTACGTACACAACAGTTTTAAGATGTCCCCACAGAAAAAATCTAGGGGTGTGAAGTCTTGGGACCGACCGTGGGGATCGTTCCCTTGGCGTTGGGAGAGACCTGAGGCATGCAGAATCACAATTTCGGATTTATCTTGCATAGTGTACGTTTCATCCCTGGCATCCATTTTTAACTACATTCGTTTACCTGAAAGAAATTGTCATTACTTCAATGGACATTTCCACTCAATTTTTTTTACAACAATTTTAAAAACTACACCCTAGAAAAATGATCCCTGCAAGTTCTCGCGTTTCTCTGCGTCCAGTTTAAGGCAGAAACGAGACTTCCAAAGTTCCGAGGCTAGCGTTGCGCTGAAAACACGCCGCCGGCATGTTACTACGTCACTCCTTAGGGAGAGCTCGTTTGTCGTCTGCTTCGAGCGTCCAGTTCCGGATGGGTAGCCCACGGTGAGCGAACACGTGCAGCAGTTTTACAAATCTGTACCGATTTAAATAATGGAAGAAGGAGCGATAGGAGAAAGGAAAGCTATGCTTTGTAATGATCATTCTTCTATGAAATATCCGTGCTACTCACGTGCAAGATAAATTAAAGGGTACAGCTGCGTGTGTGTTCTCAGGCCATGCGAAAAATATTGCTTATAAAATTGGTTGCTGACCAGACACTCAAAAATATTTTTTAAACTTATATTTATCTATATTTACTGTAACCTATGTAGTGCAAAATAGGAATTTTCACATTCTTCACTTTATTTATAAAGCCTATTTAACTTTCTTTTCCATAAAGCAATTTCAGTTTGTGTTCCATTTCTGTTGCGCAAATTATGATCAAATATTTTGGGCAGATAAGAGAAAATACACTGAGAAGATTACATTAGTTGCACAGTACATATCTATACTTAGTTTATGTATAATTATTACAAGGAAATAATGTGTATAACCATGGGCGTATTTAAGGGGGATTCAACGGGACCGACACCCCCTCTTTTTTTTGGTTCACTAAAATTACCAGTTTCCTTGTTCTATCCGCTTGTTCATGAAAAATTCCTTCGGACTTATTTCATTCTCTTAAATTAGAGACGTATAGGATGGGATACGGATGGGAAGGAAATTTATCCTGCTCATATATGCAAACCAAACTAAAGATTCAGAATTACCAGGAATGAACTGGCGTTGTAATTATTATACACAAAATTCATGCCTATCTGAGGAAGTCGCATGTTTCAGGTTTGACTCGACCTGGGCATGACTGTTTCCTTGTGAGTGACATTTCATTGAACTGGAAATTGTTACATAGGAGGATGTTTGCTCGGGACTTTGGGGACAGCTAGGGGGATGCTTCTATTGTTAATGTTAGTGTTGCTCACGAGACGAGGCATGTTCCGTCTCGTCTCATAAAAGAAGATGGGACAAGTGGATGATTTCGAAATGAGATGGGACAGAAGAAAAAGTTCGTCTCTTATCATGGCAGGTTGGGTGATACTTAGATTGTGCAGTTGGTGGTAGTATGTGTGTGTGTTGGGGGGGGGAGGGGTGTACTCCTGCACTCCGACTTCGAATACTGCTTGTAGTTATTCATCTTCATTGTAGCGATTAGCCAAAAGTGGGAAGAAATGTGATGTTAGAGATGATACATACTAAATTAACCATGCGTTCTCATCGTTGCGGTTAAACAAAGTGAACGGAAAAGCGACGTAAAAGTAGGCTAAATACAAAAATTTGCAATATATATTAGCTGAAGAAAACTGTCATTTACTGCAGGAAATTTAAAAACTCACCGTACCTTTTTATACCGTATCACCTCTTATATTGCAGAAATTGGCGTGTAAACCAGTGTGTTCTAAAAGTATTATCTTAAAATTTGTGAAGAAAATATTATGACGAAAATAATTGTAATTCCAGAAAAGGCATTCCTATAACATTAAGTTCTTGCCAGTCAGAACTAACCTATGTATTCGCAATGAACAAGGCTGTTCACGTGTTCAGCCATTGACTGTTACAAGGTTTGCTTTGTCACCCTAATAGGAAAACCCTCTACCGAGTGGCTGAATGATAGTAAATACTACTATACTGCTAGGGCATAATTCATCTCCAAGAAATGGAGCACAGATTTTTGCACTGGAAGTTGTAAGATACTTGTTTTACACAGTAACAAGTGAATTTTCTGTCGCTTCCGCGGCTCATGCTAAGTTGACGGGACGAGCAGAAGCCCCGCCTCCACGCATTTCTAAGTGATGACGTCAGAGGACCTCCTGTCTGTGGAGAGAACGTTTTCAAATCTGTGACGTAGGAGGTGAATTTCAGCGGTGTTTGAAGGCGTGTTTCTCGAGAACCGAAACAAATATGGCCGAGATATTTTGCACATCTCATGTTTGTGTCATTATCTGTAAAATGAATGGATTTAAAACGTTTTTCATGTCAAAGTGGAAATGTCCATTCTTCCGACTTTCCCTATGAGACCGGACTTTTGGGACACCCTGTATATACTCGTGTGTGTGTGTGTGTGTGTGTGTATATATATATGGGGGGAAGGGGTAGATCTGAAAATGTGGAACAAAGAGATCAAAATGCTGTGAGGTTGATTAAACTAGGTTATTTTACGTTGCTTTTCTGCGAAGTTTGTCTAATCGCGACGATGAGAATGTCCGATTATATGATGAAATTGATGAAGAACACACTCACAAAGAACAACTATGCCCAGGCTACGATTCGAACCCAGAACCACTGGTGTCGTAGCGCGCGGTGGTCGGTGAAATGCTGTTGGAGTATTAGATGTGACCACCAATACTATGGTAATATTACAGTAGCTTAGAGACAAAGGCTGTCACAGGGTGTACAGCTTTGTGGTTATTGTTAACATGCAATTCTCGGGAGTTTTCGAATAGCACCGTGTTCTGCAGAGTAACAATGTTTTCAAATTTCCTTTGTTTTCTTATTCATTGATTGATTGATTTTGGTTTATTTTTCGCATTTCTGCCACTCTTGAGTGGTATGATGAAATTGACGAAGGGACAAAGAACACCCATGCTCAGGCCGGGATTCGAACTCGGGGCTTCGTAGGGCGGTGTGCTAACCACTCCGCCAGGGGAGGCCGGCATTATTTTCTTGTGCCAGGACCACTGAAATACCATGATAATTCTATGTTTAAAAAATATATTTGTATATATTAATTAATGCGTGTTAGCAATAAAGAACATATCTGAATGTGAGTTTAAAAAAAATGCATTTTGGCATCACAATTGCAGTTCGAAAAAGTCGGGACAGGGATCAACCGTCTCGATTAATCTGGACATTTGGTATCTTTACATCAGTGGTTACAAAACTAAAATTATTAAATATTGCACACTGCCGACTTCTAGAGTCAGCCTCTCTATACACAAACACATTCATTTATGCAAGAAAATAATTGAAAGTTTACAATTTTGAAAAATTGTCGATGTTATTTTCGAAGCTTTTTATAGGTTCACTTTTAAATATTTGATAGTTCGAGGGGGGAGCATGGCCCACATGGCCCCTCCCCTGGGTACGGGCCTGGGACAGGGAGAAAAATATCTATAATGTTTACTTGACAGATTTAACCCATAATTTTTATCTCATCTTCATCAATATTGCAGCAAAGTTTTTCAATTGGAAAATAACATATATACGTAAACTCAAAATATTAAATTATTTGACATGATTGGGTTAGTCTCAGATCTCTCTCTCTCTCTCTCTCTCTCTCTCTCTCTCTCTCTCTCTATGTATGTCTCACTCTCTCTATGTCTGTCTCACTCTCTCCTCTCAAAACCCAACGATAAAACTAATAAACCTTCGTATCAAATTACAACTACAAGCGTGGACTTTAGTGGAAACTGCTCATTGTCGAAAAATTACAATTTATACTTAGAAAGTTCTGTTGTGTTCAGAACCGGAACATTCGCGCAAATCCTGGTTCACACGACTACACTCATGTTCAATGGTCTCACACTGGGTCTCCGAGTTTCCTGTAGTACCATCACATCCTTTTCACTGCGGATGGGTTAGATATTCGCATACCAGCAATATGCGATTACCTTCAAAGCTCTGTATCATTGCTAAAAATAACTCAATTTCACAATATTTGAACTAGACTTGAATGTTTTCTATTAGTTGCATGGAATTTCTAACATTATTTCAAAAGAAAATCATGAAACAAATTTCTCTTGAGTTTTTTGTTATCTATCTTATGCATCCAGCTTCCTTTTCAGACAATACTGTTTGACGTAACGCACAAAAATCAGATTAATGGGGGTGGGGGGAACGAGTGTATTTCCCGTCGATTCTTATCTTGATGTACACTCGCATCCGCTCGCTTGTCACTTGGACAAATAAAAGATAAACAATTGACAGACGTATGAATGCAACTGCTACTATGATTGGTCGAAATGCTGCCACGTGCAGGAAGCTACATAACCAAAGCGTTGCGTGCGAAGGTCCCAATGTGGCAGCTGACGTATTTTACAAAAGTATTTCGGACATGTGTATTCTGAACGCGAACTAGAAATCGTAGTGTTCGACCAAGGTTCACGCGCCAGAGACTAACATGAAGGCCTATGCACTGCTTGTGATCGTCGGTAAGCTGCTCTTTCTTCCCTATTTACCTGAGGGGCAGGGCCGGCCCTGGTTGGGTGTGGGGCCTAGTGCACTTAGCATGCACGGGGCCTATAACAAAAATTGTTCAGATTAATTTTAAAAATCCGATATCTCAGTGATTTATATACTCCCCTAAACGTTTTCACAGGGAATAATCTTTTATCATTTTGGTGCAAATTTTATTATTTTACCCCTAAAATCGTGCACCCGTCAATATTGAAAATTCTGGATAAACTAGAAATTTTTCTCAGCGAAAAATGCAGGCTCGACCAAGACTCGAACCCGGGTCTCTGGCATACCGTGCCATTGCTCTAACCACTGAGCTACCGAGCCGGCCTGGCTTCGCCTGATTTTTCGCTATCGCTGTTTTACCTGCGTGGAATCGTCTCTGCCAGTGCTACCGCAACGGGATCTATTGCCTTTGAAACACAGTAGACTTCCTTTTTATATATATATAAAAAAAATATTTCCACTTCATTATTTCATTCTTCGATTAAGCGAATAGTGCATATAAACTATTTTTTATTAAAATAATTGAACACTATTTTTATCTGGTACTTTGTTTAGAATATGATTTCAGTAATTTTAAATATTTTTAAGTATATCGAAACAATCCATGAAGACTGAAATCAGCAGCTTAATTGGAAGCACCAGCGCCCTATAAACTCGTGAAAATTACCCATAAACATTTATTTTTATTGTCCCTCGGGTGTTCCAGCCAGTTGCCTCTCTCCCTAGAGACGGCTGTGGTACAGGCTATATAGATTCCCCCCAAGTACGGAAAAATAACAATCAGTGGGAGAATGCAGCAACCAGAGGGGCGAAGTCCCCTTCATCCCCACTTCAAATACCATCTTACGCTCCACCACAGAGACACCGAGCAAGCACGGGTTCGAGTCCTGTTCCATATGTTTCCATTCCCTTCCATCTGGTTATTTTACGTCGGGCTAATCGCGACGATGAGGATGAATGGAGATGATCATATGAAATTGAGTCATCGCCTTGTAATCAAGAGGTCCCGGGTTCGATAGCCGGCGGAGACACGTAGTGGTTCGGATTCCACTTTAAACTGTAGGTCCAGTCCCGATTAGCCTATCTGTCAATAAAGTGGACTTAAAAACAATCCTTTCAGTCAATGTGAAATGTTTGAATGGATACTTGTAGAAATCTTAGGAACTAAGAACTGACCAAATAGGCAGGCAAAAATGGCATTAAATATGGATTAAAAAAATAAAAAATAAAAACAAGCACGATAATAGACACTGGCAATTTTTAAAAGGCACATAATAAACATACACTTTAATAATTGTAAATAATGAAGAGTCTCAAATTGAAAGTTAATGCTGTACCTCCATAACAGTTGCATTTCATAATACACGCAAATGATTGCATAGCAAATAATTATATGATTCTGATTTTTATTAATACGACCCATTATCTCGTTCATATATATGGAATGTTACATTCTGATGTCCCAGTTACATTACATTACTTACCACAGGTGTGTCTTATAAGCACCGTGTGGGCATGGGGAAGGGAGGTCGAATCCGTGAACCCCCTTCCTGGAAATTGACTTACTTCTTTTTCAATTTACACACAACCAAAACCGCTCGTTATTGTTATTGTTAATAACAGAAATAAAGTTCAGTTAGTTAGCATTTGAACAGAATAATCAAAGTGAAAAGTGCGTTAGATCGAAAATTCAATAAAATACAGCAACCACATTATATTTTCATTCATTCATTCATTCATTGTTTTCTGCCTAATTGGCAGGTTTTTCACTGCAATCTCCAGCTTTCCCTGTTCTCTGCCTTACGCTTCGTAATAGCATACGACCCAGTTAATTTAATATCATCCATAAGCTGATATCTCTTTCTTCCACGGACTTTTCTTCCTTCAACCATTCCCTCCAAGGCATCTCTTAGCAGGCAGTTTCTTCTTAGACAGTGTCCTAACCAGTTTCTTTTCCTCTTCTTGATGGTCTCCAGTATAGATCTTTTTTCACCAACTCTTTTCAGTACGGCTTCGTTTCTTACCTTGTCCGTCCATTTTACACGCTCCATTTTTCGCCATGTCCACATTTCAAAAGCTTCGAGTCGTTTCTCTTCATTTCTTCTCAACGTCCAGGTTTCTGCACCATATAGTGCTACACTCCACACAAAACATTTCACTAATCTCTTCCTTAGACCTATGTCCATGGGTCCACAAAAAACATTTTTTCTTCTATTGAAAGCTTCTTTTGCTATTGCGATTCTCATTTTCACTTCTTGGTTGCAGCTCATGTCACTGCTTATAGTGCATCCGAGGTACTTGAAGCTATCCACTTGCTGGATTCTTTCACTGTTTGCTCTCACATTAATATTCCTTGGTTTCCGTCCTATAACCATTGCCTTTGTCTTCTTTACATTAATCTTCATCCCATACTGCTCACAGCTGCTGTTTAACTCTTCTAACATACTATTTATGGTTATTTCATCCTCAGCGAATAATGCCATGTCATCAGCAAATCTTATGCAGTTTATTCTTCTTCCTCCTAATTTGACACCTCCTGTGCCCTGGAAACAAGTTTTCACTATATCTTCTAAATAAATATTAAACAAAGTAGGCGATAGGCAGCATCCTTGTCGTACTCCTCTTCCAATTTCACAGCCTTCTGTCATTTCGTCTCCTGTTCTCACTTTAACTCGTTGATTCATGTATAAGTTGTTTAGAAGTCTTCTCTCTTTCCAATCTACACCAATTTTCTTCAGAATTTCTAAAAGTTTAACCCAATTCACTCTATCAAAGGCTTTCTCCAGGTCTACAAATACTACAAACACCTCCTTTCCTTTCTCTAAATATCTTTCCCCAATGGTCCTCAGTAAACCAATTGCATCCCTTGTACCTCTTCCTTTCCTGAAACCAAACTGTTCTTCCTCTAACTCGCCACTGACCTTCGAGTATAGGCGTCTGTTCAGAATTCTTAGAAGAATTTTTGCCGAGTGAGATATCAAGCTGATTGTCCTGTACTCAGAACATTTTCTGGCATTGCTTTTCTTCTGCAGAGGTACCAAAACAGTCTCCGTGAAATCTTGTGGCCAATCCTTTTTCTCATAGATTTCATTGCATAAGTGCAGTATTTATCTTTTTCCATCTCCCAGGCATTTGATAAGTTCAACAGGAATTTCATCAGTGCCCGTTGCTTTCCCATTCCTCATTTCTTTGAGTGCTTGCTCAAATTCTTCATTCAGGATATAGTATCCTTTCTCATCGTCAGGCACGTCGTCTTCATTTTCTACATTCAGACTGTCTGTGCGATTCTCTTTCTGGTAGAGCTCTTCAACGTACTTTCCCCACACATTCGATATTCCTTTTTTGTCTGTGATTTCACATCCTTCCTCGTCTTCTATCATCCACATTGTTTTCCATTTCTTCTTTTGGAAGCCCAAGCAGTTTACTTCACGATACATCAAGTCATACCTTCCTCTTTTTTCCAGTTCTTCAATTTCTTCACATTTTTGTTTCATCCATTGTTCTTTTGCCCTGTCAGTTTCTCTTTTTAGCTGGTTATTCAGTATCTTGTAATTATGTCTTCCCTCTTCTGTATTTACATTCTTCCATTTTCTCCGTTCCTCCATTTTTTCCAGCATACTTTCAGTAATCCATGGTTTCTTTGCACTTTTCCTTTCCCTGTAGCCTATTGTTTCATCCACTGCCTTCTGTAAGCAGCTTTTTATTCCATCCCACATCTCATCCTTATTGTTACAACTAGCTTTAAACTTATTATAGTTTCCTTGGAAATGTTCTGCAAATTTTTGTCTTTCGTCTTCTTCCCTTAGCTTCTCTAAGTGGGGTTTCTTGCTCACCTGGTTTTGGGTTATCTTCTTCAATGTAAGATTGATTTCTCCTATTAGCAAGATGTGGTCTGAATTAATGTCAGCTCCTGGCAATGTCTTCGCATTTTTCAAACAATTTCGAAATCTTTCTTGTATCAGTATGTAATCTATCTGGTATCTTTTATCTTTTTCATATCTACCATTTAATGCAAAGGATAAATGGTTCCACAATTGTAACAATTCCAAAAATTACAGTTTTACTTGAGAGGTTAAACAACATAAGCTTCAGGGAAAAAAATCCTCATATCTTTTAAAGCTTTTACTCAGACGAGGTGCGTAAAAGTTAATAACAAAATAGAATTACTATGAATTTCAGTAACTGTATGAAATGTAAAAAAAATCATGGAAAAGGTTGTGCTAGAAAATAACTTATATCGAGAGGATATAATAATAATAATAATAGTAGTAGTAGTAGTTTATTTAAAGTACAGAGAACAGTTTTAAAGAAACTTTATACAGCACTATGTCACAAGAGTAATATCAAAGGATTAATAATAATAATAAATTCGGAATAAAAATAATTTATTTTTATTAGTTTACGATATTTATTTTCATTGTATAATACTAATTATTGTTATTTCTAGTATTAAAGTTTTATCAATAGTCTGATCAGCCGTAGAAATGTTTTTGACAATGTCCGTGTGTGATAAGTTTCGGACGAGTTGTGCCAAGAATTTTCCTCTTCCAGCTTGCGTTACCAGCGGCTTTGGCTATTCACAATCTCGTCGAAGACCACGTCCAAGACCTTACGGACCTGTCCATCAAATGAGCAGATGTAGACCAGAAGAGGAGGAAACTACAATAGCCCCAGTGTGCGGAGAACAGAGTCGCAGGACCTACCCTAATGCTTTCCTGCTCAAATGCCACAGCCACTATCCATCAGGTAAGGTCAAGCACTTCAGTAATGATAACAAGTCAAAAGCACGAAAAAAACTCAACACATATTGTGCTGAAACAACGAAAAATTCCTCGATAACACAAAACGTACCAAATTTCTGCATGTACATGGTGTTTCACTCGCTCTCGGCCCCTGATTTTATCTTATAAAAATCAAACTATTGGTTATAATGTAATGAAATTTGCAACGGACATACCTTGGTGTCCCAGTCATCGAAGATTTCCTTGCCGAAAAGTAAGCAGCCTTGTGGATTCAAGAACACCATTCTGCAACTGACCAACCTCAACCAAGCCAAGACAACAGCAAGCTGTTTTCCACTTAAGTTTTCGAGTTTGGGTTAACTTAGAATGTAAATATACTGTTTCTAAATTAAATTTTCATGTTATCATAAGATTTAATGGCCTAGGTTAGAAGCAATGTTCCAAGGTACTTTGACTGATAACATACAGACATTTGCATACACGTAAAAACCTACCTGCCGAAATGAAATCACAAGTATGTCACTGAGTGGGCACCCCCCCCCCCCCTCAAAGCAAAAAGATTAATTCGCAGTGTCGTTTGTGAAGCTAACGCCAAAATGCATCATATGAAGCAAGTGAGTATTTCGTTATATGTCGACTGTAGCTATTTTAATGCATCAATTCATTCGTTTTTTTTTATTCATCTTCCTGCATCTTTCTCGATGATGCACTTAAACATTTGGCCTGAACTGGATTTTTTGTTTGAACTGACGCATTTCAGCCATTCCATGTAAAAAGAGACACCAACATTAATTTTATTTTTATACCAAGTATCACTTATTTTATTATATATGAAATTACAGGGAAAATAATGCAGAATTTGGAATTAATAATACAAACCTTAGTTTCATGGCTTTTAAATAACATATTGTTTCAAACTTATTACTTTTTATAGCAGAAGCGGGATTATATTTGTGTGGTGTCTCCACTTAATTTAGTTTCATTGCCATAATAAAACTAAATTAATTCTAATTTCGTTCTAATTGTCTCATTGATTGTTTCTATATCTTAAGATCTGAAATATCATACTTCATTTCCGAAACAAACATTAGTTTGAAGAATCTACAGGGTGGCTCAATAAGTCACTTAACACCCCCAGTACAAGGCCACTGCAGCGCGCAACATGGAAATGGTGATGACCAAACGTTATCAGGCCAAGGGGGAACCACATTAACGCCACCCACACGGTCGGTGGCCATCTTGATGTCCGCCATCTTGAATTCAACTTCAGAATTTTAAATGGGAAGGGGGTTGTGCGACATATCAAAATGGGCTAAAATTTCACGAGAAATGCAATGGTGAAGGTTTTTTCGACGTATCTTTAACCAGTAAAAAGTTATGACTGAATTCTTGTACCAATTTGCTCCTTTTCGAGGTGTTAGAAATATGCCTTAAAATTTGTTCAGCGCATCGGTAATGCATCGAGATCAAAGTGACGTCTAGGGAGAGACGTTCGCATGCCATTGCACACGATTTTAATCGGATACATCCATAAAGAGTTGCGCATTATGAATGGTTGTCGCGAACAATTTACAGTGTGACGCTTCCATTGAATTAAAAGTCCTTCACAGTGACAAGGCTAATGTTTATTTTCATAAGGAAGTTTATAAACAGAATATTCGATGCTTTTTATCTGATAGCCCATTTTTTCGACAGATCGAAGCTGAATGGTTAGTGCTGGTAAGTTAATGGTGTGGCGTGCTGTGTGGAACACCATTGGTTAGTCAATTTTCCATCAACGGAACCTTAAATGCTTAGTTCTACTTGGATTTGTTAAATAAACAGTTTTTTCATCCTTGGTTATGGAAGAAGGTACTTTTTACAGAGTTTTTTTAATAGGGAAGAACACCAGAACACTTATGGGAACGTTGTGAACCAGTTCTTGTCCAAAGTTAGTTATCAGATGACAAGGGTCGCATATTCTGTTTATGAACTTCCTTCTGAACATAAACATTAGCCTTGTCACTGTGAAGGACTTTTAATTCAATGGAAGCGTCACACTGTAAATTGTTCGCAACAACCATTTATAATGCGCAGCTCTTCATGGACGTATCCGATTAAAATCTTGTGCAATGGCATGCGAACTTCTCTCCCTAGACATCACTTTGATCTCGATGCATTACCGATGCGCTAAACAAATTTTAAGGCATATTTCTAACACCTCGAAAAGGAGCAAATTGGTACAAGAATTCAGTCATAACTTTTTACTGGTTAAAGATACGTCGAAAAAACCTTCACCATTGCATTTCTCGTGAAATTCTAGCCCATTTTGATATGTCGCACGACCCCCTTCCCATTTAAAATTCTGAAGTTGAATTCAAGATGGCGGACATCAAGATAGCCGCCGAACGTGTGGGTGGCGTCAATGTGGTTCCCCCTTGGCCAGGCAATGATGGGTCATCGCCATTTTCACATTTCATGCCGCAGTGGCCTTGTACTGAGAGTGTTAAGTGACTTATTGAGCCACCCTGTATTTATGATAATTCTCATAGCCTTTGCATTGTTCCATAATCCTACATGTGCATGATGTTGCACCCGTAACATAATTTGTCACACTCGTCGCAGCCAAAAATGACTATTAAAAAAAGGATGTAGTAATAATTTTAGAAACTAAAAGCATCTCAGTAAACAGAGTTTTCTGAAAGACTGAGAAAGGTCCTAAAAGTCATTTCTCAGAAGTGTCGCACCCGTCACAATTGTAAAAAATGTATTTTCTGTAGATGAAAATTGAGATTAGGGAGATATATTCTGAAATAAAATAAGGTTTCATCAAGGCGAATTAAATTACGAGGGCCATCCGGAAAGTAGAACACGTTTTTTTTTTTTAATTTTAAAAAACTAACAAATATTTTTTTTAAAAAAAAAACTTTGTAATTGTTAACAACAAACTTTAAACTACTTCTTTGCATAGTCTCCATGTACATTTAAGCATTTATTATAACATGTGACGAGTTTCTGTAACCCAGCTTCATATTCCTCTGCCGCCAGTCCATTGGGAAAAGTCTTTCAGTTCCTCATCACTATGAAATGTAAGGAAGCGAGGGACCCACCTTGCACAAATTTTCCCGTACTTCAGATGATCTTTGACAATTTCATGAAGAATTGTTTGTGAAACATCAGTGAACTGATCACTGATTTCATCCAGTGTGACGCGCCGATCATTCTTGATGAATTCGTTCGTCAACTGCACTCAGCATTTCGTCTGTAATGACAGACAGGCGCCCGGAACGTTCGTCATCATGGACGTTCTCCCTCCCCGAGTTAAAGTTTCGACACCAGCGCCGAACAGACGACTCATCAATAACATTGTCTCCATAAACTTCCATTAATTGACGGTGAATATCACATGGTCGCACATTCCTGGCGTTGAGAAATCTGATCACAGTCCTAACTTCGCAAGTGGCGGCGTTTTCAATTCTTTTGAACATTGTAAACACTCACAGAAACAATAACTTCAATGACAGCGCTACTAAACTTCGCACGCACTGAGCAGACAGTCAGCTGAAGTCGTTTGACCTTGAGCGGCGGCTATTCGCGTCACTAGCGCTTCACACGGCGCGAACGGGTACTACTTTCCGGATGGCCCTCGTACATGAATTGATAAGAGTTACATATTTGAAGATGCTAAGGAAATAATTTTAAAAAATAAATGTAAATTTGCACATCCGTCACAATGGAATTGCCCATTTACTGTTCTGTGTGAGTTCATTTCATCTTTTAACGAACGGTTTATTTTGTCCAACACAAGAAAACTTCTCCGATGGACCCTGCGAAGACCGCTTTGACTTCGACCCTTGCCTATACAGATGGAGCTATCAGAAGAGAATCTGTGGTGTCGACAACAACACATACAACAACATATGGGATCTGAAGTGTTCTTCTCGAGGAATGTCTGCAGGTAAAGAACAACAAGGGAACTAAACAGTCAAGGAACATTTCAAGGAATCATTACAACCCAGAAGTGTGCGTTACTGTACATGAGCTGTCTGGTTCAATGAAAAAGACCATGCTTACAGGAAATGTCTAAAACATAAGCTTCCAAACATTAAAGTTACAAATGTTTTACATGGCTTTTGCAATAATAGTGATGAAAACTGTACTTGAATTGCCAATTTTTTTTTTTTAAAAAATATATTTATATATTTGGTACCATGACCGTGTGTATATAGTAGCTATATAAAGAAATAATGGAATAGGTTCGATCGACTTTTAGCAACCCAAAGATAGCAATCTTCATACTTATAGACCTTTAATAATAATAATAGTATTAATTATTACTTGATGTTAATGATTATAATTACAAAAGGTTATTAAATATTATGATTATTATTACACAGTTTACAATTAATCAATAATATACGTATTTCCCTTTAAACGATCATTGTATCAATTAACAACATTATTATTCTACATTGCGTTTATTGTAGAAGTGCATCCATATTACTGTTTTCAACTTTAGAACAAATCTGTGAAACTATGTCTGAAATTTCACTTTTGGAGTCTACATACAATTTATTAATGCCAATTACAGTAATTTTTTCCATAATAAATTTTGAAACTTCTTAGGTTATGAAAAATATCGTAATTGTAAGTGTATTGTGTGACCATCCATTGTAAATAGACATAAACATTTTTTCTAAATTCTTCCAAGTAATATAATTAAATGATTAATTGTTGATTTGATTACGCAATTAGTGCAAAATGCTTACAAAATCAATGGGAGGGGTTTGAACCTGTTAAATTCTTCCATACGGCCATGCTGATCAACATGGAAGTAACTAGTAATCCGCAAATGCTCATTAAACATTGTAAATTCTTATTTGACACATGCGTAAATAATTTGCACATAAGAATCGATTAACTTAGACACCCCTGAAATAAACTCCTAAACTCACGGCCATGAAAATAGGCGGCTGGGATGAATTTCGCTGGTGCTACATATGGGAAAGCTACATATGTGGCAACGTCAATCGGGCTGCGTTGCCTAGTTCGAGCGGCACTTTTGTGTCATCTCTGACCTTTCGAGCAAATATTGTTAGTTTGTGTCAGCTATTACAAAAACCAACTCTACAATGAGATCTCTCATTCTCTTAAACCTCCGAACACACGGGTTGTGCTCCGACGTGGCAACAGCGCGAACTTCTGTCACCCGCCTAATTTCATCGCCGTGAGTTTAGTTATGCAAGGACTGATAAACACTGTTTCAGGAGTACGTACATCGTTGCGACAAAAGAATTCAAAACAACACGACCTGTTCGATTTCAAATCTCTATTATTTCCCTCTCATTCCTACAGAAATCGAGATTAAATACGAGGGTGAATGCCTCTGTGAAGACTACAACTATTTCTACAAGCCAGTGTGTGGCTACCGCTCAAGCATCACTTTCGCAAACAAAGAGGCCTTGGTGTGCTACAACATGAAGCATCGTACTGCAACGGGCTTTGGCTGTAAGTAAAATCTTTCAAACTATACTTGTATCTTATTGTAGATTAGGAACACACAGGAGATAAGCTACGTAGAAACTTTCAGCGAAAAATGCAGGCTCGACCAGGACTCGAACCCGCTGAAAATTTCTACGTGTACTTGTATCTGTATTTACAGGATGCAACCGTGGAAAAACCAACCAGCATTTTTTAAAAAAAGTGTTCAATTGATCCGCATTGGAAATACATAATAGTCATGATTAGTCCAAAGCAGGCCCGTAGCCAGAATTTTATTTCTGGGGGCCTCATCCCTTATCTGCACGGGCGTTGCCAGAAATATTTGTAGAGGGGTCAGATAAAACTTGATCAGTACACATAATAATGACAATAATAATTATTGTTATTTTACAATAATAACTATTATAAGTTATTAAAAATATACCAATTTCAATCCAAATTTATTGTTATTATTACATAAATGAAGAGACGTTGCTACTCGATCTACCGTATCAGTGAATATCTAACACAATTGTTGTCCATTATTTTTATTATATTTTTTACAGTTAGGATACTGAAAATCATAGTTATTGTATTTTGTTAATATCTTTCACACAACATTATACCCCTAAAATGTATATGAAGTTGACGCTACTTTTGCATGTTTCAATCAAATGTGATATCACCACACATTATTGAAATATTTTTCCCGTTTTACTTTCATTAAGTTAAGATAGACGTTAACAAATTTTCTCCGTAGATACAGACGAATCTTTCAACGAAACCGAATGCTTCAATCGATTTCAATCACGTAACCCATGCAAGAATGCAGGATTCTTTGGAGAAGCAGTATGTTGCTCGAATGGCATCACCTATAGGAGTATTGAAGAATTGAAGTGCCTTTTACCACATAACCCAGGTAAATGTTACGTTGTATTCTAACATAAATTCATGATATGGAAAATATATGGACATTAAACAAATATGTTTAATTGTTATTTTACAGAATTTTCGTTAGATGTTTTGAGAAATTTCTAATTTGTAAGTTACCCTATGAATTGCTCACTGGTTGATTTGGTTTATTTTACTTCGCTTTTCTGACACTTATGACTAATCGCGAAGATTAGAATGAGTGTCGATATGCCATTGATACACTCACAAAGAACACCCATGCCCAGTTCGGGATTCGAACACGGGACCCCTGGCCTCGTAATGCTCTCTGCTAACCTGCACTCCGTCACGAAGATTGATCTCTCTCATTGCGTATTCTTAACAAAAATATTGGCTTGTTTTCATGAGATCTTGTTGGCATTATATAAAAGAAAGAAATTCATGTTTTGTCTTCATGTTGACAAAAGAAAATGTTGATTTTATTTACCTAATTAAAAGAACATTGGACGTAAATTTAGCAAAACAGAGAATGCTCTTTATAGTATCTATCCCACTAAGTTTTGAAACTAAAATCAGTTATTCTGGTGTCTTGATTTGTGGAATTCGAAGTTCGTGATCTTAAAGAAAAAGGTACAAATGAAGCAGGGGGCATTTTCCCCAGCTACAGAATAAATCCTTCGTCTGGAAACACACTTGATTTAAAGGAAAAAGATAATAAAAATAACAGAGAACCATATTTTTACATTTGCCATCGGTAAAATGTTTACAAGATAGAATTTCAGATTCAAATATGATGTTCGGTGTTTTCATTTGTTATACAAAAGACACATTTTAATTCTAATATCCATATTCATAATCAACACCTATGTGAAATGCATTGATCATAAAGTAGACCACTTTTTCAATCTACATCTTGCTATAATTTTGTTTTTAAAAAGAGGGATCATGGATTTTGTATAACACAGGATCACCCACACTCGTGACTGTTGTGCCAGCAAACAAACAATCACTAAATTTTACATTTGATGTCATTTTGCATAATTTCGTGACATGTTGTGGTAGGAAAATTCACTTCCCGCCCCTTGAAATAGTCATGGAAAAGTTAGAGAATTTCGCAAAATTACTCAAAAACCTGGACATGTCACGGAACATGATTGTACATTTTGTGAACATGATTCTTTCACAAATTTGTTAATTTTCTACAACAGGTTTATATGCACGCGAAATAAAACACATTAAAAGATCTTGTATCCCTCGAATTTGGAATTCTTTCATATATATCCACCCTAAAAATAAACTATCAACAGTTGCAGTAATTTAAACATTTACTTCAAAGCTAGAAAGTCATGGAATTTGATTTGGATTGGAACTGTAGTAACTAAGTAAAAGTTTTTAATTTGAGAGCTAATTTTTCTTAAAACAAACCATCTGTTATTCTTTCTCTGCGTCAGGATTGAAGATAGTTCACTCAGGAGAGTGTACTGTTGAGGAAATGACGGAAGCTGCAGATAATTTGGAAGATCCTTGTACAGTGGCAAGACTCAGACCAATGTACCGCCCTGTGTGTGACAGCGACAAGAAAACCCACGAGAACCCCTTCGTATTTGCCTGCTACAAGAAGAACAACGTTGGCGGTGGTGAGTAATGGTAACCATATGGAAATACGAGGGAGCAGGGGCGTATCCAGAAGTAAATTTGAGAGGGGTTCAATCAGGGGTGCCCATCACCCAAGACCAATGGTGCCTCCCCCCTCTATAATAGTACGAGTCTAGTTATCGCATTTGTTTTTTTCTTTGTTTGATTTTTTTATTTTTGGAATAGTAATTTCAGAATTGGATATCTGTTGACACTTTTCAGAAGAAGTTTGAAATATTTGGCTGAACTGTTCATCTGAAATTTCCCGAAGCCTCTGGAGCAGTTCTGTGACGTCTCTTGGGTAGCTAAGAAAGAGCATGGGCTAAATTGTGATGAGGGCTCTAAATACTTTGACAACTGTACAGTAAATTCTTGTTTGTAGAATGCATATATTCTATTATAATTATTTCTATTGTACACACATTTCTAGCTTGCGTAGCGTTTTAGCCAATTAATATTAATAGTTTTCCATTTTATCTCTCCAATTAGCATATACTATACAAATATTACTCAATAATAATAATTTAAAATAAAGTTAAATTCTTGTGAATATAATACTATACATGAATTTCAGAACTTTCGTGTGAGCCTCCCCGATGATATAGTGGTAACGGTTTTAATAAGTCCTCATAACGTAATATGGTACTGCAAGATTTAATAGCGTTTTTGCGCAAGATAGGTTTTGAAAGGGGGTGCGGAAGGGGGCGAGGAAAAAATTAGGGGATGCGCAAGCACCACTACCCCTGTAGGTTGTAGAGCGACCCCTCATAGGATCGCCACAACCCAGAAATTCCCGTGACTATACAGGGGCTGTAATTTCTTGCTCTATTCTTCAGAAATCACGCTGAGCAGGTCTGAGGGTTGTGAAGATGAAGAAGATGAGGAATATATGTTCCGTACCCGATGCCCATTCCTTCCAGTTCCATTCAATGCCAACCGGAGACTACAGCATTATGGTGGTGGTGGGTATGGAGGATTCCATCCTGGCGGTGGTTATCCCAACTATTATGAAAACAGCACTGTCTGTGGTAATGATGGCCTAACCTACGACTCCATAGAAGATCTCTGCGAGGCAAGAAAGACAAACAATAGGAGTAAGTATCATATCAACTTAATATGTCACCCCCTTTGAAAAATTTATTTACAACAATTACTCTGCACGTCCAAAGTAATGCCCCCCACCCTCAATATTAGAAACAAAGTTTTGTAGAACTTTCCTTACCAAGAATCGTTGAATTGTTGATGGTTTGTAATTTTTAAAAGGCTACTTTCTACACACGAAATTGTTGAATTTGTGAAATACTGTTATTTGTAAAACTATAACACGACTAAATTCTTTAAATTTGTCAATGATTTGGAACAAATTTGTTTGTACAATTACTTTACACACCGTCTGCATTTGCCAAACATTTGGAACATTTTTATAGAATTACTTTGTATATACCCTACGTACATTATAAATTGTCGAATTTATTGAAGAATTGGAACTAATTTGTTTTTACCTTTACACACCCTAAATCTTTGGATTTGCCAAACATTTGTAATATTTTTTTGTAGAACTAGTTTGGATGTCCGTACATTCTAAATCGTCGAATTTATCGAAGCTTTGGAACAAATATGTTTTTACAATTACTTTAAACACCCAAAATCTTTGGATTTGCAAAACAATTGGAACATTTTTTGTACAACTACTTTGTACATTCTAAATCATCGAAGTTGTCGAAGATTTGAAACAAATTGTTTTTACAATTACTTTACACACTAAATCTTTGGATTTGACAAACATTTAGAACATTTTTTGTAGAACGAATTTTTACATTCTAAATCGTCGAATTTATCGAAGATATGGAACAAGTTGTTGTTCAGCTTTATAAATCAAGGCGTTTGATGCGGACAGTGCGTACTACACACGTATATCTAAGGCAGCTAAATCGAACTCATTCAATGCTCAAATCAGAATTCTCAGAACCACAACATCAGTATTACTGTGATCGTGCTCCAACCGCGCCTTCTCCCCTACACATACATTATTTGAAGATTTTGTGTCTTGAAAAGGAACAATAATTTTAATGCTATAAACTGTAATGAGGTTAATGGTGATGTTTCACTGTTGATATGAAATTTGAAATATCACCCACCAATAGGAATAACCATTGTTATTGATATCTTCGCTCAGCCTTCTAAACATAGAATTGTAATTCGTCTGCGCTCTTAGATGCAACAAAACTTTTTTCGATATATTTTTAAAGAAGTCTTTCTATGTCTTTCCAGTTTTCCCCCTGAGGAAAGGTGACTGTCTGGAGGAGGACCATCCATGCTACAAGCTGAAACGAGGGTCCGATTATTTTGCTAATCCCGTCTGTGGGACCGATGGGAAAACCTATGGAACTCCCAATAGTCTATGGTGTGCGGCAACAGAAAATGAAGGTATGCTCATTATACTGTGGTTTCTGAATAATGCTTAAATCTTTGTAATAGGTTTGTATTTTTATTATTTATCGTCGCTTTTCTGCAACTTTTGACTATTCGCGTCGATGAGGATGAGTGATGATATGATTAAATTGATGGAGGGTCACTGGTAACGAATATCCATACCCAAGTGGGGATTTGAAACACAGAACTTCGGTGGCGAGATCAAAAGATGGATTGTGTACTTACCTTATAATTGATATTATAAATACGAACTTTCGTTTCGTTAGTGGCTTAAATTATTAATTTCCTCAACTTTTCGACACTATATACATTTTTAAAGAGCTAAGAAAACCCGCCAATACTTTGAAATTTAATCTTGTATTCAGATTCATTGATTGATTGATTTATTTTACTTCGCTATTGGTGCCACTTTTCACTAATTTGCGAAGATGGGGATGAGTGATAATATGATGAAATTGATGATTGAACATTCACAAACATCCATGACCAGACCGGGATTCGAACCCGAGAAACCTGGCGTCGTAGCGTGATATGCTAACCGCTCCGCCAACGGGGGCCGGCAAATCTTGTATTCAGATTTTTCTCTTGAAATGATGCATCGATACGTTTCTTTGTATATTTAGTATTATTAGTGGTTATATTATAATGTTTGTATATTGTATATTCACCTTGTTACTAATGTATATCTCTTGTTTAATATGTATTGCATTTCATGTTCAACTTTGAGTAATTCTATGTGATTTATATGTTGAGAAATGAAATTTATATACAATAACACAATAATTAAGCTTTATTTCACAGAAGAGTATACCAGTGACATATTTTCAAGTGGTGACGTCACATAAAAAATATGGATCACATCAGAATAATCTACTCTTCACGTGTGTGATGAAATTTCCTGCTACAAAAGCCATCACTGTTGCAGCTTAACAATAAGATCTGACCTTTTTGCACTTTCGCTTAGCTCTTAAAATCATCAGCTGTTCCAATGAACTTTCAAGCTCCATGAAAATCAGCTTTTAATATAACAGCAGCAAAATTCTAACTTTATTTCAATACAGCGCAAATTCAGGGATATTCATAACTGAGACATAACTCATCCCCATCTTCGCATTTTTGTCTGACACGCATATATATCTGGTTCTGTCTGACTGTGAATTTAACTATTTGTGGTGGTAAACATGTTTTGTAATTCTCTCGCTAGTTCAATGTCTAGCTTACGTGGAATTCGAACCCAGAATTACAAATTTGGAAGCAGGGTATTATTGTGTCCAGTACACGTAGAAAGAGTCTTGACAAAGTTTGTTACAAGTTGCAACTGTCCCCACTGTGGGGCAGTTTGTTGCAATATTTTAAATAAAAATAACTTTTCAAATGTTACTTATCACATTAGTATATTAACCCATTTCTACAGTCACTATAGTAACGAATAACAAACAAAATAACATCAACATTGAATAGAGTAGCACAACAGAATTTTCTTCATTCTTTTCAGATTATGCACAAAACTAAATAACAAAATATAATTGCAAAAAATGTCTTTGAATTAAAGGACTGTTGCAAAGTCCCCTTTATGCACAAATAGGTTAATCGTGGCTTAGCCTGAAATTTAGAGTGGGATCCTAACAGCTATGAGCCTCCACCGGAAATCGAACCAGGGATCCCTTGCTTGCATGGCGACAGCATTATTACTACGCCATGGTGTTCCCTAGATTCTAGTCGGTATGGCGTTTCACTGCTACGCAGGAAACCCGAGTTCGATTTGCTGGGTGGGTGGGAATTTTTCAGCCAATGTCCCTGCCTAAAGCGGCTGTGGAGTTCACCCAGCTCCTATAGTCGCGACGTCCTAGCATCCGGCGCGGAGACCGCCTTTATGGTAGTCTAAGTTTAACAGCTAATTAGGCCTACTGCTTGGGCAAGAAGCGTCAAAATTAAAATTCCTTCTTCCCAAAGCAGCCAGCAGGGAAACAGGATTTTGTCAAAATAACCGTTCTACGCTGTGAATAGACCAACGTACGGCGGCCGGGGAATAAGGAATGTACTCTAGGGTGTAAAGGCGGCCAAAGTGTGAAGCTGATCACATCACAAGTTATGGCCAAGATCAATAATGTGTGTGTAGCCTTATCTCCACACCCATATGAGCTTTCATGGCTGGTTGCAAATGCACAGACGGTAACTTTACTTTTTTGCGAGTTTGGAAACGATCCACGTGGCGCTAATACATTGTGTGATATAAACCAGAGATGTTAATTTATCTATAAAAGCTATGAACTGAACTAATCAATACTTCCGTTCTTTTATTTCAGGTCTAGCTATTCTACACGGAGGGCAGTGTCTGGAAGAAAGCAAATAGATATCAATGTAATATATATATATATATATATATATATATATATATATATATATATATATATATATAATATATATTTTGTTAAACCTGAATAAATTACATAACGTCGACAATGTTTTCCTCTAATGTTTTCAATTACTTCAGATTTACATCACTTTTGGGGTGTGCTATCCTAATATCGAACGCTCAAAATACTACCTGTGAACTCGATTTAATGCATAAGTGTTGTTAATACGTGATTTTAATAGTCAATTCGTAAATATAAAATTTCGCATCCAGCGTTTTATAGCAGCAGTTACAGAGATATGCGGAAGAATACTATAGCAGTGCATCATATAGGGTAACTTAAGGCTCAATTACATTTGGCGAGTTTACCAGTTACTCGCCGGCGAGTAAACTCGTCCGCGAGAGAACGTGTGACAACTAACGCAGCGAGTGTAGATTACACAGAGCTAGTAAAAACTCGCTCTAGAGGTTTCGAGAGATATTTTACCTTGTGTTCCAGGTGTTTCTGTGTTTTAATAGTTTAGTAAAATGAAGTGGAACAGCAATAATATTGTTGAATTTTTAAAAATGTATGAATAATATACTACGTTATGGAACATCACACACAGAGACTATTGTAATGTAAAGTTAAAAGACTTAAGTTTTCAAAAAAAAAAATGTACGAACAGCTTGAAATCGAGAACTTACTCCAAGGCATGGACGAAAAGCAGCTGAAGGCCGAAATTAAAAATGTAAAAGATCTCTTTAGACAAGAACTAGGTAAAATGGAAAAGAACAGAAAAAGCCCCGTCCATTCTCAAAATATTTCGGTAGGCTAAAGGATCTTCGTCCCTCAACTCCTTCAACAAAGTATTAGATGCACCATGTTTTTCCCGTCTTGCTACCCACTGCTTGACCCACACTTTTCTAGTTTTCCTTTTTTTCAACCTCCAGGCGTAACAAAAGAGCAACAACAACAATTCCCGCACGTATTACTTCTTCCGACATTTTGGCCACAACTACACATAGAGCGATTTTTACTAGAGCGATATATTACACACAGCGAGTTTACTAGAGTGCGCGTCAAATCTCCTGCATATGGCGATAGCCAATACCAGCGCACTGCAACGGTGCCATGTCGAAATCTCACACGGAAAAGATCCAGCGTGGTTGAGCGAAACGCTCAACTAGGCAACGCCGCACGTCTGTGATTCGCTGGTGCTGTTCAGCCGTCCAAGGCCATATGCAGGAGATTTGACGCTCACTCTAGCCGGACGGTAAAATATCAAGCGAGTAGCGAGAAAAGTAGCCCAGTCTTTAACTTTACTCGCTGGAGCAAAGCGAGCGACGAGTTAACTAGCCAACGTTGTTACATTGAGCGAGTTTTATAGCAGCGAGTAAATTCGCAAGAGAGTAGCGAGTAAACTATCCTAGTCTAATTGAGACTTTAGGGTGAATCGGGTCACTTTTTAAATTCTCTTTCCCAACTCAAAACTAAACGAACTGAAGGAAGTGTTTCGATCTTGCAGTGAAGTTTGGAACTTGTAGTATTTGTTGAACGTAGAAGTTACAAGAACTAGTGAATTTGGAGGTGCCAAAAACTACAAATAATACTAGTGTTACATATAAGTAGACGACGAATAGCGTGTTTTAAAAATGGCTCCTTGTATTTATTTGCGTTGTACTGTACTACATGCGGTATTTTAAAGATCATTTGTGCATAACATGGTATTTAGTTGTCGTAGAAGAGATTATAAGATTTAACCGTCATCTTTGTCGTTGATACAGTGTATCCAACTGATAAACAGAAAAATGTTGTTATTACCATATTCACGATTATTTAAAAATTGAATGAAACTGTAGGAATATTTACATTGTTTGATTTTTTCGCTTTGTGTGCGGAGTTAAGGGAGCTAAGAGGCAGTGAAGGTGTTCATTGTTTGTTATTGATTGTTGCCAAATGTTACATAGAAGCTCATGCTTATCCTTTTGAGGTGAACTGATTACTTTAGTGTAACTATAGTCTATTAGGTTCGAATTCGATATAATTGTATTAGGGCTGAGCCGATGTCGATGCCAATGTATCGGCCGATACCAGTGGTATCGATATCGTAAAGTCTCGATTGGAATTTTCCGATACCGGCCGATTTTTCTCCAAGATTTTTGTCTTTCACGGGCTTCACAAAAATTCCACGCGACACTTTCGCAGTCTAATTATCCTTGAAATTGTGCAAAATTCGTACTTTCTACAAATTTCATGTATCAGTATCGGTGAGAGTATAGGAATCTGTATCGGTTCAAAGTGGTATTGGCTCATATATCTGTAGTTTCCGTACACAATGCACCATTGTCATTTATGGTACCGGTAACGTGTGAGTTTCCTGCAATACCGACCACCCATTTGTCGTCCAGTACCGACCAAAATTAATGACATAGCTACACAAATATGAAAGGGTTGGCCCATTTTATCTCTTTTCAGGGGTAAAATGCTGCTAGGCACATTTTCGTACCTCCCCCCTTTTTTTTAAAGAGTGTTTGCGATTCAGCCCAAACTCGATTTCATTTGGCTGAACCACATTTGGAAGAATCACCAGCTCGCATTTCAGCCTCTCGTATCAGGGTCTCGTGTCAATGTTCATCTGACTTCAAGTTTTGTTGACGATATTTCTTCTACACAAAAAGTTCTGGAGGTAATGACAAACACGAGAAAGCAACAAACCCAGTGTAAAGTTTGGCCACATACAGGACCGGACTGGCCCACGGAACACCGAGCAATATCCCGTTGCCCCTTTTCGACTCGGCGCTCTTCCGAAAACACAAATTTGGTGCCTTTTTTTTTTTACTGCTTACAATTGCTCACAGATACAGCCGTGATGAATAGATATTTTCTTTTCTGTGCCCTCCTGGACTTCCACAGGGGCGGATTAAGGACCGACTGACCCGGCGCACCCTCGGGAAGAGGGCGCCAAATCGGGAAGTTCTCAATTGATTAGCACCTAAACCTTATTTCTAATTACATAAAGGTGGCTATTTGTTTGTTAGTTTCAGTTTATTTTTTAAGTCCACTTTATGCACAGAAAAGCTAATCGGAACTGGGCCTATAGTTTAATGTGGAATCCGGACCACTATGTGCCTCCACCTGGTGCGTTGCTAAAAAGTTGGATTAATTGAAGTTACTACTGGCCTACTGCATAATACAGTATAACAATATATAAATTGACAATTCACAAAAAGAAATATCAACCATGTAAATAAAATACTATAACATTCTGTACTACAATATATAAATTACTATCGTGGCCTTCTTGTTCAAATGTTATCATTATAATAAGCGTTTCATATTTTTTATTTTGAAAATGCCTTTTCTATCAGTCGCGCAACCACAGGGGAACAAGGAGTCATTGCCCTCCCCAACCTTGGTCGGAAATCAATTCTAGGGGGACAAGAGGAGGCACACAATGAAGTAAAAAAATGCAAGACTATAGCAGAATCCAAAAATAGCAGGACAAAAGGATACTCAAGAGGGAATTAGTTGTCCCCTATTTCTTGCACTTTTTTCATCCAGACGGCCAAGAGCACCTGCAGGGGAGAGGGCAAGGAGGTTCAATTGCCCCTCGATTTCAAATTTTATACAAAGAAAAATAAATTTCGTAAAATGTTCTTGTTCGCTTCGTTCGCAATATCTGCTTTTCTTACAGTCTCAACTTCAGAGCCGTAGGTAGCTAGGGTGCGGCGGGAGTCGGACCTGGGAGTCAAATGACCTAAATGAAACGCCCCATGAAGTTATTTGCTCCTTTTAAATTAATATTATTTTCAGTCTGCAAAAATGGATCTAAAATTTTTCTTGATCGCTTCGCTCGCAACGTTTACTTGTGATATGGACAAAACTAATAATTATATTCGTCATACATTTTCTGTCTTTCGAAAATACAGTTTGTGTGCTTGTTTTCCATTATTAACTAACGTGAAATTGAACGTGATGAAAAATTATTTAAAATCGTTTGTTCCGACACTATTGCTTTAGCACCGACTTGTACCCCCATTTTGCGTGAATCACGAGGATAATAACGTCTTTGATATTACTACTATTACTAATAATAACACTATTGTTATTATTATTGACACGTTTATCCTGGTGCTAGCCCGCCCCCTCTCCCAAGACAAAAATTCGTGGTTGCGCCTCTGTTCTCTATAGTAATATGTCTCTTTTTCAGCTTTTACTGTAATGATAGGCCATTATAATCAACGATTTCTTTCGGCGCCCTCTAAAGGAAAATTGCCACCGCCCTTTTGGGAGTCCCAGTCCGGCCCGAATGTACAGACCGGACAAGCGTTGATTCGAAACTTCGTCTAACCAGTGCCGGATCTACAAGTCGCAAAACTCCGCAATGCGGGGGGAGCCCTGAGACAATTAAGCCTTTAGGGGGCCCTCAGCCATTAGCATATAGAAGAATATGGTAGAAGGTTCGTATATGCGTATGTAAAAAATAAACTTAGTTACTCAGGGGTACAGAAACGGATACAATATATGCAGGTAAAAGTGAAGTTAAAGTTCCCTGTGCATATAACACCGTCCCATGAAGGCACATTTAGGGTATGTGGGGGTAGGGTCCACATATTTTCGATGTCGGCCATCTTGGAGGTGATGTGATCAGCACCATGCTTCAGCATCCTTTAACCCCACCCCCAGGGTACGATTTGATTTTCGGCTGGATGGGCCCTTGATCCGCTTTATGCGGGGACAAAGCCGGAAAAATGGACTTTATATTGATAAAGATGGAAATGTCCTTTCTGTAGGGGATATAAGAGTAAATAAAGGTGTCAGATCACCCACCCCGGGTTTTCCCACGTGGCAGTGAGACTAGAATCAAATCAGGCTAGAATTTCACGAGAAATGCAGTGGTGAAGGTTTCTTCAACCTATCTTTAATCAGGAAAAAGTTACGACTGCATGATTGTAACAAAGGTATCGTTTTCCTAGGTGTGAGAAAACAGTGCCATATATACATATCATTAACTCCTTTTATATTTAAAAAATTGAGTTAAACTCAATATGACGGCCACCGATAGGCGTAGCTACGGGGTGTGCCGGGTGTGCCTAGGCACACCCTAATGGGCTGCTTTATCAAAGAGAATTAAAGACAGAAATTTGAATAAGAGAGAAAATAAGCGGCAGTTTGTAAGAAGTTGAAAATGTCATTACTTGGTACAAACGTGTGCATTATCGCTGATGAATCGAGTGTCTATAGATTTTCGATTTTTTTATGTCATTGGAGAAAGAAGATATTTACTGAATTATACTTTGTACTACAGCGCTTTTCTTCTATACTTGTCACAAGACGTGTGAGAGAGAGCTTTCTCCAAGCTTACCCAAGTTAAAACTAAATTAAGAGCAACTCAGAAGCAGGATAGATTGGAAGCCCTGCTCTTGCTATTTGTGGAACAGGAAAAAGCTTAGTCTATTGATGTAAATGAAGTTATTGATGAGTTTAAGAACATTGTACCTTTTGACAGACGTCTCTTGTTATAGATGACGTGTATTTTGTATTTTGATGTATTTGTTTGTAACATTGATGAACATTGTGTGTGTGTGTAATTTCTATGCAATTTGATTTTTTCTACTACATATATTCAGAAATTTTCAACACTGTCATTTAGTGAATTTATATTCCTTTACAAACATCAGTGCAGTTAAAGAGCCAAGTGATTGTGTTGCAAAATATGCTATTAAGAAGATACAAGACCTCATTTTTTTCTTTGTGCACACCCAAATATAAAGTTCTAGCTACGCCTATGCGGCCACCAATATGGCGGACGTCCGCTTGGAACATACCAATGTGGTTCTCCCTTAGCCTAACCTGTTTCTACCCAGCCTAACTCCTTTACTTTTTATAGGAGATGTTAAAGGACTTTTGAATCGCCCTCTAGGCGAGGGGTTCCCAAACTTTTTCATTTCACGGCGCCCTTAGTGTCTCAAGGTTTTTCCGCGGCGCCCAAGTCAAAATGCAGGCCTATCTAACACTTTCAACGCTCAGTTAGTGTGGTTAGTCAGCTTGTCTAAAGTTAAGAAATTAACACATATTTGAAATTCAGAGACGTTTTATGTGTAAAAAGTACTAATTAAGAACATATTTTGAACAATCATATCATTGATTAAATTTGCCACATAAACCACTGCTCTAGGCCCTTATATGTGACTTTGACAACATGAGATCAAGAATTAAACTCAAACACACATTGATATATATATATATATACTTGTGTGTGTGTATAGGTATATCGGGGGCCCTTTGTAATATTTTGCGGGGGGGGAGGGGGCAAGATTTGTAGATCCGGCACTGCGTCTAACGTCTCGTAACTTGTTTGCATAGCTACATATCGAGGTCTTAACGTTTTCACCCCTTCTTTGTTTGCATAAACGTATTTACTAGAGTTGTTAATCATAAAGAACTGACTAGTCGGTAGCCTACTGGACGACAATCCTATCTCATGAAAATTATAATAATATTATTTTAGTCCACCAACAACTTTATGAGATATTAACATATTAATATTTATACTTTATGTCATATTAATTACCTGTCCGTAATTAAGCATAAACGCTGATGTAGATCAACGTTTTCATATTTGAGTTTTGTTCACACTAGCAGTATTTATGGCAACAAAACTTACGACTTTCCCCTATGGAACATTTTCACAACAAATTAGTAGAAAAAATCATAAATATAAGCAAATGAGTTGTTTACCGAACTCTGCACAATTGACCCACATCGACGATTTGTGTACTCAGAAAACAAGTCATGTCAAAACGAAAAGGAGGGGGGGAGGACTTGGGCATTCAATTTCTTCTTGCTTCGATCGCCATGATATTGAAACAAACAGCAAAAATAAAAATATCAGAGATTTACATAAAGGTGTAAATGAATTTAGAAAGGGGTGGCAACCTAAAGTAAACTTGATAAAAGATAAAAACGGCAAATTTTTGGCTAACCCGAGCGATATTTTAAATAGATGGAAGAATTACTTTAATGACCTATCAAATGTTCATGTAGGAGATAAATCAGAAGTAATGAGTACACACAGCAGAACCTATAATTCCAGAACCTAACTTGACTGAAGTTAAAAATGCTATTAAAACGCTAAAGAATAACAAAGCACCTGGCATTGATTTAATACCAGCTGAGTTAATTAAATATGGTGGGAATTCGGCAATATGTCAAATTCATAAATTAATTTGTTTAGTATGTAATAAAGAAGGAATCCTCAACAGTGGAAAGAATCCATATTTGTTCCTGTGTTTAAAAAAAAGTGATAAAATGAACTGCAATAATTACAGTGAAAATTCTCTACTCTCAACAACAAATAAAATATTATCTAACATTCTTTTAGCAAGACTAACCCCATATGCTAATGCAGCTATAGGTGATTATCAATGTGGATTTAAACGTAACAGATCAACAACAGATAATTTTTTTCACATCAGACAGACACTTGCGAAAAAGAGGGAATATAATCAAAATGTCCATCAGCTATTCATTGATTTTAAAGAAGCATATGATTCAGTCAAAAGAGATAAATTATCACAGGCGTATATTCGGGGCTATCTAGGCCATCAGCGAAGCCCAGACTCAGTTAATAAAATACACAAAAAAATATCTATCAGAAAATGTGCATGAAATTGTTCATTTCGATAAGAAGATGAACCTGATTTCTTAGAGGAGTTGGAAACATTGCCCGCTTTCTTTGAATTCGCGAGACGTCTGGCCCAGCGCCGGCGGGCAACTCCACGGGGGTCACCGTGGCCAAGCTTCACAGGACCCCGATCAATGGGGAATTTTGAAGCCAAATTATCGCAGCAAGGGGAAAGTGTGTCACATGCAGGGACAAGAACATCATTGAACGTTTGCAGAGGAGTTGAAAAAGAGGTCGTTGACCTTCAAACAACTAGAGATAAAGTGGGGAGTAGAAAATTGTTGGCTGAGCGGGAATGGTTTATGGGTGCATCTAAAATACCAAAATGAAGGACCAGTTCTAGTATAACTCGCGTCGAGTGATCTTGGTGCGTGGAATTTATTTAGAGGCAGCGTGTGAATACAGTAGTGAGTGGATTGTATTTTTGTGAATGGTATATGCTGTGTTGTGTAGTGAACCGAAATGAGGGACATAATTAACAAGCTGTCTATTCGGCTTACGAATGACGATAAGCTCCAAATCATTGTGGATTTTTCTTCATGTCCACTTTATGAACAGATAAGCTAATGGGGATCGGACCTACAGTTAAAGTTGTATCTAAACCACCATGAAACCGGGACCCCTTAGTTTCAAGACAACGACGTTACCACTGTGCCAACAAGGAGTACCCGAACATAAAATCGTGAAAATAGGTAGGTTGAAATTTTATTTTTATTCTCGTATATAGACCTACATAATATTTCACAATATGGGCCTCTTATTTATGCAAATAAGAATGAAATTCTTGAAATCCTTTCCTTGCTGACAGTGTACATTTCCATGTTTTATTTATGAGGTATATATTTTTAAGCACAGAGTCACATCACTTCAACCCGCCACCCCAAATGAGTCAAAAACATAAAAACACTCCCACCGGCAAATTTTTGTTCATTCGAACACTATGATATTGTGCGATAGCCCAGGTTCTTAACCCAGTATATGCCACTGTAAAATATATAATATATTAGTCGAGTTTGGAATACCTAAGAAGCTTGTTAATATGATAAAAGTATTCACCAGTGAAACAGAAAGTAAAATTCGTGTGGATATCAATTTGAATTTGAATTTGAATTTTAAAATTTTGGGTGCGTCAGCACTTAGGCTATTTTGCACCCTTCACGTTTTACGGGGGCCAGCCCCTTATCATTACAAATAACAACTCTGACGTTGCATAATTAAAAATCTTAAAATCTTCTGACTTCTGTTAAAAGCTGAGGTTCTAAACGGGCACTCAGCACACACAAGGACAAAAAACAAGACAACACAAAAAGTTATACTGGCCATAGTGCCAGTCGCCAGAGCATCGTTAGTCTTCAGTCCAGGGTGTACTACGTGGAAGTGAGGTTGACTTTTGGGCGACTACGTGGAAGGTACCCCTTACACCCCGTGGATATCAATATGTCTGACAAATTTACAATTCGTGATTGGTTAAAACAAGAGATGCATTATCTCCATTCTTCTTTAATTTTGCCTTAGAATACGCTGTTTGGAAGGTAAAAGAAACTAACGAAGGACTAAAATTAAACGGTGTGACTCAGCTGTTAGCATATGCAGATGATGTAAACTTACTGGGTGATGATGTAAATACAATTAAGAATAATGCCAAAATATTCCCCACCTAGCTAGTGGTTACAAGACCTTGTAGTTGGTGGTAAGGCTTGCGTGCTCTAATGATTCGCTTAGGTTATGCCAGCGGTAGCATGGCTACTGGTAGGGTCTCCCATGCTGGGCAGGCTAGTGAGGAGGAGCCAGAATAAGAATAAACCTACTGGTCAACGGTTCCATTGACGGAAGAAGATGGATGGTCATCTCAACGACAGAGGAGGCGGACAAACCTAGATGAGTAATACCTCTTTAAAAAAACATAGTTTAGCTGGTTCCGGCTGATAGTACCATATAAGGGCCCCTTACCAGGGTTACGGTGAAGTCCTCAACGGCAGATGTAGCGGAGAAGGAGTCCTTTGGTACGGCGCAGATGGCGGAAGAGGCAACCCGCTCTCTTGGGAACAGCGAAGAGAGAACCACTGCCTTGTGGTGAAGAGGGATCTTCAAAGGCTAAGGGAGACAACCCCAACAGAAAATCCAGCCTTGGCTCCGGAGGCTGTCAGGTTCCCCCACCGGACACCTTGTCGCTGGGCCAATCACTCGCACAGGGTCATTCAGATAAATTTAACATGCCTCGGACGGAACTTAAGACGAAGACTGCGCAGGGACAAGGAACTGAGAATAGGAACTTGGAATATAAGATCAATAAATGGGAAGGAGATGGAACTAATAGAGGAGATGGGAATATATAATATCAAAATACTAGGATTGAGTGAAGTGAAGAAGAAAAGTAGAGGGGGAAAGAGAATGGATAAGAACTATGTGCTTAGATACTCTGGGGTCCCAATAGGGAATAGAGCAAAGGAAGGAGTTGGAGTAGTGGTAGCTGCAGAAATAGATCAGAAAGTGACATGCTGGAAAGCCATCAGCACAAGAATTATGACCATGGACATTGCCCTAGAGAAGCCAATAACAATAATACAAGTATATGCCCCCACAGAGGACGCAAATGTAGCAGACACTGAGTTTTTCTACGATCAACTTCAGAGAACAGTACTTCGGTGCCTTGTAATCAAGGGGTCCCGGGTTCGATACCCGGTGGAGGCACCTAGTGGTTCAGATCCCACTTTAAACTGTAAGTCCAGTCCCAATTAGCCTTACTGTGCATAAAGTGTACTTTTAAAACACCAACTCCATCAATCTTAGAAACGTTGATAAGCGTAATACAATTTTTAGCTTCCCATAATAACTTGGCGGTTCGAGGATAGAGGAACATTATCCACATGAGGAACAACAGAAAATTCAGGAAATTTCATAGATTTGGTGAAATTACTTTCGAAATTCGACCAAGTACTACAATATCATTTCAGACGTGTACAATAGAATGAGATTCACATTTATTATCTAAGTTCTGAAAAATCAAAATGAACTGGTACAATTAATAAGAAACAAAGTCAAAATTGCTATATTAAAAAAAGAGTCTAATTAAATAAGTCCATGGATTTACCAAGTTCCAGTTCAGAACGTACTTCCGTTAGGTTCGTAACTTCTCTTAAATCCTGGATTATTTTATAAAGGTCAACAAGATATGGCACCTCTGCTGGCATGATGGGTTCTAGTTATTAACTACGTCGTCTCGCTTTGCAAAAATGTTTACAATGACATATTTGATGTGGATTTCATATATTCTATATACAGGGTGAGCATAAAGTCTTTCCCTCATTACAAACTTTTATTGCTAAAGAACTGTGCTAGATACAGATGTGCGGTTTGTTGGAAATGGTAGCTTAACTCATAAAGTTTTTTTTATCAATACACTTCAGTCCACTTCGACATGTGCTCCCTTTGTTTCCCTTAGAACGTCTAGGCGATACCGATACTCAATTTCTCTCCATGTCTTTGCCAACATCTCTTCCGTCACCGTCTCTATAGCATCCCGTATTCGTGTCTGAAGAGTTTGCATATCAGAAACTGGTGAACTAAACACTGTGTCCTTAACGTAACCCCATAAAAAAAGTCAAGAGGGGTTATGTCCGGCGAACGCGGTGGCCATGATATGGGACCGTCTCTACCGATCCATCTGTCTGGAAAGGTGTCATGCAAGAACTAGCGAACAGTTAACTCCCAGTGTGGCGGTGCACCATCTGGTTGAAACACTACCCATGGTTGAAATTCCTGTAACTGAGGCGCAGCGTAAAGTTGAGATATAAATATTCATATTCAGGGAAAGACTTTATGCTCACTCTTTTAACTCTGCAGATTTTAAATGACATACGTTAATACATTCACAATACTGCGCTTTTACTTTCTGCCTTGAGCTCATTGCGATATATCGAACGGATATAAACTTGCTCCAAACAACACGGCTGGCAATACTGTTTGTTTACATTTCGTGTAGGTTACCGGAAGACGAGCTAAATTGATTGAATATCTGTATCAATGCTGCATTTTGAAGAGTAATTCTTACTCTACATGGTACTATAGTACTTACAGGTATAGCTACATCACCCGTCCATTTACCAAGGTTGCCAGGTTCTCTATTATAGTTCCACCAAGCTTTCTGAAACCTCGGAAAATATGCGAACTAAAGGCTTCCCCGTAACTTTAACTAGCGACACTAGCGCCACTGCTTCCACGCCAGGGTTTCAGATGGGTTGGTGGATCTGTATCCATCGACAACGACATCGTCTCATCTGTAGACTCTTTAGAAGTCGTGAGCGAATTCAGGTCCAGGAAAAGCAGAGCGGAAATTAAATAACCGACGTTAAATGTACAAAGGAGAAATTAAAGCTAAATACATGCAGGAAACAACAGTAAAGTATGATAAATAATTTAATTATCAAAATTTGGCTTTGAAATGTTAATTTCATACAGGCACTTGGTTTCTCACTAGAATTAAGCTCCAGAATTCTAGTGTTCTCTAGCCAACAGTCCATTTTCTTAAGAAAAGAATAGAAAATGCCACCTCTTCTCAGTTCATGCTGTGTACGTGTAGAACTGATGTCCGTTTTTCAATTACGAAAGATGTCCATGTCGTACTATGTATGAGACGAAGCTTGCTGTCATCAACTTTAAGCTTTTGTTATATGCATTCTCCGTAATTTCTCAGGTCCAAGTCTGAAAGAAGCAGATACAACACAAACACATGATTATGCCTATTTTCTGTACCAACTTTTACACAAATATTAATTTTACATTTGATACCTAGAGGAATAATGTCATTCGCCGCAAAATGTTCTCGCCCCACTGCCTACGTAACCGTTTTATCTGGATTCATCTCTGTATTTGACGTACGTAATACTCTGCTTCGAAAGAAGATTTGTTTCATTTTATATTTCTTACTAGCTGACTGCCCGGCGTTGCCCGTCCCAATGTTCTATTAGACAGGAAAATAATGAATCCTAACTATAGTGTAAAATGAACTTGGAGCTGAACGGTATTGGGAGTGTCACTATTCATCTTAGCGACCCTGAAAAATATGGATTCCACACTAATATCAGTCGTTTTACATGTCACCCACTACCCACCCCTACCCCTAGGGGTGCTATAGGTGTCTTGGAGTTGAACGGCATTGGGAGTGTCACTATTCATCTTAGCGACCCCGAAAAATATGGATTCCACACCAATATAGGTCATTTTCGATTATTTTTACATGTCACCCCCTTCCCACCCCCATCCCTAGGGGTGCCAGGGGTGTCTTGGAGTTGAACGGCATTGGAAGTCTCACTATTCATCTTAGCGACGCCAACAACTATGGATTCCACACTAATATCGGTCGTTTTCGATTATTTTTACATGTCACTCCCTCCTTACCCCCACCCCAGGGGTGCCAGGGGTGTCTTACCCCCACAGTATTTCTTTCCAGGTTGCAAGTGATACGCGTACCAAGTTTGGTTGAAATCGCTCCAGGCGTTCGAGAGTTATACGGGAACAAACATACACACACACACACACACACATATACATACAACCATTTTTATATATTAGATTTAGCGTCGCTTTGCTGCCATTTTGGCTAATATCGACGATAAAGATGAATCATGATAAGATGAAATTGATGAGGAGACACTCACAAAGAACGCCCATGCTCAGATAGGGATTCAAACACGGGACCTCTGGCGTCGTAGCGCGCTGTGCTAACCATTACACCACGGAGGTCGGCAATTCAAAAGAAGAAATGAAAGGAATGGAGATACTTGTTACTTTTCAGAATTATTATTTTTCTATTCAATAGTTATTTTCTTATTGAATCATAACTTCCGTGGTATTTGCTCTGTTCGAGTCAGACATAAGTACATTGAGATATTTGAGATAAATACGAAATAAACAAAAAAAATTGAAAAAATGTTGTGGATTAAAGATACTGACCTATTTTCTAAGTGATTAAAGTAGGAAAATCTAACCCGAAATTCCACATAAATATAATTCTTCCCTTTCAGTGCATTATAGTCTGAGGCTGACAAGAACTGCACCATTGAGGATGAAATGGTATGAAATCAGAATCCAAAAAGTAAGACATAAAAAAATGTGAAATTACCTGATCGTTGAGACATGGCACACAACAGAGCTAATTTACTTATATAAGTTTGCTTGTCATTTCCGCACAGTATTTCCCTCTGGTGGTCAACTTTGGCTCTAAAACAAGGATCGTCCTCCTGGGAACATGTTGAGTTCCACCGGACAACTTCAACTGAAAGAAGATAAAAATGTTATTACTGTTTTGCATCACAATTTAGCTGTTTTACCACAGAGTATTTTCACCATACGCTTTAGTGCAATACTGATGAAACAAAAAAATGTAGTAAATTAACCCATACACTATGTTTTTTTTGCCCACCGAAGATTTACTGTCTAGTTTTATAAATTAACCGTCGAGAAGTTGTCCATGTGTTTTGACTGTGCTGATACCGATGCCGATGTATGGGTATCGGAAAGTATTGGTTGTATATTATTTACAGGATCCTGAACAATAAGGAACCTAAATATTTATATTTATTTATTTATTTACTCAGAGTTTCAGATACAGTCTTATTTGGCCATTTTACACTGAAACAACATAAAGTACAAACAAAAAATAACAAAAGATAGAAACAATAACAAGATGGAATAGATTTACATGTTCTTGGTCAGTAACATACAAAAATTACGTTTTGGAAGTAAAATAACTACATTCAGGGGGAACTTGTTGTAGATTTCTGGGAACCTGTAAAGCAAGGAGCGTTGTAGAAGGGATAGCCTAGTGGTTGGGTTGTGGAAGAGTTGCAGGTTGAGCGTTTGCTTTTGGGGTACCCTAAGTGTGAATTCACTGATTAGGAGATCTGTTCTGATTTTGCCATTTATTATCTTGTATAAAAATTTCATGTCAGCTAGATCACGACGAAAGATGGAGTGTGAATATTCAGAGCAGCCATGGTGTCTGATTTGGATACATGTCGAAAGGAAGGTATTCTATGGCGAACAATTGCAAGAAAGAAACTGAGAACAGAATCTATTCTGGTGAAATTGGTTTTTGAGGCCATTGCCCAAATTGGGGAACAGTATTCAAGGATGGGCGTGATGAAAGATTTAAAGAATAAAACAGGAGATGATGGGTTTTGAATTTCGCTAAATCTGTATAGAAGACCGAGAAGGCGCATGGCTTTTTTAGTGGTAGCTATAATATGATAATTAAAAGTGAGTTTTTCATCCATGATAATATCTAGGGCCTTTTGGTTGGAAACATTTTGGATTGGATTGTTTTCAATAAAATAAGTAGACACCACTTTGTTCTTTTTTAGGGAAATCAAATTGCGAAACAAATTAACCTTCTCCAAAAAACACAATTCACGATTCCCACACACAGAACAACACTCTATGGAAATTCTTTCATAGTCACTGCAATAAAAGAATGAAATGACCTCCCCCCACCACTGACCTCAGGAGAGCTCCACCCTTTAACACACAAAATAAACCTAAAGAAGCATCTGACTTTGTCTTTTCTATAATGAATGGGAATGAGGTATTGGTTTTAGTTCTAGTTTTATCTTTGTAATAATTTTATTCTAATTGTGGATTTAGATTTAGATCAATAATTTTATTCTAATTGTGGTTTTAGATTTAACTCTGTACATTCAGTACGTTAATTGTTTACATTATAAGTATGAATGTTTCATCTTTATTTTTCTACTGCAACAGTGATTTTCAAAAGTGTAAAGTGTAAATTGTAATATGTATGTCACAAGGGTTTGTTGTAAGAACGGCCCGCGAGGCCGAAACACGCCCACTCAATAAAGACGATATTATTATTATTATTATTATTTACCTTTATTTACCGATACCGGCCGATAGCAGTGTTATCGGAAAGTGTCGGTAGAATTTTATTTGCCGATACCGACCGACACTTTTCGGCGTTTTGTTCGTTTGCGTACATTAATTGTTTACATTATAAGTAGGAATGTTTTTTTTGTGTTTTTTTTATTTTTGTTTTTTTTATTTTTTTTATTTTTATTCTTTCTACTGCAACAATGATTTTCAAGAAGTGGAAAGTGTCAATTGTAATATGTTTTTTTAAAGGGTTTGTTGTAAGAACGGCCCGCGAGGCCGAAACACGCCCTCTCAATAAAGACGATATTATTATTATTATTATTATTATTATTATTATTATTATTATTATTATTATCCACAAAATTGGCACGTGACACTTGCGTGGCACTTTTAATTATTCTGGAAGTTATACAAAATTCAAAGTTTTGAATTCGTACCAACATTATGCGAAAACAAATTTATACTGCTGGACAAAAAAAACCGGACACTTGCATTTTTTGTGATAACGCAATGGGTCGATAAAAGCTCTGGTACAAGGGCTAACTAAATGTTGCAGAAACTGAATTAAGTACGAATGCATAAACAAAGTCCGAGCCTATGAATGGTGCATATGGTACTACATGATCTGCCGAACATTCTGTAATATACCTGCGAGCTGTTATTGCAATTCAGATGTCAAATATTAAAGTGTCCGGTTTTCATTGTCCAGCAGTATATTTTGTGATTACCTAATACATATCTTTATATTCTGATGTTTTTTTATATTTTTAAATAAAAATTCTAATAAATTGATGCTTGTAATTGGATTGGAATACTCATCCACTCAATAAATTAAATTTATTTTAATTGATGAAACACTATATGCTGACCAAGGCAGTCTATATTTCAGTAAAAAAAAAACACTTAACAACGTGACGTTTCAACTCTCTATCTTTCTGAGGCTTAAAACCAAACTACGATTGAATTTTTTTATGAATTAAATTAAGTTTTTTTTTATTGAAACAATTTTAAATTGATTGATTGATTGAGTTGGTGTTTTAAGCCCTCTTTATGCACAGATAGGCTAATCGAACTTGGCCTGCAGTTTAAATTGGGATCCGAATCAATATGTGATTCCACCGAAGGCTCGTACCCAGGGGAAGGGGGGCTCGAGCCATGAAATATTTTGATGCAAACCCACAAAAATAACGGATAATTTCTTTTAAGATTTTGCAAGAATTTAGATTTTCTTCTTGTATAAATGAATGGGTTGTCTCTGGAGAGAAGCAGACTCCAGAAGTCTGAGGTCTACTACATTTAGTAATTTTAGTGTTATAACCAGGGCTCTAAAAATCCCGGTCGCCAGGTCGCCATGGCGACTAAAAATTTCAGCCTGGCGACTGTGATCTTTTGCTGTAATATGTCCAAAATTTTGAAGATTCTAAGTTCAAATTGCAGTACAGCGTAAGTTAGCATTTTCTTTATCAACGTTGTGAACATTCCATAGATTCAGTAACAATTTCTTACTCTTTGTCCCCCATTTCCTGCTTTCTCAAATGATTTAGCAATGTTTTGAATACAGTGATGCTCAGCTTCTTATACAGAATGTTTCCAAAGTCGCACAACCCAAACTTTGAAAATGTATATCATGAAAACCGTAAGAGATATTTACACCGGATTTTCTGCATTATAAAGCCTCATCCATTGAGATATTTTTCATTGCATAAAATTTTCAGTTTACGCCATACAAAAAATTAGATAAATTAATAACTGGCGGAAGGCAGGGTTAAATTTTTTCCAGAAATGAACTTTTGAGTGAGAAAAATATCTAGGAAATTATCGAAGGGTCATAATTAGATGTCTGATGACTGATACCATGTCAATCTATCATTTACGACAAATATTGGTCATGTGCAATATTTGATGGATTTTTGACTGACGATTTTATGGTTTGAGTGAAAAAGTGACATTTTTGGTACATATCTCCGTAGATGGCAACACAAGCAGGTCGAAATATTGTCAACAGACGCATGCAACATGTGCCTAAGTATTGGCCATACATGTACATGAAAAATCATAAATCAAGATTTTGTGTCGAAATTGAACTCTTGAGAGTATTCTAGACTGCCCCTGGTTATCCTGAAATTTCTTCGCTCACTTTCGCCGCTACTGTGCCTGTTTTTTTTTATTATTCAGCATGGCGTATACATTGGAGCAACGTGTGTGCTTTACTGAAGAGTATTTTACTACTAATTCTTACACTCAGGTGCAAGAAGTTTTCAAGGAAGAAATACCCTGCTTCTGCTGTACCTCACAAAGCAACTGTTTTACGACAAGTCAAACACCAACAAATGATCCCACAAATTGTTAAGAGTTGGTATTTATTGTTGAAAATCAATTCTCGGATGTTCTCTTCAAATGAACAATGTTTTTTTTTCAAATAATGTAATTGCTTTTATTTAGATAAATGCTAAAATAAATTTATTAACGTTTTCATGATATACATTTTCAAAGTTTAGGTTGCGTGACTTCTGAAACAATCTGTAGTATGCACAATTGCTAATAGGTGGTTTCCTGGCGCCTGATTTTCAGAGCTGGCGCCTAGCTCTGAAGAAAAATTTTCGAGCACTGGTTATAACCATTTATGCGAAGCTACTAAATGTTCCAATTTGATCGGGACAGTTCACCATATTTACTCCCTGTTTTAACTTTTTTTCGAACTTCAGACTTGATGAGAAAATGTCCTCTTTTTGTGGTAGTCACCTTTAGGGTACGAATTCCCACGGCAGAAGGGGGATCTCCCACCTTCAATCCAACGATCTTGTTCTATTAAAATTTCCCCCCCCATTAAAATTTTCCGAGGGTGAGAGTTTGTGTTATAATAACAAAGATAAGCAATTAGTTTGGACTTCAAACATACTTTACTAAGAATAACATCATAAACACATACAAAGAAGGAATAACAAAGAATGATGTCAGTCTGTGTCTGAATGTTGCATACATCTCTTGTTCTCTCTCTCTCTCTCTCTCTCTCTCTCTCTCTCTCTCTCTCTCTCTCTCTTTAGGGCTGGTAACAGCATGGGGTAAAAACGTACTTCTACAGTCATAGATAAGATTTTAAAATTATATCAAATTGGACTAGTAAAAAATGTAGCTGTAGCTGGGAAGGTGGTTGTCATTGTCACCCTAGGCCCTGGAACATAGAAATTAGACCGACCTGTTATTTCTCCTCAATTTCTCACCTCCTTTCGTCGGGAATAAGACATAGCATTTACATGTTGGTTTAATGGGAAACTAATGTCTTCTTAAAGTTTCTCATTTTTTGTCCCTCCACCTAAATATGTATATTTTGCAATCGATTTTGCAGATGTGAACAATACCACACACTGCTTGAATGAAGATGAGGTAGGATGCACAACCGATTGTCCTTTTATTAACCACAGTTCTTGAATGCTAAGTTTTCTTTTCATCGGATTCAGCGGAAAGAGTAAGTACCTACATGTTCAGACGAATTGTCATTCTTATTAAGCTTGTTGCCATGCAGTGTGCGCATGCGCAGTGTGAGTCCGAGTTGAGTCGTGAGACGACGTACGTGTGTTGTACACCTCGACATATTCGTGTACATTTGTGTGGAAACCTTCATTACAGTGGCGAAGCGTAGAGTTCCTAGCAGGGTAGGCACAGAAGTGCGATAATTTCCATTAGTTGCTTAAATCTGTAAAAAGAAAGGGAAGGGGGGGGGGGGCTATGTCATGGAGAGTGGTTCAATGTCTCTCCAGACCGCTTCTTTACTTGCCAGTGGCGTGAAGTTTTCAAAAGTGTTGTTACCGGCCATCAGCACGATAATTATGTCTTAGACGTTCTCCCCCACCCACCAGATGTCATCGATCTACATTTTTGTTCATTTCTGTTTTTTTATTTGTTTGTATTTTTTCAACCCCTGATTTATGCACGGACCTCCAGAAAGAACTACCAATCATGAGACATCGCGAAAATCCAACGAATAGTGCTTGAGCCCTGTTGTCAATTCATCACTTTTTTCTAAATTTATTTATTTATTTTGCAATTGAGGTGAAAAGGGCTAGAAGAACCCCAGTCAGTCTGACGTTTGTGCCGTGAGCAGACGACAGAATTCCGCACTTTCAGCGACTGTCAGTTTGGTATGTTCTATTGCTGCCAACTTAGATTTTGTAGCAAGACTTCCTCGCACCGAGGAAAACACCATTGTTATCTGTTGTCTAACTAAAGGAATGGTTGTAGTTAATTCCAGTCTTGGCTTTCTAAATAAATGAATTTCTGACACCTGTATGTGCAAGTAAACATAATTTAAATTTTGGATATTTTCGTCTCATTTGTTCTGATCTATGCTAATCGTGACGATGGGAATGTATGGAGAATGAATTAAAGATGACCAGGAAACATTGACATGACCACAATTAGGTCACCTGGCTTCGTAACGTGTTAGGATGACGACTACGGGGCTTTCAAGAAAAAACATAAGTAAAGGTGACCTCTCTCATTCAGTGTGTATACTTCGCATCCTAGTTTGTTCTACCCCTTGTGTTAGTAGACATTTTTACGTGATAACAGAACATAGGATCCTTGTTTGGGACCCGGCAACACGACAGGTTACTATGTAACATATAAACAGGTTATAATAAATGAAGTTGCTTGAGAGAATAGAATCCCAATTTTAGGCGCAATTTAGCTCTTTTCTGCCAATCCAATGTGACAACACTGGCCTGTTCCGCCAGACCTGAAACAGACATGGCCCGCGCAATAACCCCATAACCCTCTTTGTCCTAAACCCAATAAAAGTCTTCCCTTGCATTGTACTTTATTTTGCCGCCCTCTTCTCTTGTTATCCCTTCAGGGTAAACGAAACTGCCTACCTCTTCGCTTGTGTCGGCTGCATACAAAAATATCTGCTTGTAATATTTATTCAACGACAGTGTTAACGCATTAAATAACGTTTCAACAACTTTGAATTTTTTAAAATATTTTGCTGTCACTTGCCACTGCTACTTGCAAAGGAAAATATACTTGAAAACATTTTAGAAATGATTGTTATAAGAAGGAAACATGAAAGACCAAAAGTGGGTCCTACCTTACCGATGATTACATCTTCACTCAATTAAGAACTCGATTGTTCTTATTGTTCTTGCATTTCAGTCCAGCACTTCTTGCATAAATGTGATCGCTGCACATGACACGAATCAAAAACAAAGCTCTACCGCCACGAACCTCGCGCTCCGAGCCAAGCGCCAAGCTCCCTTCTAGAGTCGTGAGCAGGAGGCAAGTTTTCCCAGAGGGTGAACGAGCGGGAGAATCCCCGTTTACGATAAAAATAAATTATTCTATTCCCAGTGAAAGTAAAACTACTTTGTAAATATAAGGCGTAACTATCATTTTAATTTACGTAATTTGGTATGAAGACTTACTTTACAAATATAAGTTCTTTGGACTTTCTGTTTACGCTACGGTGTTGGGTGAATCGACAAGACCATCAGCACTCTGACCAGAAAACGAAGTCAGAACTACAGTACTCTGTAATTTTCAATTTCACTTACACTTGTCGATAAAAGGAAGGAAAACCTAAGTTTCGTACAAAATATGGAGAATGTACAATGAAATAGAAGTCTCTCTGCACGAACACAGGCTAATGTTTATAAAAAATGCCGGTACACCACAAATTTCCAACCCTGGCGGAAATGCAGTGTTGCTGATATGCTGTTCGTCCTAGTGGGTAACACCGCGAGGCCGGCCTCAGGAGCACGTTATAAGCATACGTACAGTACTCGTAAGATTAGGCTTCCCGCATATACGACCGTAGGACGGAATGTGAAGAGAAGAGGCCCCAGCAAATGTGCCTCACTCCGTGGAAAGTTCGTATACTGGACAGGGTTAGAATTTTTTTGTAATTATCATAAATGAAAAATTCCAAACTTTTCCATTGCATTACATATGTTTTGACGAAATAAGTAAATACACCTTTAAAAGAGTAATGGCGAGGGTAGGCCCGGCCTCCTGGCCTCATAGGACGCTTCGCCACTGCTTCATTATATATCGTGTTATTTACGTGCTTCATGTTATTAAAGTATAAGTTAATCTACATATATGTTTCATTTGCACCAGAGTGAACTGACATACGCGAAACCACACACCCAGGAACTAGGAAGCTATTCATGGTCCTCCGGGCCGGATAAATTGTTGATTCGATTCGTTACGGTCCGGTCATCCATTGTGTTCCCGCTGAGAAAGTCGGCTTTGTGTTTGAGCTTCGAGAGACAGTGTTTTTGTGCTTACCAGCAATTCTGTGCATCGTATCCTTGCCGGGTGTGACTGTGATCTTCGTGTATGTACTTTACGTGTTTTGAGACTTAAATATGGAGCAAATACTTTCAAACAAACGTCTCCTCAAACGTGACGTCACACGTTTAGAGAAGAAATTGGCGGCAGATGATCTCACCGAAGGTAATGTTTTAGTGTACATAGACAAAGCATTACAACTGACAGAAGACACTCAAAAACTGATCCGTGAAATCTCAGAAAAGTGCACCGACGAACAGTTTGAGCAGTATGATGAGGAAATTGGTTCAGTGCAGGACAGGCTCGACGAAGCATTGGCCAAGTTATACATCGCGAAAAAACAGCAAACTACCGTGACCGTGACCGAGACAAAGACAGTGAGTGATGTGCGTCTACCGAGGTTAGATTTGCCTACTTTTACAGGAAATCTGCAGCAGTGGCTTTCTTTTAGAGACTTGTTCGTGGCGTCCGTACACAACAACGCGTCACTTTCGCCCGCTCAAAAACTTCAGTATTTGAAATCGAGCGTCCGTGGTGAACCCGCGTTATTGTTACAGTCTATAGCGATAACCGATTCGAATTACAAAGAAGCTTGGGACATTCTGACTAACAGATATGAACAGAAACACGCGCTAGTGAACGACACAATTAAGCGGCTTGTGTCCCAACCCTCATTACAAACTGAGTCTGCTGTCGGCTTACGCAAGGTTGTTGACGTGACGACAGAATGTGTTCGAGTTTTACGTGTGTTGGACATTCCAGTGCAGCATTGGGACGCTATCCTAGTGTTTCATACAGTGGAGAAATTGGACAGTACTTCGAAGCAACAATGGGAGCTGAGCGTGTCGTCCGAGCAACTTCCTACTTTCGAACAGCTGAGCGGCTTCCTGGACAACAAAGCGAGAGCGCTCGCAGCATCTGCATCTTCCAAGGACCCGAAACCAAGATCCCAAAGGAAACCCCCCACAGTGAACCCAGTGCTAGAAGAAGTGCTAATTCATTTCACGTGTCGTCCTCTTGCCATATGTGTCGAGAATCGCATTTTTTGAGTTAATGTGAAGAATATATGAGCCTATCTGTGCCAGAGAGGGAAGTGTTTGTGAAATCGAAAGGCTTGTGTTTCAACTGCCTTGATAATTCCCATTTTGTGGATAGGTGTAAATCAGGCTCGTGTAGGTCTTGTGGTAAGTCTCACCACACGTCTATCCATCGTGAAACTTCGCAAAGAGCTAAGGTAAGTGGAAACGTGGCAACGCCGCAAGTGGTGTCGCACATAACAGCTGATACGCAGTGTGACGCAACGCGTGTCTTGTTACCGACTGCTGTTGTGATAGTAAAGGATAAACAAAATCAGCTTCACTCCATGCGAGCACTTTGGGTAGTGCTAGTGAAAAGTCATTTTTGAGCGAGAACGCAGCCCAATTATTAGCCTTGAAACGTAAAAAAGTGTTCGTGTCGGTTACTGGAATTTCGGATGTAAATGCCGGCAATTCACACTCTACTGTTGATTTGAACATACTCTCTAAAAACGGGGACAGATCCTATCATTGCTCGCCCTTAATTGTGAAGAAAATATCCAACACAGTGCCACAAGCGTGTGTACCAAACACACTGAGTTTTAAACATTTACGAAACCTTGAACTTGCCGATCCTTCATATCACAAACCTGACACTATTCAGTTGCTTATCGGGGCTGATCTTTTCCCATTGTTACTAATGAGTGGAAGAAGAGAGGGGAGAATGAATGAACCCGTGGCTATTCAAACCCGCTTGGGATGGGTTGTTTGTGGCAAAACTCCTCAACAAAGACCTCAACAATCTCTGTCTTCTTATCACATTGTTGTCCAAGAAAATGATCTGAACGAAACTCTGAATAAGTTTTTTGAATCTGAGGAGATTCCTAAATTACGAGTGCCGAGTCAAGAAGAGCAATTGTGCGAGGAACATTTCGTACGAACACATTATCGCGAGGATGATGGTCGGTACGTCGTACGCTTACCATTTAAGGTCAACCGCGACGAGTTAGGTTATTCAAAAGATAAGGCGATGAAATGTTTGCTTAGTCAAGAGCGTAGGCTTCGAGTTGATAGCCAGAGACTAGAACAATACAAGTTATTCGTGCAAGAGTACATTGCGTTGAATCATATGACACCAGTGGCGGACTGTGAACCTTCCAAGGCCCCCGCTAGTTCTTATTTCATTCCGCATCATTCTATAACAAAGGAGACAAGCACAAGTACGAAACTGAGAGTAGTTTTTAATGGATCGAGTAAAACTAGCACAGGCGTGTCCTTGAATGACGTGTTAATGAATGGAGGTAAACAACAGCCAGAGTTACTATCCATTTTGTTACGTTTTCGTGGGCATCTTATTGCATTGACGAGTGATGTTCGTATGATGTATCGCCAGATAAAGGTGAATCTTCAGGACAGAGACTACCAATTAATTTTGTGGAGAGAATCCCCCAATCAACCTGTGATTGTTTATCGTTTAAATACGCTCACGTATGGCACGGCACCAGCTGCTTTTCTTGCTACGAGAGTGTTACGTCAGTTAGCAGACGATGAAGGTGAAAATTACCCGATTGCAGCAGAAGTCTTAAAGCAACAGTTTATAACGTAACTCGACGTCTACTTACTTAACGTGCCTGACGTCAGTCTGGATCTACATTACAACGGTAATGTCAAACCCACAAAAACAATTAAACAAATAAACAAAAGGCAATCATTAAGAACCTATTTACCTTTTGTCCCAGGGTAAGTGCCATCAGTTGGAGCCCAAGAGATTACATAGGGTAGAACGAATCACACTACAGGGTTAGTTCTATATATATACTGTAATTTCTATAAAAGAGCACATGCATAAACATTACATCATTGCCCCTTTCACTCATACTTTCACTCTCGCATTCATTTCTCGGCAATCCAAAATACATTAGTAATTAATACAATAATAGTTCGGCGGCATGTTTACAGTTAGCTACATTAATTTAAACAGTTCTTAATTTGACATGTTGTTGTTGAATGAATGTTAATCTATATATTGTTAATTTTGAGGTTAACGAGGATCACTGATATATAATTATATTGACAATTTATAGCGTCGTACAATCTGAATATTAAATACTTTGGATGAATGGATAATTGAACGCTGTACGGTTTTACATGTTAAAATTATAGTTGATGCAATTTAATCACCGTAATAAGCAATGTCTGTTCGAGATTTTTAATGTAATTAAAGCGAGTTCATTGGATGTCACGACGGGGCGAACGAAGCTTATCCATTTTCACGTCCATTCCGGCTTACCTTTGTCGGCTCTGACTGAAGTCCTCGTGGTGAAGTCGTGGATGTTTGCGGCGTGGTCAATAGATGGCTTCCGGGCGATAAGATAGGATCTCCGCATCTTCAAGGTGGCAACTGGGTCGGACGCCCCCCAGCAGGGCCTTTCTCTGTCTCTACTCCATATTGATAGTACACTGACACGTGCGAAATAACACAACACGGAACGGTGCGACACAAAGCGGATACTTTCGCGGGTGGTTCTCGAGAGATTGACGATGATAACACGTCGAAGAAAATCTGAGTAAAACTGGTGGTTTCCCTTCTCTGCGCGTCTATTTATTTGTTATTCAAAAGGTCTGTTACGGTACCCTCTCTGTCCAAGCGTTGCTAAATTGTCATCAAATCGTAGGCTCTTGTCCTGCTATCTTCGCCCGTATATTTGGAGTTCTTTGACCCTTCTCGAGCAGCACCTCGAGTAGAGGTTAGCCAAAGATCGGGCCTATTGTAACCTGCACGTTCGTTCCGAAGACAGTGCCAGGGAGTCTGTAGCTATTGTTATCCAGTCTAGCTGTTTAACCTTTAATATCGGGCTTAATTTATCTCCTATCAAATTCTGCTTTGGGGATTTCGTCGATGATAATCTGCTGCTGGGCTGTATTTAATTTCAGTTGAATCTGACCATTGGTAACAAAGTTGTATTTTTATATTTCTTTACCCGAGGCTCGGCCTCTTCTCTCGGGAAACAGGCTAGTCCTTCGCACTCTGCCGTCCAAGTCCCGGTGAACAGCAACAATCCAATGCATATTATTGCTTATTACGATGATTAATTGATTTACCTGCTAATTAGCAAGATTTTATCGTTATAACATTCCCCTCTCCTTACACATGAATTTTTTCTGAGCTTAAGATTATATGCGAAAGAGAAATTCATCAAAACACAATTAATAATTAACGTTAAATCTTGCCTAATTATTACACATAGGCGCTCGAATAGGGACTCGAACCCTGGAATATATAGTTGTCTTTCTCTATAGACTAAATTGCACTTTTCAATTAATTTTACATCATTACCTTTAATATTAACCAAACATAAAATTGCAGGATTACTCAACATTCATTTTCAGTTCTTGACTCTGTAACATTGATCATTTAACAAACACCTTGCTAACACTTATGAGAATTATACTATTATGTATGCATATACATATGTAAACTTACTACATTCACACTCTAAGTTATGATGAAAATTCACTCTTTGAGATATAGTTCAGAATTATTGAGTTATTACATAAAATATTTCTTATCATCAATTCAAACCATTTAAAATACATGTTTCTTTACTAAATAATATCTATTCTGGGTAATAAGAATATAAATAATACGTTATTAATGTTGGCATAAACATAACATGATATATACTCTGATATTGATATGTATATAGATATATATATATATATATATATATATATATATATATGTTCTCAGTTTTTTGAATATTAATAATAATAATAATATCATAATTGTGTTAAATTATTTACACTAGTATGAGGAATAATTTACAAGTTTAAAGGCTCTTTAGATGTTCAATACTCTCTCCGCCGACACGAGCCGAGCTGTCGTCGGAGGGTGTTAGTTTTCCGCTCTTGCGCCGTGGTTGTTATCCCGACGAGTACCTGACTGGTAATCTGGCGCGTTGGGATTGAGTCCCCTACTCGTTGATGGTTGAGGCCATTGTTCGTCAGTCTCTTGCTTCTCATTGTTGTAGGCGGTTCTTACTAAATGAATAGCTTGTGTTCTGCCTTCTTTCATACGATTGTCTTCCTCCTCGCGTGAAAATCGTATGTCGCCACGCCCTCGGTAACCTGCGTTTGTGTTCTGTCCGCCTCCACGGTAGTTTCCTCGATTCGAGCGTTTGGCATCGCTGTCTCGCTGTCTTGGAGGATTGTACTGCGATTGTTCTTGTCGATTGAATTGTTGTCGCCGTCCATTGTATGTATTGCGTGTAGTCGCCATTTGCACTCGTGGAAAATTTTCTCCTCTCTTCCTATCAAAATTATTATTCCCTCTTCTGCTTGATTGATCTTCCCATCGATGTTTTTCGTTCTCCTTCAGCAAATCCATGTCTTCAAGGATAAGCGACATTCGGTCAAAATTTTCTAACACATCTCCTGTAAGCTGTCTCTGTACGTAGCTCGGGTACATAGCTCTGATAGCCGTGAGGATTTCTATCACTTCGGTTCCGGGCTTAAGCGAACGGAATTCATTCACCCTCTGCCAGAAAAACTGTTTGTATGTGAGCCTTCCGTTGACGTCGTACCGCTTGTTTCTTAACTGGGTAACCTTCCTCTCTACCAATGATCTGCACTGAAATTGTTCAATGAAAGCTTTTTCGAAGGTGCTAAAGGTCTTGAACGCTGGTACCTGGTGGTCTAACCAAATGCGTGCGGAACCGCGAAGAAGTTTCTGGATGAGCTTCAGGTGATCCTCTTCGTGAATCCCATATAAAATGCAATCTCTTTTGAATTCTTGAAGAAACGTGGATGGCAAAGTTTCTGTCTTCTCTTGGTCGAAAATCATAAAGTTGTCCAGTGAAAACTTCGAGAAGATGGCACGCCTGCCTATTTCCGAGGTGGCTACACTGGTCTGTACTACGGAGTGGACTCGCGAGCAACTGCTATCCTGCTCCATGACGTCATCGCCTGTGGCTTGACTCCCCGATCGAGATGGCTGCTGCGCTAATGTCGCCAGGGGCGTTGTTTCTCGCTGGTCTTCCTCGTTCCTCGTTCGTGGTGACGTAATAACGATTGAAGGAGTCTCTCTCTGCATCGTTTCTTTGATTCGTGTGACGTCTTGGCGTAAGTCTTGCGTCATGTTTTTTATCTTCCTCCATTGCTGTTCTTCCGAGGTCATCTTTGTTTCGATTTGTCCAAATCTTTCTTCCACCATTCTGGAATCCGCTGCAAGTCGACGATCAACCATTCGGAATTCCTCTTCTATTCTCTTTTCTACGTCATTCTTCTTTTCTTCTATCTTCTCTCCCAGGTGTGCCAGGTGTTCATGGATCTGCCTGACTTCAGTTTCCACCGTTTTTTCCAGGTTCTCAATGTCTTTCGAGTTATCACGATGTCTTTCAACACACTCTTCTTGGGCTTTTTCTATTTTCTCATCATTCTTTTTTAATGCTTGTAGAAACTGATCCATCATCTCTCGGTGTTGTTGTTCTTTCTCTCTTCTTCGCAATTCTTTTTGCTTTTCTTTCTCTTGTTCTTCCAATTTTCTCTTCTCCTCTTTCTCTTCTTCTTCCAATTTTCTCTTCCTTTCTTTCTCCTCTTTTCGACGTTCTTTCTCTTGTTCTTCCAATTTTCTCTTCTCCTCTTTCTCTTCTTCTTCCAATTTTCTCTTCCTTTCTTTCTCCTCTTTTCGACGTTCTTTCTCTTGTTCTTCCAATTTTCTCTTCTCCTCTTTCTCTTCTTCTTCCAATTTTCTCTTCCTTTCTTTCTCCTCTTTTCGACGTTCTTTATCTTGTTCTTCCAATTTTCTCTTCTCCTCTTTCTCTTCTTCCAATTTTCTCTTCCTTTCTTTCTCCTCTTTTCGACGTTCTTTCTCTTCTTCTTGTTGCTTCATCATCGTAGTGAAGAGCGCCATTATCGCTTGAACATCCATGGTGCCTTGGGTTGGTAACACTGCCGTTGGCTGCTCACTTTCAGGGATAACGGTATTCTCCGGAGCACGGTTGCTTTCTCCTCCCTGGTCGCCTTCCAGTAACGTCACTTCCTCTCCTTCCTTTGGATTGTCCATTTCTTCAATCTTCTTCCTTTGTCGAGTTATTCTCTCCATCACCCTTCTCCTCGGTCGTTATTCTCTCTCTCTTCTTCCTTGGATTCGATGCTTTCACGCAGCGAGATATAAATTTCTCTTTTCCTTTTCATAAATAGACCCTACGGGGTTTTACGTCTCCCCCCTTACCATCCTTGATCGATGCTTTATCCTTATCGCCGCATAAAAATCCAAAATCTCTCGCTATGTAAATTACTTTAACCATTGTTACTTCACGCCCACTATATATATTGCACAAACAATTAAATACTCAATTCACATGCTAACTATGCGTAAATACACTTAAATACTCTAAACTAGAAAATTACTGATTATAGCAACACAAAGAACTAAACGCTTCATACTCTAGGTGTCCTGCGTGGTATTTTTTTTAACTGCAATAAGTGATTAATATTTGATTTTCTACCTCTATCAATCTCTTGGTTCCTGTCGAAGGCATGTAGGCACATAGCTCTATAACTGAATAATTATGGCACAATAAACTCATTTTTGCGACTATTAATAACTTCCTTCCAACTATCGACACTTATTTAAACTTCGGGCCTACTCGGACCTACACGTCGAATGTTCGGAATTACTCCTCGAATATACATGTCACCATGTTCGGAATTACTCATCGAACCTACTTGTCGCTTTGTTCGGGATTACTCGTCGAACCTACATGTCGCATGTTCGGAATTACTCATCGAACCTACATGTCACATGTTCGGAATTACTCATCGAACCTACTTGTACAATGTTCGGAATTACTCGTCGAACCTACATGTCGCATGTTCGGGCGCCATCTTTTAACTGTACGCCTCGGCTACGGCTACTTATTTAACGTGCCTGACGTCAGTCTGGATCTACATTACAACGGTAATGTCAAACCCACAAAAACAATTAAACAAATAAACAAAAGGCAATCATTAAGAACCTATTTACCTTTTGTCCCAGGGTAAGTGCCATCAGTTGGAGCCCAAGAGATTACATAGGGTAGAACGAATCACACTACAGGGTTAGTTCTATATATATACTGTAATTTCTATAAAAGAGCACATGCATAAACATTACATCATTGCCCCTTTCACTCATACTTTCACTCTCGCATTCATTTCTCGGCAATCCAAAATACATTAGTAATTAATACAATAATAGTTCGGCGGCATGTTTACAGTTAGCTACATTAATTTAAACAGTTCTTAATTTGACATGTTGTTGTTGAATGAATGTTAATCTATATATTGTTAATTTTGAGGTTAACGAGGATCACTGATATATAATTATATTGACAATTTATAGCGTCGTACAATCTGAATATTAAATACTTTGGATGAATGGATAATTGAACGCTGTACGGTTTTACATGTTAAAATTATAGTTGATGCAATTTAATCACCGTAATAAGCAATGTCTGTTCGAGATTTTTAATGTAATTAAAGCGAGTTCATTGGATGTCACGACGGGGCGAACGAAGCTTATCCATTTTCACGTCCATTCCGGCTTACCTTTGTCGGCTCTGACTGAAGTCCTCGTGGTGAAGTCGTGGATGTTTGCGGCGTGGTCAATAGATGGCTTCCGGGCGATAAGATAGGATCTCCGCATCTTCAAGGTGGCAACTGGGTCGGACGCCCCCCAGCAGGGCCTTTCTCTGTCTCTACTCCATATTGATAGTACACTGACACGTGCGAAATAACACAACACGGAACGGTGCGACACAAAGCGGATACTTTCGCGGGTGGTTCTCGAGAGATTGACGATGATAACACGTCGAAGAAAATCTGAGTAAAACTGGTGGTTTCCCTTCTCTGCGCGTCTATTTATTTGTTATTCAAAAGGTCTGTTACGGTACCCTCTCTGTCCAAGCGTTGCTAAATTGTCATCAAATCGTAGGCTCTTGTCCTGCTATCTTCGCCCGTATATTTGGAGTTCTTTGACCCTTCTCGAGCAGCACCTCGAGTAGAGGTTAGCCAAAGATCGGGCCTATTGTAACCTGCACGTTCGTTCCGAAGACAGTGCCAGGGAGTCTGTAGCTATTGTTATCCAGTCTAGCTGTTTAACCTTTAATATCGGGCTTAATTTATCTCCTATCAAATTCTGCTTTGGGGATTTCGTCGATGATAATCTGCTGCTGGGCTGTATTTAATTTCAGTTGAATCTGACCATTGGTAACAAAGTTGTATTTTTATATTTCTTTACCCGAGGCTCGGCCTCTTCTCTCGGGAAACAGGCTAGTCCTTCGCACTCTGCCGTCCAAGTCCCGGTGAACAGCAACAATCCAATGCATATTATTGCTTATTACGATGATTAATTGATTTACCTGCTAATTAGCAAGATTTTATCGTTATAAGTTTTATATGGACGATTTGTGCAGTGGAGCTGACAGTGTTCCAGAAGCAATAGAGATACAGCAAAAATTGACACAATTGTTGAGAAAGGGTGGATTTGAGTTGCATAAGTGGACGTCAAATCATGCGGACGTGTTGAACAGTATTCCCGAGCATTTGCGAGAGAAACCTACAATATCTTCCATCCATAACAGCGAATTCATAAGAACTCTTGGCCTTGTGTGGCACCCGGATACTGATCATTTGAGTTTCATCATTAACCCACCTAGTGAACACCCTGTATTAACCAAAAGGTTGTTGTTGTCTGAGGTAGCTCGCATATTTGATCCACTCGGATTACTAGCCCCAGTCACTATGTTAGCTAAAATATTAATTCAATCACTGTGGAAGGAACAGTTAAATTGGAATGAACCTATTCCTAGTGACATAAGAGAAATATGGGAAAGACATTGTGCTGAATTACATGTGTTACAGAGCATACAGTTGCCACGATGCTTAAAATGTAGAGAACCAACTTTGTGTCAACTGATTGGTTTTTGTGATGCCAGTGAGAAAGGTACATGTGCTATTGTGTATCTACGAACAGTATATGATGACAACGCTGTTACAGTCAGATTGTTAGTTTCGAAAACAAAGCTTGCACCCATAAAACCTGTAACATTGCCACGTTTAGAGTTATGTGCTGATGTGTTGTTAGCCAAATTGATTAGTGTTGTGCAGTCATCATTGTCATTGCATATAGACGATATTTTCCTTTGGTCTGATTCCCAGATCACCCTATGTTGGATTAAATCAGATCCATCCAGATGGAGTACATTTGTTTCGAACCGAGTTTCACTCATTCATGAACTGACGAATCCTCAACAGTGGTTTCATGTACGTTCCAAAGAAAACCCTGCAGACATTGGTTCTCGTGGTGCTTTCCCTACACAGTTGTGTGAAGCTCATTTATGGTGGAATGGTCCATCATTTCTTTATTTGCCTGAGTTGCCTATGCATGAATCATCTACAGTGGAAAGTGAAGAAATAAAAAGGGAGGAAAGAAAAACAAGGATTCCGGTGCTGTTGACTACAACCTTTGACACTAAGGAGTTATTGCAGAGATTCTCATCATTCTTGAGATTAATACGTGTTACTGCTTGGATGTTTAGATTCATAAGCAACTGTAGAGCGCCATCCATGCAGCGAAAAGAGCAGACGTTGACAACCGAAGAGTTATCAGCTGCGACTGAGTTTTGGGTCAAGGTCACCCAACGTGAAGCGTATGAGAGCGAGGTTAACTGTTTACAAACAGAACAGGAGCTCCCCTCATCCAGTAAACTTCTTTCGTTGAGTCCATTCTTTGACAATAATTGTGTGTTACGAGTAGGTGGGCGTTTACACAATGCTGATGTGTCTTCAGATAAGAAACATCCTATAGTGTTACCCAAAAATCATCCGTTTACTGAACTGTTATTGAGACATGAACATGTGAAAAATCTCCATGCAAATCCGCAACTGTTACAAGCTATTGTGACACAAACATATTGGATAGTTGGGCTTCGAGATATGGTTCGTAGCATAGTGAACAAATGTGTTATTTGTAGACGTGTCAAGGCTATTACAGCTAAACAATTGATGGGAAGTTTACCGCCTCCTAGAGTAAACGAAGCGAGACCTTTTGTTAACACAGGCACTGACTTTGCAGGTCCCATTTCAATTAAGTCTGGATTTTTGAAATCACATAAAACAATCAAGGGTTTCATTGTTTTGTTTATATGTCTTTCTACTAAGTGTGTTCACATTGAGGTTGTATCTTCAGCAACTACTAATACTTTTATTGCATGTTTGAGACGTTTCATATTTCGTAGAGGAAAACCTGCTAACCTGTATTCTGATTGTGGTACTCAGTATGTAGGAGCTGACAAACTATTGCATAAAATGTTGTATTTTTTGAGAGAATCGAACCATAGAGAAACTGTGCATAACTTTCTGACAAATGAAGGAATCAAGTGGCATTTTAATCCCCCTTCCTCACCTTGGTTTGGCGGAATTTGGGAAAGTAACATAAATGCATAAAATATCATTTGAAACGTGTTGTGGGCAATGCTGTGTTGAATTTTGAAGAGCTTTACACAGTATTAGTGCAGATAGAAGGTTGTTTGAACTCTCGTCCAATCACAGCCATGTCAAGTGACCCCAATGACCTGACAGCACTTACGCCAGGGCATTTCCTGATTGGCGACAACCTACTTAACATTCCAGAAGATGATTTCACCAATAGCAAAATTAACCGCCTGACGCGTTGGCAAAGGTGTCAACAAATCGTGCAGCATTTTTGGAGAAGATGGCATTTGGAGTACATATCTGGACTTCAAAGTAGACCGAAGTGGCAGAAGAGATTGCCTAACCTTCAAGTCAATGATTTAGTGTTAATAAAGGAAGATAACGTACCCACATTGAAGTGGAAATTAGGTAGAGTTATCGAAACTCACAAAGGACAAGATGGTTTGGTAAGAGTTGCAACTGTTAAAACTAAAGACGGTGAACTAAAGAGGCCTATTATGAAGCTTGCACCTCTACCAATTGAGAAAGTGTAATATGTTATATTGTAAAAGGTAATAATTATTGTGTATTCTAATTTTGGAAGCTGATCTTCCAAGAGGGGCCGTGATGTTCAGACGAATTGTCATTCTTATTAAGCTTGTTGCCATGCAGTGTGCGCATGCGCAGTGTGAGTCCGAGTTGAGTCGTGAGACGACGTACGTGTGTTGTACGCCTCGTCATATTCGTGTACATTTGTGTGGAAACCTTCATTATATATCGTGTTATTTACGTGCTTCATGTTATTAAAGTATAAGTTAATCTACATATATGTTTCATTTGCACCAGAGTGAACTGACATACGCGAAACCACACACCCAGGAACTAGGAAGCTATTCACTACATAAAATTTCAACAATGTCTAGGTATGGGGGTGCGAAAATCATTCTCGTCCTTGGCGCTGAAATCTCTAGCTACAACTCTGATAAGGAAATATTTCCTTTCGAGAGGCCATTAATAGATTTTCACCATTATAAAAACATAACACAATAGAAGTATGAAAATTTAATTATCATTTTTAACAAAAAGCAATAATTAAATAATATGTAACACTTACTAAAAATATTTCACCTATCTTCTAATTTCTTGACATTTTGAACCAGCCGTTTAAGGAATTAATTTTCTAGTTTATAAATGTAGCAAATCAAATTGTGTGTGTGTGTGTGTATATATATATATATATATATATATTAATTAATTAATTATAAAATAATTGACATATATTTCATGACAATTATATATATATATATATATATATATATATATATATATATATATATATAACCAAGGTTTCGGGCTTGCCCCTCCTCCTCAAAAAAATCCTGGGTTCGGGCCTGCTCCACCGGGTGACGAACCCTGGACCCCTTGATTACAAGGCGAGGACGCCCGCTACCAGTAACCCATCGGGGAGGCACTAAACAATTTTCAAGCATCGATATCGGCATCGATGGGAATCGGTTCAAAGTTTTATCGGTCCGGCCTACGACATCATGCGCATGCAGTTTTTGACAATAGGATGGTTCCGTGTCAAGTTTCTTCTCATCTCAAGTTACAAATGCCTGTCTCGTGCTCGTGTACCCAATAAATATGACCACGTCGTCATAACGAAATATATATTTCTGATATAGAACAAAAAATAGACTTACGTAAATTGTGCTTGTTTGAGCAATTGAAGTGTTCCAAGTTCTTGTAAGTCCTTCCGTCCGATGCGCAAATGGCCCTTCGAGGGTCGATTTCGCCGCTGGTTGTCAGACGGTGGCACGCCCCGCTGTCGTCGCCTGTTGCGCTCAAATAATTGTCATCCTCTTCACAATTCCCACGGTGAGATATGGTCAAATCTGTATTAGAATGAAAACCAGATTTGGAGAAGGAAGCTAGTAATATTATCTCAATCATAACTGTCAAATTGTTGGACACGTGAGGATTCTTAAAACACGTACAAAAACGCTACCTTTTTAGTGTTTAGTTCTATATTACAATATTTATAACTAAAATATATATTTAGAACTAATTTATAACATTTATTTATAACTAAATTGTTCTTCTTTCATGAATAATTTATGAGTTTTATGAATATATGAATATAAATTTATGAATAATGTATGAAAATATGTAAGTTAAGCCCGCATCACACGGAACTGGATTTCCAGTAGGTATGCCCTAGTTGGCGCTGGACTGGCTACCAATTTGCTAGTTCTCGCCTCACACGATACTTATCAGCGTATTTGTCGATAGACTTTTGTTCCAATACGAGGGAAGTTGTAATGGCGGCCGCGTGAGATGTAAACAATGCATCACTTCACATTTTTAAAAGCCGATAACTATTCAACCGACAGGAATAACGTATCGTATAATACGTTATTAGGTACAAAACAATGGCGCTGCTTAAATACATGCTTTACAACGTTTACTGTACACGTATGGAAGAATATTTTAGTTGTTTCAAATGTAAACACCGTGCACTCAGCATAGATGGTGTAACTCAACGCGCCTTTCATGCTGTATACGTTATACATTGCTGAAGTAACACTCGGAAACCACAGACAAAAGCGCTCCTTTGCACACTCACAGGTTATCTTTACATGGCGAAACTTTGCTCTGATTGGCTGTTCCACAGAATCCAGTCGAGGAAAGCAAGTAGCAATTAGAACATGTCCTATTCCTCCAAACCAGTCAAGCAGTCAGCCAGGCGGCCATGATAGCTACCTAGAAAGTTAGTTCAGCGCCAACTAGGGCATTCATACCAGAAATCCAGTTCCGTGTGATAGGGGCTTTATTCATGAAACGGGATAACTATTATAAATTGGTTATAATTTAGTTTTAAATATTGTAATTTAGAACTAAACACTAACAAGCTAACAGCCGGTAACTCACATTGCTACTACTGTTGTGTTGACCTCACTTGAACGTCAATATCAACTCCTCTATTGGTTTCTCCAGTTTGACGTCACCGTGACTTCAAAATTGCAGCGTTTAAGTACCCGTATTATAAGTGTGACTTAATGATACCATCAACACGTCACAACTTTATAAAAAATGGTGTGAATTTAAATATTTGAAGTTTCTATGTAAAAATAAACAAAATATTGTCACAATGCTTTTTTAAAAAAACTTGATATACAGACGGTAATATGTGATCAAATTACAGAGAAATTGCTCAGTAGAAAATCTAGAGATTCTGACATGAAATTGTCAGGTGGCAGTAAAAGTACTGTGTGTTAGGAAAGAATTTAACGTAGAACAAGAGCATCACAACAATTCAAAGCATAGGGATGAAGGTGGTTATAATCCTATACATATCGTATAAATAGAACTGCACATCTTATTTAACAAAAACACGCCATCACTCATTAGCGAGAAAAATGTGTCCTTCCTTAGGCACATCTCCAGCACAGAGATATGTGAACGCATTAAGGATAATAATCATATTATAAATTATCTAAGTGATATATAAAATTTGCTTCTTCGCCATTGGCCAACGAGACGTGTATAATGATGAATTTAGTGCTTATAAAAATAAGTTATTATTTTGATGTACCGGTAATCAAGAACGTTTTATTGAGCTTTTTTCTAACCACAAACACAAATTGTAGCTTTTAGTAATTTGGCAATTTTTACTGTAATATTTGGAAATTGTGGCTGTTCTACAGAGGAAGAAAAACCAAACACAATTAAATGTTTATTGAAGCACTGGAATGGAATGTGTTTCAATTAAACTTGTTCTGTATAAGATAATAAAATTATCTAAACTTGAATGCAAATAGTGTTACTAAGAGCTAAAAATTGGAGCTGAGACTAATATTCTTAGCTCTTCAGACTAAACATCGAAACGTCGAGCAATTAAATGAAACATAATCATTGCAAAAGCCGTTGTCATTAGTACTATTACTGTAAGTGGCTTTACGGGCACTTTTGTAAGTTCATATATTCAGAAACTTGAACGCATTGTCTTTCGAATAGAGATTAAAGTAGGCTATTGAACATATTACATAGCATTTAGCCTGTATACTTACTTTCGTCCCTCAGTGCTCTACAGGCCAGTACATAGGGATTAGGGTAAGTGTTGTTATCCGATCCGCACACTGGCAACCACATTGGCTGAACACCCGCCATGATGCAAGAATCTATAGGATTAGATGCAGCTGACTTTATGTCCTCGAAGGAACAAGGTCCCGCATGGAGGATTTTTACTTCTACTGGAAAGAGATACATCATTGCATAGTAGTATAATTGGACCTATTATAAACCCGAGAAAGTATGAACTCTCCTCAAGCAGATTTGGCTACACTTAAAACTAGCTCAACATGCCCATATGAGTTTTTTGCTCAAGTGTGGAACCCTGCCTAATCCAAGATTTTTGTAAAAATGCCCTCAAATATTTCCTGAGAAAGTATGAACTCTCCTCAAGCAGATTTGCCCATACTTAAAACTTGTTCAACATGCCCATATGAGTTTTTTGCTCAAGTGTGGAACCCTATCTAATCCAAGATTTTTGTAAAAATGCTCTTCGGAAAGTATGAACCCCCCTCAAGCAGATTTGGCCATACTTAAAACAATGCCAAGTTCCCATATGATTTTATTGTTTATAGTGTGTTTTTCTGTCAAAATCCCAGGAATCTTGAATTGATATAAAGCTCATATCTATTGGGTTCTGAGACCCAGTAGAGTGTGGTGCATGGTTTTTATTGCTTTGTAATCGGGAGGCTCGGGTTTGAATCCTGATAAAATGTGAAGCCTCCCCTGATGGCAAAATGTTAATATTGTTGCCTTGTAAACAAGAGGCTCGGGTTTGAATCCTGATAAAATGTGTAAGATTGAAATACATGTGGCAAAATAATATCTCCACACATGAGATTTTGAGAATAATTATTCCTAGTTGATATACAACTCCCAGATCTGAAAGCTGGTAAAAAGTGTTGTTCAACAGAGCAAAATTATTCTCTATTGGGAACCACCTGCTCAGCCATACAATAGGGGAAAAGCGGGCAAACATAATTAATTGTTTGCATGTTTTGCCGGCACGCAAGAGATATAATCTATACAGCTAGAAGGGAGCATTAATGATTTTTCTGTGCGATTCACTGAAGAGGTCATTAATCTTTCTGTGCGACATGTAAAAGTGTAACAAAGATTATTGAGATAAAAATACATATCTTCTGGCATAGTGGCAATGAACTGTTTTTCATGCTGAAAGCAATTCTATTCTGATAATATGAGCCTAGGCAAAGACTTAGAAAATATTATGGCAGTTCAAAATCCAATTTTGTCTGTATTAGGGTCTCAGAACCCAGTAAAATGTGGATATATTCCATATGGAGAAGTGTTAATATTGCTGCATTGTAATCAGGAGCTTTGGGTTTGAGTCCTGATAAAATGTGTAAGATTGAAATACATACAACAAAATAATATGCCCACACATGAGATATTCACTGCTAGCTGATATACAGTTGAGGTTTGAAACCTGGCAAAGTGTGTTGCACAACAGCATAATAGAGCAAATATCTTCTAGAATTGCTCTGTGACTCTCTCATTTCTTACATCATAAACATATGATTTTTCACCTATGAGAATAACACTACATATGGTGTCATCAGGTAATGCCTCATGGAATTCACAGATAATTTTAATGTTTGTCCTGTCATTCACCACAACTTGTTTCCTTTTTGAAGTGTTGATGACAAACATGGGCCTCTGTGCTTTGAATTCATCTGGTGTGTAATACATGTCAGTATTGCCAGTAGTGACCCTTTTGAATGCCGTAAATGCCTCATATAATTTGAGGAAATCATTCTTGGACATGTCTAAATTGTAATTTTCTCTAGGGAATACCTCATTTCTGCCATTTTTAAGATATATGTTCTTGATGTTGCAGTTATCAAATCTACTTGAATTTTTTTCCTGATTATTGTGTCTTCCAGTCTGAAACAGTACCACCACAAAATCAGGCATGTCATATTGAATACTGGAGAATGAATTTGTAGCATCAAACTCATAATAAGAACCAGATGCGGGCTTCTGTACACATTGATATGTATAAAATTGTAAAAGAACCTGTGGATTTTTTATTATATCAGCTTTGTATTTAAGAGCATAACTGGCCTCATATTCAACAACAGGGATTCTTAGCTCCATAGTCTGAATAATGCATTTGCCTGCATCAGGTAGGGTATTAGGCAGAGCTTCTCCTGTAGGGTTTAATGCGCTGTACCTCATCAAAGCATTATTATCATTGGCAGCTCTTCTAAATGTAATTCTTAAACCACCCTTCCACATAATATCTTTGTAATCTGAGAAGAATCCTGGCAACAGGCGCATGGGGAACAGCACTGTGTGGTTCTTAGATATAATTTTATCACCAGCCTCAAATCCACCTATTTTGTAGTAAGAAGCCTCGGTTTTGGATAATTTTAATGTGGCCAAAGCTGTGGAGGTAATGCCGGGATAATCCACTCTGTTTATAACAACACCATGCTTTCTGATCTCAATTTCAGAGAACAGATGCGGCACAAAATTATCCACCAATCTTATATTTGAATTTGCCGGATAATCTGTTCCATCGAGCTTTACAACATCAAATTTGATGTATAAATCTGCTCTGTGAGGGTGTATAAATCCATCCCCTACATCAAGATCAACCTCAATTTCTGTGTTGGGTTGATTTAAATTTGCAAATGTCCTCCTGTTTGGGGAGAATGATTGTAGCTTATAACTCTCAATATTTTCCATTTTCTTCTTGTATGTATTTTTATTTAAATATTAATCTCTATGATAGCAGTTGTTGTGGCTCCAGCAAAATCAACTAATTCTTCTTTTTCATTAGTGACCATCAATTCAATATAATCTATTCTATTATGGCACACAGGAAAATATAATGTTGGGGATGGATTGTAGATGATTGGCTCCATGAATTCGGAATTAGGTTTGAATGTTGCAATGATGCCAGTTTGTTTGTGAGTGCCTATACCATTTGATTTGATGATCATACCCTCCGCCACATTACAGTGAATATTCAGAGTCTCTATGGCTAAGAATTTAGGTATATTCATAGCAGTGTGTTTGATGCCTGCTTCAAGTTTTGTGTTGTTCTCAAAGCCTAACAGTTCTCCTATAGTACCCAGATCCACTGTTTCTGTAGCAGATACAATCTCTACTCTGTGAGTGACAGAATTTTGAGTTAACACTATACCTCTGGGTAATTGAGCATTTAGAGTGGACAGATTATACTGCCCTGGAGTGATGACAATTTTTTGATCCCCTACTGCAATTTTGTTGTTGTGGTGTGTAATATTAGGGATCAAGTACATGCCATAAAATGCTCTGAGAGCTATTGTTTTGGGATACACTATGTCATCATGCAATTTGAGTTTCAATATTGAATTTTGGCTGGTGAGATGGAATACCCCCATGATGTTTCAGATACCACAAGGCTTTTTGAAAATCTTCAATTGATGGTTTATTTATTTGAGACATATATCTGAGAACAGATAAACACAAATGTCCACAATTAACATCTTTGAAGTTTTGAACACGGGCATTAATGTAATAAAGATTAGGTGATTTTAAATATTTTATTAAATTTTCAGGAGGAACACCTCCAAATGAATCAAACACAAATGCCTCATTTTTTAAATATTTAAGATAACAAATCCAGTGAGTGCCCTGATTTTTGTACTTATCCAAATTAACAATGCCACACTCTTTGTTGAGTGGTTGTTCTGGTAAAGAATCAGACATGTACACACCTCTAAAATGTTTGATGCCCAGTGGCTTGATTAAAGCTTCAATATCTTGGTTTGTAAGCGGCTCTTGTTTTTTTTAAACTTATTCATGGCTCTCTTAACACCTTTGCCTTTTTTCTCCATGGCCAGGTTATGGCGCTTCTGCTCATCTAATTCTGCCTTATTTTTCTTGGCATCTATTACTGTTTTTGCTATGGCAGCTGATCCCCCAGCCAAGCTCCCCACAGCCCCGAGAGCAGCTAAGATGGCCGGGATAGTAAATATGAAACCCCCCACATGTGATTTTTTTCTAGATTGTTGTAATTTTTTTAATTGGGGGGTACTAAGCAACAATTTCATACCATGGCCCTTGGCAATACAAGAGCTTTTTTTCTTGCGCTGCTTTTTGGTTAAAAGACTATCAATAGTTTTAAGAGATTTGAGACCTGCATAAGGTATTTGATACATAACACCCTTGGCCTTCATTGTAGGTTTATTATATATATATTCACAGCCCCCACCCCAGTTTTTGTTTGGTGTTCATAGCTATGGTGGTTCCCAATGCTGCTATTTTTTCACTCAAAGAAGCATCTTTGCTTACAAATCTACCAAATGCAGCCTCTTCTAATTTTTTGTCTGCAACATGTCTCTTGTCAAGATCAGAATCTGTGTTGTATGCTATGTCATGGTCTCTACAAGCAGCATCTAGGGGATTAACACCAGGGTCCCCTCTGTTTAATCTATGGTCCAATTTTGTGCCTGGACCACAATACTGATAGCCTGGAATATGTAGTTCAAATGGCAGCTTGTTTATAATGTCATTAACCAGGCCCCGACCCTCAGAAATATTCCAAAATTTAGGTGGTAGAGTATTAATAATTTTTATAAGATATCCAATCCCCTTAGTGTCATTCACTATAAAATTAGACAATTTTGTGCTTATCATGTCCATAATTCCAACCTTTTCATTGTAAAAATTGTGGTTGCCAGCATTTTCCTCCCCAGCTATCACCAATAACCTATCTACAAGTTTCCTGACATCATCAACCCACACAAATTCTTTAGGCAGGGTGTTGTATTGTTTGATTCCACTGCCTGTCTTGATTTGTGACCATATGGGCTTGATTAAATTATTGTATTTTGCCCCACTGCTAGACTTGACTCTTTTTTGTGTGGGATCATTGTTCTGGTATAGAGCATCTGATTGTATTAATATTTATTTGTAATAATCATAATCTTGATCTGTATAGCTGCCAGGCCTTTTCCTAGTCATCAGTTCCCACAACCCAGGTGTGCCGGGATATTTAACAAAACCACCTCTTTGTCCAAGATGAGATTCTGAATAAACAATCAGATCATCTCCCATAAATGTTACTCTGAAATTGCCAATTCTATGTATGATACTACCATCAAGCTCTGTGTCAGCATATAAGCCAAAGACCTCATCTTTGTTGTCTTTAGGTGTGGTTAAATATTTTTGAGCAAGAAGACCCAATTCAATAGGATCCTGAGTAGCTTCAATTCTTCTAGGAGCAATAGGACTAGGTGTATGAATACTGGAAAGTGGGGTGAATGGATAATCTAATATGTTCCTTGCAGCTACAGGTACAAGCTCTGTGATCAAATTTTGATTTTGCTCTGTAACAGTTTTGATATTCTTACCTAATTCACTAATAGCATCAATGATAGGCTGTTCTGTTTGTTTGTGTTGTTCATAAATTCCTCGGTTCTCTGATTTCCATCCCTTAAATCTTTTTACAAGATAATCTCTTAACTTAAGATCATCAATTATTGGCCTTTTCATGTTTATTTATTTATATTTCAATGTCTAGAAAATTGTTGATTTTATTTCTGTATTTGCCACTATTGGGTGTTCTTGTCATATCAATAGTGACAAACCCATAACTGTCCTGGTTCCAGCACCTGCTGCAAAATTTAGAAAAATCATTGTAGCTCAAGTCCCCACCTACATATTCATCATGTATGTGTTTGAGGTTGGTATGATCTTGATGAAACACACATATAAAATTGCTGTTATCTCGGATCAGCTGCTTCGGAATTTTAGAAAAAGTCTGTGCCAGGTAGAAGCAATCAATGTTTTTGTGTCGGCCCTGTGTAAAGAAATTTCTAACCTTGTTTTGATTATCCAGTATAATGTCATCAAACACAACAACAGAATTATCGAGACATTCATGGAGTGGCTTAACATCTGATTCAAAAGTGGCTATATCCAATCCATCATATAGCTTCATCAGCTGCTGATATTTTAATTGTTCCAAGCTCTTAGAGAAGATATACAAGTGCCTGTTTTTCCAGTCTAACCAGTTGGGTGCCAATAAAAAATTATCAACCATTAGTGTAGTTTTACCACAAGCCGATGGCCCAACAATAAGACATCTAATATTATCAGGCAGCAAGTTGCCATTTCTCTTATTCTGTTGTTCAGGTTCTGGCAGCCTTTTTATAACATCCCAGGTGTTCATAGTATCACTTTGTTTGCATCGATCCAGCTGTGTTCCGGAAGTCCTAGCCATTTGACAAATAACTTGTTGCCTTTTCTGCGGATTATTTTTTCTATGAGATATGTGTCAGGCTGTTTAGTTTTGCTGAGCTCTTGTTCATAGAATCGGCCTTTGAGAATTTCTCCTCGATGATCTTTTATTATATATGTGTTAAGGGTCCCGGGTTTAACTTGAACCACTGTAAATAATTCAGTGCTCCAGTTTCTTGTAAAGCCTCTTTTGAATAAGTGCTTATATTTGCTGATTCTTACTTGATCACCCACCTTGTATTTGGCCTTTCTTGTTGTTGGCTGGTATCTAGGATAATAAACAGTCCTGATCAATTTTTGCTCATCAGATGAAGTTACTTCAGAGGGTTTCATGTTGATTGTGGAATGGACCGAGTTGTTATATTTATGTAGAAGTTCTGGAAGAATATTAATCCATTTATAATTACCTTGGAGGGTAAATTGTTTATACATAAGATTTTTTAGGGTTTTGTTGAATCTCTCTACAATTGAGGCTTTGAGGTCACTGTAACTCGAGTAATGTTTTATTGCCTGGCTTTTAATAAATTGTTGAAACACTGAATTATAAAATTCTTTGCCATTATCTGTTTGCAAATAGCGCGGGGATCTTCCACTCTGATTGATGATTGTCCTGAAGGCTTCTGTAACACATTTTCCAGTCTTGGATTTGAGTGGCACAGCCCAGGCAAATTTTGAAAATGTGTCTATTACAGTAAGTAGATACTTGTAGCCCTTGTTGATTTTGTCTAAGTTTTTCAGCTGTCCACTTGCCATCTCAATCAAGTCGCTCTGCCATAAATCATCTATGCCTTTTGTGACTACTGGCAGTCTCTTAAAATTATGTCTGGCTTGTCTGTGTAATTCATCAACAATAATTTGTCTAAACATAATATGAAAACAAGAATATTGCAACTATGGGGTGTTCAGCAGCTGATACTACAGGATTTTCTAAATATAATTTGTCCCCTATTTGTATTTTAAATTCCAGAGAGCCATCATCTTCAATATATGCTGTTTCTAATGTATTGGGATCTGTAAAATCCTCCAATTCTACACTGGTGATTTTTGCTTTGTTATCAGCATTTGTTATTGATAAGGTGGGGTAGTGGTGTGCCTGTGGTTGAAGCCAATATTTGATCTTGATTGGTCTCAATGTGCCCCCAACAAAAAATTGGTAATAAAATTGTGCAGGGGACAGCATATATATTTTGCCACCTGGTGTAAATGGAGAATCATATTCTTTGTTGGGGATGCTGTACAATTCAAGAATTACTGAATGTTTTGGATTCTCGATTATGCCTGTTATTTCTTTTTCTGCTGTGAGCAATCTGCTTGTTACAGATTCAAGGTGCTCATTGATGGTCCTAACAACATCATCATGGCCTGGCTTGATTTTTATGTCCACAACAAGTTTCTTGTATTGTTGCACAATCTCTTGAAGCTGGGTGGCAAAAACAGACAGAGCATTTGCTTGATTGGATTCCATGGTCCCTAGCTGTTGCTTGATATTAGCTACAATTTGTTGCAAATTTTCAACAACTGCCAATTTTGAATTTTGAGCAGTAAGATCATGGACCTGTCTTCTGATATCCTCAAACAGGGCATGCAGTTCATTAATATGTTGATTAGTTGGTTGAGTGGCCACTGTCTGAGTAAGTTGTTTGATCTCTGTCTGGATATTCTTGATATCTTCTGATTTCAATATGCGATTCACTGCTCTCTTAATATTTTTAAGTTCCTGTGATGTAGGCAGATTTGATACTGTATTTTGCAAAAATTCAAGTGCCAATTTTACATTGTTTAATTCAGAAGCATCAGCCACATTTTGCATAGCATTTTGGAGCAGGGCTATATCTGCCTGAGAGGGTGTGGATTGTTGTAAAATTTCAAGCTTTGTTTGGATATCATCGATCAAGTGATGAAAATGAGATAGCTCAGATTCCGTGTTGAGGTTTTCAAGCTTTGTGATTTGTTGCTGGACACTGACAAGGGTATCTACAATTCCAGGCAATCGGGATTCTAGTACATTTGCCAAATCATTTTGCACTGCTGCTATTGTACCTTCAAGATGGGTTATGGAACTTTGAATTTTTCCAAAATCTTCATATGTTTCAAGTTGCAGCTTAATATTTGCTACACTCCGAGTTATTGCATTCAAAGCATCAGAAGATGGCAAGTTGTTCATAAAATTTTCAAGTGTCTCAATTTTTTCTTTAACCTCGGCTATGGCATTGTTCAGGGGGTCCAGATTAGGTATCTGGAGTGACTGAATCTGTTCTTTTAGAGTGGAAATCACTAGATCAAAATCTTCTTGTGATTTTATGCTTTTGACAATTGTTTGGAGCTGTGCCTGGACATTATTTATTTGCTCTTCCAATTGTTGTTTCAATTGCTCAGAATTGGTGGCCTGGGTCTTAAATTTGGCTTGAAGAGCTGCTACAGCTTCTTCTAAACTTTGAAAATTATCCAATGTTGCCAGATCAGTATATTTCTGAAGCAGCACTTTGAGTTCAGAATCAATTTTAAGAAGAGGGTCCATGCATTGTGATTGTAAATTTGTAATTTCTAATTGAAGACTGGCATTGAGTGTGGTCTGTAAAGCTTGTAAATCACTTCTTAATTTCTTGACTCTGACATCAAGCATCAGAATCTCATCACTGTGATCTTCATGTCTTGTATGGCCAAATATATCATTAGGCATTTTTGTTTTAGTGGTTATTTATTATAGAGTATCTGATTCTTAATTCTATAAAAAAGGGTATAAGCTTGTCATATGATCCAGGGACCTCAATATATAAGCAGTCACCAGCAGAAACAGTATAAACAGTGCCAGAAACCATGTTTGAGTGCTTAATTCTATAAATATTTCTCCCTACTGAAATTTTAACATCACCCTCAGGGGTTGTAATAAATTGCAATTGCCCACCTACAGGTAATTGGTAATGATTTAAATTATTGTTAAATATGTACAATGTTTTACCTGTTTCATCATCATTATCTGTAAATATGCTGTTCAGATGAATAATTAACAAGCCACTCAGTTTAGACAGCATATCAGAAGAGGGTTGTGGTGTCGGCAGGTCCATAATAGCCTGTTTTTTGAACCCAAATAAGTTCATAGGCATGTTTATTTATTTCAAATCATTCTCTGTAATTGGGCATTGATTTCCATTTTTCAAATCACAATGACCCCATGGTAAAGTATGTATGCCACATGACAAAATGCATCTCTTATCATCATGTGGGTCCAGGGCCACTTTTCTTACAATATTTGAAGTCAATAAGTGATCCACACTCTGAATTCTGGATTCTGATGTTTTGATTAAATTCTGGGATTTGAGGCAATTTTTATAATCTTCAAATACAAACTCTTTTTCCACAGTCACTCTGCCAATGCCCTTGGCCTTTTTGGCAACAGCGCCACTACATGTTTTAAAAGTATACATCTTGGCACTTAACCCAGCAAATTCCACAATAACATCACCAAGTGTTTCATCTTTTAATTTGCCAGGCACCTTTTTGTTATGGGGTTGAATTATTGTATGTTCACTGGTATCAAAATATTTAAACAATTCAGGCTGTGACATATCTTGATAAACATCTTCTGTTTTAATATCAAGAATAAAACTATCCGTGTCCATGTACATCAATTTTATATTATCACCATAAAAAGGTTTCAACACATCATAATACAATGTTAACATATGTAATTTGGCCAATTCCAATATCACAGCCCCTACATAAATAGGTTTATCAAATTTGATCTTTGTTTTTTTCATGTTGAAAAGTGCCATATTTTCATCATAAATTCTTCTATAATTGAAATTAGGCTTTGCAACCAATTTTTTGCTCAGGCTGTAGTCAGTAATTATTTTAACATCGGTATGTTTTCTGACATTTTCAATAGTTTTGCCATACACAGAATTAACCATCAATTTAAACAAGCCCTTATCAAATTGGCTCTTTGCAGATGTTCGAAGCTCTGTATTTGTATCAATGTATGGTTTCAATCATTCTGAGTGCCTGAACCTCAAAACTTTTCCAATTTTGGTCACTTGAACACCATGTTTCATCAGGAACTGGAGGTTTTTGTAATATATGACATAACCCTGTTTCGGCTCCAGAGTTATCATGAGCTTCTTCTGTTTAGAGCCAGGTGAGCACTGAACCTCGGGAATTGGATGCAGATCAGAAAATTTATTGTGCAAATCATCAGGAATTGTCAGATCAACCTCTAAGAATAGGCCATAATTACTGTCATCAAAGTCCTGAAGATCTTCAATATTGAAATCTTCAACCCATTCAAGCCCTGCATATGGCAGTTTTTGCATCATGGCATGACCATAGAGGCTGTTTGCATCTACATACACTATATAATTTGATGGCCGTGCTGGATCATAATCAGGCATATATTTGTTATTTGCTCTGGCATATCTCTGGGAACATTGCACCATCCCTCCTCTTATACATTTCTCCATAAACAGATACGTATCTTGATCTTGGATCAGATCCAATGGCTTTTTGGTGTTGAAAAACATTGCGGCCCATGCTAGGCCCGGGGCACTGAAAAAATATATTGGATCCAGTTTATAATTTTGCATAGAAGATTTTCTGAATGCCTGCAATATATCAGCTAAGAGGGTGACATCAAGTTTTAAATATGCCATGTGATAATCACCAAATGTCTGGCAATTTAAATTGTTCCACATCAATTGGGCATGGTGATAATCTTCATCAGTGATTCCAGATCCTCTGATTTTGCTGTAAAACTCTTCTTGTGGTGGCAGAGAACACTCATCAAATTTAGAAAAATCTGTAACATAGTCATATGGATATACACCCTTCCGCCTAATTAATTTCAGGTCCTGATTTGGAAACAAAGCACTTGTGATTTTGAATTGATCATCAGATAATTGATTTGCCAGTGTAGCCAGGCTAGCCGATAAAATTCTGTATGAATCAAGAAATCTTATGTGAATAGGAACACTATTAACTTTAATTATCTTGCTAATAGATATATATTTCTCATCATTTTCAGCTAAAATGTTTAAATTCTGCTTGTCAAACCCCTCGTATCTGATCAGATGATGGAAATCATAATTGGATGCTCCATGGCAAAATATAGGGATAAATTTTGGTCTCTTGATCTTAATATTGCAGCTATTACACAGGGCCATTTTGAATTTACCATCTGTATGAGAATGGTGTTTCACCTTGATATTTGTATCTGAAAATTCACAATCACATACCGGGCATTTTTCTGCTTTGTTGAAATCTTCAATCTGTTTCTCTGTTAAAGGCAACATGGGTTTTGATTTTAATAAGATGTTAGATGCTATGTCACGGCACTCATTTTCTATTCTATGTGCAAATTCTTTGATGGCATTTGGTCCCATGTATAAGTGTGGCTCACTAGCTACACCATCCCGTATAACTATATAACAAAAACTGGAAGGTTCATGTAGCTGGTATGGTGTAATTGAAGATTCTTCAGGATCTGGATTGCAGAATGCAAGAGGTTTGAGATTTGATTCAAAATCACAGACAATATATGCTGGGTGTTCCAACAAGGCTTCAAACTTTTTGAATTTGCAATTTTCACTTGGCATTGGCATCACCATATGAACAGGTTTATGGTTGCCACAGTATTTCAGATGCTCAATTAACTTGTTTTTAGCAATTTCAGCATTTTTTTCACGAACCCCATTCACCATTTTTCTACCATCAAATACACTTAAACATCTTCTGCACAACTTGAATATTGTCTTAGATTTGCCTTGCTGTGTTCTCACTAAAGCTTCAAGATTATGTATCAGAGTGTAATGATATGTGCCACCCCCTTCAATTAAGAGCAGATCAATCGGAACAGCAGATTCATCATCAAATATACTGATTCTGAGAGGTGCTATCAAGCAATTGCCAGTGGAACAAATAAATACATTAATAGATAATTGTTTACCATTAATATCCCGGGCCTTTTTTTCAAATTTATCAATATTCTGAACAGACATTGGATATTCTAAACCCTCCATTGCCTCATCGAAATTGTGTTCATATTGTTTATAATAAGTTATTCTCTCAGGATGGCTTGAAACTGGATACAAAGCAGCTAAAATACACCACAAAAAGCATTTCTGGTCGGTATTTTCAATATTAACCACGGCTCTTTTGTTTTTAATATTGTCAGGTAATGGCAAATATGTAGATCCTTGTAATGGGCTGAATTCAGAAATATTAACATATAACTTGTGTGGAGATCCGCATAGGCTCCATCCAGACTCTTTTGCTGCAAATTCAGAGTGTTTAATATTCAATTGATCTATCAAGCTGCTTATTATTTTGTCTGAATTTGCATTTGAATATACCGGTACAGTTTCTGTTATGTGGGGCTGTGTAAATTTTGTGCCATTTGGTTTCTTATATTGTGTAAACAATTTGAGGGATAGCTTATAAGAGCCATTTTGTGCATTTAGAATTGCCTGCAGATCAGGATTTATATTGTTCAAAAAATTCTCAATGCCACATCTTGGCTCTGATACAAACCGGTGATCTCTTAATTGGCCATTAAAACTGCTATGGATAGGTGGTGCATAGCGTGGCTGCTTTGCAGGTCCAGCATTAACAGGTGCTTCGTGCTTTCTTTTCAGACCAGATGTAGATGGTTGCGGGGGCAATGCTGATGACTGTGCAGAGCAAGTATCTTTATGTTTATATGTGAAATATTCCATGCTATATTTTCTATGGCATTTAGGGCAAATTTTTGTGGGAGTTCTGCATTTGTCTGGATTACAAATCTTTTGATGCTTGGCCCAATTGGGGCTGGATATATTTTTATTGCATTGATTACAATATTTTTGACTTGGCATTTTTGTTGTTGTTTATTATATACAATTTCCTGGGATTCAAATCAAAACTCTATGCTGGATAAAAATATCAGTTGGGTTCAGCACTGTGCTTTGTGTGTGTGTGTGTGTGTATGTGTGTGTGTGTGAATATTTTTTGCTTTGGTATTTATATAAAATTTCTTGGGAATCAAATCAAAAATTGGCTTTTATTGTATCAGTGTATATTGTTTCTATGACCTTACTTGGATTATTCCGCCAAATTATATGCTTCAAGTCTCCTATACTTTGGTGGAGCCTGTTCAGGTTCTGCCCCCCACTTGTGGGTTCCACTGCCGATCCAGCAATGGTGAAGAATCTGCACTGTGCCCTGGCTTATATAGATTTACAGAGCCAATAGAAACACTGCTTATTTAAACCAATCAGAATATAACACATAATCACATTATGTCATAAGCAGCCAATCAGAAAACAACACGTATCTAATAATTTATTGGATAATAATTTGTTGCACAGCATGATGCAATATATATAAACCAGAAATAGGCCACAACTTGGCCACAAGTAGACCGGAAGTAGTCAAACCGGAAGTGGACCGGAAGTAAACTGGAAGTAGACCGGAAGTAAACTGGAAGTGGACCGGAAGTAAACCGGAAGTGGACCGGAAGTGGGCCGGAAGTAAACCGGAAGTGGACCGGAAGTAAATATATGTGGGTGTGGGTGTATGTGGGTGGGTGTAGGTGGGTGTGGGTGTGTGTGGGTGTGGGTTTTATAAGCATCTTGGCTTAATTTTAAGTGTGGCCAAAAAAAATATCAAGAGGGGCATATTTTTGACAGGTTTATGGACAACAATCTGACAGAAGTGCCTTTTGTAAGTGTAGGCAAATCAATCTGAGGGGGTTCATACTTTCCGAGAAATTCCCGAGGGCATTTTTACAAAAATCTTGGAATTGACAGGGTTCCACACTTGAGCAAAAAGCTCATATGGGCATGTTGAGCAAGTTTTAAGTGTAGGCAAATCTGCCAGAGGGGGGCTCATACTTTCTGGCACTGTCCCCACCGTAAATACAACTACTTTGCATATACTGGCAACACTGTTATTTCTGATATATATATATATATATATATATATATATATATATATATATATATATGATGTAGAAACTATACAAGGGGAAGAGAGAGCATGAGCGTCGTCAGAAATTTTTGTAATGCAACAGGCCATCGACAAAACTTGAATAGTAGAAATAACAACATTAATAATAATAATTATTATTATTATTATTATTGTAAAATTAGAATAGTATAATTAAAATTATAATAATTAGTATATTAAAATTATTATGAAATAATATTAAATAATAAGTACATTATTTCCTCTCTCCCGTAAATTTGATAAATTGAAGTTACGTCTCATTAGTTCTCACCCTATGATAACACTGTAGTGTAAATTGCTAACACAATGTATCTTATATGTCATATTCGATCATACATAGAAATAAATAGCAGTTTTATAAGCACTTGGAGATTTATAATTTGTATGTTGAATACTAATATAAAGATTACATTTTTATAACGTTCATGCACTTACTTTCATTTGTTGATAGATTCGCTTTTCTGCTACTTTTGGCTATAGGCATAACTTGGCGGAAGCAAGTGAGGATACTAGCCCCTCTCGAATTTGTCGGTTTATGAAAATTTACAAGTTAACGGCAGTTTTGTAACCTCCTCGCAATTCAGAAGCAAAGTAATGGGTAATTTTTATGATTTCCCTCTAGGTAGGACTGTGGGAGGGAGACTGGCAGTCGGGAGTTAGACCAAGGCCCTTACGGGCTGTAGAGCGACGGGTTATTATTATTATTATTTCGCAAATGTAACCGTTATCTAGCAAAATAGTTCAGGACGCTATTTTTATAGGATTGAGAACTTTTTGATTCTATCCCCCACCCTTCAAAGTTAGATCCCTAATTACGTCCATGTTTTTTACTACTCGCGAAGATGATGAGTAGGGCTCGGGAAGTTGAGGAAAAATCCTTTTTTTTCCTACTGTCCGAAGACGAGGCCCAACATAATATATGTTCACTTTGGGTTATTGTAGGCCAGAAAAAGGTGGGTTTTATTTGTCCTTTTTTGCCTTTTTCGGCGTTTTTTTGGCTTATTGGTCCTATTTTAGCCTTTTTTTAGGTCTTAACTGCTTTTTTTTGCAACTTCACCTTCCTTCGACTACGTTTCTACTGCCCATTCTCAATTCGAATCATCATCACTTCATCACCTCTTAAACATCCTTTCTGTAGTAAAGAAATAATAATAAAAAAAGAGAAATAAATATATTTGAACCATCCCTGAAACGAGAGAAAAACATTTTTGGACGACTGAAGCAGGTACGGTACAGTGGGATCCACTAGTATTGCACGGCAAATTGTCCACGACTATTTTCATTAATTTTTCTCTTACATCCTATATGTTTTCAAATGATGGATTTTATGTATGCTGGTGCAGAAGTTGTCAACAGCTTGTTTTGAGATTTCTTTTAATTTTTGAAGCTCTTATTGTGTCAAATAAAGCGCACGAACATGGTGATGGACAATTTGCACGGTAATACTCATGGATCCCACTGTACAAGGTCCTTTAACCGTAACTTGTCTGGAAGGTCGCGCTGTAAGTGACAACTTTCTCTTGTTTTGAAGCTTTCATCACGGTGTATACGACCCGACAGCACGCGCCTGCAAATATCTCAAGTCAGATAAGGAGATGCCGCGCATATTTATTAAATATGTAATTAAAACTGAAGTTATTAATTAATTTGGATCACATTTATACGTCCTTTTTTCAGTTTTTAGGTCTTTTTATAGGTCTTCAACTTCCGAGCCCTAATGATGAGTGATGATATGTAAAACTGATGGAGGGACGACATCCAAGTCCAAGCCGGAATTCGAACACGGGACCCCTGGCGTCGTAGCACACTGTGCTAACCACTCTGTCGGTAGGTTTGGCTTCGAATCCCTGGTAAGGAATGTCACGTGTATCTTCACATGACTCCTCATCCTGTCAGTTGATTCATTCGTAGCGGTACAACGTTTCAAATAACAAAAGCCTGCACTGAAACATACACAATTTATTCCTATTTCCTAGAGACACTTGCCTGGATTTGCATACTTAAGACACAGCACTTCCAAATAGTTGTCGTAGGTTTTGCCGTTAGAAGCGCATACTTCTCTCTTTGGATAATTCTGACTAGCATTGCAAGGGTCGGGTCTGTTCAGACACCTGTCTTGTGGGTCGAAGGTAATATCTGAAAGGGTCCAAAATATATTTACAGAAGAATATGAAAGAGAAATTTAATATGAGAAAACAAAAAAATATACCGGGTGTCCGAATTGAAACGCCCTAATTTCAAATACTTATATTAAACATAATATACAGGCAAGAGCAGTGTGGTAGTTTGTATACGGTAGCTTAGCTGTGGAAATTTTAAATAGGTAATGAATAGTAAGGATTCGTTTATTTTGTATCGTTCCAGGGGGTGAAAAGTGAAAATGACAACAAATGCTGAAAAAGCGCAAACTGTGTAATGGTACGCGGAATTGGGATCCATTATTGCAAGCAATCCGTTCGTACACAAAATTTGGGAGCGCAATCTCACGTGACGCACGAACGGATTTCTTGGGACTTCGTGCAAATGCATCTGCAATGCGCTGAACGTTTTCCTCTGATGTTAGTGATCGGCCACCACCATGCCTCTTAGCGACAGATCCTGTCTCTAGAAAAGCTGCTTTCCACGCCTTGATGCTCTTGCCATCGGGATGGTCTTTGTGATACTCTGCACGAAACCGTCGTTGAACTACAATAATGGATCCCAATTCTGCGTACCACCACACAGTTTGCGTTTTTTCAGCATTGGTTGTCATTTTCACTTTTCACCCCCTGGAACGATACAAAATAAACGAATCCTTACTATTCATTACCTATTTAAAATTTCCACAGCTAAGCTACCATGTACCACCTACCACACTGTTCTTGCCTGTATATTATGTTTAATATAAGTATGTGAAATTAGGGCGTTTTAATTCGGACACCCTGTAGCTACCGTATATATATACTAAACGCTCACTATAAAAATCTAGCGCATTTGCCAAATAACAATAAACATAATGTATGTATTTAGACTGAGTTCCTACCAAGGAGTGGCCTCCCCGCTGGCGTAGTGGTAGCGTTGTCGCCTTGTAATCAAGGGGTCCCGGGTTCGAGGCTCATAGTGGTTCGGATCCCACTTTAAACTGTAGGTTCAATCCCGATTAGCCTTACTGTGCATGAAGTGGACTTAAAACACCAACTCAATCAATCAAAAGAAACCTACCAAGAATTATACAAACACTTTTATCTCTTTTTGAAAACGCATGTGCAAATTTTCAGTTATTATTTTCAATATGTAAACTCTTTCTATAATTTGGCTGCACTGGCAAATCTTTTATATCTACCCCCCCCCACATATATATATATATATATATATATATATATATATATATATAAGTTTCTTTTTAAATTAACAATAAACTGACTGTATTTGCAGGTGTGTGAGTGTGTGTACACACATATGTATGTGGATGTATGTGTATATGACCTGCTAATACAGTCAGTTTATTCTTAATTTAAAAAGAAACTGAAAGTTGTGAAGGTTTATCTTAGACAAACTAAAAATTAATGAAATTTATTTTCGAAGATGATTTGATTCTCCATTGCTTATCTCAATTTTGGTGTGTGATTGTGTAGTTAGAAGGAGCTTTCATGTTAAAAGGAGATGCACATGATTTGTAATTGTTTTCGAAAAAGACATTCAACATGATAGAAAAATATTTTTGAAAACTGATTAGCAGATAGCTAGAAAATCAACATCAAAAGTATAAAAGGAATAGAAATAAGATAAAACTTAAAATCAACAGTGCGTATTAATTCGTAGGTTCAAACCCTAATATGGGGACTATATGCACCACAAATAAAACCACATGTAAAATACAATTAGAATTAGAATGTACACGTTAGACCGGTTAAGGAAAACAATAAACTTCATTTTCAGGAACCAAATGACCAATTAACAAAATTACAGGTAATTATGAAAAGTAGATCGCATCTTAAGTCAAGAGAGTTCACAAGTTGCTGGAGTTGGTGTGTTAAGTCCACTTTATGCACAGTAACGGTAATCGGGACTGTACCTACAGTTTAAAGTGGGATCCCAAACACTATGTGCCTCCACCGGGTATCCACCTTGATTGCAAGGCGACGACGCTACCACTGCGCCATCGGGGATGGACGAGAGTTCACAAGTATCGACTAATGATCAATAGATCATTCTTTACTACATTTTGATGATATTTTCAATATTTTAAGAAAAATCTAAACTGAACCGTTCTTCAGTTACTTAGTACAATAATATCGCCGGACCCTGTGGCCGAGTGGTTAGCACATCGCGCTGCGACATCAAGAGTCTTGGGTTCGAATCCCGCTCGGGCTTGTTTGTTTGTTTGTGAATGTCCATTCATCAATTTCATCATTTCATCGCTCATCCCCATCTTCGCAAATGAGCCAAGAGGTACAAAACGCGAAGTGAAATAAACTAAATCACTCTAAATATCGTGAATAATTTATGGTACAACATAACTCTTTAGACTAAATCACTGTACAGGTTAGAAGTAAAACATATTACTCACTGTTGTCAGGGCGACTCATTTTACTACACCATAGGTCATCTATATTGTAATAAAAATTGCCGGCAGTGTCACATACAGGGCTGAAGGCTTCCGAAAATGGACATAGAAGTCTACATTCTCCATAGTACTCCAGATCTAGAACTAAAAATATACATATGTGAAACGTGATTTACTAACTTTTCAGCGAGTAGTTCTTTTGTAAACTCTTCTAACTTCTAAATGTCATGTACAATAGTTACTTTAATTTCAGAAATATCCCTAGATTGATTGCATAATTCAAATAATAAAACTAGAAAGATATGGTGAATCTGAATTTATATGGATCGTATATAGTCCTATACTGTATATAATATATAGTACTTCACTCTAAATCTTTAATTAAACTTTTGTTTAATTAATATAAATTGCTACAAGCCTTGTGTTGTTGCCTAGTAATAAATGCGTCACAAGATGACACTACAGCTATTAATGACCATAGTAGTCCTTTGTTTTAGGACATGGTTATAATAATGTTAATATTTCTTATCTCGTTTTATGTGCTTTATAATTTCAATAACAGATAATTATACAATTATACAATTACAGTAAATTGTAGTTGTTATAGTGTGATAATTGATAAGAATCAGAGGAGTTTTGCCATGAAAGTAATATTTTAAGTTTCACGTTTGTGCCACTTTATAACCGAAGAGAAATCAAGTAAGACGTAGTTATATCCAAAGTAGACCCATTTCCCATTACGATTTTCATTCTATTGATGTAAATCAAATGTCCCCTGATTCAATTCATGATCCACATTATGGAAAAACACACTGAATGAAAATGGTGATGTGCAATTGATTTACCATTTCTTTATCGTTTGACACAAAACTTCAAAGCATCTTGTGTGTGAATGAATGAATATGTTATTTTTCTTTCACTTTTGGCTAATAGCGACGAGCATCTTGTGTGTGTTAATTTTAAAAAGATCGAACAAACGTGTACATCTATAAATATGAAAAATTAGCGTACGTAGCTTCCTGCTGTTAGCGTAGCAGTTGAGGTCCCAGATGTTCCTGAAGGTTGAGTTGTCAGTTGCACAGACTGGGTCAAAGTGGGCAAACCTCAGGCGACAGGGATCCGCTTCCGGGTATTTCTCGCAAGCACCCTCGTGGACAATTCGTCCCTTGACTGCAAGGAGAAAAAACATATATAAGCGTCAGTTAAAACTTACAAACTACCTGGAAAAAAATATAATTTGACATATTTTCGATCAGTCTAAGAACTGACGGAAAATCACAATAAGACAGTTAGGGAGCTTTCAGACCCAATCGACACGGGCACTTACATTTTGCAGAAAAGCGCTCACTGCGCATGCGCGACTACCAGAACGAGGCGACAAAATGGCTGTTGAGAAAACACTCAAATTATGTTCGACACGTATACCCAATGGCAAAAGAAATAGTTGGCGAATTTTCCACCATCATTTTAATTCTGTCTTCTTTTCCACTATGTGATGAACATTAATTGAAATAAAAACGTCAATAGCACAGGACATCTGCTATGCATCAACAGAATTCTATTTCTTAAAACAACACGGATGTGGAATAAAGACCAATGAAAATAGTGATGCCTACAATTTGCCTACTATTATCTTTGCCGTTGACTGTACAACTTGTCGTGTCACTTCGGTATGGAAGGCTGCATTCATTTCTGAATGTTCGTTTCCATGTGACACACGTAGCTAACCTCCGCGGCGGAGTGATTATCAGAGCGCGTTACAACGCCAGTGGTCTCGGGTTTGAATCCCAGCCTGGGCATGGGTATTCTTCGTGAGTGTCCTTCATCATATCAGCATTCATTCGTGATTAGCCAAAAGCGGAAGAAAAGCTAAGTAAAATAAACCAAATCAATCATTCAAATCAAACGTGTCGTACGTCGTTTGTAGGTTCTATCAGAAAGCTGCCTTACATTAGGGTTGCTACACAATGAGAAGTGAAAGCAGGGATATCCTCCCCACTGTTTTCAAATGAAGATGGCCACATTTTATGTATGTGGCTATTTTTATAGATTTCCACTCTTCTAGGTCAATAGCGGCGATGAAGATGAATGGTGAATTGAAGAAATATATGAATAAAGAAACTCAATGAAACGTCAACTGTTTTACCAGGATTCGAACCTAGGTCCCTTGGTTTTGCAGCACTCTAACCACACAGGCCGGGATTTACACATTTGCATACTTTTCTGGCCAGAGACTAACTAATGTTCCGTGACCCTTGACCGGCAGCTGTCCGCATGGCGGCTTGTATGTGTCAAGAACTAAGCCTATCGTTTTTGCAAATTTCGAAAAGTTACAAACTTAAAAAGTGTCTGAAAGGTCCATTTGAATATTTTCAATCGAAACCTGTTTACATTCCCTGACATAATTATTTACAAAATAATAATCACCACTAATTTCTGATAGGTTAAATTGTTTGCTCATTTTTCACACACCACTAAGTTCGTCACGGATAATAGTTGTAGAAATTACTATTTTCGCTATACTTTGAGCAACTTTTATGAAAATAAATTAACACTAGCTCATGGGTACCTGGAGGAGAGGGAGGGGGCAACCGTGGGAGGCATATGCGTAGCTAGAACTTTATATTTGGGTGTGCACAAAGAAAAAAAATGAGGTATTGTACCTTTTTAATAACATATTTTGCAACACAATCACTTGGCTCTTTAACTGCACTGATGTTTGTAAAGGAATATAAATTCACTAAATAACAGTGTTGAAAATTTGTGAATATATGTAGTAGAAAAAATTAAATTGCATAGAAATTACACACACACAAAATGTTCATAAATGTTACAAACAAAAACATCAAAATACACGTCATCTATAACGAGAGACGTCTGTCAAAAGGTACAATGTTCTTAAACTCATCAATAACTTCATTTACATCAATAGACTAAGCTTTTTCCTGTTCCACAAATAGCAAGAGCAGGGCTTCCAATCTATCCTGCTTCTGAGTTGCTCATATTTTTATTTTAACTTGGGTAAGCTTGGAGAAAGCTCTCTCACACGTGCAGCTTGTGACAGGTATAGATGAAAAGCGCTGTAGTACAGAGTAGAATGCAGTAAATATCTTTTTTCTCCAATGACATCAAAAAATCGAAAATCTATAGACACTCGTTTCATCAGCGATAATGCACACGTTTGTACAGTGTCTCTCAAAAGTTTTAGGACAACGACATTTTAAACTAGGCAACCCAATTTACACGAGGCGTTGGTGGGTTGCGTGTAGAGTTAGGCTCAATTTCAGGGTTGCCACATGCACAATAGATATTTATAAAATGCGCGAAAGGAATAAAAACAAGCAATATTGTATAAAATTATGAAAAATATCACTATTATATCGCAAGTGACAAAATTCTTTCTGAAAGAAAATGAAAAGGTTTCTTAGTATTTCATCGCTGATGAGTCTACAGAAGGGGAAAGAGGTGAGAGAAAACGAAAGGTGACAAAGGAGAGGAGAAAGAGAAAGCGAAAGGAGAAGAGGAAAAGTAGAGGAGATAAGAAAGAGAGGATAAACGAGGAGAGGAGATGTAGTGAGGAGAATGGAAAAAGATTCTAGGAGAGATGAGGAAAATGGAGCAAAGAAGAGAGAAGAGGAGACGAGAGGAGGGGAGTGGAGTGGAGAGTAAAGTAAAGGAGAGAAAAAGAGAAGAACGAAAAGAAGAGGAGAAGAGTGCAGTGGAGTCGGAAATCTAAGACAGGAGAGGAGATAGGAGGAGTGGAGATGAGTGGGATGGAGATAAGATGCGAGAAAAGTAGGGAAGGCGATATGAGATAAAAGCAGATCGAGCAGAAGGAGAAGAGAAGAACAGAAGGGACTGAAGAGAAGAGGTAGTTGCAGAAAATATCGTATCAGCGTCAAGAATTGATGCATTGGTCAAATTATCGACATGAAACATTCAATAACATTTTGAAATGTATTGGAGAATGTATTAGATCGGTTCGAAATGCATTTTGGCTTAGTTCAGAGCAAGGTAAAATCTTCCATGTAAGATCTTTGATTTTGCCTGCGATTATACCACTAAAAACATGAATGTAATTTGAATATTTATAAGAATTATCCAATTTTTGTCCACTTCTCGGTTCGTTGAAATGCAGATTTTGTAATTTAATATTTCCCCTCCCCCATCGTTAATTCCAAACTGAATCATTCCGTTTCACACGGCGTGGACAATGAACACAATGGGATAGGTCTAAAACTTACGAAAATTTTCTGCCACCGGAAGGGTTTGAACCTATGACCAGCAGATTGACAGTCCTGAACGGTAAACACTACCCTACAAGCTTTCGCGCCTGAAAGTAAGTAGAAGGAGCTGACCAATGTGAAATGTAGATGCAACTCTCCTCCTACATGTAATGTGCAAGCAATACTTATTTGTAACAAAGAAAACGAAGGTAGTACGACTCGGCGAAAACATTTAATTTAGAATTGCACATGATGAAAACTTTTCATTCGATATTTGCGGAGGTATCCTTGCATTGAACTCGAGTGGGAAAAGGGGTAAAATTAGTATGTCCTGAATTGCCACAAATATAAATAGTTATTTCATTAATATTTGTCAATGTCTTTGAAGCAGTACACAATTATCGTTAGAGTATCATAATTCACGATCTTATACATGAAAATATCCCTTTGAATGTGTGTCAATTCATTTATTTGTTTATTTTTTTATAAATTCCATGTGCAGAACAATGTAGCCACTATACACTGCTATTATAAATAATGTTACCATGCTCTTGTTTATAATAAAAAGATAATTAAAAAAAAAAGAACACCTAGTATGGAGGATCGAATGCTTTCAAGAACTCTAACCAATACACTACGCCCTTTGTTTCCCTTGGAGCAAAAGTTCTTAATTATTCTGTCGCGTCAATATTGTAAACGTTATCCTGCAAAAAGAAGTTCAATACTCTGATATAGATCTGTACTTCTAGAATTACTCTATACACATGCATTTGAAATTTAACTCTGAATTTATTTCTTCGTTGTTAGTATATCTAAGCTTGTGAATATACTTTATTTGTAATTTTATAACGGTTACATGAACATCTACGAAGTAGTTCCTTATAATAACCTCCTGTTGACCAAGTTGCCAATATAAACAAATGGAATACAGATTGTCTTCGAGCTAACATTGTTAAAAAGTAGCGGATACATGTATTACTATCCCAATACTTATTCAATAAGATTTCTTGTTTGTCAGAAATTATGACTTAAACTATTGCATGTTGAGCTAGTGCCCACCTAGCCGCCTCTGACGAAATCTATCATTCTTCAGATTCTCTTTCAAATTCGACTCTGGTCACTTGTAACATGCTGGGTGCAGACACTTTGCATCGACGCACCGTGTTTTGCGATAAGAAGCGACCTTGAATAGCGTGAGTGAGTCACTTTGAATGCGAGCAAGCTACGCTACCAAGCTTGTCTGCCTTTGAAAACCAAGTCATTTTTTTTCACCGTTTCCGAACGCGATTGCTATTGTAGAAGTATATATTCTCTCAAAAGAGCACGAAAGGAAATTTGACCAATATTCTCCCGTCGTTTAAAACCAAATATTATCTATTAAACGAAAAGTTCACGATTGTCAATAAACGGTTTAACCTATCTCAGCATAGGTTCGATCCCGTGTTCAGTCTCCGGGAATATTCGGTCTGTGTATAGGGCCGGTGGCAGCCCACCATCGTCAGGAAATTGGGGAGCTCCGAGTGAGTGAGCGTAATCCGGTCGCGAAGTCCTACAACGGCTGGGGGTCTGTCGGGCCGACCACCCGTCCCCCTAGTCTGGCTGCAGATCTCCACGCCCCCCTGGTTGCCCTTCGTGGGAGGGAGGCCAGCAGTCGGTAGGTAAGCCTTGGCCCAATAGGATTATTATTATTTAAATAATAAAATTTAATAGAAAGATTCTCCGAAATTTCTCTCCCACTGTCTACTCTCCTCCTACATGTAATGTGCAAGCAAGCATTGTTCTGCACATGGAATTTATAAAAAAAATAAACAAATAAATGAATTGACACACATTCAAAGGGATATTTTCATGTATAAGATCGTGAATTATGATACTCTAACGATAATTGTGTACTGCTTCAAAGACATTGACAAATATTAATGAAATAACTATTTATATTTGTGGCAATTCAGGACATACTAATTTTACCCCTTTTCCCACTCGAGTTCAATGCAAGGATACCTCCGCAAATATCGAATGAAAAGTTTTCATCATGTGCAATTCTAAATTAAATGTTTTCGCCGAGTCGTACTACCTTCGTTTTCTTTGTTACAAATAAGTATTGCTTGCACATTACATGTAGGAGGAGAGTTGCATCTACATTTCACATTGGTCAGCTCCTTCTACTTACTTTCAGGCGCGAAAGCTTGTAGGGTAGTGTTTACCGTTCAGGACTGTCAATCTGCTGGTCATAGGTTCAAACCCTTCCGGTGGCAGAAAATTTTCGTAAGTTTTAGACCTATCCCATTGTGTTCATTGTCCACGCCGTGTGAAACGGAATGATTCAGTTTGGAATTAACGATGGGGGAGGGGAAATATTAAATTACAAAATCTGCATTTCAACGAACCGAGAAGTGGACAAAAATTGGATAATTCTTATAAATATTCAAATTACATTCATGTTTTTAGTGGTATAATCGCAGGCAAAATCAAAGATCTTACATGGAAGATTTTACCTTGCTCTGAACTAAGCCAAAATGCATTTCGAACCGATCTAATACATTCTCCAATACATTTCAAAATGTTATTGAATGTTTCATGTCGATAATTTGACCAATGCATCAATTCTTGACGCTGATACGATATTTTCTGCAACTACCTCTTCTCTTCAGTCCCTTCTGTTCTTCTCTTCTCCTTCTGCTCGATCTGCTTTTATCTCATATCGCCTTCCCTACTTTTCTCGCATCTTATCTCCATCCCACTCATCTCCACTCCTCCTATCTCCTCTCCTGTCTTAGATTTCCGACTCCACTGCACTCTTCTCCTCTTCTTTTCGTTCTTCTCTTTTTCTCTCCTTTACTTTACTCTCCACTCCACTCCCCTCCTCTCGTCTCCTCTTCTCTCTTCTTTGCTCCATTTTCCTCATCTCTCCTAGAATCTTTTTCCATTCTCCTCACTACATCTCCTCTCCTCGTTTATCCTCTCTTTCTTATCTCCTCTACTTTTCCTCTTCTCCTTTCGCTTTCTCTTTCTCCTCTCCTTTGTCACCTTTCGTTTTCTCTCACCTCTTTCCCCTTCTGTAGACTCATCAGCGATGAAATACTAAGAAACCTTTTCATTTTCTTTCAGAAAGAATTTTGTCACTTGCGATATAATAGTGATATTTTTCATAATTTTATACAATATTGCTTGTTTTTATTCCTTTCGCGCATTTTATAAATATCTATTGTGCATGTGGCAACCCTGAAATTGAGCCTAACTCTACACGCAACCCACCAACGCCTCGTGTAAATTGGGTTGCCTAGTTTAAAATGTCGTTGTCCTAAAACTTTTGAGAGACACTGTACCAAGTAATGACATTTTCAACTTTTTACAAATTGCCGCTCATTTTCTGTCTTATTGAAATATCTGTCTTTAATTCTCTTCGATAAAGCAGCCCATTAGGATGTGCCTAGGCACACCCGGCACACCCCGTAGCTACGCCTATGGTGGGAGGTAAAGGTACCCGGAGCAGAGCCGGCCTCGGGAAAGGGCAACTGGGGCACTTGCCCGAGGCCCCCCGGCAGTTAAAAATAACTGTTTGTGTTTTATTACCAGTTTATAAGATAATACGCTGGTGCTTGTAATTGGAGTTCTGACATTTCCGACACCGTAATTTGCGACACTAAGGATAAAACTGTCGTTTTTTTTCGTCATAAGCGACACTGCTTGGATTTTCCCCTACGATATCTAATTTGTTTACCAGAATTTGCGACATTTGCTTACGTGCAGTTCTGCACGCAAATCTTCAAGGTCCGCAGGTGTTCGTCTCAGCGTGTTTCGGTGGTTTCAGGAGCAGCAGTCGACAGTTTTCTCAGTTGTACGTACACCATACACGTTGACATTGGGAAGCTCCGCCGAGGAAACTAACATTATCCCTTTAGTCTATGCTCTCTTACCCAGAAAGGATCAGACTACATTTGAAAAATTTTTCAGTTTTGGTAAAGGCGAATGTAGATGGATAGAACCCGAAATTTATAAAAATGAATTTCGAAGCAGCAGCGATAGCGTCTCTGAAGAAAGTATTTCCCGAGGCTCAGATCAGTGGTTGTAATTATCACGTTAACCAATGCTTGTGGCAAAAGGTGTAGGAGTTGGGACTGACAAACGATTACAAATAGATCCCGACGTGCGGCTGTGTATAAGAATGTGTTCAGCTAGACGTAGACGACGTCAGTACATTACATTAGATGAGAGAATACAAAGAGCGTTTGCCGACTATGAAATGCATAGAGATCTTAAGCGCTTTTTGATGAGAACGGCGTACGTTCAGAAATTAGAATGAAAATAGTAAGATGTTGGTTCAACTACAAGAGAAACGACGTATTGACAAGGGATTGCAGTCTGCTCCTATACTGACAAGGGATCTAAAAAATCCGTTATTGACAAAGGATAAATACATCCAGCTCCATGATGCCAGTGTGATGCAAAACTAATAAAGGTTTTCAAAAACACACCAGCTTTCATGATGCTGAGTAGTATCTGACCGCGCCAACGTCGGTCGCTATTTAATATTCGCAATTCATTTGCACGTACTTATAACTAATTTGCACGGGTTTTAATTAATTTGCATGTACTTAGAATTCATTTGCAAGTATTTAGAGTACTTTACATTTATGTATTTGCATGTTTATAACTTTTATGAATATATATTTATTTATTTTATGAAAAATATGTATATAGAAGGTAATTAGAGGTACTAAACGCTATGCATATGGTTTTATATTCATTACTACAAAGTATGTAATGTATAAATCGATAATATTAATGTTTATAATATTGAAAATAAGAGTTTATGGTTTATGAACAGCTATGAACGGTGGTAATGGTACGAAAGAAGACGGTCCCGGTACTCGAACCCGCGATATGTAATATTATTAATTAGTACTATGTAATAATTGCATTATATTATGAAACACGATGATCTCAGACGCTAGACAGAATACTGTCTCAGAATCTCGACTCCGCTCTGATCCCAGACAGAGAGAATGAATTAATATTCCGCGCAGGTAGACGAGAAAGGAATTTGGGGAGTCTGCGTTCAAGGTCAAATGACGTCAGAACGTCAGAACAAAGAAGGAATCTGAATCACCAATCAGAGAACGCGTCGGTAGGTTTTCAGAACCGGTTTTTTCAAGGTTAACCAGTACGCAAGAACAGGGGAAAGCTATGCAATACTGTAGGGCAGGGGAGGGATTCAATCAGACAACAAAGGATGTCTGAGAAGGCGCAGCAAGGGTCAAATCTCTGAAGCTATGCGGTTTCCGCCGCCAATTAATATTCCGCTCAGGTTTGCCTCCAAGGCACAGGACGCTTTAGCGCAGGTTTTTTTTTATCTGTACTATGAAGAAGGGAGAGCTATTAGGGACGGGGCCTACAGTTTTCACCATTTGCTTTTATCACGGGGTAACGAACCTAGGACCCTTTGATTATTGATTTAGGTAGTAAATGTATGTTACTGTGTGCTATTTAACTTAATTTTGAGTTTATTTTTTACCAAACTTTGACTTTATGTCAAACATTTTCACAGCTTATCCTTATTTTTACCAAAATAACACTATTTGTACTATTCAGGCAACACTTTTATTAAATTTTGGACTCACAAAGACATTTTTTTCAACGTTTAACTTATTATTTTACAACTTTATATTAATTTTTTAAAAAAATAACACTATTTGTACTAATCAGCAACATTTTTTATTAAATTTTGGACTCACAAAGACATTTTTTCAACTTTTAACTTATTATTTTACAACTTTAAGTTAATTTTTTACCAAAATAACACTATTTGTACTATTCAAGCAACATTTTTTATTAAATTTTGGACTCACAAAGACGTTTTTTCTACGTTTAACTTATTATTTTACAACTTTATATTAATTTTTTACCAAAATAACACTATTTGTACTAATCAGGCAACATTTTTTATTAAATTTTGGACTCACAAAGACATTTTTTCAACTTTTAACTTATTATTTTACAACTTTATGTTAATTTTTACCAAAATAACACTATTTGTACTATTCAGGCAACATTTTTTATTAAATTTTGTATTTACAAAGAGATTTTTTCAACTTTTAATTTATTATTTACAAGTTTATGCTTATTATTACCAAAATAACACAATTCAATCTGTTCAGGAAAGACTTTTAGTTATATTTTCGACACACAGAGTGTGTGATCTCAACTTCTATCTGTTTATTTCACAAGTTTAGGCTTATTATTACCAAAATAACACAATTCAATCTGTTCAGGAAAGACTTTTAGTTACATTTTCGACACACAGAGTGTGTGTTATCAACTTCTATCTGTTTATTTCACAAGTTTAGGCTTATTATTACCAAAATAATACAATTCAATCTGTTCAGGAAGGACTTTTAGTTACATTTTCGACACACAGAGTGTGTGTTCTCAACTTCTATCTGTTTATTTCACAAGTTTAGGCTTATTATTACCAAAATAACACAATTCAATCTGTTCAGGAAAGACTTTTAGTTATATTTTCGACACACAGAGTGTGTGATCTCAACTTCTTTCTGTTTATTTCACAAGTTTAGGCTTATTATTACCAAAATAACACAATTCAATCTGTTCAGGAAGGACTTTTAGTTACATTTTCGGCACACAGAGTGTGTGTTCTCAACTTCTATCTGTTTATTTCACAAGTTTAGGCTTATTATTACCAAAATAATACAATTCAATCTGTTCAGGAAAGACTTTTAGTTACATTTTCGACACACAGAGTGTGTGTTCTCAACTTCTATCTGTTTATTTCACAAGTTTAGGCTTATTATTACCAAAATAACACAATTCTATCTGTTCAGGAAAGATTTTTAGTTACATTTTCGACACACAGAGTGTGTGATCTCAACTTCTATCTGTTTATTTCACAAGTTTAGGCTTATTATTACTCAAATAACACAATTTAATCCAGTCAGGAAGGATTTGTTATTATATTTTGGATGCACAAAGAGATGTTTTCAACTTTTTTTACTGATTTTTTGCAGGGTATGTATTAATTTTTATTTATTTTGTTTTGTATTATATATACATTTACAAATTTTTAACTTAGAGTTTAGTATTTATTTAAATATTTTCGAAAACACTAAAGAAAAAGTACTTTTAGCTAAAATGTAAGCCACAGAATATATTATTATTATTATTATTATTATTATTATTATTATTATTATTATTATTATTATTATTATTATGGTTTACTGATTTCCACTATGCTATTTTTGGTTCTGTATTTCTATATGTATTTATTTAGGTCAGGTTACGCCTGCTACGTAGGAAAGTTTGTTTATTTTAGAGTTTGCTGAGTATTTTGTTACTCATATACTAGTTAAAGTTTTCTAAATATATCAGGTAGGGCTCCATCCATATACTTTTGTTTTTGCTGTTTGGAGATGATGTGATCAGCATCACTCTCCATTTGCTTTTTATTTTATGTACCCAATTTTATTTTGAGGCTTAGTGAATTCTAGAGCTATTTATGCAGGAGAGAGGGCTTGAAAATTTTGATCTCAGATAACCTACTACTATTTGTCAGAGTATTTTAAAGGATATTTTATATTTATTATGTGCCACTAGAATATCAAAGCTTGCTTAATTTTTATGTCTGTAACGCTGTTATTGTATTTCTAGCTAAGGCTTACTGGATAAAGTACACGAAATGTTTATCATTTCGACTATTTACCTTTATACGAGGCCAAATTTTTAGTGTAACGAAAATTATTGTGTGTCTATAAAGACTGAAATTCCTTTATCGATGGGTCCATAACTGGATGCTTACCAACATTGTTCCTTTTTTTATTTTTAAATATAACCATTTATCAATGTATTGACAATTCACAGGACAAGACGAAGTTCAAAGACGACTGACTACATATATGAACCATAGGTCCATTTGCTAAACTTTTTTTCTATGCTAGAAGAATAATTTAGCCTTATAGCCTTTTTCAAAGTATTTTTGAAGTATTACTGGTTTTTTGGGTGCATCAACACTTGGGTTATTTCCATTTGGTTTATTATACGAGGCTACAATCACTATTTGAACACTGAAATCCTCTGATTGAAACTAAAAGCTTAGGCTGTAACTAGAGACTTAGTATGTATATCGACAATTTATAGGACAACACGAACCTTACAAAGGATTGTAGGTGATGTAGGCCCACACGCCAGAGCTTTGTTAACCTGCAAGAAGCATTTACAGCTAATGCTACGAGGAAATGAGGTTGATTTTTTACTGTTTCATAAGAATGCTATTTTTTACACAACCAATATATGCTTTTTCAAGTAACTACATGTACCAGAAGCACTTACAGGCCAACTCTAACTAGACTTCGACTTATTCTATATCAGGTGCTACATTTATAAATAACTATGATTGTGTATATTTCTGAGGAAGTACGCAAAAGCAGATTACCCGATTAAAGTATCTGAACAACAGATTTTTCTATGCAAGTATATTTTTATTGACTGGATTATTTAACAGATCAAACAGGAAGACTGCAAAATTCATTAAATGTAGTTCTATAGTATAGGTGGTTTCAGAGATATAAAAAGAACAAATATAAGATTTCGCTTTTTTTTGCTTCTGAGGCTAATCGCGACGCTAAGGGTAAATGGCGAGGAAATGTAACGGAGGAGAAACAGTCCCAAAAGTTATGGGCTGCATGTAAATTAATATCACAGAGATATTACAGTAGGTGTAGGTTCTACCACCAGAACTTTTCTATTATAATAATACTAGTTATGCTGTACTGTTAGCTAAAGATGCTGATATTTGAGAAACTTAAAAGCTTACTTACGACTTACTGTTGCACAAGATCCGATGACAAAATTTAAAAATTGTAATCGCCCAGACAGGGACTCGAACCCTGGACAGATAGGTTAAAAGTCTAACGCTATACCAACTAAGCTATCTGGGCACAAGGTATTGTTTTCTTGAAAAGTTAGTTATGTTAAGAAATATATTGAAACATTTGAGAACACTCTTGGTCTGGTTCGACAGAGAAGGAGACAGCATTTCCAAATTTTTACAGACTGGGTGTATTTTTCCACTATAGGGGCCTTCACTATATGTAATTCGAAACGTTAAAGTTCATCTAGCTTCCAGAATTGAGGTAAAGATTGTGTTTGGCGAGATTAACCAGTTACAATTATATCCCGTTACGGACAAATAAAGCTAAAACTCTCAGATTTACTGTACTAGCCAAGTTTTAGTAACATTTTCTTCACTTTAGTACAAATACCAAAGAAATAGGTATATTTTATTTATAATTTGACAAAATGTACTAGTATTTAATTCACAAAGTTAGGTAAAAAACAGTATTTTTAAAAAATATTGTTACTGCCTTCAAATGTTATGTTATTTAGCCACTAACAACTGGTTTACACTGTTTGGCATCCTTTAAATAGGAAAAGAAGGAATTATTTGTTTAGTATTTTTATATTTATTTAAGAAAACAATTCTACAGTTTAACTTAATTTTAACAAATTGTTACTAATTTATATATCAAAGTTATGTTATTTAGAGTGTATGAAGGCGTATAAAGTTAATATTTGTACTTATCAGTTCAACTTACAATTATATTTTACACACAAAAGATAATGTTTACAGTTAAATTACTTGAATCAGAGAATAATATTTTACAGTAATTGATTCATTCAGCAGTAGTCAGTACTTTTATGCATCAGAAAGTTTTCTTAATTTTCTATTACGCATGCTATTTTGGGCTATTCTTAAAATGTATTTCTAGGGCAAACTGGTTTAATTTTCTGCTTATAATGCAAAGTTGACAGTTTTCGCAAAATGCATTGTACATTTGTTATATTCTATACTTACAATCCAAATATTATGCTTATTTAATGTATAACTAACTAACTCTCTAGCCTTCTTAAACCCGAATGTTCATGGCTGCAGCAACACATGCCTTTCATCTGTCCCTGTCCTGAGCAAGATCTATATACTCCTTTCCTTCCCTACCAATTTCCTTTAGGTCCATCTCTACATTATCCCTCCATCTTTGTTTTGGTCTTCCTATTGATCTTTTACCATCAGGTTTCCCAACAAGAATCCTGTATACTCTTCTTTCCTCTCCCATTCGTACCACATGATCTACACACCTAAGTCTTCTTGATTTAATCATTCTAATAATTGAATACAAATTATGTACTTCTAAATTATGTAATCTTCTCCACTCATCTGCCTCGTCATCTGTTTTAGGCCCAAATATTTTCCTAAGGATTTTATTTTCAAATACTCTCAATTTATGTTTCTAGCTTATACTGTAGTTATTATATTTTTTTCTATCAGCTTATTTTGAAATTAATATTATTAGGTATAGCCTTTGATTTATAACTATATTGCTTTTTTATCAATTTATCTAAGAGTACATGCAGACAAACACATGTGTACACACTTTTATGTAAATAGATATGCCTTTTTTCAATATTTTAGTATGAAGATTGCACTTTAGCTATTTAAGCAAGGGTAGGAAAGGTAGGATTTCTGAGAATTTGTTGCAGGATTTTGTTGTCCAAGTATAGATGAGAACTGAGCTGGGAGACTGTTTTGAACCTTTTCATGAGAGTTTGCATGTGAACTGTATGCAAATTGAGCACTATTGACTGCGCATGCTTCTAAGTTTTGCTGTTATTTTACATCAAGTCTGTGAGACTGTAGACAGTTTTCCCTTTTCAAGTTGTTTTTATTGATTGTATTTGTATATGTTTTGGGGACTTAGCAGTTTTATGTTATGAGGCAGTTTGTTGTAGAATATTTTTACCGGATTGTTTTGAGATATTGAGTGCCTGCTGTTTTACTTGTATTTATTTTCCTTCTTGAGTTGTGTATTTGACTATATTTTGTCCAAGTTCGTAGTATTTAGAATAATTGCTATTGACTTGTAGATGTAGGGAGTAATAATCCTTTGCAAGATGCTCTATACTTTAGTCTGAACATTATTCTTAGTGTTCACTTTTGAAGCCTTAGTATTCTGGTAGTATTATTAGTGTAGAGGTAAATTAGGCTGAAATGTAGGCATTTTTCTGATAAATTATACTCACTTAGTTGTTTCAGCAGGTAGAAGTTGCATGATGGTTTACTGCTGATGATGTTAATTTGCTCTTCTTATGTACTACGTATGATGTAGGTTACTTGAGTAATTGGAATTTTGTACTGAAAAAAGGATTGCTTGTCTATTTTATTCCTATGTTGTTGAGTTTGTCCATAAGCAAGCCATGTTTTTACTCTATGCTATGCCTTGGAAGAATCTAGATATATTGTTTGGTTTGGTTTGAGTTGCTGTTTTAAGTCCGCTTTATGCACAGTAAGGCTAATCGGGACTGGACCTACAGTTTAAAGTGGGATCCGAACCACTTGTGCCTCCACCGTCTAGATATATTGTGTTTGCAGTTTTATTTTTCTCTAAGGTTTCAGCTATGTAGTTTTTTAAACTGTGCTATGGGTGTGACTATTGATTTCTCTTTCTGGATCCCATGTTGGTTTCTGTGTATTCCTCTTGCTGCTTGAATTTGACTTAGGTTGCTTGCTTTTTTTCTTAGATCTTTATATGTTTATTTGTTCAGTATTTTTTATTTTTTTAATATTCTTTTACATAAAAAAATCAAAGTACATTGTTAAAGTCAAAGTGTGTTAAAATTCAATTTTTCAAAGTTAAAATTTTAAAAATAGAATTTTCAAAAATCAAAAGTTATAATAGTATATTTTTGTTAGCAGAAGTTTTTATACTAGGGCAAATTATTTTGTTGTTAATGTAAAATTTGTTAGTTAATGTAAAATTAAAGTAATTAAACATCAATTTTTCAAAGTTAAAGCTTTAAAAATACAATTTTCTAAAATTAAAAGTTATAATAGTACATTTTTGTTAGTAGAAGTTTTTTTTACTAGAGTAAATTATTTTGTTGTTAAAGTAAAATATGTTAGTTAATGTAAAATTAAAATAATTAAAAATCAATTTTTCAAAGTTAAAGTTTTAAAAATACAATTTTCTAAAATTAAAAGTTATAATAGTACATTTTTGTTAGTAGAAGTTTTTATACTAGAGTAAATTCTTTTGTTGTTAAAGAAAAAAGCAAGCAACCTAAGTCAAATTCAAGCAGCAAGAGGAATACACAGAAACCAACATGGGATCCAGAAAGAGAAATCAATAGTCACACCCATAGCACAGTTTAAAAAACTACATAGCTGAAACCTTAGAGAAACATAAAACTGCAAACACAATATATCTAGATTCTTCCAAGGCATAGCATAGAGTAAAAACATGGCTTGCTTATGGACAAACTCAACAACATAGGAATAAAATAGACAAGCAATCCTTTTTTCAGTACAAAATTCCAATTACTCAAGTAACCTACATCATACGTAGTACATAAGAAGAGCAAATTAACATCATCAGCAGTAAACCATCATGCAACTTCTACCTGCTGAAACAACTAAGTGAGTATAATTTATCAGAAAAATGCCTACATTTCAGCCTAATTTACCTCTACACTAATAATACTACCAGAATACTAAGGCTTCAAAAGTGAACACTAAGAATAATGTTCAGACTAAAGTATAGAGCATCTTGCAAAGGATTATTACTCCCTACATCTACAAGTCAATAGCAATTATTCTAAATACTACGAACTTGGACAAAATATAGTCAAATACACAACTCAAGAAGGAAAATAAATACAAGTAAAACAGCAGACACTCAATATCTCAAAACAATCCGGTAAAAATATTCTACAACAAACTGCCTCATAACATAAAACTGCTAAGTCCCCAAAACATATACAAATACAATCAATAAAAACAACTTGAAAAGGGAAAACTGTCTACAGTCTCACAGACTTGATGTAAAATAACAGCAAAACTTAGAAGCATGCGCAGTCAATAGTGCTCAATTTGCATACAGTTCACATGCAAACTCTCATGAAAAGGTTCAAAACAGTCTCCCAGCTCAGTTCTCATCTATACTTGGACAACAAAATCCTGCAACAAATTCTCAGAAATCCTACCTTTCCTACCCTTGCTTAAATAGCTAAAGTGCAATCTTCATACTAAAATATTGAAAAAAGGCATATCTATTTACATAAAAGTGTGTACACATGTGTTTGTCTGCATGTACTCTTAGATAAATTGATAAAAAAGCAATATAGTTATAAATCAAAGGCTATACCTAATAATATTAATTTCAAAATAAGCTGATAGAAAAAAATATAATAACTACAGTATAAGCTAGAAACATAAATTGAGAGTATTTGAAAATAAAATCCTTAGGAAAATATTTGGGCCTAAAACAGATGACGAGGCAGATGAGTGGAGAAGATTACATAATTTAGAAGTACATAATTTGTATTCAATTATTAGAATGATTAAATCAAGAAGACTTAGGTGTGTAGATCATGTGGTACGAATGGGAGAGGAAAGAAGAGTATACAGGATTCTTGTTGGGAAACCTGATGGTAAAAGATCAATAGGAAGACCAAAACAAAGATGGAGGGATAATGTAGAGATGGACCTAAAGGAAATTGGTAGGGAAGGAAAGGAGTATATAGATCTTGCTCAGGACAGGGACAGATGAAAGGCATGTGTTGCTGCAGCCATGAACATTCGGGTTTAAGAAGGCTAGAGAGTTAGTTAGTTATACATTAAATAAGCATAATATTTGGATTGTAAGTATAGAATATAACAAATGTACAATGCATTTTGCGAAAACTGTCAACTTTGCATTATAAGCAGAAAATTAAACCAGTTTGCCCTAGAAATACATTTTAAGAATAGCCCAAAATAGCATGCGTAATAGAAAATTAAGAAAACTTTCTGATGAATAAAAGTACTGACTACTGCTGAATGAATCAATTACTGTAAAATATTATTCTCTGATTCAAGTAATTTAACTGTAAACATTATCTTTTGTGTGTAAAATATAATTGTAAGTTGAACTGATAAGTACAAATATTAACTTTATACGCCTTCATACACTCTAAATAACATAACTTTGATATATAAATTAGTAACAATTTGTTAAAATTAAGTTAAACTGTAGAATTGTTTTCTTAAATAAATATAAAAATACTAAACAAATAATTCCTTCTTTTCCTATTTAAAGGATGCCAAACAGTGTAAACCAGTTGTTAGTGGCTAAATAACATAACATTTGAAGGCAGTAACAATATTTTTTAAAAATACTGTTTTTTACCTAACTTTGTGAATTAAATACTAGTACATTTTGTCAAATTATAAATAAAATATACCTATTTCTTTGGTATTTGTACTAAAGTGAAGAAAATGTTACTAAAACTTGGCTAGTACAGTAAATCTGAGAGTTTTAGCTTTATTTGTCCGTAACGGGATATAATTGTAACTTGTTAATCTCGCCAAACACAATCTTTACCTCAATTCTGGAAGCTAGATGAACTTTAACGTTTCGAATTACATATAGTAAAGGCCCCTATAGTGGAAAAATACACCCAGTCTGTAAAAATTTGGAAATGCTGTCTCCTTCTCTGTCGAACCAGACCAAGAGTGTTCTCAAATGTTTCAATATATTTCTTAACATAACTAACTTTTCAAGAAAACAATACCTTGTGCCCAGATAGCTTAGTTGGTATAGCGTTAGACTTTTAACCTATCTGTCCAGGGTTCGAGTCCCTGTCTGGGCGATTACAATTTTTAAATTTTGTCATCGGATCTTGTGCAACAGTAAGTCGTAAGTAAGCTTTTAAGTTTCTCAAATATCAGCATCTTTAGCTAACAGTACAGCATAACCAGTATTATTATAATAGAAAAGTTCTGGTGGTAGAACCTACACCTACTGTAATATCTCTGTGATATTAATTTACATGCAGCCCATAACTTTTGGGACTGTTTCTCCTCCGTTACATTTCCTCGCCATTTACCCTTAGCGTCGCGATTAGCCTCAGAAGCAAAAAAAAGCGAAATCTTATATTTGTTCTTTTTATATCTCTGAAACCACCTATACTATAGAACTACATTTAATGAATTTTGCAGTCTTCCTGTTTGATCTGTTAAATAATCCAGTCAATAAAAATATACTTGCATAGAAAAATCTGTTGTTCAGATACTTTAATCGGGTAATCTGCTTTTGCGTACTTCCTCAGAAATATACACAATCATAGTTATTTATAAATGTAGCACCTGATATAGAATAAGTCGAAGTCTAGTTAGAGTTGGCCTGTAAGTGCTTCTGGTACATGTAGTTACTTGAAAAAGCATATATTGGTTGTGTAAAAAATAGCATTCTTATGAAACAGTAAAAAATCAACCTCATTTCCTCGTAGCATTAGCTGTAAATGCTTCTTGCAGGTTAACAAAGCTCTGGCGTGTGGGCCTACATCACCTACAATCCTTTGTAAGGTTCGTGTTGTCCTATAAATTGTCGATATACATACTAAGTCTCTAGTTACAGCCTAAGCTTTTAGTTTCAATCAGAGGATTTCAGTGTTCAAATAGTGATTGTAGCCTCGTATAATAAACCAAATGGAAATAACCCAAGTGTTGATGCACCCAAAAAACCAGTAATACTTCAAAAATACTTTGAAAAAGGCTATAAGGCTAAATTATTCTTCTAGCATAGAAAAAAAGTTTAGCAAATGGACCTATGGTTCATATATGTAGTCAGTCGTCTTTGAACTTCGTCTTGTCCTGTGAATTGTCAATACATTGATAAATGGTTATATTTAAAAATAAAAAAAAGGAACAATGTTGGTAAGCGTCCAGTTATGGACCCATCGATAAAGGAATTTCAGTCTTTATAGACACACAATAATTTTCGTTACACTAAAAATTTGGCCTCGTATAAAGGTAAATAGTCGAAATGATAAACATTTCGTGTACTTTATCCAGTAAGCCTTAGCTAGAAATACAATAACAGCGTTACAGACATAAAAATTAAGCAAGCTTTGATATTCTAGTGGCACATAATAAATATAAAATATCCTTTAAAATACTCTGACAAATAGTAGTAGGTTATCTGAGATCAAAATTTTCAAGCCCTCTCTCCTGCATAAATAGCTCTAGAATTCACTAAGCCTCAAAATAAAATTGGGTACATAAAATAAAAAGCAAATGGAGAGTGATGCTGATCACATCATCTCCAAACAGCAAAAACAAAAGTATATGGATGGAGCCCTACCTGATATATTTAGAAAACTTTAACTAGTATATGAGTAACAAAATACTCAGCAAACTCTAAAATAAACAAACTTTCCTACGTAGCAGGCGTAACCTGACCTAAATAAATACATATAGAAATACAGAACCAAAAATAGCATAGTGGAAATCAGTAAACCCTAATAATAATAATAATAATAATAATAATAATAATAATAATAATAATAATAATAATAATAATAATAATATATTCTGTGGCTTACATTTTAGCTAAAAGTACTTTTTCTTTAGTGTTTTCGAAAATATTTAAATAAATACTAAACTCTAAGTTAAAAATTTGTAAATGTATATATAATACAAAACAAAATAAATAAAAATTAATACATACCCTGCAAAAAATCAGTAAAAAAAGTTGAAAACATCTCTTTGTGCATCCAAAATATAATAACAAATCCTTCCTGACTGGATTAAATTGTGTTATTTGAGTAATAATAAGCCTAAACTTGTGAAATAAACAGATAGAAGTTGAGATCACACACTCTGTGTGTCGAAAATGTAACTAAAAATCTTTCCTGAACAGATAGAATTGTGTTATTTTGGTAATAATAAGCCTAAACTTGTGAAATAAACAGATAGAAGTTGAGAACACACACTCTGTGTGTCGAAAATGTAACTAAAAGTCTTTCCTGAACAGATTGAATTGTATTATTTTGGTAATAATAAGCCTAAACTTGTGAAATAAACAGATAGAAGTTGAGAACACACACTCTGTGTGTCGAAAATGTAACTAAAAGTCTTTCCTGAACAGATTGAATTGTGTTATTTTGGTAATAATAAGCCTAAACTTGTGAAATAAACAGATAGAAGTTGAGATCACACACTCTGTGTGTCGAAAATATAACTAAAAGTCTTTCCTGAACAGATTGAATTGTGTTATTTTGGTAATAATAAGCATAAACTTGTAAATAATAAATTAAAAGTTGAAAAAATCTCTTTGTAAATACAAAATTTAATAAAAAATGTTGCCTGAATAGTACAAATAGTGTTATTTTGGTAAAAATTAACATAAAGTTGTAAAATAATAAGTTAAAAGTTGAAAAAATGTCTTTGTGAGTCCAAAATTTAATAAAAAATGTTGCCTGATTAGTACAAATAGTGTTATTTTGGTAAAAAATTAATATAAAGTTGTAAAATAATAAGTTAAACGTAGAAAAAACGTCTTTGTGAGTCCAAAATTTAATAAAAAATGTTGCTTGAATAGTACAAATAGTGTTATTTTGGTAAAAAATTAACTTAAAGTTGTAAAATAATAAGTTAAAAGTTGAAAAAATGTCTTTGTGAGTCCAAAATTTAATAAAAAATGTTGCTGATTAGTACAAATAGTGTTATTTTGGTAAAAAATTAATATAAAGTTGTAAAATAATAAGTTAAACGTTGAAAAAAATGTCTTTGTGAGTCCAAAATTTAATAAAAGTGTTGCCTGAATAGTACAAATAGTGTTATTTTGGTAAAAATAAGGATAAGCTGTGAAAATGTTTGACATAAAGTCAAAGTTTGGTAAAAAATAAACTCAAAATTAAGTTAAATAGCACACAGTAACATACATTTACTACCTAAATCAATAATCAAAGGGTCCTAGGTTCGTTACCCCGTGATAAAAGCAAATGGTGAAAACTGTAGGCCCCGTCCCTAATAGCTCTCCCTTCTTCATAGTACAGATAAAAAAAAACCTGCGCTAAAGCGTCCTGTGCCTTGGAGGCAAACCTGAGCGGAATATTAATTGGCGGCGGAAACCGCATAGCTTCAGAGATTTGACCCTTGCTGCGCCTTCTCAGACATCCTTTGTTGTCTGATTGAATCCCTCCCCTGCCCTACAGTATTGCATAGCTTTCCCCTGTTCTTGCGTACTGGTTAACCTTGAAAAAACCGGTTCTGAAAACCTACCGACGCGTTCTCTGATTGGTGATTCAGATTCCTTCTTTGTTCTGACGTTCTGACGTCATTTGACCTTGAACGCAGACTCCCCAAATTCCTTTCTCGTCTACCTGCGCGGAATATTAATTCATTCTCTCTGTCTGGGATCAGAGCGGAGTCGAGATTCTGAGACAGTATTCTGTCTAGCGTCTGAGATCATCGTGTTTCATAATATAATGCAATTATTACATAGTACTAATTAATAATATTACATATCGCGGGTTCGAGTACCGGGACCGTCTTCTTTCGTACCATTACCACCGTTCATAGCTGTTCATAAACCATAAACTCTTATTTTCAATATTATAAACATTAATATTATCGATTTATACATTACATACTTTGTAGTAATGAATATAAAACCATATGCATAGCGTTTAGTACCTCTAATTACCTTCTATATACATATTTTTCATAAAATAAATAAATATATATTCATAAAAGTTATAAACATGCAAATACATAAATGTAAAGTACTCTAAATACTCGCAAATGAATTCTAAGTACATGCAAATTAATTAAAACCCGTGCAAATTAGTTATAAGTACGTGCAAATGAATTGCGAATATTAAATAGCGACCGACGTTGGCGCGGTCAGATACTACTATGCTGCCAGTCCTAAGCCTGGATAAAGTGTGACGGGAAGCTATTTACACTTTGTGTCGCAGATAACGGTGTCGCAACTGTCATGGAATATATTTTCCATACAATGTCGCATACGACGGTGTCGCAAATGTCGTGGATTCCTTGCAATTAGGTAACTAATCTGATTTCTTGTGATTTCATGTATTGTTTTAACATACTTCAAAATATCCAAAGTTACTGAATTTCGAAACTAAGCACTGCATAAATATCATACTCAAATATTTCAATTTAAAATTATATGAACTAATTTGTTTGATAACAGAAGGAAATCATGAAATGAAAATATTTTTTTATATGAAACCATGCAAATTCTCTACAGCGTTAAAATTCAATGAAAATAAACAAAATAGAATTATGATAGAGACATGATTAAAAAATTGCCACTTAGGTAAAATAACAGTTTGATATTGAACATACACAGTTATGTAATTAAATATAATGAGCCTTACCCTGGAACATCGGAAATGAAAGAAACACTAATATTTGCTTCTCATAATTCTTGGTTTTAACCTTCAGCATGTTCTGATTATTGCTCTTAGGCAAGGTGGATTAATTTAAATTACTTTAAATAAATAATTTATAGAATAATGAACATAAGGATTTTGTAGATACCAGAATCACTTTTGGTGAAAATACATTAATCTCATGATCATTTAATGATGTTTATTAGGTTCCACAAAAGGAAAAAAAAAGAAATAAAATATATTTACTGATGGTGTGAAGCTCAAATGTAAACACACATTTATCTTGATTTAAAATTCAATAATTTGCATAGGAAAAAATACGTAGTAGACATTTTGTGTAGAAAAATTTACAAAATACTAATCATATTAAACCATAAATAGTGTCATTATCATTAAACTGTAAATAAACATGGCAACTGATATTTTTCAAACTATCATTTAAAAAATCTCCAAAATTCAGTTAATATTTTAAGTTTTCAATTTTAGAGTATATTCAGAATGTTTTATTTTCACTTGAAGGAAAGTTACTTAAATTATTATAGTTTTATTAACACACTCAACAAACATTTCCACAGTAGGTACTGTATCAGAAACACAGAAATGTATATTTACTACATATGTTTATTTGCTTTAATCAAACTGTTCAAATATTTCACGGGGCCGTTTACTAGAAAAAGTCTATCCATAAAAAACATATATCTTTAGGTATGGTGCCAAAAACCATACAAGCAATTTTAAGCGTGTTTTCTAAAAAAACATTAAAAATCGATTTAAATAAAAAAAATCAACAAAAATGATTTTTCCAATAAAAATCATGATTTTTATCCACCCTGCTCTTAGGTAATAACACGAAATATACAAATTAATTGTTTATTAATTGCAATAATGTTTACATTGAGATTATATGACACATATGTACTTCAGACTAAAGATTTATGGAACAAGAATCTCTGTTAATATTTGGTTATAGGCCCCGGGTATATTGTATGCCCTAGGCCCCGCACTCATCTGGGGCCGGTTCTGACCCAGAGCATGATGCTGATAACGACATTACATCCGCTATTACCACGATCAAGAATGTATGGAACCCTATCTCCGCATTCTCTCCCTGCGTTTCTGTAACGGTGCAATGCGCAATGAATAGGTCTATCCTTTTTCATGCGAGTGTATACTTTCAGTCAACTTCAGCATTTGGGCAATATGTATTTCTTTATTGAACTTTAATAAACCAATATCAACAAATTATTATTTCCTACCTATTTCCATCGTGTTCTGGCTTGATTTTTAATTTTTTTCTCTTCTATCCTTGCTTTACAATCGTTTTTGTCATGAGTGGGCCTAATGCATTTATTACAATTCCGTATAATTCTGAAAGTAGCACCAAGGCCAGACTCGCTTTTAAATTCATGAGAATAGTTATCTCAGGATAGGATCAAGTTTTATTGAGAGTAATGCAGCGTGTGCAACTATTTGTTCAATGTTAGTAGGTTAGGGGGTCATCTATTCGTGACGATACAACTCAAATTCAGATATAATCCATTGAGCTGCATGCAATAATATACCTATGTCGTATGTGTGTTCGTTCATCTTCAATTGCATCACAGGAACTTACACGTCGGCAGCCAAAACATAAATGTGTAGTACAGCAATCGTTTAATAAACAATATCAAAGTCACCCTTTCAAATAAAGAATGTTGATATAATAGCCGAAGCCGTTAAAGTGTTCGAGCATAGATAAGATGTGGCATGGCAAGTCGATTTCCTTCAGGTGGAGTTAAAAATGGGCCACGAATTTAGTAGTACCACAGATAAGGATATGTAATTTATACAGCGCAATTTTGAAACTGCATCTTGGGCAAAAATGCTGCATAAAGAAACGAATAGAAGCACTACTAAGAGGAGAGTGTACAGGTGATACCTGTCTCATAGTCATGTCTAGGGCCCAGGACTTTATGTCCTATAAAACTTTAAAATATGTATGTAATTATGTTAAAAAAATGGAAAAATATGTCATGAAAAATTAAAAATATGTCAGAAAAATTCAGAAGTATCCCCAGTAAAGCCAAAAATATGAACAACAGTACTTGTCTCATTATACGGGATGTCAGTATCTTCCAGGGAAGATCGATGGGGGTGGAGTATTAAATGAAGTCAGAATCCATTTAACTATATAATGTAGTGGGAAAATACTGACAATATATTGTATGGTTCACTGCAATTATCCAAAATGTTATTTGCTATTATGTCAAATTTACACCTTTGTGGAAAGTAAAGCATAATTGGAAGCTCGCTATAAAAAGGGGGTATTTTTGTTCTGTACTAGTTGGTAAGAAGATGACATCTGCTTTAATTTGTTCGTTCGTAATTTCCTTATCCTGCCATCGATAATATGAACTATCCGTTGTGCTATAGGGAAGAATTATAAAATTAAAATAAATAAATTATAAAATAACCGATTATATGCAAGACAATTACGAAATTATACAGAAATATGTCTTATTACGAGAAAATTGAAGAAATATGTTGTAAAAACACGAAATTGGTAAAATATGTCAAATGCCTTATCAAGTTTGTCTATTTCGACTGATTTTCATCAGATATGTAAAGATCTCACCCCAGTATCCGATTTGATGCCAAATAAAATATATGTTATAACATAAAGTCCCAGGCCCTAGGTCTCATGTCTGATAAGACTATCTTTCTTTCATATCTCTTCCTTCCTTCCTCTACTTCTCGCCTCTTTCTTATCTTGTCTATCTCTTCTCTCTCCCTCTCTTCCCCCATCTCATTCTCTCTTTCTATCTCTTTGTCTCATTTCCCTTCGACTTTCCTTCTCTCTCTTTCTGCTTTTTCTTTCCTCTCTTCTTTTCCTCTGACTTTTCTGTCTTTTTTATTTATCCCTCCTTCCGTTTTTCTTTCTTTCTTTCTCTCTCTCTCTTTTTCTCTACTTCTGTCTACTTCTCTCCCTTTCTCTCTCTCTCTCTCTCTCCTCTCATTCTTTATTTCTATCTCTGTTTCACTTTACTTATATTATCTTTTCTGCCTTTCAACCTCTCTATCCTTCTCTCTTTCTTCATCTGCTTTTCTTTCTCTTCTCGTTGCTTGATTGAGTTGGTTTATTTCGCTTCACTTTTCTGCCACTTTTGGCTAATCGCGAAGATGAATAAGAATAACATGAAATGGATCAAAGGACAGAAACAAAGACACAATGACAGCATGCAACACGAGGCTTTTGATTTATTTTACTTCGCTCTTCGTGCCACGTTTGGCTAATTTGCGAAGATGAGGATGAGTGATGATATGATGAAATTGATAAATGGACACTCACAAACATCCATGCCCAGGCCGGGATTCGAACCCGGGACACCTGGCGTCGTAGCGCGATGTGCTAACCACTCCACCAAGGGGGTCGGCATACAACATGAGGCAAACGGATGATTACACTGGCCGTGAGTCCAGACGCCAGAGCCTCGTTAGCATGCAAGATACAGTTCAGGGTGTACTACGTGGAAGAGAGTTCAGTCACAACAGTGGCGAATGCAGGGATACACATGCGAGGAGCAAATTATTTTTTAACTTTTCACCTCAAATTTACTTTCCCGTTATCAAACACAGCAGCTATTCTTACATATGCAAGGAAGCTTATACTTACTATGTGACGTCCTATAAAAGCAATCGAACTCCAAATTGTTGAGGAATGTTCTTCCTAGACTGTCGCAGACAGGTGCACTTGTCAAATTTCTGGCTGCCATAAAACAAGGGTGTTGCCTATAATTTGCCAAGACTGGTGCAAAAACTGGAACAAAAGAAACATCAGCCGATAGCACGTCTTCGTTCAGCTACAAATTTTATATTTTAAAAATTTTTAGTACACGTAAGAATATACGTAGTTGCAGTATCCTCTACGTCTTGTTTAGATTTGTAAAATTTGTTCTTTTGGAACATTACTTTGTTGTCTGTCTTTCCTTTTCGCAGCACACATTGAAAAACCCATATTTTTGAATGTGATATGAAGCTCTAATGTTGAAGTTAAATCTAGTAGATGAATTTGCAGTGTAAACCTTACATTGCAAAGAATTATATTACACTTGCAGGCACCTCTCCAGAAATATTTCATAAGTAGACCGAGTTAACTTTTGCAAGTGTGAAAAAGGTTTATTTTCTCTCAGTGAAGCATTTCTTCATTAATGAAACATATCCATGGACTAAATTTTGTAATAATATGATTGATATTTTTTATTTAATATAAACATCATTGTAGAATGTAAAAAATCAATACGTGTGTATTGTTTCCTCACTATGTGTTTTAAATATGAAACACAATTCTTGAGTAGGGCCTCACCGATGACGTAGTAGATCGCATTCCACTTTAAACTGTAGGTCCAGTCTCGCTTAGCCTATCTGTGCATAAAGTGTACTTAAGGGAGAATTCACACCGAAGAAACACGCGACACGCAACATGCAACACGAGACACGTGTCGCTTGGAAGCCAACACTCAGTAATCAATGCAACCTTTCGAACCGAAGAGACACGGCAAGATGCACGTGTCGCGTGTCGCTTACGTGCCTCTCGGACTGTGCCGTTTTCTCAATACCGTGCATCGTGTTGCTTCAGTTTCTTGTTCGCGCATGCGCAGCGAATGCTTCATTCCAACGAGCTGTATTTAGACTCTAGAAGAGAGCCCAACCGGCATTATGTTTGATCCTCTAATTTGTTGATATAATAAAGTATCGATATGTACAATGTTTTAACAATGTTTTAAGATTTAAACACAACGTTCATTTCGCTTTATCAAGTTTTTTTGATGCAGTTATCTATCGGCTGTAATTTGCTTTCAACATCGTGAAAAGAGGCCGTGTTTTGGTCATTTACCTGACTGCTTTTATTTGAAAAAGTCAGCTTATGGAGGCACTTTAGTCCAAACTATATTAGTTAACATGGTAAAGTACTCTAGTGCATGGTTTTTCAACCACCGGGCCGCGACCCGATACCGTGCCCTGGTATCAACTATACTGAGCTGTGAAATGTTCTGCTGAAACTGGTTGACAACTATCATAATCCCAATATCATATTTGAGTTGTGAGTTTTCATTTTTTAAGTCCATTTTATGCACAAATAGAATAATCAGAACTGGATCTGCCCGGTGCCTCCCCGGTTAACGAACCCGGGATCACTTAATTACAAGGAGACGACGTTACCACTTTGTCTTCCATATTTGTATATTTGTCAAAAATATACACACGTAATCAAACAATTATTACTCTTATGATTATGCTAGAATTTATTTATCAATATTTAATTTCATAGGTACATGTTAATTCATGCATAAAATCTTCAATACTGTAAAGATTTACGAGGAAAATTCTTCGGCTGAGGGCATTGACTTAAAAAAGAATACCGTGACATGGTTTCGCGAAGGTTGAGTACAATTTTTATTCAGGCTGAAAAGTCTAGCGTATACAGTTTGATTTCAGTGCATATTATTTCTCAGTTTTCTGGTGCACAAAATGCCTCTCCCAAGTTTCAATAACTTGCACAAATTTTACAACGCAGTTTACATGTAACAATATCTCTTGTTACGTTATTTTCGGGTGACTAATAAACTGATTAATGCAATTATATCGGTACCATCATGCAAACTGAGCAAAGAAACCAAGTGTCGCTTGCCGCGTGGATCTTGTCTCTTCGGTGTGAAACACAAGTGTCGCGTGTTGCATGTCGCATGTTGCATGTTGCGTGTTGCGTGTTGCGTGTTTCTTCGGTGTGAATTCTCCCTAAAATTTAAAAAAAAAATGTTCTTGAATGTTTTTAAAGTGCAGCTAACCAATCACATCAGAAGTTACAGCCAACGTAATTTAAACCTCGTGCAAATTACCCACATATCGCCGTCTGAATACTGTTTTGTCGTATCTCACTTTTCGTCGGAGATGAGTTGATGATGTTATCGCGTTCCGTAGATATAAATGCGTCACGTTTAGAAGCGACATATCTGGTTGCCAGGTGGTGTGAATTATCAACAATAATAAAATGTTTGTTCAAATCTTGTAATGTATTCCAAATCCACAAAAATCAAACTTTAATCGGCTCTCCTGAGAAGTTAGTGCAGATGGACATACGACAAAATAGTATTCAGCAGGCGATATGCCATTGTACACGCTGTACACAAAAGTACTTCGATACCTTAGAAAAGAAAGGATTTGCATCAAAATATAAATTAAGCACCTCCATAACTATGAAAGCATATAGACTCACCGAAAAAGATGCAGGGTGTTAAAAATAACAACATGACTTCAAGAGAATCCATTCACACACACAGAAGAAAAGTAACTAACTGTACTGGTGCGTTTCTCTTTTCCCCATGTTTTCTGACTCGGAAATGTAAGTCATTTTCGTTCGTGCAACGTACTGTACAACAGACTAAGGTCAAGCGGAAAGCTTCAGCAAGGTCTTCTCTGTTACAACAACTTATCAGTCGCTGTAATCTCTCCAACTTTTCCGCTCGTAAACATATACATGTTGGTGACTGTGGCTTCCCCCAATGGCACGGCTTAATTCATCGCACCCTGAATTTCTCTTATTGAAACGCTGTGATGCAACATTTTCCAAGCATTCTTTATCTGCTTACATCTCGGCAGTGTAGCCAATACGTGGAGCAATAATCCTTTAATATCAATAGTAAGAAAGGATTAGGATGGATTTCATGCTCTAATAATTCCATGCGTGTCCAATTCAATGATTTCGTTGCGTAACTTTTTTTCACAAACATAACTTGCCTCACAAACAGGCGCGTGCCCAGGATTTTCGTAAGGGGGGGGGTTATGAATCCAATACATTTTCCAGTTCACAGGTCAAATTTCTTGTAATAAATTAGATAATTAATATACTTGGATTTTACCCCAATGAACGCAATCAATGTATTTGCTATGGATGCTTCATGTTTTTATTGCATCATATAAAAGCACCTGCTTGAATATTTCCAAATTATTAATATTTTATATTTAATTGCTCAAATATAATTTTTAAACAAAAAATATGTACACTCAACATTGCAACAACATTAAAGAGATTAAAACTACTTGATGTCTTAAAGACTGTAATAAATAAGGTACCACAGTTCAACAATTTAAATTCTGAAATTTAGGCATCGAGGTTTCTGTGCGAGTTCTGACAATATGTCGTCACAAGTAACTTTTATATCCCAGTGAATGTTCAGAGCAGCTAACCCATTTAATCTTTCTTCGCAAATGGTATTTCGAAGATAGGTCTTCAACGTCTCAAAGTTGAGAATGATTTATCATTTGATGTTGTTGTTACCGGGATTGTACATAATATGCGCAAACGTGTGTTTACCCAGGGAAATATTACTTCAATGCATATATCAATTGCTTCAAGAGCATTTACTGGACGTCTTTGCATTGCTGCAAGATGACGATACCACAGTTTCATTTCAGTGTGCGCGTCGTCGCCTTGTAATCAAGGTGTTCCAGGTTCAATACCCACCCGGTGGAGGCTAATAGTGGTTCGGATCTCACTTTAAACTTTAGGCCCAGTCCCTATTAGCCTTACTGTGCATAAAGTGGATTTAAAACATCAATTCAATCAACATTGTACTTGTTGTGGAGATGGATTTGCTAAATATTGTGTACATTTTTGGCATTGTATTATTATATTATTGGTCAAAACATTTGTTTGACAGTCGATAAACAAATACGAATCCCTTCAGTAATTAACATTTTCTACTACAGTGTCATTAATGTGTCATATTCATTTTCATATTAGGTCTATGGAGAGGAATTGTGTATAATGTTAACGTTATGGAACTGCGAAACCAACTGTTGAAGGGGCCACTCCCCCCTTCCCCTCCGAAGCCCAGTACCGCACCACAGGATCTGTCACTGAGCCCGACAAAATCTTGCCACACAGTGCTCGAAATAGAAATTCGTAGCCGAAAAGGGAGGGGATATTTGATCGATTTTGGAAATACGATGGGGTACATCCTTGTATGGATCAACATGGAGACAATACAGTAGGTGGAGGATGCTCAATATGAAAATTATTCTAATTGGGGGTATGATTTGTGAAACTTTCTTAACTGGAGGCAGCATCACCTACTTCGACCACTGATGCCAGAAAAGTTGCTTTCAGAAAATGAATTTATTACTGCACACGTATATTACTTATTGTATTTGTTGCGTTTGTATAAGAGAAATATTCAGAAGATTTGTAAGGAATATTTACAGTTAATAGGATGCCTATCTAGTCTATCCCGTGTCGTAATACAAATTTTATCCCTTTCCTACAAAATAATAAAACTGATTTTATAATGTGGTTGCATACATATACACTGTATAGTAGCACCAAGCTTTCTGGGACCTCGGAAAATACGTGAACCACAGGCTTCCCCGTGGCTTTAACTAGCGACACTAGTTCCACTGCTCCGACGCCAGGGTTTCAAATGCCTTGGTGGATCTATCGTTTTTGGAGGGTTCGTGAACAAAACAAAAAGTAAATGATTGTAAAGTCCATTTTATATTCAGATACGTTAATCGGGACTGGACTTAAAGTTTAAATCGGGATACGTACCACTGTGCAATGCACCTTCACAGGGGATCAAACCCAGGACCTCTTTGATTACACCACCATCGGTGAGGCCCCTGAAATCATTGAGGGAACTTGTTCATCTTCATGTTCTCTCGCCCTGCGAAAGTTTATTGGTGATATAGGGTGACATCCTACACACGTCTTCCAGACATACACACGCGGACACCCCCCTCCCCTGCACACACACGATTGTATGCTTACAGCACATGCTGTGCCCTCCCAGAAAAACAATTCTAAATCCGTCTATGGATATATCTGCTATCAAATAATGAACGTCACTTACCTCGACAGTTCCTTGACATAATGTTGCAACAAGGTTTGCAATATCTTCTGTTATGCCTTCTTGTTGAATATCAAGAGTCTGAAAGTTCGCACGTTTCACTCTCGCAATTCGGATGGAATTCCTCTGAACTTAAATCGACCTTTTCTGACGTTCTATTTGTGGAAGGTGAAGCTTCAACTTCCATTTTTTGTTTCTTTTGGAAATAATCTAATACGTATTTCTCCTCTTTTCTCTATCCATCTTTAGTTCCACGTCAAAAATCTATTACACACGCAGAAACGTAACACACAACACAACCACTTCAACTTGCTACCTTGCAGACTGCAACTCGCTACAACCCCAGAGAACACCAGGACTTGGGACAAAGATACCGGGCGGTCGAATGTCTGAAACATGCATCCAACTTGGTCCAGCTCAAATTACGTCACCAGTGTTGACAGCAACCAGTAGTGTCAGTGTCAGTAGTGTTGGCAACTGCTAAATTATTTACGCACAAATTCAAGTGAGATCTTTCACACATGTTACAAGAAAATTCAATAAACTGAAGGCTGGAAATTGGTTGAGAAAAAAATATCTAATTTGTAAAGAGCACAAGAGTAAAACGTATAATATTTTGGCATATTAATTGCTTTTATTTTGTTTATGAAACTGACTGGGCCAGTTGCGCTATATAACGCATCCCTCCCTCCCTCCCGGCATGCTATTGTACAAAACATCGCTTGCCTCCTTCATAAAACCATGCCTCGCTACTGCCTGCAACAATTATTATTATTATTATAATTATTGATATTTTGAAATAAATATGCATCCAGGTGCGAAATAAGATTTTGACTTACTTTGCCTACTAATTGTAGTGATTCAAATCTCACAGAACTTTGCTCTGCTGGCATAAATGGTATAAGAAGGGGAAAGAAAGAAAAGGGAAGTTAGCAGCACTGTCGTAACAGGAAAGGGAGGGTCATTCTCCTAAGAGGGTCATCGTGGGTGAAAGAAAGGGGAGGAGAGATTCCTTCAGTTCGCATTCCAAGGGTTGCGGCTCTTTTCTTGACCATACTGAGAAGGAAATTCTACTTCCTTTTCAGTGACTAAGGAATGAATGAATGCTTGTGCATTGCTGTAACTCAACTCCAATATTATCAAAAGTAATTGAAGAAGCAAATACATTTCTCATTGCCAAATGTAAACATTTTACAATATTGGCGATTTATGAAATAAAATGTATTTCTGCTTTGAATTTTTTTAAATGACGAAACCAATGGGGGGTTTTAACCCCCACCAACCCCCCCTGGGCACGCCACTGCTCACAAATAAGGTCAAGTTTAAAACCTATTTCGTTAATGATCATTTTCTACAAGACTCTCTTCCTCTATGTTCGTATGAAGAATTGATTGCAAGTTAAGGAAGAATGGTTATATACATACATACATACATACATACATACATACATACATACATACATACGTGTGTGTGAAAGGGTGTTTATAAAAGAAATAATACAAACAAGGACACCAATACTGTATAAAAAAACATTATTTACATACAGAAACGATTTACACGCCATCTTTATTTAAACTCATCACACATTATGAAAAAAGATGCATACATTATACAATAAATTAAAAAGTTTTGGCATTAAATACAATAAGGATTGAAATTATAAATACAAGTATAAAAATACCAATCGTAATTTCAATATTTTTGTTAATGTTGTAGAGCTGTCATTTCATTATACAAAAACGATGACAATGAAGTGAAAGTTAGATGTAACATTAATCAGTCCAAATGTAAATTATATTATTTTAAAACTGATAGCAAAATACTATAGTGTAACGTTGTAATATTTTTATTATACGATAATAAAATATTAGCTTTGTTAGATTGTCAGTATATTTCCAACTTTATATTATAAATTGTGAGCTAATTTTTATTGCACCGTTTAACTTTACACATGGTGCATAACTAATTCAAATATTCTTGTTTGGGGAGACACTTCGTGTCTTTATCGGGGATGGTGTTCCAGTTGTGTGCTTCTTGTATTCCATGTCGCAGCCGTAGAAAAGCGTTTCACAATCTGCACCTTTTCTACCAGAAGAACCAGCAGCGATAGCCATGGCAGACCGAGTTGGTGAATCTGCGTCCAAGGACTTGGCAACTATGTCACTATATTAAAAAAAATCTTGATCATCAAGATGTCGTATGTATTTCATTTTGGCACTAACAGATCTGCACGTTATCTTTTGTATCAAACAAAACTCTATAATTACTATCAAAATATATATTCATTTGAAAATCAAGATATAGTTCTCCATGATCACATTTATATCCGCACATAATACATTTAGGTAATTGTAGGGTCTATATTTATTGTTCTGCATGATTTAGATGTCCATCTTTTATGCAATTCCTTCTTTACAATGTAAGTGTAATATTAGGGAACAACGTATTGGACAAAGGTAATTAATGTCGGTTAATTCAAAGAAGTACAGATCAAAGGATCGGAACCAAAGCTCTTTGATTATGCGCGTCAACTACGATAAACACAATGCAACCGGGATCACCCCCCCTCCTCCCCTTCAAAAAAGCTATTGACTTCTGTGGCGAGCATGTCAATAGTTTTCTACTCGCCGAAAGTTGTCGGTTCGAATCCCGGCTTGAACTGAGCTATTTTTTTAATCATCATTCATCTTCCTAGATACGAATAACCTATGCGGATAGAAAAGCAGCGATAAATAACAATATAAGCAAACATGCGAAAAAAAGGGGGAACCCCCGAAGTAAGCCCCCCTTCACCCGCATACACTTTAAAATAAACCAGAACGTCAGTTCCCCCGCCTTTTTCTCTTTTCTGTTTATTACTCAAAATATACAATATATAATATAATAATAATAATAATAATAATAATAAAAACATGCTAGTATAATATTGTTTGTTAGATTTTACATATTTGAGTTTATGTTAATCCATTCTGGGAGCCAGAACGGTAATTATAATTAATTTTGTTAATATTAGAACATGATTAATTAGAAGTTAGTTAATGGTTTAATTGTAATTAGTATTATATAATTAATTAAAAGTTAGTAAGAAGAAGTAAGTGAAGAATTAGTAATAATGAGTTATTTTTATGTTTCTTTATATTATTTTCTTTTCGATTCGTGAATTAGTTATGGGAGAATTGAATGTATTGCATATACTTTGAAATGTGCGAATATTTTAAAAATTCTAATGATTTGGTTCCTATTAATTTTCTATTCTGGTAAACCAGAACAGATTTGGTATAGTACATTTCCACAGTAGAATTAGGTAAAATTTACTAAAGTTCACAATTGTGAATTATGTTTTCCTTAAACACGCGAAGACGTTCCCTTCCCGATTCAACAAACAAACAAACAATCACATTATAAATTTAATAGAGAGTTGCAATACATTACCTATGTGTGTGTATATATATATATATATATATATATATATATATATATATATATATAGGGTGTTTCCGGGCTGATGATACAAACTTTCAGGGAAGATGGAGAAGGGCACATGTATCAATTTGAGATAAAGAACCCTGGTCCGGAAACGACTTAGTCGAAAGTTAAAAGCGAAAATCGGTGTATGAAGATGTAATATTTTTATTATCTGCACAAGTTTCACAAGCTGCTACATTCACAACAGTTGTTCAAAGTGGTGTCCCCCAGCTTCGTTGCAGGCATGACTTCGTTGCAGAAAGTTCTTGCGTACCCGCTGGAACAACCTGTCGAGACTGGAGAGGATCTCCTGGAACAACCTGTCGAGACTGGAGAGGATCTCCTGGCAAGAATTCTCTCTGCCTGTGACATTGTTCGAACGACCCCAGGGTTGTTCCAACGGGTACGCCAGAACTTTGTGCGACGATGTCATGCCTGCAGCGAAGCTGGGGGACTCCACTTTGAACAACTGTTGTGAAAGTAGCAGCTTGTGAAACGTGTGCAGGTAATAAAAGTATTACATCTTCATGCACCGATTTTCGCTTATAACTTTCAACTAAGTCGTTTCCGGACCAGGGTTCTTTATCTCAAATTGATACATGTGCCCTTCTCCATCTTCCCTGAAAGTTTGTATCATCAGCCCGGAAACATCCTGTATAGGTATATATTGTAGTTCAGACGTCAGCAACTTGCTTGAAGCCACACAAAGTGGCTCAAGTGAAATTGTTACTCATTCACTGATTTCTACAAAGGTAACGTATGGGAAATATGTGTTAAGTTCACTTTATGATCAGATTGATTAATTAGGACTGAACCTACAGTTTAAAGTACATAGAATTCAACACAGGTAACCATACCAATACTAAAGAATGATCACAGACTTATCTTATTCTTACCTGACGAAGTGTCCCAGTACCCTGCCAGTAGAGCCTAGTTCGTTCACGAGTTGGCGGTTAGCCAAGCACATGGTTCTCTGGATGCAGTGAAAGTGTTGGTCTTCGTCCTTACTCTCTGCATAATGGGCCTGCAAATGCAGAGTCAATAAAATCTACCCTTTTCGTAAATAGAAAAACAGTAAAGTCGTTGCTTCTATTGTCGTGCTGTCTTATTCCACCGGCGGCGCCAGAATTATAATCATCTAGGGGCGCTGCGGGGGTGCGGAATGAAATTTAGGCAGTGTGATGTGTTAGCTACTAAATCTAAATAATAATCAACTTTTAGTAAGCATCTATGACAATATCCCAATGAAACTGAAGAATACTAGCGACTTGATTCATTTTCGCTTGATTTTAAAAAGAACTACATGTTTAGAAATTTGAAAGAAACAGCTTGTTCAAGGGATGCCAATGACACACATGGCCAACCGGAGAATTTTTTGACAGGAGAGGCAAGAACAGCGGTCTCACTTCAGTACCTAACATTCCGTGTTCAATGTGACGACATGTATGACACCGTGAGAGTTAGTGTTTTCAGTCGAACACAGGTTTTGAAAAAGGGTGCTGTATGGAGTGCGCAAGCACCCCTTCGAACTCTCCTGGCGTCGCCCCTGCCTATTGCACATCAGGCGTGGATGCACGATATCTACCTAAAACTAATTTTACAAGGATGCCACTGGCGTACGGAGGATGGAGCTCAAGGCATACAGACCCTACCAAAATTTTCAAATGAAAGGTATAAAGAACTCCGGAAAACCCAAAGCGGTAAATTATTCAAACTAATACGATAGCATTAAGATATACGTTAGAACAGTTAATCTAATATGTCTGCTATATGATTATTTTGTGTCGTATAATGCTATCTTATATATTTTTCAGACCTGTCAGTAATAGGAGCACCCAGACAATCATTAAGAAGGGTAATCCAGTGCAGGGTGTCTACCAAAATAGCAAATTCAAAATTATTGACTTCTTCTGGCATACGCGGAGTTCTGGAGGGGCCAGAAGGGGCCTGCCCCCCCCACTTAAAAAAGACAATAAAAATAACACATGATTAAGTTCAGTTACGTTTGGCATGATGGCATGTGCGGTAATTGAGCCGCAATAGCGGGACTTAGACGATTTGATTGATGTGTACAGTTTGAAGAAAGAAAAACGTAAAATGACTTTGTGTTGAGTCAACAGTTACTGCTGAGGCATCAGAAGAACTTTTCAATTTAATTTTTCTAAAATTTCTGAAGCTTACTATTGTACCGTAACTTTTTTAAAGTAATACGAGTTTTGCATCAATAAAAAATTAATGAAATGCAAAATGGAATAATTGTACTGTATTGCTTCTTTTAAAACTGACAACCAATATACTAATTAATATTTGTTTACTTAAGCGAGGAAATTTAACATTTTCAAATCTAAAAGGCCTAGAACTCAGTGTTTTTAAGTTGTTGTTTTTTAATTTCCGGGGGAAGGTCTCCGGACCCATTATAAGCTAGGGGATATTCAAAAACCCTCAGGTACATCATGTGCTTCTCCCAGAGTCTGCCCCCCACCCCCCAATGCAAAAGCTCCGCCCATGCTTCTTCATGACTTTTTCTTGATCTTTTTTTCGTTTCTCTGAACTCTTATTTATACGATTGGGAAAGTGGAAATTAGCAATTACGGAAACAAATATTTATTTAATGAAAAAACCCCTACCACAAGGCCAGTTAAGATTAGAACTGAAGCTGTATTTAACAAGAGTATTAGACTTGCTTTATCTATTAATGCATCCTGCATTTGGCAGTATAGCGAGGCTCTGGCATCAGGACTCACAGCCAGTATAATCTTATGTGGTGCTCGTGTTGTCGTCCATACACGTATTCTTGCGATTG